>NC_083314.1:23330678-24549845 GCF_963455315.2 Globicephala melas
CATAGACTTATAAAGAAAATGAATGATTTAAAAAACAGTTATCAAGGGGGCTTCCCTGGTGGTGCAGTGGTTGAGAGTCCGCCTGCTGATGCAGTGGACGCGGGTTCGTGCCCCGGTCCGGGAAGATCCCACATGCCGTGGAGCGGCTGGGCCCGTGAGCCATGGCCGCTGAGCCTGCGCGTCCGGAGCCTGTGCTCTGCAACAGGAGAGGCCACAACAGTGAGAGGCCTGTGTACCACAAAAAAAAAACCCCCAAAACAAAAAAAAACAGTTATCAAAATATTAAAAACAAATTTGTATATAGAAACACCAGGCTCCTGTATTAATATACTAAATAAGAAGATCCAGCCGTGAGTCTAATTACCATAACTTTGAAATAATAATAAGTGTCAGTGATATTTTGAGAAATCTGCTTCTCAGCTTCATTGTGGTATGGAAATATCTTATTGGTGATGAAGACCAGGTTCTGCTAATATTATGGTGGCTGTTGCCTACATCTATAATGAAAGGAAATGCTGAAATTGAGTTAAAGGTTAGTGAAAATAAAGAAGTAAATTTTTTCCAGTCCTAGTTCGTGGATCCCCAGGGGGGTTGCGGCCCCCTGTTTACCCCTTAGAACCTGTTCCCTTCCTAATCCTCCTACTTTGCACTTCTGTGTACCCAGCCCTGTTAACCAAAGTTGCTTAAAAACCTACGTTGTCAGAGCTGCTCCACGGGCATGGACAGACAGACGGACAGAGAGGCAGCAAGACACTGTTGAACAAACATAGCGAATACGTGTTGACGGGCGTGGCGGCGCTGGGGCTGCCATGAGAACCTGTGACCTGTGTCGTCAAGGAGGCCTCTGCCCTCACCCTCCTCCACAGAGAGGGGCATTCTCAACACAGGCGTCCCGGGCCAAGGTCACTGAGATGTGATTTGACCTCGGAAACCTCGGAAACATGAGAGCTTCTGACTATGAGGGACAGCTATGGGGCTTGTTTTCAGTCTGTTTCTCTCATATTTACTACATCCATGTAACAGCTCTCAACAGCCTAAAATTTAGTCACTCGACTAGATCCTGGGTCTGCAGTGCTGTTCTCATGAAGCCGGGCTTCAGTGGAAACCAGGAAAACCCAGGTGGGGAGGTTGACAGCCCTGCGCGGCCAGGTGCCCACGGGAGACAGAAAGCGAAGCTGATCAGGTGGCACCGGGAGCGGCCCCTGCCTCACTGCAGAGCACCCGAGACCTCTGGGTCAGAGGAGGGGATGCCCTGCACGAGCTGCACCCACCGGGCAGGCCTGCAGGCGGGTTAGGTGGGCAGGGAAACCCCCACGTGTTCCCGGAGTCCCGGAGTCAGCCACTGGGCAGGGTTCCTGGGGCCCAGGGCAAGCCTACGTGTAGGGGGCCCCCCCAGCCTCTGAGCAAAGGCTCAAATCCTCCCTCCCCCGCCCACCACTGATTCTGCTCCATCACCGAGCAGGAAGGTTGTGGGCCCCATGGTGCTGGTTCTGCCAGAATGTCTTTCTTCTGTTTCCCAGGACCAGGGCCACAAAAAGTGAGACCTGGAAGGGTCCCTGGGGAACATGCCATCCAAGCGTCTCAATTTACAGACTTGGACACCAGGGGGCCAGAGTGAGAGGGACTCTCCCAGGTCGTGGGGCAGTGGCAAGAGGCAGGGAGAGAGCCCTGGTCCCCTGACCACGAGTCCTGAGCAGTGTGCTGTGACCACACCTTCCTCCTCTCGCCCCAGGCAGGACGGAGGTCGCTCCTGAGTCCTGGGCCTGTTGCAGTTTACGGAGTTTGGCTCGTTGTTTTAATACAACTATCCGAGAGTCAGTTCAGCACGCACAGCGTGTTACCTGGGCAATTCTGATGAGGCGATGTGGATCCCCACCTTGGTTAGTTACCGCATGCTAAGGTTTTCCAAAGTGGTACCTCAGCCCTGCCATCCCTGGCTCTGCTTTGTCTAACCTTGGGCAGGTCATTGAAGCTCTTTGTGCCTGTGTTCAAACAACCTGATGTTACTAGTACCTATTTCACGGGCTTGTTGTCATGTGAGTTCATACACATAGAGCTCCTGGAACACATGGTGATGGGTTACCGTCTTTAAGTTAGAAGTGTCAGGAAACCAATTCAACTGGCTTAAACAAAAGAGAGAATTATCGCCTTACAGAACTGTGGAATCTATTGGCACAGTGGATTTCAGGTTTTGCTGGATCCAGGTGCTCAAAGATGTCCTCAGGACTCAGTTTCTCTTCCCAGCTCTTGGCCCTAATTCCATTCCTCTATGTTTGATTTTTAGATGGGCTCTTTCTACACAATAGCTCCCAGGTGCTTCATGTTGACAATGTCTTTTAAACGAGCAATTCCAGTGTAAAGAGGGCTTTTTCTCCCAATTGGTCCAGCAAACTCCTGGAACTGAATCTCAAGGGCCTGCCTTGAGTCATGTGCCCATCTCTGAGCCAGTCACTGTGGCCTGGGGAGTGGAATGTCTGGATCGTCCAGGTCTGTGTCATTCATCTGCCTTGGGAGTTGGGGGCCAAGGTCATTCCCATCCAAACTTCATGGCCTGAGCATGGGAGAGAGGGAGGCCCCAAAGGAAGCTATGGGCACTGTTTCCAGAAGAAGGGGAACTGATATGAAATAGGTAAAAATTACAGCTGAGCAGACAGGTGAGGGATGTGGTGACCTCACAGAAACCTGTGCATCTAGGGGAGCTGACGGTGGGGATGTTACCACTGCCAACTCTCAGAATGGAGAGAGCTGAGTGGAGGAAGGGGCCATGGTGGCTACAACTGGTTTGCAGCACAAGCAAATGGACAAAGTATTAGAGAAATTGTCCCTGATATAAACCCGAGGCAGGACTGAGGGTGTTACTCATATTGGTTAATAGATTTGGGTCCATAAGTCTGGTTCCTGTCTACCGGTCGTTGCCCTGTGTGGACAGGAAGCACCTTTCTGAAGGAGCTACGGGGCGGGCTTCAGAAATCTGTTCGAGTCCAGAATCTAAACGTCTCCAGGAGCCCACCTGAGCTGGGGCTGTGAGAGGACTCCTGAAGCCCAGAAGAGGATAGGAGCCAGGTTCTGGCAGTGAATGAACCGGAGAGATGGAAGGGGGCACCAGGCTGGGTGTCAGGGGACCCCAGGGATGCAGACCTCATAACCCTCCAGGGAAAGGCCTGCCTAGCACTCACAGGGGACAAGCAACCAGAGCAGGTGTGGATGGTCACCCCCATCCTGTGTTATGAGCAGGGTGGAGAGTGTCACAGCGTCAGGGTGAAGAGTACAAGTCTGGGTCACGCACCTAGACTCTCCCTGTAGGTGTGACCGTGTGCCTGGCTGTGTTGCAGGAGCTCTGTGTGTACTCACTCACTTATTCATCACACCAGGCCTGTTGCTGTGGACTGAACTGTGTCTGCCCCCAGCCACTCCATTCCTACACTGACGCTCTCATCCTCAGTGTGTCTGTATGGGGGAGGGCTTTTAGGAGGTAACTGAGGTTAAATAAGGTCATAAGGGTGGGGCCTTCTTGGTGGGATTAGTGTCCTTATAAGCGGAGACCCCAGAGGCTAACTCTCTCTCGCTCCCTCTGCCACCTGAGAGCACAGTGAGACGGCAGCCACCTGAAGAGCCAGAAGAGAGCTCTCACCAGAAACTGAAGTCAGTCAGTACCTTAATCTCAGACTTCCCAGTCTCCAGAGCTGCGAGAAATAAATTTCTGTTAAGCCACCCAGACTGTGGCACTTCGTTATGGCGGCCCAAGCTGCCTGAAACACCTGTGCAGCAGGTACAGTTAACATCAGCCCTGTGGGGCAGAAGGAGGCCGGAGGCACAGAGGGCCTAGCTGACCTGCCCAAGGTTGGAAGGGGGCAGAGCCAGGTTGGCGTGGGCACCCTGGCACCATCAGCAGCCCGTGACCAATGTCCCACCCCCTCCCTTGCCAGGAGCGCCCACCTCAGGGCTTTTGTGGGGACGGAAGGAGACTTTGCAGGCGGAGCACCTGAACAGGCCTGGCACAGAGCGAGCCCCAGGTGAGGCTGAGCGCTGTCGCCCTGCCCCATTGCACACATAGGACGGGGAGCAGAAAGTTAGGAAGCACCCCAGCTGGGAGCTGAAGCTTCCCAGAGAGATAGGTTGGCCTGGCCTAGTTCTCCGGGAGGCCACTCTCTGGCCCCCACCCCAGCAGAGCACCCAGGGTGGGTAGCCGGGGAGAGAGGCCGGACGGAAGCGGCTGGTCGCTGAACTGGGCAGCCAGGCCTGGCTGGCCCCTGGGTCGCGGGGAGCAGCAGAGCGGGGGATGGCTAAGTGGCAACAGGGAAGTCTGGGGCAGGGGCAATGGGCCAGTCTCCACCTACACTGTCCCTGCTGGGGAGATCGGGGCGGGGATTTCTGGGAGTCCATCAGAGGGCAAGATTTTCCCAAGTACCATTTCCGAGAGGAAAGAAACAACCAACTGTTTCTACAGAAAGGCATGCCTTACTCACTTGCCCAGTTTCCAGCCCCCTTTTAGGCGATTGGGACCTATAGTGACGAGTCTGAACTTCTAAAATATTGAAGGGAACTACACTCTGATCACAAATTCTGCTTTTCACATCTGCAGAGCCTTCTTGCAATGTCTGGTGGTGAGCTGCTCCCCAGAGCCTGCCTGGGCGTCTGGACTGGGGCCAAGTCCCACCTCCCAGCTCCCGGGCTGCCACCTTCGTTATTTTCCTGCTTGTTCAGATCTCTGCAAAGAGAATATCCTACCGAGGTTGCAAAGCCCCCAGATAAGTCTCCTTCCACCTAATGAGTTCTGCTCCAAGAAATCTATCAGCTGCGGAAGCGGCTCTATCTGACTCTGTGCTTCTCCCCTTGGCTCGGTAGTCAGATCACAGGAAGGAACACGACTCGTCTCCCGGCCGCTCCCTGGCAGGTGGATTGATGGTCTGTCCTTACTCCAGGTCTCAGAAGCTCCTCATTAAAGTGAGTGACACACAGTCTCCTGGAGCTGCTGACCAGGGTGGCTGCAGGAGCAGAGTTAGTGGGACTGAGCTGTACTAGGGGCAGGGGATGGGGTGGCAGGCTGTGTCTTCTGGGGTCGCCAGCTGTGAGTGCCCCTGGGGGGGGTCAGTGGCCCTGATTTTGGCGTTCACACACTGCCTTCCTATAGGTTGGACCTCTTTAATCAAAATGGCATTCAAGGGGGCTTCCCTGGTGGTGCAGTGGTTGGGAGTCCGCCTGCCGATGCAGGGGACACAGGTTCGTGCCCCGGTCCGGGAAGATCCCACGTGCCGCGGAGTGGCTGGGCCCGTGAGCCATGGCCGCTGAGCCTGTGCGTCCGGAGCCTGTGCTCCGCAACGGGAGAGGCCGCAACAGTGAGAGGCCCGTGTACCACAAAAAAAAAAAAAAAAAAAAAATGGCATTCACGTCAGAGAAGAAAAAAAATTCTTTCCATATGCCAGAAGCCATGATGAAATTAAATTGAGACATGGCGAGATTACACAGGATCAAGGCTCCCGAGTGGCTGCCGGGCGGGGTGTGTACGTCCCCGGTAAAGGCTCACCTCTCACTGAGGCTGCCGACTAGTAGAGATCCAAAAGTGACTTTTGTTATTGTGGTAAAATATACATCACATAGAATTGACCATATTAACTATTTTTAAGCGTACAACTCCGTGGCATTAAGTATGTTCACATTGTTGTGAATGTGAATATACCCATCACCACTCTCCAGAACTTTATCATCTGAAATGGAAACTCTGTATCCATTAAACGGTAACTCCTCACTGCCCCTCCCTTAGCCGCTGGTAACCTCAATTCTTTCTGTCTCTATGTGGAATCAGACCGTATTTGTCCTTTTGTGACTGGCTTATTCAACTTAGCATAATGTCTTCAAGTTTTATCCATGTCGTATCACTTGTCAGAATTTCCTTCCTTGTTAAGACTGGATAATATTCCATTGTATATATTCCACATTTTGTGTATGCATTCATCAGTGATGCACACTTGGGTAGGGCATTTCTGAAATGCAGTGATTGTTCTGAGGGTCTCTCTAGATGTCTAGCTGTGACATCTCACCGTAGTAGTCTCTGGGATTGATTTGTTTGCCTGGGAAGAGGTGTGCCCAGGAGGAGAAAGGAGAGAGGCCCACTGCTCCCAGGTAAAGGCTGTGTGTGGTGGGCGGGAGTTTGACTCCCAGCATCCTTTCCACCAAGATGACTAGTCCAAGCCAGTCTTATAATTCCAACTCTCTTATGGGTGACCGGCTCAGGAACTGACAGGCGACTCAATGATCATTAATTAGGGAAATGTTTCCTCGAGCGTGAAAGAGGGCCACAGGAAGAGGTTATCTTTATTCTTGCAGACAGTGTCATGTCTGGATTGAGATCTCTGGAACTGCCGCAGCCATCTGTGTACAGCCTGAGGTTGAAGCCAGCTCTCAGAGTGGCCGTGCAGGTACGGAAAGAGCCTGGGCCCTTGGGGACACAATCGAGCTCCTTTAGACTTCCTATCATCTGAGGTGATACACACTTCACATCACTCAAGCTCGTTTGAGTTGGCTTTGTGTCACACTCAGCCCAAAGCATACCAAGAGATACCATCTCCAAGCAGCTATGTTCCTCGATTAGACCCTCGAAGCGCTTTGGAAAAAAAGCCTAACAACAGGGCAATTTATCAGCCTCAAGAATGACATGAGCCTGCCATTAACTGTAAATATAGATATAATGTAACAAATCCAGTTGCACTATCCATGCACCCTGACCAGCCCCAGGACCTTGGTTGGTGTACCTGCCATTCCACCAGGGTGTCTGCATAAGTGCCGATGCCTGTCTCCATCTGCACCTACTTCTTCCAGCCCTGTGGAGGTGGCGTGCAACACTGCAGCAGATGATGTGCTGAGTCTAGGAGTGCAGGGTAGGCCTGACTCTGCTCTAATCTCACCTCTAGAGATGAGGTTGTTGATGCTGAAGGTGGCCACTGCCCTCCAGCATCCAAACCTGCCGTTGCCCATCCCCACTGGGGAAGCACCGGAAAGGGACACAAGGGAACGGGCTTTTGTGTTTACCCAACGCTTGTGTGCTCTGCCTTTGGACGCCATCGCCTTTGAGGGGGTGACTGGGACATGAAATAACTCCTCACCTACAAGACGCACATTTATGGGCGATCCTCTTGTCCTGCGTGTCACCGGTCTTAGCAGGGCTGCCGCTGCTCAGAAAAAGCTCATGCCCTGGGGATCTGCTCTCAAGGTCGGCGGCACATTTTTTGGAAAATTCTAAATCATTCCCAGAAAGCTCACCCAAGGAGGGTGAAATTAAGTTCTGGAAAGAGCCAGTTTGCACCCAAGCGAGGTGAATAAAGTGAGCGATTGAGCCAAGTATTCTGACTTCCATCAGGGTGAACTGTGACCAAGACCTATGAGTCTGAATCCTGGTGTGGGTTCTGAGGGTCTGCTGCCGTGTTCCTGTCCTGACGGTGTGGGTGCAAAACAGTCACAGCATCTCAGGGAATGAAGTGTGTACTTTGGGGCGACTATCTGTGTGGAATAATGGTTCACATATCTTGAAATGTTCCTGCCATTTCATTGCGGGGGAGGGGGCTATGGTCTCCCAAAACTCTTTAAGGACACGTTCCTTGATGTGCGCTTGGGTCTGTTTGTGTCCACTTTTAGGGTGTGGGAAACTCTGGGACATAAAGTCCTTATGCTCTTCATGTAGCTCCTTCTCAACAGGGCTTTGGTCTCTTGTTGTCAGGCTGTCCCCCGAGGGCTTCTGTCCCTTTCCTGTCTCCTTCTCGGACCCTGCCAGGCCTGCAGGGAGGGTGGGGAGTTACTTCCTGGACTGCACAGCCCCCAAGAAGCTACGTCATTTCCATTTCAGAAGGCAAAGTGGTGCCCAGATCGAACATCCTGGGGACTGAATACTGCTGGGTGCCGATAATAACATCAGTAGGGCTTCCCTGGTGGCGCAGTGGTTGAGAGTCCGCCTGCCGATGCAGGGGACGCGGGTTCGTGCCCCGGTCCGGGAAGATCCCACATGCTGCGGTAGCGGCTGGGCCCGTGAGCCGTGGCCGCTGAGCCTGCGCGTCTGGAGCCTGTGCTCCGCAATGGGAGAGGCCACAACAGTAAGAGGCCCGCGTACCGCAAAAAAAAAAAAAATAATAATAATAATAACATCAGTAATAATAACCATCCCAGGAGTAGGAGGATGCTTAGAGAGGGGAAGTGATGGCCGAGGTCCTGCAGTGAGCGATGAGTGTCCAAGTAGGGCTGGAGGCCACGATGTGACTCTGCTCTCCTTTACCATGCGGCCTTTCCTAAACAGCCCAAGGGTTTGGAGCATGTGCAGGCAGTCAGTTTGTCTTCCCAGGACCTCAGGCCATCTCTCATCTGTAGGGACCAGAAAGAGTGGATCCAGCTCCTTGGCTTGCGTAACCTTGAGCTTCTCAGGGAAGATGGTCCCGCGAGGGCACTGCTCTAATGTGAGCTGTGTGCCGACCACAGAAGCGGGTCAGGGTGTGGGATGGGGACCCAGTGGAGATGTAGAAACTCACAAACACATCTCGCCCGGTTCTGTAGACACACAGATCTTCAGGCCTTAGCTGCCGCCTCTGTGGAGATCTATTCATGTACTAAAGGTCTGCCACGTGCCAGGCATCGCACCAGTGCCTGGAAGATAAAGGGGAGTAAAATGCACACCCTATTTCTAGTGTCCTAAGAGTTAAAGCACACACTTCCGTCACACTTACTGGGTGCCCTGTACTGTTCTAAGCTCCAAACACCTCCTGTAATGTTGATGACAGCACAGAGCAGTAGAGATGATTGCTCTCATCCTCAGATGAGGAAACTGAGGCCCAGAGAGGTTAAGTGACTTGTCCAAGGTCACCCAGGTGGTAAGGGGCAGAGCCAGGGCTCAGACCCAAGTAGGCTGGGTTCACAGTCAGCGTCCTTACCTTTTGGCTGCACCCCTCGAAGGGCTCGTAGCTTGTGTGGGGGGCAGAGTGTAACTTCTTGGGACCACTCTCCAGCCAGGGGTTGTCCTCACTGTGCTCCATTCAGATTCCTTAGACACTTGAGTACCTTTTATGTGCCAATTATGCTTCTAGGCAACGTAGGGGCCTCAAAGGTGGACCAGACAAGGCCAGGGCCCTCGAAAGGCTTGCACCGTGGTGAGCGACCTACCTGCAAATAGTACAAAGTGGTGAGCGGAGGTCCGTGGTGCCCGGGTGGAGCGTGGGCTGCTCGCGGCACCACCCAGGCTCCGAGCTGGAGCGTTCAGGTGGGTTGTACAGCGGGAGGGAGTGTAAGCGGAGAAGATGGTGGGGGCGGACGGACGGACAGCCAGCTTGTGGGCGGGGAGAAGAATAGGAAACTAGCAAAATCGGCTGAGAAGAGTTGGCTGGTGGGTAGGAGGCCGGGCTGGAAGACTCACCACCCGTTAGCGAGTTCCCTCCTGAGCCTAGCCTGGCGCCCTCGGGTCACGGAGAAGCTGCAACGGCTCTGGCAGAGCCATTCTCTGGACTGACCGTGGCCAGTCACCTTGGGTAGTAATGTAGATGTCCCCTTCGCAACTGGGATTCCACTGAAATCTTCTTTCTTTCCATTTCCAACTGCAGACCGCCCAGCTTCTGCCCTCCCCTCCCTCCCCACTCATGTATCTGCCCTGTTGAGCATCACAGCTTCCGCGTCCCTGCCATGTGGGCCCCTCAGCTGAGTCACCCTGCAGCCACGGTGGACATTCCCAGCCTCCTTTGGAAGCTTTCATCCCAGGGGTGCTGCCCCAGCTCCACCAATACTGAGGCTGGAGCTGGGACAGCTGTGTGGCCCCTGTCCTATAGAGATCAAGTCCCAGCCTCCCGGACCTGAGGGAAGGCCTCCATCAGGACAGCTGGCTTAATTCTTGGTCCTTTCCTGAAATAAGTAGGTTTATCAAATCCATTCTCCTCTTGGCCCCTGTAAGAAATCAGCAAGTACATGCTGCCTCAGAGGTGGTCCCTCTGGAGGGCAATCCATGGGGAGCCAGACCAATTTTGTTTGGCTATTTTCCGAAAAGCCTTTCTCGGGTCCCAGGATAGGTTCTGCAGCCAAAGCCTGGGTCCTCCCCTCCCTCCTGTTCTCTTGATGGAGCTGAGGGCCTCCAGTCTTCTGGCCTCTCGTTCCCCTTTCCTGGCGTCCACTGGGTTCTGAAAACAGGCACAGTTGGTGTTTAGTTAGCTTTTGCTGCATAGCAAACCTCCCCAAGATGTAGTGGCTTAAAGCAGCGGCCATTTACTTAGTCCGTGGGTTGCACTGTGGGCTTGGTTCAGGGGGGCTAGGCGTGGTTGTTCTCAGCCACGATGGCCGGGTGGCTGGAGTCTCCTCCACGTGGCCTCATCCCCCAGAGGACAGGCTGGACTTGTTCACATGGCGGCTGGCCAGAGCTCCATGAGAGCAGGTGAAGGAACGCGTTGCCCTGTGGCCTCGGCCCAGAACTGCCACGATGCCACTTCTAGCCACGTATCGGCCCATGAAAGTCACAAGGCCGGTCTGGAGCCAAAGGGTGGGGAAACATTCTTTTCATGGGCAGAGGTGCAGAGTCACATGGCGAAGGACATGGGTACAGGGAGTAGAGAATTGGGGCCACTTCTGCAATCGACTACAGTTGGTTAATGCACCTTGTATTCCAGGTCTTGTCTGTTAAATGAGGATAAAGACGTGGCTTGCTGTGGGAACCGGGTGAGGTAATACAGTAAAATGTTAACCTCTAACGAATGCTCGATACATTATAGATCCATAATCAGAATCGTAATAACGGTTATACACGTGGCCGTTGGAAGGTCGGGAAAGGACCTTTCTGTAGACATCAAGCACACGTATCTGGCAGAAAGGACAGTAGAAGCAGTTCTCTCTTCTTCCTTCTCAGTGAATTATTAGTCTGTCCCTGTCCACCTGGCACGGTCCTCAGGGACCCCCTCCTCACTGGCCCCTTCCTCTCTCTTTCCCCATAGCCCCGGGGTCCACTGTACTGCTCCTCGATGGAGTGGGGCGTTGGAGGGGGAGGCGAGGGCATCAGTTCACTGTCCAGGAGACACAGAAGTCACAGTGGCCCAGCTACAGGGCAAATGAGCCTCTCTTGTCCCCGGCTGCCGCCTCCAGTTGTGTGGGTCAAAGGTCACACCATACGTGGCCGGCAGCCCTATGTTTTGACAGTATTGAGTACTTCTAGTAACATTGCTCCAGTGTGGTGTTGTCCTAACTGAATCCCTGACTGTCGGCGGCTGTCCTAGCTCGGTGTGGAGGATGGGACTAGGCACCCAGTGCCCAGGGGGCAAGCAGAACTGGCCCTCTAGG
The DNA here is from genome assembly GCF_963455315.2 of Globicephala melas. NCBI lineage: Eukaryota > Metazoa > Chordata > Mammalia > Artiodactyla > Delphinidae > Globicephala > Globicephala melas. The sequence continues at coordinate 23,341,965 of NC_083314.1, forward strand.
ATTGGAGTCAGGTGGTAAATGAGCGCTGTAAGGACCAAACAGCCTGGCCCACTTCCTGCTACCCTTCCTTCCCCACCACTGACATGTTGCTCAGTGACACCCCTGTTCCAATGATCTATTGCTGTCCAGCAAAACCTCCCAAAATTTAGTGGTGTGAGAAAAGCCTTGTGGGAGGCTCATCAATTCTGTGGGTCAGGAATTTGGACAGGACACACTGGATATTTCATCTTTGCTCCATGATGTCTGGAGCTTCAGCTGCGAAGACTCAAAGACCAAGGTGACTTGATGGCTGGCGACTGGACTTATCTGGAAGCATCCTCACTCACATGTCTGGTGGCAGATACTGGCCATCAGCTGAGATCTCACCTGGGCTGTTGGCTGGACACCTACACACCTCTCCACGTGGCTTCTTGAGGAGGCTAGTTTGGGCTTCCTTACAGCATGCCCGCTGGGTTTAAGAGTGCGAAGGTAGAGATTCAGGAAGTGGAAGTACCAGTTGGTTACGGCCTGACCTGGGAAACTAGCACAGTGTTACTTCTCTTATATCCTGTTGGCCAGCCACAGAGCACAGTTTAAGAGGAAGGAATTTAGACACCACCTCTTGATGGAAGAGTGTCAAAGAATTTGGGGCGATCTTTTAAAATCACCACACCTCCATTTAAAAAATGATGGTCCAATGTGTCATTTCTCTGCTGGACTTTGTAACACATTTCTGTTAGCAAACATCAAAGACCACTTACCAGCCTCATTTTACCCTCTTCTCACTTCCCCCCCAAACTAAGATTTTCACTCAGAAGTCGACACCTCCTTCACACAATCTGGGCGTTGTAGGGAAATCTGACCCTATTTCTAGCTCCAGGGGTGGGCCCAATTGCTTAAGCCAGTAAGTACCTTCCACTTTCTTTGACAAATGGTTGGTTCAAGGGCGGGTATGTGACGTACACAGTCCGATCTAGGTAGATCTCAGGACTCCTGCTCGGAACACTGGGACAGAAATGTTCTGTCTTCTCTGGACAAGTGGTATGTAGATGTGAAAACTGGAGTTGCTGCAATCATTTTGTCACCATGAGGGAAGTTGGTCTTGCGATACAGTTGATACCATGGAAGACACAGCAGAGATGGAAGATGTTGGGTCCCTGCTGAATCACCGAGTCATGGAATCAAGCCAATCCTGAATTCTTATTAATAATCAGACAGCATACAGCGGTTAAGGACTTAGTATGTTCCAAGCACTTTAAATGCGTAATCTCTTTTAAGCCTTACAGAGAGCCCTGGATAAGGGTATTATTATAACTCCTACTTTACAGATGAGGCAATAGGTGTACAAATGTTTGATGAGGGCACAGGCCTCCAGGGGCAGAGTCATTTGCCCACGTTCCCACAGCCAGTAAATGATAGTCAGAAATCACACTCAGCAGTCTGACTCTCGAGCCTACATGCCTAACCACTGCCCCACACCGCCTTCCTGGACGTTCCCAATTATGTGAACCAACAAATCCCTGTGTCGTTTGAGCCTGTTTGAGTTGCTTCCTTCCCAAATAAAGACCACAACTGACAACACCTCTCTGCCAGCGTGGCACGCTCCTGTGCCATGAGCTGCAACGTCAGCCCTGCTTGGAGAGAGCCAACAGGAGCCTAGTCCCAGGAGCCCGGGCAGGAAGTTGTCCCTGTCACGGAAGCACACACACACGGGCCACCCTGCAGGGCACGGCTCCAGGAAGGAGCAGGTGTGCCTGCTGGGCCAGCAGGGAGTCCCCAGCCAGACAGGGAGCATCTGAGCACGAGCCCCACACAGGCCTCCTGCCGCCCTCCCTCCTTCCTCCCCAGTCCTCCGGGAGGCTGGGGTACCCGCTCAGCCCAGCCCCCTCCTTTCCTGCTCTTGCTGTCACGTGGCCTCCTAAATGAACCCACCGTGGCTCCTCCAGGTCTCTTGGGACTGGAGTCCTTTCCTGGCTTCCAGACAGGAACCTGGAGCATCCTCCTTCTCATCCCACCTCCAGCAGGTGAGCCCAAGCCTCCCATTTAGCTTGATAGCCTAGCTTTCCCTGCTTAAGTGGGAAAGACGCCGTAGGGTTGGGGGCTGCATTCCAGAGGTGTTCCTGGAAGTTCCGGGAATTTTGTCACAGCCCTTACGTGGTCACATGGCATCATTTATTTTCTGTGTCAGGTGTCTGCATGCCACCTGTCCCCTAGTTGGCTCGACTGCCACATGGTTTTCTCTGTCAGCAGTAAGATGCTGTTTGGCGGACAGCAGAGTTGGATTTTGACAGGTGCCTGAAACTTTTTTTAACTGGAAAGAGAATTTGTTTCTGAAAAAAGAGAAGAAGCTACCTCTAATCCTGCCATGGCAAAACAATTCTCATTTTGCTTTAATGCACTCCAATCCTTGTCCACAGCGTAAATATTTTTTAAATAGTCCTCTGCACAGTATACGTACTATTTTTGTAATTTCACTTAAAGCACTGGCCTGGCTTGCTGCGTAGTTGTCATAACTATAACTTTTACTGGCTGCATGGTACCGTGGCAGATGGATGCGTGCCGAGCCTCTGGCTCCGTGAGGCTGACACAGTGAACTCGGCAACTGTAGTAAACTTTGTTTTAAGGTAGAGTGAAGAGTAGTACCATTGGCTACAAGCCGCTAGGAGAGCAGGATTCATGGAGATCTTCAGTTTCACTCATGTTCACTGAGAATAACTCCTTTTTCTTCAGGGTTCTGCTCCAGCATTGCCTCCTGGGGAAGACTCTGGGTCTCCCTGGTCGGGGTGAGGGCCCTCCCCTTGCTCCCACGAGGGTGTTCCAAGTATTACATGCATGAATTCAGTCCTCACATCCCTATGAGGCAGGCTACTATCATTACCTTAACTTCATAGATGGGGAAACTGAGGTCTAGAGAGGTTAGGTCACTTGTCTAGGCTTCTGGGGGATCAGCCGGAATTCTGACGCCAGAGCCCCCCCTTTGTAACGTGGGGTCACCCCGCCTCTGCGCTGTCCCCCAGGACTGACCACACAGGTTGTGTTCCGTGGCTTCTTCTCTCTCACCATCCTGTGAGATTCTTGAGGGCCGGGACACTCCTAGCCCTGGTCATTGCATAGCCGCCCTCCTGGTCCTATCCCCAGTTCCTCAGTTTACCCTCTGCCGTTTAAGCCAGAATCTGTCCTGACAAGGCTCAGAACTGGGGAACCGAGAAATTCCACGTGGTTGCATTTCTGCTCAGGCTTAAGATCCCGGGGAGATCTTGGGGCCTCTCTGGGGCCCCCGAGAGACCTAAGGTGTCCAGTTCTGTCCTGCAGCTCGTCTAGGGCTGGGAGCACATCTTGGAGCCCATCAGGGATGTGGCAGGGGAGGCTGAGGGCAGAGGAGATGTGCTAACAGCCACAGGGAGGCTGATGCAATGCCCAGTGCCATTAAAATTAATTATCTGCTCCAGTCAACCTGCCCATCCGCGGGACAATCAGCCTGATGTCACGGTGGAGGCAGTAAGAGGGACGGAGGAGGGAGCTGGTCTCATTTTCTCTGCCCTCCATGGAAGGATGACAGATTTATTAGTGGCAGCCGGAGGGGCTCCTGTCCTCCTTCCTTTAAGCCACGGAGGCTTTTCAGTTGGAAAATCTAAGGCCCCTCAGTGGCTGTGGTGTCGACCCAGGACTGTTACCTGCCGAGGTCTCCCTTGCAAGCCCCCTTATCCATCTGATGGCTTCTTCCTGGCTGCCTTTCTCCAAGCTCCTCAATCCTCGGGTCCCCATGTGACTCCTCAGCATTTGCCTGAGGGCCAGGGAGGAATACAGAGAGGGTATCCCGAGCTGGTACTTTCTGACTAAGGAGAGTGGAGAGGAGAGGGGGCACCGGGTGTGGGGTAGCAGCTGGGGCTAATGGTGAAGTGGTCCTGGGTACCATACACCTTCTCTTTACTGGGAGCACAGAAGGCCCATCTGTCCACCCTTCATTATTTTTCTTCCATGAAATTGATGCTTGGAAATGTTTAAGTCGTAATAAATTCACTTTCTTGTTTCTAATTGATCAGAGGTGGATAGAACAGCCCCTAGGAGATGCTAACAGCAGGAGGGAACCCCAGTTACTGCACTAAAATGATGAGCTTCCAGCCACACACTTCTAAGCCGCCTTCTGATGGGCTGCTGCGACCTCATTAGGGATCTTTGTGCTGTTTGGAATGGAGAGAACAGTTCACGAACCCTTTTGCCACTGGTCCAGGATCTATGGGGCAAAGACACTAGCAGATTTTTTTAATATATTTTTATTCCAGTTTTACTGAGATATAATTGGCATACAGTACTATATCAGTTTAAGGTATACAGCATAATGGTTTGACTTATACACATCATAAAATGATCGCCTTGGTAGGTTTGGTGAACATCCGTCATCTCATGTAGGTACAAAATTAAAGAAATAGAAGAAAATGTTTCCCTTGTGATGCGAACTCTTAGGATTTACTCTCTCAACAGCTTTCATCTATAACATAGAGCAGTGTTTACATATTTATCATGTTGTACATTACATTACATAAGTAGTACTTATTTATCTTACAACGAACCTCAAGTTGGTACATTTTGACCCCCTTCATCCAGTTGCCCTTCCCCGTAGCCCCTGACTCTGGTAACCGCAAATCTGATCTCTTTTTCTGCAACCATGTGTGTTTGTGTTTGAAGTGTAATAGGACTATGACACTATTTTAGTTACTGTTACACCACGTAGGGATTCGATATTTCTGTACCTTTCCAAATGATCATCCTGATAAGTCTAGTTACCATCTGTCACCATACAAAGATATTACATAATTATCGACTGGATTACCCACACTGTACATTTCATACCCAGGACTCACGTATTTTGTACCTGGAAGTTTGTCACTCTTAATCTCCCTCACCTATTTCTTTCCTCTCCCACCCCTTCCCCTCTGGCAAACCACCAGACTCTGTTTTATGTGTTTATGCCTCTGTTTCTGTTTTGTTTGTTCATTTGTTTTGGGTTTTTTTTAGATTCTACATATTACTGAAATCGTACGGTATTTGTCTTTCTCTGTCTGACTTATTTCACTTAGCGTAATTCCCTCTAGGTTTATCCATGTTGTTGCAAATGGCATACTTCATTCTTTTTTTATAGCTGAGTACTATTCCACTGTGCGTGTGTGTGTGTGTGTGTGTATATATACACACACACACACACATACCACATCTTCTTTATCCTTTTATCTATTGATGGACACAGGTTGCTTCTCTACCTTGGCTTCTGCAAATAATGCTGCAATGAACATAGCATATACCTCTTCAAGTTACTGTTTTCATTTTCTTCAGATGAATACCCAGAAGTGGGATTGCTGGATCGTATGGTAGTTCTGTTTGTAATTTTTTGAGGAACCTCCATACTGGTTTTCACAGTAGCTGCATTTACATTCCCATCAATAGCGCAGGAGGGTTTCCTTTTCTCCACATCCTCGCCCACACTTGTTATTTGTTGCCTTTTACTGACGGCCATCCTGCCAGGTGTGAGGTGATACCTCATTGTGGTTTTGATTTGCGTTTCCCTGATGACTACTGATGTTGAGCATCTTTGCGTGTGTCATCTGTATGTCTTCTTTGGAAAATTGTCATCTGTGTATCTTCTTTGGAAAAATGTCTATTCAGCTCCTCTGTGCAATTTTAAATCGGGTCGTTTGTGTTCTTGTTTTGATGTAGAATTGTATGAGTTCTTTGTATATTTTGGATATTGACCCCTTGTTGGATGTATCATTTGCAAATATCTTCTCCCATTAAGTATGTGGCCTTTTTGTTTTGTTCTTGAGGGATGCAGTTAGCTTTGTTTCGAAGAAACAAGGCAGATTTGTTTTGAAGACGTTGAGGGTGGTCAGGACTGTCCGTGTTTTGCCTGCACTGTTCTCTCTTGGTTTTATAATTGGTCTCCTCTTTGCAAGTTCCTTGCTGGCCAGGACACGAGAAGCATGGTGTTGGGTCTACGAAACACTTTCTGGAGGAGGACACAGTCGTCCTCACAGACCTCCACAGCCTTGGACCTTGGGCTGACTGTCCTTCGGCTCCCAGCGATACCCTTCGTTCTCTGAGACGCACGAGGTCCCGCTTGTACTGGTCTGGCGTGCATTCCTTGCCCGCCTAGCACAGCCTTCTCAGACTCTGTTCGACTTATCAGGCTGAAAAAACAGACCGTGCCTTCCCACAAGCACATGTGAACACACAATGTCCAAAAGCCTCTCCCCTTTCTGCCCCGTCTGTTAAGAAATCAGAACCACAGGAGCCGGGATGACAGAAGGAACATGCAGGACCCCATCCAGGACCAAGGCCTTATCTTTTGCAGACCGACCCTGGCTTGCTTAGGCCACAGGCACTTTTATTTTATTTTTAATTAATTTTTACTGGAGTATAAAAATTTTTCCTGGAGTATAATTTTTATTGGATTATTGCTTTGCAATGGTGTGTTAGTTTCCACTGTACAGCAAAGTGCATCAGCTATAGGTATACCTATATCCCCTATCTTTTGGATTTCCTTCCCATTTAGGTACCACAGAGCACTGAGTAGAGTTCCCCAAGCTATACAGTAGGTTCTCATTGGTTATCTATTTTATACGTAGCGTCAGTAGTGTATATATGTCAATCCCAATTCATCCCACCCCCTCCCCTTTCCCCCGTTGGTGTCCATACATTTGTTCTCTACGTCTGTGTCTCTATTTCTGCTTTGCAAATGAGATCATCTATACCATTTATTCTAGATTCCGCATATATGTGTTAATATACAACATCTGTTTTTCTCTTTCTGACTTACTTCACTCTGTATGACAGTCTCTAGGTCCATCCACGTCTCTAAAAATGACCCAATTTCGTTCCTTTTTATGGCTGAGTAACATTGCATTGTATATATGTACCACATCTTCTTTATCCATTCCTCTGTTGATGGACATTTAGGTTGCCTCCATGTCTTGGCCATTGTAAATAGTGCTGCAATGAACATTGGGGTGCATGTGTCTTTTTGAATTATGGTTTTCTCTGGGTATGTGCCCAGTAGTGGGATTGCTGGGTCATAGGTTAGTTCTATTTTTATTTTTTTAAGTAACTTCCATACTGTTCTCCATAGTGGCTGTCACAGGCACTTTTAAACCCTCCTGATTCTGTCTTCCTAGGACTTTTGTCCAGAATCATTTGTGAACTTGTAGTCATTTCTTTTTCCTTTCCTTTTCCATTTCCCGTTGAAATGATTGCACAATGATGAAAAGATGATGACCAGACACACTGAATTACAATCTTAGGTTGGTGTAGCCCAGGAAGGTGTATTTTTAGCACGATCTCCATTGCTTCTTATGCCCCCACCTCCAGGTTTGAGAATTGAAATCTCATAGGGCTGAGTTTGACCCTGAACGTGGTCTGCCGTTTATCTTATTCTGGCTGTGAACTGGAACACACAGTCAGCAGTGGGACGTGTTTTGTACGGTGTGGCTTGTCCTTCCGAATCAGCTGTGAAGTCCGGGCCAAGCCTTCCCTTACATTTCCTTCCCCTCCCCCGAAGGTCACGTTCAAGGTTGTGCTGGTAAGAGAGCCGTGCTCAACCAGCCCTCCCTGGAGGAATGATGGAGGGGGTCCAGGTGTAAGTCTCGGCCACTGACGAGTAGCACATCTTAATGACCGCAGAGCCAGCTGCAGATGATGGCTGGGATCCAGCTGGACTTATTGGTCTCCGTCCCAGGGGAGCGCATTTTCTGGGGAGCAGCTTCTTCAGAGGACAGCTCTGCCCTTCTCCCCCTGAGTTCAAGAGGCCTTGAGAGCCCCCCTTGAGCCCAGAACCTTCTACTTCTCTCACGTGAGTCATGTGACAAGCTGAACCTGACGGGGCTCATGAAGGACGATTTCAGCCCCTAGGCTCAATCTTATAGAGCGGAGCCAGCCCCTCTGCTGATGGGAAACTGTCAGCCCACTTCTGGCACCTGACAGAAGAGTGGCGGGGGAGCGGGGGAACCAGGAGCCCTCCCCCAGGACGCTTTGGGATATCCAGGATGGAAGTGGAGGGATGCTTTCCCCTCCCCACTGCCTGCGCCTGGGGCCTGAGCCCTGAGCTCCTCGGGGAAGCCAGTGACCTCGGCAGATCCATGGTGGCCAGAGAGGGCTATGGCTGCAAAGTCCTTGGGGGTCTTTGCTGTAAATCTCTGTGCGGTGAGGGTGGAGTCCTCCTCAGGCTTCTCCCACCCTCCTCTCTCCCTCAGGATCCTGTAGGACATGCAAAGCACATGTCCATGCCTAAGTTGCAGGTGTCTTAGAGCACACACTGATTTTGGGGGTTGACAGTTCAGTTCATTACCATCCTTTTCCTTTATGCCAATTAGTGTTGGCCGGGCCTTGACACCCCCAGAAACATTATGGCCGGGCCCCTGCCTCTGCTGCAGAGGGTAACCTCCACTGACTCAGCGCCGGGTCCCGTGGCAGATGCCGTGGGACAGAGTGAAAGGCCGGAATCACGGACTAATTTCCTACCAGGTTCTGTGGTTTTCCGGTTCTGTAACCAGGAAGCCAGTCTCTCCGCCCCTCGGAGAAGGATTCTCAAACCTGATTGTGAGTTAGAATCAGCTGGGGGGCTGTTTCTTTTGTCCTTTCAAACAAGCAATCCCTGGACCCGTCCCTGGATGCGTCACTGTGCCCTTGGGGGTCTGGAGGTGCAGCTCTGCGACCTGCATCTGCATGAACCTCAGTTGGAGAATTCTAATGCGCAAACCGGTTTGGGAAATCTGCTGTAGGCCCCCCCCCACCCCTCACCTTCTCACCTTATCGAGAACCTCGCCACCCACTTACCCTCTATCTGGTTATGTCCTCATCCTCTCCCCTCTCTGGCAGCTTCTCAGCAGACAGACAAGCTGAAGTTTCTCCCAAGTACTTCTGACACAGTGGTCCTCGCCTGTGTTCTGAAACCCTCACCTCATTCTCCCCTCAAACCTCTGACATTCTCTTCTCTCCTCATCATCCTCTCAGCCCCCCTTCTGAGGCTGCTCGTGACCTAATCAGACCCAGGACCCCGCTGTCCCTTCTCCTTCTCTGCGGTAAGTGACCCTGTCCACCAGCTTCTCTTCCCTGAGACTCTGTTTCTGGGACACTCTCCCTCACCTCTCGGATCGGCCCCGCTCTGTCCCCTTTGTGGTCTTAATGTCCCCCTGGGTCTTTTCATGACTCCCCGGGTGACATCATTCGCTTTGGTGACTTGTGCTACCCTCAGCCTCTGTCTCCAGCTCGGCTCTGCTCAGCCCATGGGCACAACCCTCGCTGGGCTCCATACCTGGTTCGTGGCTCAACCCTCATCACAGAGTGCGGGAAACCAGACACCCAGACCCACCTGTGCCCCCTTCTCCCTTCCCCGACATGGAGCAGGTCCCCCAATCCCCGGGACACCATCCCCTCCTGGGGGTCCTTCTCCGCCTCCCCTCCCCACTGCCATGCCTCCCTGACCACCTCACCTCATCTCATCTCCTAGCCTCTGCCTCACCCCTTCTGCCCCATCCTCCCCTTGGGAGTCAAAACCCTGGTCTGTGATTCCCCATTGAAACCCTTCCCGGGGCCGCGTGTTGCCTAGAAGAGGAAGTCGAGCCCCACAGCAAGTCCCTCGGGGCCCTCTGCAGTCTGACCCCTGCCCGCCTCCAGCCCCGTTTTTCATCCCTGCCCCGAACGCTGCACCCTATGCTCAGCTCCCTGTGCCCTCAAAGTCCCCTGCCACCCTCTGAGCTTCCAGACGGACACACTGGGTCATCTCTGGGATGCACTTCCCCTCTTCCTCCCCTTGAATGTTTCCCGTCAGCTTTCCAGACCTCTCCCCACTTCACGTTCTCTTCTGTGAAGCCTTTTCTGATAAACCAAACAAGATTCGTCACTGTTCCTTTTGTGACCCAGTGTCCCCACCAGAATGTGAGCTCCCGGAGTGGGACCCGGCCGAGCCCCATCTCCTGCTGCACTCTGTATTCCCAGGGCCCAGCACGGGCTCGTGGTTGGTGCTCATGCAATAAGTTAGAACTAACCCGTCGCTGTTGGAGAGGGTCCGTTCTTTAGCGGGTAAGACTCATTTAAAGTAATTAACACCTCTTCATATGAAAGGGTGCTAAAATCATTTTAAAAAACTTCTGGTTGAATAGATTAAAACGATGTTTTTATATTATAAATCCATTCACGGGACTTCCACAGGGCGCAGTGGTTAAGAATCCGCCTGTCAATGCAGGGGACACGGGTTCGAGCCCTGGTCCAGGAAGATCCCACATGCCGCGGAGCAACTAAACCCGTGCGCCACAACTACTGAGCCTGTGCTCTAGAGCCCGCGAGCCACAACTACTGAGCCTGCACACCTAGAGCCCGAGCTCTGCAACAAGAGAAGCCCCCACACCGCAGCGAAGAGGAGCCCCCGCTCTCCGCAACTAGAGAAAGCCTGTGCGCAGCAACAAAGACCCAACACAGCCAAAAATAAATAAATAAAATACATAAATTTTAAAAAACAAAACCAAAAAAAGTGTACAGTTCAGTGGCATTAAGCAAATTCACATTGTTGTACAACCATCACTACCTTCCATCTCCAGAACTCTTTCATCTTGCAAAACTGAAACTCTGTGCCCATTAAATAATAACTCCTCATTTCTTCCTCCCCCAGCCCCTGGCAACCACCATTCTATTTTCTCTTCCTATGATCTGACTACTCTAGGTACCTCATACAAGTGAAATCAGAAAACATTTGTCTTTTTGTGACTCGCTTATTTCACTTAGCATAATATCTTCAAAGTTCATCCATGTTGTAGCCTGTGTCAGAACTTCCTTCCTTTTTAAAGATGAATAATATTACAGTGTCTGTATAGATCACATTTTGCTTGTCTGTTCATCCATCTGTAGATACTTGGGTTGCCTCCACATTTCAGCTATTGTGACTAATGCTGCACTGAACATGGGTGTACAAATATCTCTTTGAGACTCTGCTTTCAGTTCTTTTGGGTATATACCCAGGAGTGGAATTGCTGGGTTATATGGTGACTCTATTTTTAATTTTTTTGTGAAGGGCCATACTGTTTTCCATAAGTTTCCTTAATTTTTAATGTAAAGATGCAACCTCCTAGACTGAAAAGAGCTCAGCCTTCCACACTAGACAGATGTGGGTTTAAATCTGCACTCTGCTATGTGGGCAAGTCACTTAGCCTTTCTGAGCTTTGGTTTCCCCTTCTATAAGGTGGGAACCGCTATCCAACTGTCGTAAGGATTAGAGGTAGTGTGGTTAGGAGAAGGTAACATGCTGCAGCACACTGTGGGTGTGCAGTAGATGATATCTGTGTTAATTTTACTGAATATTTCCCCCACGTGCTTGTGTTCACCTTCTACCATCTTTCTACTTCAGTGGTGTTCTCTTTTTTAATGGTGTCAGCTTGTGTTCATCTCATATCCCACAGCATAATACACGAGCAGAGGCGAAGGATGGTGGCGCACACTTTCTCATGGTCCCTATGTCCTGTTTCCTCCCGTGCCCACTACCAAGCCCTGAATTCGTGTCCCCATCATTTTTCAGCTCTGCTTTCTTCGTTTGTCTTAGTCATCTCAGACACTTTCAGTCTACTCAATACCCTGCTGACAAAACGGACTGTCCGTCTTCCCTGGTGGTGTAGTGGTTGGGAGTCTGCCTGCCGATGCAGGGGACAGGGGTTCGATCCCTGGTCCGAGAAGATGCCACATGCCGCGGAGCAACTAAGCCCGCGTGCCACAGCTACTGAAGCCCGTGCGCCTAGACCCCGTGCTCCGCAACAAGAGAAGCCACCCAATGAGAAGCCTGCGCACCGCAACGAAGAGTATCCCCCCGCTCGCCGCAGCTAGAGAAAGCCCGTGCACAGCAACGAAGACCCAACACAGACAAAAATAAATAAATTTTTAGAAACCAAAAAAAACCGGACTGTCCATTTGGTGAGAGTGGGAGAACAGCATTTGCCTCCCCAAATCTCCCAGAGGGCCACCCCTGGCGCTGCGTCAGGAACACAGAGGGGCTGTTTAGACTTGAATCTTGATCTTGAATCTGTTTGGTTGATCTTGAACCCTTGGTAATTACACTTTAGTGAGCATTATCATTATTTGAGTGGAAGGAGAAACTTGCTTAGAAATGCAGATTCCTGGGCCACCCCTCAGACATCCAGCTCTCGGACGGACACCCAGGCATCTGCATTTTAAACAAATACTGCAGGCGATGATGCAGGTGGTCTGAGGATGAACTTCACACGGGTTGCATTTCTTTGGGTCCCCGTATCCCACCTGCTGTTCACCAGGCGCTGTGCTGGGCTGGGGGCAGAAAGGTGGATGGGATGCCACCTGGGACCTCAGAGGAGTTCTCGGTAGCTCAGGAGGCAGAAACACTCACAAGCAGTGGCAGGTGTTCGGATGAAGAGGAGGATGGGGCAGGGTTGGGATCAGAAATCAGCCTGGTGGACTCAGGGGTCAGCCTTGGATCTGAGGCACGAGTGTGTGGGCTGAGGGAAAGGCCACGTTAGGAAGCCAGTAGGAGCCACCAAGTTTGGGCAAAGAAGGACCAGCAGCCAGGGTGCAGAGAAGGAGGGGAATCAAAGCTCCCCCCACTCCGTCCACCCCAATCCCCGCCTGCCGAGCAGCTTCCTCAAGGAGCAGGAAGTATGAGAAGTAGGAACGTGAGAATCATGGGCTGATTTCCCAAGTGGCTTGCGTTCTTATCTGGACCCGCTCTCCCAGGTCACGTCACCTGTGAGGTCAGGATGACAGAGCATGGCCATCCGCGTCAGACAGCGGTGGGGTCAATGCCCACCTGTGAGTGTGACCTTGGATAAGATACTTAACTCTTGATTGTGTGTGTGTGCGTGCTTTAAAATGTAGATTTTATTATTAGTTAGGTATGGTGAGGCCAACAGATCAGGAAATCATGGCCACTGAAAAGATAGTTTTTTTCTCTTTAACATTCCTCTTTTAAAAAAAGTTTTATTGAAGTATAGTTGATTTACCATGTTGTATTAATTTCTGGTGTGCAGCAAAGTGATTCAGTTATACATATATATATTCTTTTTCATAGTCTTTTCCATTATAGTTTATCACAGGATACTGAATACAGTTTTCTGTGCTATACAGTAGGACCTTGTTGTTTATCCATTCTATATATAATAGTTTGCAGGAAAGATAGTTTGTTACTCACAGTTCCTAAGAGGAGGGGGCACACCGCACTTCGGGGGTGGCAAATAAGAAAGCACAGTTAGGAGGCAGAGGGAGTGAGGGGAAAACGTGGGGAGGAGCCTTTACTGTGGTTTCCACGGGAAGGAACGGCAACACAGGGTAAGCAGGTTTAGGATTGGCTAGTTTGAATCATTTCAGTGGTCTCTGGGGTGTAGGGGCTGCCCTAGTGGTCTGGTACCTGGCTCTGGGTGATTAGGGTAGCGGGGAGCGACCCAGAGTGTGAGAGTCCATAAAGGAGGAGTTTGGGTGTGGGCTGTGGATTGGTTGGCTTGCGTAAGAAAGTCATTTAGTATCTCTAGGACTTGGCTAGCTCTGGGAGGGGTTCTCTCCAGGGTCAGCAAGGCCCCAGATATCAAAGCATCAGAAACACCTGGTTAATACAATATGTAAGCTAGTGTGGTGGGCAGAAGGATGCCACCCCCCCCAAAGATGTCCATACCCTGTCCCCAGAACCTGCAAATATGGTACCTTACATGGTAAAAAGGACTTTGCAGATGTAACTAAGTTAAGGGTCTTAAAATGTGGGAATTACCCTGGATTATCCGGTGGGCCCAATGGAATCACAAGGGTCCTTATAAGAGGGAGACAGGAGGATCAGAGTCAGAGAGAGAAGATGTAAGGATGGAAGCTGAGGTCAGAGAGGAGAGAAGTGCAGCTCCTGGCTTTGACGACACAGCCACGAGCCAAGGAGTGCAGGCAGCCTCAAGAAGCTGGAAAAGGCCAGGGAACCTCCGGTCCCCCAGAGCCTCCAGAAAGGACCCAGCCCTGCGGACCTGTTTCAGACTTCTCATCTCCAGAATTGCGTTGTTTTAAGCCACTAAGTTTGTGGTAACTTGTTACAACAGCCATAGGAAACTCATACAAATAGAAGGAAGGCCAGCTGCCTTGCAGGGTCATTGAGGGGCTCCGAGCCTGTGTAGATAAAAGCCTGGCTGGAGAGAAATGTCAGTAAATGCAGCAATTAGTACCCGCAGGGCTCTGGGAAGTTTGGGACGAGGTAAAGACCGTGGACACACCCACCACGTTGCTCTGTGCTTTGTGGCTGCCCAGTAAATCTCGGGCTCTCTGTCCTTCCCCTTTCAGGTCTGGGGTGCTTGGGGGAGCCCCCTCAGGATATGCCCTGGCCTGTGCTCTCTCCCCTCTGCTGGCACCCGCCATCAGCGTGTGTGCCGGGGGTCATTTCCTGAATTTACCCTGTGGGTGGCTTCTGTGTCACCTCAGCGGCAGCAGCTCCTACCTCTGAACTGCTAGGCCCTGAGGATCTTTGCCGCACGAGGTCGGTGCCCTTTCCACCCGCTGTCTGTTGTCCTTAAAAGTGGCTGCACCATCGTTCCTTAATGGCAGGGACCAATTGTCCTGTGGCCTCTGTGTTCCCCCAGAGGCCTCAGGACTGTGCTGGGTCCTTGGCATCCCCCGGCCATGCCTCCTCCAGGCTGGGACATTGGCATCTCTAGTATGGGCAGCAGAGGTGGCCTGAGCCGGAAGGTGCCACCCAGGCCGCTCTCTCGGAGCTCCCGGAGGGTGAACCGCTAGTTCATGTGATGAGCGCACGTGCCGCTGTGATATGCGCTAGTGATGAGCGCACGTGCCGCTGTGTCTCGCAGCGCCCTCAGGAGGCTGTCCCCTCCGGCCTCTCACAGGGACGTTCGTCTCGGCCTTCACCGTGCTGTGTGGCGCCCGCACTGACCTCCCGGACAGGCACGTGTGCTGCGTCTTCTGGCTGAACATCGCCGCGGCCCTCATCCAGATGCTCACGGCCATCGTCATGGTGGGCTGGATTATGAGCATCTTCTGGGGCATGGACATGGTCATCCTCGCCAGTGAGTAACCGCTGGAGCGGGCCGGCATGCGGGGAGCAGGGCTGGGGGAGGGGCAGGGGCCAGGGTGGTCTGGGTGTTTGCAATGCTTCGGGGCATGGGGGCGTCGCAGGGCGATCTGCCTCCGGGACCCTCCCCGCACGCCCAGCCCCGAGGCCTGCAGGGAATCTGAGGGACCTGAGCCGGAGGGGAAGGGCGTGAATAAGGGAGGGAGGGAGCCCCCGTTCAGCTCAGAAACAGTCCTGCTGACAACCGCGGTAGCAGGGGTGTGGCCCGCGTCAGCTCAGGTCCCCTGTGCCCCCAGCATGCCGTTTCCAGACAGAAGGAAAAGCCCACTGGGTATGTTTGCCCTCAGGAAACACTGTAACTTTTTCTACAACTAGAACAGCCTAATTTCAACTTCTTTTAAACTAAGCTTTTTGTTCCTTGATGCTAAAGCCTTACTCTTCCTAATTTGTATGCAGTGGACCTTCACCAGTCACTTAACACAAACTTGATCTGGACACAAAACTACCAGAGAAGACTTGATTAACATTTTAAAAATAACCTAGTGAGATCTTAAAACAGACACATATTTTAAGCAGCCGTACTCGTCACCGTGTGCCCCTGTGCATGGCCCTGTATTGTCACACGTTCCGTCTACCTCATTAGGCCTCAGGTCCTAACAAGGACCACGTCTCCTCAGGCACTTTGCCCTTCTCCCCACACCCCACGCTCCTACTGTGTCCTACACCTGACAAAACCATTGACAGGTGGAATGTCAATGCCAGAGGTGAGCTGTGCCAGGTAAGGACAGCAGAAGCAGGAGGGGAAGCCCAGGGGCCAGGGGCTCTAGAGCGATCTAGAATGATTCCTAGTTGACCCAGTCTGAGTTCAGGATCCTGTGAGGACCCAAGATTCAGGGCACACACAGATGCCAGGGCCCAGCAAGGCTCGGGTCAGTGACCAATTAAGCCGCCAGGCCGGAGAAAATGCAGGTCCCTGAGCATGAGCGAGCTCGGCAGAGCCCGTAGATTGGTCAGACAGGCTGCTTGGAAGCAGCTCCTCCCCTGCCTAGGATGCTGGACTGCCAGGGCATCCCAAAGTTAGAGCTGGGAGACAGGGGCAGCCAGAGAAGAGGGAGGGGGACACTGGGCAGGGAGAAGCTGAGGAGCCGTCCTTCCTTGCTGTGGAGAGCTGCTCTCAGGGCAGGGGCTGCTGTCAGGGAGGATGTCGGAAAGTGGGCAGAGCAGGCAGAGACCAAGGCAGGCCCCTCATGGGAGCCCCGCCCCATGGGCCTGTCCACGGACCACTTGCATTTGTGGGGAGGGGTGCAGAACATCGCTAATTGGACAGAAGTGCTGCCTGTCATCCTGTGAGTCCTGAGAAGCCAAGTCTGACAATTTCCCAGGGGGAGTTAGATGCTTCCCGAGAGGCCTGTTGTAAGCTCCTGACCTTGGTCCCAGTTGGAAACTGGAAGGGGCCTCTGCTCTCAGAGGCTTCCTCAGCGGCAGATGGAAAGCCTGTGACGGCTGCCCCATCTCCACCCAATAGGAGCCCCGACCCCTCTTACTACGTCATCTCCTCATCACACAACTGTCTGGCCAGGCACTGGGGCATGTCAGTAAGGAAATTTCCTGTTACAGCGGCACAAGCCTGTGTCACAGGGTGGGTCTCAATAAATGTGTTGATGCCTAATCTGATCCCGAGAGCTTCCTGGTTTTCTTGTTTTGGTCATGCTTGACACCGGGACCCACAGGGGTCTGGATCTTAGAGACAGCCTCAAGAACTCCCCTTATCACCTCCTGAAGGAGGAAACAGAGACTCGAGAAGGGCAGATGGGGGTCTGTCGCTTCCTCACCTTCCACCACCCTAGCTGTTGACTCAGCAGAAATCCCTCTTCTGTGGCTGGTGTCGGGGCCGTATTTGGCGCCAGGCTAATCAAGTGCTGGAACCCACCTCCCCACCCTTCCTACCCTCTCCCCCCCCCCCCCCGCCCCGATCCAAGCTTTCACTGTGGGTCACCTCCTTGGTTCCAGGGATGCTGTCTTTGTGTCAGACTTTTTAGAACACTGTTTGGGGGATGGACTTGAGGGCTGCACCAGAAAACCCAACACACCTCACCGCTACCCACGTACCCCACCTGGCCACCAGACTTGCTCACCTATCTCAGCAAGGGGTGCCTTTGCCCTTTCTCCAAAAAGTAAGCCCACCCTCAAAGGATGAGTAATTGCCACTGTTGAGATGGTGCTGTGGGCTGGAACTGCCCCGAGCAACAATGCAGTGTGTGTATCCCAGGATGACTACCTCGAAGAGAATAGCCACAATTGACTTATTTGTCCTGGTAGATAGTTGGATAAGGGGCTGTTCTTTCCGGTGTCACTCCAGCCTCGTCCTGTGAAAATGAAGGGAACTTTTCAATTATAACAATACAGCGTGATTTTTTTTTACCTGGCATTGCCTGGGGTGTCATCAAGAAATGTACCATCAAGAAAAACCTCCTAAGAGGTGAATCAGAGAAATATAGATCAAAGTAGAAGTTAAAATCAGGAACTTACAAGGCCGCTGCTCTATTTATATGAATAATAACAAATAACAGTCAACAACAGCCTGTATTGGTTGTGGGTCAATAAATATTTGGTAGTTGTATGAGAGCCTCTCTCTACTGCCATACCCATGACAGACATTGCTAATCAATCATGACACTTTCTGCTGAATAGTCTTACATGTTCTTAACACAGGGCTTCAGGCAGTCACTATCAATGGATCCAAGATGTCTGCAAGATAAAGTCTGTTTACCATCCCCCACCTGGATCTTTCCCAAAGCAATAGGTTTTATATATGTGGCTCCTGTCCACATAAAAGGCAAACCCCGTGGCTCAGACAGAGCTGGGCTGGGGCCAGGATGGGTCACTTCAACATCTTTAGGTTGTCACAGTTAAACCTGTCCTGTACCCATCCCTCTTGGGGTCCATCCAGAATTCCATCTCAAGACAAACATGGGTTGGGGGTGGGAGAAGAGTGAGGGGCAGAGATGAGCAGAAGAGCGGCCTTGGCTGAGATAGGGAGGGAAGGGGAGAGAGCTTCTTGGCAGTGTCTCACCAAGTATGACCCCCAGGGAGGGGAGGATGCTCTCTGTGCGCTCCTGCAGCCAAGTCCACACGCCTGCTGGGGCTGGCCACTGGCCGCAGGGGCTGGTCACTGTGAATACTGGCCACGGCCCGCTTCCATCTCCTGGGCCGCACTGTGCATCCTCCCTCTTTTTATATTTCAGGCAGTCCCTCTGGCCTCTGTTTTCAGACTGTTTTCTCTTTCTCTTTTTCTCCTCTTCCTCATGCTGCCTCATAACCCTGTGTTGCTCCAAAGTTTCCCAAGGTGAGTCTGTTGGGGGATGACAGGCCACATGCCTGGGCTGCCTTGGGCCTCCCCTTCACTGTCCTGTCCTGCACCCCCAATGCACACAAACACCCCCTCTCCCAATTGGTCAACAAGCTTCTATTTTCAGAAGCTTCTTTTTTTTTTTTATTTTGGAAAATGTTTAAACATAGACACAAGTAGAAGTACAATGAGTCCCTAAACGCACATATTGGCTTTAACCATCATCCACTCATGGCCACTCTGGTTTCATCGATTACTCCCTACATCTTCCTCTACCCCAAACAACTAAATTTGATGAATATCTGGTAAATAAAGAGAAAAACTACATGTAAGTCCACTGCTGCTCCTCTGTGGGCTGAGTTACCAGCTAATAGGGGTAACCACTCCGCAAATTCCAGACTTATAATTTCACCCTTAAATATTTCAGTAGATGTCTTTTTTTTTTTTTTTTTTTTGTGGTACGCGGGCCTCTCACTGTTGTGGCCTCTCCCGCTGCGGAGCACAGGCTCCGGACGCTCAGGCTCAGCGGCCATGGCTCACGGGCCCAGCTTCTCCACGGCATGTGGGATCCTCCCGGACCGGGGCACGAACCCGTGTCCCCTGCATCGGCAGGCGGACTCTCAACCACTGTGCCACCAGGGAAGCCCAGTAGATGTCTTTTAAAAAAAAAAAACCCACAATACCCTTTCATGCTCAAATAAACTAGCATCAGTTCCTTAATAGCAACAGTGGTCAATTTTTTCCCATGTCCTCGTAATCATCACCAAGGCTTTAAAGGCTCGAAGCCATCAGTCGCCTTGGCCAGTGTCCGAGGCGTCCAGCTGATGGAGCACGCACACTCGGCTCCTGCCTTGTGTACGCTGTCTTCCTTTTTAATTCTTTCCTCCTCTCGGTCCACATGCACCAGATGCCCATCACTTGGGGAAGCCTGCCTGGTACCTTCTCCCAAGGCTCCGCGTTGGGAAATCACAGCAGGCCAGTCTGCTGGGGCCACTTTTGTGCAGTAGCTTCAAGGGTGTGGATTCAGGAGCACAGTGATAACCTTCCAAGCCCCACCAGATCTGCAGCAGACACCCTCCTCTCATATATCCCCCACTAAACCCAAAGATCCATTGTTCTCCATTCATCCCTTTGTTTCCCGTTAAAAGCCAATGACCTTGGCAGTCATTTACACCTCTGTGTGAATAAGTTCTAGCATATTCTAGTCTGGGGGCACCGCCTGGAGAAGTGCTGAGGGAACCGGGTGTCTGACCATCTCTCCTCTGCTTCTTCCTTACAGGCTACAAGGAGCAGGGCATCCCACAGCAGCTGTGAGCCCGGGCGAGCCACTGAGAAGCCCGGTGTCCCGGAGGGCCACGTCAGGCAGAGGCGGGCACGGGGTCTTCACATATTCTCTTCTGCCGCTTCCCGGGTTTGGAGTGGAAAGAGGGGACTTAAAAATATTATTTATTTTGAAAACGCATCTGCTTCTCTCAGCAGGCTCTAAGGGCTACCAGCTCCTCCCGTTGCTCCAGAAAGCCCTGTAGTGCAGACACACAGAGCATCTGGGTTGGGTGGGGAGTGGGATGGAAATGGGAATGCCTAGAGAGAGGCAGGAGCGCCCCGGCTCGGCCCGCTTCGCGTCACCCGCCGCCCACTGCGAGGGCACGAGGGGCCGCCAGTCCAGGCAGCAGTGGCCCTGTCCAGACGAGCAGGGCTCGTCAAGGGGCAGGACTGCAGTGGACACCTCCTCCGGGTCCCCAGCCCCTGCCACATTGGTCTCCTGGGGGCAGCGGGAGTGAGGATGGACAGACTCCAGCCCAGCGTGGAAAGGCCTGCTGTGCCCTCAGCTGTCAGGGGGACAGATCTCCGCAGGTGTCTGCTGACCCTAATCGCAGCCCTCACCTCCTCGCCCCTGAAATCTCCAGGCCTGAGTGTGTTTGACCTTTGTTTCCCTGGGAAGGAGGGCAGTGGCTCCATTCCCGGGGCGAAACTGCTGGAATTGCCCGATGTTCATACACAAATTTACCAACCCAGGTTTGCATGGGCAGCCTTTCCCGTTATACTTAACACCATTTGGGGTCCACACCCCTTTTTCTGAAATCCTTGGGGCCAAATGGGTCTCTGACCTGACAAATTTTGGATCTGAGGAGGAGGATAAGAGATGTTTGCCATACTTCCTTACAGCCCAGCAGAGTCTGGAACAGCTCACCACCATCAAACACGCGACCATTTCTGCAAAGAAACATGTGAATATCAGACTAATTAGGATCAATAAAACTGTAAATAGCCTTACCTCAGTGCAGGTCAGATTTTGCCACTAAATAAGCTATGGGAGAAATGTCACCATTTGAGAGCTTTGGCGGTTTTAGGATTGCAAAAAACAGAAAGAAAAAACAAAATTGTATGGGGTGCTGGCCCTCTCTCTGAAAATCCTTCTTGCAAACAGATGCATTCAGGTGATACTGTTGGTGTTACACAGGGATTTCTCCTGTTGCAAAGGGACGGTCAGGCCCTTTAAGACACCTCTGTAAGTGACTGTTACAGAGCCGGGAGCCAACAGAAGCTGTCTGATTCAAGATCCATCAGAAATTAAGAGAACGGAGACCTACGTGACAGGGACAAGATGGACATTTACATGTCTGTTTTCTTTTCCTTTTCATTCTAATGTAGGAATCGCTAAAATGTGGGACTGGCCCAAAGCCAAGTTTTTGGCCTGACTGGACTTTGTGCCATTGGGTGTGTTTCTCTCCAAGGGGCATTTCCTATCCATCAGGGGCTCTGTCAGAATTTGGCCAGGGCGGGAGGAGTGGCCTGTCTGGCCTTTTTCCCCAAAGGATTGGGGAGCCGGCCGCAGGACAGGTCCCTCGCTCCACCGTGAGCCCCTTTGCGAGCCGCTGCTTGCATAGTCTCTGTTCCTACAACCCTCCACCTGGGGCAGTGGCCCACCTACCCCATCCGCTGGGCTTTCTAATTACAGTCCTGCTGGGAAGTGGGCCTCAGGGTCCCTGTGGCCCGGAGAGCAAACCGGCATCCTGGGAGAGACAGAATTCCTCCCAGCCACTTGCTCCCCTAGCCCACCCTGGCCCTGACTCAGGGGTGGGTTCTCTCCTTGGTCTGATCCTACCCCGCTGTCCACTCCTTAGCTCTGATGAGCTGCCTGGGGCGGGGTTGCACTTTCTGGACACCTGGCAGTGTCTATCTCTTCCCCCTCCTTTCTTCCTGGCCCCAACCTGGGCCTTTGCTGCTCCTTTCACGTTTGGCAGCCTCTGTGTTTTCAAGGTGTGGGCTCAGATCTGGTTTTATCCAGAAAGTCAGAACCTTCTGCTGTGTGAAGACAGCATCCTCCAGGCCAAGAGGAGAGCAGGCTGGCGGCTGGCTGCTCTCGAGGAAGCGGCATCAGAGCACAGAGCCTCCCCTAGAATCAGATAAAAACAGCTCCAGCTGAGGGAAGTAACTCCAGCCCACGGCCCGTCACCCCAAACAGCTCCCCCGAGTTTGCTTGACTCCCCGAAGAGATGACAGGTATCAGGAGGGGACTGCCCCCACAGGGAGAGGGGGGATCTTATTTTCCTGGCGTGGCCGGGGGTGGCTGCTAAGGAGGTAGAGAAGAGAGAGCAATTTCTGTCTCGTGTTTAGTGACACATTCAGACACGGGTGGAGTTTTCTTGAGTGACAAGTGTCACCATGTGTCCCAGTGTGGGATGGTTTCATGCCAGGGTTTGTGTGCTTGGAAGGACATCTCCCCTCCTACCCCCCGGTCCCCGGACCCTCCCCTCACCTGCGGCTGCTTCTCCAAACTTGAGAAGACACCAGCCTCAAGAGGCAGCCCCTTTCCAGGTAACTGACGTGCAGAAGAAACCAAGAGGACCCCAGCCCGTCTTCTGAGCAATGAGTCTATGAGGATTGCCAGGCGGGTGGAACGGCTCAAAATAGCTTCTCTCTGAGTGAGACCATGGTCTCAGAATCATCATCAGCATTAGATAAGGAACAGTGGCCGGTGTCCTGTTAGTCCCCTGAGCTGGCCGCTCAGGCTTTTAGATGGCCAAAGTTAATTTCTGAAACACCAGCTGGCTGAAAAGCATGGTTCTCTGGCCTGCAAGAGCTTGGTTGACACACAGCCCTTTGCTGACAGATCTGGGCTTACCTCAGTGGTACAGCACAAGGGTGATGGTCCAGAAACTCCATGGTGCATTTCAGGTCCAGCCATTTATCAGTCAGAATTCCGTAGGACAGTCCTAGGCCACGGGTGTTCAGGACAGGGATCACAGGCACACAGAGAACTTCACAGTGAATGAGATACTCCCAGAACCTCATTATGACACTTGGAACACAGTGGCCATTCCCTTGGGCCAGAGCAGGATCCCGGAGCAAGAATCAGCCACCTGGCCGTCTGGGAGTGTCTTGCGGACGGTGGACACAGCTGACCTGGATCTTAAGATCTGAGCCCAAGCCAGGACTTCGGGCCGGGAAGGCCAGGGTCCCCGTGGGGAGCAAAGGGGCGGATGGCTCCCGGCTCCGGTCCGGCACCCCTCCCGCCTGCCGTGGCGCTGAGGCTGCAAGCAGGAGCCCTCCCGCGGCCCCTGCCTGATGAGCAGCAGGCCTGGCCTTGGAGCCAGCCTCGGGCTGCACTTGAGGGAATGTAAGGAGGGGACACGAGGCCCTCTCTCTGCTGCCTCGGACCCACGTGTCAGCCCCCACGACAAGGGCAGCCTCTAGATGCTGAGCCCTTGCCAGGCACTGTGGGGTGCATTTCATCTCCTGTGACCCTTACTGATAGCCTGCCGGGGAATCGGAGGAGGGGGATATCAGTGTGCGAGGATGGGAGGGGGTGGGGTGTTTTTCAGATGTCAGAACTGAGGTGACAAGAGAGGGTCCTCTCGGGGGGCAGTGCCCGGCCCACTCAGAAGTAATAGGGTGCCACCCTGCTGCCACCATCCTGGGCGGCCCTCAAACCTGCGCTCCCTTGATGAAGGAAGGCAAACCTGCCTGGTCCCAACACGCAGGACCCCGCCCAGGGGCTCCAGTCCCTGACCCACCGTGTCTCAGAGGCACAGCAGTGATTTCAGCCTCGTCTGGGCGCCACCAGGGCTGAGGAGCTGTAGGGGGCACGCAAACGGGAAGGACAGAAAGAAAGAAAGCCACACGGCAACGTTTCCTCCTGGAGGAACGGGGACCCAGATCTGAGAAAGAAAAACCAAACAGCAAGCCCTGAGGCCAGTGAAAGGAGGGACCGAATCCACGGGACCAGGAGGATGGCTTCCAAAGGCCTGGGGCTCCTGAGGAGGGAAGCAAGGGGCTGGCTGACAGTGGTCTTTCTGGGCCATCTTGGCTCTCTAAAATTAAAAAAAACAAAGACCTGACATGTTTTCTTTAGTGAGCCCCCATCCCTGCCCAGACAGGTGAGTTTGTGAGGGTCACTTCAGTTCTGCCTGGATCCACCTCCCTCTGGGCCGCTGGGCCCCAGCCAGGGCGGATCCTACCCTGGGAGAAGCTGGGCCATGGGCTCCAGGCCCACCTCAGGATTTAATGACACCCGCTGTTTTTATCCTGTTAGTGATGTTGACAGAGAAAGCCTCCTCCATTGTGTAAACGGCCTGGGGATATGTAATTGAGATGCAAACCCTCCAGTTGTTGGCTGCAGGGCTGTTCACTGTTATTGCTACTCCCTCTGGCAGGCTTGCTTAGAGGGCTTTCAACAGGGGCATCGGAGGTGGAGGAACACTTTTAAATCACCAGCCGCCACTTCGGCCACACTGACCCTCCCCAGAGACCATGACCTTGGCAGTGGGACGAGCAGTCTGAAGCAGTTGCTGACCCTCCGCGGACACACACTCCCCCGTGGAACCTGGCCTTTGTCTCTATGGGCTCCCTGTGCTGGCCTCTAGTAGGCCCGCCAGGGGAGGCTCCCTGTTTTGCTTTTATGCATTCAGCAAGCGCTCAGTGGGCACTGAGTGGGCCAGGCAGGTCCTGGGCGTGGCCTCGGAGGAGCAGCTCAAAGATACCACTTACCTGGTGAGCAGCATCTCTAGAATCCCCACCTCCACAGGTGGAATAGCAAGGTGAGTGGAGGTCCAAGAGAGGAGATGCTCTCCAGGGCCTGGGGCTGGAGCCTCTCCCCCGCAGAAGGTTCTGTGTGTATTGGAGGAGACAGGAGGCCAGGCTGTCAGGGGAAGGGAGGCTGAGGTCAGCCTGAGCAGGTGGCGATGCCCGGGGTCCTGTATTTTTCATCACTTTTCTTCCCGTTGGATTCTTAGAACCTCAGAACGCTCTTGGGCTCAACAGAGGTGTGGAGGCTTACGCTCAGATTCTCATGGATCCACCCCAGATCCCACGTGGAGACAGGATGAGCCGCTCTGCTGACGGATGGGGGAAACCCCAACCAGAGTGACCCCGAATGTCCCCCGAAGCCCCCGGGGGTGAGTTCCAGCCTCAGCGCTATTCGTCTCTCCCAGTGTCTTGTGCCTCAGTTTAAAATCTATAGCTTGGGTACAAGGAGGGGCTTGGGCAACCGTCATCCTTCCCACTTCTCTCAGAGCAAAGGGCTTGGAGGACGAGCCTTGTCAGGCGAGGGCCAGCGCCAGGCCAGGGAGTAGCCGGCCCCATGGACTTAGAGGCCAGGACTCTTCCTAGTAAAACAGAAACACTGGCCCCCCAATTCTGCTCTCCCTTCCTGATTCTGCCCCAGAGAGGGGAGGTTGACCACAGGGTCCCACTTGTGTGTCCTAATTTCTGGTACAAGTTGTCTCTCACTTTTGATTTAGCTGTGGAATCTCTGTTCCTAACCCCTCTTCCTCCCTGTCTGGATTTGCCAAAATGCCAACCACCCAGGCTGGTCCGGACTCCACGGTCATCCCCGACCCCGCACCTTCACCCTGGAGTGAGCAGAAGCACAGACACATGCACACCCCTGCCTGTGCACACACACAGCGCGCACGTGCACACTCACAGCCCCTTTGATGCTGGGAGAAGTCAGGCCAGGGTCTGTCTGGAGACTCAGGATTGGTACTTACCGTCTCCAGAGGAGCCCCGTGCCCCATCCAGGAGCCACCTCCCTTCAGCAGGGCCTCTGGCCGGTGGTACTTTTGCCGTTGTCACCCCCATCCCAGGCCCAGATGCCCACACTGTTTCCTCTCCCTCCAGGGCCCCTGGTCTTGGAACTCTTCCTCCCAGGGTCCACGGGCTTAGCACCCACACCTCACCAAACCTGGCTGTGCTCAGCCCCACGCCCCAGCTTGGCCTTCTGTGGGAGGGACAAGAAGAGTCTGCCCAGAGAAGAGGGGACAGTGGTCTCCTTCTGGGCTCTTGTAGGACTGCAGACAACCCTGTCCTCTGAGGTCCTTTTCTGTTCCTACAACCCTCCCACCAGCCCCGGTATAGGAACCAGTGAGGAGAGAAGGGGGACAGAGGTCACGTCCACCCGACTTTCTGGCCCATGTTCCAAGCAGGGAGAGGGTGACGGTGGCTCTAAGTGGCCTGGGCGCCCTGAGGGAGCCCTTGGCCGGCCCCCTTCACAGCCTAAGCTCCATGCTGTTGTACGTGATGCCATTTTTAAAGAAAACAACATACATAGAAAGAGGACTGGTTCTGTTGCTTATCAGCTGAATTTATATATGGATGAGTGCTGTGATTTACAGTTTTTGATTCCGTGATTGGCTTTGTTTGGGTCGCTCTTCTTTATGTTAAATTAATCGCCGTACGGTTCTATTGTTCTCTGGCAAGATCTACTCCCCGATCTCCAGGGCATTCTTGTCTCACTTCTACCCTGACCATTGGGAGCCCACCCTACCTCCACAAGCTTCCCCTGGGATCCAATCCAGCCAAGGGGCTTTTCCAGCCCATGGCAATGACTGGAGCCTTCCTCGGTTCCAAGAGAGGAAGAAACTTCTAATGCCACAGACTAGGGAAGCTTCCAGACTTGCCCTGGCCCAAACCTTGCAGCCTGGGGCCCAGGCCTGCCTGCAGCTTAGCTCCCACAGACCCTCAAAACCCAGCCCCCACTGGCGGACCTGCCCACTGCTGCTGGGTCTCTACAGCGCCCTCTAGGCACTGAGCAGGGTTCCAGTTTCTCCAGCCTTCTGCCAGCTTTCAGATGCATAATTCGAGCACCTTTACTGTACATGTAATGAAAAATACCATGTATGACAATAAAAACTTGTGTACATATCTCCATGTACATATTTATATATTCCTATTATAAATGTAGAAAGCATGGCATCTCTCTGACATTCCAAGTTTGTGTTTTTTTAAATCCCGGAACTATGGCTTTGGAAACCTTTTCTTCCTTTCCCTCTTTTCTATGTAATAAACACCCATGTGACCTTTCTGGTGGCTTCTCGAGTCCCTGTGTCCTCTCGTTTTCAGAATTGGGCAGATCTCTGACTGGTCCTCGATGCCTCCCTCCTTCTCCCTCAGCAGCATTTGCTGTCGGTGTCCTTCCTGTTACGAAGGTTGCCCTTCTCCGAGGCGGGCCTTGCCTTCTTCCTTCACACTGCTTCCTCGCATCCCCCTTCTCCTGGGAGGCTTGTACAAGTTACTCCTCAAAGGCCCACATGTTTGGTAATCTGATGCCTTCTCAACCTGGAGTTTGCGGGCTAAATCGAGTGTTGGGCCCAGACTGGGTTTTCCAAAAATAAGTGTACAGATGAAACTCATTTTCTTCTGTTGATTGCCAGACGGGTTGATGAGGGACGTGTGTATAGAGTACTTATTTGTCCAAGTCTCCGGTGTAAATAAGAAGCTGGGTAAGGGTGGTTAGGAGAACTTATAACTAACGGGTCAGTTGTAACAAGGGACTGGTTGAACGGATGTTACCTTGGAGGGAATTTCAGGGCATGGCCCGTGGCCCAGTCGGTGTTCTCTTTAATAACTGAATGAAGACCTAGATAGCTTATCCAATGTGTTGCTGAAGGGAACTAAATATATTAGACCAATCAGAATTCAAAGAGCTCTCGAGAGGCAGAGGCCATCTAACAAGATGAAATCTAATAGCGTGAAATGAACAAGTCGTGCTTGGAATTAAGAAGGCTCCAGGCTCTCCCTCGTGCCAGGGAAGCATCTGACAGGCGGCTTGGCACTCAGCAGCAGCGCGGTGTAGGTGACAGAACAGAACGTCTGATTTCCGATGCCTTAGGAGCAGCAACCTGGGGTCCAGAAAGAGGCCACATCTGCAGTGCTGCATTCAACGCCGGGGGCTGTGGGAGGTGAATCCCCACGTGTCACCCCAATACTCACACCCCAATGGAAAGGCCTTGCCGCTCGCTGTTTCCTCAGGTCAGCCTGGGACCCCTGGGGCCCGCCATCCTCGTCCACTTGTCGGGGGCGTTTTGGTGTGTCTACTGAGAGATGCTGCCGTCTCGGGACCTTGATGCTGCTGTGGCCCCAAAGAATGAATCTGCTGCAAGGTACACCTTCCAGGGAGGCTTCAGACTCAACCTCAGGGACTGCTTTGAGGCCCCAGAAATGCCATCTGTGCCTAAGGGTTCACTTTAGTCACTGCTAAAACCAGGACGCAAAGCTCAAGGCAGCATAATGACCGAAGACACATCACGGTTGCCCAGACACCCCAGGGAGCATTTCTTGACGGTGTGCATCTTCCAAGTACTTACTGTGCTCAGGTTATTCCAGGAATGCTTTTGGCTAGAGACTGCTTCCTGCAGAGGGTTCCGGCTTCAGGGGGCTGGTGGGAAGGCACAGTGGGAAATGAAGTTAGCAGCATTCTCCAGCCCTGCTACGTGACAGAAAAGAACCCTGGGGGGCACCGACATCTCCTCTCCCCTCCCCGCCGCCACCTGCTCATCCTGAGGAAGGTGACGTGGTTGAACCTTCTAGTGCCTCTCCTGGAGGGTGAGGAACAGTGTCCCCCAAAGAGACAGAGAGTTCTCAGACCCAGAGGGAAGGGGCTGTGAAAAACACAGAGCCATCTGCTGTCCAGAAATCCCTGCACTCCCAGAGCCCAGGCTCTGAGGGAGATTTGTGGTCGCCTGTAGTCAGTCACAGGACGGAATGCGGGAGGATACGTGGGGGGCAGGAGGCGGGGGGGCCGTGGTTGGGCTGTGGATCTATTCTGAAGATGCATGGCCTCCGGAGCAGAAAGAGAGCTGGGGCAGAGAGCATGCTGGGAGCAAGAACTTAACTAGGACTTGTTGTCACTAGTGAGAGGGACTCAACTTGAATCAGTTTATGGAAAGGAGGAATGGAATGGAGGGAGGGAGGGCAGAGGTGCTAAGGAAGCAGCGGGCCCGGGCAGCTCCTTGAGCAGGAAGCTGAGTCCTGTACGCATGGCTCCTCTCCCCCAGCCCCATGACCTGTCCTCAGCCCCCAGCTGGCCAGTGGCCCAAAGTGCTGGAGGATGGCCGCCAGCTAGGTCACTGAGACCTCCTCACACAGCGACATAAATTAGGAATTACTGAGATGGTCACTTGGTGGGTAGCAGGGGGCAAAGGGGGACCCCCCGCAGAAAAAGAGGAGACAGAGCAATGTCTGGCCACGTGAGTGGGGTACACTTTCATGGCTCCGGGGGCAGCCCCATGTCCTGGGCCTAGGGTGCCCACCCACTTGCCAGTTTCTGTGGGGCGCAGCTGTGCGGCCACTCCTGTGGCCTTGGCCCTGAGTGTCCTTGTGGAAAACCTGGAGACCTGAATGGCCCCTGGGTTAGTGCCCCCTCCACCCGCGATGCTGAGTCCAGGCCCCGCGACGGGCTCTGGCTCTGTGGAGGGTAATCAGAGGAGGGGCTCAGAGCAGGAGCCTGCAGCTGTCTCTCCAGTCAGGGCGGTGATTATTTATATTTTTGTCAAAAATAGCTATGTTTAAAAAAAAAAGAAAGAAAAAAGCTCTAGAAAGCAAAGAAACTTTTAAAACTAGGAATGTCTTCAGTGAAAGAAATAAGCACTTTCCAAACCTTAGAAGCTGTCCCCATCTCCTGAGGTTCCGGGCCAGGAGGGGAGCCCAGCAGTCAGGGGACAGAGGATTCACCTCCGCTGCTGCCTTTAAGTTTCTGGGGAAACTTGAAACACATCCAGAATCTTCTGAAAAAGCCGAGGTGGTGATGTATAGATTTTTGTTACAAAGAGGTCAGAGTGGTGGCTTTGAGCATCCTGTCCCCCCAGCATGGGGGTGCCCCCAGAGTCGGCCGCCTGTTCCCTCTCCCTGAACGGAGGCAGCCCGCCTCCCCTCTCCACTCAGATCCTCGCTGGCTCCCAGGCCCAGCTCAGGAGCCGTACCCACCAGGGCGAGACAAGACTGGAATCTTCTTTGCTCCGCTCTCCACCTGCATTTCCCAGGGGCCAGCTCCTCCCCTGCTCGGCGCATGGGATTCTGGGGGAGGAAGCCACTCCCAGACCTCTCCCCACCCCAGACAGGCCCATAGCATGTCCCTCTTGCTGGGCTAACCTGCAAAGATCCGGCTCCTTCCTGAGATCTTTCTAACAGGAGTACGGGAAAGCAATTTTCCCTCCTTGGTCCTGAGGCGGTGGTTCGTCAGCCTGAACCTGCCAATGGCCAAGGTCCCCCCACTCGTGGAGACATGAGGATGGAGCAAGACATCAGCACACGGGGAAGGGTAGAGGTGAAAGAGGGAGGGAGGATGCCACCCGTCACCCCCAAGGCAGTACCAGCCCTGCCCATCCCACAGTTTAAATGCATGAGCCATCCAGCCCCACTAAATTCTCCACAAAGCAAGGCTAGTGGCCCAAGTCGCTTCACAGAGGGAACTTGGTTTCTCAGACATGAAACTCTCCCCCAAATAGCACCAGCTCAGATCATTTTTTTATTTCCCTTGTGCCGTCTCTGGCCCTGTTCCAGAGAAATTTCATTGCACGGGGCAGGAAGAGTTAGAAGCAGCAAGTTGCTAATTGACACGAAGCACACCTGCGTATTGGCCTCCTATTCCACCTCCCACCTTCTACCTAGAATGGGAAATATTCTGTGCAAAGACCATCTCGGAACCTAGAATAGGAGCAAAGTTTGTGTCCGTTGGCTTCCTGCCTGTCTGAAATGCTGGTTACTAGTCATGAAAGTAAGCACAAGTCAAAGAATTTCATTTGGACCAGAAAGAAGCTAGACAGAAAGAGAACAAACAGATGGAAGAAGGTGGACAGTCAAGCCTCTTGAAGCGATGGTGACACTTGGGACTGACCAGGATTTCCAAAATGTCTCTCAATTTCAGCGAAAGCATTAACCTCCAGGCTCTGTTCTCTCTTTGCTGTGAGACACAAGAGGCACTGTTTGCTGTGGCCGTATGGCAGCCCAGAGTCCTGAGGCCCCAGGTCATTTGGGAGCATGCCTGGAAACATCTGAGGGAGCCGCACTTTGCAGAGGTGGGGAACACTGCATGTGCCAAGGACCACGGTGTAAGGAAAGAAGGCACTGCGGGTCACTGGCCTCAACTTCTGCCTTGGCCTCAAGGTCCCAGCCTGGGAATTGGTCTGGCCGTCCCCGTGGAGGTGGCCTGCCCTGAGTGCCCAGCTGGAGAGATCAGATTCTCTACTGACAGTAGTTTGGTTTGAGTGGTGAAGGTCGAGACCATCCCGTTCAAAACTCACCTCCCCAGATTGCTTCCCACATTCATTTCCTGTCAATCATGCCATTATTACATCCTCTTCAGGACACAGGCAGACCATCTGGTTTTGCAGGATTTGATGCAAAAAAATTGAGCCTTTAAATGTATCTTTTTCACTATAATAGCAATGCATGTTCATGAAAACTTTTTGGAAAATATAAAAAGGCAGTTAAAATAAAAGCTTATTTGTTGGTTGA
The DNA here is from genome assembly GCF_963455315.2 of Globicephala melas. NCBI lineage: Eukaryota > Metazoa > Chordata > Mammalia > Artiodactyla > Delphinidae > Globicephala > Globicephala melas. The sequence goes on from NC_083314.1 coordinate 23,373,080, forward strand.
AAATTACTTTTCTGCATGGCAAGTGGCTCTTCATAAAATCTCAGAGTTGGGAGGGAGCTTGGAGGTCATGGTGCCGCATCCCCTACCTTTTCTGTGAATCCCCCCTACCATCGGCCAGATGAGTGGTCATGAAGCTTCTGTGTAAATTCCTCCAATGACCAGGGACTCACTACCTTATTCCTCTGTGGGATGGAAAGAGAATTGTGAGAGCCTGTTGGGTGAGTCATAACCTACTTTCCTGTAACTTCTCCCCATCAGTCCCAGTGGTTCTTTCCAGAGCTAAAGAATGAGGATAAGATGGGAGTACAGGAGGTCCTCTCCCTCTTCTACTAGATAGCCAGCCCCTCGATTATCTGAAGGTGTCTCTCTTGTCTCCATCTCCCCTTCTCTTCTGCAGGGTAAATACCTTTGATCCTTTTAACCGTCACCCATGTGATCTGGATTCCAGACATGCCCATGTTCTGAACAAGGAATCCTAGTCCTTGTGTTTTATTTGTTTATTTGTTTGTTTGCGGTACGCGGGCCTCTCACTGTTGTGGCCTCTCCTGTTGCAGAGCACAGGCTTCGGACACGCAGGCTCAGCGGCCATGGCTCACGGGCCCAGCTGCTCCGCGGCATGTGGGATCTTCCCGGACCGGGGCACGAACCCGAGTCCCCTACATCGGCAGGCGGACTCTCAACCACTGCGCCACCAGGGAAGCCCGTCCATGTGTTTTGATTGCTGACAAGTGTATGTGCGTGTAGGTGTAGAGAGTGGGTGTCTCACCAACTAGATCGCAAGTCCCAGTGCTCCACCATCCAGGGCCTTGAGATTAGAAAAGAGCTGGGGTCACCACAGCTCTCTCCTTGCAATGGTCACCTCACTGCCCAACACAGGTTTAGGCATAGCCATGAAATAAATGAGTCCTCGGCACCCACCTCGGCCTCCCTTCCTGAGTGATTGCAACCCCAGGCTTAAGACTCCCCACACTCCCCACACCCCGAGCCCTGAGAGAGCCTGAGCCAACTCGCACCCTTCCCTGCAGATGCTAGAACTTCCAGCCCTGCCACTGCTGGCGCATCCACTCTGTTCTCTCCCGAACGAAAGGGCCAAGAGAAGGAGCCTCTTCCATAGCCACTGTCTCCTGCCAGAGACAGGTGGAGGAGAGTGGATGCTGGCTGGGAGGACTCCAGCTCCTCTCTGGAAGGCCCTGCTGCAGGAAAGCCTGCGGCTCTTTCACCAGGGAAGGGGCTCTTGTCAACCTAGTGCAGGGGAAGCCGGAAACTGAGTAGGGAGGAAGGAGAGAGGAAGGGAGAAGCTTAAAATAAATAAGGGGCCGCAGAGAGAGAATTCACTGACTGGGATTCTGCAGAAGAAATGGGGGAGGAGGGAGGGAGGGAGAGAAAGGTCAGGATGCCATTCCTTTCTTTTTAACCTGAGAGGCAAGTCAAAATGTTTCTTTCTTCTGTCCCTGAGGGTCTCGCCTCTGAGTGGAGTAACACAGTGGGAAAGGACAGGACCCACTGAGCTACTAACTAGCTGAGTAAATTGATGCCTATCGTGATGCCTCTGAGTTCTGGTGTATCTTTCAGGCATATCAACCAGAGAAGCAGAGCCAGTAGGAGACATAGATAGCAAGGAAATGGTTTAGGCAATTGTGGCAACTCCAAAACCTGTAGGGCAGACCACCAGGAAGGGCGTGCTGGAATGCTTGGACGTGAGCAGATGCTACCATGCACAGGTCAAGTTGCTTCTCCTGGGAAGTCTCAGTTCTGCTGCTCTAGTCTTTCAACTGATTGAATCCAGCCATCCAGGTTATCTGGGTTAATCTTCCTTACTGAAAGTCAACTGGTTATGGACTTTAAACACATCTATAAAATACCTTCACAGCAACATGAGGTTGACACACAGAACTGACCATCACACTTGGTTTCTGTAAATAATAACCATGTTTAAGGATAAATGAAATAACACTTGCACAATGCCTAGAACAGAGCTGATATAGAGCAGGCAAAGGGTAAAGGGTGATGGTGCACAAAAAAGATGTGTAGAAGGAATTAGTCCAAGACACTAACAGTGATGCTGGGTGACTTATTTTCTTTATGTTCCAGCCTTTTTTATTCATAACAGAGATCAATTAATTTTTCAGTCAGGTTTTTGGAGAAATAATTTACATAATTCACCCTTTATAGGGAATAGTTCTATACACAGTCCTATGTACAATTTGTCAGTCACATACAGCTGTATAACCATGACCACCATGAAGGTATAGAAGAGCTCCTTCCCACCAGAGAGTTTCCTGTGTTCAAGCCCTGCCCCGAACCTCAGCTTTTCGCAACCACTGCTGTTTTCTGTCACTGTAGCTTTTACATTTCCAGGATGTCGTATCATGAGAATCATATATAATTATAACTAGAATAATTGTTCCTTTCACTTAGCATAATGCGTTTCTGATTCATCCAGGTCGTTGCCGATACCAATAGTTTGTTCCTGTTCATTGCTGAGCAGTATTTCACTGTAAGGATAACCACAGTTTTTATGTATTCACAAGTTGACGGAGATAAGCAGAGTTTTCAGTTTTTCATGATCGTGAATAAAGTTACACACATTTGGGAATGTTCTTGTGCGAACATAAAATATTCATTTCTTTTGGGTAAATACGAGAGATCGTGGGATTGTTGGATTGTATGACAAGCGTATGTTTATTTTATATGAAGCTGTCAAGCTATTTTCTAAAGTGACTGCACCATTCCCTTCAGTATCCCCTTCAGCAGCGAGTCAGAGTCCCACTTGCTCTGTATCCTCACCAGCACTTGCAATCACAGTTTGTTTTTTGAAGCCATTCTAATAGGTACGTAGTAGCAGTTCATTATGGTTTTAATTTGCATTTTCCGTATGACTAATGATGTTGAGTATCTTTTTATGTGCTTATTTCCTATCTTATTTGGTGAGATGTCTGTTCAGATGTTTTGCCCATTTGGCGGAAGGTTATTCGTTTTCATATTGCTGAGTTTCTGATGCCTATCAATGGATGAATGGACAAAGAAAACATAGAATAGATATACAATGGAATAGTATTTAGCTTTAAAAGAAGGAAATCCTGTCATGTGCTATAACATGGATGAAACTCGAGTACATTCTGCTAAGTCAAATAAGCCAGTCACGGAATGACAAATACTGTATGATTCCACTTACACAAGGTATTTAAAGTAGTTGAACTCACAGAAGCAGAGAGTACAATGGTGGTTGTCAGGGGCTGGATGGAGAAAGAAACGGAGAATTGCCGTTTAATGAGTACAGAGTTTCAGTCATGCAAAATGAAAAAATTCTAGAGATTTATTGTACAGCAATGTGCATAGAGTTAACAGTAGCATAATGTACATTTAAAATTTTGTTAAGAAGGTAGATTTCATGTTATGTGTTTTGTACCACAAAAAAATTTTTTTAATATATTCTGGATACAATGTTTGCATCCTTTGTCAGATACGTGTTTTGCAAATATTTTTTCTCAGCCTGTGGCTTGTCTTTTCATTTTCTTAACAATATTGTTAAAAGAACCGAAGTTTTGGGGACTTCCCTGGTGGCACAGTGGTTAAGAGTATGCCTGCCAATGCAGGGGACGTGGATTCAAGCCCTGGTCCGGGAAGATCCCACATGCCGCAGAGCAGCTAAGCCAGTGCACCACAACTACTGAGTCCGCATGCCACAGCTACTGAAGCCTGCATGCCTAGAGCCTGTGCTCCACAACAAGAGAAGCCACCACAATGAGAAGCCCATGCAATGCAATGAAGAGTAGCCCCTGCTCGCTGCAACTAGACAAAGCCTGCACGCAGCAACGAAGACCCAACGCAGCCAAAAATAAATACATTAATTAATTAATTAAAAAAAAGAACAGAAGTTTCTCCGCCTAACTCCAAATCACAAAGATGCTATCCCATATTTTCTTCTGGAAGTTTTATAGTTTTAGGTTTTACATGAGTTTACATGAGTTCAGTTTACATGAGTTCACTTTTGCATGTGATGCAAAGTTTGAGTCAAGGTTGTTTATTTTGTGTATGGATGTCCAATTGTTCCATCACTATTTGTTGAAAGAACTATTCCTTCTTCATTGAGTTATTTTTGCATTTTTGTTGAAAATGAATTCATAATCTGTGTATAGATCTCTTTCTGAACTCTCATGTCCCACTGATTTATGTGTTTATTCTTTTTAATTTATTTTTTTAAATTGAAGTATAGTTGATTTACGATGTTGTGTTAATTTCTGCTGTACAGCAAAGTGATTCAGTTATACATATATGTACATTCTTTTAAAAATGCTTTTCCATTATGGTTTATCTCAGGATATTGAATATAGTTCCCTGTGCTATACAGTAGGGCCTTGCTGTTTATCCATTCTATCTATAATGGTTTGCATCTGCTGATCCCAAACTCCTGATCTATCCCTCCCCCACCTCCCCTCTCCCTTGGCAACCACAAGTCTGTTCTCTATGTCTGTGAGTCTGTTTCTGTTTCGCAGATAGGTTCATTTGTGTCATATTTTAGATTCCATATATAAGTGATATCATATGGTATTTGTCTTTCTCTTTCTGACTTACTTCACTTAATCTCTAGTTGCATCCACGCTACTGAAAATGGTATTATTTCGTTCTTTTTTATGGCTGAGTAGTATTCCACTATATATATGTACCTATGTGTCTATTCTTGCATTGGTGCCACATTGTCTCAATTACTCTAGCTTTTTTTTTTTTTTTTTTTTGCGGTACGCGGGCCTCTCACTGTTGTGGCCTCTCCCGTTAAGGAGCACAGGCTCCGGACGTGCAGGCTCAGCAGCCATGGCTCACGGGCCCAGCCGCTCCGCGGCATGTGGGATCTTCCCGGACCGGGGCACGAACCCATGTCCCCTGCATTGGCAGGCGGACTCTCAACCACTGCGCCACCAGGGAAGCCCTACTCTAGCTTTATAGTAAGTAATGAAATCAGGTAGTTTGAGTCCTCCAACTATGTTCTTTTTCAAAATTGTTTTGGCTATTCTAATTACTTTGTCTTACCATGTATATTTTAGGATAAACTTATCAGTTTTTACCCCAAAAAAATCCTTCTAGGGTTTTGATTACATGAATTTTGAGACTTGACATCTTAACAAGATTGAGTCTTCCCATTCATGAATATGTTATATCCATCCATGTATTTAGTGCTTCTTTGATTTCTTTCATCAGCATTTTACAGTTTTCAGCATATAGATCCTGCACATATTTTGTTAGATTTATACCTAAGTATTTCATCATTTTGGGCATGATTTATGGTAAATGGTACTGTTCTTAAAATCTCAATATCTATTTGTTCATCACTAGTATATAGAAAAAATAATTGATTTCTGTGTATTTACCTTGTATCCTGAGACATTGCTAAACTTACCTGTTAGTTTTAGTTGCTTTTTTGTAAGGTTCTTTTGGATTTTCTGAGTAGACAAAAATGTCATCTGCAAATAGAGACAATTTTATTTTTTTTCTTTGCAATCTGCATGTTTTTAATTTCTTTTTCTGGCCTTATTTCCGTGGATAGGACCTTCAGTACAATGTTGAATAGGAGTGGTGAGAGAACATATCTTTGCCTTGTTCCCATTCTTAGGAGAAAAACACTTAGTCTTTCACCATTAAGTATGATGTTAGTTGCAGTTTTTCTTGTAGAAGCCCTTATTATGTTAAGGAGTTTTTTTGATTCCTATTTACCTGGAATTGAATGTTGAATGGATGATGAATTTTGTTAAATAATTTCTTGGCCTCTATTAATATGATCATATATCTTTTCTTATTTAGTCTATTGATATGATGAATTGCATTGATTAACTTTCAAATCTGAGCTAGTGTCACATCCCCAGGCTAATCCCCATATGGTCATGATCTATTATTCTTTTTGCATATTGCTAGACATGATTTGCTAACATTTTGTTGAAAATATTTGTGTCTATGTTCCTGAAAGTAATTGATCTGTCATTTTCTTGTAATGGTTTGTCTGGTTTTGATAACAGCGTACTGCTGACCTCACAAAATGAGTTGGAAAGTGTTCCCTTCTCTTCTACATTCTGGAAAAGTTAGTGTAGAATTTGTATTTTTGTTTCTTTCAACAATTAGTAGATTTTGCTAATGAAGCCATCATGGCCTGAATTATTCTCTGTGGAAAGATTTTTTCTTTTTTTGCATATATGTATTTTATTTATTTATTTATACAGCAATTTCTTATTAGTTATCTATTTTATACATATTAGTGTATATATGTCAATCTCCCAATTCATGCCCAAACCACCACCACCCCTACCCCCTTGGTGTCCATACATTTGTTCTCTACATCTGTGTCTCTATTTCTGCCTTGCAAACCAGTTCACCAGTACCATTTTTCTAGGTTCCACATATATGCATTAATATACGATACTTGTTTTTCTCTTTCTGACTTACTTCAGTCTGTACTACAGTCTCTAGGTTCATCCACATCTCTACAAATGACCCAATTTCGTCCCTTTTTACGGCTGAGTCATATTCCATTGTATATATGTACCACATCTTCTTTATCCATTCATCTGTCAATGGGCATTTTAGGTTGCTTCCATGACCTGGCTATTGTAAATAGTGCTGCAATGAACATTGGAGTGCATGTGTCTTTTTGAATGATGGTTTTCTCTGGGTATATGCCCAGTAGTGGGATTGCTGGGTCATATGGTAACTCTATTTTTAGTTTTTTAAGGAATGTCCATACTGTTCTCCATAGTATCTATATCAATTTACATTCCCACCAACAGTGCAAGAGGGTTCCCTTTTCTCCACACCCTTGCCAGCATTTGTTGCTTGTAGATTTTCTGATGATGCCTATTCTAACTGGTGTGTGGTGATACCTCATTGTACTTTTGATGTACATTTCTCTAATGATTAGTGATGTTAAGCATTCTTTCATGTGTTTGTTGGCAATCTGTATGTCTTCTTTGGAGAAATGTCTATTTAGGTCTTCTGCCCATTTTTGGATTGGGTCTTTTATTTTTTTGACGTTGAGCTGCATGAGCTGCTTGTAAATTTTGGAGATGAATCCTTTGTCAGTTGCTTCATTTGCAAATATTTTCTCCCATTCTGAGTGTTGTCTTTTCATCTTGTTTATGGTTTCCTTTGCTGTGCAAAAGCTTTTAAGTTTCATTAGGTCTCATTTGTATATTTTTGTTTTTATTTCCATTTCTCTAGGAGGTGGGTCAAAAAGGATCTTGCTGTGATTTATGTCATAGAGTGTTCTCCCTGTGTTTTCTCTAAGAGTTTGATAGTGTGTGGCCTTACATTTAGGTCTCTAATCTATTTTGAGTTTATTTTTGTGCATGGTGTTAGGGAGTGTTCTAATTTCATTCTTTTACATGTAGCTGTCCATTTTTCCCAGCATCACTTATTGAAGAGGCTGTCTTTTCTCCATTGTATCTTCTTGCCTCCTTTATCAAAAATAAGGTGACCATATGTGCTTGGGTTTATCTCTGGGCTTTCTATCCTGTTCCATTGATTTATATGTCTGTTTTTGTGCCAGTACCATACTATCTTGATTACTGTAGCTTTGAAGTATAGTCTGAAATCAGGGAGCCTGATTCCTCCAGCTCCATTTTTCTTTCTCAAAATTGCTTTGGCTATTCGGAGTCTTTTGTGTTTCCATACAAATTGTGAAATTTTTTGTTCTAGTTTTGTGAAAAATGCCATTGGTAGTTTGAAAGGGATTGCATTGAATCTGTAGATTGCTTTGGGTAGTATAGTCATTTTCACAATGTTGATTCTTCCAATCCAAGAACATGGTATATCTCTCCATCTGTTTGTATCATCTTTAGTTTATTTCATGAGTGTCTTATAGTTTTCTGCATACAGGTCTTTTGTCTCCTTAGGTAGGTTTATTCCTAGGTATTTTATTCTTTCTGTTACAATTGTAAATGGGAGTGTTTCCTTAATTTCTCTTTCAGATTTTTCATCATTAGTGTATAGGAATGCAAGAGATTTCTGTGCATTAATTTTGTATCCTGCAACTTTATCAAATTCATGGATTAGCTCTAGTAGTTTTCTGGTAGCATCCTTAGGATTCTCTATGTATAGTATCATGTCACTGTAAAACAGTGACAGTTTTACTTCTTCTCTTTCAATGTGTATTCCTTTTTCTTCTCTGAATGCCATGGCTAGGACTTCCAAAACTATGTTGAATAACAGTGGTGAGAGTGGACATCCTTGTCTTGTTCCTGATCTTAGAGGAAATGCTTTCAGTTTTTCACCATTGAGAACGATGTTGGTTCTGGGTTTGTCATATAAGGGCTTTATTATGTTGGGGTAAGTTCCCTCTATGCCCATTTTCTAGAGAGTTTTTATCATAAATGGGTGTTGAATTTTGTTGAAAGCTTTTACTGCATCTATTGAGAGGATCATATTGATCATATTGTTTTTCTCCTTCAATTTGTTAATATGGTTTATCACATTGATTGATTTGTATATATTGAAGAATCCTTGCATTCCTGGGATAAACCCCACTTGATCGTGGTGTATGATCCTTTTAGTGTGCTGCTGGATTCTGTTTGCCAGTATTGTGTTGAGGATTTTTACAACTATGTTCATCAGTGATATTGGCCTGTAGTTTCCTTTCTTGGTGACATCTTTGTCAGGTTTTGGTATCAGGGTGATGGTGGCCTTGTAGAATGAGTTTGGAAGTGTTCCTCCCTCTGCTGTATTTTGGAAGAGTTTGAGAAGGATAGGTGTTAGCTCTTCTCTAAATGTTTGATAGAATTTGCTTGTGAAGCCATCTGGTCCTGGATTTTTGTTTGTTGGAAGACTTTTAATCACAGTTTCAATTTCATTACTTGTGATTCGTCTGTTTATATTTTCTATTTCTTCCTGGTTCAGTCTCCAAATGTTGTGCTTTTCTAAGAATTTGTCCATTTCTTCCAGGTTGTCCATTTTATTGGCATAGAGTTTCTTATAGTAATCTCCCATGATCCTTTGTATTTCTGTAGTGTCAGTTGTTACTTCTCCTTTTTCATTTCTAACTCTATTTAGTTGAGTCTTCTCCCTTTTTTTCTTGTTGAGTCTGGCTAATGGTTTATCAATTTTGTTTATTTTCTCCAAGAACCAGCTTTTAGTTTTATTGATCTTTGCTATTGTTCCCTTCATTTATTTTTCATTTATTTCTGATCTGATCTTTATGATTTCTTTCATTCTGCTAACTTTGGGGGGCTTTTTTGTTCTTCTTTCTCTAACTGCTTTAGGTGTAAGGTTAGGTTATTTATTTGAGATGTTTCTTGTTTCTTGAGGTAGGATTGTATTGCTATAAACTTCCCTGTTAGAACTGCTTTTGCTGCATCCCATCGGTTTTGGGTTGTTGTGTTTTCATTGTCATTTGTTTCTAGGAATTTTTTGATTTCCTCTTTTATTTCTTTAGTGATCTCTTGGTTATTAAGTAGTGCATTATTTAGCTTCCATGTGTTTGTATTTTTTACAGATTTTTTCCTGTAATTGATATCTAGGCTCATAGTGTTGTGGTTGGAAAAGATACTTTATACAATTTCAATTTTCTTAAATTTCCCAAGGCTTGATTTGTGACCCAAGATATGATCTATCCTGGAGAATGTTCCATGGGCACTTGAGAAGAAAGTGTATTCTGTTGTTTTTGGATGGAATGTCCTATAAATATCAATTAAGTCCATCTTGTTTAATGTATCATTTAAAGCTTGTGTTTCCTTATTTATTTTCATTTTGGATGATCTGTCCATTGGTGAAAGTGGTGTGTTAAAGTCCCCTACTATGAATGTGTTACTGTTGATTTCCCCTTTTATGGCTGTTGGCATTTGCCTTATGTATTGAGGTGCTACTATGTTGGCTGTATAAATATCTACAGTTGTTATATCTTCCTCTTGGATTGATCCCTTGGTCGTTATGTAGTGTCCTTCTTTGTCTCTTGTAATAGTCTTTATTTTAAAGTCTATTTTTTCTGATATGAGAATTGCTACTCCAGCTTTCTTCTGATTTCCATTTGCATGGAACATCTTTTTCCATCCCCTCACTTTCAGTGTGTATGTGTCCCCAGGTCTGAAGTGGGTCTCTTGTAGACAGCATTTATACGGGTCTTGTTTTTGTATCCATTCAGCCAGTCTATGTCTTTTGGTTGGAGCATTAATCCATTTACATTTAAGGTAATTATCAATATGTATGTACCTATTACCATTTTCTTAATTGTTTTGGGTTTCTTATTGTAGGTCTTTTCCTTCTGTTGTGTTTCCTGAGTAGAGAAGTTCCTTTAGCATTTGTTGTATAGATGTTTTGGTGGTGCTTATTTCTCTTAGCTTTTGCTTCTCTGTAAAGGTTTTAATTTCTCCGTCGAAGCTGAATGAGATCCTTGCTGAGTAGACTAATCTTGGTTGTAGGTTTTCCTCTTTCTTCACTTTAAATATGTCCTGCCATTCCCTTCCGGCTTGCAGAGTTTCTGCTGAAAGATCAGCTGTTAACCTTATGGGGATTCCCTTATATGTTATTTGTTGCTTTTCCCTTGCTGCTTTTAATATTTTTCCTTTGTATTTAATTTTTGATAGTTTGATTAATATGTGTCTTGGCATGTTTCTCCTTGGATTTATCCTGTATGGGATTCTCTGTGCTTCCTGGACTTGATTAACTATTTCCTTTCCCATATTAGGGAAGTTTTCAACTAAAATCTCTTCAGATATTTTCTCAGTCCCTTTCTTTCTCTCTTCTTCTTCTGGGACCCCTATAATTCGAATGTTGGTGTGTTCAATGTTGTCCCAGAGGTCTCTGAGATTGTCCTAAAATCTTTTCATTCTTTTTTGTTTATTCTGCCCTGCAGTAGTTCTTTCCACTATTTTATCTTCCAGGTCACTTACATTCTTCCGCCTAGTTATTCTGCTATTGATTCATTCTAGAGTATTTTTAATTTCACTTATTGTGTTGTTCATCACTGTTTTTTTGCTCTTTAGTTCTTCTAGGTCCTTGTTAAACGTTTCTTGTATTTTCTCCATTCTATTTCCAAGATTTTGGATCATCTTTACTATCATTATTCTGTATTTTTTTCAGGTAGACTGCCTATTTCCTCTTCATTTGTTTGGTCTGGTGGGTTTTTACCTTGCTCCTTCCTCTGCTGTGTGTTTCTCTGTCTTCTCATTTTGTTTAACTTACTGCATTTGGGGTCTCCTTTTTGCAGGCTGCAGGTTCATAGTTCCCGTTGTTTTTGGTGTCTGCCCCCAGTGGCTAAGGTTGGTTCAGTGGGTTGTGTAGGCTTCCTGGTGGAGGGGACTAGTGCCTGTTTTCTGGTGGATGAGGCTGAATCTTGTCTTTCTGGTGGGCAGGACTGTGTCCGGTGGTGTGTTTTTGGGTATCTGTGACCTTATTATGATTTTAGGCAGCCTCTCTGCTAATGGATGGGGCTGTGTTCCTGTCTTGCTAGTTGTTTGGCATAGGGTGTCCAACACTGTAGCTTGCTGGTCGTTGAGTGGAACTGGGTCTTAGCGTTGAGATGGAGTTCTCTGGGAGAGCTTTCACCATTTGATGTTACATGGATCTGGGAGATCTCTGGTGGACCATTGTCCTGAACTTGGTTCTCCCACCTCAGAGGCACAGGCCTGACAGCCGGCCAGAGCACCAAGACCCTGTCAGCCACATGGCTCAGAAGAATACAGAGAAGGAAAGAAAGAGAGAGAGAGAGAGAGAGAGAACGAACGAACGAAAGGAAGGAAGGAAGAAAGAAAGAAAGAGAAAGGAAAAGAAAGTTATTAAAATAAAAAATTATTAAAAATAAAAAAGAATTAAAAAGTAATAAAGAAAAGGAAGAAAAAGAAAGAAAGAAAGAAGAGAACAACCAAACCAAAAAACAAATCCACCAATGATAACAAGTGCTGAAAACTATACTAAAAAAAAAAAAAAGAAAACAGACAGACAGAACCCTAGGACAAATGGTAAAAGCAAAGCTATACAGACAAAATCACACACAGAAGCATACACATACACAATCATAAAAAGAGAAAAGGGAAAAATATATACATATCGTTGCTCCCAAAGTCCACCACCTCAATTTGGGGATGATTTGTTGTCTATTCAGGTATTCCACAGATGCAGGTACATCAAGGTGATTGTGGAGATTTAATCTGCTTCTCCTGATGCTGCTGGGAGAGATTTCCCTTTCTCTTCTTTGTTTACACAGCTCCTGGGGTTCAGCTTTGGATTTGGCCCCGCCTCTGCGTGTAGGTCACCTGAGCGCATCTGTTCCCCACCCAGACAGGAGGGAGTTAAAGTAGCAGCTGATTCGGGGGCTCTGGCTCACTCAGGCCGGGGGGAGGAAGGGGTACCGAATGTGGGGCGAGCCTGCGGTGGCAGAGGCCAGCATGACATTGCAACAGCCTAAGGTGCACCGTGTGTTCTCCCGGGGAAGTTGTCCCTGGATCATGGGACCCTGGCAATGGCGGGCTGCACAGGCTCCCGGGACAGGCGGTGTGCATAGTGACCTGTGCTTGCACACAGGCTTCTTGGTGGCTGCAGCAGCAGCCTTAGCATCTCATGCCCATCTCTGGTGTCTGCACTGGTAGCCATGGCTCGCACCCATCTCTGGAGCTTGTTTAGGTGGTGGTCTGAATCCCCTCTCCTCGCACAATGGTCTCTTGCCTCTTAGGCAGGTCCAGACTTTTCCCTGGAGTCCCTCCCAGCTAGCTGTGGTGCACTAGCCCCCTCAGGATGTGTTCGCACAGCCAACCCCAGTCCTCTCCCTGGGTTCTGACCTCCGAAGCCCGAGCCTCAGCTCCCAGCCCCCACCCGCCCTGGCAGGTGAGCAGACAAGTCTCTCAGGCTGGTGAGTGCTGGTCAGCACCAATCTTCTGTGTGGGAATCTCTCTGCTTTGCCCTCTGCACCCCTGTTGCTGCGCTCTCCTCTGTGGCTCTGAAGCTTCCCCTCCACCCCCCACTCCCCTTCTCCACCAGTGAAGGGGCTTCCTAGTGTGTGGAAACCTTTCCTCCTTCACAGCTCCCTCCCAGAGGTGCAGGTGCTGTCCCTATTTTTTGTCTGTTTTTTCTTTTGCCCTACCCAGGTACATGGGGAATTTCTTGCCTTCTGAGAAGTCTGATGTCTTCTACCAGTGTTCAGTAGGTGTTCTGTAGGAGTTGTTCCACATATAGATGTATTTCTGATGTATTTGTGGGGAGGAAGGTGATCTCCACATCTTACTCTTCTGCCATCTTGAAGGTCTCTCCATGGGTCTTGTTTTTATATCCATTCAGTGAGCCTGTGTCTTTTGTTTGGAGCATTTAATCCATTTAAGGTAATTATCAATATGTATGTTCCTGTTACCATTTTCTTAATTGTTTGGGGTTGTTTTTGTAGGTCCTTTTCTCCTCTTGTGTTTTCCACTTAGAGAAGTTCCTTTAGCATTTGTTGTAGAGCTGGTTTGGCGATGCTGAATTCTCTTAGCTTTTGCTTGTCTGTAAAGCTTTTGATTTCTCCATTGAATCTGAATGAGATTCTTGCTGGGTAGAGTAATCTTGGTTGTAGTTTCTTCCCTTTCATCACTTTAAATATATCGTTCCACCCCCTTCCGGCTTGTAGAGTTTCTGCTGAGAAATCAGCTGTTAACCTTATGGGAGTTCCCTTGTATGTCATTTGTCATTTTACCCTTGTTGCTCTTAATCATTTTTCTTTGTCTTTAATTTGTGTCACTTTGATTACTATGCATCTCGGTGTGTTTCTCCTTGGGTTTATCCTGCCTGGGGCTCTCTGTGCTTCCTAGACTTGGGTGGCTATTTCCTTTCTCATGTTAGGGAAGTTTTCAATGATAATCTCTTCAAATATTTTCTCGGGTCCTTTCTCTCTCTCTTCTCCTTCTGGGACCCCTATAATGGGAATGTTGGTGCATTTAATGTTGTCGCATAGGTCTCTTATGTTGTCTTCATTTCTTTTCATTCTTTTTTCTTTATTCTGTTCCGTGGCAGTAAATTCCACCATTCTGTTTTCCAGGTCACTTATCCATTCTTCTACCTCAGTTATTCTGCTATTGATTCCTTCTGGTGTATTTTTCATTTCAGCTATTGTACTGTTCATCTCTGTTTGTTCTTTAATTCTTCTAGGTGTTTGTTCTTTAATTCTTCTAGGTCTTTGTTAAATATTTCTTGCATCCTCTCAATCTTTGCCTCCATTCTTTTTCTGAGGTGAGGTCCTGGATCATCTTCACTATCATTATTCTGAATTCTTTTTCTGGAAGGTTGCCTATCTCCACTTCATTTAGTTGTTTTTCTGGGGTTTTATCTTGTTCCTTCACCTGGTACATAGCCCTCTGCCTTTTCATTTTGTCTGTCATTCTGTGAATGTGGTTTTTGTTCCACAGGCTGCAGGATTGTAGTTCTTCTTGCTTCTGCTGTTCGCCCTCTGGTGGCTGAGGCTATCTAAGAGGCTTGTGCAAGCTTCCTGATGGGAGGGACTGGAGGCGGGTAGAGCTGCATGTTGCTCTGGTCGGCAGAGCTCAGTAAAACTTTAATCCACTTGTCTGCTGATGAGTGGGGCTGAGTTCCCTCCCTGTTGGTTGTTTGGCCTGAGGTGATCCAGCACTGGAGCCTACCTGGGCTCTTTGGTGGGGCTAATGGCAGACTCCAGGACAGGATGGCTTATGCCAAGGAGTACTTCCCAGAACTTCTGTTGCCAGTGTCCTTGTCCCTGCAGTGAGCCAAAGCTGCCACCTCTGCAGGAGACTCTCCAACACTAGCAGGTAAGTCTGGTTCAGTCTCCTATGGGGTCACTGTTCCTTCCCCTGGGTCCTGATGTGCACACTACTTTGTGTGTTCCCCCCAGGGTGGAGTCTCTGTTTCCCCCAGTCCTGTCAAAGTCCTGCAATCAAATCCCGCTAATCTTCAAAGTCTGATTCTCTGGGAATTCCTCCTCCTGTTGCTGGACCCCCAGGTTCAGAAGCCTGACATGGGGCTCAGAACCTTCACTCCACTGGGTGGACTTATGTGGTATAAGTGTTCTCCAGTTTGTGAGTCACCCAACCAGCAGTTATGGGATTTGATTTTATTGTGATTGTGCCCCTTCTACTGTCTCACTGCAGCTTTTCCTTTGTTCTTGGATGTGGGGGATATTTTTTGGTGAATTCCAGTGTCTTCCTGTTGATGACTGTTCAGCAATTAGTTGTGATTGCAGTGCTCTCACAAGAGGGAGTGAGCACACGTCCTTCTATTCCACCATCTTGAACCAATCGATGGGGAAATATTTTTTATTTATTTATTTATTTATTTTGCG
Source organism: Globicephala melas (assembly GCF_963455315.2). NCBI lineage: Eukaryota > Metazoa > Chordata > Mammalia > Artiodactyla > Delphinidae > Globicephala > Globicephala melas. Next base: position 23,388,333 of record NC_083314.1, read on the forward strand.
GTACACAGGCCTCTCACTGTTGTGGCCTCCCCCGTTGTGGAGCACAGGCTCCGGACATGCAGGCTCAGCAGCCATGGCTCACAGGCTTAGCCGCTCCACGGCATGTGGGATCTTCCTGGACCGGGGCACGAACCCGTGTCCCCTGCATCAGCAGGTGGACTCTCAACCACTGCGCCACCAGGGAAGCCCGATGTGGAAAGATTTTTAACTACAAATTAATTTTCTTTAAGAGATATAGGACTATTCAATTTATTTATTTCTTCTTTAGTGAGCATTGGTAGCTTGTCCATTCTATCTGAGTTGTTAAATTTAAAGTTATTTATTTTAAAAAAAGTTATTTATAATATTTATTTCTTGTCCTTCTAAATGATGCACTGTTATCCCTTATAAGGATAGTTACCATCACCCATCACCAATTTTAGAACATATTCATCACTCCAAAAGGAAACTCAATAACTGTTAGCAGTCACTCTCCCTTTCATCCCAATCCCCCTAGCTCTAAGACAACCACTTATTTACTTCCTGTCTCTACAAATTTGCTTTTTCTGGATGTCTTATCCAAATGGAACCATTTGATATGTCGTCTGGCTTCTTTCACTTAGCATAATGTGTTCAGAGTTTGTCCATGTTGTAGCATGTATCAGTACTTCATTCTTTTTTATTCTCAAATAATATTCTATTGTATGGATATACCAATTTTATTTACCCATTCGCTAGTTGATGGACATTTGTATTGTTTCCACTTATGACAATTATAAATAATGGTGTTGTGAACATTTGTGTACCAGTTTTTGTGTGGACATATGTTTTTATTTCTCTTGGGTATGAACCTATAGTGGAATTTCTAGATCATATGGTAATTCCATACCTGTTGAGGAACCGTGAGACTGTTTTCCAAAGTGCCCATTTTTCATTCCCATCAACTATTTATTTTTGTGTATGGTGTGAGAAAGTAATTCATTTTGATTATTTTGCAAGTGTCTGTCCAGTTTTCCCAACACCATTTATTGAAGAATCTCTCTTTTACCCTTTATATATTCTTGACTCCCTTGTCATAGATTAATTGACCTATAAGTGTGGGTTTATTTCCAGGCTTTCTATTCTGTTCCATTGATCTATGTGTCTATACCTACTGTTATGATTACTGTAGCTTTGTAGTGTAATTTGAAATCAGGATGTGCGATACCTCTACCTTTGTTCTTCTTTCTCAAAATTGTTTTGGCTATTTGGGGGTATTTTGTGTTTCCATACAGATTTTAGAATTATTTGTCCTAGTCCTGTGAAAAATGCATTTAGTATTTTGATAGGGATTGCATTAAATCTGTACAATGCCTTGGAGAGTATGGTCAGTTTAACAATATTAATACTTCCAATCCATGAGGATGGTATCTTTCCATTTGTTTTTGTCATCTTCAATTTTTTTCATCAATATCTTATTGTCTTTTGAGTACAGGTCTATTACCTCCTTGGTTAGATTTATTCCTAGGTATTTTATTCTTTTTGATGCCATTATAAATAGAATTATTTTCTTAATCTCTCTTCTTATAGTTCATTTTTAGTGTATAGAAATACAGCAGATTTCTATATATTAATTTTGTATCCTATAACATTACAGAATTCATTTCTTAGCTCTAATATTTTTTGGTGGTGTCCTTAGGATTTTCTATATATAGTATCTTGTCATCTGCAAACAGTGACAGTTTTATTTCTTCCTTTTCAATTTGGATTCTTTTTATATCTTTTTCTTGTCTGATTGCTGTGGATAGGCCTTCCAATAATATGCTGAATAAAAGTGGTTAAGGTGGGCTCCTTGCCTGGTTCCTGATCTTTGAGGAAATGTTTTCATTGCAGAGTATGATGTTAGCTGTGGGTTTGTCTTGTATGGCCTTTACTATGTTGAGGTATATTCCCTACCCACTTTGTTGAGTGTTTTTATAATAAATGGATGTTGGATTTTGTCAAAAGCTTTTTCTGCATTTATTTAGATAATCACATGATTTTTATTCTTCAGTTTTTTAATGTGTAGTATTGCATTGACTGACTTCCAGATATCAAACCATCCTTGCATCCCTGGGATAAATCCCACTTGATCAAGGTGTATATCTTTAATGTATGATTGAATTGGTTTGCTAATATTTGTTGAGGATTTTTTCATCTATATTCATCATTGATATTGGCTTGTAATTTTATTTTTTTGTGCTATCTTTGTCTGGTTTCCATATCAAGTTGATGCTGGCCTGTACAATGAGTTTGGAAGCATTGCTTCTTCAATTTTTTTAAATAGTTTGAGAAGGATAGGTGTTAACTCTTCTTTAAATGTTTGGTAGAATTCACCTGTGAAGCTATCTGGTCCTGGACTTTTGTTTGTTAGGAGTTTTTAAAATATTATTATTATTACTGATTCAAATTAATTACTGGTAGTCTACTCATATTTTCTATTTCTTCCTGATTCAGTCTTGGAGATTGTAAGATTCTAGGAATTTATCCATTTCTTCCAGGTTGTCCATTGTATTGGCACATAATTGTTCACAGTAATCTTTATATGATCCTTTGTATGTCTGTGGTGCTGGTTGCAACTTCTCTATTTTCCTTTCTGATTGTATTTATTTGAGCCCTCTTTTTTTTTTTTTTGAGGAGTCTGGTTAAAGGTTTATCAATTTTGTTTATCTTTTCAAAGAACCAGCTCTTAGCGTCATTGATCTTTTCTATTGTTTTTTCAGTCTCCATTTTATTTATTTATGCTCTGATCTTTTTTTAAATAAATTTCTTTATTTTATTTGTTTATTTTTGGCTGTGTTGGGTCTTCACTGCCATGCACAGGCTTTCTCTAGTTGTGGTGAGTGGGGGCTACTCTTCATTGAGGTGCATGGGCTTCTCATTGCAGTGGTTTCTCTTATTGTGGAGCATGGTTCTAGGCACACAGGCTCCAGTAGTTGTGGCATGCAGGCTCAGTAGTTGTGGTGTGCAGGCTTAGTTGCTCTACAGCATGTTGGATATTTCCAGACCAGGGCTCAAACCAATGTCCCCTGCATTAGCAGGCGGATTCTTAACCACTGTGCCACCAGGGAAGCCCTATGCTCTGATCTTTATTTTTTCTTTCCTTCCACTACTTTTGGGTTATATTCGCAAACTTTTTCTAGGTTCCTTAGGTATAAGGATAGATTATTTATTTGAGATTTGTCTTGTTTCCTAGGTTAGGCTTGTATTACTACAAAATTCCCTCTTAAATCTGCTTTTACTGTATCCCACGGATTTTGGATCATTGTGTTTCTATTTTCATTTCTCTCCGGATATTTTTTGATTTCCTCTTTGATTTCTTCAGTGACCCATTGGTTGTTTAGTAGTGTATTGTTTAGCCTCCACATTTTTGTGATTTTTAATTTTTTTTCTCGTATTTAATTTCTGGTCTCATATAATTGTGGCAGGAAAAGATGCTTGATATGATTTCAATCTTCTTCAAGTTATTGAGACTTGTTTTGTGGCCTAGTATGTGATCTATCTTGAAGAAAGCTCCATGTGTAATTGAAAAGAATGTGTATTCTGCTGGTGTTGGATTAAATTTTCTCTTCATATCTATTAATTCCATCTGGCTTAATGTATCATTTAAGCCCAGTGTTTCCTTATTGACTTTCTGTCTGGGTGATGTGTCCATTGTTGTAAGTGTGGTGTTAAAATTCCCTACTATTATTGTGTTACTGTCAATTTTTCCCTTTATGTCTGTTAATATTTGCTTTATGTATTTAGGTGCTCATATATTGGGCCCTTATTCACTTACAATTGTTATACATATTCTTACTGGATTCATTCCTTTATCGTTATGAAATGTCCTTGTCTCTTTTTACAGGTTTTGTTTTACAGTCTATTTCATCTGATATAAGTATTGCTACCCAACTTTCTCTTTGTTTCTGTTTGCATGGAATACCTTTTTCCATCCCTTCACTTTCAGTCTGTGTGTGCCCTTATATCTGAAGTGAGTAACGCGTAGGCAGCATATATATGGGTCTTTTTAAAAATTTTTTAAAAATATATTCAGCCACTCTATGTTTTTTGGCTGGAACATTTAGTCCATTACATTTAAACTAATTATTCATATGTATGTACTAATTGCCATTTTGTTAATTGTTTTCTGGCTGTTTTGATAGTTCTTTTTTGTACCTTTCTTCTTCTTTTACTCTCTTCCCTTATGATTTGATGACTATCTTTAGTGTTATATTTGGACTACTTTCTCTTTTTTGTGTATGTATCTATTATAGATTTTTGGTTTGTGGTTACCATGAGGTTCATATATAACACTATTATTATTTCATATACATACATGATTAAGTTGATTATCTCTTAAGTTTGAAGGCATTTTAACAACCCCTAATTTTTACTCCTTCCTTCATGTTTAATGTTTTAGATATAATATTTTACATCTTTTTTGTTTGTGTATCCCTTAACTGCTTATTGTTGATATAGATGATTTTTACTACTTTTGTTTTTTAATGTTCCTACTAGCTTTATAAGTGCTTAATCTACTACATTAACTGTATGTTTGCCTTTACCAATGAAATGTTTTCCTTTCATAATTATCATATTTCTATTTATGGTCTTTTCTTTTTTGCTTAAAGAAATTCCTTTAACATTTCTTTTTTTTTTTGTGGTACGTGGGCTTCTCACTGTTGTGGCCTCTCCCATTGCGGAGCACAGGCTCCGGATGCGCAGGCTCAGTGGCCATGGCTCACAGGCCTAGCCGCTCTGTGGCATGTGGGATCTTCCCGGACCGGGGCACGAACCCATGTCCCCTGCATCAGCAGGTGGACTCTCAACCACTGCGCCACCAGGGAAGCCCCCTTTAACTTTTCTTTTAAAGCCAGTTTAGTCATGCTGACATCTTTTAACTTTTGCTTGTCTGTAAAACTCTTCATCTCTCCTTCAAATCTGACTGATGGACTTACTAGGTAAAGTGTTCTTGGCAGTAGGTTTATTCCTTACATCATTTTGAATATATCATGCCACTTCTTTCTGGTCTGCAATGTTTCTGCTGAAAGTTAATTGATAGCTTTATGTGAGTTCCCTTGTAAGTAACTAGTTGCTTTTCTCTTCCTGCTTTTAAGATTCTCTCTCTAACTTTAATTTCTGCCATTTTAATTATAATGCATCTTGGTATAAACCTTTATGGGTTCATCTTATTTGGGACTCTCTGTGATTTCTGGACTTGGATGCTTGTTTCTTTTCCCAGGTTAGGGAAGTTTTCAGCTATTATTTCCTCAAATAAGTCCTCTGCCCCTTTCACTCCTCTTCTCCTTCTGGGAGCCATATAATGCAACTGTTAGTATGGTTGATGTTGCCCCAGAGGTCTCTTAAACTATCCTCATTTTTTAAAAATTCTTTTTTCTTTTTTCTGTTCAGCTTGGATGATTTTCACTACTCTGTCTTCCAGTTCACTGATCCATTCCTTTACTAATCTACTAATCTTTGGTTGATTCCTTTTAGTATATTTTTAATTTCAGTTATTATATTCATCATCTCCACTTGGTTCTTCTTTATATTTTCTAACTCTTTGTTAAGTTTCTCACTGGGTTCATCCTTTCTTCTCCTGAGTTTGTTGAGCATCTTTATGATCATTACCTTGAACTCTTTATCAGGTAGATTGCTCATCTCCACTTCACTTAGTTCTTCTTTTATTTCTCCTTCATTTGGAACATATTGCTTTATCTTCTCATTTTGTCTAATTCTCTGTGTTTATTTCTAGGTATTAGATAGGTTGGTTACCTTTCCTGATCTTGGAGAAGTGGCCTTATATAGGAGAAGTTCAATGGGGTCCAGCAGCCCACTCCCCTCTTGTCACCAGAACTATATGTTCTGGGATACATGGGTCCTTCTATTGTGGCAGGGCTGACTACTGTGAGTGCACTGGTCAGCAGGGCTGGGTCATGGTCTTTTTGGCTGCTAGGCCCTGCCTTGTGAATGGGCTGCCAGCCTGCTGGTGGGCAGGGCTGGGTTCCAGGGTGGCTGGCTGTGGGACCTGGGGACACCTGAAGCTGGTGTTGGCCTACTGGTGGCAGGCAAGCCTCTGGCACTAATAGGCTAGAGGGAGGACTCCAAAATAGTGCTTTCCAGCACCAATGTCCTTGTGGTAGAATGAGCTCCCCCAGATGGCTGCTGCCAACATTTATGGCCCCAGAGGCAGTCTCAGTTGCCTCCTGCCTCTCTGGGAGGGTCTCCAAGATCAACAAGTGGGTCTGATCCAGGTTCCTTTTGAATTACTACCTCTGCACTGGGTCTCAGAGCATGTGAGATTTTACATGAGCCTTTTAAGATTGTAGTCTCTGTTTCCTACAGCCCTCCATCTCTCCTATATGCAAGCCCTGCTGGCCTTCAAAGTCATACATTCTGGGGACTCATCTTCCTGGTGAAGGACCCCCAGGCTGGGGAGCCTGATGTGGGGCTCAAACCCCTCACTCCTTGGGGAGAACCTCTGCAGTTGTGATTATCTTCCCATTTGTGGCTCACCTACAATATATGTGTCTTGACTATATCATATCTCCACCCCTTCTACTCATTTCATTATTGTTCCTTCTTTATACCTTTAGTTTAGTTGTGGAAAATCTCTTCTACTAGTTTTCAGGTCATTCTCATAGGTAGTTGCTCTGTAAATAGTTGAATTTTGATGTGCCAGGAAGAGATGAGCTCAGGGTCTTCTAACTCTGCCATCTTGGTCACACCTCTGTTGGTTGTTCTAATTTTTTAGAAAATTTTGAAATCAGGAAGTATGAGTCCTCCATCTTTGTTCTTTTTTTTTTTTTTTTTTAAGATTGTCTTGGCCATTCTGGATCCCTTTATTTCCACATAAATCTTAGGATCAATATGTCAATTTCTGCAAAATCCAAACAGCTTGGATTTTAATAGGGATTATATTGGATTTGTAGATCAACTTAGGATGTGTGACATCTTAACAATATTAAGTCTTCCAATCTATGAACATGGGATGCTTTTCCATTTATTTATGTCTTCTTTAATTTCTGTCAGTAATGCTGTGTAGTTTTCAGAGGTTAAGTTTTTCGCTTCTTTTGTTATATTTATTCCTATTTAATTTGTTTTGATGCTATTTTAAATAGATCTTAAATTTATTTTCAGATAATTCATTGCAAGTATATAGAAATACAGTTGAGTTTTCTATATTGATCTTGTATCCTTCAACCTTGCTGAACTTGTATATTAGTTCAAATAGTTTGTTTAGTAGATACTTAGGATCTTCCATATGCAAGATCATGCTGCTTGTGAAAAGAAATAGTTCTGCTTCTCCCTTCTCCCTGTATTTTTTTGTGAGATAGGTCAGCTAGCAACATATTTTATTGTCTTTATAACTGAGGATGTCTTTATTTCACCTTCATTTTTCAAAGATAGTTTTGCTGGATATAAGACTCTTTTTTTTTTTTTTTCCTTTCATCACTTTGAAATGTCATGCCAGTACCTTCTGGCCTTCATTGTTTCTAATGAGAAGTTAGCTATAATCTCATTGGGATTCCCTTATATGTGACAAGTCATTTTTCTCTTGCTGCTTTCAATATTTTCTCTTTAGCTTTGTCTTCCAGGATTTATTCTATGAAGTGTTTGTGTTTATACTAAGAGTCTGTTGAGCTTCTTGGATGTGTAGATTAGTGATTTTCATCAAATGTTAAAAGTCTGTCTTTCATACATATCTTCTAATGATTTTTTTTCCCTGCTTCTTTCTCTCTCTCCTCTCCTTCTGGTAGTCTACATACATGTATGTTGGTGCATTTAGTAATGTCCCAAATTTCCCAGTCTGACTCAGCCCTGAGCCCCTGGTGCCCTATAGAAGTACAGTCTTGGAAACTAAAGCCTGAACAGGCCCCCAAATCACAAATCTCTAACACTTTTCTCTAAAGATCCTGGGTGTTTGCCAGCACAAGGCCTGTGTGAATCACAATGCCCACATCCAGCAGCCAGGGGAGCCAGACATCCTGGGCCTCAGCAGGGTGGGAGGACAGCCTGGAGGGAGACTCCAGGCAGCGTCTAGGGGAAGAATGTTGAGGACCATCTCTCCTTCTGTTTTGTGGAGTCCAACAAAATTCCCACCTGTGAGCCTGGCCCTTCACTTTTAAGGGGCAGCCTGTCCAGCCCTCACCCAGCATCCAGCAAAACCAGGCCCTCAGCACCTTGCCCTGGACCCCTCCTCTCACGCTCTTGTGCTCCTTTGCTTCTTGACCCCACACTGTTTAAAGTCCTACTCACTCTTTGGTCAGTTTCCTGGATACTGACCTCCCACTCCCCTGAGGACCTAGGACACACTCGTTCCCGCTGATCACACCCCAAGCCACCACCTGGCCAATGTCCACCACAGACACTCAGGGGTGGTTCCTGGGGTTCTCCAGTTGGAATAAAGCCCAAAGGCCCAGGTTGTGGGTTCCAGGGAGCACCATTCACAGGAGATCCAAGGGAATGATGCTCTGGGGCTGGATCCAGAGCTTGTATCCTGCTTGGAAGGTGCAGGGGTTTCCCTCCTTTGTGATCCTTTGAGCCTGAGGTGATGCCTATGTCATAGGGAAGGAAACTGAAGCTCAAGCCCACACAGCTCCGAGCAGTAGTTCCCATCTCTGGACCCTGCAAGGTTCTTCTCACACCAGTTAGCAAATGAGAGGGCCAACAACCTCAGGCAGATGAGGGTCAGGGGCTTTTCCACGTATGGCTCCTCCAACCCACCCGCACCTTCCCAGTAGCCCACCACCATCCTCACAGGCCACCTGCAACCTAATCTGCTCCACGTAGCAGCTGGTAGCTCCTTGAATGACCCTTCATGGGACTGGAAGCAAGAAAAGGGCAGAAAAGTCAGATATGGCACATTCAATCTCATTTTAAAATTATTTATTTATTTATTTTCGGCTGCATTGGGTCTTTGTTGCTGCACACGGGCTTTCTCTAGTTGTGGCGAGAGGGGGCTACTCTCTGTTGTGGTGCGTGGGCTTCTCATTGCGGTGGCTTTTCTTGTTGTGGAGCACGGGCTCTAGGCATGCGGGCTTCAGTAGTTGTGGCACGCGGGCTCAGTAGTTGTGGCTTGCGAGGTCTAGAGCGCAGGCTCAGTAGTTGTGGTTCACGGGCTTAGTTGCTCCGTGGCACGTGGGATCTTCCCAGACCAGGGCTCGAACCCTTGTCCCCTGCATTGGCAGGTGGATTCTTAACCATTGTGCCACCAGGGAAGCCCCTCAATCTCATTTTCTAAAGAAACAACCAAACCGGTCCTTCATCTAAACTTTTTTCAAGAGAATCTGTTAAGATACATAGGTAGGAGAGTTGCACTGCCTGAAAATGAGAGAGGTTAGTGTTTCTGAGCAGAACTTTGTCTGAAAAGGGGAAAACAAAATACAACACGCTGTGGTTTAAAATATGTGTTTGCTGGGAATTCCCTGGCGGTCCAGTGGTTAGGACTCCATGCTTTCACTGCGGGGGCTGGGGTTCGATCCCTGGTCGGAGAACTAAGATCCCCACAGGCCGTGTGGCACAACCAAAAAAATTAATAGATAAAATAAAATATGTATTTGCTATAGCTTGGTACTGTGCCTCACTAAATATTTATTTATCTTATTTTATTAATTTTTTCATATGGGGGTACCTAAACATGGTACAAAACTCAAAGTAACAAAAAGACACACTGCAGTGAGAAGAGGCCCCCTCCCACAGGATCCCACCCACAGCTCTCCCCACCCCTGGAAGCAAGTATTGTTGCCAAAGAGTCTACACAATAACGAACACATGTTGTTATCAGCCTAGCTTTTTTCCAATTAACTATATGCTCTGGAGTGGGTTGCCTCTCAGTACTGATAGAGCCGTTTCGTTCTTTGTAACAGCTGCGTTAGAAGGATGCATGTAGACAGTCCCCACGATGACACGGAGGGCGTTTGCAATCTTTTGCTGTCCTGGAATAAATATACTTGTGTCAGTGTCATCGGACATGTGGGCTATGGTATCTATAAGTAAACACCTGGACAGTTTTGCTCAGTCAGAGGGTATGTATGTGCTTTAAAAACTTGGGACTATTTACCACCAAATTTTCCCCTATGAAAGTAGCGTTGCTTTTTTTTTTTTTTTTTAACAAGAGAAAAACAGACAGAAGTTTATTAATGTGTGCATTGTGCATACATATGGGAGCACCCGGTGATGAGTACCTTGGAGGAGGTGGTTAGAACCTGGGTTTATATGGCATCTTTTTTTTTTACTATATCTTTACTGGAGTATAATTGCTTTACAATGTCGTGTTGGTTTCTGCTGTACAACAAAGTGCATCAGCTATATGTATACATATATCCCCATATCTCCTCCCTCTTGCATCTCCCTCCCTCCTACCCTCCCTATCCCACCCCTCTAGGTGGTCACAAAGCACCGAGCTGATCTCCCTGTGCTATGCGGCTGCTTCCCACTAGCTATCTATTTTACGTTTTGTAGTGTGTATATGTCAATGAGTAGCGTTGCTCTTTATGAGCTCATTTCTGAGTTGATATATTATTCATTACTGATCCTTGTTTCATATTAGCATTTCATTAGCATTTACAAATATATCTTTCTTTATAAACAGATTTTGCCAAGGATTCAGAGCTCCGTAAAAAGCAAGCTCCTGTCCCCTGCCCAAGCCTGTGAACCCTGACAAGGGCACTGTCAAGGCTCTGGGGTACATGCTTTGTGGTAGGCCTTTTAGGTTTTATTTTTCCATTCATGCGACATTTATCATGCCACCTCTGCGTGCCATGTCCTGGGCTGGAGCTGAGGACATTGGGATGACCAGGACTCAGACCCTCCTGCAGTTCAACAAATACAACAGTGTGTGATAAGCACCAGAAGGGCTGGGGGACTCGGAAAGTGGTGCCCACCGCTGCCGGGAGGGTTCCAGATGATCTGGTTACAGAGGTAGTGACTAAAACAAAATTGCTGATTATGGAAGCAAATTATGCTTGCTGGGAAAGTTTTGATTAAATAGAAAACTGTAAGGAAGGAAATTAAAAGCACTCATGATCCCATCACACAAAAAAAACACCGTTAATAATCTGATGGTTTCCTTTTAACTCCAAAAACCCAGGCTAAATTGCACATACAATTCTGAATTCTGCTTTTCTTACTTCTGGTGATATTGTGCATTCTCCCTGCTCCGGCCTCCCTGGGGAAGCCCACAGTCTATCCCGACGACTCCAGAAGCATCGTTTCCCCCCTGGGCCTGGCTCTTGAACTCCAGGCCCGTGTGCCCAGTTGTCCGAGGACGGCTCCACGTGGATGTGCCCCAGGCACCTCTAACTCAGGACGTCCAAACTAAACTCATCATCAGCTCCCCCTAGCCCGACCCCAATCCTGCTTCTCCTCCCCGCCTTTCCCCTGGGGGAGTGGTGTCACCCTGCCCCAATCTACCAGCTGGTCACTCTTGGGCCCCCCAGGCCCAGCCCTCCTGCGGCCACTCATGGAAGGGCACCCACACTGCGTCTCTCACATCTCTGCAGCCCACAGCCTTCGTCTCATTTCAGGACCCCAGTATTTCTCTTCTGGCTTATCCTAACCTCCTCCTAATGAATCCCCTCACCTCGTCCGTCCCCCCAGCGCACCCCCAAGGCACAGGCAGCCAGAGACATCCGCCATGTGCCAATGGCGATCTCGTCACATCCTGGTGTAAGAGCCTATAGAACGGCCCCTTATCGGGGGGCAGGGGGGAAGTCCACGCACTGCACTGGGCTCACCAGCCCTGTGATAGGGCCCTGCCCGTCCCCCAGTCCCATCCGCCACCTCAGCCCCGCACAGACCCTGTGCTCCTGCCACCTGAGTGACAGCTGACCCGTGTCCTCCCATGTGCCTCTGTGGCTTTGCAGGTTCTCTTCCCTCTACCTGCCCTCCCCTTCCAGATAATTCCTACTGAGCCTGTCAACCGACGTTGGTTGGCACCTGCTCTGCAAAGACTCTCTCCAGTGGCCTTCTTGTGCCTCTCCTGGATCAGGCACCCTCCTCTGTGCCCCATGGAGCCCCATGTTCACACTGCATCGCACGTGCCTGCTTACTGCCCACCTCCACGCCACGCCTGTACACCTGGGTCCACAGCTGGTATTTACTTGCAGTGCAAGCTTGGTCAAATTACTTAACCTCTTTAAGCCTCAGTTCCCTGATTTAGACAGCACAGGTAGTAATACTAACAATACCTCCCTCAGCTGGGTGTTTTAAGGATTAAATGAGGTAATGTACGTACTGTGCTCACCGCCATGCCTCCCCACCCGACACTGAACCCTCTGTAATGGTAGTTGGTGATTCCTTCATCATTGCCACGGCCACTGCATCCCCGTTAGTTAAAGATGTAGCTAGGCTTGGAGAAGCCATGAGAGGAAGGGAACTTTCTCTTCCCCAGGGCATTCCTGGGGGACAGCAGAAGAAGGAGTCTCGCTGAGCAGCGGGGATCCCAGACCTGGAAATTCAACGAACTCTCCACCCATCTTCCTTTTCTTCATGTACCTTGTAATGCACATGACTGTCCAGAAGGGGGCACCCTCCCCTGAAGTGGCCGCATTATTTCAGCAGCCTCTGTAGGCTGCAGTCTTGATTTCACTCCAGCATGTGTTCTCGAAAGCATGACTAAAATTGGGCATTTTTTCCCATTGAAATAAAACAGGGCTGCTGTCGACAGCAAATTGTCTCAGTAAGATGCTGGTTGTCCATGATTTGCAGAAACTATTTTTAAAATAACCCAAATACAGGTTGCAAACCACATTGCAAACCACAGAAACTAGCGTTGCACGCCCCAAACCCACCCCCAAACTGCTTTACTAATTCACCAGTTTGGAAGGTACAGGACTGGAAGATGGAGTTGGAAACAGTCCCTGAAGTTAGGTAGCACAGGAGCTGTGTTATGGACTGTGTCTCTCCCTGCCCCATTCATATGTTGAAGCCCTAATCCCCAGAAGTGATTGTATTTGGAGATGGGGTCTGTGAGGGCCTGATAAAGGTTAAGTGAGGTCATAATGGTGGGGCCCTAATCAGATAGAGCTGGTGCCCTTAGAAGAAGAGGAAGAGACACAGGAGCTGACTCTCCCACTCCCGGCCACTGTGCTGTGTGAGGACACAGTGAGAAGGCAGCATCTGCAAGCCAGGAAGAGAGAAACCCTCACCAGAAACCAAGCCCTGCCAGACCTTCATCGGGGACTTCCACCCTCCGGAAGTGGGAGAAAATTAATTTTTGTTGTTTAAGCCACCCAGTCTGTGACTTTGGGTTGTGTTTTGAGACAGGTACCTAGTCAGGGAAGCACTTCCTTTTCTTATATTATTATTGTTGTCAGTATTATATCAAACTAGTTATTTTCTTCTTAAAAAAAACGAAATAACCGCAAGCCCTCACCTCTTGCTAAAGTGTGAAAGCCCTCTTCTCACTCAGCACTTTCCACTCCCTTCCTGACTTCTCTGCTGAATTTGTCACCTCAGGCCTGTACACGGCACACGGAAAGCCAGGAGCAGGCCACAGCTGTCACTGTAAAGAGAGAAAAACGACACACGTGCTGTTTCCTGGTGTTTTTGAAAGCTAGAACGCGTCTTCTGTTTTTCTGTGGAAAGGCGTGTGAGTCAGCCTGTGAACTGGCAAGTGAACTTGGCTCTGCACGGTCTGCTGTGGGTGGGGTAGGGGGAGCAGTGTGAGTCTGAGTGTTGGTGTCACGGTGCTGTGCAGGCTGCACTTCCCTGCAGGGTCCCACAGAGTCTAGAACAAACAGTGCCTCATCAGAGAGCACCTGATCCAGGGTCTCCCTCCACCCCCGACTCCCCCAGGCTGGCTGGAGACCAGGTCCAGCCTGTTGGTCTTAGGGGTTCTGCAGCTCATCCCCCAGCCCCAGGAGAAGGCCATGCTTGGGATTAACATTCCCAGGGCCTGGTCAGGTTTACAGTCACCAAAACCAGGACTCCTGGCTTGACAACGGGCCATTCCAGCAATCCTGTGATGCAGCCAGGTGTAGGGACAAGCCCTGCTGCTTGAGGAAACTCAGTCATGCAGGGTCATGGAAAGATCTCGAGTTTTGGTTCAAAACCTGGTCTGTTGCTTATCGGCTGTGTGATCTTAGATAAGTTACTCACCCCCTCTGTGCCTCTTCTTTCTTGTGTACAAAATGGGGTTAACAAATCTCATTTCATGAAGTTTTTATAAGGGTTAAACTATGTAGCCTTAAATTACCTGGTATGGTGCCTGACAGGTAGCAATTCTTCATCAGTGGTCACCGTTATTCCATAAGGCAGGGGTTGGAGGACTTTTCGATAAAGGGTCAGATAGTAAATACTTTAGGCTTTGCAGCCGTTCAGTCTCTGGCAACTACTCAATTCTGCTGTTTAATATGAAAGCAGCCAGAAGCAGTACATAAAGGAATGGACATGGTTATTTCCCATAAAGCTTTGCTTAAAAGCAGGTGGGCCGTAGTTCAAAGGTGGTGCCTGTACAGAAGGCTGCGTGGTTAAGGGAGGGGAAACGGGGGTTGCAGAGGCCGGGCAGGTCTCTGATGCACAGAGATGTCCATGCAGCGAGGGGAGGCGGGCACGTGTCCCTAATGTACTATTAGGAAGGGCTATTACAATCCAAGGGTTCTTAAACCAGGGCCCGTAGACCATCTGGGATATTTTCAAGGGACTTTGGGGGGTGTCTAGGAGTCCCTAAATTTGTACATACGTTTGTTTATGTATATGCTTATGCACATTTTTCTGGGAAAAGGGCTCACAGCTCCCTGTAGATTATCTCAGCCATCTGTGATCCTCAAAAGGTGAAAAACCACTGTGTTAAGGCACGTGACTCCCCAGACTTCAGTATTGGGACCGCTCTTCTCAATGAAGTGTTATCTCATAAGCTTTCACCCCGGGTTCCGTGTTTCAGGGAACCCAGCCGAGGTGGCTGGTGCCAGAAGTGGTCCTGGGATGCAGCAGGGTGACTGACCTTCAGGTTCCCCATGATGCAGGACTGTCCCGCACAGTCTGTCACCCTAGAAAGCGGAACCTCCGGGTGGGGTTGAGAAGTCGGCCTGCCCACCGGTCTGGAGGCAGCGAGGCAGCTGTGTCAGCAGGTGGTCCAGTGGAGCGAGGGGCAGGTGGAAGGCGAGCAGGGCAGGCCCCAGTCAGTGGCCGGGCTCTGTGGGCTGCCCTCGTTCTGGGAGGGCCAGCGCTTTCCCTTTGCACCAGCCGTCAGTCTTCCGGGGGTTGTGCTGACAGAGCTGCCTGGCGCCTGAAAGGCCACCCTGGGCCTCTGCTTAGAGAGGGGCTTATAGAGTCCGTGGGATGAAGGAGTTTGGGCCCCTAGCCATCCCACCGCGAGTCCAGTGGGTCCACAGAGCCAGCCTGGTTCCCAGGGGTATAACTGAAATGGCTTTAATCTGCAGCGGATGGAACCTCACTTCAGCGCCTTGACTGGGGTAGATTCTCCCAATGAAGCAGCAGGCACTCAGCTGCTCCCGGCTGTTTTGTGCAGACGCCCAGCCAGCTGAGAACCACGCAGGGAAAGAGGTGGCACGCCTCCCCTACTGGGGCCTCCCTGCTGGCGGGGCCGCGCCGGAAGGACTCAGAGCCCCACTCCCCCGCCGACCCCGTCTCTACCCAGGATGGACGGGGCCTGTAGGCAGCAGACTCCCTGAGCTCCACCGGTTCCCAGGCTGACTCTCCCTTCCCAGGGCAGGCAGAGCTCGACAGGCCAACTTGGCCAGTGAAGTTTGAAGCAGGCAGAAAGACCCAAGATCCCATTAATTGAGCCAGAGAACAGCTCTTCCCCACCCAGGGGCCCGCGCCCTGGTGGTGCCCAGGCTCCTCTAAGGGTCTCCCCATGGCCTGGGGTCTGGTCCTTTCTCTGTGGCCAGAGCCTCTAGGGGATGTGTGGCGTCCACTCCAGGTTAGCAGGATGAGGGGTGCAGAAGCTGAGAAGGACCGTCCTCCGGTGGGTGGCCCAAGTCCCAGGGCGGGCGGGAGTGGGGGACAGTGGCACCACCCCTGAAGGGCTGAAGGAGCATCTCCATCAGCCTGTGTGCTGGACACAGGAGGCTGAGCAGGGAAACCCAGGCAGGCACAGGAGGCCGGGGTTTCATGGCCACAGGGGCTCCGCATGGGTTGGGGGTGATCACAAAGCCCTGGGACGGGGGTAACCACAGCAGAAAGGATGAGAAGAGGGAGTGTCGCTCACCCATTCCAGAAAGTACTTGTTGAGTGCCTTTACTGGTCAATTACCGGCAACAACAAGATCTGGAGAGACACTGAGAACGGCTGGCTGAAAGGGGCGCAGATAAGATCGCAGGAGAGGACCGAGCCCAGAGAAGCCACACGACCTGGGAGTTGTTCTCCTGCCTAAGAAGGGGTGTCTGTGTGCCCCACTGCCATGGTCACGCAGGTGCTCAGGGACCCCATCAACATTCCCTAAGCACCTGTACCTGGCACTGCGAGACACTGAAAACAACAGTTAAAAGGTCAAGTCCCCACGCTCAGGGGCAGTGTCGCAATGGAAGAGACAGACCCCAAGTCCTGTAGATGGTTTTGAACCCTGAGCAACAGTGTGGGAGATGAGACAGGGCACTGAGAGTGCGGCTGGGGTACGCTTGCTTTAGCTGGGGGTTCAGAGACCACTCCAAGGAGGCAACATGTGAGCCAAGATCTACACGATGGTGTATCTCTGTTCAGGTTCCCCAGGGAGAAAAGCCTGAGGAGGAGGCTTATTTCCTGCTGCTCTGTCAGAGCGCAAGCCCCACTAAGTGCAGCTGGTTGCTTGATCTCATAGGACCACTTTCGGGGAAGCCAATCAGGATGCATCCGTCGGGGGGGGGTGTGGTGAAGGGGCAGGGACCTACTGACCTGTTCTCGTCTCCCATTGGGGAAAAGTTTGTACCATAGGGGGATTAAATCCCCCAGACTTCAGGGTTACATGGGCACGGGGCTGGGTACCTCCCGGGGCTCTGGGCTGACAGGGGAGGAAGGGCAGGAAGCAGTTTGCGTGAACCTGTGTAGACAATGGTTGGAGCCCACTGAGCCAGCTGTGGGGCAGGAATGAGATACAGGTGTGAGAATCCGGAATGAGCATAGTTACCACGTGATAACCTGGGGAGAGCAGTCCAGGCAGAAGGGACAGAAGGTGCAAAGGCACTGTGGCCTTTTTGTACTTTTGTCCTATAATTTTTCAGAATGGTAAAGGAAGGAGGCACCAGCCCCCAGATACAGAATTCTGAGTTCTGCAAATGAAGCCACTAGCTATCCAGAGCTGGAGAGGCCTGAAGGCAAGTGCACGGAGAACGTTTGATGTGCTGCAGGGGCTCCTGTTCTCAGCTGTCTTCCTTGGCCATCCCAGCCACACGGCCATTCATGAGTCCATCAAACCCTCGCCGGGCAGCTACTACGTGCCAGGCCCAGTGCTTAGCGCCTGGGATGCAGGGTAAAGATAAGCCAAGCTCTCTGCCGTCTAGATGCTCCCTAGGGAGGGAGGAAGACAACTGGTTTTGAAACCAGACACATTCTGGATCTGAATCCCTGCTTCCCACTTATTACCCAGGTCAAGGTGTTTGTTCTAAGCCTCAGTTTCCGCATCTGTAGACTACACAGCCTTAGTCACGGAGTTAATACAGGGATCAAAGGGGACTACGGATGCAAGCACCCAGTGCCTCGTACAGAGCTCCATAAGCAAAAGTTGCTGGCAGCTCGGCCAGCCCGGGGTGGGGAAGGTGGGGAGCAGTTTGTTGCTTTGTCCCTGAGCTGCTATGTAAAAGTTTTCATGGAGAGAGCAGAAAAGAGCAGTTTTGAAGAGTGTTTAAAATCCTTTGCAGATTAAAATATTACCCAAATCTGACCCCCACCCCTGGGGGTTGTCATAGCCCCCACTGGATCCTCCAGCTACCAAAGACCCCCTCACCCCCAGACACTCCTGGAGGGCTTGGGGTGACAAGGACCACACGCAGACAGCACCCAGCACCGTGGTCTCCAGGGCCTTTATTCAGGAAGGTACAGAGCGTCTGCAGTCTGTTTGCCAGGCACTGTGCGGGGGTTTGTAACAGCTCAGTTTTCTCCAAAGGTGTGGCAGGGAGAGGGGTGCAGGAGGAAGGAGGACGCTCAGGGGAGTTCTCTCCTCCAGAAAAAGGCACTGGCAGGGGGTGAGCACCCTGCTTCTTCCCAAGCAACGGCCTGGGTTATGTACACACGGGGGTTGACCAGACGCAGAGAAACTCAAAGCTAAATACAGCGAAGCGTGGAAAGAGTCCATGGCGGAGGGTGGTGGGGTAGGGTGGGAGGACGGCCAGGGCTGCATCCGGCTCTTTCCATTGGGTGGGAAAGGAAGTTCGGAAAGAAGGCAAAGCTTTAAAGGAGAAACAGAATCCAGCCTCTCAGACTTAGTGTTTTGTGCAATTAAAAAAACCCGACAAAATAAATATAACTTAAAAACTTCTTACATGACACTAAAGGCACATCTGGGACAAGCAGTTGAGATACCTCCCTCCACTGCTGAGCAGTGCTGAACCCCAAGGGCCCCGGGGCCCCATGGGGACAGGGCAGAAAGGGCGCCCACTCACCTGTACGCAGGTGTGCACACCACGTCCCACCCTCCTGGCACCTGCACGGCCGGGACCCAGGGAGTCCCTGCCTGGACCAGGCTGGCTGGGGAAGGTTTTCAGACCGCCTGGGCAGGGGTTCTGGGAAATCACATTCCAGGATCCATCTATCCCGCTCGGTCAAGGGAGTGGGGGGACAGAGGGGAGAATGGGTTGAGAGAGAGAGTAGGTGTGCAAGAGAACTAGCATGGGAACTACAAACCCCCCAAACCCCTAATAGCATTAACCCTAGAAAGATGCCACTTTCTACCATTCACATATATACTGTAACTCAAAGCAAAAGATCGCCAGTAAGAGGCCCTATGGGCCTCCTTTAATGAACAAGTCACTGGCATATTAGCACATTGTTTGCAAACAACTGGTGCCTGCCTAAAGTGCTTGGAAAGTTTGTTCTCTTAAATTGGTTAAGTTGGTCCCCTGTAATTTTTGTTCATAGCATTAATTTGCTTTAGCAAACTCTTTTCATAGATAGAATGAGGGTAACTTGGCCAGCCCACAGTCGTAGAATTTTACATCTGAATTAATGCTGTCCCTTCCCTGCAGACAGGAGCAGCCCAGACCCCCGGGGTCCCTTCTGACCCAGCTGACTACAGCTCCCAAGACCCCGGGCTGACTTTGGTGCTTCTGCCTTCTAGGGTCATGTGGTGTCACAAGGTCTCTCGTGCTCAGCCGGGAGGGGGTGTGACCTTTAGCAAGGCAGCCCACACGGGAGCTCACTGCTGTTTTGAACAAGAGCCAGGAAGTTCAAAAGTGATTTCCATTTTTAAACTCTGTACTTATGCATCCTCACGTGTCCCACCTTCTGCCCCCACCAACCGTCACTCACCCAGCATGAAAAGGGAAACGAACGTGTCACGTGGGCAAGTTGACAGTTCCCCCAGAGACCCTGCGGTGACAGGGGGCAGCCCAGGAAGGCTTCCCCCTGGATTGGTCCTCCAGGCACACACCCCTGGGGACACATCATCTCCAAGTGTCCCTGGACCAGCTCCCTGCAGAGCAATGGGTCCAACCTCCGACAGCAAAGGTGAACACCTGGGGCCCAGCTCCAAATGGCCAAAGAGCTGGACTTTTGTTCTTTACAACTCACGCAAATTTACATTCTTCTCAATAATGTAGACCTACTTGCTTTACAATTAAAATAAGGCTTATAGTTGGTTCCTTGTGAATCTTCAAGCAACCTAGAGATCCCAGGAAGAGATGCCTGGCACCCTCCACATACTCTGGAAGCTGCTCACACCGTATCTGGGAAGCGGGTCTAAGCCCTTCAGGCCGTTAAGACTTATTTCGGGGGCGGGGTGAGGGGGGTGGGGGAATGATGGCAGTAAGCCAGCTTCCTGCCTCCTCCCTGCTTAGCGCTGGCCTGGAGCTCTGCCCCATCACTGCTGGGGACCCTGGGCCTCATGAGCATCCTGGGTGTGCAGCAGGTGGACCACCTGGCACCAGGAAGTTGGGAGGTGAGGGGACAGGAGAGGAATGTCCTTGGCAGGTTCTGTCTTTTTTCCCCTGGGGCTGCCTGGGCCCTGGCCCACTGCCCTCCAGCCCTGAGGACCCTGTCACAGCAAGGTGGGGAGTGGCAGGTATAAGTGGCTCTGGGGGTTGGGTGGCATCCCTGGAAGCTCAGGGTTGCAGAATGTCCCTCTGAATTCATGGGCGAAAATCACAGACGGGAGAACGCAGCTCCTGCCTGCCCCCTCCTGGGAAGGCCAGTGTCAGACAGCACAGTCAGGTTGGGTCTGGACTTCTGGCTCCTGGGTCTGTCCCAATGCTGGAGGGTTTCAATACCGGATGGATGGGGTCTCTGCTTTAGCGGCCCTACAAAGGCCACCACGGCATCTCTCGGAGTCCCCAGGCTGCTAGGCAGAGGGTACTTTATTCATGGCCAACATTCTGTTCCCAGTGGTTTTGTGCCCCAAATACCAGAAAGCCTGGCACCAGGCACCTATTTTTACAGCACCAGCCCATCCCCAGGCTGAGAGGATGGGGCAGGAACCGGCTGTGCCTAACAGTGGTGCCAATAGCGCTGGCCACCAGGGGGCAGCAGGCCTCCACAGGTAACCTGCCCAGAGGCTTGGGGTGGGGGGCTCTTCTGTTAGCTGGAGCCAGGAACCCCACGGCTACCTGAACCTCCCTCCAGGTTTAAACCCTACTGACCTCCCTGCAGGCGGCCAAGCCTGGGTTTGGGCATTTCTCTGCCAGTAGGAGATCCTATTGAGAAAGCAAAACGGAAGCCCCAGCTCCAAACCCTTCAATCAGGCAGTAACTAGAAAATCTCATCTCGTCTACAAAGTGTCTTGTAGTGCCGTTCGGGAGGGTCAGTTCTAGGGCTTGCACCCAGGTGGAAGTGAAGGAAAAATTCAGAAGGAGAAGGGAAGCAAGGGGGAGAAGACGCCAGGGTGGCGACGAGGTGGGGCGGAGGGTGGCCTCAGGAGAGGGGGGCGCCCGGGCACATTTCCGTCAGGATGTCGACGAGGTTGTTCAGACCCGACAGGTAGCCGTCCTCCCGGTTCCCTTCCTGCCACGGGATGTCGTGCTGCAGGGTCTGGCCCTCGGGCAGGGGCGTGGTTTTCCCAAAGTCGATCATCCACACCTTGGCCTGTTCCTTCTTGTCGTGGATGAAGAGGAGGGAGCTGCCGATGACCTGGAGGGGAGTAGGCGGGTGAGGCGGGGAAGGGCTGGGGCCCCGCCCTGCCCTCCAGACAACAAGCCGGCACCTTAGGGGGGCTTGGAAAAGCCTGAGACCTCAGGGAAGTGGAGCGAGCTTTGCTCAGACGATGGGCTCTGTTCCCCATTCTCACCTGAGCGGCAGAGCCTGCCCGAGTGGCCACGCCTTGGACGGGGGACATGGGACCCAGAACAATGACGGCCCACACTGCCAGGGAGGAATGTCCAGGACGACAGACCCCGTCCCCATCCCCCAGTCCCAACCTGCACACTTTCCTCTATTTCTAGACCACAGCTAACCCATCCCTCAGCACCTCTGAGTGCTACCCAACTGCCCGAGGGGGAGATGCCAAGGAGATGCCACACGCCCGTCTGTGGGGAGACCGGAAAGGACCCTGTCCCAAGGCACTCACAGCCCCTCGGGGACGGCGGACCGCCAGGCTCAGGTCACTCCCAGCCCGGGAGCACACCTGCTGCAAGTCCTGGGCAGACAGGGCTTCTGAGGCTGGTCTTTGCTCACGGTCTCTGCCAGGGACAGCGGGCACCCTCCCTGCTGTGGTCAGAGCACCTGCGCGGGGTAAGGCGCCTTCCCAAATATGAACACACCCTCCGACCCCCTGGGTCACCTGTGTGAGGCCCGAAGGAGACGTGGAGGTGTGGCAAGGCGCTGAAGTGTCATTCTAGCTCCCAGGGCCCCGGCCAGGGCAGGGAAGACCCCCTGGACGTGCTGAGCTCAGAGAAGGGGGCTTTCTCTTCCCAGATGGAAAAAAGCAGAAGCCCCAGCTCATTTGGCCTCGGTCTGGACCTGAAGTTTCCAAGTGAAACTCCAGAAAGAGTACAGCAAAACAGTTTTTCAGGAAGTAACAGCAAAGTGCTGAAGAAGGGGGGGCAGAGCCGTGAGACGAAGCCTGGGGCTGCCAAGTGGGCAGCCGCGGGTCCTTCCGTCCACGCAGGAGGTCATGGGCGGCTCTTCGGCCTCAGGTCCTTTCAGCCTCGGCCCCAGGCTGTCCTCCAGAGAAAGCAGGCCAGCTGGAGGAAGCTCTGCCGGCTGCACAAAGCTAAGAAGACAGAGAGACCCCAGGAGAAGCCAAGGACCCAGGGACGCTGGGCTTCAGTGAGGACAAAGGGAGAAGAGGGCATTTCCAGGATGGCCGGACCCAGTGCAGCTACACAGGGCAGAGCCAGGCCGAGCAGGCCCTCCGTATGCCCCACTCCTTCCTTATGGGCGGCCCGTCTAGGAGCAAGCAGGTCTGCTAGCACGGGGGTCAGGCGCACAGCTCAGGCGGGCGTGCCCAGGGGTCGTGGCCAGCCACACGGAACACGGCTCTCTGTCCCCGAGGACAAAGCCCCACACCTACCTCATGGCACATGAAGAAGGGAGAGACTTCCAGGGTGGCCCGAATGTCCTTCAGCCGGTCCCGGTAGGCGATCTGGGAACAGAAAAGATGACCAGATTTTTAAACACGTGGGCGTGGGAGGTGGATTTTAGGTGCTAATTGGCCCATTAGAGTCTCTGAGCGTCAGCGTGAGAGGGCCTTACACCCTGCTTATTCCAACCTCCTCATCTAGAAATGAAGAAACTGAGGCCCAAAGAAGGCGGAGCAGCTGGGGCCCTGGTCCCACACTCCCCCCACTACACACTGCTTTGTGACAGGAGGCGCGGTTTGGGGACGGGGGAGCGGGGGACAGTTCCCGAACAGCCCGGAGGCCTCCAGGAGCCCCTCGCACGGGGGTTAAGTCTATCCTGGAACGCCAGCAGTGTGGAGGCAGCACCCAGAGAGCCCGGTTGCCATGGTGCTTGTCTTCCTGATACAAACTTCAGTGCCCTGAACTCCTGAAAAGGACAGAATACGAGAGCCAGAGCCACAAATATCTCTGCCAGTGGCCTCTCCACAGAGCTGCGCTGGCCCTGGGGGTGCCCGCCCTCCCCAGGGGCTGCGAGGGAAGCCTGTCGCACACAGGCTCATAGGGTCCCTTGATGCCCATTTGAAGCAGCGCCAGCCTGGGGCTCAGGACCAGGAATAACCCCTCTCGTCCGGGCGCAGGCAGCGCGCGTTCTGTGGCAAACTCTGCTGAGGAGCCGGAATCCTCCCCGGCCGCTGACCCGGCGTCCAGAGGCTCCAGCTATGGAAGAGTTGGGGTGCCTGCCCCGTGACTGAAGCCTCAGCTCTTACCATGGGCCAAGCGAAGTCTCCCAGCTGGAAAAGGGGGGTAGGGAAACTCCCCAGTTCCAGCCAGTGCTGAGTCTCCTTGGAGAAAGGCTGTCTGGGTCCAGCCCTCCCCACTCAGCATCCCGGGAGCCTGTGCAGGGGAAGGTGCCTCTCACAGGGGCTCCAGGGCTCAGGTCCCTGGGGTACCCAGGTCTCTGATTGTCACAGGGCGCCCTGTCCTTGGGGTGTGGGGACTCAATACACCCTACCTCAGCTGATCTCAGTGCTCAGAGCCTCTGTCCAGCAGCCTGCCTGCGGCGAATGAAGTCACTTTGTCGTGAACTTCTGCCACCCACACTTCCAGGCTCAGAGAGCCCATCAGTTCTGGCTGGGGAGGGTGACGTGGCACCTCGCCCCGCAACGCCCACACACCTCCCTCACTCAGTCTCAGCCTGGTGGAGGCCCAGCCAGGCCTAGAAGCGCAGGGACCAGCAGGCTGCCGGCCCACCTGGGTGTGAGCTCCAGCTCCCCCTTTCCTAGCTGTGTGCCCTTGACCTCTCAGTCTCCTCATCTGTAAAATGGGGACAAGGATGCCAACCCGCGGCAGAGGGCTGCTACGAGGGTTTGATGAGCACTTGGCACAATACTTGGCCTTAGAGGAATACGGGCATCGGAAAGGGTTGCTCTGAAGGGGATGGAGACGTTTTTGGGAGCTGAGCTGCTGGCTAAGGGAAAGAGTGAGCACGTGTTCACCCGCTGGACGGGCTGACAACCACACCACCTCCCTCTTCACCTTCCAAGCAGAAGCTTGGGGCCAGGGTTTTCTGTGTGGGAACCTCGGTTCCGTCTCGGGCTGGGCAAGAACCTCCAGAGGGGATGCAGCTACCCCTGCCCGGAGACCACACGGCCCGACCCCTTCACAGGGGGCACCCAACTCACCAGGATGTTCCGGTTTCCTTTAGTGAATTCTCTGAAGGCCTCAATCACCTGCTCCCTCGTTTTGGTCTTCTTGAAGTCCCGGTTCACGGAGCCATCTTCTTTCTGAGAAGGAGAATGACACAGTGCCTCAGAGCCACGAGCCCCAGGCTGACCCCCGGGCAGCCAGGTGCCTACACGGGGCACAAGGAGGCAGGCGCCGCGTGGTCAATCCGACCGCACGGCACGGGGGAGCCTGTCCTGCGCCCTCGCTGAGGAGAACAAAGCAGGTGGCACCAGCATCCCAGGCAGAGTAAACGGCATTAGGGAGGCCCGGAGGCCCGAGGGGCGCTTGGACCAAGACTGGAGGAGCGAGGCTGCGGGGCCCGCACGTCCATCCTGGGGGTCTTGAGTGTGAGCAACTGGGGGCTGAGGGAGATGCATGGGCCTCTGCTTCCACGAGGGGCCACGTCCCTGGAACCGGGGTGCCTGAAGGTCCCTGCTGCCCAGGGACACCCTCCCTCACCACAGGAGAGAGGCGTTCCTCGCCCCAAGCTCAGCTCGATTCCCTTGTAATGGAAGGTCTCTTACTTAGGCTCCCTGAAAGCGAGGATAAAACACAGCCCATCCCGCTCCCTTCCCCACCCAGCGCACGGAATGGCTCCATTTCCTGAGCCCAGTACTACGTCTGTTCCAGGCTGTTCAGGCAGCACGTGGGGCTCAGCATCTCTACGAGGAAAGCTGTTCTTTAAGATCAAAGGGTGAGAAAGGCTGGCTCTACTAGGCCCCCAGACGTGCATCTGTGCACCACCAGGGTGGCGCTGAGCGCTGTCGCTGCGCGCTATCGCTGCCTCTGCAAGAACAGGCAGGACCCTGGGCAGAGGGAGAAAGCCGAGGGCTGGGCCTTCCCCACAGGGGTCTCTGCAGGGCCTTTCCTGGACCAGGGACGGGGGAGGCGGGGGTGTGCTGGTGAAGGCAGCTGGCTTCTTTCGGAGCTGGTGGCCCGCAGCCCGAGAAGATGGGCTGTCGGCCGTTCCTGCAGCTGGACAGTGGACAGAGACCAGGAGATCCAGCGAGAGACGGAGAGAGAGGTCAAGGGGAAAGCAGACTGTTTCAAACAGATACAGAAAGGAAAGGAGCCTTAAGAGGAAGAGGATGAGCATATAATTTACTCTCCCACTGGATCCAAAAATACAGCAAAAGCTGATTTCAGAAGACAGGGGAGGGGCAGATGGCTTTCTCAGCCTGGAGGTCGTAAAGCAGCTGTCACAGGAGAAGGCGAAAACTTTGCCCCACTCGAAACCATCGGCAGCCAGGCACTGCCCCGCAGGAACTTCCAGCCAATGCCATCGGCAAGGAGGCTGTCCTGGCTTCTCTCGCTCGTGAGTCAGGGCTCCCCGCTGCCCTACTCTGACTCGAGGGCTGGCCAACGTGGGCCAAGAATGGGCAGAGAACAGAAACCCGAGTATGATCGGACTGTCCTCTGCTTGAGAGGGACGGCTGCCCGAGACCGAGGGGCCAGCGCCTCACAGCCCCGCTCCTTGGGGTGAAGCGTGTGTCTGAGCAGAGGCTCTCACATCTAGCAGCAAAGGAGGCGTGTGGGAGCCTGGGTCTAGGGAGAGCGTTCTCAGGCCCTTCCCGGGAGAGTGAGAGGAAAGAAAAGACACTGAGGCGGCCCCGACCCTGGGGGTGGCCTCGGTACAGCCTCCCCAGAGGGGCTTGGTGACCGGAGGAGCAGCGCCTCGTTCTGCCTCCCAGGCAGATGGCTCGGACGTCAGAGGCAGCCGGCGCGCTCCCTCCCTTGGCTGTATCTCACTGCCAGTCCCAATTTTCGGGCCCTGGGCAGAAGGAGCCAGCTCCCGGCACTGGCACGCGGCAAGCCGCCTCCTGGGTGGGTGGGGTTCTGTGCTGGGCATGGTCTGGGCTAGATGTAGGGCCCTCGGCGGAGGGCTCAACGCTGGGTGGGGCTAGAAGCCAGCCCTGCTCCGAGGCCCCAGCCCCCTACGTGGCCATCCCACCCGGACCCAGACCAAGGAGCAGGCCAGTTTCCCCAGATGTCTGTCCCTGGGGCCGGCTGCCCATGCCCTGGGCCCATATGGGGAGGAATCTTACAGCCTCCGTAGGGTCTTGAGAGCATCCAGGACCGCTGGGTGAACGCTGCTGGAGCCCCAGGACCCAGTCGCTTCCCCACCCAGGAGCGGGGCGGCTCAGGCAGCCTCAGGCCACCGCAGGCTGTCCTCACCTTGATGCCCTCGATCCTGAACCCGAGGGTGGCCGTGGAGCTGATGGTCTCCCTCCACTGCATGTACCGCGGCTTGGTCACAGCCCGCTGGGCTTTCTCCTCCTCGGTAGGGGCCTCTGGGTCCACCTCTATCATCTTCTGGTACATGTCCTTCCGGAGGCTGGGCTTCTTCCGGGCCTTGGTGAGTTCCTCCTCCAGGTAGGTCCTGGGAGGGAGGGGAAGCCACGTGAGGGCCAGTGGCCGGAGCGCGGCCCACTGGTGCCTTGCCCGAGGGCTGCAGTCAGCTTAGCCAAGTCAGCCTCGTCCCGGACAGGCGCACATCTGCTTGCGCTGGGCCTGGCTGTCGACCGAGCACGGGCCAGCCTTGCCTAACGCGAGCAGCTTCGTTCCAAGGGCGCTGGGAAGGCCCGACAAAGCCCAAGGAGCTCTTCCTTCTGGGCACCTCACAGGACCAGCAGAGGAGCGAGGAAGAGGGGCAGCTTGGCGGCTCGTCCTGCTGGCGTGAGGGTGGCGCAGGGGGCTGAGGGCGGGTCCCCCCAGGATCCAGCTGTCCCCCCGGCTGCCTTCCACGAGGCGAGGGCTTCGTAAGCCAGCACCTGTGTGAGTCGCGGAGTGCGTTTCGTCCACATCTCCCTGGTGCCCCGGCAGCCTAAGGGCTCTCTCCGAAGAGGGGGCACCTTCAGGCCAGAAGGCGGCCTCTGAAGGGGCCCCAGTGCTGGAGGGAGAAGCCCGTGATGCGAGGCAAAGCCTCGGGGCTCTTCTTCTACCACAGAGACGTGCTGGGCTCTTCCTGCCCCTCGGACCCCAGGCCTCAAGACAACGTGGCCAAGTAAACTGTTCACCGCCCTGGCCTCCGCACGGGCTGGTAGGGTCCCCTAGGAACTGGCAGAGGTAACAGGACTGGGGACAGTACAGGATCTGGGCAGCCCGAGACCGGCTTCCCGGCCCCAGGCTGCCTCCCTGGCCCCCTTCGCCAACGGGGTGAGTCACCCCTGCTGCACATCACAGACGCCCACCCTCCTCCCTGCTTCTATTTGAAGCTCCCCTTCTCCCCGACAGTGGGCTCAGCGGCTGCCCGTGACCCTTCCTGAAACAGGAATCCGCAACGTCAGTTGAGTGGAGGGAAGTCTTCTCCCTGGGCCTGTGTGCGTGGGCGTTGCCCACACGGCGGCCTGTGACAGCAGGCCCAGCCTCCACTCTCCATCTGTCCCCGGGGCCTTGCTCTACCACTTCCCACCATACCTCTAACCTGCCGGCTTGGGACCCAGGACAGACTGGTCAAATCCTTTAAAAGATAAGTTTCCAGAACCACTGTAGCAACTCTTTCAAGAAAAAAGCAAATCCTTGGTGGTGAACTTGGGTCTGGTCGTTTAGGACCTTCCAGCGGGTGATGCAGACCATACGGAGGTTCTGTCCTTGGTTGCGCCCCTGCACACGTACACACGCACACACACACACACACACATGCACGCATGCACGCACTACTGTAGGCACGCCCACGCACGCACACGCGCATGTACGAACACGACCGCGTGCAGAGCCCGGTCAGTGCCGATAGCGCGACAGTGCAGAGCTGCGAGGCAGGCTGCTTTCGCATGGACTTGTGTCATGCTGGCCCGTGTGTGTATTTGTGTGTGTGTGCTGTGTGGTGGGCAAAGGGTTTGCCATCCCCAGTGCTCCTGAGCGTGCTGCAGGGCCTGCGGGTGGATGGGTGCTGCACTTCTGCAGAGACTTCTCAGTAGTTCCGTAAGCAGGAGGCAGCCCTCACCGTCAAATCCCTTTCCACACGGGGCTTGCTCCAGAAAGGGCCCGTGCGGCGCAGTCTGGGCAGAGTTGCTCGCCCTCTGGGAGAGGAAAAGGGCCGGGCAGAGATGCCCACAGGGGTCACGAGCCTGGTGGTGGGGTCAGGGATCCACCGGGAGGTGAGCTGCAAAGCCTCCCCAACCCTGGTGGCCCGGCCCACCTTGCCCACCCCAGCAGGAAGGTCGGCCAGCCCATGGGGAGCCAACAGGTGACACACCAAAGCCATCCGCTTCCCACCACGCTCTCTCCAGCCTGCTTCCCACCAGGGCACAGGTGCTACAGACAGCTCTGGTCTCCACCTGCCAGCCCTGGTCCAGAGGTCGGGAAGACACTCCTGATTCTCCACGGCAGGCTACGTGACACACAAGAGATACGGGGTCAAACCTAAGAAAACGCCCTAGAGCAACGTGAGCTCATGTCCATGTGGAACCGGGGTCCCCAGACACCCCTCGTTAGGACACTACGGGTGGCTGCATCACCTTTCCCTCAGGCCTCACCATGGCTGGGTCTGCTGACCAGCCAGCCCTTCCACCACTGTGACAAGTCTGTGACAAGCCTCAACCTCTCATGCCCCGGACTCAGGGCTGGTGGTGGCCCTGGGCTGTGGCCTCCTCCCTCTGGCAAGCACAGAACCCTTGGGGAGTGCCGAGCTGCAGCCCAGGCTCGACCTGGTAGTCAGAGCCCTGGTGTAGAGGCAGGCTGTGTGGCTGCGTGGCCCCGGGGAGTCCCTTAGCCTCTGGTGTCAAAGGGACTGCTCAGACTGGATGGTGGCCCATCCGCCAGGGCGGCTGTAAGGAACACCCAGCGCTCGGAGCACAGAAGGGCCTACACCCCGTCCTCAGGACCCGTGAGACAGGGAAGGGGGTGCTGGGGTGGGACTGGTCCTGGGGAGACCTACTCCTCCCCTCCGTAGGGGATCCTCACACACGTCCTCCCTCAGCCTCCAGGCGGCCCTGCCCAGGACTGGGTTAAACACGTCCCAGGCTTGCTGGTCACTCTGGGTCTCTCCTGAGAGCCCTGGGTGCAGTGGGACAGAAGCTCCAGGCAGCAGGGGGATGGGGCAGCCTTGGTAAGAGAGGGGGCTCCTGTCCCCAGCAGCCTCCCAGGGAACAGACAGGCACCCCGGCAGCCTTTTAGGACTGGCCACACGTTCCACCCACAGGGTGTACTTTTTCTGGCCCTGGTCTGAGTGAATACCGATCAGAATATTTATGTGTCGCCCCCTGAGAGGGCACATCCTGGTGCACCACGGGAAGGCCTTCCAGGGACAGAAATAAGACTCTGGGGAGAGCAGTGGCCGAGGGGTGGCTGGAGGGACATTCTGTCTTCTCCCTGTGGGCTGGAGATGGTGAGACCCCTGGATGGAGGGAGGGAGAGGCTGGGGACAGCGCAGAGAGTGGGGTCTCTACTTCCCCACCCCTTCGTCCCTGCCCTCGGGGCCAAGCCAAGGGAACACAGCGGGTCCGCCTGCAGGGTCAGGGTCTGATTTTACGACACAATTCCCAGGAGGAACGAGGAAGGAAGGAAAACCGACTGGCTTGGCTTCTTTCCTGCGGGCGCGCGCGCGCGCGCGCACACACACACACACACACACACACACACACACACACACCTTTCTCAAACTCCTCTTATAAGAAATAAAACCGCTTAAACCATCCAAGGTAAACGCAGGCTCCAGCTGTGAGCTCTGCGTCTCGGAGCCTGGTCTCCCCGGAGAGCGGCGGGCCGGATGGAGGAGGCCCGCGCCTGGCCGTCCCGTCTGGGCACCTGCAGTCGGCGGCTCTCTGAGGCTTCAGAGGACTTCACCACCCGCTGACCCGCCAGGGAGGACCTATTCCATGACTCCTGAGACGGAATGGTCAGAGTTTGAGAGGAGATGAGAAAACCCTGCTGCCAAAGCAGGGTCCAGAGCACAGGCGCCTGGGGCTCGGGTCCTCCTGGCTCTGCCCCCCATCCTGTCTTCTCCAGCCCACTCCTCCCGCCTCCTTCCCTCCCGGGTCTTCTCTGGGCGGAGCCTGGTGGTGGTGGGGGGAACACACCCATTTCCACACACATGCCCACATACCCATCTGGCCCTGTGCCCTGGACCACGCAGCCACTGGGCTGGGGTCACCGCCAGCCCCAGTCCAGAAGGCGGCAAGCTGGTGACTTGTCAGGGCCTCTCGCACCCCTCTCTCCTCCACTGCACCCTTATGACAGGCGCGAGTCTCTTTTGGCAAATCAACACAATCTGCTAACCGGCTGCCTCTTTGGCCCGGTGTTGGGGGGCGGGGGGCGGGGGAGGGTGGGATGAGAACAGCCTCTACTCCAGTCTCCCCCTCGCAGCCCACATTAACGGGAAGTCGCCCCCTGCTCTCCCCAGCAATCCCACCTGACCAGATGGGCAGCTCTCTCTGCCCTCTCCCTGGGGAGGCTCCGCATCCACCAGGTCCCCTTTCTGGTCCCACCGGCTACCGGCTACCGGCCCCTCCCCCGCCGGCCCCTGGCTCACCAGAGAAGGGAGGGGGCCGTCCTGAGCAAAGCCAGCACATATGTGAGATGACCAGAGCGGGGTCCAGCCAGACCCCTGGCCCACATGAGGCCTCAGGGACAGCCCAGAAAGCCCGGCCTCCTGGAAGCCTGGAATGCCATGCCTGGTATCTGCCGCCCGGCCAGCTGGGGGCTGAGGGGCGGGTGTGCCCCATCTGAGGAGCCTGGCTCACCTGACGCCCATCTTGCAGTCCATCACGCACGGCGAGTCGAAGTCGGCCAGCAGGTCGTCCATCTGGTTGTAGCGCTCCCCGTCCTTCACCACGTCCCCGTGGTAGGCAGGCACGTAGGGTCTCAGCACGTCGGCCATCAGCCGGTCCAGGCAGCGCTGCTCCGACTCACAGTGCTTCTTCAGAATCCTGCCATTGGCAGCCGCCTTGAAGCTCCCTGCACAGCAAGGTGGGAGGAGGCCCTGGGTCCCCAGCCTGAGCCCTCCCCGCTCTGACCCCCGCCCCTGCCAGACACGCCCTCCGTCACAGGGCCCGGGCCGCTCGGGGATGCTGTGGAGCTTGCCAAGCACGGGGCTGAAGGTGTGCCCAGGTCTCCACTGGTGGACCGAGCCCTTTAAGCGGAGTGGGTGCAAGTCCCAGTCCCCGCCCCGCCCCGGCCACGCCCCGTGCCCTGACGGTGGCTCCTGGACTTCCCAGACCCCAGGCTCCTCCTCTGAAGATGGAAGTACACCAGTGCTCACCACTGGAGGGTGAGCAAGACGAAGTGAGAGGTCTGTGTCAGGACCTATTCACCCCTCTCTGTGCGACTACCACCTCCCAACCCCACCATCGACCTTGCTTCCCAGCCACGAAAGTGTCTCCGGTCTCAGTGGAGGAGAAGCCTTGATAGAACCGGATTTAGCGCCAGGAGAGGGAGACCAGCTGAGAAGCCGCGGTCCAAGGCTCTGCAGGGCTGGGTGGTGTTCCTTCTGCGCCACACCCTCAGGTAAGTATTGAGGAAGGGTGTCCATCCACCTGCCTTGGGGTCTGGGCCAACGTGGTTAAGGGTGTAAAAAAAAATGTCAGACCCTGTGCTGGCCTGAAATCCACGGGCGGCCACTGAATTGTCCCCTGGGGACGATGCCCACCAAAGGACCACCATGGTGGGCTAGACAGCTCTAGACATCGTCCCCTGTCACTGAGGGGCCACCTGGAGACCTCATGGCTAGCCCAGGGCATGGCCACTGCAGCCGGTACTCCACTACGTCTTAACACTCTTGGGGCGACCTGCCTGCCTCTCCCACCAGCTACGAGCTCCTTCGGGGCTGACACTATATCTACATACGTATTGTCACCCAGAGGAGCACCCTGATGAGGGGATACAACAGGCACTCAGGGAAACACTTAGCTTTGTCTCTTTGTCCCAGGTGACAAATGGCAGGCAAGCTATAAAGACTGATGACTTCAACTGTTTTATTGAGTTAAAATGGAAGAGAGATTGAAAGAAAGAGATTGAAAGAGACAGAGAGACTGAGGGGGGAATGTGTGTGATTTGTGGAGAGGTGGCACAGACTGTGGAGAGGGCGGGTGTCCATGTGCATTTTTGAGGCAGTGTTAAGGCCCGTCTCTCAAGTACGCCTGCGACTGCAGACCACGAAGCCTCTCGGGGAGCACCTGTTCAGATGCTTCATCCCCAGGAGCATCCAGGGCCAGGCCCGTCCCCCACACGCGCTGGACGCCTCCCCAGAGAGCCGGACATCCTGTCAGAAAGTCCGGGAGAGCTGTGGCTACCTGCGTGTCCTGCCAGCTGGATCCAGGGGTACTTCTTCTTGAAGGACATGACAAAGGGAGACCAATGCACCATGTTTTTTATTTTCCTCCATGATTTGCTCTAGAAACAAGCAAACGAAAAGCTCTACATTAGAAACACAACTACTACTTTCTGGTTAGGATGAATTCAAAACCAGGGAACCCCCTGCCTGTGGCACAGGACAAGAGGTGAGTCTGAGGACTTCACCTCCATCAACTACGTGGCATGCATCTATGGGCTTTGTCCCATGCTACAAACAGGCTGAGCAAAACACCCAGGATCAAAGGGACAAGGATCTGACAGGCTCTGGGAACAGAGGAAGGGAAGGACAGAGCGTTCTCCATCCAGGGCTGACCCCATCCCACGCCACTTCCCCATCAGGGGACAGCTAAACCCGCACTGCCTTTCTTTGTGTCCCCTCTCAGTTTCCTCATCTGTCTAGTGAGGGATGGACAGCTGGTCCCCCATGCTCTTTGGATCAGCGGACACTCTAGGACTCTGGAAAATGACCTCTTGCATCCCAACAGCAAGGGCCCCTCAGAGGAAGACCAGAGAGGCCACGATCACCCAGCTGCAGCGTGTCACCTCCTACTGCACTTGCAGATGCGATGCCAGCAGAGGCACCTCTTGCCTGTGAGAGGTTTGAGGAGACTCTAAAGGGAACTCCCCGGGGACAGCAGAGCCTCCAAGGCTTTGGTGCACACAGGGGTGAGCCAGCCCGCAGGACTCTCTCTCCACTGCACTTCTCCTTCTCAAGACATTTCTTAAGTAAAAACTCTGTGTGTGTGTGTGTGTGTGTGTGTGTGTAGGAGGGGCTCCTTGGACAGAAAGGAGAACTAACATTTATTGAGCACCTTCTTATTTTATTTTCACAGCAAGGATGCAAGGTAATCATTATTTCCATTTGCAGAACCCAAGCCTCAGACAAGCAAGTGATAAAGCCGCGTTTAAACCTTCACCTATATGACTACTTTAAAGAAAATCCTTTTTATCCCCAGCTATAAACATTTCTCTCTATAAAAATATCCCTAAGTTACTTTAATAAGAACGGGCTGTAGACATGAAGATCAAGTGTCCCCAGACATGAGCCCCTGAAGGGAGTGATGAGAAGTGAAGCATTTCAAGCTCCTGAGAACAAAACCAGACAGTAAACCCCCAAGGCTCTGCGCTGGGAAGGAGAAGCTGGGAATTCTACAGAAGAGGGAGGTGAGAAGTGGTCCTGCCTGGACAGTGGACCCCAGGAGAGGCGGGTCCTCATTCTCTGTCCTGCAGCGTCCGCTAGCAGCCACGCTGAGGGTTGCTGGACTGACTCCAGCTGCTGGAGCCTGAGGTTAAATCAGTCTCCTTTGTTTTTTTCTCTCTGGTGAGACTCAGCTGCTTCTGTCATCAAGGTTTCAAGTTAAAATCTGTTTAAGGAGAAGAATTCTTCCCTACCGAGCCTGGCAATGTTTACCCCACCCCAGAAACCCTCACTCCACCGCCAAGACCTAGTCTAAAGCGAGGGCAGCGCTCTGCCAGGCCACGTGACAAAGGACCGGCCTCACCGACAAGGGTGTTTTTCCTAGATCCTTCTGATGCAGATCTCCGAAGAAGGCTAAGGAAAGCCAGCTTTTCTTATCTAAGCACCCAGAAGGCTGCACAAACACTCAGGACAGACAATGCACGGGGGCAGCAATGGGAAAACCTAATTACATGAGATGACCAACCAAGTGATGGTCTGTCCAGAAGGGAAGCGCACAGCTCTCACCACCTGCTGGTCATACCCCTGCAACAGAGCTCAGAGGGGACGAGGGTCCGACGGGTTCAGAGTGGGGTGGGAGGAGGGGGAGGGCAGAGCGTTTTCCATCCAGGGCGGACCCCATCCCACACCACTCCCCCATCAGGGGACCACTAAACCCACACTGCCCTTCTCCATGCCCCCTTCTCAGGGCCTCAGCTTCCTCATCTGTCTAGTGAGGGATGGACAACTGGTCCCCCCAATGCTCTCTGGATCAGTGGACACTCTAGGACTCTGAAAAATGACCTCTCACATCCCAAGAGCAA
This sequence comes from Globicephala melas, assembly GCF_963455315.2. Lineage (NCBI taxonomy): Eukaryota > Metazoa > Chordata > Mammalia > Artiodactyla > Delphinidae > Globicephala > Globicephala melas. Next base: position 23,422,976 of record NC_083314.1, read on the forward strand.
GGGCCCCTCAGAGGAAGACCAGAGAGGCCACGATCACCCAGCTGCAGCGTGTCACCTCCTACTGCACTTGCAGATGCGATGCCAGCAGAGGACCCAGGGAGGATGTGTCCCGCTGCCGGGGTCGGGGGCCTGCAAAGTTGGATGCCTGCCGGGGAGGAAGGTCATCACAGAGGCTGACCCCACAGACGCAGGCTGGGGGCACAATCGACGGAGCAGAAGAAGACTACTGCGGGCAGCGGGGCCTGTGGGAACAGAGGTCCGGGACTGGGCTTTGGAGCAGTTGGGCCGGATGTGCTGGGAATGGGAGCCGGAAGCAGTGGCTGATAAGGGTTAGAGGGCGAGGCCAGCTCTGCACGCGGGGCCGAGACGCTGGGACTCTGGGGAGTGTGGTGTTGGGGAGGCAGGCTGCCCTGGGCCTGAGTCCTGGCTGCGTCTGCGAGCCCCAGAGGTAAAGCCATCAGAAGTTCATGGGCACCGGGGTGTTTGTGGAAGAGTCTTAGTGGTCTGAGTTCAAGGAGGGGTGCCCCTGAAGTCATCCCAGGAACAGTCAGTCCGGAGCCAAGTGGCGGTGTTGCCATAGTTACTCAGGAATAAAGGTCACGGAGCCTGGGGCTGGACCAAACCCACCCTGTCAGGATGCAGCTCTCTGGGGATCCACGGGGACACACTGGGCAGTGGGCCTGGGACCCGGGAGGCAGGAGGGAAAAGAGCTGGGCGAGAACAGCCAGGTTCGAGTCCAGCAGGGTCATCTGAGCTGCGAAACCTCTAGTTCCCGGACCGCTCTTCAGGGGTCCAGAAAGGAGAGGGGTGCTCCAGGGCGGGGTCCTCTGATGGCTCGCGGGACCCGAGAGCCTCCCAACACGGCTGAGCTCTGAGTAAATGGGGCATTTTCCCGCATAGCTTCCTCTTTCCCACACCTCCTCCACAAGGGAGCATTTCTTCAACATGAAAATTGGGCCCCACATGGCCAAGGCCAGAGAGTCCCCCTGCTTCCAAGGTGGAATATTCCACTGGGGCGGGTTTGCACACCACGGGATTTCTCGACTGTGCTGGCAGCAGCAAGCAGGGGGTTTTCCTGTGGTTTTTAAATAGCGGCACCCAGGCAGTGCCTAGAGTCGCTGCCAAACATTAAACAGAAACGCAGGTCCAGGAAAGGCCCGGGAAAGACGGCGGCAGGGTGACCATCGCCCCTACCCCCGGCCACGGGAGTGGAGAGAAAGAGAAGGGCAGGAGATGACAGAGAATCGATTCCCTTACGATGCCCGGGAGACCACAGCACCCATTTAAGAACCACCAACTCTAGGCAGAAGCCGCTTCCAGGTGGTCGGTCCCAGAGGGTCAGTTGGGCTAACAGTCTCCCTGCAAGCCCCTCGCTGGAGGAAGACGCAGTCCTCAGGAATGGATACCAGGCCTCTTCCCCACCAAAGACAGCTGACGAGGCAAGAAAGGAGGGCAGCCCAACAACCTGGAAGAATCCCATCCAGAGGAATTGATCCCCTTTTCTCTCCTGGGAGAGTCTCAATTAGCCTCAGTCACTTCTCTGCAATCAGACTACAGTCCCAGGTCTCGAATTTCTTGAGCTGAGCTGTGTCAGACACACAGGCAGCTCTCAAATGCCGTGAACACGGTGTGGCAAAGGGCACCTGGTCCCTCCCCCTCGGCAGCGCTGGCTGCCGGATGATTTCACTGGCCCCGTCCCTCCATCACCTCCCAATCACCAGGGTCATCTGAACACCCTCTGCTGACCCTTCCTGGAACGCCCCCCAGAGCTCCACATGCCTGCCAGGCCCCCTGGCCTCTCTGGGTGGCGGGGTCCTCCTGTGTAAATCTGACGAGTCGGCCAGCTGACTCCGCCAAGCTCTACCCTGGCACGCTCCTTACACGCGGATCTGATAGATAAAATGGCCCACCTAATGGATACGCTGGGGTGTTCTTCCTAAGTCCACTGGGCATGACAGAGCAAAGGGAATGGCTCTTAGAAACTCCCTGCAAGCTGGCATCAGTGGTCATCTCACCGGCAGGGCTCTTTTCCCTAGATGTGCAACAGGACGGACGGATGGCCAGCCTCCCCCAGCACTGGGCCTGGCGTGAGCGTTCACGACTCATCACTATGGGCTCTCACTGTGTGACAGGAGCTGGACCGGGCTCCTTATGGCCTCGTTTCTCATCTTCAAACAACCTGGTGGTAGATAGGATTCTTTTCTCTGTAAGATGAAGAATCTTACAAGCTGAGTTGCTTCCCCAAAGTCATTCCATTCTCCTCCCCGCCAGTAGGTTGCCACATCACCCTGGGAACCTAAAGCGGTTCACCAACTGCTGTGCCTATCAACAAGCAGGGGTCCTTCCAGCCCAGAGCACGCTGGGCAAGGGGATGGGGACAGAAGATCGGGCAGGAAGGACAAGGAGATTCCTTCAAGGAGGTTCCCCTGGGCAGCCAGGCCGCTGGGCCGGCAGGACAGTGCTCCGGGGCAGGGGGTCTTCCGGCTGCTTCTTCAGCAGAGGAGCCCAGAGCCTTCGGGAGAGGCTCCACAGCTGGCCATCAAAACCCCAGATAGGTCTCATTCCAGGGCTGGGCAGGTGCCACTTCCAGCTTAGCTACCAGGGGACACAAGACTCTCCCATGAGTCCGATCAGACCAGCTAATCGCCCCTAGACTGTGGCTGGAATGTTACACTTGGGATGTTCTCGGGCAGCACTTCAAGGGAAAGGCAAGCCCCACACAGCCGATTGCCTCCTGTGCAGGGAAGGAGCCACAGGGCGGGCTGGCGACACACAGCCCTCACCTTGATTCTGTGCTGGGTGTAAGCCAACTGCAGACCAGAAGTGAGGTTTTTCAGGTGACACCTCAGGCTCCTGGGCTTGGATGACCCAGCTCCACAAATCCCTAGACGCCTGCACTCCTGGGTAAAATAAGCACTGGTTTTGTTGCGCTGTTTTCTACTTGAGTGAAGGCAGGGCCTTTCTGTTACAGCCCTGACCTCGCTCTGTAAGAGGTGGGGTCATGTTCTCTGCTTCGGCTGCACAGGAAAAGGTAGGGCCCTCATTCACACAGAGGAGCTCAAAAGGATCAGAAAAGAGCCAGGCCTGGGGAGTGGAGGCTGGTCCTTTACGACTCAGAGCGGCTGGAGACTGCCTGGGGCTCTGAAGCCGCTCTGGGCAGTTCCCTCCCTTCATACCTGACTTGACAGGAGCTGAAATATTCAGAGAATGTGGAGAGGGATTTGTAGCAGGAGAAAAAGCCTAGTAACAACAAAACCCCACCCCTCTTTAAGCTTGAGGTGACAGAAGTCACCTGGAAAGGGAGTTTCAGAACCCCAGCTGAGCCCACTGCAGCCACTGGTGCCCTTGGAAGGCTCGGGGGCTCTCACTTTTCCCTCCTCCTCTTTGCCCGAAGACTTCTGGTCTCACAGCAGACATGCATCTACTCCCTAACGGCCCATACCCCCGTGTGGCGACCTCTCCCCTCAGCACGCAGAGCCTCAGGGCGCCCGGGGCAGCCCTGGCGAGGAAGGGCAGCTTCTCATCCCTCTGGCCTGGACTCACCCAGAGCCCTTGAGAGCCCAGCATGGAAACGGTCCACTGGCCAGTGGGGCCCAAGGGAGGAAGCCTGGGCAGCGTCTCGGACTCTGTGTTTATCTAAACCGGACTCCAAGCCTCCCAGGGATGCTAATGGCTCCTGGGTAAACGCCACCCTCTGGCTGGTTCCCCCAGCCAGTCATCCGCCTCGTGCTGCAGGGAACACTGCCTTAAATAAAAAGGCTAAGTGGATGACCTCAGAGGCAGGCCTTTCTTTGACTTCCATCAAACAGGCCAAAAGGACTGGTGGAGATGAGGAGAGGAAGGCGGGGAAGCAGGGACCCAGAGCCAAGGCTGGGGGCTGAGGGGGCCTCTAGGCACCCCACTCACAGGACACTTTAGCTGTCATCAGGATCAGCTTCATGATATGCACGGCCCAGAAGGGGTGGTGACGTGGGGGCCAGCTGTTCCTTTGCTGGAGGACTGCCTCACATGCCCTAGGATGTCTGCAGGCCTAGCTCTCCTCCCCCATCCACACACGGAGGTATCTGCAGTTCAGGAAACACATGTTCTCTCAGGCCCAGGAGATTCTGCAGGCGACCCCTGGCTCGCCGCATGTACCCCTGCTCACCCACCCTCAGACACCGCAAGGGTGACACCTTCCGCCACCAGGAATTTTTTGCAAGCAATGGAGTGGAGGCAAAGGACTCTGCTAACCCCCAGGCAGCTCAGAGACCCCGGAGGCCCTTCCTCTGCTCGAGCTGTCCCTCCTGGGTGCTCCCACAGTGCCCGGGGCACGCCTGCACCCCAGCTCTCCTCTGGGCGAGTGTACCCTCCCGACAGCCAGGATCCCCAGCAGCTGGCTCCGCCAGATACTTGGCAACCCCCTGCCGCAGGTCCAGGAGAGGCCACCAGGGCCAGTCAGCTAGGCCTGCAGGCGGGAACCTGGTCAGAGCCTCTGGAAGTAAGCTGAAGTTTCCAGGGTCCTGCGGGCTCTGCTGCCCTCTTGTCGGCCCCAGCAGTGCCTGCACTGTCTCCTGTCCGGAGAAGCAGGCCTCCTGACAAAGCCTCTTTACCCAAGGCAGCCGGCCCTTCCTGCAGCTTCCCTTCCCGCTGGCTTTGCCAGGCTTGCCGCTGTTTCCGCCCTGCAAACTCAGGCTGAAGCGACGCACTCTTCCCCTCCGTCTCGAGTGTGTTTAAAATCCTCTGCCTCTGAGGCAGGCCACAGTGTTGGATTTTGTTTCCAGAAGACAGCACACGACCCAGGCTTTGGAGCTAGAACGATCCCTGGCTCTGCCACCTCCCGGCTGCAGCTGTGAGCAAGCCTTTGAACCTCTCCGACCTCAGCGTTCTCACCTGTAAACTGGGCACGATAACATCACACTTGCCCTGAGGCACACTCTACCTGATCAGTTCTGAGAGAACTGATGAGGTGGTACACATGTACACGGGTGCTCTGTATACCGTCATTGGACAGGTGAACCTTAGATGTTCACTTTGTTTGTACTTCTGTGTCTATTTTGTTTTGTTTTGTTTTAATTGAAACAGTTTTCTCCTCCAAGGCATAGGAGACTGGCAAAAATCCGCTGGGCACTTCCATAGGGTCAGTCATTGCCGGTGGCAAGAAGATGAGCTAATTGTGTGGTTAATTGCTTACAAAACTTCCCTTTGGATGTTCATGGCAACTGCGAACACACAGGGCAGCTCCTGGGGCCTCGAGCTCTGTGACTCAGGGAGAGCAGAGCCGGCCGGCGTCCAGGTGCCTCGACACCAGTTTCTGGTTCAGAAGGTCAGTAAAGTTGCTAAAAGGATAAAGAAGAGTTCCCCAAAGAACGCCATTTCACACGTGTGGAACTCTGCTAGGCACCAGCGAAGTACATAATAAACAGTGAGACTGCTGAACGGATTTCATTTTATACAGAGGGTTTACACACTCTTCTTAACCCCTTTCCCATCTGAGCTGTTCCCCTAATATTCTGCTCTTTCCTCCAGTACTTCCCTTTTTATGTAAATAGTTAGAGCACTTGCCAAACTTTTATTTTTAGATAATTATAAAGAGTATCCTTTTTTTTTTTTTTGAGTGGAAGAGATGAAGGGAAATCTCTAAAATATCAGAAAAGGGAAATTATCTCTGGACCCTATGACTCTTCCAAGCAATATTGCCAGAATCCTTTGCCTTGCTGCACATGTGTGCATGTGTCTATGATGCCTGTGCATATGTGCTGGTTAGTGGTGATAACCTGGCTTGTCCAGGGAAAGAGGCAGAGAAATCACATATTAAATGCCTAACATGTTGCTAGGTACTATGCTAATATTTCATGTAATCCTCACTCACAGCACTGATGCTTATCTACATTCTGCAAATGATGAAACATGTTCAGAGAGGTTAAGTAACTTGCTCAAGGTCACACAGCTTCCTGGTTTGCTCCGAGGATTTTGTTTTGTTTCAGCCAACAGGGTAACTGGGCCCCCATCGTCTCTCCTCCAGTTAAAAAATAGCCTCAGATAAACAGCAAGTGCTTTGTCAAAAGAGTGACCTTTCAGATGGGGCAGGCTTGAATAATGACCCGCCTTGCCCTCCTTTCCAAGTGGTTCCCAGAACAGCCTCACTGACACCCACTTTGGGAAGACACATTAACAAAGCGCTGAAAGTGGGTGAAGACGCCCGTGCCCGGGAAGGTTCATTCTGTGTCAGTGCCTTTGTTCTGGCCTTGCAGAAGTCTGAGCAAAAGGCACTGAGTTGTCCATGTTTGGAAAAAATGCTTTTTTCTTCCTTCTTTTCTTCTTTTGGTCTTTCTAAAAAAGCAGTTTGGGTTTCCCTAGTGATCGTTCTTTCCTTCGCTGGGGAAAAGGCTGTGCTTCTCCCAGGAGGCAGAGCCAGGGCAAGACAACTTTGTTCATTGTATTCGCCCTGGCAGGGCCCTCCTGTGACGGCAGTTGGGTGCAAGCCCAGGCAGGTAGGGGCCCCTGGCTCAATAGCTCCGTCCTGGAGGCCTGGTTAGAAACCTGGCTGGGGCCAAACCCACCCCTGCCAAAGTGAGCTGGGAGCCTGGAGCGGAGGAGGGAAGGCCTTTCAAAACCAAGACACCAAGGGTAGGAGAAACAAAGCCCAAGGACTTGGCAGGGCAGGTAGCTCTGGCTAAAAATAAGCATCTGGATTTTAAGACTAACCGTCTTTCCCCTTTAACAGACAAGGAAACTCCCCTAAAAACCGAATGCAGAAACACTCTTTGAGAAAGACCTGAGTAACGTTGAATTTCATCCCTACGTCTCTCCCCGCCCCACACGGTGCTCCCACAAGATGAGCGGTTCAGGGTCTACGGCTGGCACAGCGTTTCCTCACCTGTCCTGCACAGAACCCACCCACAGATCACGCTGAGGGCAGTGGGGTGGGCGACGTACCTCCCACAGCATCAGCGGCTGCTCTAGGGCAGGAGGATGAGGACGGCCGGGCCCTCACCAGCCCCTGCAGGCCCGGACCCCTTGGCTACTGAGGGCCTGAGAGGCAGGGACCAGCTCTGTGGTCTCAGGGTGGGTGCTCTGTCCTCTCCACTGCTGGTCGGATCAGAGGGCTGCTCTGCTCCGGGTTTGGAGCGTAGGACCCGGGCAGGGCCCAGAGCGCCTGTTGAAAAATGGGAGCTCCTGATGCAAGTGTTCGGCTCGGGCTGGCCCTTCCTGAGGGCCAGGAAAACCCTGAGCAGCTGCCTTCTTCCTGTCGCAACCAGAGGCCCAGTTTCTGGGACAAGGGTAGCACCCAGATTGGCACACAGGGGTCCATCCCTCATTGCCATTCTCCCTCCCCTACCATCCTCCAGAATCCCTGCCTGAGGAGTCCACCCAGGCCCAGCTGGCCCGACTGGCCACCAAGAGTTCCCTGACCACCTACAGGCGGGATCAAGGCCCCCACCAGGGACAGAGGGCCGCCCCAGACACCTGCCCACCCTCCTCTCCTACGCTCACGCTCTCGGACGCCCTCTCTGATCCTGCAGGGCTGGCCACCTTCTTGTCCCATGCCCACCCCACCTCTAGGTCCCCGCTCCCGCAGGTGTTCTACCTGCAGTGTTCTCCCCCCTCCTTTTCTTTATCCACACCCCACCTGTCCCCACAGCTGATGGTGCTGGAGTCCGTGAACTGGCCCTACCGTCTCCATAAAGCTTCTCAGACCAGCTACAGGCCATTCCAAGAACCCTCCCCGCTGGCAGGAGAGGCTTTGAGAACTTCGTGATCCCTGTGTCCTGTGCTGTGTCTCCCATCAGAGGGTAAGCTTCTGGAGAACCGGAATTTGTCCAGAATTTGTTCTGGACTCCCCTCCAGGCTGGACACACAGTGGGAGCACAATACTACCAGCTGCATGACCGACGAGAAAATTTTACAGGTCCGTCACACGGCCGGGGCTCAGGCCCTGCTGCGTGCCATCTCCTGGGAATTGATTCCATCTCCTGGAATCTCCACCAGCTCGTACCTCTTTATGCTGGCATGCTCAAGCTTGGAGCTTTCCAGAGACATCTCCAGGGGGAAGACTTGGGGGGATTTCCTGTCCAATCTGCCTGGGGCTCACTACACACCACCAGCCTCCAGGACAGTGGGCCCCGGCCCCAGGGCCTTTTCACATGCACACATAAGGGTCTGGAGGACACTCGTTCACTCTGGTTAGTCAACCCAGGAAAGAAAGCACTTCTCCCAATGACTGTTCCAGATCCACCCTCCTTCCCTCTTCCTAACTTTACAGGAGCTGGCAACAAAGGGGCTCACAGTCTTGCCAAACCAGTCTTTTTTTCTGGTTACCAAGGAATGGAGGTATCCTTCACCCAAAATGGAAATGCTCCAAATACCCCCTACCAGGAAGGCCCGGCAAATGCTCCATCTCTGATCTAGAAGGTCACAGGCTTGGCTTCTCCTTCCTCCTCCCTCCTGGACTTCATCTTCTTAAGAACTAAAAATAATGGAGCGCTAGAAGAAAGAGGCCAGAGAGGGGAAGCAGCTGAAAGCAAAGGAAATGCTTTGGTGCGCAGGGGCCTAGCCTACCTCTCACACCAGGAGCCTGCCGGGGCCGCTGGAGCCGAGGCTGGGGGGGAGGCAACAATTGCAGGAAACAGGGAGTGGCCAGGGGGCTGAGGAAGAGCCCTGGGGGATGGGGAATGGCAGCCTCTAGCAGCTGACTTCCTAACGGACAAAGCTCACAGGACAGAAAGGCTCAGCCTTTCCTCTGGGAAAGGGCATCTAGAGCCCTGCCCAGCTGGTGGAGGCGGCCCCTGCGACACACACCAGGTCCCTTCCCTCCCTCCGCTTCGTCCACCCCTCCCCAGAGATTTTATTTTTACTTTGGTTAAAATGCAAAAAACAAGGCCGAGTTACAGAGGGTGGAAATTTACTGAAGGTCTTCACTGGTCAACAGACAATTGGCACCGAAGGCCTGGGACGGCTGAGCACCCCCAGTGCCCCTCCTGGGCGACTTCCTCACAGGGGCCGGTCATGACACCCCCAGCCCCAACACAGCTCCTGCAGCTCAATCTCTCCTTCTCAGCTCGCAAGACGTAAGGCCAGGCGGGCAGTGCGGTGGAGCCAATAGCACTGTGGGCTGTTCTAGTAATAAATAGGTGACATGTCTCGACTGTTTTCTAGAGCCAGACACGATGCCAAGTGCTTGATAAGTATTATGTATGCATGATACAAATATCTCAACCTGTCACACAGGTCATCTCATTAGCCCATTTTACAGGTGGGGACACTGAGGCACAGAGACATTAAGCAACTTGCCCAAGGTTCTACACATGATAAGTGGCAAAGCCAAGATTTGAACCCAGGCAGTCTGGCTCCAGGGTCCAAGCTCTCCATCACTCTGCTAGGCTGCCTCATTGGTCATTTGTAACATGTAAACTTATAGCCGGATAAACCTAGGTTTAGATCCTGTTATTCTTGGCTGGTGGTATTAGGCAAGTTACCAAACCTCTCTGAGTTTCAGTTTCCTCCTTATCTGTAAAATGGGAATACCACCTACCCTACAAACCTCTCATGTGTCCAGTCTGGTCTGTAAGCCCCCTGAGGGCATGAGACTGTCTGTGGGATGAAACACACAGGAGGAGACTCTGCGTTGGCTCAGCAGAATTAGCAGCAGGGTCTGATCACCTCCTCCTCTATCCCAGCCCTGGCCTTCAGGGGCCACTTTTCCAAGAGGAAAGGGCAGAGGGTGAAGGCCACAGACGGCAGGCAGTGGGTCCCCAGGAACTAGCCGATTCCTTGCCATGAAATGAACCCTGGAGGAGCTGGGGGCTGGCCTTAAACAGAGACTTTCTGGAAGTCCAGAATGCCCAGGAGCCCTTCTAGGATGGGTGTGAGAGGCGGCACATAAGGAGGCGGCCTTGCACGGAAGCCACCAGCGGTCCTTCTGTTTCCTGCAGACCCTCCCCTCCCACCGCCCCAGTCCACCCCACGGACCCGAAGTCTGAAGGAAGTAACTCTGCCTGTTCCCAGGGAGGTTCAACCCAGCAACAGGACTCATGGGCTCTGACAGGTGGCCCATGTGGAAACAGACTGCTTCATCCCATGCTGGAAGATGACATTTAAATTAAGCCAGCAATCTGAAATGAAGTTTTCTGCAAAATGAGGCAGAATCAGAAAAGTCCTCTTCTCTGCCCCCAGCTCTTACAAGCACAGCCCTGCTTACGGAAACAAGCTTCTCCTGTGTTAGCAGCTCCTGTATTTTCTCCGAGATTCTCTGAGATTGAAAATCTTCTGGTTGTAAATTTGAGAACCTAAGGATCCTACTGTGTACATAGTAGAAGGGACAAGATTTCCTCAATCTCCAGTTTGCTGAAAGCTTACTTCTCCGGGCCAAGAACATTCACAGACAAAATACTACCTTTTAAGTAGTTTCGGAGAACCCAGAAAGCACTTGTAAGGGATTTGGTAAGGGGCTTACTCTGGACTAACTCCAAAGTCAGATTTGGGGGGAACTCCCACCAAAGGAATTTCTAACAAGGAAACTTTTCAGGAAGAGCATGAATACCACATGAGAACAAATCATGTGCAGTATCAAATATTTAGCTATATTTAGAAAATATTTCCCAGCAAGACATACTGGTGCAATTCATATTTCTGACAGATTACACTGATTTGCCTGTGGCTAAACGGCGCTCAGCAAATGGGAAGGCAGACTCGCAGAGGCTCAGAAACCCAGCTGCTGCAGCCCTGCCCACCAGAGGCTGAGGAACAACTCTAATGCCGGCTCTGAGTCACCCGGCCTCCCTCTCCGGACCAGGGCTGTTCAGGGCACAGGTCTGTTTCAGCGAGGCGGTCATGCATCTGTTCACGTGTAGACTGCTGGAGGCCAAAAAGACACACCAGTGAACCCCCAAGTATAAGCAAGACTTGTCAGCTCTCAGCACAGCTGTGAGATGACCCCGGGGGCGGGGGTGGTCATCCTGACGTCTGTGTCAATATGTGTGATTTTCATAAACAGATTGACTCATCGCCCGTCCCCGTGCATCTCTGTCAACTGGGGCCCTGAGTGCTTACTTAGCACTTTCCTGTGTAGCAGGAGCCTCCCGGGGCCCTGAGAAACAGGCAGCGGACTCACCTCTCATTCCCTGAGCAGCAGGGGCCAAGGGGCTCAGCCAGGCTTGGGTCCCAATCAGGGGACAGACCTGGGGCTCCCACCCCAACCCCTATCCCTGGCAGCCTGCATGCCCAACTGCAAGGGGGTCTCCCACACCCTGGCACCCTGGAAGCAAGGACACCCCATCCCTGTTTCCATCACCTTTTGGCTTTAGGCTACAATGCATTAACATCTAATTCATGTTGAGGTATTCTACAGCAGCTCCTGGGGTAATTACATGGGGGACGGACCTTCACAGCACTGTGGTGGGGATCTCCTGTGTTAGAGATGGGCAAAGCCGGCTTCCGCTGCAGTCCCTCCTGTCCTCTCCCTCGGATTTAAAGAGAAGCTAACCCACAACCCAGCATCAGCACCTGCGTATGGGTGGCACCTTTTCTATCTAAGGTACACACCACCCTCTACCTCACAGCTTGACCCACAGAAGTCCCCCTCTTGCCTGTGCAGCTTATGGAATGCTTCTGCTTCTCTTAGACGTGTTTCATCCCCTTCCTACTGAGTTAGAGGAAGTGAAACATTATTGAGAGATGCGAGTGGGTTGTCTGGAAAATGTATTCTGGAATGGGAGGGGCTGAGGTAGGGGCTTAATGACTGAGGGTCCTTCCGGCCAGTGGCCCTGAACCAAAGGAACTGGAGAGACCCTTTGGAGGACTGGACTGCTCGAAACAGACTGGGTTTAGGTGTCACCAAGCTCCGGGACTCTGGGCACAGGGAAAAGGCAGGAGCTGAGTGAGAGCTTTGTCTGCCAATCTGTGACAAGTGCAAACCACCTTTGCGATGTCCACCTGCCGTGTGCCGGCAGACCGGGAGCTAAGCTGGAAGCCCGGACGAGACGTGAGCGCTGCCCTCCTGGGTGAACAGAGCCGCAGGGACTCTGTCCCAGAGGGAGGGACACTCCGGAGTCTCACAATGACCGTGGCCCTGTCGCAGGCTCCGCCCACACCCCTGGGTCTCTGGGGACGGCCCACATTTAGGAACTGTAAGATCACTTCTAGGGAACAGAACCAGCTGGCTGATTTATTCCCTTCAACTTTCAATGCTATTATTAGGGCACATCTGTCTCTGAATGAGGTCACCAAGGAAAAACCCAAATGAAGAAAATATTTTCAAGCCATCGTCATTTCAATCTTTGGAAAAGGAAGTGAGGCGATAAACCTCCAAAGAACCCCAGAATTCAGGGTGACCCAAGAGGAAAATGGAAAGTATTTGCCCTGCGAACGCAGGCGGCTGAGCTGTTTACACGGTGCTTGGACAGCATGACGCGAAGGCACCGGCAGCTCCTGGGACCGTTTCCTCTTCCCTTACTTCCCAAGCTCAGTTCTCCCCTGCCCTTCACCAGGGAAGTCAGTCAGTGGAGTTCCCCCTCAACCCTGAATCAGACCCAGAGGAAAGCCACTTAGTGACCAATGATGCAGGGCTGAGTTTCCGGCCAGTGGCCAGCAGACTTATTTTCTTTGGCAACAATTTTTTTTGTTGTTCTAAATTAGTTGCCAACACTTAAAAATCGGGACATTTCACAGAAACATCCACATCTCCAGAGTTCTTTGAAATGCTGGGCCCGCATTCCCGGTAGCGACCGTCTGTGGGCTGGAGCTAAACTGCACACCTTGAGACATGCCTTCCGCCCCCTGTCACCAGGCCCTGTTCATGTGCGTCACCTGCCCGGCCCCCGACGGCATTCGAGGACAGATGAAGGGGACGGAGTGCCAAGGACAGCCTTAGGACCCCAACTGGTCGTAAGCAGGCTACTCACTGCCATGTAACATGGACAAGTCGCCTCCTTCCCTGAGCTTCTGTTTCTCCATCTGCAGACAGTGCTCAGAACCTCCCCCCACCTCTCAGACCGTAGGGAGGATGACGTGGGGAAACAAAAGGAGTGCTTTGAACACCTGCCCACCCCACAGGCAAGGTGAGATGGCCATTTAGGTCTAAAGGATAAAATAAAACACTCAGAGAAAGTTGGCCTCTATGAATGGATTAGTAGCCGGGGAGGGGGAGACAACAGGTGACTCAGTGGTCGCTTACAGGAGCTGAAATAGAACCGGGGGCTTCTGAACCCCTGCCTGCTCACCAGAGAGGTGGGACATCGCGCGGTCACGGCCGAACAGAACAGGCTCTGATGGGCCTCGAGTCAGTTAGAGCAGAATTTAGAACTGGGGGTGCCTGGCCCTTGGGATTGGCAGCTGTGGCCAAGCCTTGGAGAGGTGACACGCACCATGGCATCTGAAGCGGGTCAGGAGGAACCCTCACATCCTGGCTATGAAACTTAACACTCAAATGCTAGGGGAAAACCAGAGGGTCCCACGGCCTCTGAGTATTTCACAGGACAGTCGCCACGCCAGAGCCAGAGCCCCTGCCCCATCCTCTCTCTTCCCCCAAACCTGCCGAAAATAAGAACGAAATGACAGACTCGAAGGTAGAGGGCTAGCCGCCAAAGGGCTTCTCCCAGGCGAGGAGAGCTCTCAGTGGTAAATGCCCTGGTCCCACCTCCATCCTTTAGTCCTCCCGAAGGCAACGCACGAGGGAAGGCTGGGGAGAGAGCGACTGTGAAACGAGAAGAGCAGGGAGCACGGGATGGGATCCCATGGCTTGCGTGACTGTGGCTAGGGGCTGGGGACTCGGCGATGGGCCACCCAATCAGGGCGCCTCCCCAAAAGCCAGAGGCGCTCAGAGGGCGGGGCCCAAGTGCTCACTGCTCCTGGCATTACCAGCTCCTTCCCAGAGCATCCAGAGGGGAGGAGCCCCACTGCTTGTCCTCACCCCCAACCGGTTTCCTGGTGGCTGGGGGCTCTAGGGGCTCTGGGGGCTCTAGGGGCTCCTGCTCCAATGCCCGGCCTTGTCGCTCCCGCCCAGCAGGCCTGATGCAACTATGAGAATCACAACTTACGTGGGGGACCCTGGAATCTCCCCTCAGGGGAGCTAAGGAGACCCTGGTACTGTGTTTCCAGGACATCCAGGAGATGGCCAAAGGCCCCCGATTCTACCACACTGACACCTCTCCCGTCCCTACCTGGGCCACCCCTTTGCTCCTCCCATCTCTCCTGGATCTGACAGCCTTCCCGTTCGTTCTCCAGGTGTGCCCTCCTGCAGGCCCCTCTCCACACCTCTGCCTTGGAGATCTTTCTAAAATGTAAAGCTCATCACACCAATTCCAGCAGACCCATCCCTGCTGTTTTGTTTGTTTTTTTTTGCAGTACGCGGGCCTTTCACCGTTGTGGCCCCTCCCACCGCAGAGCACAAGCTCCGGACGCGCAGGCTCAGCGGCCATGGCCCACGGGCCCAGCCGCTCCGCGGCATGTGGGATCTTCCCGGACCGGGGCACGAACCCGCGTCCCCTGCATCGGCAGGCGGACTCTCAACCACTGCGCCACCAGGGAAGCCCACCCCTCCCTGCTTTAAACCTTCATTCAATAGCTTCCCCAAAGCCTTCAGGACAAAGACCAAACTCCTTCAGATGGACTCTCAAGCGCTCCTGCCCAGCCAGGCCCTTTACCCACTATGCTGAAGAAAAACTGACCGATCCTCCAAGACACATCCTGCTGCTTCACGCTTCTGAGCCTTTTGTGCGGTTCCCTCTGGCTGGAGAGCCCTCCGCTAACCTGCCCAGAGAGTTCTCCTCCATTCTCTCAAACCATGCTCACTTATCACCTGCTCCTTGCCCTTCCCCAGACCCCACTTCCCCTTGCCCAGCGCATGAAAAAGCTCACTGCTTCCTCCTCTGCAGACCTGCTACTCCGTACCTTGTACATGCATTCGCTGCTCCTCTTAGAGTGTATTCAACTCACCTGATTGTACCCCGGCTCTCACCCCCACTACAGAGAGCCATCCTTGAGGGCAGCGAACAGCTGAACCCCTAGGCCCTAGCACACTACTTTCCCAGGGTCAGGAAGCAGTACGTGCCCGTAACACTAAACTGCTGGGAGCCCCCTAGACTCAGAGCCTGGGTGGGAAGGCAGGAGGGAGATGTGCCCGGAATCCCCAGCCCTCACTAAGGAGTCTGGCTGAAGGCTGGAGGTTCCTAAACCAGGAAGGGGCGCCTGACACTCACGCAGAGGTCAAGAACTAGAGGCAGCAGCCTCTGAGGCCTGCTTGAGGTCCCGCCACCAGGGCCAGCCCCTCAGGGAGAGCCCCAGACCCCGGAACCAGGCAGGTATCCCTGGGTGGGCCCCCAGGCCTCCCCGCTGTCAGAGGCTGGTCCTGGCCTGCACACAACACACTGTGGTCGGCTTCCTCCCGCAGACCTAGGGCAGGGCCGCCTGGGGACTAGGACACACAAGGAAAGCAGATCCCCCAAAGGCACCTTGTGTGATGCTCTGACCATTGGAGCAAGAAGCAGCCACCGTTCAGGCCACCCTGTGCAGGTCCATCACGCAGAGGATGCCCAGAGGGAAGGGACCTGCCCAGATCACAAGCTCAGCAGAGAAGAATCCAGGTCTCTCCGTACCCAGGCCAAAGCTGGTTCCACAAGTATGTCTGTCACCTCTCTTTGTCAGCCCTCCTCTCCAGAAGGGTCTATCCTTACTGAGAGCAAACAGTCCAGCTGTGCTCCCTCCACTACTAATCCCCAGCCCCCCACCAAACACACAGCTTTTATTTACTGCCATGATCATATACACAAAATTCAGTAAGAGAAAAGTTTCACTGTCTGCAATTCTTTTCTAGCCATTTTCATTATTTGTTTTCTCTCTTAATTATCACTGAAAATAACTCTGTCATACAGAAGAGAGGAGTGTTAAAAAAAATCATCCACGCCAGGTGCCAAATATGCTAGATATGCGACTGATTCAGCTTCCTGACAAGAAGGTGTCAAGAAGAGAGCAGAAGGTGAAGCTTTGGCAAAGGAGAACGAAGCCAAGATCACCAAGGCCTGGACTGCCAGGCTAATGAACTTGGACGACAGTCTCTAGGGAAATAGGTAGAACCGATGGAGGAAATTATCAAGAGCTTTGACTATCCAAACTGTAAGACTTCTAAGTATCAAGGGCAAAGAAACCCCCAAATCAAAATAAAAGTCAAATCAACTGGAAAAAATATTTTACAAAATACATTATGGTGGAAGGGTTAACACATTTTGTCCATAAAGAACTTAAAGAAATGGGTGAAAAAAACCCTCTTAGATGCCAACAGATAACTTGGCAACATACACAAAATTCAACAAACACATAATGAAAAGAACAATATACGATTTCCCTATGAAATGAGCAAAAAAACAGAAAAATAATCAATACGAGTGATTGTGAAGACCAGGACACCACAGAAGTCTGCTGGAGACATCCCAAGTGCACAGGACCCTCGGGGAAAGCAACCCTCGAATATGTTTCAAAGGCAATAGAAATGTCTGAACTTTGCATTAATTATTTTACCTCTGGAAATCTCCTTAAGGAAATACTCTAAAATATGGAAAAACTTACAAGCACAAAGATGTTAATTAGGCCATTGTTATTTAACAATAGCATTGAAAATAACCCAAGATCCAACAATAGAGGAATAATTAAATAAATTAGGGGTCTGTCCTTGGGATTTATCATTCAGTCCTGAACAATAAGACTTAGAAGGAAACATGGAAAATTTGGTAAAATGTTAAGCGGGGGCCAAAGCAGAAGAGACTGTGAAGAATGTGCACATTTAAAAGGCCAGGAGGGGGAAATTTCCTGGCGGTCCAGTGGTTAGGACTCTGCGCTCTCACTGCTGAGGGCACGGGTTCGATCTCGGTTGGGGAACTAAGATCCCGCAAGCCGTGTGGTGCGCAAAAAATAAAAAAAAAAAAAAACAAAAAAGGCCAGGAAGAACTATACCAATTTATATGAATAGTTGCATTCGTATGCATTTCTGCATATTAAATTTATACTGACTTCTATAAACGTATTTAACCCTTTGATTTCTTAGCTATTTATTATATTCTATTGCACTACATATGTTTGTAAGCATCCTCAAACCTTTTTGAATTAAGATGGAATATAAAGTAACCAATTAATAATCAACAGAATCAATAGATTTAGTTAAGATTTTAGGGTTATGATGATAGTACGGTTATAGGCCCTTTTGCTTTATTTTTTAAATGTCTGCGTGTGGTTAGTCTGCTTTTATAATTTAAAAAAGTGTACGGATCAAACACACACACACACACACACACACACACACTAAACAGGCGACATGAATACGCTGCTGCTATATCTCCTCCAGCACCTTCAGTGCTTCTCCCTGCATTTGATCTGAGAACACAGCTCCCTCCAAAACGCCTCTTCATCTGAGCGAGAAGCAGCCTTCCTTCCCCTCTGGGTAGGCTCCTCAAGGTCGAGACTGAACACGGTTCCCTGAATGGGACCCCGTGGAACTCTGGAAGCCCAGGAACATTAGCAGAGGATAACAAACAGCTAGAAGCACATGGTGAGTGGCCTTCCCAATATTCAAAAAGCACAGGCAAGAACAGGAATGGGGAACAGAATTATGTGTGAAACCCTCCCACAGAGAAGAGATCAAGGTTGTGCAACGAGCAGGGCTATGAGATTCATCCTTGCGCCCCTTGCTACAAACACGACGCCCAAGCAAGAGCTCCATAAATGCTACAGCTTGTGGGTGCATTTCTTTGCTGGCCTTTGGACAAATATTTATAGAGTACCTACCACATGCAGGGCCCTAGGCATGGGGGACGCAGCAGTGGACACAGCAAAGCCCCTCCCTTCCAAGTAGAAAAAGGCATAAATATATAAATAGTACATCATGTAAATACATACACAGTACCTTGGATGGCAGCAAGTGTTTTGAAGAAAGAGAACGGGAGGTGGAGGAAAGGGTATGGCGGAGGGCAGGGGGAGGGTGTGCCATCTGGGCTGGACGCTGAGGAAGCCCTTCCTGCAGGAAGTGAGGGGCTGAGCCCTGCACACCTCCTGGTCCTGGCCAAGGGAACAGCCAAGTACAGAGGCCTGGGACAGGGCGTGCTGGGCAGGTTCAAAGGCCAGCAAGAGCAACAGAGTGGCCGAATGGAGTGAGCAAAGGGGGGCGTGGAATGAAACCAGGTCCACTCAGGCAGAGCTCTTCAGGCTGCATTGAGGATCTTGGATTTTATGTGAGTGAGACAGGAAGGCACTGGAGGGTTTTGGGAGAGGAGTGTCAAAATCAGTCTCAGGGGCTTCCCTGGTGGTGCAGTGGTTGAGAGTCCGCCTGCCGATGCAGGGGACACGGGTTCGTGCCCCGGTCTGGGAAGATCCCACGTGCCGTGGAGCGGCTGGGCCCGTGAGCCATGGCCGCTGAGCCTGCGCGTCCGGAGCCTGTGCTCCGCAACGGGAGAGGCCACAACAGCGAGAGGCCCGCGTACCGCAAAAAAAAAAAAAAAAAAAAAAAAAAATCAGGCTCACTCAGCCTGTGAAGAGCAGACCTGGGGAATAGAAAGAAGGGCAGAGAAGAGAGATCAGTTTTGAGGCTGCTGTAATCGTCCAGGTAAGAGAGGAAGACAGACTTTTAAGAAAACCAACAGCTCTCTGCTTTGGACCATGACTGTTGGTCTCTGGGTGTGAGAGCACAGCTCCTTCACATGCCCACTCTAGCCTGGAGGCGAGATCCCTGTTCAAAGTAGGTGCTTCCAAAGACCTTGGGATCCTGACAACAGGGAAGTGGGAAGGAATCCTGTGCCAGAGATATGAGCCTGTCTGTGGGCAGGTGAGGGGTGCTGCCCTGGGTGGGCATCGGTGGGAGGTGAAGCCTGTAAGGAATTCCATGTTTCATTAGGGGCGCAGTAATCTCACTCCAGACTTCAGCTCCTAAGAGAGGTGTGAACTTGGGCAGACAAACAGGAAGTAGGTCCCAGGTGCAGAACCTGCACTTGGTTTCTGTCCCCCAATTCCAGGGATGAGAAATCCCCACCACGTTCAGAACACTGGCCCTTCCTAACCAGAATCCTGCTTCTGACAAGTGGAGAACATGCTTTAAACTGTACCAAGTGTAACGACAAGAATCTTCTTCTAGATATTCCCATGTTTAAAAAAAGGGATGCATGGGAGAAATTGTGGAAACAGGTTCGGTTTTGCTCGGGAGCGGAGATGATGTGAAGAAGGCCAACACAGACGTCTCGGTCCGTCTAAACACAAGCACAGCAACCAGGGGCGGTACTAGTAACGAGTTCAGCCGACACCCAACCCGTAGCCAGTCTCAACTCCTACCTATCAGGGGACCCTCCTAAATTCTCTAGACATACGGAAATATTTGATAGGTCTTCTGGAGCCTGTAGAGTACAGAGTATAGCGTAGCTATAGATGGATACATAATACATCATATACATTAGATATACGTCATATATTTTTGTTTCTTGGCCTTTCAGCCTTATTATCTATCTGCGCGAAGTGAGAAACGTTACAAGCCTGTGTGCAATTTAAGTTTCTATATCTGGACTGCCCTGCGACCCTGCCAGAGTTGCAGGAAGCTCCTTCTTGTTCTGTCGAGAGATCTCTCGGAGATCTGCTCTTGTACTGTTCCATTTAATAACGCATAAAGATTAAGCACAAACTACACAAAGAGTGGCTTTACTTGTTTTCCCCCTCCTTTGGCTCAGGACCGCATAACTGGAGGACAGAGTCAGGAGGTTTTACAGCCCATACATGCCTCAAACTCCTCCACTTCCTCGTCGACCTCAGTTGCCACCCTCCAAAGGGTGATCTACATCATAAGCATTTTCTGGTGATGGGATTTCACGGTCTTCAAGGCTCTAAGAAAGACGGGTGGGTTCAGAAGTTCTTGTAACCCCAAACCAGCAATTACAATTTTTTTTTCATTATTAAAGTACTTGAAAAATATCTAAAATCAACAGTATCTTCAGACATTTTACTCATCCTTTACTGACCCTTTCCTTATATTCCCCACACCCTTTTAATTTCTCTAGAATCCCTATTTGCTTCCTTTTCATCATTACCTAACCACCAAGTCCTGCTCTGCTCCCCTTGCCAATTTCAAAAGAACCACTGTTCCTTATCCTCTCTAACAACCTGACCATCAAGTCTGCGATGTGATGCAGTGTGTCCCCCTCCACCCCTGATAATTAACGGCTCCGTATTCCTACTAAGTTGCCTCCAACCCAGTTCCCTCCAACATGAAGCAGGATGACAAAGCACCTCGGCAGACCTGCACCTGACTTGTGTGTGGGTTTTCTGTGTTCCGAAAACCCTACACCCGAGGGGAAAGGGACCTATCCTTCACAGCCCTGTGTGTGTATTTAAAGACAAAAGGAAAAAAAGGAACCCGATGAGGCTCTCAGAAGGGAATACTCTTCTGTAACTGGTGTTTACCATGTTCCACTGGGTGCTGAGGAGGAAGTGGTTACTATAACCCCAAGGGGGAAATGCTCGCTTGAAACAGGAAAATGGAACTCTTACTACTTTCCACTAGCAGCGTGCAAGAAACCGGCCACACCTGGAAACGCTTGCACAGCACTCTCCAGCACTGAGTGTCTAAGACTCAGTCCTATTACCCTAAACCTTAAAAAGCACAGATCAGGACACAGATACAGCTCCACTTTTTTCCAGAAACATCTCAGCACTGGAAAAATTCTCACGATCACTTCCCTTACCTCTAAGCAGAGGGATGGCCAGGACCCCCTGGGCAGCTGAGGGGAGGAGAAGGGGAAGAAGCCTGGAAAGCGGATTGGAAAGAACACTCAAGAAAGCAAGGGTCGGAAGACCCGGGTTTAGTCCCAGCTCTGCCATTTACTAGCTGTGGAAGCTTCGGCAAGTTACTCAACCTCCCTGCTTCTCGGTTTCTACTTCCTCTATAAAACGGGGATATTATTAACTGCTCTGCTCACATCCTTGGCTGTTGTGAGATTGATATGGCATAAGGCATAAAGGTGAAGGCATAAAGGACGCTCCAACGTGCTATGCCCATGCAGGCTGTTACCATCAACAAGATTCAAGTCTTTACAAAGCTTTCCTGAGTGCTGAGCTTCGGCTCCTCCAGTCCATCCCCTCAGCTACATTTCCACTTGAGTACCTGCCCAACTCATCCTTTTGAGCCTTGTTTAATATTCTGCCCACAGTTCTTTAGAGTTTTGGTAGAATACCCTATAGAGTCTCGTCAGGGGATCTAAGCAAGACCAAACAGAAAAAGTGGGGAGAAAGAAACAAAACTACCTAACTCTGGGCCCCTGCTCCCACATCTTCTACAATCAATCCAAAGACAAAGACTTCATCCTCAATGGCTAATTTGCCTGCTTGGTGGGTCAGGGTGGCCCCAGTTCAGAGTCATATTTTCCATTTATTAAAATGAACATCTGGCTGCTGCCTGATGCCTTTGTGTATGGCCTTTTAACTCACGATTACCTGCAGAGCAATTCTGATGTGTAAAGTAATGCAGAGAAAAGGATCATGGACACCCCCATGCTAATCCACGCCACTGTGCATGGTGCGAAAGCAGGCTGGGTCTGGCACAGAAGTCAGCCATCTTTGTTTACGTGCAAATTCTAATGAAGAAAAGCCACAACCAGCAGGTCCACACACTCATAAAGAACTGTGGGGACTTCTCTGGTGGTGCAGTGGTTAAGAATCCGCCTGCCAATACAGGGGACAAGGGTTCAAGCCCTGGTACGGGAAGATCCCGCATGCGGCGGAGCAACTAAGCCCGTGCACCACAACTACTGAGCCTGCGCTCTAGAGCCCGCGAGCCACAACTACTGAAGCCCGTGCGCCTAGAGCCCGTGCTCCGCAACAAGAGAAGCCACCGCAGTGAGAAGCCTGCGCACCACAACGAAGAGTAGCCCCCGCTCGCCGCAACCAAAGAAAGCCCGCGCACATTAACAAAGACCCAATGCAGCCAAAAATAAATTTATTTTTGAAAGAACTGTGAATTAATTTAATCCAAGAACACCCCCACCCCACCCCCAGATCTTGGGTCCCAGGAACCATCCTGCTGTTTCATCTCAGTGGGAGGCAGGCCAGTTAAGGAAAGCCTGAGCTCCAGGGCCCTCTCCGCTCCCCGTGTGACCTTGAGCAGGCCACTGAACCCTCCAAAACCTTGGCTTCCTTATCTGTGAAACAGGGATAATAACAAGACATGCCCTGCCTGGCTCCCAAGGTTATTGTGACAACTAAGTGAGAAAACAGATGTGAAAGTGCTTTGCAAACCACAAAACATCATCCAAGTGCGAGGTATTACCTAGCAGAAGTGCCTGGAGAATAACCCCCAAATCTGGAAGTGTTTTATTGAATCCATTAATGGACATATATCCTGCATTCATTTAACAAGAATTTAAGGTAGTTGCCCGGAGGGATGCTTAAACAATTTCTAAAGGAGTTCATACAAGCAAGTTACAAAAACCACCACATGAACTGGACAGTAGGCTTCGGGGATTTTTTTTAATAGGAAAACTGGAAATCTTTTACTTTTCTTCTTTCACTCTGATTTCTGCTTTAGAGCCTTGAAAAGGACTACCATAAGCATATTGTGTTGCCTTTTAGGTAGAACTATGCAGCGTAGCCTCCTCACATTTACACACACACACACACACACACACACGCACACACACACACACACACACACCGCCTTCCCACTTCTTCCCCCAGCACCTGGGGCAGCAATTTGGCCAAACCTGCAAGCCCTCCCTTCCCAGACCCCAGCTGGGTTGGAAGTCTAGGGCTATTTGAAACTAGGTTTCCCTAAGATCTCCAGGCCAAAGGCATCCCCATCACACTTCCAGGAGGGTGTTGCCCTCAGGGAGGGACAGCACGAGTTTCCAGGACACACAAAGGCTTATTCTGCTCACAAAGGCTATTTACCAAGTCAGCCCAGCAAGTTTGCCAGAGCAGAGCTGGGACAGCCTCCTGAATACACTGCCTGGCAAGATACCCCTCTCTATTATTAGCACCAGGCAAGATGCCACCGGGCTGGGGAGAGACCTGTGTGTCAAGGTGGAGAAGGCAGGAAGAGGTGTGTGTGCAGGGGAGTAGCATGAAGAGCTGCTTGAGGTTTGAGGGGGAGGGAGGGGGCATTAAGGCTGTCTCCCCTTCCTCCTCAGTTCTCTAACCTCATCTGAACCTCAGACAAGCCCAGGCCCAGGATCAGAAGGCCTGGAACTCAGACCCAGACCCAGACCCACTCTGGCTGGAGTGGAGAGGTGAGCTCCCACCCGCCGTCTGGGCCTCGCTGGGAGTCACCAGCCGCCGCTGCCCACTCCCCCTGAGCTCCGGGCTGTGCCAGAGGCTGCGAGACGGAGGAGCCTGGAAAAACAGAGCGAGTGGGAAAGCTAGCGAGCCCCTCTTTCCACGGCAAAAACGCAACTTACTGCAGCCCTAACGGACATATGTTCCCACTGCGTAACAACTACCATTTTATTTATTTATTTTTATTGAAGTATAGTTGCTTACAATGTTTCAGGTGTATAGAAAAGTGATTCAGTTATACATATATATATCTATTCTTTTTCAGACTCTTTTCCATTATAGGTTATTACAAGATAGTGAATATAGTTCCCTGTGCTCTACAGTAGGCCCTTGTTGTTTACCTATTTTATATACAGTAGTGTCTATCTGTTAATCCCAAACTCCTAATTTATCCCCCTTCCCACCCCCGCTTTCCCCTGTGGTAACCATAAGTTTGTTTTCTGTGTCTGTGAATCTGTTTCTGTTTTGTAAATAAATTCCTTCATATCTTTTTTTGGGGGGTTCCACAAACAACTACCATTTGAAGAGAACCTTCTAGGGACTTCCCTGGCAGTCCAGTGGTTAAGACTTCACCTTCCAATGCAGGGGGTGCGGGTTCGATCCCTGGTCGGGGAGCTAAGATCCCACACGCCTCACAGCCAAAAAATCAAAACATAAAACAGAAGCAATATCATAACAAATTCAATACAGACTTGAAAAATGGTCCACATCAAAAAAATCTTAAATAAATAAAGATGACCTTCTACATAAATCACGCTCAGTCCTTCACAAAGTGGGGCATCATGCTCACATTATAGACAAGAAAACAAGCTTGGAGAGGCTAAGTAAATTGCCCAGGAGAAGAAAGTGTCTAACACTGATGAAGACGGACAGCGTTGAAGGGGGAGATGACTAACTTCACTTCTATACATCTTGTAATGTATTATCCCGCCTGTACGGGTATTTCACTTATATTATTTCACTTGCTGTATCAAGCTTGTATAGGCATTACTTGAACATCAAATGAAGGAATTTTTTTAGAAGATATGTTGCCAGTCAGTGGTGATCTATATTTAAACAGATTTGTCCAATTCCAGAATATGATCTCTGGTCACACATCTACACTTGTCCAAACCCAAACCAGGACATGGAAGCTGACCAAGATTATTTTTCTAATATTATTGCTATGAAAAATTTTACAAAAGAACCAGTTACTAAATGACAATTTGTTATTAAACATGACAAAAATGGCCTGGTGGAAAGAAAAGAAAATGACACAAAATGAAAACTGGTTGCCATGCAAACTTAGGACAGAGCATAGGAACCAAGGCTTCTACCTAGTGTTCAAGACCTCAGACTCTGGCTCAGGAGAGAAGAAAATAAAATCCCTGCGTAGCTGGCTGCAGACCTCTTATAGTATGCTGTCACACAGGCAAAGGGCTGAGCCCCTGTAGGAAACCAATTAGTCTAGTCTAGTGGTTAGAAACATGATCTCTGGAGCCAGGCCAAGTGTGAATTCTGGCTCTGCCATCTACTAGCCCTATGACTCCCGGTAAGCTTGTCTGTGCCCCATCCGTTTCCTCATCTGTGAAATGAGCATGGGACACAGTGAGATAGCATTAAATGCTCTCTAGGTGTTGTAGGAAAAAATGGGGTGCGAGAGGATGGTCACGTCCCAGGTATCGCGTGAGTCCCCGGGATGGGCCGCCAAGTGAGGGTCCTTGGCTTCGTGCAGGAAAGAATTCAAGAGCAAGCCATAGTTAAGTGAAAACAGGTTTATTTAGAGAGATACCTACTCCACAGACAGAGTGCAGGCCGTCCCAGGGCATGGGGTTGGAAAGGGCACTGGGAGAAACACATTCCACAGACAGAATGCATTCTGGTCTATCTCAAAAGGCCCCGAGGTGTGGGGTGGTTAGTTTTCATGGGTGGGGTAATTTCATAGGCTAATGAGGGGGAGGAATATTCTAACTATACTGGAGAAGGGGTGGGAATTTCTAGGAATTGGGCACCACCCACTTTTTGGCCTTTTATGGTCGGCCTTGGAACTGTCAAGGCACCTGTGGGTGTGTCATTTAGCATATGCTGATGTATTACAATGAGTGTATAATGAGGCTCAAGGTCTACTGGAAGTCAAGTCTTCTGCCATTTTGGGCCTAGTAGGTTCTAACCAGTTTTTGTGGTATCCTGTTCTTTTTAATGGTTGTGTCATTCTTTTAATGATTGTGCCCTGCCCCCTTCCTTCCTGTCTCATAGGTGTCCATTTTTATTATCATTACCGTCCCAGTCAGAGAGAAAAAGAGTGAATTATCTATTCCAAAAAGAGCCAAGCTGCGCTAAGGCTTTGGTTGGGATTTTACATGGTCTTGACAACCCTGTTCACAAGAGGCTTACTCTAGGCTGCTCTCAGGAAAGAGGTTTCCTGTGTGAAGAGAGAGGCCTCCCAGGAAGTGACAAGGAGTGTCAATGAATTCTCCCAGGAAGAGAAACAGGGCAGGCACAGAGCGGATGCCAGGAAGTGGAGCATCCCCAAGGGGCAGGCCCCAGAGAAGGTGCTAGTAATGGGCGAATGAAGAATGGTGGCAGCCCAGAGGACAGACCAGCAGGAGAAAGCACACAGCCTCCAGGATTTTGGCTAGAGGATTTGGGGGCTGACTTCTTCATAGATACGGCCATGTATCCCAAAGAAATGGGTGCCTCTCTAAGACAGAGACCTCTGCCTCTCTATGTATCCATCTCCTTGCTGGTGTTTTCTTCCAATGGGGACAGCATCTATTTAGAATTTTAGAAAACGTCATTTTATTTCCATTTGTGAAAAGAAATTAGAATGTATCAAAATTCCAAAGAAAATTGTCTCTCTCTAACTTGACTGCCTACTTCCCCTGTACCCTTCTCTGCCGTTCTTAGTTTAGATTTCCAACCTGAAAATGAGTTGCCATATTCCGTGTTCTTGGAGTTTGGGGAGATCTGCAGCTAAATCGGCAACCCCAAGCTTGTCATGTCACTTCTGAGTCTCAGTCCACAAAACGGAAGGGTTAACCACATAAACTGAAAAACAATAGCTGGCTCTGAAATTCCGTGGTCTTGGGATAATCTCAAAAAAGGCCAAATTGTGGTTACTGACCTGCATTAATATTCTGCTTCCCTTTTGAAGTGATTTTTAAGAGAGAAAGCAGATAAGAGAATGGAAAATTTGTACTTTATCAGAGTAACCCAAAAGAGTATACTTAAAATTGCATTTTGACAGTATGAAAGCAATTTTTTAAAAAAATGCTTAAAAATGTCTAACACGATAAATATAGGTGATTTTCATTTCTTTATAGTTTTCTGGATTTATCCAATTGTCTACAACGGACGTATAACGTTTTCAAGAAACTTAAACGTTCCTGTTCCATATTATATTTCCTGAGACAGGGTTAAGAAAGAATCTGACTTCAGAAATATCCCTCTTCACCACTGTGAACTGCCCTCACTCCCAACCAGGCAGAAACCTGACAAGAGTTAACGCGATGCCGGGCGTGGGAGAAAGTGAAATGCGAAAGGCCCCTGACAACCTGTTGTTTTCCTACTGATGTGGACACCTTGGCCCCGCGTCTACGCCTCTAACCTGCTTACGGAGACCACCTCCAAGCCTAAGACACATCTCTGGGCGGGTAGTGAATTTCCCGGGACGCCCCGGCCCCAGCAGGGGGTTGAAACTTAACCCAAAAGTCAGAAGGCCGAGCCTCCCAGCCTCACGCCGACAATGTGACCGCGGCCCCGCCCCTGCCTTGAAGAGTCGCGGCGCTGGAGGGCGGGGCCGGAGCGCAGGGACCGGCGCACTGGGCTCACGAGCCGCCCAAATCAGCGCGACCCGGAAAGAGCGCCACGCTTTTGGAAATTTAATTCGCATTCCTTTGAGA
Source organism: Globicephala melas (assembly GCF_963455315.2). NCBI lineage: Eukaryota > Metazoa > Chordata > Mammalia > Artiodactyla > Delphinidae > Globicephala > Globicephala melas. The sequence continues at coordinate 23,450,125 of NC_083314.1, forward strand.
TTTGAGGTTCTAAATCCCTTTTGGCCGCGAGGTGGAAGGCAGGAAAGCGCGAGGGCAGCTGAGTACCGACAGGAGGAACGGAAACTCTTCCCCTAAAGAGATAAGACTGAACGTTTCAGGGTCCTTGTCTAAGAACAGCGGGTGGACGAGTTACTGGACAGTTGACTTTACCGTGATTAATTGTATTAAGTTAGCCACGATTTGTATTAAAAAGGAAAGCAAAGTCTCACAATCTGGGGAGGAAGCAAGGGGACCCTGGCTTTTCAGCTTAGCTGGGATGCAACTCAAGCCAAAGAAAAGTCAGATCAAGAGAACTTAAGCCAAGACCTGTTGTCCAGGAGACATTTTAAATGCCTTCTGTCATCACAGGGATTTATGCTACCCTCTTGCCTTGAAGCCCACTGGACATAAGAGCGCTAGCCTGTCCCTGCGATAAACAGGGAAGAATGTTCCACCTCATGCTGGGTGAATGTGAGGCCTCACCACACTCCAACACACACACACACACACACGCACGCACGCACACACACACACACACACACACACGCCTTGTGATGGCTAGGTGGGTGTGTTTCTTCATATGCTGAGAAAATGTCCCCAAACGGGAAATGGTCAGCCTGTGAGGTGAAGTCCTTGTGCCTGACAGTGCCTTTGAGAGGTACTGTCCTCTGAAACCAAAATTCACCAGGGATGGCAGAATCATTAGTGCCACCTCCGGTGGCCTTTCAGCTGAGCACCTTGGTCAGAAAGTTAACCATCCGCTTTCTTCTACCATGTCAGACCGGGTGGTCTTGAGAGAAGATCTAACACTGTGTGGTGGGCTGTTGCCAGTTCCCACGGAGAAGCCAAATAGCTCCTTTCTTCCCAGCCTGTGGATCCTGCCTAGACCAGGCCTTCGGCTCTTGAGGGGTTTTACTTCACTTAACATTGGGTTGACCGGCAGGTTCACTACTGCAGAGCAGCAGACATCCCCGTCTTTAAAATGGGGCAGAGAAGGAAGGGGAAAGGATTCATATGCATCGGGTGTGCGTTCCATGCCTGGCACTGTGTGAGAGAGACTGTGTCCGTTCTCTCAGGCTTATCCGCCACCCTGGCAAGGGCACAGAGTGGGTAAGTGTAGAAATTTTGATAAATCCAGAGCCCAGATCTAACCCAGGTCTGCTAGATGTCAGGCTGCCTTCCTGCAATTGCCTGGGGCACCTACATCAAGGTAGAAGATTTGATTTAAAAATTAAATATAGTATTTTATTTTAAAACCCAATTTGCATATTTTTGCATTGTACAGATTTGGATCTGTGCTTAGCGTTTCCCACCTGCAACATTTACATGCCTCAACCCGAGTGCTGAAAAAGGGAGTGAATGCAGGTCTACTAGCTGGCCATCTTTTTGGCATCCCTGCAGGACACAGTTCTCCTGACAATACCTCACCTCCCTCTTCAAAACAAATACCTTCATTCCCACATCTGTCTTGAGAAACCCAGACTGGGAGTTTTCATGCTGCTTATAAAGCTTATAGGCTGGGACTTCCCTGGCAGCTCAGTGGTTAAGAATCAGCCTGCCAGTGCAGGGTACACAGGTTTGAGCCCTGGTCCGGAAAGATCCCACATGCCGCGGAGCAACTAAGCCTGTGCACCACAACTACTGAGCCTGCGCTCTAGAGCCCGCGAGCCACAACTACTGAAGCCCGCATGCCACAACCACTGAAGCCTGTGCACCTAGAGCCTGTGGTCCGCAACAAGAGAAGCCACCGCAATGAGACGTCTGCGTGCAGCGCAACGAAGACCCAACGCAGCCAAAAATAAATAAATTAAAAAAAAAAAAAAGCTTATAGGCTGTCTGACGCCATTAAATGAAAAGTCAGTGGCAGAGCTATCTGGAAAGAGTGTAGCAGCCGTGGAGGTGGGCCACCTAAAGGGCGGGCTGAAGAACTTCTTGGCCTCCTGAAGGATCCCAGGCAGCTGCCACCACCTAACTTCCGTTACTCAGAGGAGCACCGCCGGCTAGAGGCCTGGTGGGCGAGTGCAGTGGTCCTTACTCCTGGCTGCACAGCACCACCTGGGAGCATTACAGCCATTGTTGCCTGGGTCCCACTCCCAGAGAGTCTGACTTATTTGGTTTGGACTGCAGTCTGGCATCGGGATTGCTTAACGCTCCCACGTTTCCAGTGTGCAGCCTAGGGAAGAACCATTGGGCTAGTGTTTGGTCATAGTGGCCCCAAAGAGCTGGGAAAACAGAAGTAACATTCAGCAAGCCATTCGGGGTTCCTGAGGACTTCTGTTGACCAGCAGTGAAGGTGAGTTGGCAAGGTAGAGCATAGGTTTCAGAGCCAAGCAAGCTGAAATCAGAACCCTAGCTCCAGCATGTTGCCCACTGTGTGACCCAGGCCAAGCCACTGAATGGTTCTGAGCCTTAGTTTCCTGGTCTGTAAAGTGAAGGTGTTAATAATAATACTTCCCTCACGGGGCTGTATAAGGACTAGCTGTACTAGGACATTGCCTGGCACGTATTAGGTCCTCGGTAGGTGATGCCCTGTTAACAAACCACCTAGGATTAACTCGCACTTGGTATGAAGAGAAGGGATGCTGTGGGCTGACGGCAGTCTTCAGCGGAGCCCCCTTGAGTGAGTGAGATTCATACCTCTTTGGGGAGGAGATCCATGAAGCTCTGAAGTGGCATGGGAGACAGGCAGGGCAGCCCTCCAAGCCTCCAGGACACCTCCCACTTTGGTTCCCCACCTCCAGTCCCCTTTTCACTTCCAAATTCAGCCTCAGGAGGAGGTGTGTACTCAGGGGAGAATCCAAATGCATCTGGCTACAGCTCTACCTCCCAAAGTGCGTGGCCATCAGACTGGATTGTGTCACCCTGGGTTATGTCACCCGAGGCAGCTCTGCCCAGGACAAGTCTGTCCGCCCAGGGACCCACGCCTGCTCCCTCCCTCCTACTTGATGCCATGACGTCATGACGCTCCGAGGGGAGCCAGGCCCCAGGGGGGCGGCCACACCACAGCAAACTGTCACCTGTCCTGTACAGACGTGTGCAGACCTGGGTGGAAGAGACAGAGCTTGGGAATCTGTGACAGGTGTCCGAAGGCAGAGAGGAAGGGGGGAATCCCACTCCGGAACAACAGTTCCCCATTCATGCTCTGAGCAGCCCAGCATAAAAGACCCTGCTGCCAACATGGTGATGTCTCCTTTTCCTCTCCTCTCCTTCCTCCACATCCGCAGAGTTGATGGAGCTCTTCTGCATATACTATGTCACTTGATGCTCAAAACAGACCTGTGAGGCAGGCAACGCAGGGACTAAATTACCCTTGTTCATCAATAAGAAAACAGAAGCTCAGCAGATCCCATGATTTGCTCAAGGTCACAGAACTCATCAGGGGGCATAACCAGGACTTGAGTCCATGTCTGTGTACTGAGAACCCATTTCTCTCCACCACGCTATGTCCCCTTGCCCCTACCCATTTCAAAATCCCTCCCGCTAGCTGTGTAGTGTAAGTCAATTGTGAAATATGGGGGGCAGGGGATAAGGAGAGGTGGCAGGCTTGATTTTCAATTCCAAAACTGTAAATGTGGGCAACACATCATTCCTTGTTTTCTATGCCTGTCTCCTATCTTCAACTGACAAATGGCCAAGCCACCTACCCAAGGCCAGGTTATAGGAGGACTAAAAAACCAGTCACCAAGCCCCTTACAAGATCTATGCCCCAGAGCAGAGCTTTAATCTTACCAAACTTCATTTTAAAAAATTAAGGAAATAAGGATAGTGCAAGGTATTTTGCAAAGAGAGTTTATTAGTTGCTGATCCCAAGTGGGAAATGTTAAGTTCCAGCCAAAGAAGGCACAGATATCCTGCTAATTCCCCAAGGCGTGCTCCATACTGACAAACCATCTGGCTTGATGGGTCTCAGGGAAATGTCCAATACAAACAGTAAATGAACTTGAAACAGTAGAAAAATAGCCCCTGTACAGCACCCAATTCTCACCAACAGAATTCTCTCCTGCCCTTAGCGTGAAGTAGTGATGTGGCGCTATTAGGAACAAAACCGAGGGGAATGAGATGGAACCCGCACAAGCGTTACCAGAAGGGAATGTGGGAGAAGTACAGACTCATCCCCAAAGGACTCAGGGCAGGAGAAACTCCTGCTCACCTGTTACCAGGCCCTCTCCAACCGGCCCGCCTGGCACAAGGCTTCCAGTAGGAAATGAGCACCACCCAGGCAGCAGAGCAGCCAGCCCTTAGACCCCACCAACCTCCTTCAAAAGCCTGTGCGGAATGCCTACACTTGGATTCACGGAGCAGCCCTTTTGTCGGTGAGCGGGGAGGGGTGGACGAAAGGTAGCTCTTTTTTTTAAAAAACCAAAAAGGGACATGCACAGGTACAGTCCCTACAAACCCGAAATCACACGTGACCCAGACTGGGGTCTCTAAGAGCCCTTCTCCTCAGGCAGAAAGTCGTTTCCACAATGGAGGAAGCCAGTGAAAGCCCTTGCGGGGGCCAGGTACAGGACCACAAATGCACGCATGCAGGGTTATCATTTGCCATTCAGGGAGAATCCAGAAAGTGTGCAGTCATTCACATCTACAGATAAGAACACCCAGGCACAGGGGCCTAAATGACTCGCCCAGAGGGACACAGGGGGGTTCAGAGGCCACTGTGCTGTCCTCTCCATCCTGGCACCCTGCCTCCTGCCCTCCGCCACTCATGCCCAGGGGTCAGCATTCCCGGGGCAGCAGAATATAGAACTCAGGATCAGACTGATCGACCGGTCCATCGAAAGAAACCAAGGTGGGGAATGAAGGAGGTAGCCTTCCATGCACCAGGAGGGAAACAGTCCATCAACGGGAACAACATGGTCGGAGAGTCATCCCAAAGTCCCTGTCGTCGGAGTTGCCTCTCCACACCTAGATGTGTTGTTGCCGTTTTCAAACCTCGACATGTCCTCTTGTCACTCACAGGATATCTGAATCTGCTGAGAGTGATGCCCGTCAAAATTCAGCCTCCGTTGAGCTCAATGTTCAGTACCCTCGGTACAGACACTCCAGCACTTCCCCACCCCCGCCCCACAGTCCTGGGACGCCGCTCACTCACCATTTCCCGGTCCCACCACACTCTCTCAAGTCTCTTGGTTGCTGGCTCTTTTGACATGGACTCTTCCCTCCCTGTCCAGCCACCGATGTCCAGCTCACCAGTGAAGACGTGGCTCCACTGACCCCGCGTCCGGGAAGCCTTCACGGATGGCTCTGGGCTGGAGGCTTCCCAGTGTGCCCCACGGCCCTGCCCTGCCCCTCCCAGGCTCTGGATCTGATTGCACCCCTGTGACCAGCTACACCTCCAGCTCCTCCAGGGCAGGCACTGGGTCTCGCTCAGCTGGAATGCTTAGCATGTGACAAGTGTTTAGTTCAGTGTTTATAAAATGAACTAATGAAAAGTCCAAACACACTGCAGAAGGAAAAAGAAAAATCCCCTTTCTTGATTACAAAGCTCTTGATCTGGGGAAGTGAAGTGGCTTCTGAGTGCCAGGAGGGCAGGGGACTGACTGATGGGCAGTCTTTGGGAAGAGGCCTTCCCTGAGCAGATAAACGTGGAGCAACACAGGAGCTGCTGATGGGTGTAAGCAGCTGAGTGAAGAGTCGGGGGAGGATGACGATACCCACCCCCGATTAACGGGACAAGTTGCCACAGGAAAGTGAATAGCTCGTCCAGCATGGTAGATAAGGTCCATGCCCACAGGACTCCCAGGGAACTTCAGGAGAACCCAGTGGAAAGCCATGTGGGCTAGCAGGCTTCCCAACTGGTTTTGTCTGCTGCAAGGAAGCAGTGGAGGTGAGTAAGCTGGGGGCAGGTCACAGAAACATTTGCCCTTAGATCAGCAGCGAGGCTCTGATTGGCTGGAGAACGTTTCCAATCCCTTAGCCGCCCAGTGAGCCTAATTCCACTTCTGGGCATGCCTGGTGTTGACTGAAAAGGAGGGCATGGTTAGTTACCAAAGGACATGGAAAAATTCCCTCGGGTTCACACAGATACCATTACTGGACTCGGGTCCCCTCCAGCATTTTGCAGTCCAGAGCTGGGAATCCACCTTGGGCTTTGGGAAAATGGGATAAATTCAGAAGGATCGGACCATTCAAGCAAGGCTCCTTGGGAAAACACACCCAGTGGGAAAACACGAAGCTCCTGCACCGCCCCTCCCCAGCCTCTGAGAGGCCCCGCCTCCTCCAGCCTGAGCTGTGAGCGCCCTCCACCCAGCACAGACCAACCCAGCGCTAAAAGTGCCTCCTGCCCACCTAGGATTCCCTTCTGTAGCATTAGCTACGCACAGTGTTGGAAAAGGGCACCCAAAGGGTTTGGGTATATGTGCCTGGGGGCTACTTGGGGCTGGTTTATGGCGATGGACGGGGCTGGAGCAGAACATGAGGTGCAGGAGGACGCGTGGGGAGAGGAAAGGTGCCGCTGGGGAGGATCTGACTGTGACAACAAAAGCCCCCAGAGGGCTCGCCTGGCTGGGTGCACGGCCCGAACCTCCAGGGAGTGCTGCGGCCCTGGACCAACCCCTGCCTCACTGATGTGGTACAAGTCATCTGCTGCCTTGAGTTTCGAGTTCTGTAGTTGGTGAGCAAAAAGGAATACCTAAAAAAGGAATCTTTCTATAGCGTCATTTACACGTGGGCTGAAGTTAAGTTCAGGGTGGAGCAAAGTAAACTCCGGTTAAGAGGAGAAAGCAGAAACAGAGTATAGGGATAGGAAATAGGAATGCTGCCGAATATCTAGCCCATGAGGGACGGAACCATAAATTATTCGTGAAGAGAGCTCTTTCAGGGTCATGGGTCCACGGCTCTCATCCTTGGATGGAAACAAAAACCTCACCCACTGCCCACACAGAGCCGCCAAAAGTGGGCCTTTTTAGGGGCCACCGGAGGGTTTCAGCTGCCGTCTGCTGCATTCCATGTCCCCCAAAGCTCCCTGGTTTCTGTTCTCCAGCCCAGGGGTCAGCCTGGAAAAGAGCCTCTGCCTTTTGTCCCTGTAAACTGCTTCCTCCAGCATAAAGGAACGTGAGCGAGCTCTGACACAAAGTCTGCTTCTGAGCCTGCAGACTTGAAGCCAGTGAAACCGAGGAGTTCCCTGAAATCCTGGTCCTAGCAGCTCCACTCCCCTGGAGGCGCAGTGCCTCCTGCCCTCCTTCGGCCCTGCATGGAGCAGAGACAGCCAAGCAGATGCCGCTGAGGGCCAGGGCAGCTCCGTGATCGATCCGCACCTTCAAGGGCCCCTTACACGTGGCCCTCTGCGAGGCAACAGAGGCTGAGGTCAAAAGACAGCATCCCACACCTCCTCAGGGAGCTCACCAGCTCCTGCAGGCATCTGGGGAGAGGGTAGAGCTGCCCCTGGGAACCAGGACCAGCCAAGGGTGTCTGCAACAACCTTTTCCCCCTGTTTTTTTTTTAAACAAGAAACAGGAGAAAGCATCCAATCTTCCTAAATTTTCCTTAGGATAAGGAAAAGTGGAAGCTTATATACCAAGTCTGGCCCAAATCCAAGGCAAGGGAAAAAAACCCTGGGCCTAACCCGTCTTATAGAGCTAAGCACCGATTGCAAGTCCCTCTGAAATGACAAACTAGACTAGTGATATTACTGTAAAGAAGATCCCTGCAGCCCTGAAGGGCTCAGAAGAGAAGAGTGCTCCCTTGATCACCGCAGCCCTCTATGTGACAGCTGCCATGTTGGGCAGAGCTGTTCCTGGAGACCCAGAATGTAAACCCCCGGCTCTGCCAGGACGGCCCCATCTGTTTAGCGTCTCCTGTAAGACAAAGAGAAGAGCCACCCCCATCCCGCTATATTTGGCATTAGGTAATCATGAAGGTCACGAGGAGAAAGGAGGAAGGGAGGCCTCGTCACCAAAGCAACCCTGACGGCAGACACACTGCTGGGCCCATGGCCCGATGCTAACGAGGCCCATGGCAATTAGGGGGAGGCTCAGAGCCACGGGATCTCAGAGCCAGTGCAACATTCCCATGTGTGGGAGGAGCCCATCCAGCCCAGGACAGAGCTTTTATGCCAGAACTTTCTCCTCTGCCTTCCACCTGGCGTCTGGAACACCACCAACAATCCCTGCATCCTCCTCTCTGCCCAAGTCACCAACTACCCACGGAGGCTGGTATGATTCACTGGTCAAACCAAAGACACACACCCTTGGTGGGGGGGAGGGGAGGGTGGTGGTCGGATTTGGACCCTTTATCCTCCAGTCACCCATCCTTCGGCCCCCAACGCCAACACACAAGCCTTCCCCACTTTACTGATATCCAGATTCCACGCCACTAGCTTGGGACAGACGGAGTTTGTTCTCCGACTTCCTCAGGGTATTCAGTGACCCTTCATCCAAAGAGCTCTCTCCAAGGAGAGATGTTTGGCTTTACGAAAATACCTAAAGCTACTGGGGTATGTTTTCTTGCCAAGATATCTGACAACTGGCCTATTTTTAAAGTCCCAACCAATAATCTTTGAGAGGCACCCTACACACAGACAAGGAGGCGATGAGCAAAAAAGTCATGAGACCAGTATCAGGTTTTTGTTTTTCAATCAAGCCAGAATCTACCCAACCAAATAAACAATATTTTCTTCAAAGGGGTCTCCTTAGGGGGCCCTGCCCTCATTGCACTGATGCTTTGTTTGTTCAGAACACTTTTGGGAAGTCCTGTCGTAGCAGAGCCTCTGTTTTGCATATAGTCCAGCATAATATTACAAGCACTCAACTAGCGCTGCTACTGTGAGCCAGGCACTGTTTAGGCCCCGAGGCCATCCAGGTAAATAAAACAAGGCCCGTCCCAGCAAGGTGCTCACTACCTGGTGGAGAAGGGAGGAGAAAGGGAACAAAGATTTTGGGGGGAATGCACACCATAAGCCAGGTACTGGGCTAACAGCTTTTGCTACGTTGCCTTTAATACACGCACACCAAAAACAAGGTCCTCGTAAATGCAAAGACTGAGACTGAGTGAGGTTCAGCGATTTAGCCAAAGTCACACAACCCGGGAATTACAGGACCGGTGCTGGCCCCAGGCTGCCAGGCTCCCAGCTGGATCTCCCACCACTGCAGCACCCGGCAGTAAACAGGCCATCCTAGTACAGGAGGTGAGGTGGGGCTGGTCAGAAGAGGCTGCTCAGAGCAGGGAAACTCCACCTGGGCCCAGGGGAGGAGCTTGCCACGCGTGTCTCCTCTCGTGTCGAGAGCTTGCCTTGCACGCGCCTACTGTTTATCCTCTCGTCAGGACTCTGTGACAAGCCAGGTGGGCAGGGAGAGTTTCTCCAGATATTAAACAGGACTCTTATACCCTAATAATGTATGTACACGTAGACAGACAGACGGACACTCAGGCACATCCAGATGTGCCTCACGCACTCACACAGAGTACCATCCACGCAACTTGTCAACCTCACAGGGAGGCAGGGAAAGCAGGCCTTCGTCCCAACATGTCAAAACTAGTTTCTCACAATAGCCAAAAGGTGGAAACCACCCAAGTATCCATCAATGGATGAATGCATGAACGAAACGTGCGCTACACTCACAATGGAATGTTATTCAGCCCTGAACAGGAAGGAAATTCTGACGCGTGGATGAACCTTGAAGATATTATGCTAAGTGAAATAAGTCAGTCACAAAAAGACAAATACTACATGTCTCCACTGATATGAGGGACCTAGAGTGGTCCAATTCCTAGAGACAGAAAGTGGGATGGTGGCTGCCGGGGGCTGGGAGGGAGGGATGGGGAGTTAGTGTTTAATGGGTATGGCGTTTCAGTTCGGGAAGGTGAAAAGGTTCTGGAGATGGAAGGCTCTGGTGTTGGTTACACAACAATGTGAATGTACTTAGTGCCACAGAAATGCACACTTAAAAACGGTTAAAATGGTAAATTTTATGCTGGAGAGGATGTGGAGAAAAGGGAACCCTCCTACACTTTTGGTGGTAATGTAAACTGATGCAGTCTCTATGGCAAACAGTATGGAAGTTCCTCAAAAAACTAAAAATAGAGTTACCATATGATCCAGCAATCCCACTCCTGGGCATATATCTGGAGAAAACTCTAATTCGAAAAGATACATGCACACCAATGTTCATAGCAGCACTATTTACAATAGCCAAGACATGGAAGCAACCTAAATGTCCACCTATGTATGAATGGATACAGAAGATGTGGTGTGTATATATAATGGAATACTACTCAGCCATAAAAAAGAATGAAACAATGCCATTTGCAGCAACATGGATGGACCTAGAGATTATCACACTAAGTGAGGTAAGTCAGACAGAGAAAGACAAATATATCACTTATATGTGGAATCTAAAATATGACACAAATGGACTTATTTACAAAACAGAAACAGACTCACAGACATAGAAAACAAACTTATGGTTACCAAAGGGGAAAGGGGGTGGTGGAGGGATAAATTAGGATTTGGGATTAGCAGGTACAAACTACTCTATATCAAATAGATAAACAACAAGGTCCTACAGTATAGCACAGGAAACTATATTCAATATCTTGTAATAACCTATAATGAAAAAGGATATATATATATCTGAATCACTGTGCTGTATACCGGAATCTAACACAACATTGTAAATCAGCTATACTTCAATTTTTTTTTTTTAAAAAGTAAATTTTCCACACTTAAAAAAAAATTTGTTTATTCTCCTTGGGAGTAAGATGCATATTCTTTTCCTCAAATTAACCACAGACACATTCATAAGATCAGTTTCTTCTATTCTCTTCCCAACCTCAGGCCGTAAGGCTTCCAGTGTCAGCAGCAGGCAGGGGCCGAATGCAACTGCACACACAGTAAGCAGACGTTCTAGAATGAGCCCCAGAAAAAGCCCCCAAATGTATATAAATGCCTTAGCTCGAGCCTGAATCAACAGGAGGAAACGGAGGACCTAGAATTCGCAGACACATGCCCCCTCCCAATTTGCAAAACAGTATTTTGGCTCGTGTGGTTGGCCCAATACAGAGCACAGCAAATAATTTTGATGCAGGAACAATAAAAAGAGACTTCTGGTACTAAGACTGATGTGTTAAGGAAAACTTTGTTCTCTGACCAATTTCAACTTTCCCTGATAAATAATAATGTTGTAATGCCCAGGAGTCTGTCCTGTCACCTCAACAGCTGTGTACTCTGCTTCCAAATATTTCTTCTGTGTTGCTTCCATCTCTCCCCATGGAGTCTTTGTACGTGATGAGTTCAATTTTAAATGACCCCAAACTAAAAATAAACACAGAAGAGCTCTGGGAGCAGTTCTAGATTGTATCAGCCCTAATCCCCAAGGCAAGTTGCAGTGGGTCCCGGGAGGCCCAACCACGACCCACCCAGAGTCCATAGCGGCTACTCTTTGTCCTGGGCTCCCAGGTACCGGCTGGAGTCCACACGGTGACTTATGAAGGGCCAGTAATGAAACATAACAGCTCTGGGAAAACAAGGATAAAAGGCCTGGGGTGGGGAGATGGGGGGGTGGGGTCAGTATTTATCAAGGGCCTACTATGAGCACGATGCTAGACCTTAATTTTTCATGAGCCTTCACAACCGTATAGTTGTCCAGTTTAATGAAGGAGAAGAAATTCAGCAATCTGCCCAAAAAGAAGGGCTAGAATTCAACTCCAAGTCATCTGACTCCGCAGTTTACACTCTTTCCATTACGCTCAGCTGCCTCTCACAATGCCTTTTATATATTTTTTTAAATCTCACTTGTCTGTATTCTAAGCTTTCCCAAGTTTTCTGTAGGCCCCAGCCCAGTCCAACTTTCCATTTGAGTTAAAAGAACATCTTCCCAGCTGCTGTGTCCCAAGTCACGTGAAATGGCGGGAAGAGGTTTCAAAAACCCAAGTCCAAAAGCCTCTTCAAATAAATAGGAAACTGGAACTTATTTTTAAAGGGGTAAGCTTCTAAAGAAAGCACCCTCATTCTGCAGCCCTGAAATCCTCCACAGAAACCAGGGCCGATCTCCACTCTACCCGGCCCCAAAGGAGCTGAGGCTGAACTTGGCCTCTAGAGAGCCTGGGGGTCTGGGCCACGCTGGCTAGTTCTGAGCCACCGCTTTAAGGAAAAGTCACATCACACCACCACCCGGCTGAACCCCAAAGAAAGAGCTGGAGGGCATATGGTGTTCCAGAGACTTAGCTCCATCTGCATAACTATTAATGTCCAGAATATAAATACTGAAGTTTGAGGAACACGCCAACTTCTTAAGAGATGGAAAGAACGAAAGAGACAGGCCAACTCACCATGCAACAGCACCTTGTGGAAGTATTTTTGCCAATGCGAACGCTGTCTCTCATTTCTCCTCCTCCTCTTTTCCTAACACGTACCAACAACCAGCAGACAATAAAATCTCAACATCTGGCCCTAAGTCCACGGCTTTGGTCTCCTGGCCCGGCTACTTCGGACCCGACTGGAACAGAGCTCGCTGGTCAGGGAACAAAGCAGGCATTTCGGTCCAGTTCTGCTTTTGTCCGAGGACCAAAGAGCCCTTCAAGGCCACACCGTTACAACAGACCTTCTGGTCAACTGCTGGGAGCAGACAGCACAGAGCTTTTCCAGAAGCTGGATTAAAGTTACTGCGTGGAATGGGAGGCCCAGGAGCCCAAAAGCAGAGCGCGGAAGACACTGAGCTAAGTTTGCCTCGGGCTTCCGGAAGGAGTCAGGGCCCTCCATCACCCCCTTCCACCTCTCCTGCCTTTTCCTGGCTGGTCTAAACCGAATACCATCAAGCAATGCTGAGAACCTCTTTACACACAGAGATTAGGGAAACGCTTGTCTAAGAGTCATGGTTTTAAGAACTTAATTTCTAGACTTTAGAACCACTTTCTATGTCCATAGCAGGCAGTCCTCCCATTCTGAGTTCACATCACGTGCTGACACCATGGGTCAGACGGAAGGGCTACGTCGGGGGCTGATGTGTATCTTATTCCCCTTTCCTGGATGACCCCAATTTCCCCACAAAGCCTCATGTGGTTCTTTTAAGAGAACTCAAGTTATCCAAGGGCCCCAGCCACAGGGGATCTCCCAGCGCACTTTGCTTACTATACTTGTCTTCAGGGACAGCCCAAAAGAACTCCACTGCGTGTTCACAGAACCGCTACCAGTAACCCTTAAGATAGCACAGAGAGTATGAGAAGGCTCAGAGGACTACAGACAGGTCAATATGTATTTGCCTAATGTTCTGCCAACCTGGATTCTGGAAGCTGCCAACTGGCAAACAAAGGGCTGGATTATAGAACAAGTGATTTGTGAACAAACAGAGAAAAGTAGACATTGCTAACAGTCTAATGCATTCAGTAAGAAAAAAATCTCAACAAACCACTCTCATTTCTTCTTTGGATGCAGGCTACAAAACCAGGAAGAATGCCACAGAGAATGTGTTTATATCTCACCAAGTTGCATGAAGAAGCAGAGAAATAAAATCTGCACGAGAGCGTGGTTGAATAGTTTTGAAGCTGTTTGAACTACATCCTGGGGACTATTGACAACAGACCTTTAAGAACCTTGAGGGGTGCTTCTGTTAGGACCCCACAGTGTTCTTTCCTGAGTCTAACCCTAGACGACCTTTTCACTGATATCAATGACTTCTTATAACTGGTGAATACAGCAGGACTAACTGGTCTGGAATGCCTTCCATCATAACTGACCAGATGAACTGGACGCCCATATTGCATATCACAGTTTTATCAAGTACTTTCACGTATCTTATCTCATTTGAGCCTCCCAAGTGAGGGAGCCTGGGATCAGGACACTCATTTTGCAGCTGAAGAAACTCAGACTCAGTCATCAGGGTTTCTCAACCTCTACCATACTGACAGTTCGGATGGAGTAATTCTTTGTTCTGCTGTGCGTGTAGGTTGTTGAGCAGCGTTCATGACCTCTACCCATAAAATACCAGTAGCACCCCCTCCCTTGTGGTTGTGACAGACAAAAAATGTCTCTAGGTCCAGAGTTAAAAAGTTGCCAGGGCTGTATTTGCATTCAAGTCTCCTTATTCTTCCTACCCTTGCAAAAAGTTGGGCGGGACAGTGAATAGGATAAATCACAGAAATTCACAGGAGTCAGAATTACCTTGAGTGAAATGTTAGGCCAAAATCAATAATAAAAGAGAATGGAGTCCGTAATTTGGTGTTAAAAATACCCATTGTGCAGTAAGGCTGATGCCAGTTTAACAGCAGTTATATGCGGCAGACCAGGGGCGGGGGCCGAGCTCGTGAAGTGCAGGTGTCTCCCGCCCTTCAGTCCAGCTCCGCTGCCCCAGCACCGCCCCGTGGTCCTGTCTCCCCTCCCCACCCATGGCAGAGGACCCTGAGACACTGCAGAGCCCCCGCTGCCCCTGGAGAACTTGCCTCCACCCCATCCTCACCCTGCCCTTCCGAGGAGTCCGGCGTGCCGTAAAACTGGCAGACAGACAGCAAGAAGGAAGGGAGGTGGGGGAAATGGCTAGAAGTGGAGGAGGGCAATGGAGAAAATATGGCAAGGCCCACACCACCAATGGAACCCCCAGTGCGGGGGCATTGCAGGAGGATGCGGGCAGGGAGAGGGCAGAAGGGCCCTAGGCCCAGGACCAAGAAGAAAAGAGAAAAAGGCGGAGCAGGGGAAAAGACTCATGGTCCCCAGGCCTCCTCCCCAGCCCTCCAACTGTCATTCCCACTTTCATTTTCCCTCGTCCCTCCAGCTCCTGCCTGCCCCTCACCTAGGACACCCAGCTTCGCCCACTACCCACTCACTAATGCCCTACCTGAGAGTCTTTGGAATTCAATATAATTGGTTAAAATCCTGGCTTTACCAATTACTAGCTGTATGATATGGTCCAATTATTTAATCTCTCTAAGCCTCAGTTGCCTTATCTGTGAAATGGGGATAATAGTTTTGCTCATAGTTTTGCTATGGGATTAAATGAGAATTAGGTTGGCCCACAAAAAGTGCTCCTGGTACCTAGAATTAGATGTAATGGACAACCCTGGCAGGTAGATAGTAACCTTATTCTACTACCCCAAATGCCAGCTCCCACCTCTGACGAGGCCACAGCTGAGAGAGGAAACGGTGGTGGGCCAGGCCCTGCACCTTCTCCTCCGTTTCCTGAGGACATCGTCTTCCAGTTGGAGCATTAGCTGCTCCTGTTTCTCAGGGTCCCTTCAGAGACAAAGTGACCACTAAGATGACCGATTTTCTCCGGAGAAGTCACTGCTGGCATTAGCAGTGAGAAAAACAACACGCAACGCCTTGACATCCAGTGAGGGCTCTGCATAGTTTCTAAGTGCTTCATCACACTTAGTAAGGTCACAGAATCTCAGAGCTGAGACACTGCAGAGGTGACACGGTCCCAGCCTCCCCCTTAGGCTTGAGTCCCCCGTAGGGATTGCAGGGAGCTCGGCACAACCCTTCCCCACTCCCAGGAAACATCCCCAGCACGGATCACACTCAGGGACGCCAGCTTCCTACATAAGGACAGGTGGAGTGTCCCTAATTAAAAAGAGGACACACCCTGACGTTCATTCATCCAGGCTTCTTGGGAACAAACCATACCAGGAACCACTAAACAAACTGGTTCGCTTGAATTTGGAGTGGTAATCATCTGAGAATAATAACCATATAGTTCACTGAACCAGAAAACATGGGCAAGCGTCGACTACAAGTTGGTAGGTCCAGGAGGAAATCCACTGATTCAGGCTACGTGCCTGTCGCAAGGTGGTTAACCTTTCTGCATCTGTTTCTTTGGCTGAGAGATGGCGGAAATAATCACTGTGGGGTGTGATGAAGGATTAACGCATTTAAGGGCACGGTGCAGTGTTTGGCGAATATTCAACAGAGGTGAACTTTCTTTCCCTTTTCTCCACCAGTAAGCAAATCTGAAAAGATCACGAACACACAGTACAGCGAACACGAGAAACAGAATCCCCGCCTTGGAGATGAGCGAGCACAGGAGACAGAGCTCTGGCACGAGCCAGTGAAGGCACCGGTTCCTCTTCTTGGCACCCTCCCTGCTCGGACATCGGGTCCGGGATCCCTTTGCTCCGGTTCTCCAACTCTGCAGTTGACATCTAGCCACTTCCACGCTGAGGGGGAAGCTGAAATGGAGCACATCTCACATGAAGACGGGCTGCACGTGGTTCCCAGCACTCTAATCAGGGCTCAGTCACTTCTCAGCACAACTGCCGGGGCTGGAGGGTGGGTGATTACAGGGGAAGACGCCGGCACCCCGCTCCGGGTGGCATGAGTGAGAGAGACAGAACTCTCAGCATCTTTGCCCAGAACCCTGAGCTCTCCCAGCAAGGGCTGCCCCAGCGAGGCCACGGGTCTCCGGCCTCGCCTGGCACATTGGGCCCCAGCCACGCCCCAGGCCAGGGCCCTTAGCTAGGATTGGTGGTGTCTCCTGGGAGACCACACAGAGGTGGGTGAGGGCCTGAGGGGTTAGGACTGAGGGGCAACGGGCTCTCGAGCCTCCCTTTCCCAAGCCAAGCCCTCAAAGGGAAAAGTAACTTCCAAAGCCGAACCCTAAAAGGAGGGCAGAATTTGGTGATGTGGCCGGTCCTCTGCTACACGTTATCCCCCAAAAGTGCCTTTCCACGTGCATGAAGGCTGAAGCAGCTCCTCAGAGATCATTCCAGGGAAGGGCCCTGTCAGAGTGGGCAAGGACAGCCAGCAACACAAAGGGCCCCAGAGAGGAGCAAACAGCCTCTTGGGACAGTGCTGGTCAAAGCTACCAGGCCCAGAGGCACATGTGTCACACTGCCCCCTCCAGACAGATGGTGTGGCACTGTCCCGCGGCAGGACAGCACCACAGGCTGAAGGGCAGCTTTGGGTTTCTCTGCCCAACCCGTTCAAACCTTGTTTTCTGTTCCCTAAATGTCATGGATGTGACTGTCAAGGGGCCAAGAGGAATCACTCATACTGGACAGTTTCCTAAGGGCAGAAGATCTGTTGAATTTCTGCTTCTGCAGCACCTAGCATGGTGTCTGGCATGGCGTGGATGTTCAGGAAATCTCTGTTGATGTGAAAGATGAGAAAGGTCACTGACTCCTTAAGGCTTCTAAAGCAGCGGTTACAGCTCATTTCTGGACTGCACACGGCTGGCCTCAGGGCAGAGGGGCAAGGCTCGGGATGCTGAATGCATGGGTGACGAGAAACCTCGCTTAACTGAGAATGTGGACGCTCTGAGCTAATTAGAGGAGGAGCGCCTTTCAGAATCATAAGGCTGGAAAGTGCGTGTCTTTTCACTTCATTTTGCCTCTCCCCAAGCTCAGAGCAGGGCCCAACCAAACCACACCTGGAAAGACAGAGGCTCGGGGACAGGTACTGTTCACTCACGTTTGAATGGGTCATAACTCCATAACTCCAGCAGCTGGAGACAAACAGAAAAGACAGACTCCTCCTGCACGTGGCTGATCCCGAAGCTCGGGAGCTGCTGACTGAGGCCAGAGCATCAGGAAGAGGAGAGGCATCATCTGCAGGAGGTTCTGGAAGGCTGCATCCTGGATGGGGCAACCCTCTCCCCGCCAGGCCACTGAGCTCGAGCTCAGCCCTGCACCTGGCTTCTCCTCCCCTGCTGCTGACTCAGCACTCACAGATCTGCTGATAAGCTCCAGGAAGAGCCCTGGGCACCACTCGCTCTGCTATGCTGGTCACAGCTCAGGCCTCTCCAACCTGCCGCACTTACTTGCTTAAAATGAAGAAGATTGAAGCCTGGCAGCTCAAGAAAGAGCTGGAAAACTCATATCAAACCAGGGTCATCTGGAAACTCCAACAAACTGCTGGGGAGGACCCAGGGAGCAGCTGATGGCCAAGGAACAATGCTTTAAGTTTCCCTCGGGTTTCTTGAACTCTCCATGGCCCTGTGGCCTCCTCTCCCCCCGTGGCCTCCTCTCCCCCCAACCATCTTCCATAAAGAACAGGCTTGACTTTCTAACACATTGATAATAAGGGTCTATCAGGCCAAGAGAGAGGGAAAGGTCTCAGCCAAAAGGGAAGCATTCAGTGGGCCATTTGTTTAGTAGGAAAGCTGAGTAGGCGGCCTCCCAGTCACAGTGGCACTGGGACAGAGTAAGGAAAGGTTCAAGGGCAGGATGCCTGGAGGATGACCTCTGAGGGTCTCAGCACCACCAGGCACCCACTGGCTGCTGACCACACTGGTTCCCTAGTCTAACAGCCTATACTGAGAGGCAGGGGAGAGCAGAGTGGTTCAGAGCCCAGACCCCAGAGCCAGGCTGCCTATTTTCACATGCTAGAACTTTCTCTGAGACTTGGGAAGTTACTTAACCTGTGTCTCAGTTTCATCATCTGCAAAACAGATATATTAACAGCCTTACCACCCAGGGCCATCATGAGGATTAAATAAGCCAAGAGACTGAAAACGCCGAGAACAACGCCTGGCCCATAGTAAACCCACAGTAGTTAACTATTATCATCTTTACCGTCAGCTTTCTGAGAACAGTCCTCACTCAGATAGTCTCCGCAGTGCCCAGTGTAGCACGGCCTCATCAATGTAAAACAAAAACAATTAGTACCATTTACCACGTATGCACCATGGAGACTTACATCACTCACTCCCCACATAAGCCCAATGCAGGAAGTATTTTCACAGAAGGTAAATATCTTGCCTAAGATGAAACCAGTAACTGTCCAGGCTGGGATTGAAACTCAGCCTCTGACTACAGAGCCTGCTTCTTCTTCCCACAGGCTACACTGCCTGACTGCTAACCACCACCTGCTCAGCACAGAGCAAGACGGGAACGGAAGCCCAAACAGAAGTCTAGCAAGAGAAGAAGAGAATATAAAAAGAGATGCTGTGGACCTCAGAAGAAATTCACTGTCTCGTAAAGGTCTGTGTCTTTCTCTGGACCTAGGTTTGTCATCATTTGAGCTTTCCCTTGGACTCTGGATTTCAGATCGCACAGGGCATTGCACGGCAGTACACAGTGCCTTCCATTCTTCGTGTGAACACACTTCCAAGAGTTTCAGATACTCTTGGCACTCTGATCAGAAGCCAGCCATGCAGGGTCAGTGTGAGCTCCAGGTGAGGCTCGCTGCTATATTAGCCGGGAACTTCCTGCTTTTGGAAGTACCATTTCTACAGAACAGAAAGTACAATCCCAACAGGAGAATTCCTGTAAGGCTCTGAGGACACTAACATCTTCTAACAAGAGCCCTACTTCGAAAACTTGACTTTCCCCATCTCCTCTAAGGACCTCATCTTTTAAGCGCCACGGAAACATGGGAGACCTGCTCAGTGAACTGTCAGCACGGCAGGGAGTAGAAGAGGTGGGGATTCCGCCCACTGCTGACTGGGCCTGAAATGAGCACACTTCAGGGACCCTCACTAACGTACCCGCTTGTGATGAGAAGGCTCCTGGTCATGAACTGAATGCTTCTCACTGACCTCACAGCATCAGCACCATAGACACTCCCTACTTCTGCAGAACACCCAGTACCAAATAGCCATTTCCTGCTCACCAGCTGCTCCCTTATCAGAAATCTTCCTCCTCCTTCCTCCTCTAACACCCCTGCACACACACCGAGAGGATCAGAAAAAGCAGGAAATGCTTGCCTAAGGCCAGAGAAAATACCAGAGAACAGAAAGAGACAAGAAAACTGCACCAGGTATTTGTTGAGCAGGGCGACTAGTTCCCTAACAGAAAGATCAACTTGAGACTCCCCCTCTATCTCATGACAGTGAGGTACCACGAGTTACCTGCTGCCGTGCTGCCTGTCATCTTCCTGGGGCCTCACTGTATCTCTGTTAAAAAGGCAGGAAACAACAGGCACTGTGCCTAGAGAGAGAAGAGCTGAGGCAGCGACTACACTTACACATAGATAAGAGCATAGATTTAATTCCCATCATTTGGCTCTAAGAAACCCATGGAACAACTGCTCAGTCTCTTTACTGGGCAGGTGGTAATGCAGACCCATTAACAGGGCGCCTTCCCACTTCATCGGTCTAGAACTCTCTAAGACTCGAGCGGAGTAAGAACAGGGAAACCCAGAGCCAGGGAACCTGGGGCCACGTGCTGTGAGCCAGAAAGCAAAGTTAAGGCGAGTCCATCACCAGGAGCCAACAGACGTTGCATTTCAACAGGGGTTTCTTTAGTCCCTGGTATGTTTTGTACTCATCTGTGTAACTGCTCCTTGCCTTAGCTCCCCCCAGTCTCAAGGAACCAGGAGTTAGAATAATTTCATTCCTTTCTAATTAAACATTTTTTCCTCCAGTAGATAATCTACATTGACCCTAACGAGGAAAAATCTGAGCTGGTGAGACTGCAGGAGGTGGTTTATTTTCACAACAGTAAAATATCTAAACCAAATATGCCCTGCGTTTCAGCAGCTTAAACATTGAGGTCTGACAAGGACCCAAGATTCCACTTCGCTTGCCAAGGGCTAAGTGTGTATGTTTAAGTAGGAGAAAGTGATTATGAAGAAACACGGGAATGTCTGAGTAGGTGAAGGGGAAAAGAGGTGCAGACATCTCTAGAAAAATGAGATTGCACACAAAGTCCTATCGCCTAAGCATGAGAAAAAGCGAGGGGCAGCGCCCCTGGGTGTGAAGGTCTGAGCTTCCCTTGAAACCAGCGAAGCCTGCACCAGGGACCCAGGGGGCCAAGCCTGACTTCATTTCCCACTCGAGCTGTTTACAATTAAGCGACGGAGCGCCGGGCCTTCCGCCCTCCGCTCTGGTTCGCCCTGCCAGGGAGGTCGGAAGAGAGCCGGCACTCGGCGAGGCTTGGCCGCCCAGCGGCTCCTCCTCGCGCCCGGCCCCAACCACCCAGCGCGCGCTCCTCCGGGGCGCGCCGCCCGCCGCCCACTCGCGGAAGCCCGCGGCCTGGAAGGGGCCACCGTCTCCCGGCATGCTCGGCGGCGGGGCGCGCGCCCGCGGCGGTCACGTGACGGCAGGGGCGGGTCCGCGCTTCTGCCCGCAGCCGGGTTAAGGGGACCTAACAGGCTCTCCTGGGCGTTTGCTTGGTGCCCTGGCGGTGGGAAAGTCTGGGGTCCGCCACTGCACCGTTTGGGAAGGAATCTCAGTGCCGCTATCTGCCAGCTCCGTGGTCTTGGGAGGATTTATCGAAGTCTCGGTTTCCGCATTTGTAAAATGGGTAGAATAGCTCTTTTGTAGGGATTTTGTGAGAACCGAAAGGGACAATCTAGGTCTGCTGACCTAATTTACTGAGTTAGCAATAACTTGTAATTGGTATTTTATGGCACGCTAAACAGGTTTTTCTAAAGTGTTTGTACTGTTACTATTTATATGACTCATTAGTTGAGCAGTCCCCGTTTTTCATACCGCCAAGTATGTTGAATTCAGCCCACACTGAATTACCGAACTTACCGGCTCTTATGTCTTCCCCATCCCTCTCACACCCCAGGAGCAACAACTTCTGGTCTCACTGTTGGTTAACTTTTGTGTAAGGGCTGATACCCCAAAACCCACAAAGAAACAAAACCCTTCATTTATTCATAAAACACTGTGCCCAACGCCACGGACAGCTTGCGAAGGGTACTGACCGGTTGCGAAGGGTACTAACCAGTTCCGCAAACGAAACCGACAGACTTAAGCTTGTATTTCCCTAGACCTCAAACACTGAGAGGGTCAGGCTCTAATACTATTTATTCACAGCCCAGAGAACCTGGGATAATTCAGTCTTAGGCTGAATTCAATATGTATGAAAAAAGAGGGCTGCTAAACTAAGAGTTTAGAGCAGAATAAACATTAACAGTACAAGCACTTAAGAAAAATCTATTTAGCATGCCATAAAATATCATTTACAAATTATTAACTGTTACAAAATTAGGTCCCCGATGTAATTGTACATGACTAAGAAAGTAATAAAAATGACTTATCTTTTTAAAAATTGTTATATGATCCAGGCTAGCCACACACCCACCCCGCAACAGCCAACATAACTGGTCAAAGTTGTGAGAATTTCCTGTATAAAACTTGTGTGTGCTGATGAAAATGTATGAGACTGGAGAAAAACCCAGCTAGTTTCTTTCCTGGGTCATTATGAAGAACTGAACTGAGCAGGCAACAATGAAAACTGTCTTTCTGGGAGATTTTCTTGGGGAATGCAACATTTTCTCACTCCGCAGAAACAAACAGAAAAAGACCTTGACCAAAGCACTGGAGATAAAAATGACGTGGGGAAAGAGAGTTTACAGTGGCTTGAAACAAAGCAGTGCATCATTTTGGCAACTCTACAGGAAGGCTTTTTTCAGGGATCACTGGCTACTTAAACAGTAAGTGATGGACGTTCAACAATGCAGTGCCCAGTCTAGGAGTAAGAGGCTTTCGCCTCCTCAGCTGATACGGGAAGAACTGTGACTTCACACAGTTTCAGCTTCATTTGAAATCTTGTGCTGGAATGAACTTTCTTAAAGTTGTAGGCTCTCTTGCACTGTGAAAAAACTCCTCAAAACTTAGAACTGGAAGGGAGAACTACTGGCAAAATCGTGTGTGTGCTTTTTAGAAGAATCACAGCATTGCTCCTGCTTGGTTAAAAGTGCTAAATGTTCAGAGGTGAGTTCCAGAATACGCAGGAAACAAAAAAAGTACCAGTAACTATGGTAGAACCAGGTCCATAGGTTCCCCACACTCAGGCCACTCTCCCACACAGCAAAATCATCCTAAAATTTTGTAAAATATTTAGGGGCTGATTCCTTTATCACTTGCCCCACATTTTACGTAAACATTCTGACGGCCAGTGGGAGGGAAGAGATCCCAGAAACATAAAATCGGGATTGAAGATTCTGATTCTCTCCCTCCTGCCCCAAGTCCTGTCAATTTCCTGGGTCGAATCCAAATACTGAGAAGCAGCTGTGTGCACACGTATGCACACGTACCTTCAACCTCCAACCAGAAAGACTTGTATCTGTGACTGTCTCCGTCCCACTGCAGGAGGCTGGGCTGGCCTGGACAGTTGGAGGCCCAGCTGGTGACTGTGGGCATCTCCCCTCCAGCTAACACCAAATTACACTGGGACTTTTCTCCTGACCCCTGAGAACAGATCTCTGAGACCCGAGTCATTCCCTTCAGCTCCCTCTCAGGCAGGTCATTTGAGGAATTAGAAAAGTCCCTGGGAACTGAAGCAAAGCCTCTTAACCAAGCAGGCCCAGAGGTGCTGGGAAAGCACTCTGATGAACCCGAAGAAATTTTCCTCCCCCTCTTCCAACTCCCAAGGACCCATCTGCTCACAAAAACATCAATGCAACCAGCCCGTTCTCTCATGTCCCAAGCTGCTAAAGGCGAAGGGTCAGCAGGCAAAGGCTAATAGCTGCTGGGAGTTGCCAGGAACATCTGGGCAGATGTTCCCCTCCCCCTTCCTGTGATAGGAATGTCAAAAAGCATTCGGAACCCATCTCCACCCCCAAAACCCTAAAAGATTTCAATAGTTTCAGAGGCACTACAAAATTTTGAAAGAATAAGATAAAAGAACATGGTATCACAAAGTTGAACTCAACCCTGGAAAATAACAAACAACACAAAACAAACAAACCAACAAACCAGATAGTAAAACCCTTCGGGCTGGACAGTTGCTTCCTCCAAGTACATACAAGAGGCTCTCCTTTGCCCACTTCAAATCCCAGGTTCCTTGACCGGAAACTTTCTGGAACTTGGACTTTCTGAGCTAAAAAGGGACCTCAGAGATCAACAAGTCTTTGGGTTCTAAACCTGCAGACTGTGGAATGAAGTTGAGGTGGGCTTCTAGCTGCACACGTCCTTAAAGAGCATGCAAAATGGTTTTTGAAATGTGCATTTTTCCAGGGAAAGGGTACACTGCTTTCAACCACTTTCCAAAAGCACAAGACGCAAAAAGGGGTTAAAAACCACCGATTTAGTCCAACTCCTGGACTTCAAAGACCCAGAAACTCAACTGAGTGCTCCAGGTGACAGAGCAAATTACAAGCCACCTTCTAAAGCTGGTTGGGCCTGTGGGAGGGGAGGACACCGCATGCGCTAACAGGCTCTTTCCCTTTCTAATTACAAGGATTCCGTGAAGTCTACAGCCGCCACTCTGTCTGGCTTTCTGGGCCTGGGTGTGTCGGTCGCCACTCGGTTGCCAAGGTGTACAGATGGCCCGGGGGGCTGGGGATGGCTGGATATGGCCAGCCGCCAGCTAGCCAGCACCCAGGCACCAGCTCTCCACCAAAATGCCTCCTGGGAGTTCAAAAGGGGGTTTTCAAAAAACAGGGTGAGACACAGTTCAGTCCTCCAAGGACCCATCACCAAGGTTGGCTGCATAAGAAAAATCAGTAAAAATCATTGCCCTCAAGTACCACATGGTCCCTATTTCCAGACCAGGACAATTAAGAACAGTTTCACACGGGGGAAAAAAAAGAGAGAGATTAGAATAAATCGGAATGAAACACTGTTGCAAAATAAAGTATGCTTTTCAGAGAAAACCACAGAATAGAAAGACATTTGTAAATAATATACTGATCACTTACTATAGAAAAATGCTATCAACACGGGCCATTAATACCGCAATTCAATTACATGGTTGCTCAATGGGGACAAGCAGCCAGTTTGCATAATTAAAGGCATCATCACAAGGAAACATGTAGGGTCTCACTTTAACTAAAGAATTACAAATTAAAATTTTAGGGGAAAAAAAATTTTAAGGGACAATTAGACAATACCAAACTAGAAAGAAAACCCACTGGTGACAGGGAAGCCAGAGCATTTAGACCTTGCAGATGACCCTGAATTGGTTCAGTTTTTCCAGAGGGTAAGGCGGAAAGATGACACAGCCATATGTTCTTGGGCTCTGACCGACAATACCACTAAGAGGAACATTTTCCAAATTAGTTACTAAAGGGAGTAGACAGAGGGTAATTTTTACGAAAATGCTCATTGCTGCTACAGTAAAGGCATGACCGTGTAAATTACATAGCGGTTCAAAGCTGAGACTCAGGAATCAGGCTGCAGTACCTTTCTAGATACTGTGTGCCTCAGTTTCCTCATCTGAAAATAGGCTGCTATGAGGATTAAGTAAAATAATCCATAGAAAACACTTAGAACAGTGCCTGCTCTACAGTAAGTACTTGATAAAAGTTAGGTGCTATCACTATTATATTCACTTAAAATGACAAGCAGATGACCCCATGTCAATTCATGAAAATGAAAATGTGAGATGACATTAAAATGATAAAATCGAAAGATAAAACTATCAATACTACAATCAGATTACACGTATGTAAAACAAAACTATGCAGCTTATCGAAGTACACTCAGAATGAGTGAAATCACTCGTTTGATCATGGTTATCGTTAGAGTCTTTCTCCCTAATGTTTATGTTAAAAATAAAAAAGAACAAAGGAAATAATCAACACTGCCTCAAACGCTTTGCAGGATGAGGCAGGGAACAGAGCAAGGGACCTGATATTGTTTGGGTGTCTACATCCGCCCTGAAGGAACCCAGCAAAACGTGTGCTGGGTGAAGCTTTCCAGGAGTAAACACGTACTAATGGTTTTAAGTCACTTCCAGGCCACAGGCGGACTTGGGCACAAGCTTGTGACACATTCTGTTCAGCGAGACGGGGCTATCTGCCAGCCATCTTCTGAGAAAGATGCCTCAGACACAAGGAAGAGTCATCCCCCTTTTCCCTCCACACAGGACACTTGGACCTGCACCAGCCGTCCTGCCACCCAGAGAAGAGGGGCATCACCGTGCTGTGGGGACGGAGCAGATCGATGCAAAGGACATGAGGGACTCTGCTGCTCTAGTGAATTACCCAGCCCTGCAGCTGCCTATGCTGGAGCTAATTAATTAAGGTGAAACGTTGTATTTTCCTTACTGTTCAAGCCCGCAGAATTGCAGTTTTCTGATACTTGCAGCGAGAGCATCTTAACTAATGAGGCAGGGAGCCTGTGCAGCCCCCTCGAAGCCCCGGGCCCTGCGGATTCTGCCAGGAGGCCTCATTGTAGCCCATCCCGGGAGAGAGGTCAGGGGAGGTGGAAGAAGAGAAGACACTGGCTTTTCTATCCCCATCTTACAAAAGAGGCCTAAGGACAACTCCAGGTGGCACAGTAAGCAGGTGACAGCACTGGGCAGCAGAGCCCCAGACGTCTGGCCCCTTAAGAGGGGACCTCCAGAGGCCTCCTGGCCTCCAACGCTCATTTCTGGATTCACACATTTCACAAAGCCTAGGACAAAACTGCCCTCTGGAGTAGGGCTGCCAGGAAAAGTACAGGACATCCAGCTAAGTTTGAGTCAGATAAAGAACGGTAACTTTTTAGTATAAGTATATCCCATATGTGAGGCTTCCATGCCTCTGCTCCAGCTCTCCCCCCTCTTCCAGGCATCAGATTAGGAACAAAGGCCTTCGTCTGCACACTGGACATGGAGATGGCCCCCCTGACCCCCGGTCGTCATCTGGGCTGCCCTGGGTGTGTCTGGCCCATGGGTAGGAGGATGGTCTGCGTCTGGCCTCACGAGGTCTCCGATGAGTCTGGGAAGGTCTGATGAGCATGATATAGTAACAGACAAGAAGCGGCTGAGCTTCAAATGCAGGGATGGGGCAGGCGTTGCTATGGTCCTGGGAGGTCTGGCAGCTATGCAGCAGGCGGTAGAGGACCTGGAGAAACACAGAGGCTCCTGACCTCCAACTTCCCCCAGAAGAGCTTCACTGATGAAGCAGAAACTTCCCTGAGCCTGCCCTGTCTGAATATGACTCCCCTGCCTCTGGGCAGCGCCGGTACACTGTCTATAGACTCACCTCATCTGTGGTCACGTCGGCCGCATGGTCTCTCTCCAGCAGGCCATGTCTTACGGCACAGTCCCCCAGGCCGAGCACGAGGTGTGTGTAATTTGCTTGGTGTGACACTATCTACACCTGCTCACAGACAATCCCTTAATACAGCTTGCCGATGAGAGGGGAGCCTCATTTCCTGGAACCTGGCTTTATGGTTCCTGTCTGGTATCCCTCCAGTGTCCTGCCCAGGCCAGTACTGGCCCAGAACTGGCACACAGTAAGAGCCTGTGAAGAAACAGCTCACCGACTAAGGAAGATCTGACTGACTGACTGAAAACTCCAGCCACGTTCCAGCGACAGACAGATCTCCCTTCCCCTCCCCTCTCTCTTCTCTTCCCCGTTTGCTGCTTCCTGTAGAAGCTGCTGTGCCAACAGGTATTGTTAGAAAAGTTTGAGGCTGGTGACCATGACCTTCAGAAGGACAGAGGGAGAAAACACATGGAATCTCCTACATTCACAGTGATCCCTTTTAATTACTTGTCTGTTTTCCTTCCAGAAACGGGAAGGAGAGCTAAACAGAAATGGCAGGTAAGAATGCTATATAATTTGCAGGGCCCAGGGCAAAGTGAAAACAGTAGCACCTGTTGTTCAAAATGCAGGGAAAAGGGCCAGGAAAGGTAGTAAAATATAAAACTTTTTTTCTTTCTTCCACAGTCTCTCTTTCTCTACCGGAGGTAGTGTTGATTCTCTGCTGTTTAACATCTCTGGGCTAATGCAGACCCTCACGGGACCCAGGCGTCTCACCCCATGACTCTGGCCACTCAAGGGGGCTGCTGGGTCCCCTCCCACCAGCCGCCAGGTCAGGGGCAGAGAGGTCTCCTCTCCCCACAGGCTCGCCTGCCCCAGGATGGGAGCACCCAAAGGATCACAACCTCCGTGTGGGACACCCTTGGTACCTGGATGGGGAGGGAGAGTGAGGCTCGACCCAATAAGTTGTCGCTTTGCGGCGTTGCCAGCCTGGGGTGGGGATGGCCACCACGCCCCACCTTGCGACACCAGTGGCATAGACCCTGGCCCTCCCTGACCCCTCCCCCAGACCCCTGGTGCGACGTCAGCAATTGCTGGGGGGTGGGGAAAGGAGGCAGGTGGTGCCCCAGCCCAGGGGACCCAGGCTCCATTGTCTCACAGGACTTCATTTACAAAACACAACTCAAAGACAGAATTATTAAGAATTTCAAGATGGTGACTGCAGAGCATTAAGCCCAAGGGTGGGGACTTTGCAGGGACCACGGGGCCCTGTGTGACTGCACCGCTCACGCACCCATGAAGCCGGCCCTGAGGTAACAGTGCTGATTCAGAGAAGATGGAATGAAAATGTAAAATAGATAGCTAGTGGGAAGCACCCGCATAGCACAGGGAGATCAGCGCGGTGCTTTGTGACCACCTAGAGGGGTGGGATAGGGAGGGTGGGAGGGAGATGCAAGAGGGAGGGGATATGGGGATATATGTATATGTATAGCTGATTCACTTTGTTATACAGTGGAAACTAACACAACATTGTAAAGCAATTATACTCCAATAAAGATGTTAAAAAATAAATAAATGACCAAAACCAAAAAATATATATATGAGGCCCATAGCCGGCTCAAGCTAGCAAGGTGTTTGCCTAATATCCCACCCCTGTCTTCTCCCCACCTCTCCAAAATCCTTTGGCTGTGACTGGTGTCCTTCTGAGATGCTGCCCAAGTAACTAATTCCTTGCAGTGGTTCCTAACCAGACACAGTATGTGGCCTGGCCCCAGGGGGTGTCTGGAAGGGGAGGTGCACAGTGGACAGGGGAGTTACTACTGGCAAATACTGCCCAGTGGTGGAAAATACTAGATGGCCAGCAGTGTGCTGGCAGTCCCAAACTATGAGACGGGTCCTACCCAGCATATGCCAGCAACGCCCCAGGAAGAAAAACCACGCAGGGGAATTTCGAGTCACCGAAGCTTCAGTGGAAGCTGCCCTTCCGGACCTCCTCTCCCTTGTCATGGAGGCGACAACAGAAATAGCTCAGGAGTCCGTTGTCTCTTCCAGGTTTGAGCTGAACTGCTGGGGTGTCTGCCAGTACTTAGCATCCCTCACACACCACGCCGGTCCCTGGCCCCAAGGCCCCACGTGAAGGGCGAGAAAGAGGGGTTTCACAGCAGGCTGGGGCCATGTGGGGCCCCAAGTCAGTTAGCAGGAGCTTGAGCGTGAGGTTAATCATTCTTCTAGACGCCCTTCGTTCCCTTCCACTCTCCTCCCAAGCAAACCCTGCAATGCCCTCGCGGGGAGAGTCCCCCAGCCCCTGGGACTGGGAGGAGGGCTTCAGGAAATCTCCCTGCGGTGGCTACAGTGAGCCAAGCCAGGGTGGAAACTTAGCAAGAGTGAGATAATCGCTGAGTTTTATATATAGCACCTGTGTCTTCCGGAGACCTCAGAGCGGGGAAGGACAGGTTTAACCACCTTCCACCTCCCCAGGGGTGGGTAGGGCTCACCAGGAAGCAGCCCTTCTCGGAGCCCTGCTGGGAGGGGTCGGGCCCTTGTGGGGTCCACAGCAGTCTGGGTCCCCTGCACTCTTGATCTCTGTGGGCACAGTGCCAATCCGAGGATGAGTGAAGGGTTAGCAAGAGTTCACAGCTTCCCCACACTAAGTGGGCAACTGAGAAAGACGGCAAAGGCAGCTGGGCTACAGGCCTCCTCTGCCCAAACAGGTCCCCAGAGCCCGTGCACTTGCAAACAGCTCCTGCTCGGCTACCTGCAGCATGCCCACTTTACAGCCGAGAAAAAGATGTTGAAGGGATGCTGGTCCTGACTGGGGAGGCCTGGCCTGGGCGGAGGGGGAGCTGGCCTGGCCCTGGCCCTGCACCCCACAGGCCCACCTGTCTGTTCCCGTCTGGTCCTGCATAACCTGCTGAGGGGCACCATCGGCTTTGATGCTCTCAGAGGGAGAAAGCACAGGACAGGCTGGGGGTGTGAAAAATGGAAGGGAGCCACCGTGCATCACGGAGCACCCTGGGGTATCCGACAGCAGAGGGAGGAAGCCCGTGCAACCCAGGTTAGGCAGCTGTCAGCAAACCGCAGGACGGTCAGGAACGCTACCCCACTGCACACCTGGCATCGCAGCCCTCCCTTGGGTACAGGCAGCCCACGCGCCCCTACAGCTGCACACACGGGCGCACACACACTCACACTCACGCTCACACTCACACACGCTCCAGCAAGACCCCAGAGGTAAGGAGACTCTGGACCTAGCTTGCTGTTCTCAGCTCTTCTGGTGCCTGGAGTCCCTACCTCCAAGTTCCCAGATTGTGACTCATCCTGTCTCCCTGTGGGTCGATGCCTGTGTGTCGCCCCCGCCCTCCCCATTTCTGTCCACCTCACTTGCCCTGTCTCCCTACACGCCACGGGGAGAAACAGTTTGGAAACAGAGTGGAAACCAGGTTTGGAGAGAGCACTTCATTGGGGAGGGAAGTGGCCAACGATTGCTATCTTTATTTCTATTTTTCTAAGACCTCTGTGCCCCCTCTGCCTAGGGGTGACAAGGACTGCATCCTCCCCACAGGTTTCCGGTTTTTTCCCATTTTAGATCCACTGCAGCCAGTCTCTGTCTCTATCTCCTCACCCCAGGGCCTGGGACAGAGGCGCGGTCTGAGCGAGTTTCCAGCAAGGAAAATGCTCCTGGGTTATTTATAAGGCATCGGTTGAGACTTTCTAAAATCATCCCAAATGCTCTCAGTGGCTCCTGCTCTCATCCAGGGCTTCCTTCTGTCTCTGAACAGCCCCATAAATTTACAGTCCACAAAGGACACCATCTTGCTACTTGGCTCGGGCTTGAAAGCTGTTCTACTTACTACAGGACCAGCCAGGGAAAGCCTCCTGGGTGGGTGTTGAGATAACTACCAGTGTCCTGAACAACTACACCCACTTCCATAAAACAACCTACGGCATCCAGGTCTTGTTTTCTCCACTCCTTCCTCCCACTCCCACCCCCAACGTCCAAACCCTAAAATGAGGGCCTGTGACTTGGTCCTAACCCACAAGGACCTCTCTGGCTTATTCAGAGTATTAAAATTTTTTGGAATCTTAATAGTTTAATTTTCTCTTTTTGCTCAGCGATTTCACACTGGCTTTGGCAATAGGCCATCACTGAAAGCCAAGCTAGGAGGCCCTCAAAGAGAGGATGAGGTGTCCGTGGTCACGCATCCCAGGTGAAGACCTTTGACACCTGTGGTAGACGTGAGTGCTGTCTCCAGCACACTTCCGGTTCTTTCCCCGGGCACGTGGTAGGACCCGAATCCCCTGCCGCCTTAAAGTTGAGGACATGAGACTCGCTTGGCCAATTAAATATGAGCAGAAGTGATAGATGCTACTTCTGGGCTGAAGCTCTACGAGCCAGGATGGGATACGCCACATTCTCGTTCCCTCTGCCCTGGTGCCCAGCAGTATTCCAGACAGTGGCTGCACCACCAGCCTGGGTCACAGTGAAGACGACAAGCAGTAGAGCCCACAGCTGACCCAGATCAGGCAGGAGGCATGAGCAAGAAACAAACGTTTGATGTTTTAAACCGCTGACTGCGAGGTTGTTATGCAACAAAACCTAGCTCATCCTGACTGATACAACACCTTGGATTGAAAGTAAGAATTATACGGCTGCTGTGAACACAGCCTGATGCTGAGGAAACAAGACAACATCAAGAGAGGGAAGTGAAGGGTCTAGAGTGAACGGTCATCCCTTAAACCCGCCTTGTCTTCTCACGCTTTCATGCTTTTGTGCCTGTGGGTCCTTCTACTACGAATATCCTTCCCCTTTCTCCACCTAAGTGAATTCCTCCAAAATTGAACTCAAACAGCACTATCTTGGAGACTTCTCTTCCCGATGACCCCAGACAGAGTGGCATCTGTCCTCTGCTTCCGACAGGACTCTGCATGGACTTATCGTTCTAAACACATGGATACTGTGCTAAGCACTTATTACCTGGGTAGGCAGTATAGAGCCATGGTTACTAGGACAAGCTCTAGAGCAGTGGCTCAACCAGAGGTGAATTGCCCCTCGGAGGACATTTGGCAATGGCTGAAGATATTTTGGGTTGACACAACCTGAGGGAGTGCTATTGGTCAGGGATACTGTTAAACACCCTACAGTGCACAGAACAGTCCCCCAAACTATATATATATATATCTGGCCCCAAATGTCAATAGTGCCAAAGTTGAGAAAACTTATTCTAGAATAAGAATGTCTGGATTCATACTCTGACTCTTCTACTACTGTGATTTTAGGCAGGCCACTTAACTCCTCATTCAATGCCCACCACATAATAAATGCGTAATAGGGACTTCCCTGGCAGTCCAGTGGTTAAGACTCCGAGCTTCCACTGCAGGGAGCACGGGTTCGATCCCTGGTCAGGGGACTAAGTTCCCACATGCTGCGTGGCATGGTCATAAAAACCAAAAGACAAAACAAAACAAAAAAATGAAATAAATAAACGCATGATAGATGTTAGGTATTGTCAATTGCCTCCTCGATTGAACTGAAAATTCCTAGAGGGTAGGAACTAAGCTTCACTAATATACAGATCCCTACCTGTCAGCACAACTTGGATGCAGTCAGCACACAATAAATGTTTGTGGGCCGTAGGAATAAAGAGTTAGTTCACCCTTCCCTGAAAGTTAGCTAGTTGCAAATAGTAGATAAAACCCTCCGCCTGGTCCCAAGAAAACCAAGTCTCTGCATTTAGCAAAACCTCTGCTGGTTTTAATGTTAAGTATTTTATTACTTCTAGTTCATTGCAAAGTACTAATGCAAGTATAGTAACTCTCATTATCCAGAATATTTAAGAAATGAGGTCAACACACACACCATCCTGGAAGAATGCAAGTTCATGGGAAATGAGTTTTATAACAGTGATGCTATCTGGAGAAGTGACTTGAATCAAAATGAACTTCTCACCAATAGCCATAATACGTTTGATTTATTCAACCTCAAACCAAGTGCAAATATAAAATTTTAATTTGAACGAGGAACGTAACGAGAGTTTTTTTTTCTTTCTTAACTCTATTGAACAAGTTCAAACCAGAAATAAACCTAGATTTTCAAAAAGTACCAAACCAGAAAAGTATTCTGAACCAAACCGTCATGTGATTCAGCTCTATGTTTGGTCTTGGACCCAATCAAATGACCACTACAATGTGCTGGAATATTCTAACGGGCCACGGGGAAAAGCCCGTGACCATCTACGTTCAGGAGACTATCTCCACCGCCCGGGCCGGGCTCAAGGGACACTCCTCTGCTCTTTTTCCGAAACTCCTCTAAGCCCACACAGAAAACAAGTCGTTCTTTATGATAGATTGTTTGTACAATTTCACCAAAGGAGATTTTGCAAATATTATACTTCATTATACCGAGGGAGAAACAACCATGTCTTTTCATTTATGACTCACTGACGCTAAGATCAAGGATGCTTATTTCATGCGCTGTAAAGTCCCATATACATCATTAGGCAGAAGAACAAAAATAAATACATTCTTAAGCAGATGTCATCTACCCTGCTTCCCAGTGGAGACCAAACCCTCCAGCAGGCCCTCAAACTGGTAGCAATTCCATTAACACTCAAGACCACTTCCGGCTGCCCCTACTCCTGACACAGGAGGCAAGAGGAGAAAAATCAACAACACTGCCAAGCAGCGGAGGCTGAGAGGGTGCGAGTCAGTGCACCCTGAAAAGTGACTTCAGTGCACCCTGAAAAGTGACTTCAGCCACCACTGTCCTTAGCCGTTTTAAATGACACAGACACATTTTTTGTTTAATTAACATAAAAAGGGAAGCACTGCTGGGACCTTCAGCATGACCCTGTTGCAAAACTAAACCGCACAGCACAGGCCCCGCTGAGGAGACGCAGAGGAAAGGAGCATCGGGGGGCCGGGGGCCTGCTGGGCCGCAGCCTTCCAGGAGGCCCAGAGGGGGCACGGAGACACTCGACAGTTCTTCCTTTGTTTTTCCTTTTATTTCCAGGCCCAACGACACCTTTCCTTAAATATAGCACCCATGAGTCAGCCTGGGCGGGATCCTGAGGACACAAGAGCTGACGGTGTGTGGGTGCGGACGCCCGGGACCTCCCTCCTGCACACCGCGGTCCCGCCAAGGAGGCGCTGCTCTAGGTCACCACGCTATTTTGGAGTCAGAGAAGCTTGGGGGCATGAAGGGACCTCAGAGACGACCAATCACCCCCAACCTGAAGCCCTGAGAGGGGAAGCTCATGCGGGGGCGGGGTACCAATGCCCAAGGCTTTTGACCCCTGCCCATGGTTTCACAGCAGCTCTGTGGAATTTTTTTATTTTTCTAAGTCAGGTGATTTCACCGAAGAGGGTATACAGATGGCAAATAAGCACATGGGAAGATGTTGAACACCATCAGGCCACAAAGAGACAGCCCTGCATAGCTATCAGAGTGGCTAGAATAAAAACTAGTACCACCACCACGTGCTGGCGAGGATGCGGGGAAACGGCATCACTGCTGGTGGGAACGTACAAGGGTGTGGGCACTCTGGAAACAGCTTTGCAGTTTCTTTTAAAAACGTAATAAATATGCAACAGCCTATGGCCCAGCGCCTGCATTCCTGGACATTCAGCTCAGAGAAATGAGAGCTTATGGTCTCATAAACACATGTACGTGAAGGTTCGCAGCAGCTCTATCTAAAGAACCAAAAACTGGAAACCACCTAGATGTCCCCTCCTAAAAGTGAGACTTTCTTCAGAGTCTCAGAAGGCCACGCCGAGGCTGAGAATCCCAACTGACAAGCTGAGGGACCCCGTGAGAGGCTGGCGGTCCCTCCGCCCCGGCCTGCCTTTGCCCTGTGGCACTGCTCGCTGCCCCACGTGGCCCCTACATGGTGCTCAGCGGAGGTCACCTTCACGTGGTGACGGTGCTGTGCTCCTCTCTAAGGAGACGCACGGCATCCTCGGAGCTCACACCCTCAGGTCTCAGCTCTGCCCACTGAGGCTATGCACAGAAAAGTCTCTTCTTGTAGGTCAGGAGCCCCAAGGCAACCATCCTATGGGAAGCCTGGGCCTCCCGGCCACCTGCCCCTTTGGAATAAACTTCCTCCCTTAGCTCATCCAGTGTCTCCTAATTTATCTGAAGTCTGTAGGCAGGTGATGCAACCTGATGCACCCACTTCCAAGTGAGGTGCTAATACTGCGTTTGAAATATAAACCCAGGACAGGCTTTCACCTGTGCCATTTGAAAGGAGCCAGAATGCCTGGGGCTGTGCCGTATAACTGAATCCAGGGACCCATGAAACGAAGAGACCCGTGACGCCCCTCTGGGTGGCCTGAGGAAACGGGACACGTACAAATCATTGCTCTGCGGAGACCCCTGTCCTCGGGCAGCACTGCTCTCTCTCTCCTATGGGAGGGGGCAGGCGAGTCCCCAGGGCCCCTGGGGGCTGCAGGACGAATGCCTGATGCCCTCCCCTCCCGCCACGGTGAGGGGCTCACAGCCCAGCTCTGTCCGAGCAGTGAGGAGCTTTCACTTTTCACTGCCCTTTTGGGTTAGGAGTTCTCCACTTTTCCACTCCACCAGGCCAGGGGCCGAGAGGCAGCTCCAGAAGCTCGCTTCTGCTGCGGTTCCATCTGCCGATCTGTGTTTCCGTACAAAGGCCCATTGATTTAGAAGGAAAAGAATCCCCTCTCAGTTCCACCCCTGTGAACAGAAAACTGATCTTGCACCAGACTAAAATGCTACTCCAAGGCAACCATGTGAAGGCAACTCTCCTGCCCCCCTCCAGATGTAATATGTCCACGGCAACAAGCAACTCTAGTTCCCTCAACCATCTCCAAGGCCTGTGGTGCAGACCGCTCGTCAGCCCAGCATCTTCCTCTGCACTCAGTACAATTAGTCCCCATATTCCTAAAGCACGGAGCCCAGAACTACACTCAGCATCCCTCTGCACAGAGCTCCATCCCCTTCCTCTCTCCTCCAGGTGACAGACAACGGAAGGAGCAGGGAGCTGGGAGATACCCATGAGCTCAGATTGCAGCCCTGCCGATGCCCAGCTGTGCCCCTGGGACTGGCAACCTCATCTGCCTGATCCCTAGTCTGCTCGCTGTAAAAGGAGGAAGGTAATATACACCTTACAGAAATTGAATGACGTAACTTATGGAACGTGCCTGGCACAGAACAGATACTTCTGAAATCCTAGCCACTGTTATTTGATTATTGTTGTGCGGCCTAAGACTGCTGGGCGTTTGTAACAGCTGCACGGCCAGCTAATGCACGCTGAATTTTTGTTAACATTATAACTCGAATTTCATAAGAAATTCATAAGAAATTTCATAAGAATTATTGCTGAATTTCATAAGAAATATTGCTGAGCTGGATCCCCTCCATCCCATCCTTCATGCAGCTGACTTTGCAAAACCTCTACTCAGGACTTACATCCTCTTTTACAATACCTGGTCATGGAGTCATACTGAACTATTTTCTGAAATTCTTGAAATCTTATGTCCAAAGTCAGTGTAACAGGTCTGCAAACCATGGTCGGAGGTCAAGCTAATGATCCCCAGCAGTGTGCCACCTGGGACATTCAGGGCACTTCCCGCCAGGCTCACCCCCATCGACCCTTAGGGCCAGCTCCCTTCCTCTGCAGCTCCTGGTGAGACACTCCTGCCTTCCCCTGGGGATGTGGTACTTGAGGCCAATGGTGACAGATCAGAAAATCTAGGCCAGTGCAGAATGCCAAAGAAAGGATGCCAGGAAGAACCTCTGACCTGCAAGACTGTTCAGCTTCTCAGCGTGAACCAGCAGCCGGCCCACAGTGAGGGGGCAGGCGGCTCTCCGGAGGGAGCGGGCTGATTTTTGATGTGCAGCGTGATACCGCAATGTAAACAGCATCCCAGATGCTGCTCCATATGGCTTTAGCCTGGGATGGAAACTAATTACCGTCCTGTGTATATTTCCAGGTCCGGGCAATAGGGAGTTACTGTCCTGTGCACTCACTCTCCAGACCGCCTCTGAGGTCGAGGCTGCCACATACTAACAAGTTCCTTTCGTGGTTTCATTCCTTCCAGACATCAGCCCCTCCATCCCTGCAAAGGACAGGAGGAGACTGGGGCTCGGGGGAGGGGGGATGTTAGCACAGGCCAGCCCTGAGACCCATCTCTCCAGAAAGGTGCGTGGCCCAGTAACGTCACGTGAAGGACCCAACAGTTTAGGGCCTGGAAACTCTGCCCGGATGCCTAGTGGCCGTCTTGGGGTGGGAAGGTGAGCGTGGACCAGCGGCAGACAGGAAGGATGCGAACCCCAAGGGTGCACACCACAGGCTGCCACCCCATATTACAGCCAAGAAGGAAAGAGGGATTTCCACATCACACATCGAGTGTGCAGCAAAGTAGAAGCCCGTGTTTGGCAGGCAGGGCGCCCAAGACTATGGTGATGTCTGGCCCCGGAACAGTCTGTGCTGCTCGGCGGGGACTTGTGGCCACAGAGCCCCAGCTCCCGCCAGGGTCTGCACAGACTCCCACAGGCCCTCCTGGAACTCCGAAGCATGCTGGTATGCCCAGGTCAGCCCAGCTGAGCCCGGCCGCCTGACTGCGTTCTCCCTCCGTACCACCGTCCACCCTCCCAGCCCTGAGAACAGGCCAGCAGGCCGGGTCTGCTCAGCCAGGACAAAGGCAAAAAGCAGCCGTGTGGCTAGGAAGCGCTGCGCAGGCTCTCCTTTGCTCACTCTCCTTTGGGGTGTGCAAAGCGTGCTGCGGAGACCACCAGCCTCAAGACCTCAACTGGGTCTGCAGTGGAAGAAAGCAACTCCTTATCCTAAGAAAGAGAATAAGAAACATCTTCATAAGCCTGTGTCCAGCCCGCCACCAGACACGGCACAGGAAAGCAATGAAGGCCAGTGAAATCACGTACAAGTTCAAAGACCTCCCTGGCAGGAAGAGCCACAGCTACACAAAGCGGTGATGTTTCTCATACACATGTATATATATTTCATTCTCTCTCTTAAGAGCAATGGTGACTCTAAAAGACACACCAAGAAAGCAGAGGCGTGAGGGGAGGGGAGAGAAGAGATGGAGGCTTCCTCACCTGCAAAGGCTGGGCCTCCCGGGCCTGGGTGACCTCAGCCAGTTTCCACCTCCAAAACAGAATAAAAAGAGGCTGGTCCCCGGTGAGTAACCTGACACCTCTTGCCAAGCTACTGAATAAAATGGATTGTTTTTTAAACATTAAGCTCTGAGCCCTGGTGACAAAGTGAGGCCTCTCCTGCAACTGAGAAACCTTCTTGGAAAAATAAGTCCTGCTGCCTATTTTGTCATCATCCTTGACAAGTAACTGCACTTTGGGATGAGGTGGCTGAGGCCACTCAGTGAAGGCAAGTTAGCGTCACAACTGGGGGGTGCAGGTGCAGAAGAAGGGCTGCCTCTATCCCTGCCTGTTCTGTGCCAGGTCCTCGGGCCGCACGGTCTCAGTTCATCTTCACAACAGCGCGTGACAGAGGATTGTCACCCTCACATGGGAAATGAAGAAACCAAGGCTCAAAGAACTGAAGTCCCTGCCGAGGTCTGGGACGGAGTGAGGGCGTGGCTTCAGGTGTGGCTGGCCGGAGCCCCCTCTCCAGCAGACCCTCTCACTTCCTCCCCACTCTAGCACAGACCTCCTACTAACCTCAGCATCAAAGAGCCCCCAGGCCCCATTTTTTCTGCTAGGGGAAGAAGGGCACCAGCAAGCAATACTCCCTTGGTTACCCTCGTCACTTTCACCTAAACAAAGAGAACGGTGGACATTGCAGGTTCAGCATAATACGCTCAGCAACGAGAGCACGGCTGCCTCTAAGTCCTCGTAGTTGCTGTTTATTGAGCATTTATAGTATGTCCAGTCGCTGTGCCAGGCACTTCACACATGACCTCGTTTAAGGCTCACAACCTTACAGCTGGTATTAGCCCCACTGCACGGATGGTGAGACTGAGGGACAGAAAGGTAAAAGCTTTCTCTAGGGTCACACAGTCAGGAAGTGGCAGAGCTTAGACTCAAACCCAGGACTGTCCTGACGCCACGCCAGGGTTCTCTCCCTGGAAGGGTCTACACAACCCCCAGCCCAGCCACCCCCAGGGCTCTTCCAAAGCTTCAGACTGAGGAGACACTCACTGAGCAGAAGTCCTTCCCAAGTTTTCCTGACCATGTCCCTCTGGTCGATTGGGGTGGGGATGGGGGTTCTCCCGAGGCCCCATTTTAGCCGTCCAAGCACTACATCCTTTATCTGCTGAGCATCAATTTGTGTGGTGTTCAACGCAGGGCGTTAAGGCTTGCGGAGGGAGGGGCGTGCCCTCTTCCCTTCCAACCTCGCAGAGTCTTTGGATCCAGAATAGTCCCTTTGCTTGACCACTTCTAACAGAGGCAGCAAACCCCTCAAGGCCTTGACTGTCTTCAGTGGCTGTCGCCCAAATTCAATTCCCCTACTCCCTGTTCCACGACACGCACTGAAGCCTCCTGCATTTCCCACGCCAACACTGGTTCATTATTTATCAACTCATATTTAATGAATGTGCTCGTTTAATGGCTAGACAACTTGTTCTTGAGTTTCACAAATCTCAAGTCTGTCTGTTGGCATCCACTCTGCCTTAGAGGGTACATCCCCAAGGACAGGGATAGCATCAATTAAGCCATTCTCCGATGCACAGGTATCTGCAGACGGTGGATAAATGCCTGCTGCTTGGCAGCCACGGGGGTGCCACGTCCGCCTCTCAACGTGGGCAGCCACCAGAAGGGAGGTCCAGCCCTGTGAAAGGGTTTCGGGATCTAGCCCAGGGCCCGGCCATACTTAGGAAGTGCCCAGGAAACAGCTGCTGAATGTAATGTCTGCTTTAAAAAAACCCAAGACTGCCGAATTCCTCCCTTTCACTTTCCAGGACACGGAAGGGAAAACCACAACTCGGTATTGGAAAAATCAATGCTCCCGTTAAGCATCCTCGGACTCTGGATGGAGCGGAGTCTGCTCTCAATTATTCAGGAGCTGACAGACCTGCTCCAGGAACATCAGACCCCTGCTCTGTGGCCCCTCCTCGCTCCCTCCAGCCTTTCCTCAGGTCCATCACATTCGCATATCCATGGACCAGTTAGCAAACCACAGGGGCATGAAGCTTCGTCCACAGTCAGCACTGGCTTCGATGGTCCCTTGGGCAGGAGGCGGCGCTACTGAGCAGCTGCTGTGTGGAAATAGGATGTAATTCTGAACGTCTACTCATCCCTGCTCCCCGGGCCCACTGCCACGCCCACGTCAGAACTGGCTCTGCTGTGGACATAGAGGTTGTTTCTGACAGAGTCCTTAGCAATTTCTCTTTCAGCAACACAGATGTGGGAATATCTTGCACTGGTGCAGTGATTGCCCTGGTCCATCCTCTTCTGGGAAAGCTTTAAAAACAACATCACAGTTGTACACCTGAAACTAATATAATATTATAAGACAATATTACACGTCAATTACAAAAATAAAATAGATCACTGTTTATTAAAAAACAACAAGTATACTTAGAGTGTGCATGACAGAAATAAACAAATGAGTACTGTAGAAATCAAGAGAAAATCTGGGGGAAAAAGGCAACATCATAGTACTCGTGAAAAAAAAATTTAAGTGGGAAAGAATACACCCTCAAAATGACTCTACAAACACGATCTCATTTAAGACTCACAAAGTCCACATGATGTAGGAAGATTATCGATGCACCCATTTTACAGATGAGGACACCAAAGCCCAAAGAGGCCAAGCACCGAATCTGAGAGTCCTAGTTTTCCCAGCACACTGCACTCCTAGAGTATGCCCAGGAAAGTTCTCAGAGAAGGTCTTACATGTCCTAAATTACTTGGAATTAGCAAGATGCTGAATACTAATGAGTACTTAAATGCTGTGACAATGATGATGACAACGGTGAAGAGGAGGAAAAGGTTTCAATGGCCTCATACAGACTAAAATATCAATTATAACGCATTCAAAATGTCTCCGACGTTAGCATAGTTTTGTATCCGTAAGGATTTTTCAGTAGTTTCTCAAACCAGTGTCTTCCCAACCTCCCAGCTTGAACATACAGCAACCAATTTTCCTACCCTTGGCTTAGCAACCTGGGTCTCAGGATCTGCTGTCCCAACAAAACCTCCTAGCCATTTCTTAAGTTACTGGCTGCGGCTGGATTTTCCACTTGACATTGTTAATAGATTAAACTGTTTATCTCATTGTCATACACAGGCCTTTTCAGTTTCCTGCTAATAGATTCAGGTTAGATAAGGATTACAGAAGTGATACTCCCTGAGTTCCTCTCCATACCCCAGCCGGTCTCCTTTCCCCATAGTTATGAGATGTATTGTATTAAACCTACTCTCCAGATAGCTAACTTGCAAAAAGAAAATCTTACACACCCATGTATAGCAGAGGATTAGCCAAACACCAGCTCCTGCACGACTGTGGAAGAAGCACTTAACACAAGATCCTGCTGAATTATACATTTTACGACTCAGTCATCAATTACCATAGAGAAGAAGAAAACAAATTGAGCTGAGCCTGGAAAGAATGTCAGTGCAATTGGAAAAACACTCGCTGGGAACCGCCTGGGGGTGCAGGGACCTCCCCGGTAACTGCCGGGGTCCCACCAACTCTCAGCATACCAAGAGAAGTTGCCAGGTGAGCCGGTGGATAGCAAATCCCTCCGTCCCAGGGCACACGGAAGACTCCCCATAGTGAATGAAAATATTGAGCACTGCTAATATAAAATGTATTACAGCTTCTTCTTGGAAGAACAATAAACAATCAGTTTATTTCTCCTGATTAAATGGAATGGGGGGGCAGGATGCAGAGGACCCATTAAGAAGGGTAAAGAAAGAAAACAACTGTCACAGCCCCCAAAGCCCAAGGCCAAAGTACCTCATTCCTGCCCTCCGGATGCATTAAGACCAATTTTATAAACATGAGCGAATGGACCAGACCACCCTTTCGGCAAGCTCTCCAAGGACAGAGCCTTACCGGGCCTCACAATACATATATCATCTCTGGGTTAGGCGAACCCTAATCTTAGTCACCAGGTCAATGGAAATGATCTCAATGTCTTTGTCTGAGATGCTGTATCATTTTATTTTCCCTTTCCACCCAGAATCTTACCACAAAGTTAAAATGGTAGATTCACAGGATAACAGTGACCTTCAAGAGGGTGGAGTCTCTTCAGTTGAATACTGGTTACCACCAGGTCGAATGAGAAGTTTTTTCCTACTCATTCTGAGATGGGAAAATAAAAACATAAAAAACAACAAGTATACTTAGAGTGTACAACAAGTATACTCCCCCTCCACGCTCCCCCCTACCCCATCAAATCATACATACATATGAACTGCAGAGGTTCATCCCGCTTTTGCTTACTGTCTGGAAAATTCGTTGGGTCCCTTGGAAGAAATTCTTGGTAGCAACTCTAGGATTTTGTTGAGGTGCCACTTTCACCACTTTTACTGTCTGCAGCTCCTACTTTTGGTTACTTATAAAACTTACCAGCTGGTTTGGAGCAAAATAGAAATACACATTTCAGGAAATAAAACATGTAGTATTGACTAGCGGCCTGAAGAGATACCTTTTGTTGAATGGGTTTCCATAAAGTGATATCAAGTAAATAAAATGCCCAAGTAAAGCTCAATGGAGGGGAAAGATCAGATCTCTAGGAGTGAATTCTTTTTTGTGTGTGTGTTGTTTTTTTTTTTGCGGTACGCGGGCCTCTCGCTGTTGTGGCCTCTCCCGATGTGGAGCACAGGCTCCGGACACACAGGCTCAGCGGCCATGGCTCACGGTCCCAGCCGCTCCACGGCATGTGGGATCTTCCCGGACCGGGTCACGAACCCGCGTCCCCTGCATCGGCAGGCGGACTCTCAACCACTGCGCCACCAGGGAAGCCCTAGGAGTGAATTCTTAACGGAACTGCTGAGAAACACACCAGACAAGTTAGTCAAAAGCCTGCGCGTCTTGGCTTACCAGGGAAATGATGATCATAAATCATTCCTCATCAGAGAAAGCCTGGAGGGCCCTGCCTTCCCATGCAGAGCGGTCTTCCCTGCACACACACTGTGAGAAGGTATCGTCCCTGACCTTGTTCCCTGAGGCTTGTATTGGTCTTTGATCCCCAGCCCCATAACTGAACCAAAGGAAACTACACTAGGAAACAGAGACAGAGGGTAAGACCAGCCTTCTTCTCAATGTTCCATGAAATACACTTCAGGAAGCTGTTGTGGTCCCACAATAGCGTGTGAATTCACGGGTAGCCTGTGAATACCGGTCTTTGAGAAATCCATTTCATTGCAGCCTTATTGGGTGAGGCAGAATCATCTTCCAGGACGGTACTGGGTGAAAGTGGCACCTCAACAAAATCCTGGAGTTGCTACCAAGAATTTCTTCCCAGGGACCCCGTGAATTTTCCAGACAGACACTGCCTCACCAGTACTTAAGATGTCTCCTAATTCCACCTCCACTAACATTGATTGAGCCTGTACCATGTGCCAGGAGCCATCCGAGGCACTTTTAGAACACTGCGTCCCTGAACTCTCATCCCCCACCCCGTGAGGTCATGCCTCCTCTCTCCATTTTTCAGAGGGCTTGCAGGCCATGTGCAGACTGGGATTTCACCCAGGTCTCCTAAAGCCCAGTCTGGCACCCCTACTCCTATGGCAGGAAGGTCACAGGAATAAGCAATGAGCCTGCCTTAATTGTTCTTTTTTCCCTTTTTTTGTTCCTCCTCTCCCGGATGACTCGACAGTTCTTTTATGGGTAGATAATGCCGCAGAGCTACTGTCTATCATTCATTCATTCATCCATTCCTTTAACAAACATTTTAAAAACACGTCCTATGTTTAAAGCCAAGGTGGATCTCCCCACGTGAGTAAGGACTTTATCCACTAATGAAGTTTTTTAAGGGAAAAGAAAAATGTAAACATGACTGTATTGAATACGCTCTGGCCTCGCTTTCCTCACCTGTAAAATGTGGGTATTGGAGAAAATGAGTTCTAAAACCTCTCCCAGACTCAGATTTATATTATGATACTTATGTAGGTTATAGAAAAGAAATTGTTATTTTTTAAATTCTAAGAACAGAGGCCTAATTCCCTAATGAGATCATATTTTTATCTATAGTGTCTTTTAGCCCAGGAGACCTGAATTGTCTTTAAAATAATAATACACCCCTGGAAAAATGAAC
The DNA here is from genome assembly GCF_963455315.2 of Globicephala melas. Classification (NCBI taxonomy): domain Eukaryota; kingdom Metazoa; phylum Chordata; class Mammalia; order Artiodactyla; family Delphinidae; genus Globicephala; species Globicephala melas. Next base: position 23,494,067 of record NC_083314.1, read on the forward strand.
GACCAGGTGTCTTGGGGGAACCACAACGAGATAGTTGATGGCAGAACTACAGTAAGTCATGTCTGACTACAGGATCATGGGACCAGGTTGGACCAGATTCTTCCAGACCCCCAGGGTGGCCTCCACAGTCTAGCAGACTGGACCCATCGGTCTGAGGGAATGCTACAATGCTGAGTGTTTCCATGTTGTTGGGGCCACCTGTAGTACCACACTCCTTAGTTAACTAAGATAACAGTATGCAACCACAGGAGGGCACACAGTCTCAAAAGAACTGGACATACAAAATCCCAAATATTCCAACGAGACAATGGAGGTTGGCACTCTAACTGGCTTTTCACGTTACAAGAGAGTTCACAGTTGGGTTTGTTGCGATTTGTAAACAATGAGCTCCCAATTCATGAAAAATACATCATTCACAACGTCAATTCCACCCAGTCAGGAAAAAATCATTGCAAGGCACATTTGTCACGGACTGGAGGGAACAATGTGTATAGCTTACAATGCCAAGATCTCGTCTCTTATCAAAACCCATAGACCAGGACTTCCCTGGTGGTCCAGTGAATAAGACTCCACGCTCCCAATGCAGGGGCCCCAGGTTCGATTCCTGGTCGTGGAACTAGATCCAGCATGCATGCTGCAACTAAGAGTTGTCATGCCACAACTGAAGATCCCGAGTGCCGCAACTAAGACCTGGTGCAACCTAAATAAATTAAAAATATATATATATATAGATCCTTCCATGCTGACAGTGTGTCCACAACACAATTTAGAAGAGTTCGTGAGTTAATCCTGAATCACTGATGACCTGAAGTCTACAAGTTTTTTCAATCAAGATATAAAACTCTTACCATTAAATATTTTAAAATTCTGCCTTTAGACAACTACATTGAAACCCGACAAAATAAAATAAGCCTAAACAATGTTATCAATGCTCCCAGGAATATAAATAAACTACAGAGAACTAATCTAATCTGTAACTACATTTAACTGGCATGTGCCACCAAAATCAGAAAAGTGGCTCGGTAGCAATTTGGCGCTAAAAAGCAAAGTTCTGAAAATGCTTTCTGTAACACCTGAAATACATTTCTCTAAAAGCAGAAGCCGTCCAGTTTAATATGTTTTTTCTTGTTAAACCTAAAAGCCTGGTAAATCTTGAGCTGTGTTTTTGTGATGCCTCAACACCAATCTCTCTTTTTCTCTATGCCCCACCTTTATTTGAAAGGATTCAAGCTGGATGAATTACTTTTATCTTTGATAAAACGAGGTCTTTGAAGTGACGTTTTGGCTCTGCAGAGGCAAAGCCTCAGTTTCCAAACTGAACTATCTGAGGAGGCCGAAGCCCTCAGAGAACAATGCATTTTTCACTTGTCAGTTTAATGTGCTGGCATCCTACCAGCACAGCCTCTAATATCAATCAGTCTAACCATTAACGAGAATCTTGGGTATTGTACTCATTTATTTTGATGATACTTTTTCAATGTGAAATTACAAAGAACCATTCTTCCAGTTAAGAGAGATGAGAGGCAGATAATTAATGGATCTTAAGGAAAAGCACACAATTAAATGTGCCCAGTTTCGGCCTCGACTGCCCAAGGTCCACACCAAAGAAATCTTGTCACATTTCCAGACACCATGATACGTACTTCACATACAGCAGGTTTTGAATCAAATGTCTGGAATTACATAGTCACAGAGAGTTAGAACTCTACAGGCCCCCATGAGCTCACCCTCACGCAGAATGCATATTTTAAAAGGAGGAATCTGAGCCAGAGCTGCAGCCCTTGGGTCCCTTTGCCCCTCTGAGTCTTGGTTTCCTCCTTCTTAAACAGATCAGGGTAACACCCAGAACCTCACGTAAATGACTAGGGGTTCTCCCAGATCTGAAAAGTCCTGAAGCCTTTCCAGAAAGATCCTGGCTGCACACCTGAGGGGGAAGGGTGCCCCATCTTAAGAAAACAGCATATGCAACCCGAACTCGTGACCCGATAAATCTGGACCTTCCATATTCTCTTCCAGATAAGAATTTCCCACTTAAAAGTACTTACCACCATATTCTTTTTTTTTTTTTTAAGTAAGTATCCCACTAAGGCTTTTAAATTTTAATTGGGTTTACCCTCAGATAAAAATTTCACACTTTTAAAAACCACATAAAACCATTTTAAACTGCTCGAATTTTTTTACCATATATATTAGTTAGTTTTTTACTTTAAAAAAGGCAACAAAACTAGTCAACACACAAAAAACTAAAGGAAACAAAATTCCAATGGCCCTGAAAAAATAGTGAGCACCAAGAAGGCAAGGATTTTGTATTATAATTCCTTAAATGTCCCCCAGGTAACTAGACCAGCGTTTTGTTTTGGTTTTTGTACACATGATTGCTAGTACAATTTTGGAATAAATCAAGAAAACCTATTTTTGGAAGATGCATGCTTATTTTAATTTAGCACTTTAAACCTGGTGTTTCAATGGCCCAGTTACTTTTAAATGGCATAACACAGGGAGGTCAAGAACTGTTGATTAATTTCTAGTTGTCTTAAAGAACAAGAGAGAACACCCTTCTTCCCCAGTGCAATTCGCTTCTGTTCAGATCTCAGAAAACCGTAAATGTGAACACGCCTGAATTTAAGCCATTGAACGCAAAGCACGTGATACAACTACCTGTGAGCAAATTTCAAGCGCCTGCTCCTTTACAAACAGACACAGAGGAGCAAAAACTCTGGAACACTCTATTTCAGAGACAGGCACATCTGAAGCCTGAGCTGTAGGAAAGGCCTGAAGCACTTTGCATACAGCTCCTACCCATGGAAGCAAATGAGCAGAGGCGCTTCTCAACACATTCCCTTTCAGTAAAAAGGCCTCTGCGAATTTGCATAATCTAAATGGCTAAATACGTTTCAGAGTGCATTTCCAAACAACCTGCTTTGCACTTTGTTTTTAACTACAGGGACATCTTCGAATTCCCCTACACTGGCGCTGGGACTTCTCACAGTGATGAACTGGCAGGGAGGCCACACAGCAGGAGAGCTAACCCAGCAGCCAGGCTCCAGGCTTTGCGGGGCTGTCACCTCTGCCTGCGCACCTCGTCACACAGTCATGCCTCCGCAGAAGCAAAGAACCGCCCGCGCACACGAGGCATGAAAGGTCTAACTCTGCTCAAAGACACAGCAGCACACTAAAAAAGTGTTCTCAGTATGGGTCTGAAGGTCAGGGGTTGGTTGTGTGACCGGAGGCTGAACATGCAATTTCCAACCTGTGTGTGTGAACGGGCTGCTGGGAGTGTATGTGTGAGGGTGCGTACAGGTGAGGACGGGGACCCCTGAGTGCGGTGCTGCAGCGTAGACAGAAGCAGCACAGTCCGAGGAGAGGACCGAGTATCGATACTGTAGAGCCTCAAACAGCGCCGGCTGGGGTTTTATCTATAAAACACTGAACAGCCAAGCCAAAAGGCCCCGTCAATCAAGTTGTCTGGCCTTCTGTAGACAAAATATCAATCTCAGGTAATCAAGTGATTTTTGACTCAAGGAGCAGATGTTTTGGTGTCACAGATAAGGCTCCGCCGCAACAATCTGTATGTGAAAAACAAAACTGAGCGTATCGTGCAAGCAATCAACCAAAAGCTCAAAAGTCCCTAGGATCCCATAATTTCCAGTTGGTTACCCACCCTTCCCCCACAGACACTCCCTATCAGCCGCACATGACCAGAGAGTGAGGCTGGCAGGGACTTTTTCCCTGGCCCTTCTCTGTGGGTGTCTGAAACCTTGTTTAAAGAAGGGAGGTAGGCTGGACCACAGGCAGGCCTCGTTGCCACCTCTGGACCTGTTCGCTACCTTGACACCACTCAACCCTCTGGTTTCTCAGCTGGCATCCCTCTGGCAAATGAAAAAAAGAAAATTGTCATCTATCATTATTTATCTCCCCTTTAACTCACTTCCAGACAAGAGCCCTTTTCAAACATCGGGACACACAAAATACTTTGAGAGCCAGCCAGTAGGAGCTGCTAATCCACCACTAGAAAGGGCAAATGGAAAGTTGGAGAACAAGTTAAAACAACTTGGCTATGCTGGCTACGCTCCAGGGTATAAAAAGCCAAAGGGAGGACTGGAACAGAGGACCATCTCATAGACCTTTAATTGTGGGCAAGAAGGCCGAGAAACCTGAGCCATTCCTTCAGTGAGAAGCATTTTCCACCTGCCCTTCACCACCATCCGTCCCCTTCCAGGTGGACCATACCTCCTCTAAAGGTGGTGTGCCCGTGCCAGATGCCCTGTGCTGGCCACAAAATGCCAGGCTGATTGGGGCCAGATTCTGCGTACATATTTGCCTCCCCATCATCAGCAGAAGGCGGAGTCTCATGAAAAGAAATGCCTCGTCTACAAAGATTCAGACTGTGATTTCTGAAGTGGGAGTATGACAGACACATGCTTTGGAGCCCAGAATAACTTAGAGCAGCATGTAGAGTAGAAATATAAAGTTCTCAGTTGCTGTGGTTTAAGTTACTGAGGTACAGCGAATAGTACTTGATAGTCAAGATTAAATCGGAAGACTACCTACTACAATAAAATGCAGACTTTCGCCCAAGGTAGCACAAGAACCCCTTACACGCCGAACTAGGAAATTCCCCAGACTCTGGAAAAGCTAAGAGAAAGTCCAGACCTTTTCAGAAGTGCTAGCTTCAACTCTTACATCTTTCATACGATGCTCTGATCCTCCTAAGAGTGTAAACAGCCTAGGACTGAGATGAACTGTGTACAGAAATAAACCCGTCTACCGCCATAGCCAAAACAAGATGTCAGTGTGCTGAATCACAACAGATGCACTTGAAAACGTACTTGAAATGTACCTGTACCAGCCAATGAGCATATCCATGAGGACGTATCTACCTTAGGGATATCACCCAGATGCAATTCAACCTAATGTAATGTAATATCCTGTTATTAAAGAAACTATCTGCTTAGCTCAAAGCCTAGTTTTCATTTTAATTCATACATCAAACTGTATCTTCTGCTGACCCCACAAATATTGCAATGTCCTGACAATTTCCTGAGGCTAGGTGATTGTTCACCCAAAAGACCGGCCAATGCCACATCTGCAGGTTTCAGCGCCCTGTTCCAGAATCACGTCACTCATTTTCCTAGCCTATTAGTAGAGTCTGAGTTAATTCGATGACATCCTTGTCAGTTCTCCTCTGCCTAAATGAAGCACAGAATTAAGTGTTTCACCTGATCAGACAAAAGCTACACTCAGCAGCTCTGTTCACTATCTTTGGAGATTCACCAGGAAGCTTTATGGTAACACTCACGAATATTATCTTCCCCAAAAATGAGTGGTGACCTACCAGAGATACCTTAAAAAATGTCTTTTAAGATGTACATGGAAATAACAACAGAAATGACTCCGGTTCACTGTCCAAGCTACAAAGTGCATGGCCAGTGCCTAGGTACCTCCCCAGCAAACACACCTGGAGAGGATTATAAGTTGTGACTGCCCCAGGGCCCTGGTCAGAGTCTTTCTGACTCAGTAGAAGGTAAGAAAAAGGGACACGTGGGCATGAAAGCAGCACAAGTTCTAGAAAAATCTCAGGGCAAGACCTACCACTCTGGGCTTCTGCTGGTCCAGGGTATGCAGGAAGGCAGAGTTGGGGTCCAGGCAGCGCTCGGGGTCACTGGAGATGTCCTCCTCCGAGTCCTCATAGGAGGAGGAGAAGCCAGTGGAAGACGCAGAGGAAGAGGACAGTTTCCTCAGCGGCAGGCCGCCCAGAGGGCTTCCCTGCACCTCCTCCAAGGCACCATCCTCCTGGGCACCCATGTCTGTAATGATGACGGCGGGGATATTGCTTCGGCTGCACGCCTCTCCCCCGGAAGGCTTGTCCTTCTGATCTGGGGAGAGCTGCTCTGGGCTGGGGTGAGCATCTCTGCCCTGAGGCTGGCTTCCCCAAGTCCCCTCGGATTGTACCCCTGTGACACACGTCCAGGCCAGACCCGCTTCTTCCATGGAGCCCAGCCAAACCCTGGAGCTCCCAGGCTGCACACCCACCCTGTCCCCAGGAAGGCACTGAGGTTCTTTCAGATCTTTTGCTTCCCAACAGGGCAAAGGCTCCAGCATTCCGCCAGAGGGAATCCCCGCCTCCAACTCCCCCGGGCCTGGCTGTGCTGAGCTGCTGCCCCCAAGCAAGCCCAGCGACACAGACCCTTCATCCACTCTGTTGGAGCGCGGCCGTGCCTCCCTGGCCACTAGGGCCCCACTCTGGGTCCCCTCGGAGCCTACTGAGCCCCAGTCTCTGGGCTGCCTGAACCAGCCCGGGGCCTCAGAGGAGTCCGCTGGACTCTGCGCGTTCACAGTCCTCTCCTCTGGCCTTTTGTCCGCTTCAGGCGCCCCGGAGCCCGGCATGCCACCGGGCAGATTTCCTCTCCCCACCTTCCCAGGGGGCTCTCCACTGCGGGGCCCGCCCCTCTCTGGGGCCGGACTTGTCTCACTGCCCAAAGACTGCCCCTGACTCTTGGACAGGGCCTCTCGAGGGTACACACCCCCAACCTCGCGGGCCCTCTCAGACAGCTCAGTGAGGGCTGGGTCCTGTGGATGGTGTGGCCCAGTGGATGTGGCTCTCGCTGCCACTTCTGCGGCCATCGTTATGTTCACTCCGACCAGCCCCAACGGGGGAGCTTGGTAATTCTGAGTTCCCAAAGGAGGAGAAACCCTCTTGTCAACTTCCATAGCAATGGGTGAGCCACAGTGGCGTCCGGCCGGGACCGGCTTTCTCATTTTCACCGAAGCGCCTGGACCCTGAGCCGCTGATCCTGCCGGGGCAGCAGGGCCGGGGAAAGGTGCTACTCCCTCTTTGTCTTTCGAGAGGCGTTGGCTGGGCGTCCCTCCTCTTCTCCGGGAGTCGGCCTCTGAAGTCTCCGGACATTGTTCCCCCCAGGACTTTGTCCTCCGCCCCTCACTCGGAGCCAGGACCCTTCCTCGGGGCTGACTGATGCTGCGGAAGGGGCACGGGGAGGGCGATCGAGCCCTGCCCAAACGCGGGCTGCGGGGCGCTTGAGCGGCGGAGCTCTGCGCCTGGATGTGTGCCTCGAACATGCCCACTTTCTGGTTCACCTGCACGTTCTGCAGCTCGCGCTGTAGGATTCGAAGCTTCCTTTTGGCCTCCTCCGGCCCCGGAGGGGAGAGGGTACCAGTGGTCACCACCTGCTGCCCGTCGCCTCTTAGGCGACCCGCCCAACTCGGGCTGCCCACGCTGCTGCCGCTGCCGCTGCTACTATTCAGCCTGCGCCGGCCACTCCGCCAGCCCAGGGGGCTCCCGGGCTCCTCCGGCGACGACTCGGCTGCGGGGAAGAGGAAAGAGGAGCCACTCCCGGGGCTGAAAACGCTGCCGGGGCTCAACACGGCCCTCCTCGGCGGCGGGGGCGTCTCGCTGCTGCTGGGCCGAGGGCCGCCGCCGCTCTTCACCTGGTTGGCGCTATTCATGATCACCAGGCTGTTGAGTGCATAGCAGTACATAGCCATAGTACTGGGTCCGCCGCGCTGCCCGCCGCCGCCGCTCCTGTTCCGGCTCCGCCGCCGGCGCCTCCTCCTCCCGAGGCTCTCGGCTCCCGGCTCAGCCCCAGAGGCCCGGCGGCCGCGGCTCCGCGCGCGGATGGGGTGGCATGGCCTGGACGTTGGGCGGGGGGCAAGACCGCGGGCTCAGCCCCCGCCGAGTTCCGTAAACAACAGCGCCGCTGTGGAGACACAAGGAGAAAAGTCAGGACCCTAGAGGGCGGGTGCGGGGGACGGCTAGGGGACTAGGACTGGGATTGGGATCCCGCAATCTGTCGGGGATCGGTGCCACTGGACATCTTATCTACAGGGGCTGTGCGGCACGGCGAGGACACAAACCCCGGGGGCCCTCGGTCGCCAGCTAGGTTGTGGGTGTGTTTTCCGAGTGCGCTCCCACCCTTCGCCCCAGACTGTGATGCGCTTGAAGGTCCCTTCAAATTCCAAATTCTAAGAGTTGCCTCCAGAGCCGCGCGGACGGGCGGGAGACTGTACAACCACTTGATTGCTAAGCGGGCTATGTGCGGGGCGCGGCAGATTCCGAGCTCTCCGAGAGTGAGGACACCCCCTCCACCGTCTCTGGGTCCCCTCGGCTTTGCAAACACTGGTTGCATCGGGTATAACGGGGCAGCTCCCCCCACCCGCCTTGGGCTTCAGGATCTCCTCGCTCCACCCTCTCTGGCCATCAGGGACCGACTCGGAGGGAACCTGAGCTGGACCTGCCTTCCCCGGTCGCTGCCTGAGCCCGGATCTAGGAAGACCCCTGCGTGCCTGCCTTTTACCTTCCTGACCCTGGCCTTGGTGCTGTGTCCCTCGGCCTACGACGGCCTGGGCGCGCGGCGGGGCCGCAGCCTAGGCATTTTTCAGCACTGGCTTTGTCGCCAGTCCCCAAACAAGTGTGTATTGTGAGTGTGGGTGCGTCTGCGCGCGCCCGGGGCCGAGGCGCTGCTCGTCCCCTGTACCGGAACCAATACACGCCGCCCCCCCGCACGCTGTCGCCCCCCGCGTAGGGGTGTGTGTGTGTGTGTGTGTGTGTGTGTGTGTGTGTGTGTGTGTGTCTGTGTGTGTCTGTGTCTGTGTGTGTGTGTGTGCGCGGACAGCGAGTCCGCACTCCGCACACCCTGTGCCGGAGGACGCGGCTGCCTCTGCGGGCTCCGGGACCCTTGCCCACTCGGAAGGACTCCAGGGTGTGCATGGCTGCAGCCAGGCGGAAGCCCGGGCTCTGCAAACCTCCCGGGGCCCCGCTCTAAGCCCGGAGGCGGCGCGGCCGAGTGCAGGGCTTCTCCGTATCCTGGGCAGCCTCGCCCGGCGCCAAGCCGGCTGCCCGGCGGCCGGAGCCCGTGGACGCCTGCAGCGCGCCGAGGTAGGCGGCGGGGAGTCAGCGGCCCGGAAGGCGAGCACGGGAAACGCCGAAAACTCGCTTCTCCCTCCTCTCCACGCCACCCTCCCCAATCAAACCCCCTTGCCCGTCTCCCTGGCCCACCTCTCTGCGCCTTTTCAGAACCCGGAACCCTCAGATTCGCTCCAGAGCAGAGAGAGAGGGGAAAGAGGGTTCGGAGGCGAGAACCATTAAAAAGCCGCCAAACTTACCTACAATTGCTCAAGATTCCCGCGTCCTGTGCAGACTACATGGCCCGGGGAAGCAGACCTCGAAGGAGAAAGATGGCTTTAAAAGTAAAAAAGTTCGTAAATGGTTTCCTCACTTCTTTTGGAAGACAAAAAAAAAGGGGGGAATGGGAAAAAAGAGGGAAAGCTCCTTGGCCGGGGCGGGAGATCCGGGCGGTGGCGACGCCGGCCGGCCCTGCACGCCCTTGTGGGCTGTTGAGATACTACCCCTGTCAGTGTCTGCTCCCTGCTACTTCAGTGTTTGTTCAATGTGCGATTAAAAAAAAAAAGTTGGGGCGGGGGGGTTTGGGGTGGAGGAGGGAGGAGGGAGAAAGGCGGGGGCTTGGGGTAGGAAAGCAGGAAGGAAGTTGTGAGCCTGTCTGGGGTTGAACTCAGCGGAACAAGTTTTTCTTTTCTTCTTTTTTTTCTATTGCTTGGCAAGACCGAGGGAGGGAAACACTTAAAAAAAAAAGTTTCCATTGTTAGCTAACAACCAAAAAAAAAAAAAAAAAAAAACCTTTTAACTTCTGCGGGTTAAAGATATACGATCCATTTTCCACACCCTCCAGTGAGCCTCGCTGACGGCTAGCTTTATGAAACATTTTTTGAAAAATGTTTTTAATAAAGTTTGAGCGTGCATTTTAAGCAAAGCAAATCATGGGGACTTTTTTAACATTTAAAACGGGCTAAAGCCTTATATAAACGGTTTGTGTTCTTGTACACAAATATGCAAATTCGAAGAAGGTACTTTGTGGGCACCTCGTTGCAGAGTTGCAGATTTTAAATGCTTCACACTTGTATTTTGGAAGACTGGTTGGGCTGTGAGCTGTTGATGGTTTTGCAGTACAATTGCTAGTTGTATAAACACGCCTTCGCACTGCACAGTTTTCTGTTACTAAATGCACACAGCAAATGTGACATTGGCATATTTTTGCACTCAGTTCTCAAGGGTATTTTAAGAAAAAGGATAGTCCTGGAACTGAGAAGGCCTGAGACCCCTTGCTCAGTCTCCTGCAGCTGGATGATTTTCAAGAGACTTTTCCCCCCAACATCAGCAATTACTACTGGGCAGGGATCTTACCCCATTTAAGCTCTGGTGCTGCAAGTGTGTTTTCCATAATTCCCTAAATTCTACACTACAGAATTTAGTGGAAAGAGGGAAAACACAGCTGCCAGGCTCAGGAAATGTAAAACTCCAAAGCCTGTATCAGTCCTGATAGTCTTATTAGCTAAAATTTAGATGGAAATTTTGACTTTGCTTGTGGCAAACCCATCTCTTGCTTGTTTATGTAACAATACTCTGTGAGAAAAGCTGCCTGCTGCTGCATCAGAAAAAAGACTCATGTTAAATCTGAAACTGAGATCTTCTAGCTAAGAATTCCCAGGAATGAGACACTTTTGAGTCCTACTTGTTTTTTTAACGTGCCATGTTGAAAAGACTGAGCCTGGATCCTCTCCCATCCCCAATGGGGCTAAATAAAAAGAGCCCAGAGTTTATTCAGGTGTTGACTCAGGATCTGGGCAGTTGCTAAGGCAGAGAAGCCAGCTCTACCCTTGCCCCTAATTCGCTTCCCCAGTGACAAGAAACAGGAGCTGCCAGTTCCCAGGAGACCCACTCCATGGAGCTTATTTCTATCATAGGAGATGCAAACACCCATGCCAGGTGTCATGGTGGAAACAACTGGAGGACCTAGCAGTGCATACAGTGAACACAGAATCTTAGCTTTCCAGCCTCTGGGAACTCTCACTGTCACCTCAGACATCATTGGCATTCCGAAGAATTGAGAAATTCAGCCTTCCTGAATGAAGAGTTCTTGCTCAGAACGCAGCCAGCAACTGGTCAGGTGTGGCATGCTGAAGGGATTCCTGCCTTGGGCTGGCGGTAGAACTAAATGATAGTTCTACCAGTCTGAAGTTCTAACTGTGCTACCAAGGACGGCAGGGATTAGGGAAAAGATGGAGCAAAAGCCATATCTGGAAGCCAGCATGGTTGGCTTGCATCTTGAAGCAGAATCTGGTAGCCTTCCATGATTTTAAATGAACAAAGAAAAAAAGTTATATAGCACTTATTATCCAGGCACTGTTCTAAGCACATTATAAATATTTACACATTTCAATCCTTATAACGACCATATGAGATACATACTGTTATTACCCCCATTTTATAGGTGAAGAAATTAAAGCACAAAGTGGTAAGCCATTTGCCACATCTATTCAATATTGTACTGGAAGTCCTAGTCAGAGCAACTAGACGAGAAAAAGAAATAAAAGGCATCCAGATTGGACAGGAAGAAGTAAAAGTGTATTTATTGATAATATGATTGCCTATATAGACTATCGTATGGAGTCTACAAAGAAGCTACTAGAACTAATAAGTGAGTTTAACAAGTGTATTAGTTGCAAGGGCTGCTGTAACAAAGTACCATAGACTGAGTGGCTTAGACAATAGAAATTTATTTTCTCACAATTCTGGCGGCAAGAAGTCTGAGATCAAGGTGTTGGTCGGTTTGGCTTCTTATAAGGCCTCTCTCCTTGGCTTTTAGATGGCCATCTTCCCCCTATGTCTTCACATGGTCTTCTCTCTGTGTGTCTGTGTTCTAGTTTCCTCCTCTTGTAAGAACATCAGTCATATTGCATTAGGACCCACCTAATTTTAACTAAATTACCTCTTTAAGGACCCTATCTCAAAATACAGTCACATTCTAAGGTACTGGGAATTAGAACTTCAACATGTAAATTTTGGGGTAACTATTCAGCCCATAGCAACAAGGTTGCTGGATTCAAGACCAATATACCATAATCAATTGGTTTCCACATATTAGCAATGAACAATCAGAAATCAAAACTTAAAAAATAATATTTATAATATCATCAAAAACTATAAAATATATAGGGATAAACATGAAAAAAGATGTATAAAACCACAGAGTAAAAACTACAAGACACTACTGAAAAAATTAAAGAAGACCTAAATAAATGGAGAGATATACCATGTTCATGAATTGGAGGACTCAATATTGTTAAGATGTCAATTCTTCCCAAATTGATCTATAGAGCCAGTGCAGTCAAAATCAGTATCCCAGCAAGTTTTTATTTTTGTAGAAGTTGACAAGCTTATTCGAAATTTCATTGGAAACTGCAAAGGATCTAGAAGAGCCAAAACAGCTTTGAAAAAGAACAAAGTGGAAGGACTATTTGATTTCAAGACTTATCATAAAGTTACAATAATCAGGAACATGTGGTATTAACATAAAGTTAGACAAATAGATCAATGTGACAGAATATGAGTCTAGAAATAGGCCAACATATATACATATGGACAATTGATTTTTTTTAAAGATCTTTATTGGAGTATAATTACTTTACAATGGTGTGTTAGTTTCTGCTTTATAACAAAGTAAATCAGCTATACATATACATATGTCCCCATATCTCCTCCCTCTTGCATCTCCCTCCCACCCTCCCTATCCCACCCCTCTAGGTGGTCATTTGACAATTGATTTTTGATACAGGTGCAGAAAAGTTGAGAAAGGAATCTTTTTGACAAGTAGTGCTGTAACAATTGGATACCCATGTGCAAAAAAAAAAAAAAAAAAGAACTTCAATCCATATCTTGCACCACATACAAAAAATTAAATCAAAATGGCTCATAGATCTAACTGTAAAAGCTAAAACCATAAAACTTTTATAAGAAAACATAAGAGAATATCTTTGGGATCTTCAGTTAAGCAACTATTTCTTAGATACAATACTGAAAGCATGATCCACAAAAAGAATTTTGGCAGGTTGGACTATATTAAAATTTAAAACTTCTGCTCTTCTGAAAAGAATGAAAAGACAAGTTGCAGACTAGAAGAAAATGTATGCAAAATGCATATTTGATAAAGGACTTGTATCTAGAAAGAGAACTCTTAAAACTCAATAATAAGAGAACACTCAATTTAAAAAAACGGGCAGAAGATTTGAGCAGACACTTCAACAAAGAAGTATAGGAGTGGCAAACATGCATATGAAAAGATGCTCAACATCATTAGTCAGTAGGGAAGTGCAAGTTAAACCACAATTAAACACCATTACACACCTATTAGAGTGGTTAAAAACGTAAAACCTTACTTGGTAAAAATATGGGGGAACAGAGCTCTCATACACTGCTAGTAGGAATATAAAATGACATAACCACTTTGGAAAACAGCTTGACAGTTTCTTAAAAAGTTAAACATATACCTATCATACGACCCAAGCATTCCACTCTTAGGTATTTACTGTAGAGAAATGAAAGCGTATGTCTATACAAAGATATGTACACCAATGTTCATAGCTGCTTTATTTGAATTAGTCATAAACAGGAAACTACCCAAATGTTCATCAACATGTGAATGAATAGACAAATTGTGATATGTCTATACAATGGAATACTATTCATCAACAAAAAGAAATGAACTATTGATATACATACAACATGGATGAGTCTCAATGTAATTATGCTGAGTGAAAGAAGCTAGACTGACAAGAATATCTACTGCATAATTCCTTTTATAGAAAATTCTAGAAAACACAAATTAATCTATAATAACAGAAAGCAGATTGGTGGCAGTCTAAAAATGGGGGGCTGTGGGGAGGAATGGGAGACAGGGAAGACAAAGGGGCATGAGGAAACTTTTGGAGGTGAGGGATACGTTCACTATCTTAATTGTAAGGAAATGTATACACCAGGGAAAACTTATCAAATTATGAAATGTTAGATATGTGCGTTATTGGACTGTATATCAATTATAACTTAATAAATACTTTTTAAAAATAGCTATGGACAGCTACAGCCTTTGATAAGGATGTTATGGGCCCCCATCCTAGTGCCAAGCAGAGTGCCTGACATATGATATACTCTCTGGGTAAAATATGAAATCATTCATCACTCAAGAACTTCATGGAATAATTCTGTGTCCCCTCTCCCCATCATATATAACTCTGTTATTTGCTGCACTGTAAAAATCTTCAATCTTACTATCTTTCCTGTTCTTTCCTAGATAGTGAGCTCTTGAAGGGAAGGACCCTGATGTATTTATTTTTCTAGCCTTAGGTTTTAGCCCCACACAGAATGGATCTATCCATGTTTTAATTTATTTTTAATATGTTTTTATTGAAGTATAGTTGATTTACAATGTTGTGGCAATCTTACATGTTTTTAAATTTTAAAAAAAATAGATGAATCAAGCAATCGAATCATTATGCAAAAGGACCAAGGAATCAGCACCATCAGGAAAGCTGCCCCTCCTATTTCCCATATTTCCCAGACAGAAGGAAGTACTTCCCACCGCCATGCTTGGCTGCTGCGAGCAGGCAGTGGAGGGGGTGATGATGGAGGTCTCCGTCAGTCTTCCCCTTCTCCTACACTTCTTGCTTGAAATCTTAGTTCTAAAGGTCCCAAAACAGCATTAGCCTGAGCCATGGCTGAGGTCAAGGCTTGTCTCTAAGGGAGATCACCACACCCTCTCCTGTCCAGCACAGACCAAGGCCACAAACAAAGAAGCAGCCTTCTACTGCCTTTCACCTCTGCCCTGGACCCTCTGACCCCTTCTTCACTTGTTTCCCTCACCTTCCCCCTGATCTGGGTAAGGCAGTAGATGATTCCCTCATTCCTTAGGTATTGGACTACTGAGTGAGAGCTGTGCATCTGGCCTGCAGCAGCTACTAAACACAAGATGATGAAGACTATCCCTGCCCCCCACTCTAGGGGGAGACCAGCAGGTGCATCAAGAATAGGCTGTACCCTTCTTTCAGCTGCTGCCAAGGAGGGAGGGAGGGAGACACAGCTCAGTTAGAGCTGAGGGTCTTATAGGCTCCTTCATTTCCCATAGCTGTGTGTCCTTAGGCAAGTAACTGAAACTCTCTGAGCCTCAGTTTTGAGCTCTGTAAAGTAGCAAGCATTCTAATACCCTTCTCCACAGTGTTCTTATGAAGATCTATTAGATAAAGCACAGTTAAGCACTCCAAAAGATACGCTTTCTTTAAAAAGTAGCTCTCAACCCGTTAGCCTCTCACACCAAAAAGATCCAAGACTTAGTGAATCTAAGAATCTGCCTTACACAAAGCAGGTACTCAATAAATAGTTGCTTCTAGAATAAGATTCTTTAGTACCCAGGTACCCTTCCTTCCTATGCTGATGCTACTCCGATCTCCTGGTGGGAGCACCAAGGGTGGAGGGGTTTGAGCAGTTTCTCTTTGCTCTATCTTGAGAAACTCTGAGGTCTAATGACACCTAGATTGGCTACGCCCGCGCTCAGGCATGTAATACTACATGAGAGATGCCTGTTCCCAGGCCACATCCCCTTCTAAGTGAATCTGCCTGCCTGTTCCTGATTAGAAATGCTGGGTTATCAAAGGGCCATGCTGGGCCCACAGCTAATTAGACCAAGATGAACAAGCCTCCCAAAGACAGCTAATCCACCGGCTAGCTAATGACCTGGCATGAAAATATGAGGCAGTCAGTTGGATTCTCCTCACGGGACTTTGGAAGCCTTATTACAGGAATGAGCAAAAGGATCATGTAGTAACCGTGGGGCTAGTGAAGCATGTATGAGAGGAACCAGGAATGAGCAAAAGATTTCTCGGGAAGTGGGGAGTGCGGAACAGGTGTGGAGACCAGAGAAACTACAGCTCCGGATGAAAGCCAGGGAGAGAGAAAGGAGTTGCCTCACCAACTGGTGGCATCCCAGATCCCATGCCCATGAGGCTGGCAGGTTCTGTGTCTGCCCTTAGGTATGTGAACAGCTGTGGCATTTCTATGAATAACCCCACCCTCTCCCAGCCACCTAATACCTTACCTTACACAGAAATATTTATTCGCGATTAATTCCTTAATCTTAAAAAAATAAAAAGATTTTTAAAAAGACACACACACAGAGTCTTGCTGCTCTCTGCTACTACTAATAGGCCACAGAATCTGGAGGAGCAAAATGCAAATAGCACAGGTTGTGATTCTAGGTTGATAGGAAGCAGAAAAAGCCCATCTTGTCCCCGCCCACCCCCAGTCTTATTATTTTCCTGTGTACAGCCGTTAGCATCGGGGCTTCCCTGTGTTATGATAGCTTATTCTTTATTTCTTCCATTCATTCATCGAACATTTACTAAACACCACTCGCTACACATCTTTTGTAATCTGCTCCCTTTGTCTCCTTCTCTTTGAGACAGGGAATAATAATGCCTCATTCCCATCTGCAGCTTCAGGGCCTGATGTAGAGAAGGTACTTGATAAATGTTTGTTGAATGATCACTGTCCTCACCTCAGGTAGGGGCACGAAGCAGAAGGATTTTTTCTACCTTCTATTTTGAGGTGGTGCTGGAAAATCAAACTGGCTGGAAATATTCCTGCCGCAAAGCGTACATAGGTAGACCCTACTTACATGTGGAATAATGAGTTTCAAATAGACTTTTCAACCACTTGAATAACAGATTTCTGCACAGTTGGATTGGATGTGTTACAGATCTGATTCAAGCATGGACATGCAAATGCCGTGGATCAGCCATTATCTAAGCTATGTGGTTCATATATATAAATATATTTTTTTCATTGTCTGCAAGCAACCATGAACTGATACGAGATGGATTGAAAAGATGTGCTCCTGCTTTTCATTTGTGAACTTAGCCAACTTCAACACTCAAGATGAAATGTGGTGTCAAGACTTCGCTGAAATTTAAACCAAGTCGTTTGTTATCAGTTTAAGATACTGGTAGGGACTTCCCTGGTGGTGCAGTGGTTAAGATTCCACACTCCCAATGCAGGGGGCCCCAGTTTGATTCCTGTTTGGGGAACTAGATCCCACATGCATGCCGCAACTAAGAGTTTGCATGCCACAACTGAGGCGCCTGCATGTCACAACTAAGGAGTCCACATGCCGTGACTAAGACCCAGAGCAAGCAAATAAATAAGTAAAAAAAAAAAAAGATACTGGGTCTATGGTTTTGTACCACATACACCCCTTCTGCAGGGATCCCCTCCCACTCACTGAGCCTGTTTGTGACTGAAAAAGCTGCTCTTATTGTAAGGTTTAAAAAGTGAAGCAATGAGGAGCAGCCTCAGCGTCTACAGCCCTTCCATAATGCCTTCTCTAGATAACTGGGTTTGTGTGGTATCTGTGGACCCCCTGCGACAAAAAGAAGTGACGAGAAAGAGCATGGAGGACATGTAAGTTACATGAAATTTAAAGTATTTCCTTTGAAGTTATGATATAGTCTGCTTTGGGCTTTAGTGATCTCAATCAGCAAGTCCAAGAGAGCCAGAGAGAGCCTTTGAGTCAAACCTGTCCCATCATCTAATATTTTAGGAAGAGGAAGGAAGTGTAAAGTTTACATACAGAGTCTTTAAGGACAAAGTCTCAGAAAAGGTCACTGTGTAATGTTCTAATACAAAATAGACAGCTATCTCCAGCAGAAAGAGGAAGTTTCTTAGGCCTCTCATTTCTCCTGTTCCCCACAATGAAGGAACGGTATCAGCTACATGAGATCATATCTCTCGTGCTTGCAAACCACCGTCCATCAACACTGTAGGTGTCTAGAGCTTTCCCTGTGTACCCATGCATGCAGCCTATTCAGCTCTTATTTGACCCATGAGCACCTTGTTTCAGCCTTGGGTATTATCATTAATGCCATTCGTTCACGCATCAATCCATTCCGGAGTTTTCCAGGCAGGGAGAGCGGGAGAGAAGGACAGGAGGAGGTATATGAAGAAGACTAGAAGTCTAGGAAGTTCTTCAGAGAACTCATAGACTAGCAGGGAAGTCGAGTTTGAAAACAAGGATAACTCAGTGTAATCCGTGTTATAACAGCATTCAAAGTACCAGGAGAGCACAGTGGCGGGCTGCCCTGGGGCTGGAGGAAGAGGTGGGAAGACTCCAGGAAAGGGCACTATTTGAGCTGGGCCATAAAGGATAAGTAGGAACTCACCGGGCAAAGAAGAAAGAGTCTTCTAGGCAGGGAGGGACCCAGCATGTGCTAGGGCCCTGAGCTATGGAGGAGCAGGTGGAAGAATGGTAGGTGAGAGGGTGGGAGCAGAGGGTGGGAGAGGCTCAGTACTGGGGGAGAAGAGCCTGGAAAAGCAGTTTAGGGACATGTAGTGAAGTTCCTTGATTGCTATGCTAATAGGACTTTTATTAAAAATAATAAGGCGCTCTGAGGAGTCTGAAGCAGAGAGTGACACAATTACGTTAGCATTTTAGAACCATCTCCTTGAGGCAATGTGGAGGATACTTTAGAGGGGAGACAGAGGCCAGTTCAGTGGGGCCACATTCTTAGAGCACCTGTGCTGGGTACTAGGACTTCAAAGATGAATAGAACTCCATCCCTGCCTTTCAGGAGCTTGCAACTGAGGGAGTATACCAATTGCCTATTGCCATAAATATTACCAGAAACGTAGTGCCTTAGAACAACACATATTTATTATCCCACAGTTTGTGTGAGATGCAGTGTGGCTTAGCTGAGTCCTCTGCTTCTGGCCACAGTTAAGGTGTTGGTCAGGGCTGAGGTTTCATCTGAGGCTCAACTGGGGAAGGATCCTCTTCCAAGCTTATGTTGTTGATGGTGGGATTCAGCTGCTTGCTGGCTTTGGCCAGAGGCAGCCCTCCGTTCTCTGCCATGTGGACCTCCTCAGCATGGCCACTGACTTCGTCAAAACATGTGAGCTGAGAAGGCAATAGAGAGAGACTGCTAACAAGACAGAAGTGGTGCTCTTATATAACAATCACGGAAGTGATAGCTCATCATCTTCTCCATATTCTATTGTTTAGATGCAAGTTCCAGATGCCACTCGTGCTCAAGAGAAGGGGATTACACAGGGGTATGAACATCTGTAAGCAGGAATACTTCGGGGTCATTTTCGAGTCTGTCTCTAGGGAGGGAGACAGATCTTAAACTATTTCAGAATAATCAGGGGAAGACAAGATAGGAATACTCTTGGGGGCTGTGAATCCAAAGACAGGTTATCTGGACCAATCTGGCAACTGTGGGGATGCTTCCTTGAGAAGGTCGATTAGGAAGCCATTGCTGTGGGCCTATGAAATGTCGAATATCTGAACTTTTCCTGTTATTTTTTTCTTATTACCCATAGGGTCCTTTGTTTTAAAAGTCTGTGATGGATAAAGGTTGGGACTCCTGATCTGCCATTTAGAGCTGTGTTAATTTGGAAGTTAGGTAGCCTCTCTGAGCATCAGTTTCCTCATTTGCAAAACAGGGATACTGCTGCTCACCTCACAGGGATCTTGAGGGATTAAATGAGATGGCGTATATAGAAGAACCTGGCACAGGGCTTGCCACATCCAGGTTTAGCCAGTAACTAAGGCCAATAGTACAGACCCAGATGGACATTAGGCCTTGTTCAAGGTCACACACAAAGCAAGCCCCAGCTATGAGAGAGCCTGGGTTCCAGGCTTCTCCTGAGAGGACCGTGATCAAGACTGTCACAGACACACCCAACACCAAGATCACCTCAGTGGTAAAAGTAGGAGGCCCTTACGTCTTGTGGCGTGGACACTCCATCCATTTGGTAACTATCTGATAAATACTTGTTGACTGCCCTCTAGGATGTGGGCTCCAGGGCCACGTCCTCCTCTCCAGATGTTCTGCCAGGGCCCTGAAATGGGCAGCTTCCCTCCACCCTTAAGGTCCAGCATTCATTCGATGGCATGGCACTGCCAGGCACAGAGGGGATGTGAAGCCAGATGCAACACAGTGGACTTAGAGACAACAGAAATCCCTCAAGGTCATTACATCTTTCTCTCCCTGAACAGTAGTAACCAAAATGACAGATGAGCTCCTACTGCCCCATCCCAGTTTCTAGAGTCCACAGCCTCCGACACCGGACTTGACTTCCATGCATCCCTCAGTTTTACTTATCAATTACCTACTTAAAACTGTCTCCATTTACTCTTTTTTTTTAATATTTTTTTAAATTTATTTTCCTTATTTTATTTTATTTTTTTCGGCTGTGTCGGGTCTTAGTTGTGGCACACGGGATCTTTGCTGAGGCACGTGGGACCTTTTCGTTATGGTGCACGGTCTGTTGGGGTTTCTCTCTAGTTGTGGCATGCAGGCTTCTTTCTGGTTGTGGTGTGTGGGTTTTTCTCTCTCTAGTTATGGCATGAGAGCTCCAGGGTGCGTGGGCTTTAGAGTTTGCGGCATGCTGGCTCTCTCGTTGAGGCGCACTAGCTCAATAGTTGTGGCGTGTGGGCTTAGTTGCCCCACGGCATGTAGAATCTTATTCCCCTACGAGGGATCGAACCCACATTCCCTGCATTGGAAGGTGGATTCTTTACCACTGGACCACCAGGGAAGTCCCTGTCTCCATTTACTCTTATCTGCAGTCCACAGACCAGCCGAAGAGAAAGCCTTGGATTGCTTTTTTTTTTTTTTTTTTTTTTTTTATTTTTGTCTGCATTGGGTCTTTGCTGCGTGCGGGCCTTCTCTAGTTGTGGCGAGCAGGGGCTACTCTTGGTTACAGTGCACAGGCTTCTCATTGTGGTGGCTTCTCTCATTGCGGAGCACGGGCTCTAGGCGCACGGGCTTCAGTAGTTGTGGCACGCGGGCTCAGCAGTTGTGGCTCGCGGCGTCTAGAGCGCAGACTTAGTAGTTGTGGCGCACGGGCTTAGTTGCTCCACGGCATGCGGGATCTTCCCGGACCAGGGCTCGAACCCATGTCCCCTGCATTGGCAGGCGGATTCTTAACCACTGCGCCACCAGGGAAGCCCTGGATTGCTTTTTAAAGTTATTTATTATGTGCCTACCTCTGTACTAAACTAAGATGCATGATTAAGGATAGAAGGCTGGGGTAAACGGGGCTGACATGGGGTGGGGTAGCTCCCAACTAAGGCAGAGCTCAGAAAAAGGAGCTAGGGATAGGCGCGAAACCTCTTCCTCAGTCAGGTCTCCTGAGCACAGCTGCAGTGGTTGTGATGCTAAAATGGGATATACGGGCTTCCCTGGTGGCGCAGTGGTTGAGAGTCCGCCTGCCAATGCAGGGGACGTGGGTTCGTGTCCCGGTCCGGGAAGATCCCACATGCCGTGGAGCACCTGGGCCCGTGAGCCGTGGCCTCTGAGCCTGCGCGTCCGGTGCCTGTGCTCCGCAACGGGAGAGGCTACAACAGTGAGAGGCCCACGTACCGCAAAAAAATAAAAAAATAAAATAAGATATGCAAATATCCTGGAAATGGACCTCTAGAAGAATATCCCCCAGAGGAGTTCTGGGTCACGAATGCTCGGGTTGAAAGCTTTCCATCCAAATTCTGCCTCCATGTGGTGAAATTGCCACCAGCTTGGATAGCTCACGTCATGTGCAGGAAATCCATCTGAAGAAGGCTTCAGAATGCCCAGATGCATAATAACTTCAAATATAGACATCTTTTCCAAAGACCACAGACGCTCTGAAAAAGCACGGAGATGAACGACTTCAAAGTGTGAGATGCAAAGAATACTAAATTGCCCACATTTGGGAAGCTAGGTTGTGAGAGGTTAGGAAGGCTTATATGAGGCTACTGCTTTCCCAGTCGTCCCTCTGATCTCAGTGGTCCCTGAACGTCCCCACCCTCTGTTGGTGCTCGTGCTTATTGCTATGGAGTATCACAGAGCAGAGCCCTGTAGTAGTCAGGGTTCCTAATGGCAAGCAACAGAAGCCTGAGTTTAGCCTCTATAAGCAGAAGACAAATTTATAGTAAAGGATATTGAAGGACCCGAGGCAGGAACACACCTAAGTGTTCAAGGAACAACTGTGGCTGGGGCAGAGAGAGAGGGAGGGGAAAGTCAGAGGAAATAAGAGCAAGGAGATGGGAGAGGTTTTATCCAGCACAAGGAGGGGTGCTGTTGGAAGGTTTTGAACAGAGAAGTGAAATTATCTGACTCACATTTTAGAAGGAGCCCTCTTACTCTGGTGGAGAACAGACTGTTGAGGAGAAAGAGTGCAGGCAGGGAGAGATTAAGTGGCTACTGCACTAATGCAGGCGGGAGGGCGGAAGTGGGACCCGGTGGGAGGGTGGTGGTGATGGGAAAGAGACAGATTCTGGATGTATTCTGAAGGTAGAGTCATCTCCCGATGGATTCGATGTTTCATACTTTCTTTTTCACATATACACATGTACATCTATATGCATATACACGTGTGTGTGTGTTTAGGCAAAACAAGAAAACTCTCATCCTAATCAGAGTTCTGTTCAAAAGTTAACATAGTAAAATAAATATAAGAAAGGAAAGAGAGATCAGTTCAGTTTTGAAGCTGAGAATCGATTAGCACAAGCTCCCAATTCCTTGCCACTGGGTAATAATAATCATAATGATATTTGTATTGAGTGCTTACTGGGTTCCAGTCACCGTGCTAAGCACCTTACGCATGTCATTTCCATGTATTACTCATTTCATTATCACAGTTATGCCATAAGGTAGGTAATATTATTATTCCCTCTTCAAAGGCAAGGACATTGAGTAACAGAAAGGTTAAATAAGTTAGATAAGGACCACTTACAGAGAAATGCAGTTTGGATCTTTTTTAAAATTAATTAATTAATTTTAAAATTTTTGGCTGCATCGGGTCTTCATTGCTGTGTGCAGGCTTTCTCTGGTTGCGTCAAGCAGGGGCTACTCTTCGTTGCGGTGCACGGGCTTCTCCTTGCAGTGGCTTCTCTTGCTGCGGAGCACGGGCTCTAGGCGTGCAGGCTTCAATAGTTGTGGTGCACGGGCTTAGTTGCTCCACAGCATGTGGGATCTTCCCCGGCCAGGGCTTG
This sequence comes from Globicephala melas, assembly GCF_963455315.2. Lineage (NCBI taxonomy): Eukaryota > Metazoa > Chordata > Mammalia > Artiodactyla > Delphinidae > Globicephala > Globicephala melas. The sequence continues at coordinate 23,516,959 of NC_083314.1, forward strand.
AACCCATGTCCCCTGCATTGGCAGGCAGATTCTTAACCACTACACCACCAGGGAAGCCCGAGAAACGAAGTTTTGTCTTTAGTGAAAGATGGAATAATTATTAAATAACCATGTAAACATACACATTCCTCACTGGGGCCCGATTACCCATCTACAAAATGAAGGTATTGGAAGGGATAATTGCTAAAGTCCTTTAGCTGTGACTGTCCGTGAATCCTTCGTTGCTAACAAAGGAAATATTGTCCTGTTTGCCTCCCTCGCATTATAAACAGTAAAAAATCAAGTCACGTTTTCTCAATGCCTACAATGATCATTTAAAGAGTAACCTGATTTCATGAAGTATTTGTTTTTGCTTAAAAATTGTCATTGATGGGCTTCCCTGGTGGCGCAGTGGTTGAGAGTCCGCCTGCCGATGCAGGGGACACGGGTTCGTGCCCCGGTCCGGGAAGATCCCACATGCCGCGGAGCGGCTGGGCCCGTGAGCCATGGCCGCTGAGCCTGCGCGTCCGGAGCCTGTGCTCCGCAACGGGAGAGGCCACAACAGTGAGAGGCCCGCGTACCGCAAAAAAAAAAAAAAAAAATTGTCATTGATGCTAATTAGTTTGATGAATAGTGTGTCTTCATTCAGAAAAATTGTACCTTTCACATATACAGAGCCAAATATTCTCCAACACAGGTGAAAAGTCAACAAAGGGCTGGAGTTCAAGGGACAGCTGCTTGTGGCACCCCAAACCGTCCCACCCATCTGTCCATCTGTTCGTTCATACAAAAAGTATTTATTGAGTCCCTATTATATGCTGAACTGTTCATTGCAAGTTAAGATGTTACAAGACAGCAACATACTCAAGGATGGACAGTGTAGGAGGATGCATTTTGGAGTCAGGTATGCTTGGCTTCAAATACTGCCTCAGCAATTACTGTGTAACTTTGGGCAAAGCAGTAAGCTTCTCTGAGCCTCAAAATCCTCATCTGGACAATGAAGATAATAATATCTAACTTTCCATGTTATTGTAAGGATTTGATGCTACATATGTAAAGCCCATGTAGCCTGTGCTTGGCTTGGAGTAAACTCTCTGTAAATGGTGTCCCTTGGTGGTCAACCTCTCCTGGACAGCACTTTGATCCTTTGAATTCTTTGAACCCCAAGGCCCAGCATCCTTGGGTGTGCTGTGATCCACACACACTCCTTCAGGGCCCCCAACCTGCTGCCACTGTACATCATCAGTGAGCAGTCCAAGGCCCCTTCAGGCAAGCTCGCCGCAGTGGAGGAAGCCGGGTGGAAGAATCCCAGAGCAGGGTGGCGTTGAGAGCAAGACGAAGGGATAGAAGAGTCGCAGAACCTGCTCTCTCACAACATGCATTTTCGTCTCTATTTTCCCAGTGTAGAGTCTAATGTTAAAGTTTATTGCCAGGAGGAAGGAATGAAGATTAAATTAGTAGTATTATTTCAACTCTTAAAAACTGATAAAGACATTAGGACTCAGAGAGGTTAATTGACTTGCCTAAGATTACACAGCCACACAGATATATTTGAACTCAGGTCTGTCTGAAACAAAAGCCTATGCTCATTCTGCTGCCCAGCTGTGGTAGGTGGGCCCACCAGAAATAGAGCCTGAGACACCAGTGCACATCACTTACATATGAAGTGTTCACAAGAGAAAGGGGGTGAGGACGGGAAAGGATGTGAAAGGAAGGATATAGTCTTAGCTGGAAACTAGGTAATTTCTTCAGCCTAGTCCCATGGGGAGCTCTAGAGCATGAATTACACCACAGGGTTTGTCCATCTTGAGGTGAGAAGGGAGCCAGCTTTTTGCTCCTCTATGTGCAGGTGAATCATGGGCTGCAGGGGAGCAGGCCGGGGAGCCTCCCAGTTGAAGCAGCTCCCTTTTGGTCAAGGACAATTCTGTGAGGCACTAGCAGCCAATGGTCAGAGCCACTGGAGACAGGCCCACCTGCCCAGTGAAGGGATTTGGGCGAGCCATCAACAGTGAAACAGCATCCGTTTCGTTCACATTGCATCCCTAACCATCGACTGAATGAATGAATGAGTGAATGTGTTTTCTCGGTAATAAAACAGAAATGGTAACGTGTACTTCAGGGGTCGTTAGGAAGCCTAAATGAGCTCATGTGCGTAAGTTAATCGGTCTAGCATTGTGAGTGCATAATAAATGAGAATAATTATTAGCCACAGTAAAATTAGTATTAATTTAGCAATAATCAGCCAATTAGGTTATTAATGATCATAATTTTATTTTTGTGACCATTGGCAGTAGCCCTTACTCTGAAGCCTCAGCTAGTTGGCTGAAGAAGGATGAAAATTTGCAAAACAGGAACTCCTTCCTTCCTGACAACACCTGGCTCAGATCTGCACGTGGCAATTCAGTAGCTAAAGCCCTTTGGAGTCCAAGGTGACTCCACTTCAACCCAATTCCTGTGAGGATGCCTAGGGAGGGCACTGGTCAGCATGGCCTTGGGTATAGCCCACAGAAATTGGACTCATCACCCCAGCCCTAAATACGCTGTAGGGTAGAGGGGGTGCGGGCAGGGAAGATGAGGTAGGCTGGGAGATGATGGGAAGTGTCCCCAGCCCTGGGTCTCAGACCCAAGTAAAAGGAGAACTGGCTCAATCACAGCGTTGCTGCTTGTAGTGATGTCATTGTTTCCAGACCCAGAGTCGTCACTGAAGGGAAACCTTCTTGGGATCTTCCCTTGTGTGACACTCAGCATTTCCTGCCTGGTGCTTGTCTACCCCCACTGCCCTTCCCCCACTGATTAGAGAATTAAAAAGCCCAGGTTCTGCTGAATTTTCAGAACCTCAAATGACTCATACTGTGCACTTTAGTGAACGCGAAAAGAAACGAGCCATTCCTGTTCCAAATGCTGTGGTTTCCCTCTTCTTGAGGTTATGCAAATCTGCATTTTCTTTTTTGTACCTTGGAAACACTTGATGGAGGCTGAAGGATGGTAGGGAAGCCTGGGGGAGAAGGTGGACTCTGGAGGAAGTCAAATTGGGCACATATGTGACATACGTCTGCATGACCGTTTTTTTTTCTACTTCTAGAAACATTTCGTAGGATCTGGAGCTTCATGAATTGGATTTCTTTGCCCCTCATTCCTCCCCCACCTTAAATGTAGATAAGTTGTTCACTCCTGTGCCCCATTCTCTTCTCTAACTCCGCCGCCTCAAACTCCACCTTTGCCGATGACACTGCAGACTGCCCAGACCTGTTCTCTCCCAAACATCAGCCTCGTATCTAAGCAGCCAGATGAAATCAGACGTGAGTCCACATCGAACCAGTATCTTCTGTTCCTTTGGTGGTCCCTCTCTCAGTTGAGGACCTAATGACACCACCCGGTCATCCAAGCTAGAAACCCTAGAGCCTTCAGTTTACCTTAAGGAATTGACTTGGCTTCTTCCTCAGTGCCCCTCACCCCAACTGAAACTCAGTTCTACTCCAACTTGTGACTCAAATCCACCCCTACCTCCCCATTTCTGCTTCTACTTCTCAGGTGCACGTCATCCCTGCATGAAACTAAGGTGATAGACTTCTAGTTGATTTCTTTGTTTCTCCATCCCTCTCTCTGTCCATCAGTCTGTCCATTCTACACATTTTATTGAGCACCTACTATAAGCCAATCACTCTTCCAGACCTGGGAACACAGGGCTAAACCAAACAAGATCCCTCCCCCGTGGAATTTACATTCCAGTGGGGTTACCAGGTAATATACAACAAATAAAAGACTTTTGGACTAAGATATCAGATTGAAACTTTCTCATAGAGTTTTATTCTGCCAGTACCTCAACAAATAGCCAAAACAATAAAGAAGTAAAAGTAAGCAGAAGAAATTCACCAACAGCAATTAAATAAGGAAAGAGCCATACCCCGTACAATAAATTTCAAAAACTGTTAACCAAGAAAGGAAATAAAATTGGGGAGTAAAGTAGAGAAGGCCAACAAGGCTTGGCTCCTAACCTGGTCCCTGCTGCCCTAGCAGCTGCAATGGAGAGTCTGCAAAGTCCTGGGAATTTTCACTAATACCCCCAAAGCCAAGAGAAGCCAAGCATGTAGGTGTCCACATCCATTTCCTCCACTGACTGAAAAGTAGTAGAAATAGCTATTAGGGAGAAATGGGTAAAACTGGGCGAGTGAACAATGGGGCTGATTCTGACCAAAGTAAAGTCTTCAGGGCAACAAACCAAATTTGGGCAACAATGAAAGCTTGAGGTTCTACCCACCAGGGAACGATGTATACTATCCAAACCTGAGGATTAAATCCTGACACATCTCCAAAATCGCAGCAGAAAGAGCAGAGCCCAGACATTCCAACCACCAACACTCTGCCCGCTGAGCTTCCCTTCTGGTGCCACCACTCCGCAGTGAAACAGAGAGAAAAACAAACTGATCTCAAATACAACGGGGAAGGAATCAAGAAGTCACCCACACTCTATCAGAACAAATAAACTGAATGGATGTAATTCCCTATACGTGAGCAAAATGAAAGAATAAGCATGACAACAATAAAACCATACTATAGGGCTGAGGGCTAGGGAGAAGCAACATGCAAAAGACCAGGAACCCAGATGAGAAGAAATAGCAAATCAAGCAACAGAAGGAAACTCCTCCCAGTATCTTCATGCTATACGGCTTAGAGCATGAATCCAGTGAAAGAAGAACTCAAAGATGAGACGGTAAAACGACAGAAATGCGATGGAAAGGGAGATTTCAGATTTAAGCACATACACGGAGGGCAATATTATAGAATGAAAATATACATTAGAAATAAGAAGAACAGAATAAGAAGAAACACAATAGATACTGTTGAAATGTGAATTATGATGCAGAGGTAAAGCTTAAGATGATCACTGTGAATGTAACTGAGAAAGAAATAGGTATGGAAGAGAGAAAAAATGATTAAATATAAAGATAACTGATGGCCCTTAAGTAGAGGGCCCAACACATGGGACAAAAGATGTATTCAAATGTAAATATGATCGAGTGAGTTTCCATGAAGGAAGGGCTAAATATATAAAAAAGCAGAATACACTGTTCCAAGGAAACATGATGCAGAATGTTAAATACCAACATATAGTCTAATGAAATTATGAACTTTGATGATAAAGAAAAAATTCTTCAGGCATTTGAGAGAAAAAGCAAATCATTCCAGGGGAGCAAAAACCAGCAGGACTCAGCCCTCTTCACAAGTGACATTCAAGGCCAGAAAACAGTGGACACAAAGCACCTAGCGGAGACAAGTTCAGCCCCCCACAGGGGGAGTGGACGTTTGTTTAACGGCTCTATTTGACATTAGATTATAAAGGTGAAAATGCACATCCCCTATAATCATACCCATTCCACCTTTGGATATATATCCTAAATTTTTATTTGCAATAAAAATTATTGCAAATATACTAGGAAACAAGCATAAGAATGTTCATGACAGCATTGCTCAATATAGAAAACAACTAGAAACAACCTGTCAGTTGACAACAGAATGGATACATTGTAGTATATTCATGAAACTGAATACTTTACTTCAGTGATGACAAATGCACTACAGCTACACACAGCAATGTGATCAAATCTTAAGAAACATGCCGCACGTTTCATGTTAAAGAACAATTATGTACTACGTAAGGAAAATTTCGTGGTAAATCTATAAAGAAAGTTTAGGATCATGACTTTCTCTGAGGGTTGTCCGGGGAACTCAGCTTGGGGAGGTGCCCAAAGGGAGCTTCACCAGTAGCAATAATGTATCCATTATGAGGTTAGCTGATGAATTCATGCACGTTCATTTTATTATGAAGATTTCTAATATATAGTTTATGCACATTCTTTAATAGGTATCAATATTTCATAAGAATAAAGGAAACAAAATCCATCCATGTTGCTCCAAATGGCAGAATTTCATTCTTTTTTACAGTTGAGTAATGTTCCATTATATATATACACCATATCTTTATCCATTCGTCTGTTCATGGGCACTTGGGTTGCTTCCACATCTTGGCTATTGTAAATAGTGCCTCTGTGAACACTGTGGTGCATGTATCTTTTTGAATTAGTGTTTTCATTTTTTCCAGCTATATACCAGAGGAGTAGGATTGCTATGGTAGTTCTATTTTTAGATTTTTGAGGAACCTCCATACTGATTTCCATAGTGGCTGCACCAATTTACATTCCCACTGACAGTGTGGAAGGTTTCCTTTTTCTCCACACCCTCTCCAACATTTGTTATTTGTAGATTTTTTATGGTAACCATTCTCACAGGTGTGAGATGATATTGTTGTTTGACATTTTAAAGATTCTTTTAGTCACTAGGAAAATAATTAAGGAAGAAAATAGATCAGTATAAAGAAAAATATATATAGTACTATAAACAAAGCATGACTGAGAAAATGATACTCAGACAAGATGCCATTTCAGTATAAAGACAAAAGGCAGACATTCTCAAACTTGAAAGAGCTCAGGAATGTAGCACCTATCAGTCTTTTTTGAAAAACAAAAACCTATTTGTTATAAAATCAAAGCTTTAGGGGAATGAATCAAATGAAGAACTCAAGAATAGAGAGAACTTTGTAAAAATTACATTTAGGGAATTAGGGAGAATATCGAATCTATTTAAATATAGTATTATTGCTAAAAAGAAAAGAAAAGAAAGGGGTGGAATTATGGCTACAAACCCAGAACAGACGTGTTATAAACTTGGACAATGTAATAATAAACATGATCATAATAGCAATTTTCTACTGAAAATCAGGGATGGATTTTTGTATCTGGCCATCTTGGAGTAACTGGTACTGAATATACTGTCCTGCTTAAATGACTATAAAAATGGGCAAAACAGATGAAACAACTGTTTCCAGGAACTGGAGCATGAGCAGCACAGGGCTGCGATCCTTGAGAGCTGGGATACACACAGGTGACCACACATCCACCCCAGCTTCCTGTCCCTGGGAGCCTTCTCTGAACCACAGCAAGGAGATGCAGAGAGAGGCGGTCTTACGGAGCTGAGGAGGAAGAGCTGAAGCCCCCGGAATGTGTGGGGTGGGAAAGTGGAGAGAAGGGAGCCCAGGAGTTTGAGTGTGGTGGTCCTTGGCAGAGGGCTGGACAGAGAGCTCTGAGGTTATGAGGCTGCAAGCTGCCTGGAGACCCCAGAAGCCAAGCCGTACCGTGAGTAGCTGGCCTGCCCCAGAGCCAGAGTGGGCAAGCCCTGCTGAGCACCTGGGGTGCCCAGCTGGACCCTAGAAAAGAAGAAACCCCATGAGAAGATGACATAAAGTCAGGCACAGTCTGAAGTCTACACTAGCAAAAGAGATACTGATTGCAAAGGCAAAATCAAAATCAGGGCAAGGAGACGAAATATTTTCATCATTACATAGGAAATGAGCTTACATGAAACAACGTGGACCCTCTGGCCCAACTTAAAGACGGTTTGGGATGCACTTCCAACAATTCAACCTGTGTCAACACAAATTGAAAGGTCTTTTTCTACCTCTGGAACACTTGTCATGAAACAAAGATCAAGACCATTGTTTAGGCCAATTGATGCTTTCTGTGTTTAAACATTTCATTTTAAGAACAATAGCTTTCAGGGGCTCCCTGGTGGCGCAGTGATTAAGAATCCGCCTGCCAATGCAGGGGACACGGGTTCAATCCCTGGTCCGGGAAGATCCCACATGCCGCAGAGCAACTAAGCCAGTGCACCACAACTACTGAGCCTGTGCTCTAGAGCTCGTGAGCCACAACTACTGAAGCCCGCGCGCTTAGAGCCCGTGCTCCCCAACAAAGAGAAACCACCGCAATGAGAAGCCCTCGCACCGCAATGAAGAGCAGCCCCCGCTCACTGCAACTGGAGAAAGCCCGCGTGCAGCAACGAAGACCCAACGCAGCCAAAAATAAAGAAATAAATTTTTTAAAACTTAAAAAAAAGAACAATGACTTTCAGTATCTATGATAATATCTTTCAATTTTAATGACTTTTATTTGGTATTTATTTTGTTCTTCTGGTATAACTTTTATTGTTTTCTACTGTCAAATGTCTATATCAGGTAGAGATTATTCGTGTTATTGAAATATATAATCTACAAGCACTATATATTTCTTCATAACAATAATAAATTATACATTTATTATTATGTCTTTTTAAAAATGGAAAACCTCTGAAACATTTATTATAGCCCTATCACAGAAACATGATCATGATTTTTATTATGGTCACCCATTATTTTTTGAAAACAACTACATAAAGTGTTGTAAAATATAGAATAATTTATGATCTGGGGGGAAATTTCAAGAATTCCAGGGAATTATGATTTATTACTGAATCTCAAAGACTCATGTTACTTTTTTTGCCTCATGATCATGCTCATATATCCCCTCTACTGTAAAACATTCTATAATTGGAAAAAAGACACCTTTCTGTATTAGCCAAGGCTGACGGTTGCAAATGTCAGAAATCCAATACAATCTAGCTTAGGCAAAGGGGTACTTTACTGGCTCATGTGACGGAGTGGTTGTAGCTTCAGGTTCAACTGGATACAGGGGTTCAGAATGCCATGATTTCTCTCTGTCTCTGCCTCTCTGTCTCTCCTTCCCTCCAAGCTCTTCCTCGACTTAGGTTCAGTTTCTCTCCACCTAAAGTTATAGATGGTCACTGGGAGCTCCAGGCATGCATTATCTTTAAAGCTCGGGACCCCAGACAAAAAGACAATGAATGCTTTTCTAATAGGTTTGATAAAAGTCTTCAGTAGCTGATTGTCCTTGTGTGTGCTCCATGGTCATCCTTGAGCAATGACTGTCATCAGGGAGGTAGATATTCTGATTGGCCAGACTTGGATCACCTGCCCTCATCACCCTACCTGACTACATGGAACGAATTCCCCACAAGTAAGACGGCTTCTCCTATCTGAAGACGGGAGGGATGCGATGCCGGGTATACAGAAGCCACAGATCTCCACCTTACCGTCCATTCTTCTTTCCTACGCCAGAAAGAATCAGTACCTCCCTGTCTGTACTCCCATAAGTTTTATTTCTTCCTGCTGCATTGCTTCTCACGGTGTGCTCTTGTTCTGCCCATGTCCATCCCCTCGGTGCACTGCTCAGGGAGCTGGTCTAACTCCTTTTGGCATTCCGGTGCCTAGCCCGTGCCTGGTACATAGTAGATATTCAATAGCTAACGTTTATTGGAATGTGTTAGGCATAGTCCGTTCTATATGAATTTGTTTACTTTTCACAGAAATACTACAAGGTAGATATTATTATCCCCCAAATAAATATTTATTGAATGAAATAATAAGGATAAATCATGGTTTAAGGAAGCTACAGACTGAACCCCATTAGAGAGCCCGAGGGCTGTCTGTCGCAATTGGAAGGATGTGGTGCTGTCAAAGGGAGCTATTGCCTTGTGGGTACTTCCCTGAAGGTAGCCAGGCTGACCACATAACAAGGGTGGGATGACCCCCACCAAAGAGCCTGGGCCGGTGCCAAGGACGGGGGCCCCCGAGGCGGAGGGAAACCTGCCAGTCACTCACTGCCACCCCCGCTCCCTTATAACATCATAAAATATCTGGGTTCCCCCTGAGGACAGCAAACAAAAGAACAACTGCCTTTTGGAATAAGTAATCCTTAAACTGGACGTCGTCCAAGACACACAGAAGGAATCCCTCTGGCAGATAAATCGTGGAGTTGCAAAGCACGAGGGACCTTAAAAATCAACTAGGACTATGCTTTTGTTTTCAAGATGAGGAAACAGAGGCCTGCAGAGGTTAAAAAAAATTGTCCCAGGTCGCACAGGTAGTTAGTATCGAAACTAGAAACTGGAAGTAGAACCCAGGTCACTTTCTGTGTCCCCTGAAGTTTCACATATGCTGAATCTTTCCTCACATGATTTACAGCCCTAACTTTAATAACTGGGCAGATGGCATTGTCTTCAGTTTCTTAGAGAGGGAAGGATTTTTTTTTTTTTTTGGCTGTGTTGGATCTTCGTTTCGTGAGAGGGCTTTCTCTAGTCGCGGCAAGAGGGGGCCACTCTTCATCGCGGTGCGCGGGCCTTTCACTATCGCGGCCTCTCTTGTTGCGGGGCACAGGCTCCAGACGCGCAAGCTCAGTAGTTGTGGCTCACAGGCCTAGTTGCTCTGCGGCATGTGGGATCTTCCCAGACCAGGGCTCGAACCCGTGTCCCCTGCATCGGCAGGCGGATTCTCAACCACTGCGCCACCAGGGAAGCCCCTCAGTTTCTTATAAACATGCTCTGGAGGAGCCTTGGTTTGGGGCTAATCTGAGGTGGGAGCCCCAGGACACAGTTCTGTTGCCTGGAACCTTCCATGCTCAGGGAGGATGGGGTCTTGGTCCCATTGGAGACCTCCTTCAGGGCTGGATGGTGAAGTGTATTGATTTCTTGTTCTGATCAGCAGAACAAACAACTCTCTGAGGATCCTTTCCCTGCTGTTGGCATCGCGGCCCTGCATTTTCTGAACCCCTCCCCTTCTGGCTTCCAGGCTGCCAGGGTGGACTTTTTCAGCCCTGCGACGATGTTTAGCACTATTATTGGCGAGTTTCTAGCTTGGTTTGATGCTGTTGCTGTCTCTTGTTCTGAGATTTGGGGCAAGGCCTGATCAGAATATCAGAATATCTGCTGGGCTGAGCTGCTGCTCTTCTTGAATGCAGACTCCAAAACGCCCCTAAAACCGCCGATCTCCATAGTAACAGGCCCACCCCAGAGCAAGAGCTCCACATACACTATGTCTAAAAAGTAAGAAGAGATAAAGCAAACCAATAAACTGTAAAATAACACATGCTCCCTCCTCCTACCTTGACAAATTTATCTTTCTAACAATTTATCTGTTTAGAATAGATATTTATGTATCTATTTATTATTATATATAAATATAAATTTATTTATAGGATGCGTCTGGTCTTCAGTTGATAGACTTGCAATATCTAGATGAGTAACAAAATAAAGACATACAGAATTCACATATTATCATACTATTTATTCCATAAAATTAATTTTCCTTATCTTTATTTTAGCAACGTTATTAATTATGGTATTGTAATAAAGATATTTGGATAACTTGTTTTCCATTAACAATAATGATCTAAAGAATTAAATAATAAAAAAATCATATTCAGGGCTTCCCTGGTGGCGCAGTGGTTGAGAGCCTGCCTGCCGATGCAGGGGACACGGGTTCGTGCCCCGGTCCGGGAAGATCCCACATGCCACGGAGCAACTAGGCCCGTGAGCCACAGCTGCTGAGCCTGCACGTCTGGAGCCTGTGCTCCGCAACAAGAGAGGCCGCGACAGTGAGAGGCCCGCGCACCGCGATGAAGAGTGGCCCCTGCTCGCCGCAGCTAGAGAAAGCCCTCGCACAGAAATGAAGACCCAACACAGCCAAAAAAAATAAAATAAAATAAATTAATTAATAAAAAAAAAATCATATTCAAAGTACACATTTCAAAATATTTTCACAAAAATATAAAGAAAATGCAATAGATTAAAATTATAATTTTTTTTTTTTTGGCCACTCCCTGCAGTATGCGGGATCTTAGTTCCCTGACCAGGGATCAAACCCATGCTCTCTGCATTGGGAACGTGGAGTCTTAACCACTGGACCGCCAGGGAAGTCTTTATGCCTTCTTAAAAGTTATTTTTCTTTAAAAATACTTAAACTTACCTAATAAAATTAAAAGCCAAATTATAAATTAATAAATATAAATATTTTGATCAAAATTATTTAAAGATGAAATTTTTAATTTACTTTATTGAAAGTTTAATTAAATCTTATTACTTTTTTTTTTTTTTGCGGTACGCGGGCCTCTCACTGTTGTGGTCTCTCCCGTTGCGGAGCACAGGCTCCGGACGTGCAGGCTTAGCGGCCATGGCTCACGGGCCCAGCCGCTCCGCGGCATGTGGGATCTTCCCGGACCAGGGCACGAACCCGTGTCCCCTGCATCGGCAGGCGGACTCTCAATCACTGCGCCACCAGGGAAGCCCCAACATTTTTTTAATAAGAATAGAAGTGTTTGCATTCTGGCATTCCATGCCCAACTAGCTAATATAGTGTAAAAAATTGGTATCTTACTTCACACGGGTTACATCTAGATCATATAGAGTTGTCCCTCTTTATGCATGGATTCTGTATTTAAGAATTCACCTACTTGCTAAAATTGATTTGTCACCCCCAAATCAATATTTGCAGGGCTTTTTAGGTCATTGGGGACTATGGTGAAAAATTTGAGCCACGTGACACACATGCTCCCAGCTGAGGTGGAACAAGGGACACCCTCCCTTCTTGTTTCATACTGTAAATAAGCATCCTTTTTGTGGTCTATTTAGAGCCACTCTTTTCGAATTTTTGTGCTTTTTGGGGTGACTTTGCTGTTCAGAATGTCCCCTTGCATAGTGCTGCGGTGCTGTCTAGAGTCCTAAGTCCGAGAAGCTGTGCTGGGCCTATGAAGGAGATACGTGTGTTATATAAGCTTTGTTCGGGCATCAGTTACAGCACTGTCGCCATGAGTTCAATGTCAATGAATCAGCGATACTTATTAAATAGGGTGTTTTTAAACAGGAGCACACATAAAACAAGGTCATGTATAGATCAATTGACAAAAATGTTGTGACCAGAGGCTCTCGGGAACCTAATTCTGTGTTTCTTGTAGGAACAGTGGTTCAGTATTCATTAATTCAGGGTTTGTGGTGATTTTATAGAACATAACTACTTCGAATAATAAGAACTGACTGTCTATCCAAATCTAAGAGTGATGTTTAACATTGCAAAGTATTCCAAGGTTGGCATGTGCAACTGAGACAGACACTGCACTAGTGAGGGCCCCCGGAACCACAAGTGGGAATCCAAGGATAAGGAAGAAAATGCATGTTTGAACCCCCTGGGAAATGATGCTTCATTGTACAAGGATCTATTGAATTCGTGCTGAGAAGAGGACTTAACAAGTTAATTAATTTGTCTTTTATCTAAATTCTTCCACTGCTCAAATCTTTCCACACTCCAGAAACAGTGTCCTTCTCCAAAGTTGGCAGTGATACAACCCACAAACTTCATGGCACTCAGAGGCAGTCACTTTTTGTCTTGAAAATATGGGGCAATAGATGTAGAGAAGCATGTTTCTTGGGCCTGAATGGTGTTAGTTAATAGAGTAGATGCGTACGGTTACCAGCCTCGCTGTACTCAACGTTGAGCACCAGATCCCAGTGACAAAGCCATCTGCGTGTGACTTGATACATTTATTTCTGGTGCACACGTGTGATATCCAGAGTGCCGAAGGCCCAGGCCCAGGGCAGAACAAAGGGCTACAGAAGGCTTGTAGAGGCAACCTGAGTTCTGTCCAGGAGGTGTCCAAGCCAAACACTGTATCAATCTGGATCTTCATCCACTCTTTTAACACAATCCAACTCTGTATGCTCCGAAGTTCCAGTAGGATAGTGAAATGTTGTATGAGAGTTTTCCAGAATAACGTGTTTGTGTGAAATTGTCATCCATGACCACTTGTCATAAGAGGAAATTTCTTTATTTGTTTGGAGAAGAGACAAAAGATAGGTCTCTTTGGCCACCCAGTCAATGTATTCAAAAATCCAACATAGTTTTTTAAAAAATGTGCCTAGCTTGGTACATAATTCTTTGTACTAGCTCTTTGCCCCAGATTCTAGAAGATCAGGATTTCCAGGAGGTGTTGTTCTGCCACTCAATAACATTTCCCTCCTTCTTCCCTCGTTCTCCTTTTTCCTCCTGTCCTTCAGGGCTTAGCATCTAAGACTGCCTGTCGCTAGCTGTGTGACCTTTGGAAAGTCTTGTCAAGGAACCGTTGACTCAAACCTTGGCCAGGCATGATGCTAACTGCTTGCCTGAGTTGTCTCACAACAGGAGGTCCTGATAAAGAACGCAGTGCTGCCGCCGAAAACTAACCGGGAGAATTCGGCAGGGGCCGAAAGGACGTCCTACCAACCTCCCAGAATCCTCCTCACCGGAATGCATCTTGGCTGAGGGATGGACACACCACCAGGAAGGACCCTGAGTCAGACCAAATATGGGCCAACAAAGATGATTGGCCAGAGACAACCTGGAAACTAATCCCATCACCACAAAACCTGAGACTGTGAGCCACGTGGCAGAGCAGTTCTCCCGGGGTCCGTCACCCTGCTGCTCTCCACCCGGGCACCCCTTCCCGATAAAGTCTTTTGCTTTGTCAGCACGTGTGTCTCCTCGGACAATTCCTTTCCGAGCGTTAGACAAGAGCCCACTCTCGGGCCCTGGAAGGGACACAGTCCCTCTGTGCCTCCGCTTCTGCAGTGACAGCGTGTGGGTGCTTGCGCTCCCACCACCAGCACGGAATTGCTGTCACACTGAGTGACATCCTCTCTGCCGTAAGTTGAGGGCTGGGCTGAGCAGGATACTTGGCCCGACGCTTTCGTTAGTCATCATTCTCGTTATTGTGGCAGGAGGATCTGATTACCCTCCACACCCCTCCATCAGAAGAATTTCATTGAACTTGGAGCTCTTCCCGGGGTAACAAATCAAGGAGTCATTAAAGATTAATGTGGCAGGCTTCCCTGGTAGCGCAGTGGTTGGGAGTCCGCCTGCTGATGCAGGGGACATGGGTTCGTGCCCCGGTCCGGGAAGATCCCACATGATCCCACATGCCGCGGAGCGGCTGCGCCCGTGAGCCATGGCCGCTAAGCCTGTGCGTCCGGAGCCTGTGCTCCGCAACGGGAGAGGCCACAGCAGTGAGAGGCCCGTGTACCGCAAAAAAAAAAGAAAAAAAAAAAAAGATTAATGTTGCTCTTTTATGACCCAGGTAGGGCCCTGGGTGGAGCAAGAAGAAACCAAAGCTGCTCGTCCCGGCGATGCGGTTTCATTGGCAACAAGGGCTGGTCAGGCACCTTCTGCACTAAGAAAAGAATTCGTCTTAAATATGGAGTTGGACAATGAAAATGAAATATACGAACATATGAAAAATGAACATGAGTTTTCATGGAAGAGCTTCTGTAGATTTTGGATCCGCCTCTCACGTGTGGGAATTCCCAGATTCTAGAGGATCAGGATTTCCAGGAGGCGTTGTTCTGCCACTCAGTAACATCGCCCTCATTCTTCCCTCGTTCCTCTGGTTGGAAATTCCCACCGGAGCACCCGCATCCATGCTTTCCCAGGGCGGGCAGCTGGCCTCGCTCCTCTCCTTGAGAATGAGGGCCACATCCCAGTGCAGCCGCAGAGTTGGGAGGACAGGGGACTGAGATCTGAGGTGTGCTGGGGGCAGGATGGAGGTTGAGGTTGAAGATTTGGCGGGAGACGCAGGAAGAAAGAAGCTGTGGAGAAAGCAGCGGGAATCTGGGACAAGCTTGAGGACAGGGTCTCTCTGGGAACTCACGTAATTGACAGGAGAACGAGTCTCGGACAGAGCTAAACAAGACACGGTCTCGTCAAGACTCCCTAGGAGCCATCCGTTTAGGCCACTGCTGTCCTCATCACCATGCACATTTACTACTGCTCTTCTGGACCCCAGACACTCACCAGCATCCTACAGGATGCTGCAGCCCCTGAACTCCCCCCACCCCCAGTTCTGGGCTGTAGGGTCCACCACGGCTGTGCCGGCGGCTCTGACTGACTCTGTGTCTTAGTGCCCCTCCCTCAAGAGTCTAAGTCCTGGGTAAGAGCACCTGCCTAATGCTTCAGGCCTCGTGCCTGCACTTCCCTCCCACTGGGGCTGGGATTCTCCCAACCGAGGGCTGTTTGGCAGGTGGGTGGCTGAAATGACACAGGTTCTTCACAGGCCCCCAGCTTTACTGCAGACTGATGGAATCTATTAGCACCTCTAAATTAAAAATCATCAGTCAGAAGGGAATTAGTAAGTCTCGGGAGAATAGGAAATAGAAAATGTGAAGGCAGGCGCTGGTTGTGTCGATTTGCGTGCCTGATTTGCAAAGAGATTTATTGAGTTCCGAGTCCCTACCAGGCACTATGTTAAGTGCAAGGGATGTGTCACAGCTCCTGTTCTCAAGGAGCCTGCATTTAGACGGGGAGAGAGAAATCAGCAGGCCCTTTGCAAGCTGGGAGATGGGTGGGATGACCCAGGAGAACACAGGAGCCACGGGAAAGCCAAGGGCAGACTCCTGTCCGGGGGTGGGGGTGGGGGGTGGGGGGGGCGTGCCTCCTGAGGAGGAGGTGTCTAAAGGCCAGGAATGGCCTTCGGGCAGGAAGAGGGTATCTCAGGCCAAGGCACCTGCCGGCTTTGGATGAAAGGACAGCCCTTGACTCTAGCCAATGCGCTGCTTAGAGCACTCAGGGGAGCAGAATTTGTAGCCGAAATCACTCTCAGTGGAAAAGAATGCTGTACTGAACTAATACGTCTGCTATAGGTGAGGGAGTGGGGACCGGCAGAACACTGTATAACGTCAGGCCAGTCTTAGAAAAAAGGAGGGTAGACGTGATTACTTAGAAAGTGGATGCATGTAACAACAGCAAAATTTGAGAGCCGTCATTATCAGCTCTAGGTGACCCAAAGTCCTGTTTTCTAACAAACAGTTTATATCTCCTGGAAGGGAACAAGTGCATAATATAACCTACATGCATACATATGTTTTAAAAAAAAAGCAATATCAGGCCCTAACTAGGTCACAGAGGTCATATCGAGGAAGAAAAAAAGGAACATATTTATAACAAAATAATGTGTATTTCAATATGTGAATTTGGGGACACAACTACTCTAGAAGACATAGTGAGATGCTGGCATCTGCACCTAGAATCTCCATAAAGGGGACCATGACAAACACAGGCGGATATACGTCTGTGGATTTGGCGACTCAGCCATCACAGGTAGCTTTCCCTGAAGTGGGGAACGACTCTCGGTGAACTTCTGAGTAGTGGCCCCCAGTCTTCCCTAGAAAATCTGGTATATTCTAAAACTGTGAAAAATGTGCCCTGGGTTTGTACATAAAACAGACTCAGGTTCTAGGCTCAATTAATTATAACCAGATGTATCGGCTGCCTCAGGTCCCCTCCGACACACCTTCGTGTATTAGTTTCCTATGGTTGCTGTAACAAGTTACCACCACCTTAGTGGTTTGAAACAACTCCGATTTATTCTCTTACAGGTCTAGAAGCCAGAAGTCCAAAGACAATTTCTGTGCTAAAGTCAAGATGTTACCAAGGCTGGTTCCTTCTAGGGGCTCTGAAAGGAAAATCCACATCCTTACCTTTTTCAGCTTCTCGTGGCCACCTGCTTTCGGCCCCTCTGTCCACCTTCAGAGTGCATCACTCCAATCTCTGTTTCATCATCACACGCCCTTTTTCTCTGACTCTGACTTCTGCCGTGTCCTTCTTATAAGGAGTGCTGTGATTACATCAGGCCCAACTGGATAATCCTGGTTAATACTTTCTCCTTGAGATTCTTAACTTATCACATCTGCAGAGTCCCTTTTGCTGGGAGGTAGCATTCACAGGCTCGGGGGATTAGGATGCAGGCATACCTGGGGGCTAGTATTCTGCCTACCAGACACTGAGTCCAGCTGTTGCTGCAGTATGCAGTCCAGGCAGACTCCCACCTTCGGGAAAGGGAGGCTTGCCTCAAGTGCACCCCAAGCATGTTGGCTTCCTGCCCCAGGCATCTCCCACCCTGGGTACCAGTGGGGCACACATAACAGCACCTGCACAACTGGGAAATGGAGGCGAGTGTAGCGTCTGGGACACTCCTGGCCAACAAGGAACCCTGGATAGATGCCTCTCATTCTTCACGTGGGATTGAGCCCCAGTCACTATTAGTTTTTTCTCTTTCCTTGCTTCACTTTCTGTATTAGTCAGGGTTCTCTAGAGAAACAGAATCAATAGGAGAATATATATGTCATATATATATATACACATACATATATATAATTATATAATATGTAATTATAAAATATATACTAGAAAATAGATGATTTTATATTATGTATTATATAATAATTTATACAATCGAATATATATTAAATATATATATATATATATATAGAGAGAGAGAGAGAGAGAGAGAAAGAAAGAGATTATTTATTATAAGAGATTATTTATTATGGTGGCTGAGAAGTTCCAAGGTCTGCAGTCAGTAAGCTGGAGTCCTGGGAGAGCCAATGGTGCAGTTCCATCCAAGTCTGAAGGCTGAGAGGCAGGAGAGCTGATGGTGTTTCGGTTTGAATCCAAGTCCAAAAGGAGCAGAAGACCAATGTTCCAGCTCAAAGATAGGCAGAGAGAGAGTTGGACTCAACCAACTCAGCCTTTGTTCTCTTCAGGCCTTCAACAGATTAGATGAGGCCCACCCACACTGAGGAGGGCAATCTGCTTTCCTCAGTCAACCAGGTCAAATGTTAATCTCATCCAGAAGCACCCTCACAGACACACTCAGAATAACGTTTAACCAAATATCTGGACACTCCATGGCCCAGTCAAGTTGACACATAAAATTAACCATCACATACTCTTTGCTTCCTGAAATCACCTCCTAAATAAACCACACATAAGCCTATACTTCAAGATCTGCTCTGGGGGCAACTCAAACTAAAAGAACAGGATTTTTACCAACACTGATGTCAGATAAGACATACACAGGTCTTACAGGACTATGGACAGTTCTCTGCTGTGTGGAATAGTCTACACATCGCAGAATATCTAGTATTCCTGGCATCTACAAACTAAATGCCGGTAACACCTAACATTCCCAAGCACTATGACAGCTAAAAGGGCCTTATACGTTTCTAAAATGCCGCAAGGGGTAGTATTACCCAATCACTCCCACAAATTGAGAACAATTTGTCTGGAGGATGTGAGCTTCAGCTAAACTTTTCTGCCCCAATTGATGCTTTGTTTGGAGTATGGAGTTTTTAATGGAGTTTTGGGGGGCCAGTCATGGTTCAGTTTGGATAGGGAACTGCAGATGGAGTCGGTCTCCCTGTAGCCCATGGGGTGTGCGTGGCTGATACTGTGATAACAGTTTGAGCCTTAGGAGGGGAAAGGATCCTGGATGGGGAACCAACAAATGCACACAATAGGCAATGTGCCACTTCCGTGGAACCGCAAGTTGTTTGGTGTGACTGTGGTGTGGGGAACAGGAGTGAGCAGATAATAGACCATTTAAGTTAATGAATGTGATCTGTTCCCCTTGTTCCTCAGCCATGTTTACCAAGCAAAGTCCCAGTGACACTTTCATTTCCCACATTACTCACCCATCAACTGGGAATGCTCTGACTGGTCCTCCCAGTGACTGTATTCTCACTTTGAATCAGGGCACTCTGGTCTATACATCAGTCTCTGTGAGCCAGGTTAGTGTTAATTGGCCCTTGAGAAAATGGGCACACTCATTGTGAGTGACATTAGATTCTTGAGCCTGAAGGATTGAACCTGACCTGTGGCGAATTTGCCAAGTTAACTGTGACCCCAGGAGACCTCCTGCTGTACACTCACACCCACATGGACACATGCACACACCACCTATCACATCCCTGGATGCGGGAGCCTATTAACAAGTAGGGGAGGGGGAGGCTGACTCGGCCTGTGTCTAGGTGCCTGTGAAGGGCCTCAAGCAAGCCCTGACTGCACTGGGCAAGTTGGTCTGAGAAGCTCTGGTCTTCATCAGGTGGCATCCATCCATGCCACAGCGCCTGCCATAAACCGTCCAGCTGTCTTTACCCCTAAGCCGGAACAAGCGGGGTCACGAATCTCTCTCTCAGTCCCTTAAAAACAAGAGCTGTCTCCGAGGCACTTACTTATAACAACACCAGGAGGATTCTGGAGAAGAAAAGACTGCCCAGGGTGGTGAAATCCATCGATGGACATCCTCGTAATTTGGAGGCTCTCCGGACACAAAGCCATCTCCTGCCTTCCTGCCTCTGTCAGAGACACCACAGAGCAGGCTCCGTCCCCAGGCCCAGCAGCTGAGCCAGCCTCCCCCACAGCTGTGATAAGGGCTCCAGCGACTCTGAGGACCAGGCTGGGACGGCAGAGCCCCTCAGACTTCACGCTTCCACAAGACGAGGTTCAGCTTTCTCCGTTTTATTCTCCAAAAGCTCCGCTGCCCAGACTGTGGAAATGTTGATTCCATTTCCTGCAGCTTCTTGCTCATCTCATCCTAAGAAGGTGCTATGGACTATCTCAACAGTGTCAAGACGTGAAATAAATTTTCATGCAAGCAAAAGACCAAAAACCCCAGGGCTGGGGGTGGAGGGGGGGGATCGGAGAGGGAGAGGACAGGGAAATGGAAAGTCTGAGGCCTGTATTTTGCAGACCAAAGAAGCATCGTTTGCTCTTTTCCGGCCCTAAGAGTCAAAACTCCCTTAAAGGGCCACTCTCCGCTTCCCTATTATGGAGTTTGGGCTGGAGGAACAGTGTTCCCAATAAACAGATGGACAGACCGGCTCTCCCTTTCTTTTCCTCTGGGACTCATTTAGGCTCTGTCTGTGGCCCTTGAGCCCCTCCCTGCCACGGATTACACTGTTTAAATTCACAAAACCTTGAGGGGTTTATTGCTGTTTTGAGGGCCCAGCTCCTTTTCTGGTCTTTGGAAGAAGAGTTTTCCTGAGGATTCACAGCCCTCCCATCGTTCTGGTACAAGGAGGAAGCTGTGAACGAGGGGACACAGACTCGCTGAAGCAAAGGCTTGAGATGGGCACGCGTGTCCGACCTCTGTCCTTGTGTTGTCCAGCACGGTCGCTCATGTGAACACAACTTCTTTCACGGGAAGGGGGCTTGGGAGCCTCAGAGTTTGTCCTGTTAAGGCATTGCTCATGTCAGGAGAGGCAGGGTGGTGATGATGGGAGATTTATGTGGTCGGACACGTTTGGACTCAACTCTTGGCTTCTCGCCTATTGACTGTGTGCCCCAGGACAGTCGTTTAACTTCTCTGAGCCTCGTTTTCTTTACCGGCAGAATTAGACAAAGACCACAGCACAAGGGGGATGGCCAATGAAACATGGCAGTTTGGAGAGGGGTCACGAGGTAGTAGGGAGAGAGCAAGCATGTGTGTGAATTGATCTATCCTCGCTTTCTTCCGGGCGCATGGCTAAACTGTATTTCCCCACCTCCCTTGCAGTTAGTATGCTCATGGGGTGAAGTTCTTGCCGATAGAATTGAGCAGAAGTAATGTGTGTAACTCCTGCTAGGCCTCAGGACAGCAGGGTCTCCTCCTGCGTGCTTTTTCTCTCTTTCCACCAGCTGGCCAGTTGGAACTTGTAGCAACTAAGCTCTGACATGCAGATGACAACAATGTCTCAGTGATGACACAGCAATGACTAGGAAGGAGCCTGGGTCTTTTTTTTTTTTTTTTTTGTAAATTAATTTTTATTGGAGTACCGTCGATTTACAATGTTGTATTGATTTCTACTGTACAGCAAGGTGAATCAGTCATACATATACATATATCCACTCTTTTTTAGATTCTTTTCCCATGTAGGTCTTTACAGAGTATTGAGTAGAGTTCCCTGTGCTATACAGTAGGTCCCTGTTTGTTATCTATTTTATATATAGTAGTGTGTATACGTCAATCCAGTTCTCCCAATTTGTCCCTCCCCCCAGCTCTCCCCCCTTGGTAAAACCGTAAGTTTGTTTTCTACATCTGTGACTCTCTTCCTGTTTTGTAAATAGGTTCATTTGTACCATTTTTCTTTGAAGGACCAGGCAAAACAGAGCTGCCCACCAGCTTAGAATGCTCGCGTGAAACTGTACAGGAGAGAGATCTAAATGTATTTGTTCTTTTTAATTTTTAAATTTTTAGAAATTTTCTTTTTATACCTCCTATCCCTCACCCCTATACTGCCTCTCCGCCCCTCCCCACTGGTAACTACAAGATTGTTCTCTATATCTGTGAGTCTGCTTCTTTTTTTGTTATATTCACTAGTTTGTTGTATTTTTTAGTTTCCACATATAAGTGATATCATACAGTATTTGTCTTCCTCTGTCTGACTTACTTCAGTTAGCACAATGCCCTCCAAACCCATCCATGTTGCTGCAAATGGCAAAATTTCGTTCTTTTTTATGGCTGAGTAATATTCCATTGTATATATGTACCATGTCCTCGTTATCCATTCATCTGTTGATGGACACTTAGGTTGCTTCCATATCTTGGCTATTGTGAATAATGCTGCTATGAACATTGCGGTGCATGTCTCTTTTCAAATTGGTGTTTTTGTTTTTTTCGGATATATATGCTGGAGTGGAAGTGCTGGGTCATAGGGTAGTACTATTTTTAGTTTTTTGAGGAACCTCCATACTGTTTTCCACAGTGGCTGCACCAATTTACATTCCCACCAGCAGTGTATGAGGGTTCCCTTTTCTCTACACATATTTGTTCTTTAAGCCAGCAGTCCTCAAATTTTTGGCACCAGGGACCAGTTTCGTGGAAAACAATTTTTCCACAGATGGCAGGGGGTCGGGGGGATGAGTCAGGCGGTTGGTTCAGGCGGTAATGACAGCACTGGGGAGCAGCAGATGAAGCACTGCTCGCTCGCCCACCACTCACCTCCTTCCGTGCAGCCCGGTTCCTAACAGGCCTCGGTCCAGCCCGGGGGTTGGAGACCACTGCTTTAAGCCACTGACATCTAGGGATTTCTGCTAGAGCTCTCTAGCCTCCACCCTAACTAACACACATAGGAAAGCTCTGCTTCCCCTTTCTCTCCTAGAGACAGGGGAAAAGCACAGGCTCTGGTCTATTGATGGCCACCGTTGCATGGAGACTTTGTTTATGATGCAAAGAGAATAAGCTGCCCAGCAGAAAAAGTTGCAAAAGATTCAAAAGAGCTTTGAGCCAGTTCATTTGTCCATTCAGCCCACAAACATTGCCTAAGTGCCTCTACGTGTAAAAGGCATAGTGCTGCCTGCTCCCATTCGGAACATTCTCTGCCCACCCCACGCCCACCATGTCCAGGATGCCATCTTCCCAGATCTACAGGAAGCAGGATCCACAGAGGTGAAACGGGAATTCCTGCTCAAATGCTTTGATGCGTGGGCAGCAGACAGAGAACAGCGAGGATGGAGTGTTGGATGGAGAAAGGCATTCTCCGTCCTCGGTACCAGTGTCATTCCTGCTCTTACAGAATTGCAATTGTTCACTTCCATTCATTTGCCACCAGATTTATTCCTGACACGCAAATCTCCCTCCCACGCAGGTCTTTGTCTTTCACTGTGGTGATTGTTAGTGGTAACCGTTTAAAGGAGGTGAGGGATACATTTGATCACAAGGACTGAGTGTGCCCTGACAATGAATATTTCCCAGCCAGGTCATCTGATTTCTAGTCTCTGGAATTCAGGTCCCTCATCTATAAAACGGGGATAAACTTTTCTGTCCTGATTGTCTCACGTAGGTGGAAAGTTGGGAAGCAGATATGGAGTAGAATTATAATGAGGTTTTCTGAGTCCCACCAGTTATACCCCAGGGGTACTTGAGTGCACTAGGCACTACCAAACTGAGAGTGATATGGGCTGACATGGTGACCCCAAATGAACCGCTGCCCCCTCCCTATGAGACCCTGTCTGTAAACCCCAGATCTGCAAATCTTTCCTTTCATAGGTACCTTGCTGAAAGTAAAGGTCCATCAACAGATGAATGGATAAACAGATTCTGTTATATACATAGGATGGAATATGTTTCATCCATAAAGAGGGAGAACTAATACTTGCTACACTGTGGATGAATCTTGAAAATATTATGCTAAGTGAAAGAAGCCAGACAAAAATGTCACATATTTGATTCCTTACATAAAACATTCAGAAGAGGTAACTCCATAGAGACATAACACAGATGGGTTGTTGCCAGGGGCTAGGGGAAAGGTGGGATGAGGTGAGACTGGGTGTGGTGCTTTACTTGGGAGTGGTGGAAATAGTTCGGAGCTACTTAGAAGTGGTACCTGCAAGGCGGTGAGAATGATTGGATGCCACTGAATTGCTCACTTTAAAAAAAAAGGCTAATTTTTTTATATCATGTGAATTTCACCTCAGTAATTTTTTTAATTGAGAGAGACAATTAAATGACAGTGTTTCACAATGGGACCTCAGCAGTGGCTGCCTGAGGATGAGTTCTTCGTTAAGCTCTGCGAGAAAGCCTCTTCCATTCTCTTCACTCACAGCCTGTAACACACTAAAGCCTCCTGTGGTTATCATTTCTTTGATGCAGCAAAGGTCTTCTTCAGGACTTGGTTCACTTCACCAGCTGGCTGCCCACCTCAGCTTCTGGGTCCATGCTCAGGGCAGCTTCAGTCAGAACACTCTGAAATGTATATATCTTCATGCATTCCACAAATATTGGGACGGCCATTCCAGAAAAATTAGACCCAGATTTCCAGGCCAGAATCAAAAAAGTGAAACCTATATGTGTGACTGTGTGAGGATGTACACTAACATATTAATAGTGGTTCTGTCTTATCTTTGGCTTGTGGGATTAGAAATGGGAATTTTAATTTCCTTTTTTGTGTTTACCTAGATACTTTATTTATTTTTAAAACAATTGGCCTTTCGATGAGTTCAATATGGTTATTCTAGATTTACAACAACCTATTTAACAATTTATTTATTTATTTATTTTTGGCTGTGTTGGGTCTTTGTTGCTGCACACCAGTTTTCTCTAGTTGTGGCCAGCAGAGGTTACTCTTCGTCGTGGTGTGCGGGCTTCTCATTGCGGTGGCTTCTCTTGCTGCAGAGCATGGGCTCTCAGCGCGTGGGCATCAGTAGTTGCAGCACGTGGGCTCAGTAGTTGTGGCGCACGGGCTTAGTTGTTCCGCGGTATGTGGGATCTTCCGGGACTGCAGGAACTCAAACCCGTGTCCCCTTCGCTGGCAGGCGGATCCTTAACCACTGCACCACCATGGAAGTCCCTACTTAGATATCTTAAAATAATTCTACAATAAATGTGACTTGTTTATGTAATTTTAAAGAAAATATTAAGTGGGGATGGTCCATTAAAAGATGTAGTATGTACACTCATAAAAAATTATATTCATTCATGGTAATTTTAGAAGCTCATGTAGGTGTGGAGCTTATAAAAATGAGGATGTATCACCCTCCTGTGATATTAGAAGCATTCACAAAGCTATATGGACTTACTTCACTTAGTATGATAATCTCTTGATAATCTCTAAGTCCACCTATGTTGCTGCCAATGGCATTATTTCATTCTTTTTTATGGCTGAGTAGTATTCCATTGTATATATGTACCACATCTTCTTTATCCATTTTAAAAGAATATAAAAAAGAATGTGTATATATATATGTGTGTGTGTGTGTGTGTGTGTGTGTGTGTGTGTGTGTATAACTGAATCATTTTGCTGTACAGAAGAAATTAACACAAAATTGTAAATCAACTACACTTCAATTAAAAAAAAAAACACAAAGCTACACAGAAACATAGCTATGTGGAAAGATGGATTAATTCCACCTGGGGAAGTCAGGAAGGGCTTTACAGAGATGTCATTTGAGCTAGACTTCTCCTCCAGCCAACTGGTAGACCCATTTCCTTCTTTCTAGTCTTCATTGTCATTGCTCTTTTTCCTTTATCAGAACTGTATCCTTCTTCCAAGGACTGTAGTTGCTCCCTCTTCTGAATTACCTTATCACTTGCTGATTGCATTGTTCTTATATGACACATGTTGTATGCTACTGATCTTTTCATGTCTATTGCCCTAATTATATCATAATTTTTTTGAAGAAAGGCACTGCTATTATACACCTTTCAGTAACCACATCATCCTTAAAAAAATGTGTTATTGATGGTTATGATATCATACATATATTCTGAATCCATCAATAATATAATGGACATGCCAGAAAAATCTTTACTATTTGGTTTTTAAAATACTTAAGACACGTTCTTAAAAGAACCACTGTCATAAATTAAGAGTTGGTGGGCACCAAGCTAGTCTACTCATAAATGCTCTTTGGGGGAGACAAAAGCAGACTAAAGGAGTGGCTGAAAAATGAGAATTTCAAAAAGTTACCAAGTTTAGTAGTTGTGTCAGAAAATGGAAACTGAATAAAATATGTTTCCACACAACTAGCTTTTTTTTAAAAAAATACTACGTATATGATTAGGCCCTGAAAGAGTCATCACCTAGGTCTGAAATGATTCTTTCTCTAGAATGAAAGATGATTTCTGAAAAATCTTTAGATAAACAACACCATTTTCGATTTATCTTCAGAAAGGCTTGCTGCATTAATTTGGTTTATGCCTACCGGCAAGTAACGTAAACCCAGAATAACAGTAGCTTAAGTAAACTAGAATTTTATTTCCTTCT
Source organism: Globicephala melas (assembly GCF_963455315.2). NCBI lineage: Eukaryota > Metazoa > Chordata > Mammalia > Artiodactyla > Delphinidae > Globicephala > Globicephala melas. The sequence continues at coordinate 23,543,206 of NC_083314.1, forward strand.
CATATGTAAGAAGTCTGGAGGTAGTCATCCTAGGGCTTGTGCAGCCTTCCATGCTGTCAGGGAACCAGGTCTTCTATCTTGTTGCACTACCATCTGTGGCTTCCATTCCCAAGGCCCAAGATAGCTACTGCAGCTCCAGCCATTATGTCTGGAATCCATGAAGCAGAAGGGAGGAAGAGAGAAAGGATATATTCCTTCTTTTTAAGGACTCTTTGAGGGAATTGCAAACGCCATTTCTATAGCATTACACTTGTCAGAACAAACTAGAAAGTATATCTCTATTCTACCCAGCAACATGCCCAACTAAACATCAAGGGCATAGGGATTTTTATCCTTTTGTTGTTGTTGTTGCCATGGATCCCTTTGGCAGTCTAGCGAAGCTTTCGGACACCCTCTCAGAATAATGTTTTTAAATGAATAAAATAAATACATAAAACTACAAAAGAATCCAATTATACTGAGATATGGTTCTATTGACAAACACTTTAAGGGCTGTAGACCCCACGTTAGGAATCCCTTCTATTATTTAGAAAAAGAGGGATGGTTATCAGCCTCTGACACTTGACAGAGAAAAACTCTACAGAATGGCTTTATTCATCCATTAAGCAACTTTAAGATCCTATTTTAAGCCTCGCTCTGTGTTGTAGAGTATGATGAATACAAGAGAAATCTGGCCTCTCCTATTGGTCATTCTGTAATTCATCTAAATACTTAATACAGTGGAAACCTTCAACTTATAAAAATGGGTAGTCATATCGGCCAGGTTTTATATATCAGTATTAGAGTTCAAAATAAGGGGGAAATCATGTGGAGTGGGCTTGGAGAAAGGGAAGAAAGAAAAGTATAAGGTTTATTCTGCAAGAAGGGAGAGGCAGCATATTGGGGGAGGGACAGGGGAATGTGAGGGGAGGTGATGGGAGTGGCAGGAGGGTCCCAAGGGGGTCTAAAGAAAATAGCTGAGGACGCATGGTTGGCAAGAAGAGGATTGTATTTGAGCTAATTTGAAGTAGAGAATTATCATTAGTTCTTGAAACTGAAGGGATGAAAAAAAGGCAAAAAAAGGTCAAAAATGTACATAAGTTGGTATGTAAAAATATTTAAAATGGTCTAGAAAGACAGACTTCAAGTTTCTGATAGTGATTGTGGTTGCTCCTGGGGAATTGGATGGGGTGACAGTCAAAAGGATTGAAGTCTTACATACAATATTTTATTTCTTTGAAAATAAAAAGAGATGGGACAAATATGACAATATATGAATAATTAAGAATAAGTTTTTGTTATATCATTCTTACACCACCCCACCCCCCGGCATTTTTAAACATTTCACAAGTTTAAAAAGGTAGTCATCACTTTAAAAAGTTTAAATGCATTTTTACTCTGTACTAGATGTGATTTAACTTACCCAGTAAGTTCTGGCTACACATATTCTAAAGTTTGATGTTGACTTTGAAGAGGCTGGTCTCTTCACATCCCCCTTAAGCACGTCATGATGGTACTTTCCTCGAATTCTTTCCTTAGTCTGGAGTGTATTCTCATCTCTTCCCTGCCCAGCCATTGTCTGACTTCCTTTCAGGACCTCCCAGCCGGTTTTGATTTCTCCCTCACGGGAAGTCCAGTAATACCACTCATTTAGCACATATTATTTGACTTTGAATTTAATTTGCCTTCACCATAGAATCATTATGCTCCTTGCAAGCCTAACCATCTTATAATCAGGCTGGCAAAAGACATTCCATTCCCCATCCCTATTCCATTCCCATGGCAGACATAACTAATCAACCACATTACTTTTTCCCAGTGAACTTGGACGTGGCTCAGAGTCCTCCTCAGAGCACCTGCAGCTGCAGTCACCAATTGTGTAGATTGAGCATGCAGATGAAACCTCTCTCCGCCCCTGCCTGTGCTTCCTTTGTGGCTTCCAAAGGACCAGTGTTGTTCCCAGGAGAGACTCAGAAGGAACAGCATCATCTTGAAAATCCAGAAATTATAAATGTCTTAGGCAAGTAATTTTGAAGAAACTTCACACCTCATTTTAGTGACACGCTGATGGCTGAGTCAACTGTTGGAAATGTCAACTAGTCTGGAAAGGGACAGAAAAATTGGAAAAGAATAATAGTGCAAGAGATTAACGTAATGCCAAACACCCGTACACCTGACACCCAACACCAGGAGAGCTTGGCTGCCAGATGCAGGGGAAAAGCTCAAGTCCAAAGTCGCTTCATTTCCATCATTAAGTGGAGGGCGGCCTTCCCAAAGCTCATTAAGGCCTTGGGAAAGTGCTAGGACAAGAGCAGGGGAGAAGGGTAAGGAATGGTTCCCTGGTAAATTGGAGAAATGGCTGTGAGTGAGGCAGCTGGGAAGGAGGCCTGAGAACAAGTCCTGAGGCCAAGGCCTTTGAAATCTTATTCTGCCCCTAAGAGATGTCAGAGTCCTGAAAGAAATACGCCAACAAACTGACTATTGAAGCATCTTCATGATGGGGTCATGAGTAATTTTTTTTTCCAGCTTCTTTATTCTTTTTTCTACTTAAAAAATTCCTATAATGACCATGTTTTATTTTCATGGTCAGAGGCTGAAAGAGGAAAAAAAAGAACAAAAAAAGATTCCAGAGGAATACCAATCTTTTTTTTTCCAGATTTATTTATTTTTATTTTTGGCCACGTTGGGTCTTCATTGATGTGCACGGGCTTTCTTTATTTGCGGCGAGCAGGGGGTACTCTTCATTGCGGTGAGCAGGCTTCTCATCGTGGTGGCCTCTCTTGTTGCAGAGCACGGGCTCTAGGCACACGGGCTTCAGTAGTTGTGGCTCACAGGCTCTAGAGCACAGGCTCAGTAGTTGTGGCGCACAGGCTTAGTTGCTCCGCGGCATGTGGGATCTTCCCGGACCAGGGATCGAACCCATGTCCCCTGCATTGGCGGGCAGATTCTTAACCACTGCGCCACCAGGGAAGTCCCACCAATCTTTTTTAAAAGTGTTACTATTACTCTACCTTTGGAAGCAGAAGGAAAGAGAAAAATATATCATTTCACCCACCGAGGAAGTGGACATTGGAAAACTGAAAGCAAATATAAAACTCCTTTATCAAAGTGCCCAGTTTGGTCACCGATCACTTTTTCCCTCATTCATTCATTCTTTCATTCATTCAATGGTCATTTGTGGAGTGACTTCTAAGTGCTGGGGATACAAGACAAAAAAATAGGGGAAGGATACAGTGGGAGATAGGGATTGACATATATAAAACAATAACTAATGAAGACCTACTGTATAGCACAGGGAACTCTACTCAATACTCTGTAATGACATACATGGGAAAAGTATCTAAAAAAGAATGGATATATGTATATGTATAACTGATTCACTTTGCTGTACAGCAGAAAGTAACACAACATTGTAAATGAACTATACTCCAATGAAACAAAAAAAGACAGAAAAATATACAACCCCTGCCGCCGCAGAGCATTCAGTCCGGGGGTGGGGGAGGGGAAGGTCCACAGACCTTCATCAGATGACCACACATGGATGTTAACTTACCACTGGGCTAAGTGCTGGGGAGGAGGGGCTGTAAGTGGCCCTGTGAACGTGGGTGATGGCCTGGGCTGGGGGCGGGGCTGACTTCATCGTCAGCCCCAGCTCTGGGCTGTCCCCATCATCACCGCATTGGCTGTGGGCTGTGACACGCCTCGTCCCAGGCTCTCCCTCTCCAGTGCATCCGGCAGCCCCTCTCACTGCTGGCTTCCCCCAGCCTGTCTCGGTATTCAGTAGCTCCATAACACACAGTGGCTCCCTATTACCACCAATTGTCTCAACATTAAACAACTCTGTCTGTCTAGCTTGCCCAGTCCTGGGGGATCTCACCTCTTAGGGTCTTTCCTAGTCCACACAGTACCTTTGGTGCAAGTTTTAAAAAGGCGTCTCTTCCAACCCCTACCAGGGCAACTACTACTTGGAGAGCAGAGCTCAGGCTGCATTTCAGTCCCTACTCCGTTTTCTAGTTTTATCTCCAGATGTAGACCACATACCTCTTGAGTAGGAATTTTATTCTTTTGTGTTTTAATTCCCATGGTGCCCAACTCAGCACTGGACACGTGGTAGCAGGCCTTCTCGGGGACAGACGGGCTGCCAGATTGAGTCTTAAATTATAGAAACTTTCCAGCTAACCTGTCTTCTATGATCTTGGAAAGTGTCCTTACGTCCTGAAGACCTCCATTTCTTTCTCTCTCTTTTTTAAAAATTATTTATTTATTTATTTTGGCTGCACCAGGTCTTAGTTGTGGCATGTGGGATCTCCGTTGTGGCACGCCTGTGGCCTCTAGTTCCCCGACCCGGGATCCAACCCAGGCCCCCTGCACGGGGAGCACAGACTCTTACCTAATGGACCACCAGGGAAGTCCCCCGAAGACCTCCATTTCTTCATCTGCAAAGTGGGAGGACTCACTGGGGCACTTCAGGCATGCAGCGAGCTGGGAAGAGAGAGCAAATCAGGGCTGAGGGGAGACAGAATGAAGACGGGGTGGGGCGGGCAGAGGAGAAGGAGGACGTGACAGGTTCCTTCTCCCTTGATCTTCTCGAGTTTACCACAGGAGCTGAGAAGTAGCTGGGGCCGCCTGCCCTGGGGAGAGCGTGTCTCTCAAGGGCGCCTTTGCAAGAGACGCCTCCTTCCTGGGCCCCAGCCACCTGTGGTTGACGGGAGAGCTCACACACGAAGTTGAACCCAACCAAACACCCACCTGAAGACCACAGGAGGGACTGGATTTTCCAGGGAAGTCCTGATTTTGAATCTTTTGTCTCACTGTCTAAACATGATATATTGGACCACGTGTTCCAGTTTGGGGCCCAGAAACCTGACCAGCTATGGACTGGGGGTGCCTAGATGGAAGATGGAAGTGGAGGCTTTGAACGTCTGTGCTCACCCACGGGTGCTTCAAGCTGCCCAGAGCTGCAGCCAATTTTCCTGCTGGCCCTCTATTTCCTAAGTGCAGCCTCGGTGCCATGAGCCTGGGCTTTCCCTCGCACTGTCCCAGGACCCACCTGGCCATCAGGCCAATGGCGGGTTCACTGGGTCCTCCGGGAGACCGGGGCCCTCCTGTTTGATTCGTTAGGGACTCTAGCAGGGGGACTTCCAAGTCTTGGCCAGCTGCTGAGAGGCGAGGGGAATGGTTGGGGATGATGGACACTCAGGTCACATCAGGACAGAGGTGAAAAGCAGGCAGCAGCCAGGAGAAGCTTGTCTTCCCTCTGATCCTGCATGATGGGCAGAAACAGGAAGCAGAGGGGTGTGACGGGTTTGGAGATGCCAGGACTGAGTTTCGGTCCTTGCTCTGCCACTCACTAATACTGAATCTTCCTCGGGGTCCATTTCCTCATCTATAAAGAGGGCCAGTCCTTGACCAGGATACGGTGCTGAGCTGTCCGGCCGTGGCTCTTCATTGAGCAGCTCCTGGCTATTCCTTGAGCATGGGTGACCCTGTTCTGCACATGTGACCCCACCACTTATTGGACCTGGGAACCTCCAAGGCAGCCCTGTGGGAGCTGCAGAGGCCCTCAGGGGGTCCTGCAGAAAGACTCTGCCTGCTGCACCGGAGGGTAGCTGCGGAGAGACACACGGAGGGGACTCCAGGGGCTGAATGTCAGCCAGGAAAGGACAGTGAGGAAACCCATGAGTCAGCAGAAGCCTTGAGGCAGAAAGAAGGTGCTTGAAGAGAAATGGAGAGAGTAGGGGCAAGAGGAGCAGCTGCAGATGCTACAGAGACCCGGATAAATTGAATCACTGTCGGGCAGACACTCAGGTGGGACCCAGCACGTGCACGCCTGCTTCTGAGGACACACCTGGTCCAGAACAATCTCCCTGTTCTCCTTGAGTTTCCATTGTCTTGACACCCAGAGACCCTGTGTTTCTTTACTTCCAATATGTCTTTACAGTAGCCCTCCCTGGCCTGGGGCAATTAACATTTGTCTATATCCCTTGCAACATGAAAACAAAGATTTACCTTAGGGCTTCCCTGGTGGCGCAGTGGTTGAGAGTCCGCCTGCCAATGCAGGGGACACGGGTTCGTGCCCCGGTCCGGGAAGATCCCACATGCCGCAGAGCGGCTGGGCCCATGAGCCATGGCCCAGTGGCTGAGCCTGCGCATCTGGAGCCTGTGCTGCGCAACGGAAGAGGCCACAACAGTGAGAGGCCTGCGTACCGCAAAAAAAAAAAAAAAAAAAAAAGATTTACCTTGCAGGATTCTTATGAAAATCAATCAAAATCATAGATTGAAAATGGCCTCCAAGTGGCCCATGTGCACAGCAGGTAATCAGAAAGGGAGTTGTTAAAGCCAAGGAACCAAACACAGTGCTTGACTGCAGAGCCTGAAGAATTCAGGAGGCCACACGGAAGCCAGGGTGTTAAGAGCCCTGAGCAGACTTCAGTGAGACAGGCTGCGTGGACCCAACCTCATTCTCTTGGTCTGCCCCATAGAGACCTCACAGCTATATGAACGGCGTTTTGGAAACAAAACACAGGACTTACGCTTGAACAAGGCACACTTGTGCTAGTTTCCCATATGAGAGGTAGTCTGAGAGTCATTGGATATATGCTGAAATATTGGATTTCTCAAGAATTTTGATGTTATATGAGGATATCTGCAGAGAACATTTGAAAGGAAATCGGGGCCGTCCTGACAATCCCAGAACACGTGGGATAGACCAAAGCTGTCTGGGTCGTCCCTGACCTTGGTCTCACTGGAGAAGGTGGATGAGACAGGAAGAAGCATTAACTGAGCCTCAGGGGGGCCAGGACTGTGGTGGGCAGTTTGACAAGTGATTCCATTGGCAGCCCAATTGTCTTGACGCTGGGCTGATTTCCTATGTCTTTACTCCCGGTGTATTTTCAGGATGACCCTCTCTCTCCTGTCCCAGCATTTGTCACTATCCCTTCCAAGCTGGAAGGGTCAACAGTTGGGCTTGATGGTTCAGCTCAACTTTACGGAGGAGGAAACAGGGTCAGGGAGGTTAAATGACCCGCCCAAGTTCACATCAGTGGTAAATGCAGGAGACAGGATTCGAACTCAGATCTGCTTGATTCCTCCCCACCAAGCCCAGGTATTTCTGCTGAAAAAAGCGAAACCTAAAATGTCACAGCACACAGGGTAGAGATGAGTTCCAGACATGACCTTGTTCTCACAGCACATAGACTCACTTTGAACCTGAAGGTGGAAAGTGGACAAATGCCAAATTGGTTTGGGAAGGGGTGGGGAGAGGAAATGGGGGAGTGTCGAGTTGAAAATGTTCTCTGCTGCGTCATTAGGAGAAAGGAAAGGGGTGCTCTTATTTTTCTTGACAAAAGCAACACAGGAAGAAAACAGTTCATTAAAACACTGCATACTTGAGCAGGGAAGCAGAAACACATGTTTCAGTCCTTGAGAAGAAATTTTTGCAAAGAAGAAAAGGGGTTAGTCAATAGTTTTTTTTTTTTTTTTTTTTAAAGAAACCTTGAGTGGGTTCAAGTGAGTGAGGGCATGTTTGGAGGACTTTGTTTTGCTTGAGATCATCAAATTACACATAATACACTGTCAGCCTCTCAGGGCTGAGGGCTTGTCTGCTCACATGGATCCCACTGCCTGGGACAGGGCTTGGCACACAGTAGGTGCACAAAAAATGCTCACTGAACAAAAGTGCCGCCTGATGACCCACCAGGCTCCACCAGCTTGCAGGGGCATTGAGGTCACAAATAGACAAACCCAGTGTCTGCTGGTCCAACCGCCCCTCTCAGAGGTTACCAGTTCTAAAAGGGACTTGGCTCAGAATCATCTTAAAAATAGGCCTCGGAGGTGGCCAGTGAGGAAGGATATGAACACTGGGGGTCTTTAAAGGGTTCTAACAACACTTCCTGCCTTCCATACCCCAGATGGTTCCATTCTTGCCCACCTCGCCTAGGTGGGACTTCCAACCTATAGGATCTGACTTGGTGGTTAGATGTCAAAGGCGAGAGGCAGACCCATTGTCACTCATCTTGCAAAATTTAGTTTCGCTGCCTCCTCCTCCAGGAAGCCCTCCTTGGTGCTCTCTTTCCTCTTCTCACTCTGGATTAAATCTCTCCCCTGTGTGTCCCCAGATCTCCCTGTGCAGCAGTGCATCTCCATCCTGGTATTCATCATCCCTGATGACGACAATCACTTCTCACTACAGTGTCAGGTCCTCAGGGATAAGAGGTAAGTCTTCTTTAACTTTATATCTCCAGTACTTAGCCCAGGGTCTGGCATGTAGTAGGTGCTCAATAAATGTTGTTATATGAATAAAAGGAAGGGAGGAAGAAGGGAAGGAAGAGAGGAAAGGAGACGGGACACTCTGGGAACTACATTTTCTTTTTGAAACTCGTCTCATAATTATCTGCCCATCTGTCCACAGATGGCAATTAAAGTCAGGATTCTATTTTCTGTAAATGGTTGAGCTCCTCTACTTTCAACTGTATCTTTGGAACCAATGGCAGGAGAAGACTGGGGTGGATTTAGAGGGATTTGGGAGCGCAGTGTCTGAGAAATGTATGCGTGTCCTAACACATTTCTGAACTAAATGTATGTCTCTGGACCACATACAGAAGGCACACGCAGCCACATTCTTTCTACCTGGAACTTAGTTACTCAGCAATTTCACCTTTCAGACCACAGCCAACCGCTAGGAAGCAAGCTGGGTGTGGGAGGGCAGAGAGATTGCCCTCCTGTTCGCTGTTGTAGCCATGGTGCTCAGAAAAGGCCAGGCAGCTGGTAGGTGTTCAAGAGCTATTTGGTGAGTGATTGAGTATGTGAGAAAAGGACTTGAGGCAGCTTAAATGCCACAAAATTTCTATTTTAAATATCCTGAACTTCACTCACGGGGAACCTCTTAGACCCTCACTCAAGTCATGTTGACACTTAATTTACAAATAGTTCTATCAGACTTCATCTTGTTCTCTGTCTACTGCAGACTAAAAACTGGAAGAAAAGAAAGGTGTTTTTACTCTACCTATGTAAATATATATATTTTTTATTATCGAGAAAGAATTAAGAAAAGTAGACTTCAAAAAACATAGTAGACTAGCGGCAATTGTCACGTCTGTTTTTTCTAAATAGTTCATGAGGGCGTTCCAATATATCACAGACCGTTACCAATATTCAAAGTGATAACAGAGTCACGAAAAGTAGGTAAAATCAATTTCAACTTACTCTTCTGGGAAGACAGGAAAGTGAATTAAACATTTTAAAAAGAACTCTATCCATGATGAATAAAATTGGGCAAAGTGAGGTACATAAAGAAGTAATCTTAAAGCGTTTCCATTAGCTGAGGCACCGTGGAACCTGAGTATTTTCGATTCCCAAGTTTGTTGTTGTTAATGGTCTCTGTCCTTTGGCTTCTCCCCATGAGTGTGATGGTCACAGCTTACCTCCTGCCCATGGGCGCGTACGGGGGATACCCTATGGAGACCCCCAGTTGGAGCCCCCATTCCGAACCACTCCTTAAATGTACTCATTTCTGGTTTTCTCCAAGGGGCAGTAAGAACAGGGCTTCTTCAGGACGTGTGGCACGCTAGGCTGATTGAACAAAAATCTTGGTTAAAATTAGAATTAGTGGCTACCTAGGAGGGCAAAATAAGGTAGAGAAACACAGAGTCAGAGCCAAGGGTGGGAGGGGAGGGCCTTGGATTCCTACCCTCTGCCTGGGGGGCGAGGTGTAGGGATGTGCAGGTACCAGCCCCATTACCCCCATCTCCAGGGTGGAGCTGAAGGAGTCCCTTCTTCACCCAGAGCCCAGTGGGCACAGCGTGTGATGTAGCAGAGGGGCGGCAGGGCCAGGCGGAAGCTAAGGGAAAGGTGGCCCCTGGCAGATGAGTCACAGGGCAGCCGTCCTCTCACGCTGCGGGCGCAGGGAGAGCACCGCTCCACCCCCCAGCAGGCTCCCAGATGCCCACCTTTCTGTCTCGGTGGATGGTTCCCTGTACCTCCACTGATTCCTGCCCTCATCAGGTCTAGAAGTATCCAGAAGACTGACAGATCAGATCCCGGACAGCGGGGAGTCGGGTGGGGAGGGAAGAGAGTTGCATTGCCCTGGCCCTCAAGACACCCGGCCAGGCATAGAATCCAGCGGGTTGTCTCACTCAGTAGGAGGACTCTGAATGAGAACAACGACAGAACAAAAGCTAATGGTATCTTCTAGCTGAGAAGGAAGGTGTGCCCTAAAGCAGCGGTGTTTTCCCTTTGAAGATAGATAAGGACTGGGTCTGATGGCCTTGTGGGCCCCCTTGGACTTTAGAATCAATTAGTCCTGCAAGCAGCTGGGCCCCATGAAATCACCTTAAGGAATCAGCCCCCAGCATGTTTCTCCAAGAGGGGCTCGGAAGCACCCCCCGCCCGACATCCCAGCCTGGGCCTGTTCCCCACCACCTCCCCAAACTGGGGGCCTGAGACACCCGAAGGCCTCAGGCTTCTGCTCACCTAGGAGATGTAGGACCCATGAAGAGGCAGGAAGAGCAGGCGAGGCTGTGCAGAGAACTCCTGAAACTTACAAACTGCTTCCACCAATCATTTCTAAGCCCCCTCCCCCTCTTACTCCCTACTTCCACTATAAATATCCCACCTCAAAAGTTGATGGGGTTGGGCTTCCCTGGTGGCGCAGTGGTTGAGAGTCCGCCTGCCGATGCAGGGGACACGGGTTCGTGCCCCGGTCCGGGAAGATCCCACATGCCACGGAGCGGCTGGGCCCGTGAGCCATGGCCGCTGAGCCTGCGTGTCCGGAGCCTGTGCTCCGCAACGGGAGAGGCCACAACAGTGAGAGGCCCGCGTACCGCCAAAAAGAAAAAAAAAGCTGATGGGGCGATAGTCTGAGCATTACCTCCTGTCTCCTTGCTTGGCTGCCCTGCAATAAGGCTTTTTTCTTTCTGCAAAAGACTGTTGCCTCGGTATTTGGTCTTCAACCCACTTGCTCGGTTAATTACTAAGTGTCTATCACGTTCCAAGCACTGTGCTGGTCACTTTTTTGTACCTTAGCCCATTTATCCGTTCAAAACGTACCCAGGCAGATACTGATTTCCCTCATCTAGAGAGGAAGGGTCAAGCTGGCGTGGGGTTTTGGAACTGGGTCTGTCCCTCTGCCGACAGCAGTGGAGCTGTCTGGCCACTCTCCCTTTTCACCTGTGTCAGGGCTGTAGCATCTGTCAGGCCCAGGTTCTTACGTGGGACCTCAAGAGGGAGCCCAGCTGCTCACCTTCTCAGTGATCCAAAGACAGGCCCTTGGCCGTGGGAGGGATACCAGGGTGAGCACTGAGTAACCGGCCCACGGCCACCAAAGGTGAGCACTGTGGGCTTCACCCTTCCAGCCGGCATTTCCTGCGGAAAGGAGCTGCTGCTGGCTACCTGCTCTGTCTGCGGAGCCGAGTCCCACGCCATCCCTCAGAAGTTGTTAGGGCCTCCGGGGCCTGGACTGGGTTCTCATTCTCATCCTTGACTGAGTACGTATTAGTTCAGCCAGATCAGGCCTTGACCACTCAACAGAGCCACTGTTGGAGTATTCCAGGAAGATATATTTTACGGCAAAATCTTGCTTCCTTTTGTTCTATGTATGACATCTTCCCCAAAGAAAAAAGAAAAGTTGGAATAACTAGTATCATTATTCTTCTCTTTCTTTTATTTTCTACCACAGAACCATCTGTCATCAGAAAACAGTTTACTTTATACCTCTCAGGCTGATTTCCACATCCAGAGGAGACTGGACAGGGGACAGAGGTGACCTCTGGACGCCCTGCTGCAAGAGGCTGGGAAGTAGGGGAGGGGAGTGAATCATCAGCCCCAAGGCTGTTCAGGAGAGAGCTGAGCTGAGCGACTGCAGAGGCAGACAAGGGCGTCTCGCCAGTGTGTTGGATGGTACATGGGATGGTGAGACGTTATGAGGCAGGCATCTTCTCCCTGTGTCACTTCTCACTCCGCTCTATTGGGTGAAAACACAGTTAAAGTTCTGCCATCGTTGGTGCAAACATCACCTGTGACACGGAGTGGGGGGGGGAGCACATGGAGTTGAAGCGAGCACAGAATACTTTGAGGTTTGTTTCATCCTAAAGTCTATGGGGTCCAGTCTGTGAACCGAGAGAGAAGAGCGCCTGAGTTGATAACACTTTGTTATCAGATTTTGACCTTCTTCCTCCATCTGAGAAGGACCAGGTGAGAGACTCTAGGCTGAGGCCGCTGCTACAGACCCGAAGGTAAGGAGGGATGGGAAAATCCATCAATGTCCGAACACCCTGTTTATGGCATGTCAGATATCCAGCCATTGAAAGGGAGGTACTATATCTTTGGGTTTCTGGGTTGATGATGAGCTGAAGAATCTGAATTTGATCCTTCATTTGAGCTTAGATGAACTTTACCACAAATTTTTTGAGCCACATTTTCAGGCAACCCAGATTGAGTAAATTTCAATCCTGGCAACCAGAAACCTATCCTCACACTGACCCCTCCACTGGAAGTTCTGGGCTCTTATCCGGCAGGGGTCACGCTAATCAGAATTTCATTTTGTAACTGGTGAGGAGCCTACTGCGGGTTTTAGCAGCAGAGTCACACGGTCAGATCTGTGTTTTTAGAAAGATCACTCTGGGTGCAAGTGGGGGGTTGATTTCGAGGGGGAACTGGCTTAGGGACACTAGTGAAGAGCTGCTATGGTCTGAAAGTTTGTGTCCCCCTAAAATCCGTAGGTTGAAACCCACACTCAATGTCATAATATTGGAAGGCGGGGCCTTTGGATGTGACACAGTCATGAGGGCAAAGCTTTCATGAGTGCGATTAGTGCCCTTATACAAGAAGCCCCAGAGAGCTTCCTCACCCTTTCCACCATGTGAGGACCCAGCAAGAAGACAGCCATCTACGAATCAGGAAGTGGGCTCTCACCAGACACCAAATGCACCGGCACTTTGATCTTGGACTTCCAGCTCCAGAACTGTGAGAAATAAACTTCTCTTGCTTATATTATACACCACTCAGTCTACGGAATTCTATTATAGCAGCCCAAACTGACGAAGACGGGAGCCCATTGGAATAACACAGATGGGAGGTGATGACAAAGGCCTGAAATTCTGCAGCAGCACGAGGGATGACGGGTTTAGGCATGATGGTGGGCCTGGGTACCGTTACAAGGTTATCAAGACAGAGAACCCAGGAATGTCTAATCCTGCTCCAGCCCAACCACCTGCCAACCTACAAAGCTCCCAGGGAAACATCCAGGGAACGGAGGCTGAGTAAGAAAGAGGAAATACCACTTTTGTTAAGTTGCCATATTAATTCCCCTTTCTTTGTGTTTCCTTCCAAGCTTGAAAGGATCAGTTATCCTTGTATCAATTAGCACAATACTCTGGTCTCTTGCCACTGCTTCCCTGATTCCTCCCAGGGGAGAAAGCACACACTGCAGTCTGCTGGTCCATGCTTCAGGTTTCATGGGAGCTGACATCTGCCAGTCTCCCATTCTGGAAGCTGCCCTGGTCCAGAACTGACTGTGGGGAAGAAATCCTACTTGCTTCCAGGATGAGCCACATTCTCCAATATCAGCTTTATCTGTAACCAAGGTGACAATTTGACATCTATATGCTTTGTTCCTCCTTTTTTATCTCTAAATTAGTCCAGAAGTTGGATGAGGAAAACAAGTTTGTCATTTATTGTAGTCCCTAAGACTCCAAGTTTAATAGAAGCTGGTGTTTGGGGTCCAAATCCCAACCTCTATTAAACTGGGCTGAACCATGTACAATATTTTTTTGGCCTAGGCTAGGGATCAGTGCTCTTTAGCTCCCCTAAACCCCAGTTACCAAACTAAAAGGGTGAGGAAAAGCCTCAGGGCAGCCTCAGGAGGCAGAGCAGTAGAACATGTTTGCCTCATAAAAGATCAGGAATATCTTCAAGATGGCGCCCACAGGAATCATGGCCCAATTCATGTCTGGGAAACCAATCCATCAGACCAACATACTTGCCCTTTGGGAAGAAGTGAGTGGAGGGAGGATGGCTTGGGGAGGAGCCAAGTGTGACTTGAGGCCCACAGAGGGGAGAGGAAAGGTGAGAGAGACCTGTTGAAGAGGTAGAACCAGCTAGGTACAGTGGGTGAGATCCGTGTCCAAGTGCTCCCTGGCTAGAGAGGGAGGGGCCATTCAGGAGGCGGGGAACGCAGCAGTTTGGAGGGAGGAGAGATCTGTCATGGCTGGGCAAAAGGGAAAGCACCTCTGCAAAGTTCTAGAAGCCTTACAGGACACCCCTTCATTCCAGGGGCCAGGGGGATCGCTGACGCTAACAGAATAGAAGAGATCGATAAAGCTGGGTTAATGGGAGCAATAAAAAACTGGAAGTTTGATTGATTGACAGGTCTTTAGTGAACAGCATGTCGGACACTGTGCTCGAGCCTGAACACACACTCAGTGATGAACGAAACGGGCCTTGCTCTGCCCTTGGGGCTCTACCAGGGTTTCTCCAGGTTTGTCTTGTTTTTTGGTTCCTTCGAGGGCTGGGGAGTAGCAGTACTCCCTTTCAGGGGGTGCTGTCAGTGCCGGAGGTTTGTGTATGTTGACTTTCTGTTGTTATGAGCCTTAGGGAATTGAGCAGGGAAACCACATCCAGTAACAAGAAATAGCTCAATTGGCCAGAAATGGAAAGTCTGTCTAAGTGGTGTCCTTGCTGTCCTCCTTTTGCATGATTAAGAAGCTATATATTTGGGCTTCCCTGGTGGCGCGGTGGTTGGGGGTCCGCCTGCCGATGCAGGGGACACGGGTTCGTGCCCCGGTCTGGGAAGATCCCACATGCCGCGGAGCGGCTGGGCCCGTGAGCCATGGCCGCTGAGCCTGCGCGTCCGGAGCCTGTGCTCCGCAACGGGAGAGGCCGCAACAGTGAGAGGTCCGCGTACCGCAAAAAAAAAAAAAAAAAAAGCTACATTTTATTTAGTCGCTCCGCGGCATGTGGGATCTTCCCGGACCGGGGCACGAACCCGCGTCCCCTGCATCGGCAGGCGGACTCTCAACCACTGCGCCACCAGGGAAGCCCAGAAGCTACATATTAATACACATGTGTGTACATCTCCACAGGGGTGTGGATAAATGAGGTGGATCCGGGGCCCAGGTCCTGAGTGTGAAATAAATGTCACCTTGTCCATTTCCTCTCCCCCACTTGTGCTCCCAAAGAGCATCCGAGAAATGAGCCCTAGGTGACTACACAAATGGAATCTCATTGGGGAATGCACCCTGTTTAGAGAGGAAAGCACCCAGCCACCACTACCACTGAAAGCTGAGTGGCCGAGGCAAGACACCTCCCCTCCCGCGGCCTGTTTCCACCTCCGGAGTAGATGGAGTTGGCCTGGCTCAGTGGTCCCCACCCCGGGCTATGCACCAGCATCCTCTGGGAGCCTTATAAAATACAGATTCAGGACTCCAGGTCTGGAGGTTCCGATTCACTATGTCTGGGGTGAGACCTGGAGGTGAATATATGATTACTAAGCAGCCTTTCTCCTCTAGCGATTCTGGTGCAGCATGGAATCCAGGCAACCCTGGGCAAAACTACCCAAGCCATACAGATTATGTGGCTTGTCGAAAGGGAGGCCGAGGACACAGCTGTGGCTTTAGCGAGGGTATCGGGATGGTCGTGGAGCCTTCAGCCTTGAAAGCCCAGTGGACAGTCAGCGCTGAGCGAGAACAAAAGTGAGACAACAGGAAGCACCGGCTTCCTCCTTCTGGTGTCTGAGGAAGTCAGTCAGACCCGCCCAGAGGGGATGCTCCTGGTACCTGTGCCCTGTGAGCCCCAGACGGATCGGTTGCACGTTTCTGGGTGATGGGGTCTCTAGTTTCGGATTCCCCTTGTTGGGAGCATTGGAACACAGCTCAGAGTCATAAAGATTTAGGACAGCGGTCACTCCAAAGGGTTTGTAAGGAAGACCTCTCTTCCTGCTGGCTGACCACCGCTGGTGGGGAACTAGATGCTTCCTTCACCTTTTTTTTTTTTAATAAATAAATAAATAAATTTATTTATTTCTGGCCGCGTTGGGTCTTTCTTGCTGCGCGCGGGCTTTCTCTATTTGCGGCAAGCGAGGGCTACTCTTCGTTGTGGTGTGCAGGCTTCTCATTGTGGTGGCTTCTCTTGTTGTGGGCTTTAGGCGTGCAGGCTCAGTGGCGCACGGGCTTAGTTGCTCCCTGGCACGTGGCATCTTCCCGGACCAGGGCTCGAACCCGTGTCCCCTGCATTGGCAGGCGGATTCTTAACAACTGCGCCACCAGGGAAGTCCCCTCCTTCAGCTTCTTATAGAGGCACTTTTGTCCCTTTTGCACTCTTCCTCTGTCAGTCTCCCATCTTCCTGGAGCTCTGGACTCTCTGCCAGAGCCCTCAGTGTCCTGATGCTGGATGAATCCAGAGAGAAATCTGACCAGCCCTTCTCGGGCTAGAGCTGCAGCCACAGCTTGCTGGCTGACATTCAGATACCCCATTTGGTCCAAACTGCTGTAGCCAGGGGCAGGGCCCTGGAGCTAAATTATGAGCTCAGCTGGATCCGTTCAGCAGTGACAGGCCTGGAGGTGGGAGGGGTGAGTGAAAAGCCAGGAGCGGCACCTCTGAAGAGATCTCTGCAGCCTGCCCCGTGCTGGCTGTTTGAGCGAGGTGGGGGCTGAGAAGGGCAATGCACCAAGTGTTCGAAGTTCGTATCAGGGAAATTGTTAGCACATATTTAAGGCAAGTTCTGGGTGTCTGCATCAGGCCCTGCATAAGGGTGAGGCGTGTGGCCACAGAGCCGTGTGTCTAGGAGGTCTATCGCTTTCCTGGGAGGTGGAACCTCGAGACAGGTGGGCACAGCTGACTCCAGAGAATGTTGGAGACCGAGTGGGTTAGCAGGGGATGCGGCGAGCGTGCAGTGCCCGGTTCTTGTGCTCTCAGCCGGGGCTGCTCCACTGCATTGCCGCTGTGGCCTCCTGGCACAGCTCCACCCGCAGGCTGGTGGCAGAGGTGCTGCCACCCCTGAGACGCAAGCTGGGTCCAGTCCGGGGGGCAGGGAGGCTCCCGAGTGCTGTCTGACTTGGACACAGGAGTCTCTCCAAGGGATCATGGGAAGGAGTGAGAGGTGATCCCGGATTCCTGATTCGCTGTGCTGTGCTGGGGCTTTCCTGACACTCCTCCCTGCCCTTGGCCACATTCTCTGGTCCATTGTACCTCCTCGGGTCACTTTTGAAGTGCCCTTGGCCTAAGCTGCTCGGAGGGGTCAGGGGCTGGGCTAACAAAGGCTCTCCTGGAGACAGGGCCCGGGTTCCCTCCTCCTCACACGCATGGAAAAACTGGGGGTCATCTGACTCCTAGGAGATCTCCCCCCGAGAAGACTGCCCGCTGAGACCGGAGAACGCATTCCACGCCGGCTTTAGTGGTCACCAAGGAACTTGCCTAGGAACCAATGGTGTGGCGCTCTGCCTCTCATTTAAACAGCTTGCCGAGCAGCTGAAGGGCGAGGACCTTGAGCCCCTGCACTTGTGATTTCAGGTGTTTCACGACAAAGCCCATGCAAAGCGGAGGGTGGTCAGAGACACAGCACCGAGAGAGGCAAACTGCGGGGCCCGGGGCCCCCTGCCGCGCAGCAGGGGTCATCTGGCTCTATCTGCATCTCGGGGAAAGGCCTCTGCAGCCACACAGGTGTTGTCAGAAGTTCCGTAACCTGAGGTAGAAATGGGGCACACGCCTTGCAGGATGTGGGTTCCTTCCTTCTCACCTTGTGGCATCTCAGAGACTCCAGCCAGTCCCACCAGTCCCAGGAGCTACAGTGGCTTCATCCTCCCAGGTGCCCCGGCTGTGGGGACCAGGCCTGAAGTGTCCCTCCAGCCAGGCCTGGGCCTCTCGGGACACCTGAGGCAGGCTGTGGCCTCCCAGCCTGCTGTTTCTACTGGATCATCTTAGCCACCAGGAAGAACTTTCCTCACTCATTACTGGAGGTAAACCAGCAGCCACGGGGCTCTAGTGGAGAAGATTTACCATAAGTTATGTAACCATTTCCCTGCTGCTTTGTTTCTGTTTTTGAATTTTCGCTCTTAATAATTCTGTGCTAAATACCATGGGCACACAGTATCTTTTCCTAAAGGGAGAATCCCCAAAGTGAAAAAACTGGGTGTCCAAGGTTATAGAATTTTTATGACCCTTGGCAAATTACTTTCCAAAATATTTGTGCCACTTTACAATGTCATCATCAGTGTCTGAAGAGTACCAATTTCACCCTGGCTCCACTGGGTGTTGTTTTTAAATTTTTTTCTAATTTAGTACTTAAAAATATACTACCTCATTCATGTTTCAAGTTTCATTTCTTGGATGACTAGCGAGACTGAATATTTTCCCAGGTTTGTTTATTGATTCTATTTTCCCTTTTCTAAATAGTCTTTTCCCATCCTTTGCCCACACATCTGCTGCAAGTTCAGTGTGTTTTTCTCGTCAAGGTATCCAATACGAACGCTTTGTGATATTTGCTATGCACGTATTAGAAGTTGTACGGCAAGCTTGGGTGCCTAATGGGCCATTCAGATTTAACGCATCTTGAGATGGGACCCTCAGTATTGCTCCCTAAACCTGCTGTACCTTTGCTTGTCTTCCCCATCTTAGTAAATGGCACTCCAATCCACCCTAGCCCGGAATCTGAGTCCTCCTGGCTTCTTCTTGTTCCCCGATGCCTTGTGTCTCCTCCACCAGCCAGGCTCCGTCCCCTAGCTCTCCCCAAGCACCCAATCTACCTAAGTCACTATTCATCACAGAGCCCTAGATTTTCTTCTTTACAGTACTTGCCGAAGTCGGAAACTCTCTGGTTTATTTATTCATTTTTTTAAAAAATAGTATGTACCTTCTCTAGATTCTAGAGTCTAGAACATAAGCTCCCTGAGGGCAGGCGGCTTGCCTGCCCGATTCATCGCTGTATGCCCAGGGCCTAGAGCAGTGTCCATCCCTTAGTGGGAGCTCAATAAATACATGTTGAACGAATGAGTGAATGAACTTGGCCCTTTTAAACCCATTTAAATGTATATGAAGGAGACCTTACGGTATGGAGGATTAGAGCCTTGGCTTTCAGGATAGACAGTTCCGGGTAAAACGGCTCTGCCACGAACTGCGTGATCTTGGACAAGTTACTTAATATCTCTCTGCCATAGTTCACTCATCTTTAAAAATGAGAATAATAATACCATTTTCATAAGGTTGAAAGATATATTAGATTATGTGGACAAAGTGCTTAAAAATAGAGACTGACCATAATTAAGCACTCAATAGATGTCAACATTTCTTTGTTATTTTTCTCTGTGCTTTCTGGGCTTAGAACCTGTTCCCTTTTTTCATTAGAGTCTCAATTAACATTAAGTGATATTTTATTTTAGTTTTTATGGTATACTTTAAAAAACTATTTTAAAATGTATACCCTTTAATTAGTTTGGAGTTTATTTTGGTGTAGTAAGTAAAATGAACTTCTAAATGCCATTGGCACCATTTGCTGACTAATCTTTCCCATTTGTTATGCTTTATCACACATTTAATTTTTGTATATAATAGGGTATTTTTTCTGGCTGTCAAGTCTGTCTCCCTGTCCCCTCTTGGGCTGGACTACACCATTTCACCGAGTGGGTCAGACCCAGCTGGGTCGTAGAAGATTCCAACATTCTCTGCTGGCAGATTCAGAAATGGGATGTCTGTTTGGAACGTGTGTTTGTTCTGGTTCCAGGCCCTCGCAAGACTACTTGCCCTTCTTGCCCTTGGGTTCCCTGAGACACCAGTATATCCTGATACAAATGTCCCCTTTTTACTTGAGCCATTTTAATCAGGTTTCTGTAACTTGTGACTAAAAGAGTCCAAAGGTAAACTTCACCTTTATAATGGCCTGAGGAACATCCCCAGCCAGTGAGTCTGTATTCCTACATGTCACAGAGATTAAAATGCTGTCCCGGCTTCCCTGGTGGCGCAGTGGTTGAGAGTCCGCCTGCCGATGCAGGGGACGCGGGTTCGTGCCCCGGTCCGGGAGGATCCCACATGACGCGGAGCGGGTGGGCCCGTGAGCCATGGCCGCTGAGCCTGCGCGTCCGGAGCCTGTGCTCTGCAACGGGAGAGGCCACAACAGTGAGAGGCCCCTATACAGAAAAAAAAAAAAAGATGCTGTGCGTAACACATCGTCAGAAAGTCACTGGCCAACAGGGTCAGCAAAAGACAGGAAAGCCTTCAGGACATCCACATGTCCAGCCACATATGCCCACCCTGCCACCGCCTTGATGGTGGGTAGGTGCCCCAACACTGTGCTACAGATTCAGACAAAGCCCAAAAGGCAGGTTGTCTTTGACCCATTCAAGACTCCACCAGTTCAACAGGCCATTGTAAGACCAAAGATCAAAGAAAACAAAGTATGCGGAAGTACTTGCAAAAGCCTTTAAAATATATTATTATTACTGCCTTGTTTTATTCCAGAAAGGATATGGAACAGCATGCAAATTAAATATTAATAATGAAATATTACTTTTGAATATGTCTGAGGATCTCTGTGATGAAGTCATCACATTAAGAATATCAATCTCGGGCTTCCCTGGTGGCGCAGTGGTTGAGAGTCCGCCTGCCGATGCAGGGGACACGGGTTCGTGCCCCGGTCCGGGAAGATCCCACATGCCGCGGAGCGGCTGGGCCCGTGAGCCACGGCCGCTGAGCCTGCGCGTCCGGAGCCTGTGCTCCGCAACGGGAGAGGCCACAACAGTGAGAGGCCTGCGTACCGCATAAAAAAAAAAAAAAAAAGAATATCAATCTCATTTTTCAGCCTATGAAAGTATTAAGGGTAGGATTGCTCTGGACTTGTCTTTGACCCTACGTTATACTTCACCTCTTGTTTTCTTCTAAAAATCCTTGATAATAGCTTGGTTTTGCCGAGTGGTTGGCTCTTGTTTTGGGAGGTGTCTGTTTGCCATGTGACCCTTTTTCTTAGATATTAAGTATATGAGGGAAAGTCCGTTAAAGTAAGTGTGTTCTGGATTCCAGTTATGTTTAGTTTGCTGTCCTAGAGAAGGCAAGAGTGCTACGGGGAGGGAAGAGAAGGGCTGGCAAGACAGAGCAAAGAACTTGTGACTTCACTCCCCCAGGCAGAGGGAAGAGTGACTCAGCCGGACGCTCCATCTACGCAGGAAAACCGTCCAAGCTTGCTCATTTCCCATCAGCCCTGCACCTGTTGGGATCTCCCGGCTGGTGTGGACTCTGTACGGTCACCTGGTGTCCCCAGCACAGGATACCCTGGGGCCTTTTTCCTACTCAGTCAGATGCCAGCGGGTGTGGCCATCTTCCAGACAGAGCTAATAACAGCAGTCATTCCACCTGTGGTTCATGCAGCACTTAAAGCATTTCAAAACAGCTTGCATACACGGAGAGATCTTGCATAAGCAGAGGGACACGGCCTTTTGATTTGTGCAAAAAGGCACAAGCCAATTTAGAAAGTGATAACTCTTTTCGACACCCCCTTTGCACTGCTCCACATCGACTGCTGGCCTGTGCCCTGGCCTCCCTTGCCTTTGCCACTCGCTCATGGCCCATCTTGCAGAAAGACTCCCACGGTACCATGTTTCCACCTCTTTCCCCTTCCTCTGTTTTCTGAGAGGTGACTCTATGGAAAACCACCTCAAATGCATGCACAGGGAACACGAAGACCCAGAAAATGGGCTGGGGCCATTGTAAACACTGAAAGATTAAGATGAGGGACAGAAGCATCTTCTGGCCCCAATACAGGACACTCCTCTTGTCCCCTGTCTTCCTTCTTCTCAGGGGCTTGTCAACCAGTGGATACTCCGGGTGAAATAGAGGCAAAGCCGTTTTGTTCTCACTGCTTACCGTATCCAATTCAAAACAGCCTCTGCTGGCAGCTGACCGCCCATATTTATCAGGAAATGCTGGTCCCCTTGCTTTTACCACCTGGTTATTCAAACATTTACAGCAACAATTTACATACATCCCATTAGGAGTCCTCCCCAATTCAAATGAGTAACTGCTAGAGGAGATCTTTTTTCCATGACCTGGAGATTTGAAGATGAGGGCATCTTCAGGAAAGATGCAAGTGATGGGCTTATGCTGATGACCCAAGCTCACCCCACCATGTGGTTCAATGGTAGGTGAAGGTCAAGTCTACAACAGGCCAACAATTCAGCTCCAGATTCAATTTCCTGTGGCTCTCTCTGGTCTGGAGAGTGTGTATGATGCCCCAGGAACTGTCCAAGTGGATTGTCCATGCCTGGGGGATACCTTAGCACCGGTCTTGGATTCCCTGAACCTAATGAAACGTCCAGGTAACTCAGGCAGAAATTGATTGATTTAACAAACACCTTTGTGGGTAACTGTTACATGCTACGGATCACGCCTTGAACATGGGAACTCCTGCATTATTTCTCATCTGGGTCTTCCTAAGGAAACTCGGCTCTCAGAAGCTCCTAACCTCCTATAGGGTCCTAGGTCTCCTTAGAGACTCAGATTCTTCAGCTATGACTCCTTTCTGTGTGAGACTCTCCCTTTGAAAGGCCACAGGGAGAAAGGGAACTACGAGGGTCTGGGGCCCCTTTCTTCCCTGAACCAACCCTCACACTGAGTTCTCGAGAGCCCCTGACGAGGCCCCTCTTGGCCGGGGACTGCACCCTGGGTTCTGGTTCCTCTAGTAGGAGTGAGTTTAACGAACATCTGAAAATTCACAGGGGAGCAGACAGGGCTTCAGGGTATTGTGGAGGCTGTGTGTCCTTTCCTTTCTCCAGTGTTGTTTCAAGTGTTTCTAGGAGGGCATTACCGTCCATCACTGTTCCTGACTGCATTAGATATCTGCTTCTGTACAGCAAACTACCCTAATACTTAGTGGCTTAAAACAATACAAATTTATTATTTTTCATGATTCTGTGGGTTGGCCGGCCTCGGCTGGGAAGTTAGTTCTTCTGCTCTGTATGGAGTTGGCTGAGGTCACTCACGTGGCTGCATTTAGCTGAGAGCTCGGCCGGAGCTGGAACATCCAGGATGGCTTCACTCCCATGTCTGGCTCCTTGGCTGGGGCTGGAAGAGCAGGGAGCTGACCGGGCCTCTCCTTCCCCAGGCAGGCTCTTGTCATTCAGCTCTCTGGCCTGAGCTTATCCGTGGTGGCCAAATCCCAAGAGGCCAAAAGCAGACACTATCGGGTCTTGTAGGCCTGGGCCTGGCAGAGCATCCCTTCCTCCACGTTCTTTTGGTCAAATCAAGTCACAAAGACAGGCTCGGTTCAAGGGGAGGAGAGATATCTTCCACCACTTGTTGGGAGGAGTGGCATGAGGTTACAGGGAGGATGGAAGTGTTGACGCCATCTTTGAAAGCACTTTGCCACACTAAAGAAAGGAAGGAAGTCAACAGAGGGGTAGATGTTATGTGGCTCAGATAACACACAAATTGCAATTTTTTTCAACGTTAAAATTGTCTCATGTTGTACCCTTGAAGGGTTTTGAGCAGAATCATGCAGAATGGTACTTTATTGACCACAATATATTCTCATGAAAATCAAAGCTCTTTAAAACTAATCTATAGTGACAGAAAGCAGATCACTAGTTGCCTGGAACTGGGGGTGGGGAGGGGGGTTGACTGTGAAAGGGCATGAGGAAACGTTTGGTGGTGATGGAAAATATTCTATATCTTGAGTATGGTGGTGGTTACACAATGAGTTTGTTGTATCTCATTCAACTGTACACTTAGAACAGGTGCATTTTATTACATGTAAATTATACCTCAATAGAGTTGGTTCAAAAAAAAATCAAAACTGACTTACTAAGAATAAGCAGAAAGGCTAAGTTTGAAAAAGTGGTTAAACAGAGCCAGTGTTAAGAGTATATTATGTTTACAAACAACAGCAAATTCCTTCAGGGAGGGAAAGGAAGCAAAGGGCTAAAGGGGATGTTTTGTCAGTTCCAAAGCAGGATACACGTTACCACGTCCTCCTGCTGTAATACTTAAAAACGTTTGCTATCATTTTCAGAATGTTGAGTAGGTGATTCTTGGTATTTTATAGATTATTGAAGAGTGACTACATCCTGCTTCCTGGGGTACAGGAAGGGCAGGGGTCACCTCAGAGCAGAAACAAACAACAACATGTGTTAGACCATCTTGGAGTTAAACTGGCACCAGCATTGGGGAAAGCTGAGTGGTGACCCTCCAGGGACTTCCTAACTTCAGGAGTCGAGATCCTGCAAAGCAGGTGATCTGTGTGAAGCTGACACATTATTCGGGTTCTGAGTATCAAGCTGGGGGCTAAGAGTATCAGGAAGGGCTGTCTCGGAGGATCTGGCATCGTGGTGGGTAGATGGGTGTGTTAAGTGAGTCCTATCTGCCAAATGCATCCCACCTGGACACACGGTGAGAGCACAGGAACTGCCCAGCTCTGAGATCCAGCTCTGGAGAAGGAGACTGTCTTGAGTGAGCAGGAGAGGAACAATGTTTAGATTTTCTTGCGTGGTACAAAGTCTAGCCAAGAATGCCCATAACAGAAGAGCAATGCAGGGACTTCCCTGGTGGCGCAGTGGTTAAAGAATCCGCCTGCCAATGCAGGGGACACGGGTTCGAGCCCTGGTCCGGGAAGATCCCACATGCCATGGAGCAACTAAGCCCATGTGCCACAACTACTGAGGCTGCGTGCCACAACTACTGAAGCCTGCGGACCTAAAGCCCATGCTCCGCAGCGAAGAGTAGCCCCTGCTCGCCACAACTAGAGAAAGCCCGCACGCAGCAACGAAGACCCAACGCAGCCAAAAATAACTAAATTAATTAATTAAAAAAAGAAAAGCAATGCACTTTCTGCAGACATGGAAAGGGGGCAGGGATCCTCCTCCATGGGTGAATTGGGTGGCTGGGGGACAAAGGGACATTATTCAGGGATCCCTTGATTGGGAAGGGTGGCCCTTGGTCTCCTGTGTTCACATGTACCAAGTGGTTGGTTGAACCTGGAGCTAGAGTCTTCTTTAAAGACTCTGCTTTAAATGAACATGCACTTGGGAAAAAGAGGCATTAAACAGACATTACTGTTCACATACAACTCATTGTGTCCACATCCGCAATGATTTCGATTTATTGCAGCCATATCAGCAAAGCACAATTAACACAGATCACTGATTCTTGTATTGCACTGGGTAGTAATCTTAGTCACTATCGGAATTCTACTTGAACTTTTAACTAGGGTCAGGCCCAGAGCAAACCCTATCTGGGGCTAAACGTCCTAGGGTAATGAATAAAGCACACGTACCATAAAGGAAGGGAGGATGCGTCCAAGACATCTTTCCAGCTTTCCTCAAGAAAGGGCTCCTTGGGAATGAACAGTTTTTCCCTAATGTAATTAGTTCATCAATTAATGTCCTAACCTACCCCCACCCCCAATCAAAACTTGAAATTTATTTCTTGGGAAACTGTTCTGCTGAAGGGATGTTGGAAAGGGTCTGATCAAATCCTTATATTGATTACTATTATTAGTAATTATTGGGAAGGTCTTAACATTTACCCTCTTGAGACTTTGGATTAGGATGTTTTAGCCTTAAATCAAAGGAATAAAAATGTCTAAGGGTAGATCAGGCAATGGTAATCAGGAAACCTCTCTTCAACAATATTTTTTAAGGAAAAAATATTTTCCTGGGATTAGCATTCTTCAAATGAAACCATATATAAAACCACTCTACTTGCCCCTTGTAGGATCCAAGAAAACACAAACAGTGTCTCCTGGAGGATGTGAGATCATCTAGAGACATGGATTTGATTTCCTAGTAGCTAAAATTCCTATGCCTTCTTGAATGTCCATTCACAGTTTCCCCTTCTCTTATGCTTCTTAAATTCTCAAAAGTCTCTATCTATATAACATTTAATTTGGGGGTCATCGTTCTTGGTTCAGGGTTTCCAGAGCATCCTTAGGAGTAAAGGCACAGTATAAAATTTCATGCACAGAGACACTCAGTACCTCGGGTTCCCAAAGTGCTTATAAACTGTGAAGTGACTCAGAAATACCAAGCACTAATCCTGACAGAGTCCAGAGGGAAAGGATGACTTCATCTGAAGCTGACCCCAAGAAGAAGGCACATCTGTCATCTCCTTGACAGTGTTCCAGGATGAGCATGAGCTCCTGGAAGCGGGATGGGTGTCAAGGCTCAGCTCACATCTGGCTGCCTCATCCCTGAGAGCTCTCGGTCCCAGGAAGGTCAGGAACACTTCAGGCATTTCTCCCCAAACCGGAAATGGGGACTGGCTACCCGCCCCTGGGGGAAACTGACTCTGAAAGATGTTTCTAGCAGCTCCCTCACCTGTGTCTGAGGAAACTATTTTAGTAATCCCTCGCCTCCTCCAGATGGGCCCTTCTGCAGCTCAGGAAAACCCATTTGGAGCTTTCCTCACTCATTATGTGAACCCTGGTCTCTCTCCATGGCCGCTCAAGGCTTAAAGAGGACCAGCTGTTCTGCGGTGGCCCTGACGCTCTGCAGCTGTAACTGGGAACTAATGTGCACTTTGGCCTGCATCTCCTGATCCTATGAACAATTCTGCCTGGCTGGAAGAGCAAACTGCAAATGCGTCACCTTCCAGCTGCTAAAATGGGCCGGTTACTTACCACAATGCCATGAAGTGATGTATCATTCAGAGTCCTTAGCTGCAAACAAAAAAATCCACACCGTAAGATTAACTAGCAAACTGATTTATTGAAGGATAATTGTGTGGCTTACAGAATTTCTAGGAAGGCCAGAAGATCATCCCTGGAGGCTCTACAGCCTGGAACAATACCCAAATCACTTTCCCACTACTGCTGGAGTGAAGGTGCCATTGGCATGTTAGCTACTGAGCTAGGACACCACCACCTCTGCCCCTGCTGCCCTGAGATCGCAAACCGACTGCTCCCCTGAGGCCCCTAGGAAAGAATTCCTCCAGGTGCCTTCTCACAACGGTGCATCTGATTGGTGGAGTCTGGGTCACATGCTTGTGTTCTAGCTGCAAGCGATCCTGGGAAATGTAGTTCTGGCCTAAAAGTCTGACAATAGGAAAGTTATTTATTCAAAAGATGTTAAGCAGTCACAAATATGACACATATCCACTCTACATGGCCCTTTATTTTAGTCACTATGACCTGAAAATAGGCATTATATATATATATATAATTATATTATTATATATATAATTATTACTATATTATTATATATTATTTCATTCATTTATTTTAAATCTTCTATTTTCAAAAATTGAAGTATAGTTAATTTACAATATTGTATTAGTTTTAGGTGTACAACATAGTATAAATCTGCTATTTATTGCCTCTTGAAAAGGTGAGGTGGTGCGCTTGTTTTGTGTGTTGGTTTCCTATTCCCGCTGTAACAACTGACCACTAACTTCGTGGCTTAAAACAACATGAATTTATTATCTTATATTTCTGGAGGTCAGAATTTTAAAATCAATATCACTGGGATAAAATCAAGTTGTCAGCAGTCCGGTAGTTCTTCTGAAGGCTCTACAAGAGACACTGTCTCTTTTTCTTTTCCAGCTTCTGGAGATTGCCCACACCTGGAAATCGGCCCCTTCCCTGCATCACTCCAATCTCTTGTTTTTGTTGTCACATCTACTGCTCTCTGCTTCTCCTTGTCCCTCTTTTAAGGACCCTTGTGATTACATTGGTCCCACTCAGATCATAATCCAGGATGATCTCCCCAGCACACAGTCCTAATGTCATCACATCTTCAAAGTTCTTTTTACTACGTCAGGTGACACAGTCACATATTCGGGGGATTCGGATATGGACATCTTTAGCAGCCATTATTCATCCCTCCACATCCTACTAGGCCAGCTGGCTGTCTACACCAGGGCCTCTGAGAACAGAGTGGAGTTTCTCTGATCCAGGGTCCAGTCTCCATCCTCACCAGTATCACAGAGCTGATCAGCTTGGAGAGGTTGGCTCAGGAACATCAGGCATCCAGGACATTGTTGGGTAAACTGGAATGCCAATTCATTTACCCATTTTTAGTTGGCACTATTCCTTTCCAGAGGGATCTGCCTGGCATCTGAATGCCCGTGTGTCTAATTAACCATCCGAAGGCTGTTAAGTGAGCATGAACTCAAACAAACCGTGTTGGATGTTCCCAAGAGGTGTTTCACCCAGGTAGTGGGAAGGCCAGTGAGCTGTCCTGACCCGTAATAGAGCTCACCTTTCTGTTGGCCAGATACTGCATTTTCCCTAAGCAGAGCTGGACAATACCCGACGACTAGCTTCCACCCGCTTGTAGAATGAGCCAGGATCCTAGAGTCATCCTCAACTCCTCCCTCACACTTCACATTCAATCCATCACCCAGTGCCACTTCTCCTTCTTCCTGTTTTCCATCATCAATCACATTTTTGAATCCCCACTGCCGCCCCCTAGTCTAAACTATCTCACCTGGGCCACTGTAACAGCCTCCTAATCGCCTTCTGGCCCTTCTCCCGATCCCCTCTGACCAAATTCTTCACCCTGCAGCCACATTGTTCTTTTCCAGATATACTCTGATCGTGTCACTCATTTAAAACCCTCCACCACTGGCCATTACCAGGAGGATAAAGACTCATGTGTTCGTCCAGATCTTCCCAGAAGCAGACACAAAGTTAATATTAAACATGTAAGGATTTTCTTTGGGGAAATGTCGGTGAGAGGAACCTGAGAGGTGGAGACTGGGAGAGCTGTCAGACTGTGATGCGAGTCTGACCCCCAGTGAAGGAGAGAGGCGAGAAGGGAAGGTAGAAGTGTCCCGGACTACTGTGCAGTCTAAGGAAGGTTCAGCAAAGCCACTGAGTCCTTGAGCCAAAGCTGGCATCGCAGGAGTCCCGTGCCTCCCGGGAATGAGCCTGCCCTGCGCTGTACCCCAAGGTGCCCAGGCACTGCCTGGGAGAAGCCAGGGAAGGCACGCTTCGGTGTGAATGGATTTTAGAGCGTGGCAGCTGGAGCTCTCGGCCAATTACACTCCATGGAGCTGGAGGTTTGCAAGGTGCATTCATCCGGCCACCACATCCCGAGACCTCGACGTGCCGACAGCCCACCTCTTCAGCTCCTCTCCTGCTGCTCTGACACCGCTCACTCTTGCCCATACCTGAGTCTTTGTAAATGCTGTTTGCTCTGCCTGAATTACCCTTCTTCTTACCTCTCCTGCCCCTTTTCCCTTTACTCAGCGAACTCTTCAAATCTCACCGTAACATCACTTCCTCCAAGAGGCTGCCTCATTCCTCTGCCATGTGCTCCCATAACCCTGGTCCTTCTCTGTCCACACTATTCATCTTACATGTTTAATGCCTGACTCATTTTTCAGACCTGACTCCAGGAGAGCAGGAACCATGACTATTTTGCTCACTGGCATATCCCCCAAGCCTGGCATGTAGTTGGTGCTCAGTCAGATATTGGTTGTTGAGTCAGCAAGGTCACCTGAAAGACAGGGTGCCTCCCAGGATAGCCTGGTGTATGCGAAGAAAGAACGTCACAACTAGGGGAGTGGTCAACCATGGAGGCCCAGAAAAGGGAAGCCCAGGGGCAAACGTGGCAGAGCCCAGCCGGGCACTATCAGTTGTTTGAGCTCAACATCACAACCACCTATTATGTGCCATTGAGCACCTCCTATGTGCTAGATGCTAAATTAACCAAGGAGTAGAACCATGTGAAGTCTAATGAGGGGCTTATAGTCAGTCAGTCAGTCCTATTATGTGCATTGAGCACCTACTATGTGCTAGATGTTAAATTAACCAAGGAGTAGAACCTTGTGAAGTCTAATGAGGGGCTTATAGTCAGTCCGGGGGAGAGACAACCTGTCAGGCTCCCAGAAACTCTGACTCTTCTGGTAGGTGTTACACGCACCTATTATTAAGGGTAATGTTTAAAATATTTAACTTATATGGCAGAGGTGCTGCTCAGTCAGAATAAGCTCCAGTCATTAATAAACTGTGGGGTCACGGAGGGTATTCTGCTGAATATCCACTCTGACTGAATGCAAGCAGAGACCCCTGCCACTTACACTGGAGTCGTACTTCCCACCACACTTGTTCTGAGCCACACCCACAAAAGGAAGCCCCGCCCCCCCACCCCATTCCCTGCCCCTGCCTGTTGCGTTGGTTGGGCTGATAGAAATAGCTGATCTTATTTCTCATGGTAAGTGATGGCTTCACGCATCGGGCTCTTGCGAGCCTACTTGGGTCCCAGCGCCACTGAGCCATGGTGACCCACCTTCTTTAGGGCCGGGCTAACTTGTGAACCCCCTTCCCTGCGACCCTGGACCTCTCTGGGCTGCCAGGCAGCTGTCCTTGTTGGCTGCCGTGTGGGCCTACGAGTGGATGCTCCACTGGGAGCAGGTGGGGTAGCCTCTCAGAAGACAGGCCCCGGCGCATTTTCCAAGAGGTTGCCTCTGATGCTGGAGTCGTGCGGGAGCTCAGTACCAGGTAATTACAAACTGATGACGGATTCAGTCTTAGATCTCAATACCAGACCCAGAGCAGATAGCCAAGGGCTGCCACCCAGAGGCGTAGGAATTAGTATGAGAATCAAGCAAGAAAGTGCTGAAAGCGGGGAACCCGTAGTAGCAGGGATGGGAAAGCAGGCATTGTGTGTGTGTGTGTGTGTGTGTGTGTGTGTGTGTGTGTGTTTATTCTCGTGTGTCGAAGATGCGGCAGTATGTGCTGCTATGTCTTAAAGACACCATTCATGTCAGACTAAGAGGTGCCAGGAGCCCCCCCTCCCAATTGTTGCTTGGGCCTCACGTTCTCCAAAGTAGATTTTGGTTCAGTGGTTCTAATCCTGGCACTCCCAGACACGGGTAGGGTAATGACTGATCCTCAGACTTGTTGACATGAACTTTTACCAAGCACCGTCAGAGCAGAAGGCACCATGAAAAGCCGAAAACTGAGCTACAGTCTGGCTGCTGGGCTGTACTTAGAGAACAGTCGCAGTTGTTAGAGCTGCACAGTGTGTGTGTGTGTGTGTGTGTGTGTGTGTGTGTGTGTGTGTGTGTGTGTGTGTGTGTGTGTGTGTGTGTGTGTTGGAGTTGGTGTTGAGACAAGCCCCTCTGTTAGGGAGGGAAAGGCACAGCCAAACCCTCATCTGGGGGCTTCCATCCCAGGAAGAAAGGTTTCTCCCAAGAGCTATGAAAAAAATGAAAGCAATTTAGAAGGCTGCCTGGCCCAGGGGAATCAGGGAGCATCAGCGGGGTGGAGGGAGGCTGGGAGACACTACACTTCAGACCCTAAGATGGGGGCTTCCCAGGGGGCTCAGGGTTATACAAGAGAAGTGGCCTGTAACTGAAATATTAAAATGTATGGAATTCCTGCATGGATGGTTCCCACGTGGAATAGAAAACTTACCTTAGGACTCTCAGATTAAGTGAATGGCACCAGAGGATGTAGTACAGTGGAAAGTTTCTCAACGTGTGGTTTGAGGATCCTCTGCCTGAGAATCAAATAAGGTGTTTGCCAAAAAGGCAGACTCTTGGGCCACACCCTGGGCCTACTGAGCTGGAACCTCCAAGGGCGGGGCCTGGGTGTCTGCTCTTTTATCTGGTGACTCTTAAAGCTTCCATGGTCTAAATGCTACCAAGAGGTCACACAATCAAGTGAGGAAGCAGAGAGGACGGCTTCCTGTGCCTCCCACACAATTCTCAACTTTTTAGGAAGTACCATAGAGGAAGGCAAAGTAGATAAAGGCAGTTTTGTTTTGTTTTGTTTTTTGGACTTTGCAATTTTTCTTTTATTTTAACATTTTACTTTAGTTTTGAGAACTTAAAATGTGACGAGACAATGGCATGCTTTCCCCCCACCCAGCCCCCAACCCCCAGGGGCCTTGAATTCTCTGTGAAAGGTGACCTGTCTTACCCCACCCTCGCAGCCTGCTTTCCGGCAGGAACTTGACTCCCAGAGGGGGTCTCGGCCAAGGTCTCCAAGAGAATATGCCGTTTCCTGACCCGGGGAGGGGGGGTCTCCAGGCCTGAACACTCAAGGTCAACATAGAGGGCCTAAAAATAGAGGCGGGAGGCCCAGTCCAACATAAAAGAGCAAGAGGCCTCCCTGGATTTCCAAAGAGTGATCTGAATAAGGGAGCCTGATGCCCTCTAGTGGAGAGAAGCTGCTTCCCAGCCAGACCAACAGGGCTGGAGGCTGAGCCACCCTGCCGAGCAGTAACCAAAGGGGTGACATGGCCCTGGAAACACCACCTCCCTAAGATCCCTGACTCAGGGCAGAAGGAGGAAAAACTGTACTCCCTGCGTTTGCTAGTTTCCATGTGATTTTAGAATGCTTTGCTAGGGGCTTCCCTGGTGGCGCAGTGGTTAAGAATCTTCCTGCCAATGTAGGGGACCCTGGCTCGAGCTCTGGTCGGGGAAGATCCCACATGCCGCGGAGCAACTAAGCCCGTGCACCACAACTACTGAGCCTGCGCTCTAGAGCCCACAAGCCACAACTACTGAGCCCGCATGCCACAACTACTGAAGCCTGCACACCTAGAGCCCGTGCTCCGGAAAGAGAGAAGCCACCGCAATGAGAAGCCCTAGCTCTGCAACAAAGAGTAGCCCCCGCTCGCCACAACTAGAGAAAGCCTGTGCACAGCAACAGAAGACCCAATGCAGCCAATAAATAAATAAATAAAGTAAATCTATATAAAAAAAAGAATGCTTTGCTATAAGGCACACGGTTTTAATGATGAATGCCTTCCATTATGACCGGATTTTAGACTCTTTTCATTATTTCTCAGTGAGATTGAGACTACTACCACTAAATTCACACACACAACATATAATCTATAAATGTATCCAAGGACCTCAGACTGCTGCACAGAGAGATCCGTCTGGGAAGGCTATTCTCTTGGAGGGAGATCAGTCAGAGCTTTGGGACAGGTGTCCGGGAATGGTGTAGGAGGAAGGGGACCCGTCCAAACCAGGAAACCTGGCTGAATCATTCCAGGTACTCTCCATGGGGGCAGGTGTCTCTGCTGGCTAAGCTGTCTTCCCATCTGAAGATATCAATTCAGTTACACTTAAATCAGAAAGACAACGCACTCCTGTTGTACACATTTTGAGAAAGAAAATGTACAGATGAACATTTGATATCCAAGCAGATACACAGCAGATCCTAAAGTGCCTACTTCAGATTTGAAGGAAATCAGACTGTGCCTGAAAGACACCAGGCTTTTAATAAAAGTTTAAAAAGTAAAGGCACACAACACCTCACACCCATTAGGACAGCTACTATGAAAGAAAGACAGAAAGACCAAAAGAAAGAGAGAAAATAAAAAGTATTGCCGAGGATGGAACTCTTGTGCAATGTTAATGGGAATGTAAAATGGTGCAGACATTGTGGAAAACAACACGGCAGTTCCTCAAAAAATTAAACATAGAACTATCATTATCATATGATCTAGCAATTCCACTTCTGGGTATATACCCAAATGAATTGAAATGAAGTGTCTCGAAGAGATATTTGTCCACCCATGTTCATAGCAGCATTGTTCATGATAGCCAAGAAGTGGAAGCAACTCAAGTGTCCTTCGATGAATGAGTGGATAAACACAATGTGGTCCATCTATACGATGGAATATCATTGTCTTAAAAAGGAATGAATTCTGACACATGCAACATGGATGAACCTTGAAGATATTAGGTATGCTAAGTGAAATAAGCGAGGTACCAAAGGACAAAAATTGTATGATCCCACTTAAACATGAGGCACCTAGACCAGAGAAAACCATAATGCAAAAAGACACAGGCACCCCAATGTTCATTGCAGCACCTCTTACAATAGCCAGGTCATGGAAGCAACCTAAATGCCTATCGACAGATGAATGGATAAAGAAGATGTGGTACATATATACAATGGAATATGACTCAGCCATAAAAAGGAACAAAATTGGGTCATTTGTAGAGACATGGATGGACCTAGAGACTGTCATACAGAGTGAAGTAAGGAAGGGGAAAACAAATATCGTATATTAACGTATATATTTGGAATCTAGAAAAATGGTACAGATGAACCGGTGTGCAAGGCAAAAATAGAGACACAGATGTAGAGAACAAACGTATGGACACCCGGGGGGAAAGGTGTGGGGGGGTGGTATGATGAATTGGGAGATTGGGATTGACATGTATACACAGATATGTATAAAATTGGTAACTAATAAGAACCTGCTGTATTAAAAAAATAAAATTAAATTAAATTTAAAAAAAGAGGCACCTACAGTAGTCAAATTCATAGCGACAGGAAGTAGGACGGTGGCTGCCAGGAGCTGGGGGAAGTGGAGGATGGGCAGTCGCTGTTTAATGGGTATGGAGTTTCAGTTCCACAAGATGGAAACGTTCTGGAGAACTTCGGGTGATAACGATGCGTCAGTGAAGGTCCAGGGATTGTAACAAATGTACTACTCTGGTGCAGGACGTTGAGAGTAGGGCAGGTTGTGTAGACAGGGGTATATGGGAGCTCTGCAATTCCCGCTCAATTTTGTTGTGAACCTAAAACTGCTCCAAAAAATAAAGTTTAGTAATTTAAAAAAAAATTTCTGGAGATGGATGGTGGCGATGGTTGCATGACAATGCGAGTGTAC
Organism: Globicephala melas; assembly: GCF_963455315.2. Taxonomy (NCBI): domain Eukaryota; kingdom Metazoa; phylum Chordata; class Mammalia; order Artiodactyla; family Delphinidae; genus Globicephala; species Globicephala melas. Next base: position 23,577,738 of record NC_083314.1, read on the forward strand.
TTTAGCACTACTGAACCGTATACTTAAAAATGATTAAGGTGGTGGGCTTCCCTGGCGGCGCAGTGCTTGAGAGTCCGCCTGCCAATGCAGGGGACACGGGTTCGTGCCCGGGTTCGGGAAGATCCCACATGCCGCGGAGCGGCTGGGCCCGTGAGCCATGGCTGCTGAGCCTGCGCGTCCGGAGCCTGTGCTCCGCAACAGGAGAGGCCGCAGCAGTGAGAGGCCCGCGTACCACAAAGAAAAAAAAATAAAATGGTTAAGATGGTAAGTTTTATGTTATGTGTATTTTACCACAACTAAAAATAAAAATAAAGTAAAAAACAAAAAGCCGAAGGAGAGATGGGCTAGAAAGGGATTGTAATTTAGGAACCTTGGAACACTGTACATTTTAAAATGTCATAAGTAGATGTTACAGTGTTTCTAAAATATATTTTAAAGTCTATCTTATATGAACAAGAAAAATTTTTTAATTTCGGTAAATGAAAGTATACAGAATAGATGCTTATCAGGCAAAGACAAGAAGAACATGTGGTAGGCAGAGGAAAGGAAGCAGAGGGAATAAACATTTTAGGGCCTTTGCTCTGCAGGGAACATCACTGGGGGCCTGGAGGAAACTAGAGAAGGAGGGAGGCGTGAAACAGAGGGAACTCAGCCCTCACCCGGGATCCAGGTGAAACACCGTGACTGTGCTGACGTCATCTGGTGAGGAAAGTGGTCATTTTTTAGGTTGGAAAATTGCGGAGGAGGGAGATATGAGAAAAGCTGTTTGTTCCTTCCACCCCTCAGAAATCTTTTATGACCTCTCATCCTCCAAACCATCAAGTGGGAGCAGGAGAGGAAGAAAAAGCTAGAAAAAAATGCAGAAATATTAGCGGCAGGGTTGACATCTGTTTTTCACTTTGAGCAGAAGGGAAATCTGTAAGTGCTGTTCAGGTCCAACCCTAAAGGAATATGGCATCAGAAGAAGGGTGGTGACAAGCCAATAGGACTGATGTGTCCAACAAGAGCAACCCCTTCAGAGTCATCTCCGTGGGGAAGGCAACCAACCACCTGTCCGTCGAGAACTCTGATGGCAAACATTTCAAAAGAGTGGACCGGACATTTCCTTTAATACCTTCACTGTCGGCCAATCTTTGTCCTTTCTGGGAGTGGACTGAATTTTTGGAAACAGACACACGTTATTCACAACCAACGGATGTGAATTAAGAAAACCAAGCTGATTTCCCCCTTGTGGATCATATGTTGATGCTTACATCAATGTGAACAGAAGAAATCTAAAGCACGTTCTAAGCCAGGCTCCCACGCGGTACTTCCTGCAGTGATTCGGGAGGGTAACGTTCACTTAGGGGTGTGGGCTGGAGACAAGATTTCACACAGCTTTATCCTATCATCACGTTTTGCAGCGTTCACAAATCCCAGATAATTCCGGTCTCACGGTTTTAAACGCCCTCAAATAAACGCTATGAAGATCTATGGAAGATCAACAATTGCCGGCTGCTTCTTGTATCTGCAGATGTTGCCATTGCTGACAGTGGTTGCCACGTAGACCTGGCTTTGGAAAAGGCTCTGAGGCCAAAGTTCTCTTCAACTTGTGCCGAGACCAGCTGCTCTTTAGTTTAAGAACAGAGTGTAGTTACCACTAAGCCTGGCACTGAAATATGACCCTGTAGGTCAGACTCAGGCACCTCTTACCACATGTACTTCCAACTACCCCCAGCTCCCCAGGGCTGATGCCCAAAGACCAGAGCCAATCATAGAATCATCCTTTCCCCAAAGGTCCATATTTATCAGATGTACAACACTCCATGCGTTTCACAGGATGGGTATAAAATTCCATTTAGAGCATTTTCCTATTTTTTCAGGTAACTATTTCCTCTTCATCTTCTTTTGAGCATTTCCGGGACTGTACTTTTGTTTTAATTTCAAGGAAATGGGCCAATTTTGAGCTGTATTAATCAGAAAATGAGGCCATTTAGACAAAGACCGTCATGTGCAGGAAAAGGACAAGTGCCCTTTGTGGAGAGGGCGACACTCAGCTCTCACCCTGAATAGCCACCTCAGACTTTTCTACTGCCTCTTTCTTTGGCCAGAAGAAGCAGGCACCTAGAAGCAAGGAGGGAAGGGGAAAGAACTTGGAGGTGAAAAGAAAGCCCTTTCCTCTCTACCACTGGAATCAGCCATTCTCCCCACTAAATTCTGGATGGATTAAAGAGAAATTCAGAAAAAAATACATAAGAAAAATAAATATGTTTTTCAAATTTCTATCTCAGCAAAGACTCTTTAAGCTTTCATTGGATATAATATTTTAAAAGACAACAAAATTTTTTCCATCTTTATTATTTATTTTAAGATACTGCATATTTACAATAGACAAGGAAAGGGGAGGGGAAAAACAAACCCAGTTAAATGTGTTTTATTTTACTTTTGAGCTTCCCCTTAAGTAGCACTTATTTTTGAGATATTGGGATGCCCGTAACAAATATAAATATATATTTTATATTATACATACAATATATAAAAATTTACATACAGTGAAATGCAGATATTAAATATACAATTCAGTGAGTTTGGATATGCGTACACGTCCATATAACCACTACTCTGCCAAAATACACAACAATTTTATCACCCAGAAAGTTCCTGATAACCCCTTCCAGTTAATCTTCACCCCCCAGAGGAAACCACTGTTCTGATTTCTAGCCCATAGATAAATTTGCCCATTCTTAAACTTTTTACAAATGGAATCATACCATATGTACTCTTAATGTGCCTGTTTTCTTTTACTATAATATGTTTATGATTTATTCATGCTGTTGCATGTATCAGTACATTTTTTTTTTATGGTCTTCTTTTTTTTTTCTTTTGGCTGAGTTGGGTCTTCGTTGCTGTGCGTGGGCTTTCTCTAGTTGTGGCGAGCGGGGGCTACTCTTCGTTGCGGTGCACGGGCTTCTCACTGTGGTGGCTTCTCTTGCTGCGGAGCATGGGCTCTAGGTGCGCAGGCTTCAGCAGTTGTGGTACATGGGCTTCAGTAGCTGTGGCTCACGGGCTCTAGAGTGCAGGCTCAGTAGTTGTGGTGCTCGGGCTTAGTTGCTCCATGGTATGTGGGATCTTCCTGGACCAGTGCTCGAACCCATGTCCCCTGCACTGGCAGGCAGATTCTTAACCACTGTGCCACCAGGGGAGCCCAGTACTTTTTATTGCTGAATATTCTATTGTATAAATATACAATAATTTGTTTATCCATTCTGTTGATAGATATTAGAGCTGTTGTCAATTTTTGACACATGAATAGAACTGCTATGAGTATTCTCATTAGAGACTTTTTCTGGACATTGTTTTATTTCTCGTGGATAAATACTTAGGAATGGAATAGAACAGCTGGGTCATAGTATGGACGGATGTGGAACAGTCTTCCATGATGACTGGATCGTTTAACACTCCCCCCTGTATAAGAGTTCCAGCTGCTTGCTGTTCTCACCGCATTTGGCATTGTCAGGGGGATAAATCGTACCTCATTGGGGTTTGAATTTGCATTTTCTTGGCAACTAATGATGCTGAGCATCTTTTCATGCCTTTTTTAACCATTTGGTTATCTTCTTTTGTCAGGTATCTGTTCAAGTCTTTTGCCCATTTTTAATTGGATAGTCTGTCATTTTGTTATTTATTTATAGGAGTTCTTTATATATTCTGGATATGTCTTTTGTCAAATATATGTATTGCAAAAATTTTCCAACAATCTGACTTGTCCTTTTGTTTTTTTATAAATTTATTTTACTTAGTTTTGGCTGCGTTGGGTCTTCACTGCTGCGTGCAGGCTTTCTCTAGTTGCGGCGAGCGGGGGCTACTCTTCATTGCGGTGCGCGGGCTTCTCGCTGTGGTGGCTTCTCTTGTTGCGGAGAAGGGGCTCTAGGCGCGCGGGCTTCAGTAGTTGTGGTGCACGGGCTGAGTGCTCCACAGCATGTGGTATCTTCCCAGAGCAGGGCCCAAACCCGTGTCCCCTGCATCGGCAGGCGGATTCTTAACCACTGTGCCAACAGGGAAGCCCTGTCCTTTTGTTTTATTGATGGTGTCTTTTAGTAAGCAGAAAATTTCAACTTCAAAAAAGTCCAATTTATCAGTTTTTAATTTTATGTTTAGTGCTTTTTTTGTGTCTGCTCTGAGAAAACGTCCCCAATCCCAAGGTCATGAAAATAATGACCTAAATTTTTTCTAGAAGTTTTATACTGTTAGCATTTACGTTTAGGTCTATGATGGGGACAAGGTTCATTTTTTCATATACATTTATCCAATAGTTCCAGCACCATTTCTTGAAAATACGTTCCTTTCCTTACTGAATTACCTTGGTAACTTCGTCAAAAATCAACTGATTAGGGGCTTCCCTGGTGGCGCAGTGGTTGAGAGTCCGCCTGCTGATGCAGGGGACACGGGTTCGTGCCCCAGTCCGAGAAGATCCCACATGCCGCGGTGTGGCTGGGCCCGTGAGCCATGGCCGTTGAGCCTGCACATCTGGAGCCTGTGCTCCGCAACGGGAGAGGCCACAACAGTAAGAGGCCCGCGTACCGCAAAAAAAAAAAAAAAAAAAAAAAAATCAATTATCTATGTGTGGACTCTATATTCTGTTCCATTGATCTATTTGCCTTTATGCCAATACTTGATTCTGTCTTTATTACCACAGTAGTCTTGAAATCAGATTCAGTGGAGCCTTCAATTGCTCTCTTTCAAGATTGTTTAAACTATTATAGGTTATTTACATTTCCATTAGAAAATTTTAATCAACTTGTCATTTTCCACCAAAAAGATTTTAATTTAATTGAGACTTTAACTGGCACATTGAATTTATAGATAGATTTGGAGAGAACTGACATCTTCTAATCCACAAACATGATATATTTCTCTATTGCTTTAGATTTTCTTAAATTTCCTCATGATTGTCATGTGGTTTTCATGGTAGAGTTCTGCATGTATTTTGATAAATTTTTTCCTCATTTTTTTGGTTTGTGGATACTATTAAAAAGAGATTTTTTAATTTCCATTTTAAACTGCTTGCTGTGAGTATATAGACATACACTTAACATTTGTATATTGACCTAGTAATCTGTGACCTTACTAAACTCACTTATTAGTTCTAGTGGTTGTTTCACAGATGTCATATATGGTTATGTCAGATGTAAATAGTTCTTCTTCTTCCTTCCCAATCCTTACACCTTTTATTTTTCTTTGCCTGATTGCAATCATTATGGCTCTAGTACAATACTGAATAAAATTGAGACCATTCTTGCCTTTTTCCCAGTCTTAGGGAAAAACATTCAATATTCCATCATTAAGTATGTCAGCTATAGGTTTTTCATAGGTGGCCTTTATCAGAATGAAGAAATTCTCTTGTACTCCTAGTTTTCTGAGATTTTTATTATGAATGAGTGTTGCATTCTTTCAAATGCTTATTCTACATCTACTGAGATCATAATGGTTTTTCTTTATTCTGTTGATACAATGAATTACTTTGATTGATTTCCAATATGAAACCAATCTTGCACTCATGGGATTTATCCCATGAGTACTTGAACTTGATGTACTGCTCTTGATGTATTGATGTATTGAATACTTGATGTATTGCTCTTTTTACACATTGCTGGATTCAATTTGCTAATATTTTGTTAAAGATTTATGTGTCCATATTCATGAGGGATATTGATCTGTAATGTTCTTTTCTCGTAGCATCTTTGTCATATTTTGGCTTCAGGATTATTTATTGCTGGTGTCACCAAACAAATTGGAAACTCTTCCTTCCTCCTTTGTGTTCTGAAAGGATTTGTGTAAGATTGGCTTTATTATTTTTTCCTTAAATGTTTTATTGAATTTACCAATGAAACTATCTGGTCCTGGAGTTTTGTTTGTGGGAAGATTTTTAATTAGGAATTCAACATCTGTAACAGACAATATTTGTAAAAAGGGACCATTAAATTTTTGTATTTATTTTTGTGTCAGTTTTGATAATTTGGATTTTTCAAGAAATTTTCTCATTTCGTCTAAGTTTTCAGATTTAGTGTCATTGACTTACTTATAATATTCATCTATTATCTTTTTAATATCTGTAGAATCTGTGATGATACCCCTCTTTTATTGCTGATACTGGTAATTTATGTTTACTTTCTTTATTTTTCTTCTTAATCAGTCTTACTGGGGTTTACCAATTTTATTAATCTTTTTAGAAAACCAACTTTTGGAATTTTTAATTTACTCTATCATTTGTTTTTTATTTTGTTGATTTCTGTTCTTATCATTATTTTTTCTGCTACTCACTTTGGGTTTAAATCACTCCTCTAGTTCTGGAAGTAAAACTTAGGTCATTAATTTTAAATCTTTCTTCTTTTCTAACACTGTAAGCATTTAATGCTATAAATTTTACTCTAAGCACTGCCTAGCTGCAACCCTCAGTTTTTTGGTTGTTTTTTTTTTTTTTTTGCAGTACGTGGGCCTCTCACTGTTATGGCCTCTCCCGTCGCGGAGCACGGGCTCCAGACGCGCAGGTCCAGCAGCCATGGCTCACGGGCCCAGCCACTCCACGGCATGTGGGATCTTCCCGGACCGGGGCACGAACCCGTGTTCCCTGCATCAGCAGGCGGACTCTCAACCACTGCACCACCAGGGAAGCCCAACCCTCAGTTTTTGATAGGTTGTATTTTTATTCAGTATGAAATATTTCCTAACTCTCCTTGTGATTTCTCCCTTGTCCTGTGGGTACTGCTTAATATCCAGATATGTGGGACTTTTCTAGTTATATTATTATTGATTTCTCATTTATTTCTGTTGTCAAAAGAGAACATACTACATAAAACTGAAATGTACTAAGGCTTATTTTATGGTTCAGCATATGGTCTATTTTGATGAATATTCCATATGCACTTGAAAAGAATTGATGGCATTTGTGATAGACTGAACAATGGCCCCAAAGGTATCTAGGTCCTAATTCTTGGAAACTGAATGTTACCTTATATGATGTATTAGTCAGGTTCTCAAGAGAAACAGAACTAATAGGATGTGTGTGTATAAATTTAGAGAGAAAGAGATTTTAAAGAATTGGGCTCATGCAATTATGGAGGTTGGCAAATCCAAAATCTGCAGGGTAGTTGGCAGGCTGGAGACCCAGAAGAGAGTTGCAGTTTGAGTCCAAAGGCCAGTTGCTGGCAGAATTCCGTTTTCTTCCAGGGAAGTCGGTCTTTTTCTATTAAGGCTTTAACTGATTGGATGAGGCCCATCCACATTATGGGGGGTAATTTGCTTCACTCAAAGTCTACTGATTCAAATGATAATCTCATCTAAAAAATGCCCTCACAGAAACATCTAGAATAATGCTTGACCAAATATCTGGGTACTGTGGCCTAGCTAAGTTGACACATAAAATTAACCACATATGGCAACAGAACCTTTGCAGATATGATTAAGTTAAGAATCCTGAGATGGGAAGATTATCCTGGATTATCCAGATGGGCCCTAAATGTGATCATGAGTGTACTTATAAGGAAAGCAGAGGGAGATGTGATTACAGAGACAGAAGAGAAGGGGATGCCATGATGAAGCAGAGAGAAATTTGAAGATGCTCTGCTGCCAGCATTGAAGATGGATAAAGGGAGCCATGAGCCACAGAAGGCAAGCTGGAATCTGCAGGAGAAACCCCACTAAAAGCTGCGAAAGGCAAGGAAATGGATTCTCCCCGAGAGCCTCTGGAGTGTGCACTGCATTCTGACACCTTGGTTTTGGCCCCGTGAAACTAATTGCAGACTTCTGACCTTCAGAGGTAGAAGAGAGTGAATGTATGTTGTTTTGAGCCAACTGGCTTGTGGTCATTTGTTACAGGGGCCATACAAAACTAATACAGATTTTACTGCCTGGAAGCGGGGTGCTGCTGTAACAAACACCTGAAAACACAGAGTAGCTTTGGATTTGGGGAAAGGATAGACTCTGGAAGAATTCTGAGAAGCATGATAGAAAGAGCCTGGATTGCTGCGAGTAGACTGTTAGGAGAAATAACGGTTGTTAAAGACTGTCAGTGACGGCTCAGATGGAAGTGAGGGGCACAGTAGAAAAGCCCACATAATCTTAGAGAACACCTAGATTGTCATCAACAGACTGTTGGCAAAAAGTATGGATGTTCAAGGTGCCGCTGGTGAAGGTTCAGAGGAAATGAGGAACATGTGATCAGAAGGAAAGAGGATCCTTATTATATCATGGCAGAAAGCTTAGCTGAATTATGTCCTCCTGTTGTGAGGAGAGCAGAACTTGTGAGCAAGTGTAGCTGAGGAGACTTCCAAGCAAAGTGCAGAGGATGCAGCCTGGTTTCTTCTTGCTGCTTATAGTAAAATTTGAGAGGTAACAGATAAATTGAGGGAAGAACTGTTAAGCACCAAGAATTGATGATTTGGGAAACTCTTCACCTATCCAGATTGCAAAACATGCTAATTAGGAGAGTCACTGTCCAAAAAGCAGACTGTAGAGAGAAGGCCAAGGGTGTGTCTGGAGAGCCATTTGCTAGTGCTGAAGAGATGAGACACGTCACCATGGATCCCCCCAGCCATTTGAGCAGAAGCCAAGAATAGAGATGGGAGACTCCAGGGAAGCTCTGTGGAAGAACCTCTTGTTTCATGGTGTGATTAATGTCCTTGACATACACAAGGGTTTTGAGAATGCTATGTCAGCAGAAACACTGCCAGCTTGAACTGAAAGAGAAAGGGTGAAATGAAAGAAGGTTGTCACCAAAATTCTAGAGGCCGGAAGCAGGCTGATAAAACTACTCTGGTGCAAACATGTGCTACCCTTCAAGAAAAAAGAAGATGGGGAAGCAGGGGGCAGGGTAGGGGTGGAAGCCTCAAGCCACAGAGGATAACTCCTGGATCTTGAGACCTAATGGAGTTTGGCCAGTTGGATTTCAAAATTGCTTGGGGCCGGTGACTCTTCCTTCCTTCCATTCTCTCCCTTTTGAAATGGGAATGTCTACAGCTGTCACCCTGTGCCTGTCCCACAATTGTATTTTGGGAGCAGGTAACTTGTTTTCTAATTTTACAAGTCCACAGATGGAGAGGAATTTTGCTCCAGGATGGCTCATACCCAGAGTCTCACCCATACCTGTTTTACATGATATACGTGACGAGATTTTGAGCTGATGATATTTAGACAAGATTTGTGGCTTGAGATGATACTGTCATAGGTTGAGACTTAGGAGGATGCTAGGATGAGGTGACTATGTTTTGTGTGTGGGATAGACGTGACTCTTTGAGGTCTGAGGGTTGGACTGTGGTTGACTAAAAAATGGTCCCCAAAGATATTCAGATTATAATCCCTGAACTTGTGAATATCACCTTATATGGCTTTAAAGAAAACCTCAGTCCTCCTCTTTTTCGTCTCTCCTCTACTCTCATACTACTATCACACTCACAACACTTCTGACACCAGATGTGTGAGAGTTTTTCCCACACCAAGCAACTGTATGACACCAGATGAGTGTCCTACAATTCAACTCAATTCTGACACTGTCTACCTGGAGATAGCAACAGATCCCATAAGACTGCCCCCCACCTTCCATCTCAGATGCCAGTCAAAAGTCCACATTGTTACCTGTGCTTCTGACCAACCAGCTGTAAACTGGAGGTTCCCACAACACTCCCCTTGGTTTTGATTAATTTGCCACAGAGACCCACAGAACTCAGGAAAACCGTTTACTTACTGCCTACCAGTTTATTATTAAAAATAGGATAAAAGATACCCATGAACATCCAGATGGACGAGATGCATGGGGCAAGGTATATGGGAAGGGGCATGGAGCTCCCACGCCCTCTCCTAGCACCTCCATATGTTCACGAACCTGGAAGCTCTCTAAACCCCAAACTACTGGCGTTTTTATGGACGCTTCATCATGCAGGCATGATTGATCACTAACCCCACTTCCAGCTCCTCTCCCCTCTCTGGAGAATGATGGGTGGGACTGAAAATTGATTTAAAAATTGATCATACCTACATGATGAAGCCACCACGAAAATCCTAATAGTGTGGGGTTCAGAGAGCTTCTACGTTGGTGAACACATCCATGTGCCAGGCGGGTGAAGCTCCTCAACTCCATGGGGAAAGAAACTCCCGTGCTTGGGACTGCCCCAGACTTTGCCTTATGCATCTCTTCATTTAGCTGTTCCTCTGTATCTTTATCATATCCTTTAATAAATGGTAAACATAAGTGTTGCCCTGAGTTCTGAGAGCTATTCTAGCAAGTAATTGAATCCAAGGGGGAGAAGGCCCTGGGGATCACTGATCTGTTGTCACGTTGGACAGAAGTTGTGGGTAAACTGGGGACCAACTACTTGTGAGTGGCATCTGCAGTCTTGTAGGACTGAGCCCTTCACCTGTGGGATCGATGCCATCTCCAGGTAGATAGTGTGAGAACTGAGTTAAACTGTAGACACCCATCTGGTGTTGTGGAGAATTGCTTGGTATGGGGAATAACCCCACACATCTGGTGTCAGAAGTGTTGTGAGTGTGGCAGTCATGTGAGAGCAGAGGAGAGACTCACAGGAGTGGTGTGGGTTTTCTATACAAGGGCAAAAGGGGCTTTACATGTGTGACTAAGTTAAGGATCTTGAGATGAGAAGATTATCATGGGTTATCCAAGGTGGGCCCTAAATGTAATCACAAGTGGTCCTTGTAAGAAAGAAGCAGGCACAGGTACATTTGACTACAGAGAAGAAGGAAATGTGAAGGAAAATGCTACATTTCTGGCTTTGCAGGTGGAGGAAGGGACTGTAAACCAAGGATGCAGCTCTGGAAGCTGGAAAAGGCAAGGAAACAGAGCCTCCAAAGGCAGTGCTGCCCACTGGCACCTTGATTTGGGGCCAGAGAAACTGATTTCAGACATCCGACCTCCAGAACTGTGAGAGAGTTATTTTGTATTTTTAGCCATCAACTTTGCGGTAATTTGTTACAGCAGCCATAGATAGTGTTGTTCCAATCTTTATCATTACTGTTGTGTGTGTGCGTGCGTGCGTGCGTGTATGTGTTCCGTCTCATTTTATCAATTCCTAAGAGAGGATGGTTAAGCTCTCTCCAACCATGATTGTGAGTTTTTCTACTTCTCCCTTCAGTTCTCAGTTTTTGTTTCATGAGCTTGGAACCTCTATTGTTAGATACAAACATAATTAGGATGGTTGTATCTTCCTGATGAAATGTCTCTTTTATCATTATAAAATGCCCTTCACCTCTGGTGATACAGTAATACAGTTCAGGGGTCAGCCATGGCTTTGGGGGGAATTTACATGCAGATTTGGGAGGGGGTTCTCCACTCTGTGGCTCCTTCCTTCCAGGATGGCCTCCCCCAATTTCTATTTACCCTGCCAGCCTCAAACTCCATGCTCTGGTACCTAACTTTGTGTCTTAGGATACATTTGACTGTGTCTGTGACTTACTGTGGCTTCCTACTTGACTTTTAGTCACCCCAAGCTCTTACAGATTGGTCAGTGCCTCCAGGGGCAAGTCACAGGAAAGCAGGATTTACAGAGTGCACCTCCCTCCTCAAGAATCAAATACCCTCCAGTTTCTGCCTGCTTTCTTTGCTCTCCAGTGTCTTAAAATAATGTATGTATTTTTAAAATATTTTGTCTAGAGTTTATAACTGTTGTCTGTAAGAGGATTAGACTAATATAAGCTACTCTGTCATTGTTGAAACCAGAAACCCCCTTAATTACACTACAGTTTTTAAGAACTTCTAGAGTCCAAAAGAAAAAAAATTTTTTAATGCAAACAGCTACCTTGGGAAATGAGGAGGAAAGAAGTTAGGCAGCTGGCTTGGACTCATTCCTCTTCCGATTAGTGGGGGACATTCCCAGGGAAAGAAAGGCCAGCGACCTGGTCTAATCCCCTTGTAAATATACTGACAACTGGATATTTGCTAGGAGGAGAGTGCTTATAAACTAAATTCTTTCAGCATGACGTCTCTGGTTTAGAATGGCTTATCATAAACAGATCTAGACTCTGGATTTATGACTGGAAAGGGTAATATTAGAGTTGTACAACTATTGGGTATAAAATAGAGATGACCTAAATTTAGAGGACCTAAGTGCCACTCCCCACCCCCACCCCCCGTCCCGCACTGTGTGAGGTGCCCTGCAAACCTTGTTAGAGACTTCATATATTATTGTGAGCCAGGGAGCACATGTCCAAGCAGACCCAGGAACCACCGGGGATGTCTCAGACTTCCCCCTGCTTTGCATGTGCCTCTTGATTATTATATTCATAAATTTGATACTGGCAAGATCTCTGCCTCAGGTCAGTCCAGTTTCACCTGATCCTTTGTGTTAGCTCAGAAAATATTCATAGCAAATACCTGAATGGGGCCAATATCCTTATTACAAAAGCTCATATAAATTATTAAGAAAAGCATCGAGACACCAAACGATACACACACATAAGACTCAATAGGCAATTCACAAAAGAAAAAATGTAAATGAATATAGAAAAAGATTCATACTCCCTAGCAATCAGTGTAATTTATAACAACATGGAGTTGTTCTTGTATTTTTTTAATCTTGAAAAATTAGCAAAGATGACACAAACAGATGGAGAGATAAAAGATGACACAAACAGATGGAGAGATATACCATGTTCTTGGTTTGGAAGAATCAATATTGTGAAAATGACTATACTACCCAAAGCAATCTACAGATTCAATGTAATCCCTATCAAATTACCAATGACATTTTTTACAGAAATAGAATGAAAAAAATCTTAAAATATGTATGGAGACACAAAAGACCCCGAATAGCCAAAGTAATCTTGAGGGAAAAAAAAGGAGCTGGAGGAATCAGACTCCCTGACTTCAGACTATACTACAAAGCTACAGTAATCAAGACAATATGGTACTGGCACAAAAACAGAAATATAGATCAGTGGAACAGGATAGAAAGCCCAAAGATAAACCCACGCACTTTTGGTCAACTAATCTATGACAAAGAAGGCAAGGATATACAATGGAGAAAAGACAGCCTCTTCAATAAGTGATGCTGGGAAAACTGGGCAGCTACATGTAAAAGAATGAAATTACAACACTCCCTAACACCATACACAAAAATAAACTCAAAATGGATTACAGACCTAAATGTAAGGCCAGACACTATCAAACTCTTAGAGGAAAACACAAGCAGAACACTCTATGACATAAATCACAGCAAGATCCTTTTTGACCCACCTCCTAGAGAAATGGAAATAAAAACAAAAATAAACAAATGGGACCTAATGAAACTTAAAAGCTTTTGCACAGCAAAGGAAACCACAAACAAGACGAAAAGACAACGTTCAGAATGGGAGAAAATATTTGCAAATGAAGCAACTGACAAAGGATTAATCTCCAAAATTTACAAGCAGCTCATGCAGCTCAATATCAAAAAAACAAACAACCCAATCCAAAAATGGGCAGAAGACCCAAATAGACATTTCTCCAAAGAAGTATACAGATTGGCAACAAACACATGAAAAAATGCTCAACATCATTAATCATTAGAGAAATGCAAATCAAAACTACAATGAGGGGCTTCCCTGGTGGCGCAGTGGATGAGAGTCTGCCTGCCGATGCAGGGGACACGGGTTTGTGGCCCGGTCAGGGAAGATTCCACATGCTGCGGAGCGGCTGGGCCCGTAATCCATGGCCGCTGAGCCTGTGCGTCCAGAGCCTGTGCTCTGCAACGGGAGAGGCCACAACAGTGAGAGGCCCGCGTACTGCAAATAAAAAAAACAAAACTACAATGCAATATCATCTCACACTGGTCAGAATGGCCTTCATCAAAAAATCTACAAACAATAAATGCCGGAGAGGGTGTGGAGAAAAGGGAACCCTCATACACTGTTGGTGGGAATGTAAATTGATACAGCCGCTATGGAGAACAGTATGGAGGTTCCTTAAAAAACTAAAAATAGAACTACCATACGACCCAGCAATCCCACTACTGGGCATATACCCTGAGAAAACCATAATTCAAAAAGAGTCATGTACCACAATGTTCATTGCAGCTCTATTTACAATAGACAGGACATGGAAGCAACCTAAGTGTCCATTGACAGATGAATGGATAAAGAAGATGTGGCACATATATACAATGGAATATTACTCAGCCATAAAAAGAAATGAAATTGAGTTATTTGTAGTGAGGTGGATGGACCTAGAGTCTGTCATACAGAGTGAAGTAAGTCAGAAAGAAAAAACAAATACCATATGCTAACACATATATATTGAATCTAAAAAAAAAAAATGGTCACGAAGAACCTAGGGGCAAGACGGGAATAAAGATACAAAGCTACGAGAGAATGGACTTGAGGACATGGGGAGGGGGAAGGGTAAGCTGGGACAAAGTGTATATATGGACATATATACACTACCAAATGTAAAATAGATACCTAGTGGGAAGCAGCCACATAGCACAGGGAGATCAGGTCGGTGTTTTGTGACCAGCTAGAAGGGTGGGATAGGGAGGGTGGGAGGGAGGGAGACGCAAGAGGGAAGAGATATGGGGATATATGTATATGTATAACTGATTCACTTCATTATAAAGCAGAAACTAACACATCATTGTAGAGCAATTATATTCCAATAAAAATGTTAAAAAAAAAAAAAGGCAGAAGACCTAAATAGACGTTTCTCCAAAGAAGACATACAGATGGCCAAGAGGCACATGAAAAGCTGCTCAACAACACTACTTATTAGAGAAATGCAAATCAAAACTACAATGAGGTATCACCTCACACTGGTTAGAATGGGCATCATCAGAAAATCTACAAACAACAAATGCTGGAGAGGGTGTGGAGAAAAGGGAACCCTCTTGCACTTTTGGTGGGAATGTAAACTGATATAGCCACTATGGAGAACAGTATGGAGGTTCCTTAAAAAACTAAACTTAGAATTACCATAAGACCCAGCAATCCCACTACTGGGCATATACCCAGAGAAAACCATAATTCGAAAAGACACATGAACCCCAATGTCCACTGCAGCACCATTTACAATAGCCAGGTCATGGAAGCAACCTACATGCCCATCGACAGACAAATGGATAAAGAAGATGTGGTACATATATACAATGGAATATTACTCAGCCATAAAGAGGAATGAAATTGGGTCATTTGTAGAGATGTGGATGGACCTAGAGACTGTCATACAGAGTGAAGTCAGTCAGAAAGAGAAAAACAAATATTGTATATTAATGTATATATGTGGAATCTAGAAAAATGGTACAGATGAACCGGTTTGCAAGGCAGAAATAGAGACACAGATGTAGAGAACAAACATATGGACACCAAGGGGGGAAAGTGGGAGTGTGGTGGTGTGATGAATTGGGAGATTGGGATTGACATATATACACTAATAGGTATAAAATAGATAACTAATAAGAACCTGCTGTATAAAAATAATAAATAAAATTCAAAAAAATTAGCAAACAATTTTATAAAAACTGTAATTTCTAAAAATAGCCAGGGTAGAGGGAAGAGACAGTCTCACACCTTGCTGGAGGGGAGCAAACCTTAATGCAAATCTTTTGAAAAGCAATTTCATAATATTCTTCAAAAGCCCCAATAATTTCATTTATGCAGATTCATCCTAAAGGAAATAATTCTAAATACAAAGAAATCTATGCCCTAAAATTTTTTAAATTGGAAGTAATCTAAAAAGTACAACAGTAAGTGAATGGTTAAACATAGTGTGGTGTATCTATTCACTGGAATATTGTCCCACTATTTCAAATAATGTTGATGAAAACTACATAGTAATACATGAATATAATGCAATGTTAAGGGGAAAAAAGTAGGCTATAAAATGGTTCACATAGGGCTTCCCTAGTGGCGCAGTGGTTGAGAGTCCGCCTGCCGATGTAGGGGACACGGGTTCGTGCCCCGGTCTGGGAATATCCCACATGCCGCGGAGCGGCTGGGCCCGTGGGCCATGGCCGCTGAGCCTGTGCGTCCGGAGCCTGTGCTCCGCAACGGGAGAGGCCACAACAGTGAGAGGCCCGCGTACCACAAAAAAAAAAAAAAAAAAAAAAAAAAAAAAAAGATAAGCTGAGGCACATTAACTTTTTTTTTTTTAAGAGTTTATTTGAGTCCACATTGATTTAACTGGGCAGCACCAAACCAAAGGTGATTAGGAGCTCTCACTGACAGCAGCTAGGGGAGGGGTTTTACAGAGAAGAAGCAAAGCAAGGAAATTATTTGATTGGCCACAGCTTAAGCAGTTAGTTGCCTTATTTGGGAAAGCCTAGTTGGCTGTTTGTGGTTGGTGGTTCTTAAGTTTCATTTTCTCTGGTTCAAGTGCATCAACTCTGGCTTAGGTTTTGGTTTGCCTGCGTGAGGCACCAAGGCATTAGAGCCAATTCAGTCTAATGGCCTCCTTGTTCGATTACCTTAACATGCATCACACCTTTTCCCTCCACGTTCAGTAAAGTAATTCCTCACTCAGTGGGCATGACTATTGGACAGCTACTACTTTCCTTCCTAAACCAACACGTGTAGAGTGGTACACACAACCAAAGAAAATAAGAAAGTGGAAGCCAGGCTATTAAAAAAAATGTTTGCCGAGTTGTCTACAAAGTATAATTTAATTTCATAAATCTTGTAAGAAAAATGACAAGGTGATATGCACATCCTTGAAATGGTTTAAAGAAACAAACACCAAAATGCTGCGCCCATCCACTTCACGCCATAGAAATATTGAACGAAGGTGGAGCCCGGAGAGAAAACGGCTTCAATTGGTGGTTCTCCAAGTGCGATCTGCAGACCCCTAGGGTATGTGTGGGCAATATGGTTTTCATACTAATACTAAGATTTTATTATTATTCTTTCTCACTATGTTGACATGTGCACTGATGGAACAAAAGCAATGGCAGGTAAAACTTCTGGTGTCGGAGTGTAGAAGAACTCAGCAGCGCCAAACAGTACTGGTAGTCATTACATCAGTCACTGTCACAAATTAGTGACTTTTTAAAAGAGTCAGATTCAACTGAGAACGTACAAAAGAAATCAGTAAAGGTTATCCATTTTATTTAATCTCTACCCTTGATTTATAATCCTTTTACCATTCTGTGTAGTGAAATGGGAAGCAGGCATCAAGCATTTCTGCTACAATCTGAAGTGTCTTGGTTGTCTCTATGAAAAGCACTCATGTGATTACGCTTACACGTAAGCTGCACTAGCTGCTGTTTCTAGAGAACATCATTTTTGCTTGGAAGTATGATGGACAACTGAAAGCTATTCAGACTTGTGTACCTGGCAGACATTTTCTTGAAAATGAACAAAGTGAGTCTATCATTTCAAAGGGAAACAAGTCATAGGGAGATACTGATGGTATGTGTTGCTAATGACAAAATGTAAGCTTTCAAGTGAAAAGGAGAATTCTAGAAAACTTGTATCTGCCATAGTGACTTTAATAGCTTCCCAGCACCTAAAGATTTTCCGGATGAGATTGGTGGTGATATTAAAAATTTGTGTTTTTTATAGTGTAAAATGAAGTGTGTTAATATTTGGAAGATCTGCATAATCAGTGAACCAATGTTTTTCTAAATGGTCAATACATGATGTTATAAAATCATGCATGGGTAAAAGGATCCATTAAAGTTCAAGAGAGATCAATGCATTTTAATGTAACAGATATGAAAAGTTATTGATATCATTTCAGACTCCACTCTGCAACTATAAGAAATTACAATTGTTAAACTTAGCATAGTATCAGAATAATCCACAATGATCTGAGAAGGCTATTGAAACATTCTTACGTTTTCCAACTTTAAATCTATGCAAGGTCAAATTTTCTTCGTATACTTCCACCAAAGCGGCATATCACAAAAGATTGAATGCAGAAGCAGATGTGAGGATCCAGTTGTCTGCTTATAAGCCAGACATTAAAGAAATTTGCAAAAATGTTGTATTAGTTTTCTCTTGCTGTTATAAAAAATTACCGCAAACTTAGTGGCTTAGTAATACATGCTTATTACCCTACAGTTCTGTAGGGCAGAAGTCCAACACACGTCTTACGGGACTAACAGGTGTTACAGGGCTGTGCTCCTTTTTCGAGGCTCTAATGGAGAATGTGTCTCCTTGCCTTTTCCAACTTGTAGAGGCCACACTCTTTCTTTGGCTTGAGGTCTCTTTCCTCTATATTCAAAGCCAGCAACACTGCATTTCCCTCTGACTCTTCTTTAGTTGTTGCATCTCCTTCCGACCACAGCCAGGAAAGGTTCTGCACTTTTAAGGATTTGTGCGACTAAGCCCACCTGGACAATCCAGGAAAACTCCCCATCTCAGGGTCCTTAACCCTAGTCACATTTACAAAGTCCCTTTTGCCATTTAAAGTTAACATATTCACAGGTTCTAGGGAATAGGGTATAGACTTCTTTGGGGGACATTATTCTACCTCCCACAAATGTAAAACAGTGCCACTTTTCTCGCTAATTTTTTGCAGTAACATATAGTTATTTTTCATTAAAATGTTATGTTAATATGTCATTGGTTATTACTTTAAAAAGAATAAATTTTTTAAATTTCTCAGTTTTAATTTCTAATACCGTAAATATTGATATAGTCCACATAAACAAAAGCTTTTTGGAGTCCTCAGTTTTGAGAGCATAAAGGGGTAGCAAAACCAAAAAGTTAGAAAATATCTAGCTTAACTTATTGAAATGGTAAAAGCAGACATTATAGGAACTCCTTTAAAATAACACAAACATCGGGAATTCCCTGGTGGTCCAGTGGTTAGGACTCGGTGCTCTCACTGCCAGGGCCCCTGGTTCAGGGAAATAAGACCCCACAAGCTGCATGGTGCAGCCAAATAATAATAATAATAATAATAATACAAACATCCTCTGAGGAGAGATGAGCCATCCTAGCTATCATGCAGAGAAAATGATGTAAATGTGAGTCATTACGTGAATTGACATAATCTTTCAGGCAACTGCTGGCAATTTCTAGACATACTGGCAAGAGCTGTTTCAGGGTGTCCTTCAAGCATCCCTTCTGTCCACAGTGTCACCCATGACTGGCAATACTGCAGATCTGTTGCCAGCAACTGGCCCATGGCTGGGTTTGATAGCTGGCAGACTGGCTCTGTCCTGAAACCCTACAGGTGAGACTATCCAATCATGGTGTATCATGGAAAGTGGCTTTGCATGGCTCGAAGGGGAGGCAAAGAAACTGTTCCAGACTTGAAAACACAACAGTCCAAAACCTATGGGACACAGCAAAAGCAGCCTTGAGATGGAAGTTTATAGCGATACAAGCCTACCACAGGGAATAAGAAAGATCTCAAATAAACAACCTAAACTTATGCCTGAAAAACTAGAAAAAAGAACACACAAAGTCCAAAGTTAGCAGAAGGAAAGAAATCGTCAAGAGCAGAGCAGAAAGAAATGAAATAGACACTTTAAAAACAAAAAAAAAGGGCTTCCCTGGTGGCACAGTGGTTGAGAGTCTGCCTGCCAATGCAGGGGACACAGGTTTGTGCCCCGGTCTGGGAAGATCCCACATGCTGCGGAGCAGCTGGGCCCGTGAGCCATGGCCACTGAGCCTGCGTGTCCAGAGCCTGTGCTCCGCAACGGGAGAGGCCACAACAGTGAGAGGCCCGCGTACCGCAAAAAAAAAAAAGAAAAAGAAAAAAAGAAACGATTAATGAAACTAAGAGCTGGTTCTTTGAAAAAACAAACAAAATTGATAAACCTTTAGCCAGACTCATCAAGAAAAACAGATTGAGGACCCAAATCAATAAAATCAGAAATGAAAGAGGAAAAGTTACAATTGACACCACAGAAATGCAAAAACTCATAAGAGATTACTATGAACAATTATATGCCAATAAAATGGACAACCTAGAAGAAATGGATACATTCCTAGAAACATACAATCTCCCAAGACTGAATCAGAAAGAAATAGAAAATATGAACAGACTAATTACCAGTAATGAAATTGAATCAGTAATTTTTAAAAAAAACCTCCTGACAAACAAAAGTCCAGGACCAGACTGCTTCACAGATGACTTCTACCAAATATTTAAAGAAGAATTAATACCAAACTATTAATGTCAAACTATTCCAAAAAACTGAAGAGGAAAGAATGTTCCCAAACTCATTTTATGAAGCCAGCATTTACCTGAAAGCAGACAAAGACGCCACAAAAAAAGAAAATTACAGGCTAATATCACTGATGAACACAGATGCAAAAGTCCTTAAGGAAATATTAGCAAGCCAAATTCAACAATACATTAAAGGGATCATACATATACCATGATCAAGTGGGATTTATCCCAGGGATGCAAGGATGGTTCATTATCTACAAATCAATCAATGTGATATACCACATTAACAAAATGAAGAACAAAAATCACAGTATCATCTCAATAGATGCAGAAAAAGCTTTTGACAAAATCCAACACCTCTTTATGATAAAAACTCTCAATAAAGCAGTTATAGAGGGAACATACCTCAACATAATAAAGGCTATATATGACAAACTAGCAGCCAACATTATACTCAAGGGTGAAAAACTGAAAATGTTTCTCTAAAATCAGAAACAAGGATGCCCACTCTTACCACTTTTATTCGACATAGTATTGGAAGTCCTAGCCACAGCAATCAGACAAGAAAAAGAAATAAAAGGAATCCAAATTGGACAGGAAGGAGTAAAACTGTCACTGTTTTCGGATGACGTGATACTATATATAGAAAATCCTAAAAACATCAACCAAAAAACTATTAGAACTAAGAAATAAATTTAGTGAAGTTGCAGGTTACACAATTAATATACTGAAAGCTGTTGTATTTCTATACACTAACAATGAACTATCAGAAAATAAAAATAAAATTAACTCATTATTGACTGGGGGATTTTTGCAGAAACTAATGCCTATGGCCGGTGATTTTTATTTTGGCCAGCCAAAAATAATTATGTTATTTCACTAACACTTTGCGGGTTTATTACATTCAACAGTTACACCTGACTCACCTGTAAAGTCTTCTAATTTTCATGAAATGTTGTCTTCAATTCACTCTTCTGTAGAAGCAAAGGAGCATTCTCCAGCACCATGAGTTTCATTTTCACTTTCTGTATCAGAATCAATCACTAAGGTTTTTTGTCTTTTTTTGGCCTAATATTCACATCGTCTGAATCAGAACTATATTCTGAAGAACTATCATCTTCTGAGACACTAGTATATATGTCACTCGGACAATCAGAGAAAGTATCTGCATAAAATTCGCCGAAAAATTCTTCCTCACTCAAAATTCTGTGATGCGTCATTTTAGAAAATTTTACATTTATAATATACACAAGGTTGGAACAAAAACCTAATGGAGCAAAATGTGAATGATAACGACAATCATGAGTTCTATAATGAACCCCTGATCAATTTTAAGTTCTAACAACTTTGCACGGTGATGTTAGTTGTATCACTCTCTAAAAACGGATTAATACATCTCTGGTCAATAATGTGTTAAGAAAACAATCCCATCTACAATTGCATCAAAAAGAATACCCAGGAATAAATCTAACCAAGGAGGTAAAAGACCTATACTTGGAAAACTATAAGACACTGATGAAAGAAACTGAAGATGACAAAGACAAATGGAAAGATATAACACGGTCATGGTTTGGAAGAATTAACATTGTTAAAATGCCCATACGCCCCAAGGCAATCTACAGAGTCCATTCAACGCCTATCAAAATATCCATGGTATTTTTCACAGAACTAGAACAAATAATTCTAAAATTTGTATGGAAACACAAAAGATCCTGAATAGCCAAAACAATCTGGAGAAAGAAGAACAAAGCTGGAGGTTATCATAATCCCTGATTTCAAACTATGTTATAAAGCTACAGTCATCAAAACAGTATGATACTGGCACAGACACATAGATCAATGGAACAGAATAGAGAACCCAGAAATAAACCCACCCTTATATGTCAATTTATCTATGACAAAGGAAGCAAGAATAAACAGTGGGGGGAAGACAGCCTTGTCAATAAATGGTGTTGGGAAAACTGGACAGCCACTTGCAAAAGAATCAAACTGGACCACCTTCTCACACTATACACAAAAATAAACTCAAAATGGATTAAAGTCTTAAATGTAAGACCTAAACCATAGGTTTTATGAAACCATAAAACTCCTAGAAGAAAACATAGGCAGTAGGCTCTTTGACATTGGTCTTAACATATTTTTTTGGATCTGTCTATTCAGGCAAGGGAAACAAAAGCAAAAATAAACAAATAGCACTACATCAAGCTAAAAAGCTTTTGCATGGCAAAGGAAACCATCAACAAAATGAAAAGGCTGCCTACTGAATGGGAGAAGGTATTTGCAAATAATACATCTGATAAGGAGTTAATATCCAAAATATACAAATATAATATATCCAAAATATACAACTCAACATCAGAAAAACAAATAACCCAATTAAAAAATGGGCAGAGGAGCTAAATAGACATTTTTCCAAAGAAGATATACAGATGACCAACACACATGAAAAGATGTTCAACATCACTAATCATCAGGAAAATGCAAATCAAAAGCACAATGAGATATCACCTCACACCTGTCAGAATGGCTATTATCAAAAAGAGAAGAAATAACAAGTGTTGGCAAGGATGTGGAGAAAAGGGAACCCTTGTGCACTGGTGGTAGCAATGTAAGTTGGTGCAGCCACTATGGAAAACAGTATGGACGTTGTTCAAAAAATTAAAAATTATTTACACTTAGGTTGCTTCCCTATCTTGGCTATTGTAAACAATGCTACAATGAACATAGGGGTGGATGTATCTTTTCGGAGTGGTGTTTTCATTTTCTTTGGATAAATACCTAGGAGTGGAATTGCTGGATCATATGGTAGTTCTAGTTTTAATTTTTTGAGGAAACTTAAAATCCCCTACACACCAAAACCTGAAGCAGAAACCACCCCTTCTGGAACCGAGGTCAGGTTCAGGAAGGTGCTTACTCATCCTTCACAAACCAGCATGTGAAAAGCAGCTGAGAGTGACAATCTCAAAGGAGAACCATGAAGGGAATTAATTCATCAAAGATTACTCAGCCACAGCCCAGCTGATGCACTGACATGGAACCTTCTAAGTGGGCTAAAGAGGGCTGCTGCATCAGGTCAGACAGACTCGAGGTCTACACTTAATTCTGCCCCTCGCTTTCCATGTATATTTGGGAAACATCTTTGTCTTTGTTGACTTCCATTTCCCCATATATAAAAGAGCAATAATAACGTTCCACCCCTCCAGAGTTGTTCTAATGGTTCAAATTAAGACAAATAAAGTGTAAAGCACGTATAAATGGGATCCAAGAACTGTCCATTCCCTATTCCTCTTTTTCTTGCCTTAAAAAGTTGACATGTCAAGAATCCAAGAAATGTACAGGTCCTGCTCTAGAGATGTTCACAGGAAGTGAGGGAGAAAAGTGGCTTGTCTGCAGTAGATGCTGTGCAAAGGAATGCTAGCAGAGAGAGGTGCATGTAGCTTAGTACAGCCAGTGGAACAATGGTGTAAGGGGAATAGGGCTGGAACAGTCTTGTGCATTAAGCAAGCTTTGGCTTAGTTTCATGTGAGGGAGTCAAAAAATAACAATGGCCTGTTGAACAAGATAAAATTGTTTTTCCCTCCCTGAGACACAGTAAGGAGGTAAGCAATTCTAAGCTAGCGGCTCCACAATCATCAAAGACAGAGCTCCCTCCATTTTATTGATTCTCCATCCTCATGGTCGTCACGGTCCAAGACGGCTGCTTGAGCTCTGGTTATCACCTCCACGTTCCAGATAGCAAGACGAATAAGAGTAAGGATGTACCTCTTCTCCTTCTATCCCATTAGTCAGAACTTACTCACACGGCTTCACCTAGAGCGATCTGTGGGATTTCTGAGTGGAGTGGTCCATGAGTAGTGGTCCACATGTCTGGGGCTCTGGGGAGAGGACTAAGTTGGAGATTCATCAACATAGAGGTGGCAGCTTAGGTCATGGGTGGATTCCTCAGGAAGAGTGTGCACAGTGAGAATAGAACTCCAGTGACGCCTGGAAGCAACAATGGGCAGAGGAGGTGAAATCCACCATGGAGAGAAATAAGGCGAGCACGGCATCAAGGAGAAAATTTTTCAGTCAATAGTGTTCAGTGGTAAAAGTCAGGCTACTTAGGAGTGATGTCATGGAAAATGGCAGACCAGGGGCTCCAAGAATCAGTACCTCCACTTAAGCAACCATTAAGCTGATAAAATCTGACAGAATCAGCTTTTCTGGAACTCTGGAATCTAATAAAAAAAAAAAAAAAACTTAGAGCAACCAGGGGAGTGACTCATGAAGAAAGAGGCTGCTATTTCAGTAAGAAATTGTTGCAGCATTTTTGCTTACCCACCCACCATCTCCCATTCCCCAGCCCAGCAGCAGCCAGGGGGACAACAGCCTGAATCCCTGCTGTGGCTTGCTGATACCAAGGTGGGCAATACAGACCTTGTTCTCAAAAATGTGGCTGTACATTTTGGCCCAGCTGGCAGGTCTGTGAGGGTGCAGAGGCTGACATTTGCTTCACCCCCCTCAGACTGGAGCAGCTTCCCAGGTGGCATCTTTTGAAAGGATTTAAAGACATACAGTACCCACAGTTGTCTGGGGCAAGCGGTGGCAGATGGGGTTAAGCAGCAGACAAACCAAAAAGCCTGGAAAGGGGAAGGCTGAGGAGGAAGATACTGGAAGAACAAGGGCTTTGAAGGGCTACTTCTTATATCAGGAAATCCAGACTACAACACACATGTCCAGGGCCAGACACATGCTCAGAAAAGACCTGAGAGGACCCTAGGCTTGCACTTTTGGCTAATCTTCCATGCAAGCAGGAAACAAAGACTAAGGCAGAGTTGCAGGTGGCCTGGTTAAGTGCAGCAGGAGAACCCAGCTCAGGGCCAATCTACAAAGACCAGGAGAGGTTTCTTCTAATTTGGGGCGGGGTGGGGGTGAACTCCAGGTATTTAAGGAAATCTGTGTCAAGTCAGTGGCTGACCAATGAGATAATGGAACAGAGACCTCAGTGACTACACATGATTGGAATACAGTCTGCACGTGGAAGCAACCTAAACATGCACGGACAGAGGAATGGATAAAGAAGATGTGGTACATATACACAATAGAATATTACTCAGCCATAAAAAAGAATGAAATAATGCCATTTGCAGCAACATGGATGGACCTAGAGATTATCATACTAAGTGAAGTCAGTCAGACAGAAAGACAAATATCATATGATATCACTGATATGTGGAATTTTAAAAGATGATACAAATGAGCTTATTTACAAAACAGAAACAGACTCACAGACTTCGAAAACAAACTTATGGTTACCAAAGGGGAAAGGGGATAAATTAGGAGTTTGAGATGAACAGATACACACTACTGTATATAAAATAGATAATCAACAAGGACCTACTGTATAGCACAGGGAACTATACTCAATATTCTTTAATAACCTATATGGGAAAAGAATCTGAAAAAGAGTGGATATATGTATATGTATAACTGAATCACTTTGCTGTACACCTGAAACTAACACAACACTGTAAATCAACTATACCCCAATATAAAATAAAAATTAAATTAAAAAAAGGAATACAGTCTGCAAAAATAGTTTGGAAATGTCACTAAACAAATGCATGATTGTAACCCTTAACAAGCAATAACGGCAAACCTTGCCAAGGGGTACAGAATCTGATTTCCAGAGCTGCCACAATATTCAAATTGTCTAGTTGTCAACAAAAAATTACAAGGCATACAAAGAAAAAGTATGACTCATTCACAGGAAAAAGAATTTGGCAGAAACCATCTCCGAGGAAGCCCAGAAATTGGACTTGCTAAGACAAAGACTTTAGATGAACTGTCTTAAATATGCTCAAATAGCTCAAGGAAACTGTGGACATAGAACTAAAGGAAACCAGAGAACAATCAATGTATAGACGAATAGAAGAGATCAACAAAGAGACAGAAATTATAAAAAGGAACCAAACAGAAGTAATTCTGGAGCTGAAATGTACAATAACTAAAATGAAAAATTTGAAAAGCTCAATAAAATTGACCAACTTTTAGCTAGACTGATAAAAAAGAGAAAAGGTATAATTAAATAATTAAAATCAGAATGACAATGGGGACATCATTATGACCCTTGAAGAAAAACAAAGAATTATAAGGGCATACTATGAACAATTATACACCAACAAATTAGATAATCTACAGAAAATGGACAAATTCCTAGAAACACACAAACTACCAAAACTGACTCAACAAGAAATAGGAAATCTGAACAAACCTATAAAAAGTAAAGGGATTGAATCAGTAGTAAGAGATCGAATCAGTGATCAAAAATCTCTTCAAAGGCAGGATCAGATGGCTTCTCTGGGTGAATTCTACAAAACCTTTAAAGAACTAACACCAATCCTTCTCAAACTCTACCAGAAAATGGAAGAGGGAATACCTCCTAAACTCACTTTACGAGTCTTTATGCTCCACATTAGGGGCTGAAATTCAACCTCTCAATAAAGTACAATACAGAAAGTTCCCAAAACAACGACAAACCTGGCTGGGCAGTCCTTTCTTGGGGATTCTGCAGAGATGACTCATACATCAGTTAGCGTTGAGTTTGTGACCCTGAAGGATCTTTACATTTTAAAGAACCTATTGTTTAATCATTGTTTCTGTTACTTGTAATTCATTTCTCTAATTTATCAAAGGTTATTATTTGGATCATTATTTTGTCTGTCAAAATGCGGACCTGCCCCATTTCCATCTTGGGTTTATTTTCATTTAAATAGCTCTTTTTAAAATTTGTTTTTTCCCATTTATCTATAGCCCAATGATTTTTGACAAGGGGGGTCCAAGACCATTCACAGGGGGAAAGAACAGTCTCTGCAACAAATGGTGCTGGGACAACTGGATAACCACATGCCAAAGAATGAAGCTGGACCCGGACCTCACACCATATACAATAATTAACTCAAAACGTATCAACAATCTAAATGTAAGTGCTAAAACCATAACACTCTTAGAAGAAAACATAGAGGTAAATCTTCATGACTTTGGATTTGACAACAGATTCTTGACTATGACACCAAATGCACAAGCAATAAAAGAAAAAATTGATAAACTGGACTTCATCAAAATTAAAGCCATGTATGCACTAAAGGATATTATCAGAAAGTGAAAAGACAACCTACAAAATGGGAGAAAATATTTGCAAATCATATATCTGATTGGGTCTGATATCCAGAATATATAAAGAACCACTTACAATAACAAAAAGATAACCCAATTAGAAATGGGCAAAGGACTTGAGTAGACATTTCTCTGAAGATATACAAACGGTCAACAAGCACAGGAAGGACACTCAACATCACTAGTTAACAGGGAGATCCAAACCAAAACCTTCATACCCATTAGGAAGGCAATAAATAATTTTAAATTTTAATGTTAAGTAACAAGTGATGGAGAATGTGGAGAAATTGGAACCCTCTGTTCACTGTTGGTAGGAGTGTAAAATGGTTCAGGCTCGTGAAAAACAGTTTGATTGTTCCTCAAAAAGTTAAAAATAGAATTTCCATATGATCTAGCAATTCAACTCCTAGGTATGTACCCCAAAGAACTGAAAACAGGTATTCAGACAAATATTTGTACACGCATGTCTACAGCAGTGCTACTGACAATAGCCAAAAGGTGGAAACAGCACAAAGGCCCATCAGTGGATGAACAGATAAACAAATTGTGGTTTATACATGCAATGGAATATTATTCAGCCATAAAAAGGAATGAAGTGCTGATACATGCCACAATGTGGATGAACCTTGAAAACATTTATGCTAAGTGAAAGAAGCCAGCTACAAAAGGTCCCATATTGTTATAATTCCATTTATATGAAATATCCAAAATAGGTAAATAGGTTGCCAGGGACTGAGGGCAGAAGGAGATGTGAAGAAACGTTTAAATGGGTAGGAGGTTTTGTTTTGGAGCGATGGAAATGTTTCAGAATTAGATAGAGGTGGCTGGGATTGTACCATACCGTGAATGTACTAAAGGCCATTGAATTGCACACTTTAAAATGGTTAATTTTATGTTGTGTGAACTTCACCTTTTTAAAATATGAAGGCACTCAGAAATATCAGATTATTGACAACTCACCCCTTGGACTCCAAATCCTGGAAACAACGTTCCAGGTCAATTCTCAGGTCATGGGTAGCAATTTCATTCCTGTTCAATTTTATCTGGTAGTTTTGAAGCTCTAGAATACAGACCAGGAAAACTCTCAAGATGTTAGCTCACCCCAGGCCACTAGAGCTCCCTTATTGTGAGTAAATACCGGGGGTGGGGTGGGGGGTTGGAATGCAGGGACCTAAAACTACAAGACAGGAGACTGTCCACGAAGCAAATGCGCTACCGTCCTATGGTGCTGCCGCCAAGGCCTTCTTACATTACAGGCCCAGCCTCCACTCACTCTAAGGTCAGTGCTCAGTCCAACGTCAGGTCCATTCCGCGGTCCCTGCGGCGAATAGGGGTAAGCCAGGCCTCTCTCGCTCCCCTTGCCTTTCCAGGGCCGCCGCTCAGGTTGGGGCCCCGACGTGGACCGGGGAGCGTAGCGTCGCCTACGGGGCGGGGGTGGGGCCGGGGCGGGGCGGGGGCGGGGTCTGCGCCGGCGCCGGGTCCGGCGGGCGCTCTGCCAGCTGCGTAAACAATGCCGGAGCACCGCGGCGGAGCAGGTGAGCGGGCTGGAACGCGCGCGCGGGTCGCGGCCCGGTCGCCTGCGGCTCGAAGGACACGGGGTGGAGCCGCAACCCGCGAGCCGTCCCCTGCCCTCCGCACGCCGTTCGCGGCAGTGGGTCGCGGCCCCTTGGAGGGTTCCGGGGCTGCGGCTCCAGCGGCCGGGGAGGGGAGGGCGCCGGGACAGCGGCGGGGCCGGCCCGGAACTGGGGAGTGGAAGGAGCGCGGGGAGGGGCCCCAGGCCTCGGGCCTTCAGCAGGGCCCGGTCCACCCGGCCGCTGGAGCCCCCGCCGGGGTGGACGCGGTGCGGGCTGTTACAGGGCCGGGGCATTTAAAGGAGCAGTGCACGTGGGTCTCGAAGGCGTGCGGACGCGGCATTGTGTTCCTCCCTCCTGGCTGGCACCTAATGGGCGCCCAGTCCTGCCGGCCTGTGGCACCCGGCCCGGGCAGTGCTTGGCGGGGGCAGGAGGGGAGGCGGAGGTCTTCCTGCGTACGTGAGGAACAGGACCTCAGGTCCGGGCTTGGAGACTCCCGTTTCATTATCATTGGTATTTGGCCGTTTTATCAGGCATTTACAGCTGCAATTACAGCTGCAAGGAGACTTGCAGAATCTAGCTTTTGAAGCTGAAGAAAATTTTATCAATGAAGAAACTCAGCCCACAGAGCTAAAGTGACTTTGTTCAAGGTCACGCAGATCGGCTATATGAGAGCCAAGCTTAGAACCCGTTGTCCTGGACTCTAGTTCTGTTGTCCAGCCCTGGAACTAGACCTCGGCCCTTTGACAGTTGGGTGAAATGCCCCCACCTGTGCCTTAATGAGTATTCCCTTTTTACGGTACGAACTGTGGATTGGTGCAGTACCTGCATCCTCATTTACAGACGGAGAACCTGAGAGGCATCCATCCCATCCGGAACAGTTGCAGAGCCAACTTGACCCAAAATTGACAACTTGGGTTGCCAGCCTGTCCTGAGAGTAACTGATCGGTACAGACCCCGGCTTCCGGTATGGATGCCCCTGCCTTCTACATAGACCCCGTTCTGTAGACACCTGAGTCTCCAAGGACTTCAGCCAAGACCTTTGGCAGTAGTTAAAAGGCTTCGTATAAGCTGCTTCCGGTGTGTGAGCCTCAGGTTCCCCTCTGTGTGAATGTGGCTGTGTGGGACAAGGAAACGTGTTGGCAGCGGTGTTGTCTGAGCCCAGCTGGTGAAAGGGCCTCGGGTCCTGTCTCCAGCTCAGAGCTGCAGCTTCAGCCACCCGTCAGGCAGGCCATCCAGGTTTGTGCCCTGGGTGTGCGAGGGAGCATTCAGGGCAGTGGCTGGAGGTGGGGGTCTTGGTGGAATGTTGCTGTGGAGTGGGATGGTGGTTGTGTCAGGTTTTTAGGAAAAATTCTATATCGTTTGGTGTTGAAGTATCCGTGCACCAAGTCTAGAGTCTGACATGTGCATGCATGGGAGGTGAATGCCCTGAGCCTGTCTATTTGAAGAAGAGGAGGACAAAGAAGAGCGTGGCCAGGGGCTGCCGCTCAGATGCGCCTGGGGGCCCGTCGCCCCTCCCCCCCAGCTCCCCTGTGGCTACTCACAGCCCCGCTGCACCCCCAGGCTTTGCCAAATGAGAGGCTCCCACCTACCTTGGCCTCTCTCTAAGTCACTGACGGTAATAATGACAATAACATAACTTAGGTTTGTCATATACAATAAAAAGCCATTTTGTACAGTGGTTGTCACAGTTGTCTTAAGAGCATCGATCACACTGAAGCAGTTCTTATTTTTAACCCTTTTACAGAAGGGGAAACTGAGGTTCAGGGAGACAAGCAGCTTGTCCTGTTGTGTGGCTTCCATGGCTGTGAGCACCAGAATTTGAACCCAGCTGGCTGTGTCTTCTTCATCTTTTGAGTTTTTGCACAGGAGGCTTCCCACACTCATGCCCTACCCATGTCACTGCACTACCGCCCAGGACATTGCTCTGTGGTCTCCATTAGCAACTACCTGGCAAAGCAAAAAACAAAAACAAAAATTTTTTATAAAGAAACCAAAGCAGTGCGTGTAGGTCACATTATGTTTTATTGAAGACATGTTTGGCTGGTTTTCAGCTGTTGATTTGACTTTTAGACACTGTTTAGTTGGGGACTGGCACGATAACAAATGTTTCTGCCAGTATTTCCACCTGTTCCTGGACTGCAGCAGCTGGGGGTGGGGCTGGGGGTGGAATACAAGGGCTCTGAGGCTGGCACACCCTCCACACTGCCCCTGGCCAGGGCCTGAGAGGTTCTCCGCACCTTGAGCTGGCCGGATCTGACATGGGCTTCAAGCCCTGTGTAATCAGTGTTGGCTTCTTGACCTGGAGGTGGTGAGGCTGCTGTGTTATTACAGTCTGGGGAAAAGTAATTTCAAATTGATCCTCAGGGAGGACCAGGTGTGAGGGAGGGAGATCATTTCTGTCCAGTTTCTTCGTTGCCTGGGAGAATGGGTTGCTGATTTGTCTTTGCTAAAATACAGTCTTCTGGAGCAGTGGGAAGAAAAATTAAAGGGTGCTCACTTTCTGCTGTACCGTATCTGCTGAGACATATCCTGACCTCGTCTGTGTTTTGTAGGCTACCTGCGTGACTATGGTCCTGGGCCACTGAGTATGTGACCCTCACAAGTACTTTACAGCAGCAGGGAAGAGCTCCTTGTTGGTAATTTGGAGACCTGAGCTGTAACTGTGGCTTCTGGTCATGGGCCTTAACCTTTTGTCCTTTTGTCCCTCTGGGCTTCAGTTTCCCTAAATGGGAAATGGGGTGCTGACCGGATGGGCTATGAGGTCCTTGCCAGCTCTGACGTCAGTCTACGGACTTGCCCTTTTGTTTGACAAAATGTTCACATTGCCGGAGTGCCCTGGACTGGGGCTAAAGTGGAAACACCCGGGGCCTGGATGAGGCGTGACCTTGGTGCTCAACTCGTGTGTCTGGTGGTTTAGCAGATCATAGCTTTCCAAGAGGGCCATCAACAGGCTTCTGTTATCCCTTCTCACTGAGTCCCTGCCTTTATTTCATCTTCATTATAACTACCGTTTATTGAGCTCTGTGCCAGACACTTTACACATTATCTCTAGTTTTTACAGTCATCTTGCAAAGTGTGCCTATCCTGCTTTTTACAGAAGAGGACAGGGGCCATGTGAAGTGGCCCGAGTGTGCGGGCCACTTGTCCCAGTGTGTGGTTCACATCAGTCAGCCTAGCTGATTTGAACTCTGTCCGTTTCTAAGGCTCAGCTTTTGCCCACTGGCTTACTGCTTCTCATTAAAACAAACAAACAAAACCCCACAATTTTTTCTGGGCCCTACTCAACGGTGGCCACCTTCCCAGCTTCCCTCTGCTACTTCCAAATGAGAGAAAATGTTTCCTGGGAACTTCTGAGTAGGAAAGGGCAGACAGAGGTAACTCTAGAGCCTGGGTCAAGGTTTCAGGAGGCCCCATAGGGTCGCCTGGGGCCTGTGACTTGGGAGGGCGGAGTGGGACTTCAGGGCCTCCCTGTGGGACTCAGGCCCTGGCTCCGGCCGAGGCCACCTCCCTGTGCTGGGGAGAACCATCTGGCAAGTGATATGCATCAGAGTATGGGCAGGGTGGATGGACAGATGGATGAAGGTCAGCCAGGGCCAGTACACGGTCGGGGGAGACAGGCAGGCAAGCTGTGGGAATTTCTAAGGGAATTTCCTCAGCTCAGGAAAGTCTTCCTTAGTATGAGGGAAGGCTGGGAACACCCCAGGGGTCATGGGAGCTCTGTGAAGTAGCCATGTGACCATAGACAGAGGCCCATTTAAAACCAATGCCACCCTCTTTGAGGGAGCACTGAAAAATAAAATGAACAAATGTGACAAAACAGAAACAGACCAACAGAATAAACTGTGGTTACTAGTGAGGAGAAGGAAACGGGGAGGGGCAAGATAGGGGAAGGGGATTAAGGGGTGCAAACAACTATGTATAAAGTAAATGATACAAGAATGTAATGTACAGCACAGGGAATATAGCCAGTATTTTACAATAACGTTATGTGGAATATCTATAAAACTATCAAGTCGCTATGTTGTACACCTGAAACTACTGTAATATTGGAAGTCAACTATCCTTCAATGATGAAAGGAAGTGAGGGGCACTGTTCAGTTAGGCCTGCAAAAACAAGTACCCGGATGCAAGCCTTTCTCTGCTGACCACCCGTTTGTCTTAAGTGCAGTGGCTCCCAAGTTTCTTTTGGAGCCGAAATTTCCATCTTTTTGCATGAGGCACTAGTGTTTACTAGGACATTTAAAGATCGATTTCCTACTTAGGTCCATTGGCCTTCAACTTTAAGGTCAAAACCTTTGCATTTCTCTGAAATGAAAATCAGGTTGAGGAAATTGGGTCACCAGGGTTTCTGTAATAACTGCAGGAACTGCTGACACAGCAAGGTTGGGGAAATTCTCTGGGTCACACTCCCTTGGTTTGGCTCATTCAGCATTTGGATCCCATTCAGCTGATTAATGGGAGTGAGCAGTGGCTCCTTTGGATGTTTGATTTTACATCCTAATCCAAGGAGCTTTCAGCCACAGTGCTTTGTTCTGGGAAGGGTTTCCAGAATGCAGTCTTAGGCACCTGTTCCTCCCATTAGCTTCTCTGCATTTTCCCGCTGCTCCGTCAGAGAGAACGGAGAGCCGGTTGCTATGTGGTTGATAGGATTTGACATCAGCAGTAGGAGAGTCACCCAGTCCCACCAGCACCTGCCTGTGAGTCAGCCTCTCGGCAGGAGTTCTTGGCGTCACTGGTGCTCTGATGTGGAGAAACATCTAGCAAGAAGGTTGTTTATCTGCATACATTTGAGTGGTGATTTTTCCCTCCAAGGATTGCAGAGTATCATCAGTCTTCAGTTCCAACTTAGAAGCAAAAGGAGTACATCCCAGCTGCTCTGTTCTCCTTCAGGAACCAGGTAATAAGAGGGGTTAGGAGAAGGTGTAAAAGAGGCTTCCCGAGTCCATCTGTTCCCCCCAGTCCAGGGAGAGAGGATGTGGGAGAAGGCGGGATGGAAGAAAATCTGTCTAAATGTTGATACTTGTTATTTCCCTTTAAAAAATTAATAGCTTTACAAAAAATGCCAGGCACAATCCATGTTTATTATAGAAGCTTTGAGAAATGCAGAAAAATATAAAGTATCACCCACAATCTCACTATCCAAAGATAACCACCGTTAATGTTTTGTAATATTTCTTGCCAATCCTTCATATACATGCATTTTCTAAGACAATTCAGATAATTATGTATGTCAAGTTTTATATCTATTAAATTTAACATCTTGTTTTCATATGTTAGTAAATATTCTTTTTTTTTTTTAGTAAATATTCTTTGAAGTGAGATTTTTAGTAGTCATATGTTAGATCCCATCAAATGGATATGTTATCATACAGAGTCAGGCATCTTGGTCATTTTCACTTTTTAAAAAAAATATATAAATGACTGCAACAACCATGTTTTTATGTAAATCTTTTATTATTTTCTTAGGACAGATTCCAAGAAGTAGCATTTCAGGATCAAAAGGTATGAATGTTTTTAAAGCCCTCGATTTTTACTGCCTTCAGAAAGGCTGGTCCATTTGGTACCAGCGACGCTTGAGCCCCAGTTTTACTACACCCTCCTTCGAGGTGGGCATTGCTTGGGGGCTTTTTCAGCCAGACCACTCTCTTCTCCCCCTGTGGCTCTCCTAGTCTGAAAAGCTTCTGCTCATCTGCCTCCCCAGTGGCTCTCTGACCAGGCACAGGGTATTCAGGAGGAAGGACTGTTCGTTCTTTCACGCCCCCATTCAGCGAGCAAGTTGTACAGGGCAGTAGGTGTGTCAAGCTAGGTGAGCGAGGCGCCCTGCCCCTGAGACAGGGAGGTGAACTGTAACTGGACACTTCCAGTACCAAGTTTGGGCCCTGGCTGGGGCATCTGATTACTTGTCAGCAGCTCCAGGGAAGGTCTAATACCAGCCTA
Organism: Globicephala melas; assembly: GCF_963455315.2. NCBI lineage: Eukaryota > Metazoa > Chordata > Mammalia > Artiodactyla > Delphinidae > Globicephala > Globicephala melas. The sequence goes on from NC_083314.1 coordinate 23,612,484, forward strand.
AGAATTGCCCAGGGACCATCTCAAAATGCAGATCCCTGGACCTTTGGCCAGGATGGAACTTAGGATCTGCATTTTAAATAAGCACGCTAGCGTAGCATTTAAGAGCCCAGAACCTGACCACCTAGGTCCAAGGATGACTTTGAACCTATCACTTTTTAAATCTTGTTCCCTCATCTGTGAAATGGAGAAGGATAGCAGTACCCCGTACCTGACTGTTGTGTTTAGTGCATAGTGAGTGCTCAGCAGCTGTTCTATCACCACCCCTCAGGTGGCCTGGACCACTTTGAGAAACAGCATCTCAAGCATCTTACAGCTTTCTCAAAGTCCTAAGCCATGCCCTCAGGTGCTAGGAGCTCCGGGAGGCACCTCCACCTCAGCTCATGACCACCAGGCCCAGAGGGCTGCGATTAGAGCCACAGCCAAGTCCAGCCCTTCCCTGCTGCAGCCCCTCTGTGCCCTGGTTTTCTGGGAGTCCTGGGCAGAGCGCAAGGAGGGAAGGAATCTTCTCAGGGAGCATTTGTTTTCTCGCGAGGAGGCCATGAATTACATGTGGTGGATGGAAAAGCGTGTTTTGTAGTTTTCTGACTTCCTGCCTCTGTGCAATGCGATGCTGCATGGAAGGGATACAGTCCTTTTTTAAGCTCACTCTCCCTGGGCGCGTCCTTCACAGACTTTGGGAGGCAGAAGTGCATTCCTGGGATTTGGTGACTGGCTGAAGAAATGGAAATTGGAAGGACTTTACTTGATCCGGGTCCCGTGCTTTTCTGTCCCCACCCGCCCCGTAGCTCCCTGTCTCCTTCCAAGAAGCATCTTCACTCCTTGTCTGTCCATCTCCCCACTAGGGGAAGAGGCAGCCAGGATGCTGCAGCTGTTGTGGTTCTGAAGGATGAGCTTGCCCTCTGCCCTGGGAGTGCAGCCCTGCCGTTTAGATGCAGGGACTCCTGATCTGCTCCTCCAGTCGTGGTAAAGGCAAATCACAGGCCCTCCAGAGGCGTGGGAAGAATAGAAGGAGTGAGATCGTAACTAAATTATTAATTCACACCCCTAACAAATCTGACGTGCTACAGAATAAAGTGTGGAAAGAGCCGCTGCACTGCTCCAGTTGGAGTGTCCCGGTTTAGCTTGCAGAAATGCAGCCAGCTCTGCGTGCCGGTACCCCTTTTTGAGTCAGAATGGACTCACCGTTGCCAGAGTGGGCAGCGAGGGGATCTCCTGGGTCCAGGCAGGGGTCTGTTTGGGATTTTTCTGGTGGGGCCCAGCCTTGCAGAGGAGGAGCGCTTTGAAGTTTTCCCTCCTGGGTCCCCATTAAGTGTTTTCTTTCGTTACCGTTACTGTAGATGAAGGAAGCTAGGAACTTCCCAAGGTCTCACAGCCTGTGGGGCTGCAAAGCCGTGTCCCCTCCAGCTGGGCTCTGAGGTAGACTCTGCTGGTCCCAGGTCTGGGCGCTGAGAAGCAGATCCGCCTCCTGGGCCCTAGGCCACACTAGTCCTGGGGCCTCCCGGGAAGAGGCAGGAGGGCTCAGCTGGCCCTCTGCCCCCACAGAGCGCACTCTGGTCACATCCCTCTTCAGCACCAAAACCCTGGCTGGCCCCCTCTGCTAGCTTCAGCTCCCCCTCCCCGGTCAGGCCTCCACGCCCCGCCCTGGGATGGCCCACCTCCCACCACTGCCTCCCTGGTCTCCACCTTAGTCGTAACTGCAGTAGCACAGCGTCCTCGTCACCCCTCCTGGCAGCTGCTGTACTTTACTTCCTACCGATGTCACTACTGCTGTCACTCCTGTACTTGTCTTATCTCTGCTGAACCCTGGGGAGCTTAGCGTGTTCATTCTGAAATCCCTGTGAGAGCCACGGGGGAGCCTTTTGTGAGGGCCCAAGTCTGTGAGGTGAGCAGAGTCAGGCTCTGCCGCAGGCCTGTACTTGGGGATGGAGTAGAAGTCCAGCTGGGAGTAATCCAGGCCACAGCCTGGGGCACTGTCTTCAAAAACAGCAGCAGCCTCGGACCCTGCCAAGATGAACAGAGCTGGCTGACTCAGTAGAAGGAACCTGCCTGCTCCATTTGAAAATCATAAATTCTTGGAGGCAGCTGACGTGGAGATGAACTTTGAGCTGAGAGCAGACCTGACTGTGCCGAGTGGCGTGAGGCTGCCCCAGGGTCCCAGGAGGCAGGTGACGGGGGAGCTGGCCCAGCCGCTAGCCCAGCTGACCTGCCCAGGATGTTGGTAGGGCTCCGGGCTGCCCCGGCTTCCCAGTGGTGCTGCTCTGCCCGCACCACTGCGGCACAGCAGTCCCGGGGGACAGGCTCCCTCCCGTATGGTCCCTACAGCCTTGTTTTTTCCTGTGGGTCCCACACTCAGCTGTACTTCCCCAGCGCGCATGCACGCACACACACTCACACACACACACTCACACACACGCTCGCCTCTCGTGGTCTCGGCTCACTGCTCCCGTGGCCGTCACTTCTAAACTCATGACTCTCATCTCCACCTCAGGCCCCAGCACTCAGCTGCCTCCCAGGCATCTTCACCCTTTTAACCCATTTACATTCAGCAGATTCCTGGATCAAATTCAGTGTTTCCTCTGAAACCTTGTTCTTCCGCTTCTCCCATCCTACTCCCTGTCTGGCCCTAGTCTTGGACTCTGTCCCATTTTGTCCCACACATCTGGTCCTGTCTGTCTACCTCCTACCCATTCTGGATTCTCTCTCCTTACTCCCATCCATTCTTGCCACCTTAGGCCCTCTTCATTACCCACAATTGTCTCCAGGGAGGTCACCTTTCCTTCTTTTTACTCCTTTTTCAGTCAGTGGCCAGACTGATATTTCTAACCAGAGATCTGATCTGTCACCTCTGTCCTCGGGGGACGAAGCACACCTCCTGAACTCGGCACCAGCGACCCTTCACACCTCCACAGCATCACCACCCCAACCCCGGCAGTGCTGGGCTCAGGCAGGAACATTCTTCATGCCCTCTGCCATTCCCTCCCCCCTGGGAAAATCTGTCTCCATCAGATGACGTTATCTTCTCCAGAAAACACTCCTGATCTCTGAGTTTTAGTCCCTTCTTTGTGCTTCTGTACCTCTTGATGAACACCTGGATTATATAATTTGTCACGTTGGATGGTTGGTTTTTAATTTTTTACAACAGAAGTGTCGTTGGCGCACGATAGGTGCTGAACAGATGTTTGTTGATTGAATGAGTGAGTGTGCTGGCAGTTTGGAGGGGCTCTGACATTTCTAGTTGGGGGTTTTGCCCCCGTGGCCTGGATCTCCTCTAGCCAGTCCCTCTCGAGGTTGCTGCAGCCTCAGTAGTGGCTCCTGGGGACTGTTGCTTTATAGCAGTCCTTTGACAAGCGCGTCTTGGGTGGTCATTGCGGGCTGTGCAGGTCTTAAATCCGCCTCTCACCCTCTGCTGCCTTTGCCTCGCAGGAGAGTGGAATAAGGTCCCCTGTGCTCCTTTTCCAGGCACTTTCGGAGGTAGGGTCATGCTCACATTCATGGCCTCTGACAGCGAGGAAGAAGTGTGTGACGAGCGGACGTCCCTGATGTCAGCCGAGAGCCCCATGCCGCGCTCCTGCCAGGAAGGCAGGCAGGGCCTGGAGAACGGAGAGGGTGCCGCCCAGTGGGTAGGTTCCCACCAGCAGTCCAAGGCCTCCGGACAGGTACCTGGGGTCCCAGTGGACAGAAACCAGGCATTCTCTGATGTGGGAGGGAGGGGAAAGTAAAGGTGAGAATTGGCCAAAAGGGCGGGTGGTCCACCATGGTGGATCCTAGGTCTGTGAAGGCTTGATAGTAGACTCTGCACAGACACAGCCTATTACAGATCGACCCCGCAATGGACTGAGTGATTCTCTCCATCCTGGCCCTGCCTCTTAGGTTTGCCTTCCTAGTGCAGGTTACTATTTCCACAGGAACCTGAGAGTGAGTTTGGATGCCAGGACAGGCAGCGCAGAGACGAAAGGACGGTAGGAGGAAACTGCTAGAGGGAACCTTTTTGGTAGATGGCCAGACATGGTCACCAAGAGGTTACCTGATTCATGTTTGACTTTTGAGCTGGGGATGTGTCTTAGTTCAAGGCTGCTATCACAAAAATACCATGGACTGGGTGGCTTATAAACAACAGAAATTTATTTCTCACTGTTCTGGGGCCTGGGAAGTCAAGGTCAAGGTGCCGGCAGATCCGATGTCTGGTGAGGACCTACTTCCTGGTTCATAGGCAGCTGTCTTCTCTCTGTGTCCTCACCTGGCAAAAGGGGTGAGGGAGCTCTCTCGGGCCCCCCTTTTTTTTTTTTTTTTTTTTTTTTTTTGCGGTACGCGGGCCTCTCACTGTTGTGGCCTCTCCCGTTGCGGAGCACAGGCTCCGGACGCACAGCCTCAGCGGTCATGGCTCACAGGCCCAGCCACTCCGCGGCATGTGGGATCTTCCCAGACCGGGGCACGAACCCGTGTCTCCTGCATCGGCAGGCGGACTCTCAACTGCTGTGCCACCAGGGAAGCCCTCGGGCCCCTTTTATAAGGCACGAATCCCATTTGTGAGGGCTCCCCCCTCGTGACCTAATCATCTCCCAAAGGCCGTACCTTCTAACACCATCACATTGGGAGTTAGGCTTCAGCATGTGAGTTTGGGGGACGCAGACGTTCAGCCCGTAGCAGGAGGGGTGGGCTGCACTGTGATTTTGCCTCTGCAGCCTGCAGGGCAGGAGGTTGTAACATATGAAGTGGAGGATATACTTGGGAGAGTCATCTAGCCAAGCCACCTCCTTCCTCATCAGGGTAACACAACATCTGAATTTGCCTAAATTCCGTTCTTCGTTTTGCCCATTATAGTAATTTTTTCTTCCAGCCAGCCTTATTTCCCTTTGCTGAAACTTGAGCTCACTTCTCCTATCCTCCTCTGGGCTCTGAGAGAGAGCTCACCAGCTCAAGACCACTGCACAGCTACTCCTTAGCCCATTTCTTGCTAGTTGCTTTGTCTTTTATCTCCTGGAGTTTTTGTGCATTTCAGCTCTTTCAGTTCCTGTTCATTAAGTGTTCCTTTCTTTCTCAGATGAATATATAGATGGAATTCTCTCTGCCAAGAACTGATACCAAAGAACAGCCGCTTTTGATTTTTGTTTCATTTGGCTTTGTCTTGGCTGTTAATGTAATTAACAGAGCAGCTAATGATTCTGAATTGCCACAATTCCAAAACAAATCCTTGCAGATCAGTGTGTGCCAGCGCCTGGCGTCCTGTCCTCCTTCGCCGCCTCATCATTTATCCGTAACCCAGATCCTCCCAGATGCTTGATGCCCAGTTCGCCTCTTCGCTTCGGAGCTGCAAATCTTGCATGCTTGCTTTGGGGGGCGGGACGGGGTGCAAAAAGTTCAAAAGTTCAAAGTAATTTCTTGCTCTGCAAATTCCCAGTGTCTTATTCACAATCAGAGACAATCCCCACATCCCCATGTGTGCTGACCATTCTAGTTTGTGATGTTTCAACCAACAGAGTTTAATTTCTGCCCTCCTCCTATCACCTGGCCTGCCAAATTAGTGTGGCCATGTGAACAGAACTGAGTGGCATCCTGAGTCCCTACACTGAGGGAGGGGACAGATCTTTAGACATGCCCCAGACCCATTCTGCAGACCGTCCTCGTCCACAGCAAAGTGGACCGTCCTCGTCCACAGCAAAGTGGCCTCCCCTCCTGAATCTGTGGTGGTCAGCGCCAACTTAAATCTCTCGTTGTCCTCATAAACTTTTCAAATGTCCTGCAGTTCCACCACTCCCACATCTAAACTACAGCCCATAGACTGGTTCTTACATCTGGAAAGCAACATTCAAACTTCTCGTTTCCGGTTCCAAAACACCCATGCGCCACATCGCTAAGGCCTCTGGGGGGGCGTTCCGTGGCCCTCACAGTGTGGTTTTCCACAGAGAGGCCAGGAGAGCGAGGAGGACCATGAGGAGGACCCTGACCGCTACGTCTGCAGCGGGGTCCCCGGGCGGCCACCAGGCCTGGAGGAGGAGCTGACCCTCAAATACGGGGCAAAGCACGTGATCATGCTGTTTGTGCCTGTCACGCTGTGCATGGTCGTGGTGGTGGCCACCATCAAGTCCGTGCGTTTCTACACGGAGAAGAATGGACAGCTGTGAGTTGGGGGCTTGGCGGGGAGGGGGAGGGGGAGCTGGGGGAGGGGAGTGCAGCCTGTGTCGGCCCCATGCCAGCAGTGAAGAGCAGGGCCGAGGAGCTGCCCGAGTCCACACCCTGGTCCGTCCACTGCCTCCTGGCTATGTGACCTGCCTGGGTACACTGCTAACCTTTCTCGGCCTCAGTTTCCTCATCTGTATGATGGGTTTGATAACAAGGTTACCAGGAGAATTGAGTGAGTTGATCCACATAAAGGGCTTAGAAGAGCACCTGCCACCCGCCAGGCAGCGCTCCGGCACGCTGGGTCTCGCTGCAGGAGGCAAGCTCTCCGTCCCAGGTGTGGCTGTACCCCCCATCACTGCGTGACCACAAGCAAGTTGCTTTCTCTCTGGGCCTCTTCATTCATGTCCCCATGAATGTAAACCAAGGAGGACCAAATGATTTCTGAGCTCACTTCCAGCCTTGCACGGGAGACTTTGTTTCTTTTAATAAGGAAAACGCAGGCAGAAGCAGCAGCCTGGGGAAATGGGGGGGCTCTCTCTGCTCCCTCCCCCAGCCTCCCTGTGGTTATTGCTGCTGAGTACCTTCTCTAAACATCTTTTTTTTTTTTTTTTTAGGGAGTTTTTGTTAAATTTCGTTTATGGTTTTTTTAATGAAAAGAGTAGAGAAAGAAGCCCTTGCCCTCAGGAAGCTTGTAGTCTGGTGGGGGGGGGGACTCAGAGCAGCTCAGGTGAAAAGCGTTAAGAGACCTTGAGCGCTTCGCGGGCAGTTTGTTTCCCTACGTCCAGAGCGAGGGATCCATGAATTACCTTCTGAGTTTATTAGCTGCCTGTGCAGCTATGGGGTTACGCTGGGTGTGGGTAGGGGAAGCAGCGGGGGCGGAGGCGTCCTAGGCTCGATGGGGCTGATAAGGAAGTGGATGTAGGGAACCGCTGGGTCTCCCTGGACCAGAGCTGGGGATTGGGGTCAGCCGGGAGAAGCACTTCCAGGGGAGGGTTGAGTTGGTGTGGGGGCCAGGGGAGGCCTTGGTGAGGCCAGCCAGGCCTTTCCGTGCGGCTACATCGGCTCAGTCATAGGCCAAAGTCAGGAGCCAGGAGACGGGAAGGCAGGGCAGCTCATGGGGATGGTGGGCAGCGCGTGCCAGGGCAGCCAGAGCACGGTGCTGAGAGGCAGGGGTGCCCAGGGCACCTGCACCCCAGGTCCAGGCTCCCTCGGGGTGAGGCGTACAAGCAGGCAGGGCACAGAGACCTAGCCCTTGCCCCTCCCTCAGCATCTACACACCTTTCACCGAGGACACATCTTCGGTGGGCCAGCGCTTCCTCAACTCCGTGCTCAACACCCTCATCATGATCAGCGTCATTGTCGTCATGACCATCTTCCTGGTCGTGCTCTACAAGTACCGCTGCTACAAGGTGAGCGCCGGTCCGCCTGCTTTCCTCCTGCCTGCCATGCCTCAGTGCCTCTTGGGCAGCAACCCTGGCTCCTTTTTTTTTTTTTTTTTTGTAACAGAGTTCATTTTTCTTCTGTAAAATAGACCCTGATTTTTGGTGCAGGCATACCTCGTTTTATCGGGCTTCACAGACACTGCGTGTTTTACAGATTCGAGGTTTGTGGCAAGCCTGCGTTGAGCAAGTCTGTTTGTGCCATTTTTGCAACAGCATTATTTTTCAATTGATGCTGTTTTAAAAATTTCTTTAGACATAATGCTATTGCACACTTAATAGACTGCAGCATAGTAGAAACGTTAACTTTTACGTGCAGTGGGAGACCAAAAAATTTGTGACTCACTTTCTTGCGTACTCTCTTTATCGTGGTCCGGAACCCAACCCAACCTCACTGAGGTTTGCCTGTACTCTTTCCCACCCCACCTCTGCCCCCCCCATGGATTACCTAATACTCCTGTCCTTTGAACTTACACATAATCCCACTTACTTGAGTTCCTCTTTGCAGTGTTCATAGGGTTACTTCTCACGTTCAGAAGTTAATTTTATTTTGCTTCTCCTTCCGAAGAAGTGAGATGTTCTATTTTAGGCTCCTTTCACCCGATATACTTCCCCTCCAAGTTTATTTTTATTTTCCCATTTCCCTTTCGGCTGGAGATGTACAGCTGCTGTGCCGAGGTCTTCCAACACTGGGAGATGTTCGGGCGGGCCCCCTGCTCTGCGGGGCGGTCCCAGGGAGGAACAGGGGAGTTGAGTCCCACGTGGCCCAAATCGTCCATAGAGATCCGTAAGCTTTTAGGCACGGGTTTCAGGCTTTTCTCCCAAGGAAGGCTTTGAAGCCCTGAAGACTGAATGGAAGTTGAACTAGACATTACCTGATTTAAAATCGTTCACACACAGGCGTGTGCGGCCCTTGATATTAGGCTGCTGCCATCTGTGGAGCAGGTAGAGACAGATGGGGAGGCTCAGTCTAGAGGGACGAGCCCCGTCCCAGCGGGGGTGACGGTGGGGGTGAGCGGTGGGGGTGGGGGGCGTGTCCGAGAGCTGGAGCTTCTCAGTAAATAGCTACCTGTATAAAGGCAGAGTTCGTAACTGGGGCAGGGATGGCCGTGGGTGGCAGGAAGCAGGGTAGAGGGCTCTGTGTTTGGAGCAGAGGATACAGCACACGTAAGGACAAGCTAGAAGGAGCATGGCCAGTGAAAAGCCGGCACTGCTCTGGTCAGCAGGTGTCACGCGACCACTCCCAGGGACTGTTAAGAGGCAGCTCGACACTCCGTGCAGTAAGATTTACTCCATGACGCGGGCAGGAGATGACGGTGGACTAGGCAGGCCCAGGTGGGATGAGGAGGGTCAGCACGTTCCAGAGGCGGCCCCTTCCCCTCTGGGTGGAGCGCACAGCGTGGCAGACAGACCAGGTGGCCGCTGAGGTCCCCAGCGGCCTGAGCTGGTGACCGATGGTTCTGGCCTCCAGGGAGGCTGGTAGCGGTGACCACCATGCCGCTGCCGGCTGCCTGAAGGACTGGTTGAGGATCAGCCCCACCCTCGCCCTTGACCCTCCCTTATTTGGCCAGGGGAGGAGGAACGTGTCTTTCTGAAGACCTGTCTGTAGGCCCTCAGGTGGGCAGTGACTCCCCGGGCTGACTCTTCTAAACAGGCTACCTCAAGAGTCTTCCCTGACCACTCTGTCTAATAAAATAGCACCCCAGTGGGTCTCCTGTCACTTTATCCAGCCAGGTTTTTTTTCATAGCCCTATCACTTCATGCTAACATGTGTCTGTGTGTCTGTTGTCTCACTGCCCTCACACTGGGTTGCAGCCAGTGGGCGCAGAGACCTTGCCAGCCTTATTTCCAGAGCGTGGAATGTGCCTGGCGTGTCCAGAAGGAGTAGAGTGCTAGGTGTTCAGACCTGAAGGAGCTCCAGCTCCTTCGTATGCTGGCTGGGTTACCTGGAGAGAACTCCTTGACCGTCTGTGCCCTCCTTATCTGTAAAATGGCCACCTTCCAACATAGTCAGGGAGGAGCCTAAGGAAGAAGGGTTTCCAGGCCTGGGAGTCAGTCCCGAGGACCGGGGCCTGCGATCATGCTGCCTGTTTCCGTCTAGTTCATCCACGGCTGGCTGATCATGTCCTCCCTGATGCTGCTGTTCCTTTTCACCTACATCTACCTTGGGTGAGTGGCAGCTGGTGGGCAACAGGGTCCTTCGAGACCCCTCCCCTGTGGTACGAGTGGGTCTGAAGGACCTGGGAGGGAAGGGTGCCCCTTGGTCTCCACACCTTCCCCGTGTTGCTGCTCCAGGAGCCCGGCCTCCTCGACACGGGAGTGGAGCTGCGAGTTGGGCCACACGTCTCCTTCTGGTTCCTGATTTAAAACAAATAACGCAGAGCCATCACAGAGGGGGTTCTCTGTGAACCCCAGCGGGGGTGGGGATTCGGGGGCAGAAACCCCTCAAAATTTACATTCTGATCTTCGGGCTGGGCCTGGGTACCTCCTAGTTTATGGGGAAAGGGATCTCTCTTGCCCTGGATTTGGGACATCAGCCTGACCCAGGGGCCCAAAGAGACTGGAGGGACAGGAGAGAACACTTTTCCAAGGACCTTTTCCACAGGCAGAGGGTCTTCCAGGCCGTGCCGGCGCACGTTTATGGGAACCAGCCCAAGGATGAGACGTTGGGGTACTCCCCACCGTTTCATAAATTTTTCAAGTGGTTACATGTGGGGCTCATGGAAACAGGGAAGGAGATGTCAGCAGGTGAAGCCAGAGGTTGGAAGAACCCATGCTGGGACTTAATGATGGAAGGGTGTTGAACTGTGTCAGGGTCTAACATCTCCACTGAGTTTCCCAGCTCACGGGCTTGACTGTGGTCCCGCAGGGAAGTGCTCAAGACCTACAATGTGGCCATGGACTACCCCACCCTGTTCCTGACCGTCTGGAACTTCGGGGCGGTGGGCATGGTGTGCATCCACTGGAAGGGCCCCTTGGTGCTGCAGCAGGCCTATCTCATCATGATCAGCGCGCTCATGGCCTTGGTGTTCATCAAGTACCTCCCAGAGTGGTCTGCGTGGGTCATCCTGGGCGCCATCTCTGTGTACGGTAGGTGGGCCATGGGCTTGCAGGGGTGGGCCATGGAGTGACGTCCAGGGCTGAGTCCTCACTGCTGGACAAGGGTGATGGGTATGGAGAAGTCTCCCCTCCCCCCACCCCGCCCCGGGAGGCCTCAATGATCCCCCTTCTAGAAAGTTCACCTTTGTAAAAAAAAAACAAGTGGGGTCCTGTGGAATCGTGACTGTTGACATGGTTACTAATAACAGCACTCACACCGTTAAGCGCTTTGCACACTGGAAGTCATTTGTTCCTCAGAACAACCCTGAGACTGGGCACAGTACTGATAAATAACGAGCACCCAAAATGTTAGCTGCTCTTCAGTTAGTGTAGTCGTCCCTCGGTATCCTCGGCGGATTGGTACCAGAACCCCCTCAGATACCAGAATCCGAGGATGCTCAAGTGCCTTGTGTAAAATGAGGTATTATTTGCACATCACCTACGCACATCTTCTCGAACACTTTAAATCGTCTCTAGGTTACTTGTCATGCATAACACAACATAAACAATATGTAAATAGCTGTCGATGTGCGGCAAATACAAGTTTTGATTTTTGGAACTTTCTGGGATATTTTTCTGAATATATTTGATCCGCAGCTGGTTGAATCCATGGATACGGAACCCAGAGATATGGAGAGCCGCCTGTATCAGTGTGATAGCCATCACCCGTACTGCTTCTTACATTGTTAGGATAAGGAATTTGGGGCTCAGAGAAGTGGGACTTCAAGCCCATCCTCTGGTCTCTGAGGCACACAGCAGTTCCCTGTTTGCAGCTAGCCTGTTTGGACACCGCTCAGACCCCACTGTGGGCTCCAGCCAGTGCAGGCTCTAAGGATCGTGGCTGAAACCCGGGGTGGGGGGTGGATTGCTGGAGCAGCAGGGCGTGGTCTGAGAGCCTCGGCCTGGGGCTCTGGGACACGCTCGCTCCGACGCCTGGTGTTCAGAGGGCTGGTTCCTCTCTGGGGGCTGCTTGGGAATAAACATGTTTCTTAACATGCCAAGGACGTCTTTGCTTTCCCAGATCTCGTGGCTGTGCTGTGCCCCAAAGGGCCGCTGAGAATGCTGGTAGAAACTGCCCAGGAGAGAAACGAGCCCATATTCCCTGCCCTGATATATTCATGTGAGTATATGATACATGCATGGCTTTCGGAGGTGATGAGGAGATAGTTAACCGTTTCCCTGACGAAAGGAGACGAGGCAGCCTCGGTGACCAGGAGGGCTCCACCTTCTGAGATGGAGGTGGGCTGTGTCTTGCTTTTAGACAGGAAGAAACTTGGAAAGTCAGAGCAGGAAGAGGACACCGGGGATGTGGTCCTGCCCCGCAGCTTCCTCCCACCTGCCTCCAGTGGCACGTGGTGGCTATAGGCCGCGTTCCCATGAGCCCAAGGCCACCGACTCAGCCCTCCAGGCCCCTGATAAGGGACTTTGGAGAGGGACTCTTTAGGGTGGGGGTCTGAGGGGGAAGGGTGCGCCTACCTTTCCCTGGCCTACCTCAACAGCTTCGTGGCTGGTTGAAGTGAAGTCTCTGAAGGGAATGCCTTCGGGGTTGCTGCTGGCCTCGGGGCCAGTGCACTCGGGGATTTGTACTTACAAAGGCATCAACAGACATGCATCAAATTCATACTTTGTGGTGGGCGCTGTGCTGGGCATTGCGGTTGCCATGGAAACAAGATCCACAAGGTCCCAGGCCTCAGGGAGCTCACTGCGCTGTGGTTTTCATGCCCTCCCCTCTGTTATTCACGTAGAGAGCCTGAATTTCTGGGGCTCGGTTGTCTGCAGGGCGCACTGGGAAACAGCCTATGAATGGCTAGAGTTGGCACCCTATACAAATGAAGAACCGAGCTCGTCGTGGAGAGCCGCTGGCGGCCTGGCCCCAGGGTGAGAAAGCACATTCCAGGCACAGCCTAAAAAATGAGCAGAGACTGTGTATGGAAAGACTGGGCCGTGTCAGACTTCCGCTCACCGTCGCTGTGCTCTGATGGAGCTTACATTCTAGGAGGGGAGGCAGACAGGGACCCAACAGGCAAACATAAGTCAGGAGGTGAGAGCCCCATAGAAAGATAAAGTGGGGGGCGGGGGGTGGGCGTGAAGGACTCCAGGGTAGTGAGGGGTGCTATTTTACAGAAGGTGGTCAGGGAGACCCTGTGTCATTTGACCAGAGACCCGCCTTAGGAATATCTGGTGACAGAACTCCAGGCAGAAGGAACAGCGGCAAGTGCAAAGGCCCTGAGGTGGGCGTGGGCCTGGTGTGCTCGGAGCGCCCCGAGGCCAGGCAGAGGGAGCCAGCGGGTAGCGGGGGAGGTCAGATCCTCTCAGGCCATGGTGGGGACTTGGCTTTTATTGCTGAGTGAGATGTGATGCCACTGGAAGACTGTGGACTGACCTGACTACGTTTTAACAGGACCACAAAGGTTGTATCAGGGACAAGGGTAGAAGCAGGAGCCAGGTTTGGAGGCTGAATAATAATCTGGGAGAGAGATGTTGGCGTTTGGCCCCAAGGCAGCAGTAGAGGCGTTGAGATGTGCTTGGACTCTGCAGACATCTTGGAGGCAGAATTGGCGAGATTTTCTGATGGTTGGGGTGCAGGTTGTAAGAAAGAGAGTCAAGGTTACTGTCAGTTTTTTGGGCCTGAGCAACAAAAAGGATGGAGTTGCTGCTTACTGAGAAGGAGAAGGCTGGTGGGCGGGTCGGGGGGCAGCTGTTGAGAGCGTTCAGGGCATGTTGAGTCTGAGATGCTCACTGGACATGCAGATGGAGAGTTGGAGAGATGGGATAAGAGTTCAGGAGAGAGTTTCTAGGCCAGAGAGAGAGAACATGTTAGTACCACAGGATCCAGCAGTCCTGCTTCTGGACATAGACCCAAGAGGATTGAAAGCAGGATCGTGAACAGATTTTTGTGCACCCATGCTCACAGCAGCACTCTTCACAATATCCAAGAGATGCAAGCAACTCAGGTGTCTGTGGATGGAAGAACAGATAAACAAAATGTGGTATATACAGAGAACGGACTATTATTCAGCCTGAAAAAGGAAGGAGGTTCTGACACGTGCTCCAACATGGATGAACCTTGAGGACATTATGCTAAGTGAAATAATCCAGTCACAGAAAGATAAATACTGTATGAGTCCCCTTATACGAGGTATCTTAGGTCGTCAGAATCATAGAAACAGAAAGTGGAATGGTGCTTGCCAGGGGCTGGGGGATGGGGAGTGGGTACAACGTTTCAGTTCTGCAAGACAAAAAAAGTTCTGGAGATCTCTTTCACGGCAGTGTGAGTATACTTAACACTATTAAACTGTACCCTTAAAGATGGTCAAGATGACGTATTTCATGTTACATGTTTTTTTACCACAATAAAACAAAAACATAATTAGTTCACCAAACTTGTTCACTAACAACATTATCATTGTTTTTGTGAGGAGGCCAAAAAAGACAGGAAGAAGCATCGTCTGCCCACACCTGGTCAGTGAGTCTGGACCCCCAGCGGCCCCCTAACAGTGGGGCATAAGCAAATACCCACAGGAACTGAGGGTCCTGTGCAGGCTTTCTGGGGACACAGACTGGCCCGCCTGCCTCCCAGGCCCTGGGGGCAGCCACAGGTAGTACTGCCTGAGGCCTGACCCTTCTCTCCCTCCCCAGCCGCCATGGTGTGGACAGTGGGCATGGCCAAGTTGGACCCCTCCTCTCAGGGAGCCCTTCAGCTCCCCTACGACCCAGAGATGGGTGAGTATCAGGGGGCTGACAGCCTCTCATCATCGGGGGCGGCTTTTCACCACATCCAGCTCAGCCTGGCCTGGCCTCTGCGGGAGGCACGAGGGCCGGAGGGGCAGGTGGGAAGACCAGTCCCCCCTGGACACGCACGCCCTGGGGATCGAGTGCGGTGGGACCGCGCTCCTCTGCCTCCGCCCCGTTCCTCTCCCTTCCCTTCCCTTGTGTGTGGACTGGAGAATCCTCTTTGGGTCGGGCTGGGTGTGGGGGGTAGGGGGATGGTAAGGGCAGGGGAGCCCTGAGCTCAGAGAACCGTCTGACGGGCTGTCGTCTCTCTCCCTTGCTCCCTGCTCACACGACACCGGACACCCAGAAGAGGACTCCTGTGACAGTTTGGGGGAGCCCTCGTACCCTGAAGTCTTTGCGCCCCCCCTGCCTGGCTACCCGGGGGAGGAGCTGGAGGAGGAGGAGGAAAGTAAGGTGCCCCGACCGTCTGCGTGGGCCTGGGTGGGGCCCCCTGAGGTCAGGGGAGGAGGGCGCGAGGGGAGGAGCCCCTTCCACATCAGAGACGGCTTCGCAAAGTCGAGGAGGAGCCTGCAAAGGCACAGCCTTGTCGGCAGGCCACGGGGACTTCTACGCCCAGGCTGCACCTCGTGTGTGGCAGACACTGGTTGAGTACCAGCTGCGTGCCTGCTCTGTGCTGGGAGGCGGTCGTACGGACGCAGCTCTGGGGGACGCAGCTACGCAGGCGTGGGCACTGACCGCCCTCCCCGGAGCCGGGAGGACCGTGAAGGAGAACACGGGGTGATGGGGAGCGCTGACGGGGCTCATGACCTGTTTCAAGGGGTCCGAGGAAGTCGCCTGAGGAAGTAACTTCTGAGCTGAGCTCCAGAGGCTGAGCCACTGGAACTCGGAGAGGGGGACGCACAGCGGGGGTGCGTTTCCAGCTGAGGGGACCTTGGGAGCAGAGACCCTGAGGCAGATGGCACGGTGAGTTAGAGCCAGTGAAGGCAGGACGCTGAGACCCGAGTGCAGAGATGGGGCAGGGAGGCAGGCAGGGACTTGAGGGGCCTTCTGGATCAAAATGGGGATCTGGTCTGTGTCCCGTGAGCGGTGGGAGCCGTGGGGGGTGGGGGAGGGTTTTGAGCTGCATGGGAGGAGGGACATGAGGGAGAAAGGCAGGTTTGTGGCTGGCAGAGTGCACCTGCGTGGCCTGAGGACGTCCCCGTGTAGCCATGGGGGACGCAGGCGTGGGCTCTGGGCTCAGAGGGCCGGCTGGGCTGGGCAGGTCAGCGCCAACAGCACGGCTCCGTGATGGGACTGACAGTGGAGCTGGGGTGGAGACTCCCCCAGGCAGAGCCCCGGGTGTTTGGGGGCAGAAGGAGCTGGTGTGGAAGGCCGTCCTGAAGACACACCCAAAGACGTTCTAACATATGGCTGTGTTCCCAAGGGGATTAAAATAGCCATTCCATCAGCACACGTTTACGTGCCACCTACTATTGCCGGGTGGCACATGGGAACAGGGAGGTGCTGCAGGATTAAAACAGCCTCTGCCCTTGAGAAGTTCCCCGTGGGAGCAGCCCAGGTGGGAGGAGGTGAGGTATAAAGTACTCAGGGCAGACCTGGGGAAGAAGATGATGCCGAGGTGGGCCTGGAAGGGCAAGTCGGCCACCCGGCAGACAGGCTGCCAGGCTGCAGCCCAGGCCTGGCACTGAGCCCCCGGAGTCAGCGCGGATCCCACCGGGGCACAGTCCACAGGGCCACCCTCGCTTCACACGCCAGCCCCAAGTCCTGGGGGTCTCCAGGCCACCCGCACTTCTGACCGACTGGCTACGGATCTGGGGGTTCCCACAACCCCCCCCAGGTTGGAAAAGTTGCTAGAACGACTCACAGAACTCGGGAAAGTACTAAACTTAGAATTACAGTTTTAGTATAAAGGATACAAATCAGGACCAGCCAGATGAAGAGCCTCATTGCTCGCGGGACTGGACTTCATCTCCAGGCTCCCTCTTCTCCCCAGAGGTTGGTCTGGCCCAGAGTCGCAGCCCCCTTATCACATAACCACGTGGTCTTTCTGGAGACCAGCGCCATCCTGATCCTCTCATTTGCATAAATGATCCAAGGGGCTCCTGAATGACAGACACTTCTGTTACTGGGGAAATTCCAAGGATTTGGTCTCCCTCCTGGAACCAGGGACAAAGGCCAGTTAGATTCTTTGTTACACAGCAGCATTGGCAAAGGCTCAGATGAGAGAGGAGGAGGCCTTCCGGGAGCTCGGGGCAGTTTGGTGGCCCAGGCAGCTGGGGGCCGGACCTTCAAGGGTGCACAGCACTCACAGGAGCTCGAACTTCATCCTGCAGGCTGTGGGGAACCGTTAGTGGTTTGCTGCAGGGAATTGAAGTGAGCAGAGCTGCATCCCAGACAGATCCCGGGCAGCAGCAAGGAACACAGACTGCTGGGGGACCAGGTGAGGGAAGAGTCATGAGGGCCCAGCTCAGGCAGCAGGCTGAGAGGAGGCGGTGCTACCACATACCTGGGACGCACTGACAGGACTTGGCTGGGCAAGGGATGGGCAGGGAGGCGTGGAGGGTGACGGGGGAAGGTGGGAGGCTCTGCAGGACATCAGATGGAGACGCCACGGACACACGAAGGGGAGCGATGCTCGAGAAGGTCAGGGTTGGAGACCCCAGTTGAAGTCACCAGGATATACATGTTGTCAGAACTGCGGGTCCCCAGAAGGTACCCAGGGAAGGTGTAGGGTCAGAATGGAGAGCGAGAGGGACAGCGTGGGCGACGTTTACGGGATGAAGGGAAGGGCGCTTGTGGAGGACCCCGGGGAGTAGCCAGCCAGGGGACAGGGCGCTGAGACAGGTAGCGTGAGGGTGTCCATGGGGGCCGGGCGGTGGCCTGGCCAGAGCACATTGGCTGGGGGACATGGGACCTGCCGCCACAGATCTCTGAAGTGCCTGGGAGGTGAGCGCAGTTCCTTTGAGAAAGAACTGATTGAAAAAGAAGAGAGCAGGAAGGGGAGAGGGCAGGCAGAGCAGGGAAGCAGGAGTGGGGGTAGCGGCGAGAGGAGGCACGGCAAGAGAAGTCACCTCTGTAAGGTGACGAAACTGGAGTGTTTGCTCTGTGCCGAGGCAGGAGCCAAAGTGAGGAAACTGAAGTCAGAGAAGAGGGGCCGTGGAGGAAGGGACAGACCGAGGTGAGGGGCCTCTTGCTTGGAGCCCAGAAGGGAGGCGAGGGGGGCAGACAGGACAGAGCATGTTTCCTTGATGCAGACCTCCTCAATTCAAGTCTGTTTCTTAAACATTTTTATTGTCTGTGATGAATAAAATTATCCTATAAACAAGCGTACAGAGCAGTTGTACGAAAGGAAACAAATGAAAGCATTCTAGAAGCTCTTGTTTCCTTATCAGTAATGGATACACTAGTTACAAATTATGTTTACTTATTTTTCTAATTGAAGTTTAGTTGATTTACAATGTACATTTACGTACTTTTAAGGGACATGAGACTCCAGAGAACCTCAGGTATTGTACATGTTCTTTAAAGTAGTGAAATTAAATTTCTTAAAAAGCATTTATAATTCAAACTGAGCGCTCAGTTGGGTAGCCTCCCATCAGCCCCAGGCAATGCATTTTATTCGCTCTAGTCTTAACCACGTGCCAAGCACCAGTTTGTTTGTTTTTTGGTTTTTTTTGCGGTATGTGGGCCTCTCACTGCTGTGGCCTCTCCCGTTGCGGAGCACAGGCTCCGGATGCGCAGGCTCAGCGGCCATGGCTCACGGGCCCAGCTGCTCTGCGGCATGTGGGATCTTCCCGGACCGGGGCACGAACTCGTGTCCCCTACATCGGCAGGCGGACTCTCAACCACTGCGCCACCAGGGAAGCCTGCCAAGCACCAGTTTTACTCGAGTTATCAGAAATGCTGGCTTTGCACGGCCCAGAATGCAAGTCACTCAGACTACAGGTTCCCCCTTTTTCCCACTGGCTGCTGTTCTTTCAAGGCAGCCAGTCCTTGTCCCAGAGTCCAGGTGAGGTGAGCTGGGCAGTCACACTACCCCATCTGCCCTCTACGTTCCTCAGGACTCTGGCCCCTGGGCTGGGCAGAGAACCTGGGCTGTTTGGCTGGGGTCAGCCTTCTCTGCCGCTTCCTCCTGGGGCTTCCGAGACCTATGGATTCCCTCTGTCTCCACCACACAGGGGGCGTGAAGCTCGGCCTCGGAGACTTCATCTTCTACAGCGTGCTGGTGGGCAAGGCGGCAGCCACGGGCAGTGGGGACTGGAACACCACGCTGGCCTGCTTTGTGGCCATCCTCATCGTGAGTGGGCTGGGGGATGCTCCCCGCCCAGCCCTGGGCAGTGGGGCCCCTGAGGGTCTGTCTGGTGGGGGGCCCAGGAACCCAGGGGAATTTTCAGGTGCTGTTATCCCTTGGAGGGGCTGGGCAGGGTTGCCAAGAAGATCCTCAAGATGAGACCGAGGTTTACAGGAGGTTCTGGTCATCAACAGACGCAGGCACAGCACAGGGGAGCAGTGACCAGGGGCTCTGACATTACCGAGCTTGTGCACCGGGTGCCAAGGGCTTGACTAGCTCTGTGCATCTGTCTCACGGCACCTGTGAGGCAGGGATGGTGACCTGAGATTTACAGAAGACGGAATAGGTTGAGGGCCTGGCCCGTGGGCACAAAGCTGTGAGGGCCGAGCTGTGATTTGAACTCGAGTCTCTGAAGCCAGGGCTGTGTGTTTTCCCTCCATGCCACCCAGGCACCATGGGGTTCTGAAGCCCCATGGGATCTCCTGGGACTTGAGACGGGGGCCCATCACTTTGAACCCCAGCAGTGAAATTTGGAGACCTGTATGTCACGTAACATGGCCAGATACACATGGTGGGGAAGCGTCTTACGGTGACTGGAGAGGTGGAGGCTCTGAACGGTGCATACTCGGTGTTCTGCCTGGTGAACCTCGGGTGGCACGTGGCACGTTAGGGCCGAGGCTCCAGTCCTGCAGACATTCTGTATTTGCCCAGTGTGTGTCAGGGATGGGGTAGTGAACTCCCAGGCTCCTCCACTTCCAGATTGTCTGCCCTGAATTCCTGCTCTCCCCAGGGATAGGGCAGGCACTCTGGTTTCCTGTCCCCACCCTGGACCACTGCCTGCATTGACTGGGCTGAGAACAGGATAGGCAGCCACTGGGCCTGCTCCCCAGGGCGGGGTCACGTGGCATCTTGGTTCCCTTGGTGTCCGCTGCTGAGAACATTGCTGGCTTTCAGTCCAGCCCGTCCAGTTCTTGTATAAATATACGTCCCCTTGGGGAAAGCTCCTCACCCTCCAGCAGCCAGCCAGGGGAGGTAGTCTGGTAGTGGCAGCCCCGTTCTAGGGGTCAGGAGGCCTGCTTTCTGGTTCACCCGTCCATGTGCAGGGCGTTGCTACGGGGTGAGAACTCCTGCCCTCAGGCACCTCACAGAGCCGTTGAGGGGACCAGGGAAGATGACGGGGTGTCCAGGGCTCCTGAACCCAGGGACTGTACCATCACTGACTGCTCTCCGTCCCCCGTCCACACCCGTGGTCACCACCAACCCCCTCGCCTTTGTGTCCTGCAGGGTTTGTGTCTGACCCTTCTGCTGCTCGCCGTGTTCAAGAAAGCGTTGCCCGCCCTCCCCATCTCCATCACGTTCGGGCTAATCTTCTACTTCTCCACAGACAACCTGGTACGGCCTTTCATGGACACCCTGGCCTCCCATCAGCTCTACATCTGAGGGGAAGCCTGGGCACCGTGGCCTGGAAGCTGGAAGAAACGGTAACTGGATGCAGTTGTGCAGTTGTACACTCTAGTGCCATATATTTTTAAGACTTTTCTTTCCTTAAAAAAAAAAAAAGCGGGGAGAGAGTAAAAAAGTGTCGTGTTTACTTTGTGAAGAGGAAGGACCAGCTTTTTGGTGCTGGTTGTTTTGTCACCAGGCCGTGGCTCACCCCTTTGTGAGCATTTGCTTCACCAGCAGGAGACGCGGGAAATCGGTCCAGAGGAGCTGAGGAAGGTTCTGAGACGTGGGAGGGGCTTGGGGAAGGCCCCTGCTCTCGCCCCACAGCCTGGAGTCCTCTGAGGGCCTAGCCGGAGGACGGGGCGCGTATATTCGGGACCGGGAGGTCACGCCTGGGACGGCATGTAGCGCCTGGTCGCTCTGGCCGGAGAGGAAAACCCAATTTTCTCTGCAAGGAATGTTCACCAACGCTTTGTCTATGATGCTGTCATCATTTTATTACCTTTAGAGTCCTTGTTAAAAGCAGTTACTGCTGGGAAGTGTCTTAATATCAATAAATAGACGAATCCTGTTGCAGTGTTGGGGTTTGGTCTGCTCATCAGTGTGGGCCCCTCTCCCGGCATCCTGGGATAACATGCCCTGGGCGCAAAAGGGAAGAGATTTGCCTAGTTGTGAGGAGAGAGGCTTAACTGCCCCCATCTCTGCGATCGTTTCTTTAACTAGGTTTCCTAAGCAGAGGCGCTCACAGACTCCCGAGGCCCACTGTCTGACAGCTGGGCGGGTACCCGGCTGGCTGTCTTCAGAAACACTGCAAGGCTGTCGCCAAAACACAGAGCGAGAGAGAGGGCTGGTCCCCAACAGAAGCAGCCCAGCGGGGGCCAGGTGGGAGCCCAGGAGCCTGCTCTCCTCTCCTTCTATGGCCATGTCTCTGGGCACTGCGGGGGGTGGGAGGTGGGCAGATGGGTTTTTCCTTTGTTTCTCTACATGTTTCACGGGCTGCAAAGAGAACCTCAGCCTCCAGACCGGAATTTGAGCCCCTTGAGGCCTTGCAGAGCAGGCCGCTGGGCCCGCAGGGAGCGCGGCTGTCAGACACCCGAGAAACGCAGGAGCCGTGGAGCCGGCTGGGTATCACAAGGAGATGAAGAAATCGTGCACTTTGGTGTCTGACTTAGCTTCCTTTTCCCCTGGGCTGTTTGTAGAAGAGCCGAGGGAGGCAGGCGTGGAAGCCGGGAGGCCAGCGTGCTTGGCCTGGGGGTGGCAGTTCAATCCGGACAGCTGTCACTGGCTTGTGACTGACTCGCAGGTGACACCCAAGGTGGCGGCATCACAGCCTCGAAAGCCAAAGGTAGGGAGAATTTTAAGACAATGAGAGCTAGGCCGTGATCGTAAAAGCTCCCTGGAGATTAAAGGGGAAGAAAAACTGGGAAAAACTCATTCAGTTTGGCAAGTAGGGCAACGTTTATCTTTGAAAGAGGAGTCTCAGGGTGGGGCTTCCAAAGAGGAGATCTGACAAGTGTTTTGACTCGTTAGGCTTAAAAGGCCTTTGTCAAAGGCCTGACCAGGGTGCTGAGGGTGGAGCCTCACTTAGAGGTAAAAGCAGAAGGTAGAGATGGACAGTGAGGGGAGGAGAGGTGAACGGTGCCCTGATTAGGTGTTAAGATTAATATGAAGACTGGGAAGGAACAAATGTGAGAAGGCGAAAGGGCAAGAACCACTGGTGAGAAAACAAAGATGCTTGAGGAGACTCTGCAGGCGGAAGCGTGGTCCCTGAGTCGCTGGGGGACTGGGGAACCCAGAACCCGAGTGGAGGAGAGGAAAAAAGAGGATGAGAAAAGGTAATTCAGGCATGCTGAGAAGGACAGAGAAGTGGTATGCAAACACCTCTGTCCCCCACCTTGTAACCAATCAATTAATCTTAGTATTTTTTCCATATTCCCTCCAGATTTGTCTGTACAAATACAACCTTACAGTTCTTCAGTGCTATTTGTATTGTGCCCCAGTTGTATTTACTCCCTTCCACTGTCCTGAAGTCAGCTTGTGTCCTTCCCATCCACGTTTACTTTAGTTGTGCACGTTGGCATGTTTTCTTAAACTTTATAGAAATGGTATCATACTGTACATACTTGACATTTAAAAAATGTTTAATATTACATTCTAAGACACCCATGTATGCAGATGAAGCTCTGGTCCTTTGTCTTAACTGTCGTTTAGTATTGCACTGCGTGATATTCCGCTGTTCATGTGTGACGTTATTGATGGACACTCCAGGTTTTTGCAGGGTTTCTGTATTAGAACTACTGCAATGAGCATCCTGCTTTGTTAATTTGGGTGAGTACCAGCAGTCCTCTCACTGACCGGATGTTCCCACTTGCTTCCCAAGCACTTGCATCCCTTGATCCTCCCATCAGCCATCTGAGAGTTCCCCCTTTTCCCCAGCTCTGCCAACACTTGGCATTATCAAATTTTTCACTTTTGCTAATTGGGTAGGTGTTATCTCCTGAGGTTTGAGTTTGCAATGAAGTTAAGCATCTTCTCACGTTTTGACTGTGTGGATTTCCCCCACCTTTTTTTTTTTTCCCTGCTGTGCTGCGCGGCTTGTGGGATCTTAGTTTCCCCAACCAGGGATGGAACCTGGGCCCTTGGCAGTGAGAGCTCGGAGTCCTAACCACTGGACTGCCAGAGAATTCCCCAGATTCCCTTGTTTTTGATCCTTTGCCCAGTTTTTATTTGGATGCAGACTTTTACTTACAGATAGTTATGCCTCGAGATATATATTCTGGAGCGATGCTAATCTTTGGTCAATTATATGCATTTCAAGTATCTTTCTTAGGCTGCGGCTCGTCTTACCTATCCTCCCTTTGGAGTCTTCTGTGATGCCAAAGTCATTTTTAAATGCTAGTGTTGTTAAATGTAGCAGTCTTTCACCTCTATGGCTTATGCCTTTGAGTGGTTAAGAGATCCTTCCCTACCCTCAAGTTTTTCTAAAAGCTTAAATTTTTATTTTCGTATTAAGATTTTTAATTCATCTGAAATTTATTTTTGTGTATTTTATTTAGCAGGGGCCCAATTTTGTTTTTCTCCGTCTGAACGGTTGTCCCAGCGCTATTTATTGAACAGTTTCTGCTTTCCCCATGAGCTTATAGAACTATCCAGATATTCACCGAGTTTCCATAAATGGCTTCTGGGCCATCTGTTCTGTTCCACTGGTACGTGCACTCTCCCATGCCAATACCTCACCAAGTGATTCTAAGCAGAGAAGTCCAGTGGTGAAAAGAAAAGATGGAGCTCTTTCTGGGACCTTCCATTCCTGGGATTCTAGAGGCAGAGGGTATGTAAATCTGATTACACCACATCTCCAAAAGTAGTACAAAACCACATTATACCAGTGTCGAGTTGCTGTAGGAATCAACATCTGTATTCATTGGATAAAAAGACAGTCCTAGGGCTTCCCTGGTGGCGCAGTGGTTGAGAGTCCGCCTGCCGATGCAGGGGACACAGGTTCGTGCCCCGGTCTGGGAAGATCCCACATGCCGCGGAGCAGCTGGGCCCGTGAGCCATGGCCGCTGAGCCTGCGTGTCCGGAGCCTGTGCTCCGCAACGGGAGAGGCCACAACAGTGAGAGGGCCGCGTACTGCAAAAAAAAAAAAAAAAAAAAAAGACAGTCCTGGAATGAAACCTGGTGTAACCAGTTCAGCCCAAGTGCCAGCTTTCCTCTCCCTCTGTCTCCTTCCTCAGTGCCATGGGAAGGAGCATGCAGAGTGTACGGGGAAGCTTATCCACTCCCTCTGCACTGTGTTCCTCTTGTTCCCTTTTCTTCCTACATCACACGCTCTCTCAGCTTCTTGTTGCCCCCTGGAGCTCATGACTGCAGTCCCTTGTGCTGTGCCCCCTCTGTAAGGCCCTCAAGATGGGGCAAACCCCACTTTCATGAGTGTCCTTATGGGCTCTGGAGTAAAACTGCCAACATTCAAATTTTGCCTCTGCCAGTTACTTACCGTGTGACCTGAGGGAAGTCTCTTAAACTTCCCGAGAACAGGATTAAGTTAAACTGTACATAACAAAAATAGCAGTGATTTAAACAATATGGCTATTGTTCTCCCACAACCAGGCAGCTCAGAGAGGTCATGATAGCTTGTGGTCCCAGGGGTCAGTCTTCTATCTTCTTGTTTGATGTCCTCAGTATGTGGCTTTCACCTCATGGCCCAAATTGGCTGCTGGGCTCTAGCCATCCACACTCCATCTGACATGAAAGGAGGATAAGAAAAGGATGCACTTCCTCCTCTTAAAGTCGCCCACAGCACTCCTGCTTATATCCAGTTGGCCATTATTCACATGGCTACAAGGGAGACTGAGAAATATCTTTATTTCAAATGACCATATATCCATCTAGAGAAGATAAGGAAGTATGCGGTTATGGTGTGTCTTCTGATTCACCAACATAGACCTTGAAGTTACCAAAACAGTATGAGAAAACGAGGTCATGAGGGATAGTGTGGACCACAAGCTGGTGTCTTCGAAAAAGGTAGAAATCAGCCCTGGGAGATGACAGACGACAGCCAAGGATTAAGGTAGACAGTCATCCTGGAGTTAAAACAGGCAGGAGAGAGAGTGATGGAGGTGGATTAGCACAGTACCCAGGAGCTAGGAGATCCCTCCTGCTATCCACTGCGTTACAGAGTGCCTGCCAGCGGCTTACACTTGTGAAGGGTGTGGTGCAAATCTACGGCCCCTGCTAGGGGGCATTTCCCTGCCTCACAACACAGCCTGCAGGCACTGCAAGCTGACCAGACTACCCGATGTAGAAATGCTCCGGGGGTCTGTGATTCGGTGATGTGGGATTATTTATGTGAGTTGAACGGGGAGGGGGGTCCTGGGGTCATCTGCTGAGAAGGAAGGGCCCTGTAAGTCACCACCTTTCTTCCAGCTGCTCGGGAAAGGTAGTGTGCAGGACATGGGATTTCCGGACAGCTTTGAATGATGCTAGGTAGGAAGGGTCTGAGCAAGTGGCCAGAGGGCTTTGAGGAAGTTGGAGGAGCTTCCTGGGGACAGATAGGAGAGCCGTGGGTTGAGGAGGGTGAGTGTGGAGCACCTCTGGAAGGACCTCGAGGCAGTGCCTGTGGACTTTCTCTAGAGTATGGTGACAACAGCAACGCTTTACCCAGAGTTTGCGAAATGAGTTCATGTCTTAATGCCTTTAATCCTCACACACTAGGAGGTAGAATAATAATTCCTGGAGGAGAGTTTGGCATCTACTTGATGAGGGAAGAAAAAGAGTTAGTGGGAGGCCCATGGCCACACTCTGTGATGTTACTTCACCCCAGAACCCCCCAAACCTTTGATCACGTCAGCCCAACCCTGAAATAGTGTTATGTGCAGATGACTTACAGAAGCCAGGGATGTGAATTTGATCTTCTCTCCTCCATCCTGCTCAGTATTCCTTGTGTCCTTTCAGTATGAATAGTTGTGTCTTTGTTTAGATCTCAGAAATGTTCTCATGTTTCCTCTATTCTCTCTTTTAGGTTTTTGTTTGTTTGTTTGTTTTTCGGAGACTGCTGTTAGATCTTTCAAATTGTTCCTTATTGTCTCTAAACTATTCACTTGTGCTCTCTCTTTGTCTCTCCTCTGCCTATATTCTAATTTATCTTTCAGCCTTGCAACACTTTATTTTTTGGCAATTACATTTTAAAAAATTAAGTGACATATAATATTAGTTTCAAATGTACAACATAATGATTTGATATTTGTATTGTTAAAAAAACAAAATTTAACTGAGTACATGTAAAGATCTAATTGGCTTTACTCAATGACTTTTGAATCAGGCAGCATCCCATCTAGCGGATAGAAAGGAGGTCTGAACTGCGGTACAAAATGGAAGACTTCTGTAGGCAGAAGGAGACAGGACAAGGAAGTTACAAGCAGAGAGTGGATTGTTTCAGGGAAGGTCGCCTGCCTTTGGGGGATGGCAGGGGTCTAGCTGGCAGATGACCTCAGTAGTGCTGACCAGGAAATTTCAGGCAAACTGGTTAAGATTACAGTTCCGGACAGGCTGACTGCAATTAGGTTAGACATTAAGTCTCGGTTTGGTGACGTGGGCTTAGCACAAGCGACTCTATTTTGGGCCTCTTGTCTCTTTTTTAAGAGTATATATTGTGAAATGATCACCACAATAAGCCTACTTAACATCCATCACCACACACAGTTAACAGAATTGTGTGTGTGTGTGTGATGAATGGCATCATATTTTAAAAAATTTCCCAGAAGTGTTCACCTCTACTTGTTCCTTTCTCACAGCTAACCTGTTAATGTTTTGACATAGATAATATCATCTCAGATCTCTCTGGAAAAATTAATCAGTTTTAAAAGTTTTCTACTCTCTGAATCCTCCCAGTTTTCTTGGGGGTTATCTTTTTCTTCATCTGCTCATCCTTTTCTTTTTTATACCTGTTCTAAAATGGCCGATGATCCCTGCTTGATGGCTCATATTTAGGGATGAAGGACTGGAATAGGATCGGGGAGTGACTTTCCTTTGCCGATGTAGGAGTCGGGGTGGGTTGGGGAATTGTTCAGTCAACACTCCTTGCCCCCCACTGGCCTCCTTGCCAGAAGCCTGATGATGCACCTTGACCCGCTGCCGCCTCCTCCCCTCCCCCTCCTCTCCTCCCCCTCCCCTCCCCTCCCCTCCCCTCCCCTCCCCCTCCCCTCCCCTCCCCTCCCCCTCCCCTCCCCTCCCCTCCCCTCCCCCCTCCCCTCCCCTCCCCTCCCCTCCCCCTCCCCCCCATACTGGAACATCCCCCACAGTGCACAGGAGCTGCCTGCTCTCAATCCTCCTCTCAGGCTGGCTGCTGAGGGAACCAGATTAAGACAAGACCTGCCCCAGCGTAACCAATGTCTCCCTCTATCTTCTCATTAGGCTAAGAAATTGTATCTTCCTAAAGCAAATGCACATGGGATTCTCCTACAGTCATAGTTTCCTGACAAAAGAAGAGTGTAATACAATAAAATGTACGGCTGTTTGGGGCCTAGAAAGTCGATTTATAGTCAGCTACCCACAGCCATGACCAGCTGGCCAATTTACCTCTTTGGACCCCAGTTTCTTACATTTATAAAATGAAGGGTTTAAAATACATTAGTGATTCCCAAACTAGTGATTTGAAGAGTAGTAAAAGTGATCCAAATGGTATTTTAACAGTTTTTAAAAAGCTACGGCAAGGCCCCTCGAACTATTAGCTAATAACCACAGCGAGTCTGGCAGACCAGAGTTAAACATGGCGGGGGGTGTGTGACACAGGGCTCTTGGGTGGGAGGAAAGTGGGACCCTTGGCACGAGGGGAACTCTGCCTGCCCTTCAGCCCCTGGCCTGGGACTTGGTTAATTGTCCCAGGCTCATCCCTACTGGTCCTGGCCCTGTGCATTGAGGGTAGTTGGAGGGGCTGGTACAGGCAGAGTTGTCAGTTGTCACCACAGACAGAGACTTTTCTGGGCATGATCTGCCCTGGTTCAGGAGGAAATTAATTTATTCATACCAGAGAACTTGCTACCTCCTTGGTGTATTCCAGGCAGCATGGAGATATAGAAATGAAAAGATTCAGGGCTCATGGGGCTTGGAGTCTGGCCACTAAAAGAATTTTTAGTTTCTAGAAGCACAAATCAAACCCAAGAGGGCTGCAGTGGCAAAACAAACAGCAAAGCAGAGCTGGTCAGAGGCATGGGTGCCGGGGCCTCAGAGTGGTACCTGAGATCCCCGAGGGAGAGGTGGCCCTCCCTGATTCCAGATGGCCCTGGTGCAGAATGAGGGGGACTTATTTTACACCATGTTTCCAGATGTGAAAAAATACAGAAAACCACCAGGATGCTGTGGCTGCAAGTATCTGAAGGCCTTAGTAGAGGACTTTTTTTTTTTTTTTTTTGCGGTACGCGGGCCTCTCACCGCTGTGGCCTCTCCCGCTGCGGAGCACAGGCTCCGGACGCGCAGGCCCAGCAGCCATGGCTCACGGGCCCAGCCGCTCCGCGGCATGTGGGATCTTCCCGGACCGGGGCACGAACCTGCGTCCCCTGCATCGGCAGGCGGACTCCCAACCACCGCGCCACCAGGGAAGCCCAGGACTTTTTTTTTTAATTGTTTAAATTAAATTAAATTGTTTAAGTTGGGGTAGGTCTTGCCTTAATTTAGGCTCCAGTGGACTTAAGCAGTCAGGAGTTTGTTATCTCACATGACAAGAAGTAGAATATGGTGGTTCTGGGTTTGGTTTATTCAGCAGTTCAACGAAATCATCATTGATTATTGTTTCATTCTTTCCATTTTCTTCTCTGGCATTCTCACCTGTGCAGAGCCAGATGCAGAGAGAGAGAAGAGGGGAGGGGGAGAGAGAATGAATATTCCTGTGTCATTTTTTAAGGTCAATGCAAATCATTCTTAGAAGCCCCCTGGGCAGATTTCCCCCTAAATCTCATTGGCCAGAATTGTGTCACATCCCGACACCTAAACCAATCACTGGTTTAGTGTGGGATTGCCATGGCCAGCCTAGACCAATCAGAACTTAACCCTGAGTCTCACGGGGGAGGGGTGGATATCTGAATAAAATTGGAGTTCTGTTAGTTAAGGAAGAAATGGCAGAGGAGCAGGGAAGGTTCTAGATAGACAACTAACAGTGTTTGCCACAATAACTTTCTTACTTTTTCTGTAACTTAAGTCCCATTGTGCCTATTGTTAGAAAATAAAACTGATAAACTCAGTTTTATGAATTGTCATCTTCTCCCTTCTTCTTGGAGTAGCGCCTAAGTGTGAAGGGCTGGGGGAACCACTAGTCCTTGATTGGCACCTATATGCTTTGATTTCTTTTTATTTTTAACTGTGGTAAAAAAACATAACATAAAATTTACCGTCTTAATCATTTTCAAGTGCAGGGTTCAGTAGTGTCAAGCATATTCACATTGTTGTGGATTAAATCTCCAGAATGTTTTCATCTTGCAACCCTGAAACTCTGTACCCATTGAACGACTCCTCATTTTTCTCTCCCCGCCAGCCCCTGGCAACCATCGCTCTACTTTCTCTATGATTTTGATTGCTCTAGATAACTTATCTAAGTGGAATTCATACAGTATTTCTCTTTTTGTGGCTGGCTTATTTCTCTTAGCATAAAGTCCTTCAAGTTCATCCATGTTGTAGCATGTGGCAGATTTCATTCCTTTTTCTGTTAAATAATATTCCATTGTATGTACATTCCATATTTTCTTTATCTATTCAGCTGTCAATGAGCATTTGGATTGCTTCTACCTCTTGGCCATTGTGGGTAATGCTGCAGTGCACGTAGCTGTGCAAATATCTCTTTGAGATCTTGCTTTCAGTTCTTTCGGATATATACCCAGAAGTGGGACTGCTGGATCATATGGTAATTCTATTTAATTTTTTGAGGAAACAGCATACTATCTTCAATAGTGGCTACACTATTTTACATTCACACCAACATTGCACAAGAGTTTCAATTTCTCCACGTCCTCACCAATGCTTGTTATTTTCTGTTTTGTTTTGTTTTGTGTTGATAGCAGCCATCCTAATGGATGTGAGGTGGTATCTATTTGTGGTTTCGATTTGCATTTCCCTAATGCTTAACAGTGTTGAACATCTTTTCATGTGCTTGTAAGCCATTTGTATATTTTCTTTGGAGAAGTGTCTATTTTATTTCTTTCCCCATTTTTCAATCAGATTATTTGGTTTTTTGTTGTTGAGTTGTAGGTGCTCTTTTCATATTCTGGTTATTAAACCACTTATCAGATATATGATTTACATATATTTTCTCCCATTCTCTAGGTTGCCTTCACACCTTGTTGATTGTTTCCTTTGATGCACAGAAGTTTTTAAGTGTGATGAAGTCCCATTTGTCTCTTTTTGCTTTTGATGCCTGTACATTTGGGTCATATCCAAGAAATCATTGTCAAATCCAATGGCATGAAGCTTTTCTCCTATGTTTTCTTCTAGGGGTTTTATAGTTTGGGGGTCTTATGTAATCCATTTTGAGTTAATTTTTGTGTATGATATAAGATTAGGGTTCAACCTCATTCTTTTTCATATGGATGTCCAGCTTTCCCGACACCATTTGTTGAAGAGACCATCCTTTTCCCATTGAGTGGTCTTGGCACCCTTCTCATAGATCATTTGACCACATACACAAGGGTTTATTTCTGAGTTCTCTATTCTGTTCATTTATCTGTCTTTATGCCATACAACACTGTTTTGATTACTGTAGGTTTTTAGTAAGGTTTGAAATCAGGAAGTACGAGGTCTCCAACTTTGTCCTTTTTCAAGATTATTGTAGCAATTTGGGGTCCTTTGAAATACAATATGAACTTCAGGATGTTTTTTCCTATTTCTGCAAAAAATGTCATTGGGGTTTTGGTAGGGATTGCATTGAATCTGTAAATCATTTTGGGTAGTATTGACATCTTAACAATATTAAGTCTTCCAGTCCATGAACATGGATGTCTTTCCATTTATCTGTGTGTCTTCTTTAATTTCTTTCAGCAATGTTTTGTAGTTTTGCCTCCTGGATTAAGTTTGTTCCTAAATATTTTATTCTTTTTGATGCTGTTATGAATTGGATTGTTTTCTTAATTTCCTTTTTTGGATTGTTCATGGTTAGTTTACTTTGGTTTTGACTGAGATGATCTCTGGCCTTAGGATGCATACCACACTCCCTTGTTCCAACTAGGAAACCCTCTCAGTTTCTCCCTCCCTGCCCCTCTGCTGGCTTCCGTGCCCTTCTCCAGGCACAGGAAGGGTGCTGCTCTCTGGGACCACAGAAAACCCAGAGGAATCTTGGTTCCTTCTGCCTGTACCTCCGTGTGGCCATCTCTTCCCTTGAGTGTCCATATGCCAGGTAGGACAAGGACCTCTGAGCACCTGTGGTCCCCAGGGTCCTGGGCAGGAGGGGCAGGTCCCCTCTGTTATCTGGGGTTCAGCCACCTCCTTTAGAGAGAAGCCTAATGAGGGAGAAGAGGGGGGCAAAGGGGCCTGGGCTCTTCCTACAGACTCGCCGGAACCTCTTTCTGTTCATCTCCTCTTGCACACCCTTCTCTCCCTCAGCCTGGAGAGAATTTAAAAATCTTGTCTCTGATGGAGAAACACTGACTCTCCCAATTTTTCTGTCTCACATCAGTCCAGCTGTTTTAAATGTAAAAGAAAAAAAAATTAGAAGGCTTTCCTATTTATTTCTGTGGAAGTTTCCTCTTGGAGTAAAAGTCACCTAGGGTGCTTCCCTTCCTGGCTTCCCTGTCCTTGGGCTCTTGAGCTGATAGAGGAGGACCCTGAGTCAGGACTAGTCTCAGAATGTGGTTCCAGGGCCCCCTAGAGTCAAGACTGTTTCACAATAATACTAAGATATTCTTTGCCTATTTCATTCTCCTTCTCTCACAAATGTGTGCTAGAGTTTTCTAGAAGTTTCTTGACACTGTACTGCAAGGGACTGAATGCAAAAGAAATGAGAGTCCAGCTGTCTTCTGTTGAACTACTGTATTCTATTAAAGAGAATTGTAAAAATGTAAATAAATGCCACTCGTTTTATTAAAGTTTCCTTTTG
Source organism: Globicephala melas (assembly GCF_963455315.2). NCBI lineage: Eukaryota > Metazoa > Chordata > Mammalia > Artiodactyla > Delphinidae > Globicephala > Globicephala melas. The sequence continues at coordinate 23,644,183 of NC_083314.1, forward strand.
TTTTGCAAAATACACCTCTTTTGATAACTATGTTATTTATGTTAACATGAAATGTTTATTGTTACTTCTAAAAGAACTGACACATCAACATTTTTAAAATATTCTCAGTTGTAATTTCTAGGAGAGAATCAGTCACATAACAAAAGGTCTTTGGGGTCCTCAATAATTTTTATGAGTGTAAAGGGGTACTGGGACCAAAAAGTTGGAGGACCACTGCTTCCCCTCACCCCCCCACACAAGGCTGCTACTTTCACCTGGTGGCTATCAGTTCAACTGTCCTTCCCAGCCTCTCAAGGGTTTGAATTTCCTCTTCTGCTAGCTCTGAGCCAGGATGGCCACATGAGGGCAGCAGATTCTGCCAGAAGCCACCGTGAGGCCCTCAAGCCCCGGTGTTCAGGGTTCAGCCTACAGCACTGAGTTCCTGTCGTTCCAGTGGTGCTGGGGAAGCAAAGGTGATAAACCCAAGTCCTTGCCTGTAGAAGGTGCAGCACCCCTGTGCGCCCTCCCAGTGAGCCGAGGAGCCAGGAGAGGACTAGGTTTGATCCAGGCCCAGGCCAGACACTGACCACATGGGAGAGGTTGACATGTTTGGGAATGAACATTACCTCGATGTCTAGCTGAGCCGAGAAGCCCATTTTCCAGGTTCTCAGCCTTAATCTGGACGTGCTCCTTCTCTTCAGTACTGCCCGCAAGGAAGGAGGATCCTGCCCTCCTTACTGTTAAGTAGCATGTAGTTAACACAATAAAGGGGTAAGTAAGGCGAGAGAGGGAGCAAAGGAGTTCTTCTCTCCTTTTATCGCATCTTGGATGAAGGTAGAGGTAAAGGGCATATGTGAAGGGCCTCATTTTTCAACAGCCATGGAAACCTCTAACAAAGGAAAAAGAGAGCCTGTGGTCATTTAATACAGACAATCCTCTCATTTTCTGTTAGCTAATGACCTCTTCCCAATAACCTTAAAGCAACCTGGCATGAATAGCTAGCTTGAACATTGGTCATTAGAAAAGGCGTAAGATCTAAATTTGTAAGACAAGCCCTCAAGTCCCAAGTCTCCTGGCTTCTGGACTGTGTTTTCTCCCTTTTACTATTATGCCAACCCCACATTGTTTTTTTTTTCCCTAAATAGTCATCATCATATTTAGTCAACCCACTGATACACAAAAAATCAGCAGTTTCTGCTGAAGCATGGCCTAGCAGTTAAGAGCAGGGTTTTGGAGAGCAGGCAAAGTTGTATTCCTGGTTCCTTGGGGAAGTAGCTTAACCTCTGAGCCTCAATTTTCTCAACTGTAAAAAAAGGGTGATGAAATGTCATAGGGTTACTGTGAGAATCATGTGACAGGTATCTAAAGTGCTCAAATCAGTGGGTGGCTCATAGTAAGTGCTCAATAAACAGTAGCTGTAAACTTCACTGCATTTGAAATTCACAACTTTTTCAGTTGTCAGGGTCAGAAAGAATCTCAAAAATCATCTAATTCAGTATTTCCTAAAATGTGTTCAAAACACTCTCTTCCTTCAAATGTTCTAAGCAAAAGGGTTCTGTGGCCAAGTATGATGGGGATTTAAAACCCAGGGTAGTGTATTAAAGGCTCAGAGAAGTCACAGAGTATAAAGAAACCTGTTGAATGTCGACAGCATTTTCCAGCCTTTGTCAACTGATTTGACCACAGAATCCTTTTCATACATCACCTCTTAAGTTCCAGGTTGCTAGTATTGGCACAGCACATCCTAACCATCTACCAATGCAGAAATCTGTCCTATGATTCCAATCAGTAATCGAGCGGACTCTGTTGGAACATCCAGAGACAAGGAGCTTGATCACCCCGAACAATCATAATGGCCAATAGGTAATGCTGATGGAGGGTTTGCCATGTGCCAGGCACTATGATGAGCACTAGACATGCATTAGCTTATTTAATTCTTTAAAAAAAAATATATATATATATATATATATATATTTATGGCTGTGTTGGGTCTTTGCTGCTTCGCGCGGGCTTTCTCTAGTTGCAGCGAGCGGGGGCTACTCTTCTTTGGGGTGTGTGGGCTTCTCACTGCAGGGGCTCTAGGCGCGTGGGCTTCAGTAGTTGCAGCACGTGGGCTCAGTAGTTGTGGCGCACGGGCTTAGTTGCTCTGCAGCATGTGGGATCTTCCCGGACCAGGGCTCGAACCCGTGTCCCCTGCATTGGCAGGCGGATTCTTAACCACTGTGCCACCAGGGAAGTCCCTATTTAATTCTTATAGTAACACTAAGAGTTATTATCTCTTTTACAGGTGAAGAAACTGAGGCTTAGAAGAGCTAAGTAACTTGCCCAAGGTCACATGGCTAGAAAGTTCCAGAATGCAACTCAGGTTGGCCTCTTACTCAGCCTTCCTCACCCCGGTACTACTTCCTACAGCCGCTCAATCATCTCTGACTGTTGGAAGGCCCTTCCTTGTGTTGAGCTGAGATCCAGTTCCCATCACTCCCCTTTCTCCCAGGTGTACACACAGCAGTTTCTGTTCTAAATATCTTCTGTAGTCATTGTTTCTAGAACTTTATCCACTTTGCTCCTTTTTCTCTCGACTTGCTCAAGTACTCCAGCATCCCTTTTGGACTGAAATACCCAAAACTGAATACAATTCTGTCTACTCTACTATAATATGATGGTTGCATTTTGGGGAAATCACACATTATCAAAAAACAACTTTTTAAAGAGGAGTTCTAAACTAACATAAGAACTGTTTTCTTTAAATCAGGGTCAGGGAATAGAAAGTTTTAGACGTACAATAACAGAATTAATTTTCTTGCAAACAATTTGATAAGAAAGCTGTTTTCATAGTTCTGGTAGGATTGCTATAAATCCTTAAATATCACTTGATCACCTCTGGCATTTGCTCAAGGGTAATAGTCTCAGTTTCTCTCTCTCCCCGCTACCCTTTCCCTCTCTCTCTCTCCCCTCCCACCCCACACACAGCAGCACCATGTTAACAGTTTCTCGCCAGTCTCACAACTTTGACTTATTATCTCATGGTTTAGTAAACAAGGCACAAAGCTGTTAAAACCTAGTAGCTGGACTCTTCCTAACAGTTTTTTCCCTCCCATACTCCGTGCTAATTCCCAGTTGAGATCTGCTCATAACCAACAGCAGTCTCCAGTGATGCAAAATATTTTTTTCTATTTCATCAGTTTCATTCTGGCCAATTCTAGTTCTGAAACACCACTGAAGGAAAAACACTTGCATTCTCAGTGTAGTTTGACCAACGTAGCTTGGAACTATCACTTTCTTGTTCTGAACCTTATACCTCATTAGCTCAACTCAAGAGCTCATTATTTTGGTTTGCTGCAATACCCCACAGATACCTATGGAGCTTTCCTTCAACAAAAATGAACCCCCCTCCATTCTGCTATACATCTGCAGTCATATTTTGGAGTCCCCATGGAGGATGTGATGCTTAGAACTGTTCAAGTTCATCTGTCTAGACCTGGCTCGTTGTGCCAGCCCATGGTGATCACCTGGGAAGCTGACTCTCCTTCATCCTGTGTCCTCTGTGAAACCGATAATCATTACCCGTAGATCAGCACTTTCCAACAGAATGTTCTATAGTGATGGAAATGCTGTATATCTAAGCTGTGCAATACAATGGTCACTAGCCACATGTGCCTATTGAACACTTAAAATAAGGCTAGTGCAACTGACAAACTGAATTTTAAATTGTATTTAATTTTAATTAATTTTAAACCAATTATTCACACACAGCTAGTGGATAGCATATTGGATAGGGCAGATGTTCACCTGAGTCAAGGGTAAAAATATTGAACAGGAAACCTAATTCTGGATGGGGTATGGTCATTCTGTGATTATCAACCACTTCATACTGAGTCACAGTCTTATCTATCAGTGAAGTGAGTAGTGTTGAAGGACATTGTCAAATGCCTTGTGAAATCATGATGTCCCTTTTTTTTTTTTTTGCTTTGTTGTGTCTTCATTGCTGCACGTGGGCTTTCTCTAGTTGTGGCACACAGGCTTCTCACTGTGGTGGCTTCTCTTGCTGCGGAGCATGGGCTCTAGGTGCGTGGGCTTCAGTAGTTGCAGCAGGCGGGCTCAGTAGTTGTGGCTCACAGGCTTAGTTGCTCTGTGGCATGTGAGATCTTCCCGGACCAGGGATCGAACCTGTGTCCCCTGCATTGGCAGGCAGATTTCTTAACCACTGTGCCACCAGGAAGTCCCATGATGTCCTATTTATATGTGTGGTTGACCTGCTCTGCCAGCTTGGTGATTTTTTTTTTTTCAGAAAATAGATTTTTCCCCATTTTTGTAGAAGTAATACATGCCCACTGTGACAAAATATAGGAAAGTATGTAGAGGAATTAACAGTGACTAATAATTCTACTATCTGAGATAACTACTGTTAACATTTTAGCATATTCCCTTCATCACATTTCTGTGCTGGTATTTTTCACATCACTGAGAGCATATATTCTCTGGTATTTGCATCCTGATTTTTTCATTGACAGTATTTCATATGTATTTTCTCATATCATTAAACATTCTTCGAAAACAGTCTTAAAGGCTGTATAATAGTTCATTGTATGAATGATTAATAATTTACATAACCATTCCCCTATTGCTGTACTTTTAGATTGTATCTAATTTTTTGCTATTATAAATAAAATGGTGACAACATCTTTTTGTGCAAAATAACTTTGTCCATAATTTGCATTGATTCCATGACACAAACTTCCTGAAGTAGTATTATTAAGTCTAAGGATATGAACATTGTTAAATATAATTCTTTCAAAAGAGAAAGGGAGGTTAGCGTGGACCCCATGCTGACTATTAGTGGTCAATGCTTTCCTTCTCAGAGTTCGAGACCGTCCATCTGATTATCCCTTTGAGCTGCTCATCCCATATTAATGTCCAGTTCACCCTTGTATACTTCTTAGATTCCAATTTCTTAGTCTTTATGAAAATCAGGATGACAGTGCCTGCCTCTTCAGCCTTCTAGTAGCAGTTCTGTTTTTTACAGTTCCCCAAGGATAAGTTAGCTTGTCTGCGAGCCCCCTCAGTACCCTTGGGTATAATTCATCCCGGTCAGAAGACCTGAGCTCTTCTGGGGCATCAAGGTGCTGTCCTTCTACCTCCTTCCATACTTGGACCTTCAAATCTTCTTACCGATATTGTTCCTCAACTTTCCACACTTAATAAGGAAAAGTGAAAGAGTATGTGGCAGAGACTGTTAGCTGCTGGACAAAATCGTACTCTTCCCTCCCTTCTGAGCACACACCTAGACTCCGTTCCCAGATTCCCCTGCAGGTGGGTGTGGCCATGTGATTGAGTTCCAGGAGGGAATGTGAACAGAAGTATGTGTGCCACTGCCAGGCCGGGCCCCCTAGTCTCCCACACCGAATGGAGAAGACTCCCAGGGCAGCCTTGGAAGTCATGTGATGAAGATGCCAGAGCTCTTGTCAGCCAGTGTGGGAAGGAACACCCTGCTGACCCATTCACCTACCTACGGGTGTATCTGACTGTGGAAACTGTTTTTCTCTTTTCCTCCTGTGGGATCATTTGTAATTTACAACTTCACTTGGTCCTGCTTGAGCTGTCTTTCCTTTATTCTTGGATCACAAGCCCAATCACATCTAACTTTTCTCCAAATACTTACGGAGTCTTCTTCCTGAGTGTCGGCACACGCTGGACCGTCTAGCAGGCCCTTCCCAGCTGTCCCAGACTCCTGGGTGACAGTGAGCTTTCTCTCACTTTCACCTGACGAGCAAATTTCCCTGGTTGTGCAGAATTAGATCCAAAATGCTGCTCCTCTCTATTTTCTCTGCTTTCTAAGAAATGGAATTGTCATTTCGGCAGAAGAATTTAGCAGAAGCCGTATCGCAATTTTAATAGAGTGAGAAAAAAACATGTACAGCCACAATTGCCTGGTACAGAGGGGAGGTTGATCTTGCTGTCTGGAAGGGCCTACTTTACACCTTGATGAGTTTGAATGGCTGAGTTTGGCAGAAGAAATGGCAGAGAAATCAATGACTCTACAGAATACGGTGAGAATTTGGAGTTCTGGAGGCAGTCTAAAAGGGAAGGGATAAGTGGGAGAGATGGGAAGGTGAGGAGAGGGAAAAACCACTAAGCTGGACCGCTCCATGAGTGAGATCAGCTGATAAAAGTCCTCCTAGGATGGGATAGCTAAAGAACTTCCGAGGACAGAGGTATCTAATATTTAATCTAACGTCACGTAGATCCCTTCCATTCCCCAAAGGAGCAGGCACAGCCCTGGACAGGGACAGCACACAGATGGCAAGACCGTCCACAAATGGATAGAACTCCGCACTTGCAGGGGCTCAGGGCCAGAGGTGTCTGTGCACAGAAGCCTCCTCCCACCTTCCACCCTGGCCTCCCAGAATTGGCCAAAATATGGGGGGCAGGACTTTAGGCTTCCGCAGGATATGGAATGCTCGTTTGAACCAGTCTTATCTAGGGAGGCTTCAGCTGGCATCTGAGTCACATAAAATAAAATCATAGTAATAATATCTTAAGATTAAATTAAGAATTAAGTAGTAGGTCAGGTATTTGGCACCTTAGAACATGAAGCCCAGGGAGGTTATGTAACGTACCTAAGGGACCTGGTGTGGCGGTAGAGCTCTGCTCTGTTCTCAGGGTCTCTCGCTCCTGGTCCCTTGTTCTCACTCCACGCCCAGGAGGACAGAACGATGCTGCAGGGCTGCAAGCAGGGTGTCTCCTCGGGCACTGTGTGCTCCTCGTCCCTCCTGAGCTCAGCTCTTCCCCGAGCGGCTCCCACAGGGACCTTGGGGTCAATCAATGACTCGTTCTGCCCATGAGCTAAGCTCAGGATTATGCCCGGCAGGAGTGAGGAAGAGGTTCCTTCCACTCGGGAGACAAATTTTCCCTAGTAAGGGGAAGCATGTGAGAAACAAATTCATTAATAAACTCATCAGTGGTCATAACGATATTTTATCTGAATGTCAGAAGGTTTTCTTTGTTCCCATCAAAGGATTTGGGCCCCCAAACAAGAAGAGTGAACCAAAGGTAGGGAGACATTGGGGCCATCTAAGCAGCCGTGGAGGAAGAGAGTTTGTTTATCACCCCACTCTTCTCTTCTCTAGATAAGGACATGTGTTGACAGGTAAGGAGGGGCAGAAGTTTCTTGAGTGCAAAGTGCCAAGGCACAAACCCTGAGATAAGAAGTCATAAATAGACCGCAGACCTGACCCGGAGCCAGGCTCAGTGTACGTGGGCTGGTAGGACTTGCAGGCCAGGGCCCAGGCTGGGGGGCTAAAGCTGGGCAACTGCTGTGGAAATTTCCATGGGCTATCCACCAGCTCTCGGGAAGCTGTGGAACTCCTCATGGCATGAGGAGGACACAGGTTATGAAAGAGGCACAAGATGTGGTCCCAGATCACAAGGAGTTAGGCCCCTAGAGAGGAGACCCAGAGATGCTTGCCAAGAAAGCAAGTGAACAAGCAGGCTGGAAAATCTTAAGTTGTAAAGCAGGTCAAGACATGGAACCGGACAAGAAAAAGTCAACATCGCCTTTCAATTATTCGAACCCCATTTCACCTTCGAAGAAAAATGTTGAAAATACAAACTTCACATAAAGGTAAAGGCTGCTTTTATTACTTTAAGTACTATTACAGGGTCCCAAACAATATATGATTTTTTTTAAGGAAAAAAATGTACACAGTTTATTACCAGTTGCTAGAGTCTGAGATATCCTTAAGAATTCACGTTAAAATTGCAAATGATTTTTAATACAGAAGTCAGTTAAAACTTTTCAAAAGATGTCAGTTCCATGTCTTGGTAATTGTTAGCAAAAGCTTTAAAGTGTTCACTTTTGTGTGTGTGTGTGTGTGTGTGTGTGTGTGTGTGTGTGTTCCCTCTCGCTGGAAAGATTCAGGCTGGGTGCTGGGGTAAGGGGTGTGTATGTGAACACATGTGAACCCCCAATGTTCACTGTAATGCTGCCTTCCCAATGCACTGGCTCAGATGCTTTGGGGTGCAAGTAAGAGAAACCATGAAGAGAATTTATTGGTTCACATGGCTGAAAAGTTAAGTTAGGGAAGCCTTCTAATACGGTTTAATTGGGGCTCCAGCTCCATGTCTCTGATTCTCTCTGCCCTGTCCACATTTGTGCACCAGATTCCTTTTTAGGCTGGCTTTCTTCGTGGTTACAAGATGCCTGTGAACAGCAGCTCAGTTAGTACTGACCAACTTAGTTGAAATTTCTTGACAACTAATCTGGGGAGAAAAGGACTACTGCTTCCCTTAACCACTGAGGGTAAGTCCTAGCTTCATTCTGATTGGACCACCCCCAGGACCAATCACTGTGGGCGTGCTATGCGCTGACTGGCTCAGGCTAAAAAAACCTATCACTTTGGCAGGTGCGTTGGGATTGGCCTACACCATAGGGGACCACCCCTGGAATCGGGGGAGTTCAATGCCACTCATATTATGGTGACTACACAATGGAGAGGAGGACAAGAGGTGTTGGGAAGACACTCCCAATGTCTACCACACCTTGGTAGCAGTTTAAATTTTGTTTTTTTTAATTTAAGGGCTACTTTCTAGGTACAAGACACTGTGGGAGGTATTAAGATATGCAGTTTATAATTTATAAGGTATAAAAAGGAAAGTTGAATGAGGCATGCAAATGCTAAAACAAAGTACACTAAAAGTAAAGAAGAGAGACAGACTGTTTCTGGTTGAGGTGATCAGAGGGGTTGTAGCAAGTAACACTGGAATTAGGTCTTAAAGAATGAGTAGCATTTTAATGATTACAGGTAGGAAGGGAGGACACTGGAGGCAAGGGCAATAGTTGGAGCACAAGTTCTAGAAGTTACTGCTTAGGCAGGACCCGTTACCTGAGTACAAAGAATTCTGGGGGTTCAGATGATACCTGAGTAAGTAGGATGAACTGCCCCACAAAGTTAGGGTACAAGGTGAGCCTGTCTTTTATTTTCTCCCGTAAAGAAAACCGGCTTAATTCCCCTTTTGCCTGGTTAGCAGGAAGTTCAGTATCTCCTCCGTGGGGCTCCTTCACTCCTTAATTGTCCCCAAACCCAAAGGCTTACACAGTTCAAAGTAGGGGATGGGGTGGGTCTGACTTTCACATGCAAGCAGGAACCACTGGTCTCTGGTCTGTCTAGTTGCCATATGAGCCCCCAGGTCTCTGTGGCTCCTCAGGAAAGACAATTCCACTCCTGTCACTTTGAGCTTGGCGAACAGTGTTCCTCACCGGTGGTCCAGGACCATGATCTAGGAGCTCTGCTTCTCAGTTAAATTCACAGCTCCCCCATCCACCCAGGCACCAGCTGCCCAGAGACTCTCGGTAAGAGATAGTTTGGGGTCTCCTCATGGATGCAGAATGCCTGTCCTCTATCCTTCCCTGGGATCCACGGCACCAGGAGGCAGGAGTTTCTCCTTCTCAGCTACACCTGCCCTGTAACAATACAGCTATCGTCCCTCCCTTCTATGACTCCCTCCCTGCATGCCTTTCCCCACCACACACACACACACACACACTCCTGGGGTTCTTGGGGTGGGGACAACTATGTGACATGCTTTACCATGACCAGGGGGACTAGCTGACACCGCTCTCACTGGCTCAGAGAAAGAAAATAGAACCCAGAGTTTAATTACCTGTAGGACAAGCTGCCCTATCCAGACTTGTAGGTTCACGCCTCCTAGTCTTTTCCAGAGATTGCTTATTTCACTGGAGGGAACCAGGCACTCCTGCACTCGTACTGAAATTTCACATTGACTTTCGACCTCCTTGATCATTGGTAAAATGGAGCCGTGTGTGTGCCCTTGGTCTGTCCTCACCTTTAGATTGAAGTGTCTTTCCTTGCAGCCCTCCTACTTGCCTTGATTGAGGTTCCTGGCAGCAGGAGCTCTTTCTGTTTGGGGCACATCTCTCCTCTCTTTTCTAAACTCCCCTTCACAGCCTCGCTCTCTTAACCCCTGACCCTGGATAGCTCAGAAGGACGCGGTGCAAGAGATTGACATACAATCAAGCTCTGCTCCTGGCTCTCAGCTTCCAGTATATTTGTTGCTGCTCTAGTCTACAAACTTGGGGCCCAGATCTGGAAACTGCTCCTAAATTTAAGTGAATTTTTAAAAAGTTTTAAAAAGTATCCAGTGACTGTCTGAGGGAGAACAAAGTAAAAAACATTCAGCAGCTAGAATGGCTGCCCACACATGCTTGAGAATTTAAGGACAAGAGAATGAATTACATACTCTTTCAATTCAGAGGGTACTCTTTCCCAATCCATGTCATATAATCAGTTATTTCTCCTTAACAACATTCACTTAGAATCAGAACAGTTGCCTGGAGCGAGGTAGGGGGTGACTGGAAAGAAGGGCATGAAAGACTTTTTGGAGGGAAGAAATTTGTTCTATATTTTAATTGGGGTGTTAATTACATGATATATTCATTTGTAAAAACGTATGAACTATAGACTTAAGATCTGTGCGTTTTAATGCATATAAGTTATATTTCAATTTTATTTTATTTTATGTTTTTGGCCGCACCTCGTGGCTTGCAGGAATCTTCTTCCCCCACCAGGGATTGAACCCGGGCCTCCGGCAGTGAGAGCACCATGGAGTCCTAACCACTGGACCGCCAGGGAATTCCCTATATTTCAATTTTAAAGTGGACAAATTAAACCAATGATTAGGCATACTTGGCTAATGTCCCTATGCTACAGTGTGTTGAAAAGAAGTTAGTCTGGAAAAGAAAAAGCATAACCCTACGGTGAAGGCAGACACGTGCTGCAAAGGCTAAGAAAACGGAGAGGAAAGCAGCCGACATTGCTAGCGGGCTGAGCTGGGATGCTTCCAGTTGTGGGGAGCTGAACCTCTTCTGTAATGTGCTTAATCACTTACAATTGCGCAGTCAGCTAATTACAGTCATTAGGCTGGCCTTAGTTGAACAGGCTTGGGAATCCCTTGAAGTCATTCCCTTAGCTGGTTGGGTTGGACTTGTCTGAGTCCAGCGACCTCCTCAGATTGCGGCCTGTGATGGTGCATTCCTGGTGCTTCAGAAACGATCTGTTTTCACCATGGGGTGTTTGGGCGTACGTGACTAATCTTGGAACCGGTGAGTCATGGGTGTCAGGTCTCAGAGCACAGGGAGAGCACTTGCGGGCTCTGCACTGGCTCTGCTTTCTCGGTGCACCAACCCAGCCTTGCTTAGGTCCAAACCAATCACATTTTGGAAACAGGATTGTTCCTGTTGCTTTCGTTTGAAAGAGCAAAAGAATTGAAACAGTCTGCACGACCATCAACAGGAGACTGGTTAAATAAATTATGGCTCATGCACATAACATAATACTGAAAAAAGAACGAGGACACTTATCTACGTACTAATTTGGAAAGAGCTTCAAACTATACGTAATCTTAAATCAAGAAACAAAACATAGTGTGCAGTATGAGTGTTAGTATAAAATATAGGGTTGTATGTTTGTATTTGCTTACATATGTATGAAGAAACTTTGAAAAGAGACAGAAAACTTAAGAACAGTGGTTGCATTTCAGTTGGGAGGGTGTAGAGGTGTGGGGGGCATTGGGGTTGGGAAGTGGGTGGGAGAGACATGGAGTAGGGGGAGAATTTTCACTGCAAACCTTTTCAGAATAGTTGTTTAAAAATCATGTGAATGGGGGGCTTCCCTGGTGGCGCAGTGGTTGAGAGTCCGCCTGCCGATGCAGGGGACACGGGTTTGTGGCCCGATCCGGGAAGATCCCACATGCTGCAGAGCGGCTGGGCCCCTGAGCCATGGCCGCTGAGCCTGCGCATCCGGAGCCTGTGCTCCGCATCGGGAGAGGCCACAACAGTGAGAGGCCCGTGTACCGCAAAAAAACCCAAAAATCATCATGTGAATGTAGTACCTAATGGAAGATCGAAATCTATTAAAATGTTCAAAATTTTTTAAAAGTAGGAAAAAGTTTTAGGGAAAGGGGGCTCACCCTATGCAGCGTTCCCACACAGTGGTTTGTGAAGGTGTCGTGGGAAATTCAGGTACTTAAAACAGTAGTGGAGGGCTTCCCTGGTGGCGCAGTGGTTAAGAATCCGCCTGCCAATGCAGGGGACACGGGTTCGATCCCTGGTCCGGGAAGATCCCACATGATGCGGAGCAACTAAGCCCGTGCACCACAACTACTGAGCCCGCATGCCACAACTACTGAGCCCGCGCGCCTAGAGCCCGTGCTCCACAACAAGAGAAGCCACCGCAATGAGAAGCCTGCGCACCGCAACGAAGAGTAGACCCCGCTCGCTGCAACTAGAGAAAGCCCGTGTGCAGCAATGAAGACCCAATGCAGCCAAAAATAAATAAATAAAAATTGAAAAAAAAACCCACAAAAAAACAGTAGTGGAATTTGTCTTCATTCCTACTTTCTTACATTTAAGGGATAAAATAGATATTAAACGACTGTTTTCCTGTAACAGAGCCCTGGTGGTGTGGGGCACTCACACTGGGCAGCCTGTGGAGAGGAGGCGTGCAGGCTCTGACCCAGTTGCTCAGGCATCTTCCCACTTTGAAACAGCCCCTCCTGAACTGCTGGTTTTGACTATCACACAGTTATGGGTTGTTTTTATTCTTAGCCACATGCTGTTTAATATATACGCCAAACGGTCCAGGAATTGACAAAGATTCTTCGCTTGACTGTCAAGCTTCCTTGTTTTACCAAACTTTAGACAGGCTCCTGAACCTTCTCCTAGGCCCATCTGTGCATTTCCCTGTAAGATCCAGCTTTATCAAGAACCCAGCTAAGTTGGTTTAGCAAGAACCCGCATCCTCCACATCTGATTGCTGGATATCTGATCAGGCTCCTCAATCGCCAACATCCCCCAGGTGTTGTCTGATCACCCTGGCCTGTCTTCAGCAAGAATCCTTTTAGGTTAGTTTAGCTAGAATCCTCTTTACCCCTAATGTTTCCTCTTAATTATTTTCCATACACTCACCTCCCACCCAGCTCCTTGGCTGTAAATTCCCACTTGCCTATGGTATATTCAGAGTTGAGCCCAATCTCTCTCCCCGCTGCAAATTCCTACTGCAGTGGTCCCTGTACTTATAGCAATGGGCCTGAATAATGTCTGCTTTACTATTTTTTTTTGTTATACGCGGGTGTTTCACTGCTGTGGCCTCTCCCGTCGCGGAGCACAGCCTCCGGACGCGCAGGCTCAGCGGCCATGGCTCATGGGCCCAGCCGCCGCGGAATGTGGGATCTTCCTGGACTGGGGCACGAACCCGCATCCCCTGCATCGGCAGGCGAACTCTCAACCACTGCACCACCAGGGAAGCCCCTTGCTTTACCAACTTTAACAAATGCCATGAATTTTTTTTCTTTAACAGAATCAAAAAGAATACTGACGTTGAACACTACTAGGTAATGTGGAGCACGAAAATCATAATTCTACAAAAGTGCCTCAGAATTTTTTCTCCAGGTCTGAAAGTTATGATTTATCAACCTCTTAGCTAGAAAATTAAGCTCTTCTACTTCAGAACCTAGTGTTAAAGAGAAAATATTGCAACCAGTATATAAATTTTCTAAGTATTATCAATAAAGACTAAGCTTTGACTTAGAAATGAAAGATGCAATTATTAAGTAAGCTAGTTGATTTTTACTATGGGTTAGTAATATCAAGATGGTCTAAAAGTACTTGAAACACCATAGCTAATAAATTAGATGAAATTGCAGAAAATGTGGTCCTTTTTAATTTAATTTTTTTCATTTCAAAATCTAGAAGTCATTTTCAGGCGTATGTATGGTAACAATTTAGTGAAAAATGGATATTAATATAGTATCTTGCTGAATACATGTTACAATGTTGGGTTTATCATTCATTTATTAAGCAAAAATAATAACTAGAATTATATAAAGTATACATGTGATAGGCACCATCTTAAGTACTTTACATATATTAATTCATTTAATCCTCAACAACCCTATTACATATAGATACTAGTATTATCCTCATTTTACAAAGGAGGAAACTGAGGCACAGAAAAGTTAAGTAACTACCTCAAGGTCACACAGTTAGTAAGTAGCAGAGCTGGGTTTCTAATCCAGACATTCTGGGTCCAAGGTCCATGCTTTCAACCATAAACTTACTATTTGCCAGGAACTGTCCTAGGTTCTGGGAATACAATGGTGAATTAAAGAAACAAAGATTTTGCTCTCATAGAACTTACATTCCAGTTGGGGGATACAAATGATTAAACAAACAAGTAAATAGAAATATGTTAGGTGATAAAAAGTACAAGGAAGAAAAATAAAGCAAGATAAGGGAATAAAGAGTCCTTTTAAGACAAGTTAAGGAACAGGATAGGTCATATTTTGGTAGGATGATCAGGAAAGAATTCCCTAATAAGGTGACATTTTGTCACAGAACCACACAAAGCATGGGAGTGAGCCATGAGGATGTCTGAGGGGTGAGTGTTCCAGGCAGAAGGAAGGGTCAGTGCAAAGTCTGACATGGGACAGTTCTTGGCATGTTAGGCGAATACTGAAAGGAGGCCTTTTTTGGTTGGAATAAAATTAGAGAGGGAGAGGGCAATTGAAAATAACATCTGAAAGATACCTGGGGGTAAGATTATGCTGGGTCTTAAAGAGCAATGTAATAATGTTGGATTTCATTCTGAGTGGGATGAGAAGCCATCAGAGGGGTTTGAGTTTAGAAATAACATGATCTGACTTTTGTTTTCAAGCAAAGAAACAAACAAACAAAAAGATCACTGTTAGATGATGTGTGGAAACAGAAGATCAGCTCATTGGCTACTTAGAATAATTCAGGTGAAAGAAGATGTTGGTTTGAACTCGGGTGGCAGTGATGCTGAGGCAAAGATTGGCTGATCAGGGTGTATTTTTCAGATAGAGTGGAAGAATTTGCTCATGGATTTGATGTGAAGTATGAAAGAAACAGAGTAGTCAAGGGGAATGCCAAGGTCTTTGGTCTGAGCAGTGAATGAAGGCCACTTATTTGAGGCAGGGAGCCTTAGGGGAGGAGCAGGGATGGGTGGTAAATCAAGGGTTCAGTCTTGGACATTTTGAGTTTGATAACTAGTGGACATCGTAGTGAAGATCCTTATAGGCTGTTGGATTTGTGAGTCTGGAATTCACAGGAGAGGTTCGTGGCAGAGTTAAAACTTTGGAAGTTGTCAGGTTATGGGAAGTGGATGAGATCACTAAGAGAGTGGGTGCAGACAGAGAAGGGATACAAGGACTGGGTCCTGAGGCCCTCCAATATTTAGAAGTCAGGAAGATGAGGAAGACCCAGCAATTGAAATTGAGGAGAAAACGCTGGTTCTCAAAAGGATAACTAGCAGAGTATAATGTTCCAGGGGCTAAATTTAAAAAAACTGTTTCAAGAAGGAGGGAGTGGGGTGATATTAGAGAAAATGGCAAAGGAAGGGCATTTGAAAATTCTGTCCTCCACAAAAACAATGAAAAAACTGGCAAAAATATTCAGAATCAACTTTTTTTTCCAGAACTTTGCAAACTAACCAAAGGCTTGCAGTAACCTGGGGAGTGAAGAAAAATGGCTGAATCTCAGTAAGAAAAATGAGCTTTGTGGTGGTGTAACTTGCTTTAGTCTCACCTGTGCCCTGCCTCCACCCCCCCCACCTCCAGCTATGTGGTAGCTTGAAAAATAACAGTCCACATTCCTGGTTCAGCCTGGCCATGGGAGCATAATGGAACTGGAACTTTTTCAAAGCCAAATTCTCAGAGCATTGTCATTATTTTACCTGTCTGGTGGTTCTCTAGAAGACTCCACTGGCAAGGCTGTCTGTATGTGACCTGACTCAAGCTTACCCAGTGTGAAAACCATTTTTCTTAAGAAGCATCTGTCAAAAAAAAAAAATTTACAGACATATGTTTTAACTTCGCAGCTGCCTGAGGCAGTAGATCACAGTTGAGACAAACAATAGACTAACCAGAAAGCTTAAGGAGAGCTGGGGAATGAGACATCCACAGGGACTTTGAAAATCTAACATATTCTTGGGACTCTAGAAGGCCACACACATGGCAGGGCTGGGCATATGCTCAGGGAAGGCACTAAGATCTCACCTCTGACTGTGCGGCTCTGCACAAGCAGGAAGTTAGGTTGAGGAAGAGTTGTCAACTGCCTGGCTGAGTGTTGAAATCATGCCCCAGCGTGCACAGAGTCCCTCAGCAAAGACTGGATGATTTATTAGTTCCATGCATTTAAGGAAATCTCTGTCTTATCATTAGCTCACCACTAAGCTAACTGAGTAGAGACTTCAGTGGCCACATACAACAAAATCAGACTTTACAGAATTAGTTCAGAAAAGTCACTAAGCAAACAAAGAATAATAGTACAATAAGCAGCAGCAACAACAAACTCTGGGTTTATATGCGAATGATGTCTCGCCAAGTAAGGAATATCAATAAAAAGATAGAAAGTGTTAAAAAATAGTCAAGTAGAAGTTCTAGAGTTGAAAAATACAATAAGTAAAATGAAAAATGCACTAGAGGAGCTCAACAGTAGATTTGAGCAGGCCAGAGAAAGAATCAATGAAATTGAAGATAGGAACCAATTCAGATGATCCAGTCTGAAGAAAAGAAAGGAAAAAAATGAAGAAAAATGAACACAGCCTCAGAAATCTGTGGGATATCATCAAATATAGCAACATACCTATAATGGGAGTTCTAGAAGGAGAAGAGAGAGGGGGAAAAAGACATAAAGAATATTTGAGGAAATAATGGCAGAAAACTTCCCAATTTTGATAAAAAACATTAATCTATATGTCTAAGAAGCACACTGAAGTCTACATAGAATAAACTCAGATAGGAGAAACAACTAGACACATGATAATCAAACTATCAAAAGACAAAGACAGAGAGAATCTTGAAAACATCAAGAAAGAAGCAACTCATCATGCACGAAGATCCTTAATAGGACTGACATCTGATTTCTCATCAGAAACACGGAAGGCAGAAATCAGTGGCATGATATAAAGTACTGAAGAAAAAAACCCCCTGTCAATGAAACATTCTATATCTAGAAAAACTATTCTTTAAAAATGAAGGAGAGGGGGCTTCCCTGGTGGTGCAGTGGTTGAGAGTCCGCCTGCCGATGCAGGGGACATGGGTTCGTGCCCCGGTCCGGGAAGATCCCACATGCCGCGGAGCAGCTAGGCCCGTGAGCCATGGCCGCTGAGCCTGTGCGTCCGGAGCCTGTGCTCCGAAACGGGAGAGGCCACAACAGTGAGAGGGCCGGGTTCGCAAAAAAAAAAAAAAAGAAGAAGGAGAAATTAAGACATTCCTAAATAAACAAAACCAAGGGCATTCATCACTAGAACATACACTCTCTAAGAAAGAAAGTATGTCCTTCAGGCTGAGATGAAAGGACAATAACTCAAATCCACATGGTGAAATAAAGAAAATGGTAAGAGAAACTATATAGGTAAATATAAAAGGCAGCATAGGTATATTTTTGTTGGTAACTCTTATTTTTTTGCCTGATTTAAAAAATAACTGCATAAAGCAACAATGATAAATATGTGGGGATGGGCATAAAATGAACAGAGATATAACTTGTATAATAATAACAGCACAAAAGAGGGGGGAGAACGGAGCCATATAGGAGCAAAGTTTTTGTATATTATTGAAATTAAGTTAGTATTAATTTGAACTAGAATGTTATGTTAATTATACCCCAGGGCAACCACTAAGAAAAAAGAAGGGAGTGATCAACTGGGTCAAATGCTGCTGATAGTTTAAGATGAGATCTGAGGATTGACTACTTGATTTGGCAACATGGAGATCACTGGTGAGCAGTTTATGGGAATGATGGGGGGTAAAGCTGACTAGATTGGTTCAAGTAGAATGGAAGAAAAGGAGGAGAAAATGGATATAGGCAATTCTTCCATGACTTTGCTGAAAATGGGAGCAGAGAAATGGAGATGGGATGAAGAGTGAGAGACAGTTAAAAGGTTTGTATGCTGATAGGAATAACTGAGTGGAGTGAGAAAAATTGATAATTGCCTTCTCTGTGTCTGCTATTAAGGAAGAAATTTTGAGATCAGAGGGGAATTGCTGCAGCATCATGCTTCTCACCCAAACGTCCCAGGCATTGGCATCTTTGCTTATTGGGAGAATATGTATGTACATACATGTGCATGTATGTATACACAGATCTGTGTGTGTTTTGAATAATACTGTATTAATATATTATGCCCATTAAAAAAGATACACAAAAATGTAAATTTTTAGAAGTTTAAGATAAATTTAAAAGAAAGTCGATAATTAAGATGACGTATCATATAATCAATAATATCTCAGGCACTCAGACACTCGGAGTGAGGTACATAGTGAATAAATCCATGCTTCAAATATCTTCTTGCTAATTTTGAATTTTCTGGCTGTCTTTTTATCAGCTGCAGTTAGATTCATCCTTGCTCTTACTTTGTAGTGAGTTTATACCTAGAAGAGTAGTAACGATTGTTATTCGTTGTTTTCTCGTCGTTCACTCTGCCTTTATTATTAGTATTATCTTCCAACTGGTTTTTTTTGGCCCAGATTTCTTTTTTATTTTAACTTTATTATGAAGAATTTCAAACAAACATAAACAGAATATGAACCCCACTATATATATCCATCATACCTTCACAGTTATCAACTCATGACCCATTCTTCCCTCCAGCCCTGTAGCATTTGGAAACTAATCCCATGCATTTTATTATTTCATCTGGAAATAATTCAGTGTGTATATCTAAAACATAAGGACTCTTTAAAAAAAAACCTAACTACAATGCCATTATCATAACCAAAAAATTTGAAGGAATCTTTAACTTGAAGTAATGGGGGAATCTTTTTTTAAAAAAAATTTTATTGGAGTGTAGTTGATTTACAATGTTGTGTTAATTTCTGCTGTACAGCAAAGTGAGTCATTTATACATATATCCACTCTTTTTTAGATTCTTTTCCCATATAGATTATTACAGAGTACTCAGTAGAGTTCCCTGTGCTATACAGTAGGTCTTTATTAGCTATCTATTTTATATATAGGAATGTGTGTATGTCAATCCCAATCTCCCAATTTATCCCTCCCCCTGCTTTCCCCCTGGTAACCATGTTTGTTTTTTACACCTGTGACTCTATTTCTGTTTTGTAAATAAGTTCACTTGTACAATTTTTTTAGTCCGCATATAAGCGATATATTTGTCTTTCTCTGTCTGACTTACTTCACTCAAGATGACAATCTCTAGGTCCATCCCTATTGCTGCAAATGGCATTATTTTGTTCTTTTTTTAATGGCGGAGTAATATTCCATTGTATATATGTACCGCATCTTCTTTATCCATTCCATTGTCGATGGACATTTAGGTGGCTTCCACGTCCGGGCTATTGTAAACAGTACTGCAATGAACATTGGGGTACATGTATCTTTTTGAATTGTGGTTTTCTCCAGACATGCCCAGGAGCGGGATTGCTGGATCATATGGTAGTGCTATTTCTAGTTTTTTAAGGAACCTCCATACTGTTCTCCATAATAGTTGTACCAACTTATATTCCCACCAACAGTGTTGGAGGGTTAATGGGGGGAATCTTTGCAATAAAAAAGTCAGGTCAGGAAAGAAGGGTGTTTTTAGCACAGTAAAGCTGAGGTCATAATTTCACATTTCACATAATTTCATATTTCACAACTTGCACAAACTAGTTGGGGGGTATTTCTCCAGTAAACTAGACTGGTGGTCTCTGAAGAAAAACTAATGTTTATGGTACTGGGTAATGCTGGTCTTCAGGTACTTTAGAGAAAAGCTAACCCTGGCATTGCTGGTGGAGTGAGACTGAACTGGCATAGAAGTACCCAATTCCCTCCTCGCTAAAGCACCACATCCTCTCTCCCCTTCGGCAGAAGCTGGAGCTGATGAAAATCACACCCTCTTCCCAGTGAAGTCTCACCAGGTAGAGTTTGTACATTATGGGAAGGGATGAACTGGGGACTCCATTATCCTATGGGCAGTGGTAGAGGTCACTACGCTGGCAGGGGTTGGAGGAACACAGGCAGTTAAGGGAACAGTTAGCTTAGGAGGGAGCAACGCACACCCCTTGAAGGCCTAACCCAGGGGGCTGGAACTTTCTCTCCTGTGTGGTAAAAGGGAGCCAGTTGCCTACCCAAGGCAAGTTCCCAGTTCTTAGCCCCACCCTGCTTGGGGCAGTTCCTTGAAACTTGTCAAAACCTCCTTAATTCTCTCTCAAAATATACGTTGTACTTAATGTGGAGATGATTGGGGGTGGGGCGTGTGTACAGAATTTGTACTGGTAAGAGTATGTGAACGTTCCTGCAGAGGAGACCCGGCAGCGCAGAGGACCCGGCCAGAGAAGCGCACAGCTGTGCCACCCCGGTCCCGCACGCTCCGCTTCTGCGCTGCGGGGGACACGCTGCCTCAACTCAGGTCCCACGGCCGGGACGGCCTGGACGCCGGGCTCCAGCGTCCATGAGGAACGGTGAAGCTCGGTTCACGTCTGGATTTCATCACAACCCTCTCCCCCCATTGCAGGCATCAGCATACAACGGTCAATTTTCCTAAGTAGTAATAGTAAACAAGTTTCCAAAATGTTAAATGTTAATTCCTCAAAATCACCTCGGAAAAAAGGACAATCCTTTGGCTTGAGTATCTAGTTTTGTGGAAGAGTCACTAAATTGTTCTGATTTCCCTTTTCTCCACCGACATCCCTGGACAGATTTGCAGACCAGGGAGTGGAAACGGTCAAGACAACCGGGTCTCAGATCTGATATCTCGGGCTGACGAGGAGATTTGGGGCCACTCCGTTTGGGAGGAGGCACTTCCTCAGGGGGCAGTTCCCTGTCTTCCGCTTCTTATCGAGCCGGCCGCCCGCCGCTGAGCCCGCTTCCGCTCCTTCCACGTGCTGGCCTGTGCCCGCTACTCCGAGGAGGGCCGGGCCCCCGCGAGGAGCCTGGCTAACAGGGGTATACGACGCCGCACGCACCGGGGCCACTGCTCGGGCGACCCAGCCTGGGACGCGCCCATAGGGCCAACACTCGTAGCCAGAAGAGAAACGCGACATGTGGGCGGGGCCGGGCGCCGGAGGCGGGCCCGCACTCAGCCAGCCCACAGCGCTTCCACCTTCTGTGGGAGTCTTTTGTGGGAACTGGGAGGGGGCCCTCGTTACATAAAGGAGAGCACGGGCCAGCCCGCGGCAGTCACGTCAGTTCCTTCCACTGCCTCCCCTCCAGTCCCGCTCGGAGGCCCGGCGAGCACCGGCCGGGACGTGACATCCAACCGCTGGTCACCGCGGCTGCGCCCGCCGCCTCATCTACCGAAGGGCTAGTTCTCGGGGTGCAGCCGCATCGAGCACCCACGCCTGCAGCCCAGCCTTTACCCAGCCTTCCCAACCACAGGAAAGGGCTGGCGGTAGGGAAGAACGGGAGGGGCCCGCGCGCTGGGGCGGCCTCCCATTGGCTCCTCTCTCTCTGCCCTCCGTCCCGATTGGCCGCGGGTCGAGCGCACGGGCCGTGCACGCTGCCCCACGCCGCGCGACGTTGGACTGGGGGCGGGGGAGGCGGCGCAGCCAATGGGAGTGGCCTGCGGGGCGGGGCTCCCGGCGCTGGGTCTCTGGGCTAGGGCGCGCTGGTAAACAGATACGGAGTGCATGCCGGGTGTCTACGCTACGGCGAGCGCGCGGAGGCCGCGCGAAGGTGACCGCGGATCCCAGCTTCCTGCAGCCGGGTAAGGCTGCCGCCCACCGCGTGCCCTGGGCGCCGTCTGCCTGCGGCCAGATCTGTGCTCACCACCCGCTTGGGCCCTTCTTGTATCCTCAAGTAACAGCGCGGCTTCCCGTTTGCGAGTTTCATTTGCCCCAAGCTCCGGGCGCCCTGCGGCTGTCTCCTACCCCCGTGCCCACCTTAGCCCATACCTGTCTCGGGGAGGGGACGAGGGCCGCGTGCTGGTGCCTTGTCTTTTGGTCGACAGTACTGCTTTCTTGCCTCGCTTTCTCATGATAATATTTCTCTTCACGCCTAGACCCCTTTGCACTGTCTCAGGGGCGCTAACTGCCCCTGGCCCCAGGTTTGTGCCAGGACTTTGACTCGCTTGACCCGAGCCAGCTGTTGGGTTCCACAGTTGGGGGTTTTGGGTGAACTTGGGAAAGAGGACCCTTCTTGGTCCTTTCCTCCGTTGGCTTTTCTTTGGCCCCTCCTCCTACTTCTACAATCTCCGGGGGTCTTGTGAATGGTTTGGGCTTAATTGCCTAAACTCGTGCCTTTGCCCATCTCTGCCCCTCTGCCAAACCCAGGCCAGTTCTCCCATGTGCCTTGTGGGATGGAAAATGCTGCGGGGGCAGGCCTGGATGCTGGAACTGTCCATTTGGACGGCAGGTGCCAGTCCTCTGAAGGGTGAGAGACTTAAGTGCAACCTCTCATCCAGGGTAGGGCCTGCAGCCCATTGGAAAACTTGTCCATGCTCACTTGCACCTTGGGTGTGCGTGACAGAAGACTGAGGAGCTGGGCCTGCCAGGTCTAACTTGTTGCCAAAGGATTTGAGCATGCCTGATGCCAGCCTGCCAGTTGTCATGCTGTGCATGGGTGGGTCATGCTGGCAGGAGGGCCCATCTCCGGAGAAGAAGCAAAGCAGGGGCTGGTGGTTCTCAGGAGCAGCATCTTTAAGACTGGTGATGATTTTGGGCATTTTCAACTTTGCAAATAATGCAGACAAGGCAGGGTTAGGATTTTGGGCCTGACCTTGGGCAACTCAAAGGAAAAGTGAACTAAGGTGAGCACTTACGTGTGTGTCACATAAGACAGCGTTTCTCAACCTTTAGCAACATCCCTGGCCTCTATCCATTAGATGCTAGTAACCCCCACCCCCCCCAACACACACACACACACACACACACACACACACACACACACACACACACACACACACACACACTATTTGTGACAACCAAAAATGTCTCCAGACATTGCCACATGTCTCCTAGAGGACAAAAGCAGCCTTGGTTGAGAACCAGAGGTAAAACTGTAAAAAGAGTCTTCCCATACTGCCAGAGGCCCCCTAGGACCTGTCCATGACTGGCTGAGAGGTTTATGTAAAGGGTAGCATCTCTGTCCTAAACCAATGATAGAAGCCCTGTAGGTTGGGCTTTAATGGAGTCCCCCACTCTGCACCTGGGGGGATAGGAGTGAGGAAACCCATGGTCATTTGCTGTGCCTGCTGGGTGCATGGCAGTGACTGGCTGGGTCCAGAGTACAAAAGAAGTGGGAGACTTGTGGTTTCTGTCTTTGGGGACTTTGCAAGACTGTGGGAGATACGCATATGAAATAACCATGGGGCAGTTTTTAAATAGTGAGCAAACAAATTTATACTGTCTGAATGCTGGCAGAAAGGCCAATTCAGTTATCCATAAGTGGCTTTTCCAAGGTGATGCTTTGCTCATCCTTACTGATTTGCTGAGATATCTCTTATGTCTTATGATGTGGGAGGGTGCCAGGCCTGGGTCTGCAGAGAGTAAGTGTGTGGCTGCATTTCAGACATATATGTGGGTGTATGTACATGTGCCATGTACTCCTCCAAGAGAGGGGCTACCCAGGAGCACAGAATGGACACTACAATTTGTACAGTTCTTTTACAGTTGATTGAAGCATCAGAGACAGTGAGCCGTTTCTTTTTGTGTGGGGAAAGACACTACTTCTGAGTCTAGATTTTGCCTTCACTGTAACCCAGAATTTATGCCCCAAACCTCAAAGTCCCAAACTGGTGGGGACGCAGAAAAGTGAAGAATGGTGATCATTGTACAGGGCAAGGAAAAACATCTGAAACCCCTGCCATGAATTTCTTTTTCTTGTTGTTAATTGATCCTATGGGGATGTATCAGGATCTTCCCATAACATTCCTTGGTTAGTTAGGGTGTCTTTTGGGTGCCCTTTCTTGCCTATAGAGAAGAATCTGGACAGGGAGGTCACTTCTCTTTTCTCAAAAAGAAGTTTACAGGAGTGTATTATTGAGAAGCTCCAAACTTGGCACGATAATTTTCCATCAAGAGCCGTGGATACTGAGTCATTATCTTTGTCAGTTGAAACAAGAGCTGTGTGCAAAATTAGACAGGAATATTTAGAGAGTTGTCTTGATCTGACAGTGGCATCTGGAAATAGTTCCAGCATTCTTGCTAAACAACAGCCAGGAACCTGGGAGAGCCAGTAGAAAGAAGAGCCAGTGGGAGAGGGGGAGTGCGAGGGCCCTGCTCCTTGAGGAGTTGCACCTATGTGGGGGATGGGGTCCACCGACTCTGAGGCAGACCCTGATGTGTCTGGGTGGGCTGCTCCCCACACTTTTCAGACCCAAGTGGGTGTCCACTGGTCTGTCCACAAGCATGTTTGTCGTGGGGTTACAGGCTCCTGAGCCCTTGACCTTTTGCTTTGAGGTCAGGGGCCCACAGAATATCTAACATTGGAAATGACCCTGAAAGTCTCTTTTCATTCTCCATACTTGGATTTCCTTTTTTTTACTCTGTGCATGTAGAGAAGGATTCATAAGAAAGCTGAGTGTTTTTCACTCACCTTGCCCTTTCAGGGTATTGTAGAGTCTGTTGTAGTGAATAGTGACTGAGTTCTTGTCTCCGGAGTCCTCGACTTGCTTTTTTAAAATAGCCCATTTCCATCTGGGCCGAGGGAGAGGGGCTGCACTTGCTAGAAACCTGGAAAATCCCTGTGTGCTCTAAGGGTTGGTGCTTCTCCACATCCTGCCCTGAAGAAAAGCCCGCTCTGGAACTGTGGGTTATTCCCTCCTAGTTGAACAAATATTGACTGATTGTCTGCCTTGAGCGTGGCATTGGAAATATAAAAGTGAACAATTCCTTGGTTCCCGGACCTCAGGGAGTTGTAATAAGGGGTGTGCAGATACCACCTAAACACCCTCAGTGTGCAGATCTAGGGCTCCGGGTCTAGATCAGACCACTTCTGGCTGGTGGAAACGGCAAGGCTCTTGGAGGAGAAGGCGTGTTAGCTGGGACTCTGAGCATGAGAAAGATTTCAGCAGGAAGAGGCAGGAGTTTGGAGGGGTGAAGGGCCAGTGCTTCCCAGATGCTCTATGCTGAAGGCCAGGTTTTATTTTTTCCCAGTTTGTTGCAGACCAGCGCTTTTGCAAAACACAGTAAAAATGTCCTGACGGTGCTAAATTGCTGTGAAAGTTTCTGAGCCCTTACTCCTGTTAGCTCACCGAGGATGACAATGAGTCCAAGGACCATTCTTTGAGTAGCATTGGTCCAGGCAGTGGGCTCTTCGAGCAGAGGCATTGGGGTGGCTGAGTGTCTGGTAGGGGTGAGTGCAGTCTGGCCGGAGGGTAGGGAGTGGCAGGGGAGCAGCGGGAGGCTGGGCAAGGGAGCAGAGTGGGGTGAGTCCCCCACCCCATTTCCTGTTGAAGCAGCTTGTCTGATCTGCCCTTAGGAGTTTAGGATAGTCTGAGCAGCATTGCTGCCACTGGGCTTCCGTAGCGTCGGGGTGGTGGGGGGCAGGAGGGCTTTGGCATAGGCTCCTGGTAATTTTCACCTGACAGTTCAGTTCAGGCCAGAAAGAGTTCCCTGGGCGCCCACAACTCAGCTGCAGCCTAGTGGGCTCTGACAGAGAGGGAGGTGGCTCCCTGCCCTGGCATGTGCACAGTGGACGTGGGTACCTGTGGGTACTGGCAGACCGTGCAGGACCTAGGGCGGGTGCAGTCCTCTGCTGTGGGAACCCAGGGCGCAGCGGTGCTGGTTCTGCTGGAAAAGGGCTGGGAAACCGCCTTCCTGTGCTGGGAGGTCTAGGAGCTAGGGCCTGAAGGAGGAACAGGTTTCCATGGGAGAGAAGGATCTGAAGCTGACGCCAGAGCAGGGAGGGCAAAGGTGGGCGCTGCTGTGGGGAGGAGAGGGGAGGGCACTCAGGCAGGCAGGCTGTGCAGAATGGGTCTTGGAATGGGTCAATTTGAGAGATCAGGGTGGATGGGGAGGGAGACCCGTGAGGCGGCCTGTGAGAAGTGAAGGCGGCCTGAGTCTCAGGTGGCGGGTAGTGGGGAGGTGGAATGAAGGCGTAGATTGAAGAGGTTATAAACCTGTGCAGGTGGACTCTCTGGAATACGTTACTGCTTGGCCACTGCGCTGAGATTTCTAGTGGAGGGAGCGTGGGGACTGTTTGGGGTGGATGGTGGTGTCACCAATGAAAACAGAGGGGGCGGGGCTGGGCTGGCGGCAGGAAGACGGTGATGTTAGTTTTAGACGGGAAGGGGTTGAGGTGCCTGCGGGACTTTTTTCCTATCCTTTTTTATTAAGGTACAATTTGCATACCGTAAATTCACACTTTCTCGTGCGCGGTTGTGCCGTTTGACAAATGCATATAGTCATGTAACCATTACCACAGTCAAGGTCCAGAACGGTTCCGTCCTCCCCGCCCCCCCGGTTCCCTGTGCCCCTTCATCGGTGCCTGTGGGACTTGGAGGGAGAGACGTGGCGTGTGTGTAACTGGATTTGTTCTAGAATTGGGCCAGTGGTTGAGATGGCCTGCCCAGCCTGGGAATGGGATGCACGGTCCTGGGGGAGCTGCCAGCCCGTGGGGAGGCTGAAGCAGCCCAGGGGACAGCGTAGAGAGCAGGGAGGATGGGGGCTGGGGACCAGGCCTGGGGACTCCTGTGGAGGTGGAGGGGGGGAGGGGGAGCTGGTGAGGGAGGTTGAGGAGCGGCCGGGTGAGACATGGCAACCCAGCAGAGGATTTCAGGGGAGAGGGTGGGACCCGCTGGAAAGGCTGAGGAGGGTGGTGTTGACTCAGGTGGGTGGAACCATCAGGTGGCCGTGGTGAGTGCCACAGGGGGAGAGCTCGGGGTCGGGGCAGCCTGTGCTGAGGGAGAAGGGAAGGCAGGGTTGGCCGGGATGAGGCTGAAGGAGAAGCAGAGTCAACGGGAGGTTTTTCAGTATTTGGTACGTGAAAGCCGAGAGCG
Organism: Globicephala melas; assembly: GCF_963455315.2. Classification (NCBI taxonomy): domain Eukaryota; kingdom Metazoa; phylum Chordata; class Mammalia; order Artiodactyla; family Delphinidae; genus Globicephala; species Globicephala melas. Next base: position 23,671,134 of record NC_083314.1, read on the forward strand.
GGGTTTGTGGGCTTGAGGGGGAAAGCTTTTGTGGAAGGAGACATTGAAGGCAAAATGAAAAATAGGTCCGGGGCAAAGTCCTAAAGGAGGAGGGAGAGGGAGGAGGGGAATGGCCAATGCGGGGAGGAGATAGGATGGGGGGGGAGGGCTGAGACCGGACCGAGGGTTGAGGGTGAGCACATCTGATTGCCTCTGTTTTGAGGAAACAAGAGGTCAGTTGCAGTGAGTGAGGCCCTCTGCTTGATGTGAGAGGGGGAGGCTGGGCTGGGGGTGGCGCTTGAAGGGGAAGCCGGGCTCCTGCCAGTCTCTGAGGAGGGGTGTGTGTGTGTGTGCGTGCGCGCGCGTGTGTGCGTGTGTGCGTGCGTGCGTGTGTAACGGGGCAGGATGGGTTTCCTGGCCGTCTGAGAAGGGGCGCGCTCCCTGCCCCTCCCCCCCGCTGGATTTTCCCAGAGGTGTTTGCTGGCCTGGGAAACACCTCACCGCCCCCGAGAAGCTGGTCTGCCCCTCCACACTTGCTATTTTCATAGAACGTCTAGAAGGGTTAGTACTCAGATTCTTTTGTGTATGATTCTTTCTAGAACCTGTTAAATCCCAATTCTCAGCCCAGCCCTTCTGTGCTCAGGGTAAACGGCCGTGTCCTAATCTCTGGGAACTGGAAATCATCTAGGTCAATCACCTTGTTTTACACATGAGGAAACGGGGAAACTCAGGCCCAAGGGAGAGCGGATGTGCCCAGGGTCACATGTGGCGGGTGCCCAGGGTGGGCCTGGAACCCGGGCCTGGCTGGCCACCCTCCTCCATCAGCCTCATCGTAGTACCCTTGTTGTCTGGGAACCGGAGGGCCTGATGGCAATGATCCTGCCGTCTGCTGGGCGGGATGGGAGGTCCTGGGGTCTGTTCACACACCCAGAACTTTTACATTAAATCCAGATCCTGGGGTCAAGCCGGTGTTTGCTTTCTGTCTGGCATGTTTTCTCTGCGTTTGGCCCGGGTCCTGGCTCAGGGGAGGGTGAAGGTAAGAATAGGTTGCCCTGTGACCTGCAGGTGGTGACTGTTTGACAGGTGCTGGAGCAAACATCTCCCCATCTGTCTGAGATTGAAAAAGCAGTTTGTGGCTCTTGCCCCCTAATGTGTATACAGCCAGCATTTGGTAGAGCAAGGGCTGGGCACCACGTACAGGTCAGGCCTGCTGTGCCCCTGTTCCAGCGCGCGTGAGCTCACTGGCAGCCAGGCCTGCTGTCTTTTGTCCCTCTTCCCTCTCACTCTTCGAAGCAAGGAGTGGGACCGAGCAGAGGACGCAGTAGAGGTGCTGCATCCTGGGTGTGCCGCCACCCCTCCCTCCCAGTGTCTGTGTGCGCATGTGAGCAGGCTCCGGGCCCCTGTGAACGACGCTTTTCCTCCATCTCCCTCTTCTGCCCTCACCCCATTTAACACAGGGCGCTGCTGCTGCTGTGTCCAGGGCTCTGGATGGTGGCGGTTTCAGGGTGATTGGTGACAGGAAGAGCGTTTCCCAGATGCTTAGCATCCCTGGTGTCTCTTGGGTTCTGGGTTCTAGAAGAGGGAGCTTGAGAAGCTGGGGAGCCCCTGGGCACCCGTGGGTATTAAACTGCTGGTATGGACATGGTACAGCACCAACCCGCAAGGGGAGTGTAGGTCTGGGTAAGAGATCCTCTCTCCAGGAGCGCACCATGCAGCCTGGGAGACGGGACAGGTACTCTAAGAGTCCTATAGGGCATGGCAGGGCGACCTTAGGCCATTAAGAGATGAGGGACTTTAGAGGACAAGAGGTGACTTCAGGATGGGGGGCAGACCCTATGGAGCGTCTAACATTCCATCAGGATGGGTAGGATTTTGGCAGAGGAAAGGGTGTCCCGGGGGTGGAGGTGGGAGCAGCACGTGGAAGTAGGAAAGTGTGTGTGTGTGTGTGTGTGTGTGTGTGTATGTGTGTGTGTGTGTGTGTGTGTGTGTGTGTGTGTTGGGGCATGAGCCATTCTGGCTGAAGCGCTGGTGTGGGGTGGAGATAGTAGGAAATAAAAGCTGGAAAGATGTCTTGGGGTCCACAGTGAAGGGCCTTGAAGGCCAGGCCTGGGCCCGTGGCCTTAGTTCTGCCGGCAAAGGAGAGTGGAGGTCAGCGAGGAGACAGTCGCCTCTTCCTCTGAACATCCTCTTCTCATTTCTCTTCCTGAGTATTGTTGTGTGTCTAGGATCGTCCCTGGTAGGGGTAACTCACTGGTCTTAAAAACTATTGGGGTTTTGCGTACGCTTGTAGTGCCAGAGGGTTGCACGGGACCTCGGTGGCAGGACCTGTTAATTTAATGTCTGCACCAGTGATGTGCACAGGTGTCCGTGCCTGGCCTGTGTGTGGTGTTTGGGGGTGCTGCGGATGGAGGCAGGTTCTGGGAGTCAGCGTGGCAGGACTGGGGGCCGCGTACCCAACAGCTCCTTCCAGAGGCGCACGCCCAGAGTGGACTCAGTGTGGGGCTCCTGCCTCTTTCTCCCACTTACGTCTGAGACAGAACCGGGGTGGGATCGCTGGTGCTGAGAAGCCTAACACTCTCAACCTGGTAGCTGAGGAGTTTCCAGAAAGGGAGTTTGGCCAGGTGGCCTTTGAGAGCCCCGTCAGCTCCTGGATTTTTAGGACTTATGATTTTCTGCAACCAGGTGGACACACTTCTCAGGGCATGAACCTTGCCGTGTTTCCAGGAGAATGACTTTTGTTCTTTTTTCTAAGGCATTTCTTTCTTTCTTTTTTTTTTTAATTATTTTACTTATTTATTTTTGGCTGTGTTGGGTCTTCGTGGCGGTGCGCGGGCTTGTCTTATTGCGGATCACGGGCTCTAGGCGCACAGACTTCAATAGTTGTGGCTCGCAGGCTCAGTAGTTGTGGTTCACGGGCTTAGTTGCTCCACGCCATGTGGGATCTTCCCGGACCAGGGCTTGTACCCGTGTCCCCTGCATCGGCAGGCAGATTCTCAACCACTGCGGCACCAGGGAAGCCCCCAGGAGAGTGACTGTTGTTACTGACCTGGGGGCAGGTTTCTTATCTGCTCACTTCCTAGGCTGCAGGAGGAAAGGACTTGAGCCTGGGGTCAGACAGGCATGGATAGGCCTGCCCCTGACAGCGTTGGGACTTAGAGGAGATTTCTTTACCTTGGGAGCTGTGTCTCATCAGCAGATGGGGACAGTAATACCTCACAGGGTTGCTGTAGGATTAGGACTAATAAAAAGTGATACACACAGAAGGGGAGTAACAACTGGTAGCTGTTCTTGTTATTAATACTATTTCACTGAAGTGTTTAATCTGAAGTGAAAGTGTTTTGAAAGATTAAGGATGTAAGAACTGATGAGGAGCATTTTGAGGGGTGCGGGCTCTTACTTGGACGTTGCGGTACCCCAGGCCGTGCACAGTGCCTGGCATGTAATGTAAGTGCTCCATAATGGTTTCAGTGTTGAACCGAGCCTGGGAAGGAGGCTGGTAGACGAATGGGGCATATTCATACTGAAAGCAGGCAGGACTCTGTCATAATGTGTCTTGAGCTGCCCATGGGATACGTGAGAACCTACCAGAGCACCTGGCACTTAGCTGGCACTCAGTACCACTGGTGGAGTGACTAAACTAAGTTATTTTAGATGAATGATCCGGAAATTATTCTAGAATATCGCCCCTCTTCCCAGCCCAATGATGTATCTTTTAAAAATAGCCACTGCATTAGTTTCCTATTGCTGCTGTAACAAATTACCACAAATTCAATGACTTAAGACGCCACAAATTTATTATTTTACAGCTCTGGAGGTCAGAAGTCTGAAATGGGTATCACCTGGCTGAAATCAAGGAGTCAGCAGGGCAGATTCCCTCCAGAGGCTCAAGGGCAGAGCCCCTCCCCTGGCCTTTCCAGCCTCTGGGGGCTGCTTGCATCCCTTGGCCGTGGTTCCTTCCTCACAACTGCATCACTCCAACGTCTGCCTTTCTCACATCTTTCTCTCCCTCTTCTGACTCAGATCCTCCTGCCTCTCTGTCTCTCATAAAGACCCTTGATTACATTGGGCCCAGCCGGATAATCCCCCCATCTCAAGATCTGTAACGTAATCACACTTTCAGCAGTCCCTTTTGCCACATAAGAGAACATAGTCACAGGTTCTGGGGATTAGGGTGTGAACATCTCTGGGGGGCCCTCAGTCAGCCTCCCAAAGCCACCCACAGTATTTTGGCCAGATTTAAACACAACCCCTTAAATATCTGATTTTAGTTTAAGATAAACTCCTCAACTACAGCTGCAGGGTTCCCCACCAGGGTTCTTATTCACCTACCTGTGTGACAGTACAGATGACACTTGTATTTGTGTGGTCAGGGTCCGTCTGTGTGTGGAGGTAGGTGGGGAAAGAGTCAGAGGTGTGTGAGATGTGAGCCTTATTATTGGAAAGACTTCTGTGTGCCAAAGATAACTTACAAAACGGGGCAGAATCTGACCAGCAGTGGAAAATTTACATCAGCTGATGGGAAGACAAAATCATAAGAGCCAAGAGTAAGTTAGGGCCTGATTAGAAATGTGTCCTTGAATATATGTGACATGTTCATGCATTTCAAAGTACTTCTGCCTCTCTTATTTAGATTGGACATAATAAGAACTTACGCTGTCATAATATCCAGGTGAGGAAACAGATTATAGGAAACGGGTTCAGGGACAGGCCTGGAGTGGCCTGGCCGGGTGGAGCAGAGCTGATGCACAGGCCCGGAGGCAGGCCTCATTCAGTTTTAGAAGTGCAGGGATGAAGGGTTGGTGTGAGAGGGAAGGAATTGGAGCAGCGCTTACATGGCACAGGTGTAAGCGGAGGCTGGTCGGGAGGCCTGGGTCCTGACTTCAGACTCAGGAGTTTGGAGCTTATCCTCTAGAAAACTACGAGCCATTTGAGCCGGGGCTTAACATGATGAAAATGGATTTGGAGAAGGTTAATCTGGCAGCAGATGGGCTGTAGCTTGGAGACAGGGAACTTGTGGGGGTCAGAGGGGTTCCCCAGCACTGTCAAAAGCCTGTGCTTACCTGGCGAAAGCCTCCTGTGCTGTTATCTCCTCTGAGAGTGGTATTGACCATGGTGAGGATTACCAGCGGTATTTATGTCCTGGTTGTCTAGGCACTCCAAGCAGGCCGCCAGCACACCAGACCACCTCTCCTGAACGATGCCTCACACCACAGCCGAATCAGCCTCACTGGCCCCCGAGAGAGGGCGAGTCTGCTCTCCCTGAGTCAGATCTGGTACCAGGTGCTGGGGTAGAAATCGGTAAGAGGGTTGTCCACACTGGTCTCGCCAGGTCTGAGTGGCTTGGTGAGCCCTTCCAGAGTGTCCGTGTGGTCTTAATAATGATCATGTCGGCTAATGGTTTTGAGGACCTACTGTGTGCCAGGCACTTGGGTCCTAAGTACTGTTATATGGATTACCTAACCCACTCCTCTTGAGAACAGATGAGGGAAACTGAGTTGCAAAGATGAGCTTCAATGACTACTTAGGTTCACAGCAGAGTCGGGATTTGAACCTGGGGCGCCCAGCTCCAGAGCATCTTGACTGCTTCATCAGTATCACTTCCTTTAATGTTCTAAGCAGAAAACTTGGGTGGGTTTTTGGTCAGGAAATGAAACTGCCCTCAGGACCCCATGCTCAGCAGGTTGGTATTTGTCATCAGTTATGTTTGCTCCCCAGTGGGAGGAAAGACCACTTGGGACCCTCCGTGCTACTCACCTGTGCGTTGGAGTCCGGGCCGTGCAGTTTCATACACAGCATTGGGTTTCTCTCTGGATTATCATTAGAGGCTGGAACTTCTCCTTCTGCTGCTTTTTTATCCCCTCCTCCCTGGCCCCAGCCCAGTGCCCACCTTGGGGCAACACACCAGGGAATCCTAAGAATGTCTTCTTCTTTTTTTAAATAAATCTATTTATTTATTTATTTATTTTTGGCTGAGTTGGGTCTTTGTTGCTGTGCGCAAGCGGGGGCCACTCTTTGTTGCGGTGCGCAGGCTTCTCATTGTGGTGGCTTCTCTTGATGCAGAGCACGGGCTCTAGAGGCGCGTGGGCTCAGTAGTTGTGGCACATGGGCTTAGTTGCTCCGCGGCATGTGGAGTCTTCCCGGACCAGGGCTCGAACCCGTGTCCCCTGCATTGGCAGGAGGATTCTTAACCACTGTGCCACCAGGGAAGCCCCTAAGGAATGTCTTCTTAATCACCCATTGGGTGGAGAATTAAGGCTTGCAGTCTAGGACATCAAAACACACTCTTATTTGTTTTCTCTTTTTATCTGTTAAATGGTTGCCTGGCTCCTGAGCCATGATAGATTCGAGTTCTAGCTCTACTTGTTATTCATTGTGTGACTTTCGGCAAGTTACTTAACCTCTCTGTGCCTTAGTTCCTTCATCTGTAAAATGGGCAAAATACTAGTACTTACCTTTTAAAAATGAGTCAGGTAATACACATAGAACACTTAGCACACAGCGTGGCGTATAATAAACTCCCAGTAAATAATAGCAGCTATAGTTATCATCACATTGTGCTGGTTTTCTGCTTCTCACAGAATAAGAATGTTTGGGGAACTGGTGAAATTCATTGGAGGAGAATGTCACAGTGCCTGCTATTCAACAAGCTCTTGAGTGTGTTAGCGTAAGAGTGTATACGTTTTAAATGGTTCCAAGAAAAATCCCAATAGTCCAGAAATGGCTTTTGGAGGAACATGAAGTCCTTAGCCCAGGAGACAACTTGAGGTCCAGAAACGAGCTCCTTTCCTTACGGGGCACAATTCCGCTGTGCCGCCCCACAGTAGTGGACATCGTGTCTGCCTGTGTCTCCCCTCCAACCGCCCCCCCCCCCCCAGAACTCGGCTGCCCTGTTCTAGGTGACCCAGTAAAAGGTGGTCACCACAGAACCCTCCCTTTGTCCCTGGGGCCTCTGGGTGGTGGGCAGCTCTGTGCCTGGTGAGGTACCCATCTTTTGGGGTCAGGAGCAGAGCTGTAATGGGGGGGTCCTCACCCCAACACCGGCCTTGTTGGGCTGCTCTGATATAACTCTAGTGACCTTTCCGGATTTCCTGGGACAGTTGTGGTTACATTTTACTCTGTTGCCCTAGAATAAGGGTTAACAAACTTTCCTTGAAGAGCCAGATGGAAAAAAAAAAGAGCCAGATAGGAAATATTTTAGGCTTTGTGGGCCATAGTTCTCACTTGCAACTGCTCAACTGTGCTGTTATAGCTTAAAACCAAACCAAACCAAACCCCCAAACCCCAAACAGCCATAGATAGTGCACATGTAGATGAATGAGCTGTTGCCAGTACCTGAATGAATGAGCAAGGCTGCGTTCCAGTAAACGCTTATTTACAAAAACAGGCAACAGGGCTGCATTTGGCCCCATGGTTTGCTGACCCCTGATCTAAAAGGGCACCAGTCATGTTACGGAAAAACCCAAACAAATTTTTTGCCAGCCCATACATGTCTTAACTTTCGGTTCAGAAAAATGTGATCCCTGCACTAACTACATGATTCTAAACTAGGATCCTGTTTTGGGGAAAGTACCGTTAATTATTTCTATCTTTGAACACAGGGGCCGGCATTAGACCTGCCTCTGCCAAGTGGTTTTCTCACCACTTTCTGAGAAGCACAGTTGAGCCTCTTTCCCAAAAGTGGGGTGGCCGTGTTCCACCTTCCTGGTGGCCTGTCAGGGGCAGTTGTTTGCTGATGAAGGACAGTGGCTAAAGGGTGTAGAGAGGTAGTATTTATAGCACTCTGATTTGCTATCTAACCCTCTGCCCATCCCGCCCAGGACAAACGCTTCAGGGATGTGGGATAGTTTCTTTAAATCACACCTTTGTGTGCTTGCTTTTATTTTAACAACAGATATTTAAGATTATTTTTATATAACTTATTTTCTGTTATAAAAGTAGTACATGTTCTTTGTAGAAGATTTTAGGAAATAAAGTAATAAGAATCTATCACCCCACCACCCAGAGAAAACCACTGTTCCTCTTTTGCATGCTCTGTTTCTATCATCCATCTCCCTCCCTCCCTCCCTCCCTCCCTTCCTCCCTTCCTCCCTCCCTCCCTCCCTCCCTCCAAAATAAAGGATAATACTGTTTTGTAACCTGCGTTTTTCCTACATGGGAATATATAGTAAACTTTCTTATTTGTCAATAAATACCTTCCACAGTGTCATTTTAGATGGCTGCATAGCAGTCCATCTAATGGGTGTACCACTATTTATGTAGCCAGTCTTAGACAATGTTGTCATTTACATTCTTGTGGCTGCATTATCACACATCCACGGTTAAGGAAATGCAGTTTGACAGAATTTGGCTGCATGCTTAGATAACTTTCAGGCAGGATGGCCTGGGAAGGAGACAGGGAAAGGGGACTTTAGTGGTAGACATGCAGGTTTGGGGCATTCCAGAGGTGACTTGCAGCTGTGGGGAATGAATGACTCTGGTGGCCTGGTTGACTCACCAGGCCTGGCGGGGGCTGACTGACAGGGGAGGGGGAGGCTATGAGGTGGGGTTTGAGGGGGGACAGAGGCTCTTTATATCTTCCCCTGGGTTCTTCATGTTTTTAGTTGCCTTTGAAAATTGATATGTATTAGGATGTTTCTGAACCTGCTGCCAGACGGACCCGGAAGCCAGACCTCACTATGTAGAAGCCTGGAGTGCCTGAGATATTTGAGTGATGGGCCCTGGGGTGTGCTTTTAAAGGCCGAGGCGAAGGGTACATCTAAAGAAATTCATGGATTTTGGGTTCAGAAGTCTAAGTCTTTCCCCTAACACATATACTCTTCTGAGTCCTTGGAGGAAACAGTCGACTGTATTTCCTTTTTCTAAGAGGAAAAGAAAAATTTCAAGAATGTAAAGGAACTTTCCAGTGTCCACACAGACTGTTCCTGCCCAAAGTAAAAAGATTGTCCTTGGCTGGGAGGGGGCAGAGGGCCACCTGTGAGCCCCTGCCCTGGGGCCTCCCTCTTTCCCGGGAGTACTAAAGTGACAATCTTGAGATTCCTCTGGTGGCTGGATCTGTGGGCCATTGTCTTTAAGCCCATTCATTTCCGATGTTCTTTTTCAGTTTCTTGAGGGAGTAGTGGGAAAGGAAGGGGCAGGTGGAAGGTTTCCACTTAAGGACAAAGCCAGACTTTTGGGGAGGGAGTAGCAGGGAGAAACTTTTAGGAAAGGATCCCTGTTTAGACTTCCTGCCTGACCTTGGGCTTGGGCCACCTCTGTTCCCTTTTCCCCTCTTCCTCCAGAACAGGGTTCTTAAGGTACGTTTCTAGGACCACCAGCAGCAGAAGGTGGGAATTTGTTAGAAATAGAGGTTTCCAGGCCCTATCTTAGACCTACAGAATCAGAAACCCAGGGCGGCGGTACAGCGGTCTGTGTTTCAGCAAGTCTCCCGAGTGGTTCTGATGCCCACTAAAGCCTGAGAACCCTGCCTCAGACCAGGCTCCTGAGAGACCTTTGATTCCATGTGCAGATTAAAAATGCAAGCAGATGTGAGTCAGTTCCAGAAATGGCAGGCTTTCTTAAACCTTGGGGGGACCAGCTGAGCTCATTTCTGTCTGCTCTGTGTCAAGCACGGTGCTAGTTGCTGGAGATACAGAGAGGGGACAACAGATGTGGTCTGTGCCCTCCTCTGGCTGACAGCCCAGTGTGGCGGGAAGACGGGTACATAGGCAGGTTTAGAGCATGGTCACTGCTACCTTGGGGAAAGAACAGGGAGCCGTGGGGGACATGGATGGGCTTTAGGGATGGGACATGTTGGGGAGGGCATCCCAGAAGAGGTGCTGTTTGAGTTGAGATCTGGTGAGGAGGAAAGACATGCGTTCCTGTGCAAGGCGGGGGCCAGAGAGGCCAGTTAGGGGCTGCTTCGGTTGCCCAGCTGGGAGCACCCTGGGGGACTAGGGGAAGTGGGAAGGGTTGGAGAGACGTGGGGGGTGGTCGCAGTGCTTAGGACGGGGAGCATGGGGTGGGCGGGGTAAGGGGGGTGAGGTCAGTTCTGGACATGCCGAGCTTGATGCCTGTGGGCCATTGGCTGGTGCGCATGCAGCAGCTGCGGGACGAAGCCCGCTCAGGAAAAGGCTTTTCAGTGAGCTTCACACACACTCCCCAAGACAAAGGGCTTGCTGGGCAGCTTGCTTTTGGGTTCTTACACCAGTCATCCCATGGCTTCCGAGGCAGCTCAGGATGGGAAGAGACAAGAGGAGGGCGTGCTGGCTTTTAGAGGTATAGACACTCTGGCTCTGCTTGGGTGGGAGCTGGTCTGCCTTGTCACACTTTATACTTACAAAGGGGGTTGAACAGTGGCTCAGTAAATTCATGCACTGTCCCTGGCTTATTGTCACCTCATGAGAAGAGACAAGTGACAGATGGTGAGTTCTGGCTGTGAAGGGGGGACTTGGGGGTGCATATGGGAACCCTCCCCCCAAATAAAATTCCCCCATGTGGGTCCTGGTGGAAAGGTTTATGATGCCTTCATTTGCTTAGTGCTTGTCAGGATTGCCTCTTTTATGTATGTATGTGTGTATGTATTTATTTTTGGCCGTGCCACACGACTTGCAGGATCTTAGTTCCCCGACCAGGGCTTGAACCTGGGCCACTGCAGTGAAAGTGCTAAGTCCTAACCACTGGACCACCAGGGAATTTCCATATATTTTTAAAAAGAACACAACTCATTGCTGCTGATACATCTTATTGCATCTGGCCAGGTAGGCATCACTTGGTGGTTTTTTTGTTTGTTTGTTTTGGTTTTTTTTTTTTAGTTTTGGAGACTAGATTTGAAGGTCCTCATACCCCAGATAATTTCCAGCTAATGGCGTCTCTGAGTCTGTTTTTCAACATGAATGAAATGGTATCTCAGAAATGTCTTCGGGAAGGTCAGAGAGTGAGGGTTCAGCAGGAAAGTTTCCTCTTGGAGCTTGAGGGCTCATGTCAGGGGACACTGGCTGTGCTTCTTTTTCAGTCTCTGTCCCTGGGGAGTGGTGAGCTGTATTTATTCCAGTTCTTTCTCTCTCTAGACAACAACTTTGTTCACTTCCTTTATAGCACTTTAGCATGTTAGGGCTGGAAAAGGGGCCTGGTGAGCCACCTGAAGCCCCCTCTTGCTATGGAGGGTGAAGAGGCGAGCAGCACACGTAGTGTCAGTGGCTGAGCTGTCCAGGCTCCCAGGCTTTGCCGCTGCTCAGCTGCCTCCTCTGCACCTGGTCCTCGTGTGTCGGCCTCAGTGGGCCTCTGGCCGTCTCCGTGGTGTCTGTGCCCGTTATAGATGTGCCTGCGTGCTCCTGCAGCTGTGAGCACCCCGGGGCCAAGGGCAGGTTTATCCCAGAACCTGCACAGACTAACCCAGAGCACTGGGCGGAGACATCAGTGAACAGGTGTTCAAAGAGTTGACCAAATGACTATTTTGGTGCTGGTACCTAGTGGGCACTCCCAAATGTGAGTGCCCGTCCTCCACCCTCACCGCTGTATTCATTGGTGCTCGCTCAGAAGAGACCGGGCGGCGCCCAGGCGTTCTAGGGCAAGTGGGTGAAGAGCCTGAATGCGCCCTCCATCCCTGTATTGCTCCTCCGTGAGGTCCCGAAAACCCATTCAAGGACCAGCAGGGTGAAGCGGGGTGGGTGAGGACTCTAATACTTGTAGATGAAATCGTGGTGAGGATAAGATTTTAAACTTGTGATTAATGTATCTTGGCTTTTGAAAATCAAAAGCCCCCAAAACACATTTTTGATTTTCATTTCCTTAAGGTCCTGATGAAAATGCGTGCTGGTGTAGCTGAGTGCCTGGCGCTCGTGCATTCCTTTTGCGGGGTTTGCCCCACCATTCAGGACAGCTGAATTCTGAGTCACGTTGGGATCCTGGTGCATTAGAAGTAGGGTTTATGAGAGCCAATTTTTGAAAACCAGGAGGTGAACGAAGTTCTGGAAAGGTATTTCCTCTGGCAGTTGTTTGCCTTCCCACCCCTGCTCCTTGAGGGTAGGCACTCCTTTGCAAAAGAATACCTGGTATTGACTAAGGTCACTTTGTACCCAGCAGAGCAGCATGTGGGGAGGTTTGGGGACAGCGTTCCTTGAACATTAGGTAAATAATCCTTAAGGGGGCTGGCACGGGCTGCGGTTTTGAAATGTGCATCCACCTGTGAATCTGCTCACAACGACAGACTGTTTATGAGCAGCACCTGTTAATGTGAGAAGGGGAGGGACTGCCCCATAGTAGCGGGATGGTAGCTTTCCGTGATGTCATTTCCATGTGGATGGAGCCTGCCTTCCCAGGGAGCTGGCTCTAGTTCTCCTCCTCCATGACGGCACTCGCTGTCCCGGGTGAGACGGGAACCCATGGAAAGTTCTCCGGTATGAGGACACAACCGTTCAGGCAGGAAGAAAGGCATAGCTAATTAATTTTTAATGTGTACTTTTTAAAGATGACGTATTTATTTTCCACTTTGAAAGTGGGATATGTGAACTAAAAGAGTTAGGAAGGGCTTCCCTGGTGGTGCAGTGGTTGAGAGTCCGCCTGCCGATGCAGGGGACACGGGTTCGTGCCCTGGTCCGGGAAGATCCCACATGCCGCGGAGCGGCTGGGCCCGTGAGCCATGGCTGCTGAGCCTGCGCATCTGGAGCCTGTGCTCCGCAACGGGAAAGGCCACAACAGTGAGACGCCCGCGTACCACAAAAAAAAAAAAAAAAGGAAAATACAGTTAGGAAAATACTGCAGGAGACCATTATTACTCATATGTCTCAAATGCAGGAATTTAATAAAAAACTTGGTCAGTTTATTTAACATTGTTTCCTCTTTTGAATTTTAAAAAAATCATCGTCATAAAGTAGGTATAATCCTGACCCATCACAGAACTATGCTCAGAGTTGACATACTTAGAGACCAGAAAAGTTAGGACTGGAGTCTGGTGGGTGCCAGAGCTGCAACTGCAGAGTGCAGGACCAGAAATGGGTATTTCACAATGAACTGCAGAGCTAGGGCAGGGGAAACTGGCCAAAAAAATCACTTATCAGCTTTGCTCTAGTGAAACTTTAGTTTGTGGGTATGATAACTTGGGTGAGAAATTTAGGCAGAATTAGTTTTAAGCCTGAAAACAAAGTCTGAGTTAAATAGGTCTTATATCCGTTACCAGACAAGGTGAGGTTTTGAAATTATCCAGGTTTGTGGCTTATGGGAGACCGTTGCCTTGGTTATCCGGATTGGATTTAGAGGTGAGCAAGGGGAAAGCCTGTTTCTGGGGACCCCTGGGGCAGTGGGGTATGGTGGATGGTCCACCAGCAGGGGTCTCTCTGAACAGATGGGGCTGGGGCCCTGGCCTCTGCCATTGCATGTCCCTGATGTCTCTTTCAAAAACCTCTTTCCTTAAGAGTGAAATGTGTCTGTGTGTGTCCGGGGCCAGGGGCAGGGGAGCTGTTGAGAGCTGGCAGCAGCTGCATCTGAGCTCTGATGACATGCTGTTTTCCCAGTCCTAGACATTTGGTCTATGGGGCTCACACTTGTTGACTGCCATAAGGTGCAGAAGCCCAGAGTGGAGCCCAGGGTGTGAAACAGCACCAGGTGATGGGCAGGGCTAGCTCCCCCTTCTCTCTCCTGTCTCCTTCAACGGTTTGGTCACCTTCCAAAAACCTCCTTGGCTTTGATTAGGGTACAGGAGGTCCACTTGTGTCTAATCAGTACCCTGTCCCTATGGGGGTGCCTTGGAGTTGGTGGACTGAGCATCTGGGGAAGCAGTGTGGTGTGGTGGGCACAGAGCAGCGGAGGGCAGGTATCAGACCCCAGGGCCACTGTTCGGGAGCTGAATGACCTCAGCCAGTTAGTTAACCTCTCTGACTTTGGTTTTCTCCTTTGTGAAATGGGGGCAATAACATCCATGTCATTGAGGTTGTTTATAAAGATTAAAAGAAGATGAAGCCCAGTGCCTGGGCGCTGCTTTCCTGTGAAGGTGAAGGGTTCTTAGAGGGCAGGTTGTGGTGGGTCATTTTAACTTTCTAGGCTTCTGTGCATTCCTGGGTTTCTCTGGCTATCACTACAGCTCTCCTTTTAAATAAAAGTAGCTCTGTCTCATGCTCAGGAGCAGAGCGGATCTGGGCAGGAGTCTTTGGACTGACTGGGGCTGGTTCCCCATGAAGGGCAGGTGGGAGTGAGCCTGAGGTTTTTGGAAGGCACGAGAGTTCTGGTTCAGATCCTTGTCAGTGCTCTCGCCTTACCTTCCTGTCTGTGCTTCTGTTAATTCGGGCCCTTCTCAAGTCAGCCTCCATGCGTCTGTGCAGAGATTTGTTCCTGCAGGTCTCCTGCCTGCTGTGCCTTCCACACCTGCTCCTCTTATCTTATCTCTGAGACTCCTGGCAGATCCCAGCTCCTCCCTGCCCCCTGGCCAGACTGCTCCCTCCCCACTCTGGGTTCTCCAGCTCCTTTCCTTTTTGTTTTTTGTTCAGCCACCTTATTTTACCTTATCTTATCCCTCCCAGCACACAGTTCCAGGTAGGTCTTGAGAAATGCTTGGGAGACACACCCAACCCTGTGCAGCACCCTGTGTACTCTGGCTTTCCACTTCTTTGACCCTGACATAAACACGTTTTATGCTGTGACCCAGGAGAAAGAAGAGAGCGCATGCCCACGCGGAGGGGAACCAGGTTTCAGCTCCAGTCCTGCCCGCAGTGTGCCCTGATGCTTCTGACATCATGTTGGTGTTGTTTTTAATGCTGGTTAGGATTTTCCAAGTGCAGTGCTCTGTGGTCTGGACTGCAGTTTGAAAACACTGGCTTGGGGAAGAGTTGAGTCTGAGGGGGGGAGGGGCTCTGGTTGTCCCTTGGTGGGTGTCTGTCAGAGGCTTCATTGGGCAGAATAAGAGTGGCTGGGCAGGGACAGGCAGCCCCTGAGGAGTTGGGCTTGGGGCCCCTGGGTCCCTGCAGGGAACTGCTACCGGAGCAGGTGTTCCTGAAACCATGCACCTCAGACTGGAACTTGAACCCATGTGGCCAGGACTCAAACCCGGTCAAAACCCTGATTGGGACTTGAACCCATGCAGCCGGGACTCGAACCCGGCCAAAACCCACAGTCTTCTAACTGAGATCACACACCTGGTTTCAGGACTTAATGAAGCTCAGGTTCTTTTTTTTTGTTATTGTTGTTGTCATTGTTTACCTATTTTATTTTTTCCCTTTAAATCCTTTTATATACTGAACCATCTCCCTGTTGGTTTTCAGGGGGAAATCTTTTTATTTTTTAATTTTTTATACAGCAGGTTCTTATTAGTCATCGATTTAATGCACATCAGCGTATACATATCAATCCCAATCGCCCAATTCATCCCCCCACCACCCCCCACCGCCACTTTCCCCCCTTGGTGTCCATACGTTTGTTCTCTACATCTGTGTCTCAATTTCTGCCTGCAAACCGGTGCATCTGTACCATTCTTCTAGGTTCCACATACATGCGTTAATATATGATATTTGTTTTTCTCTTTCTGACTTACTTCACTCTGTATGACAGTCTCTGGGTCCATCCACGTCCCTACAAATGACCCAATTTCATTCCTTTTTATGGCTGAGTAATATTCCATTGTATATATGTACCACAACTTCTTTATCCGTTCGTCTGTCGATGGGCTTTTAGGTTGCTTCCATGACCTGACTATTGTAAATAGTGCTGCACTGAACATTGGGGTGCATCTGTCTTTTTGAATTATGGTTTTCTCTGGGTATATGCCCAGTAGTGGGATTGCTGGATCATATGGTAGTTCTATTTTTAGTTTTTTAAGGAACCTCCATACTGTTCTCCATAGTGGCTGTATCAATTTACATTCCCACCAACAGTGCAAGAGGGTTCCCTTTTCTCCACACCCTCTCCAGCACTTGTTGTTTGTAGATTTTCGGATGAAACCCATTCTAACTGGTGTGAAGTGATACCTCATTGTAGTTTTGATTTGCATTTCTCTAATAATTAGTGATGTTGAGCAGCTTTTCATGTGCTTCTTGGCCACCTGTATGTCTTCTTTAGAGAAATGTCTATTTGGGTCTTCTGCCCATTTTTGGATTGGGTTGTTTGTTTTTTTAATATTGAGCTGTATGAGCTGTTTATATATTTTGGAGATTAATCCTTTGTCCGTTGATTCGTTTGCAAATATTTTCTCCCATTCTGAGGGTTGTCTTTTCATCTTGTTTATGGTTTCCTTTGCTGTGCAAAAGCTTTTAAGTTTCATTAGGTCCCATTTGTTTATTTTTGCCTTTATTTCCATTACTCTAGGAGGTGGATCAAAAAAGATCTTGCTGCGATTTATGTCAAAGAGTGTTCTTCCTATGTTTTCCTCTAAGAGTTTTATAGTGTCTGGTCTTACATTTAGCTCTATAATCCCTTTTGAGTTAATTTTTGTGTATGGTGTTAGGGAGTGTTCTAATTTCATTCTTTTACATGTAGCTGTCCAGTTTTCCCAGCACCACTTGTTGAAGAGACTGTCTTTTCTCCATTGTATATCCTTGCCTCCTTTGTCATAGATTAGTTGACCATAGGTGCGTGGGTTTACCTCTGGGCTTTCTATCTTGTTCCATTGATCTATGTTTCTGTTTTTGTGCCAGTACCATATTGTCTTGATTACTGTAGCTTTGTAGTATAGTCTGAAATCAGGGAGTCTGATTCCTCCAGCTCCAATTTTTTCCCTCAAGACTGCTTTGGCTATTCGGGGTCTTTTGTGTCTCCATACAAATTTTAAGATGTTTTGTTCTAGTTCTGTAAAAAATGCCATTGGTAATTTGATAGGGATTACATTGAATCTGTAGATTGCTTTTGGTAGTGTAGTCATTTTCACAATATTGATTCTTCCAATCCAAGAACATGGTATATCTCTCCATCTGTTGGTATCATCTTTAATTTCTTTCATCAGTGTCTTATAGTTTTCTGATACAGGTCTTTTGTCTCCCTAGGTAGGTTTATTCCTAGGTATTTTATTCTTTCTGTTGCAGTGATAAATGGGAGTGTTTCCTTAATTTCTCTTTCAGATTTTTCATCATTAGTGTATAGGAATGAAAGAGATTTCTGTGCATTAATTTTGTATCCTGCAACTTTACCAAATTCATTGATTAGCTCTAGTAGTTTTCTGGTGGCATCTTTAGGATTCTCCATGTATAGTATCATGTCAGCTGCAAACAGTGACAGTTTTACTACTTCTTTTCCAATTTGTATTCCTTTTATTTCTTTTTTTTCTCTGATTGCCAAGGTTAGGACTTCCAAAACTATGTTGAATAATAGTGGTGAGAGTGGACATCCTTGTCTTGTTCCTGATCTTAGAGGAAATGCTTTCAGTTTTTCACCTTTGAGAATGATGTTTGCTGTGGGTTTGTCATATATGGTCTTTATCATGTTAAGGTAGGTTCCCTCTGTGCCCACTTTCTGGAGAGTTTTTGTCATAAATGGGTGTTGAATTTTGTCAAAAGCTTTTTCTGGATCTATTGAGATGATCATATGATTTTTATTCTTCAATGTGTTAATATGGTGTATCACATTGATTGATCTGCGTATATTGAAGAATCCTTGCATCCCTGGGATAAATCCCACTTGATCATGGTGTATGATCCTTTTAATGTGCTGTTGGATTCTGTTTGATAGTATTTTGTTGAGGATTTTTGCATCTATATTCATCAGTGATATTGGTCTGTAATTTTCTTCTATTGTAGTATCTTTGTCTGGTTTCGGTATCAGGGTGATGGTGGCCTCATAGAATGAGTTTGAGAGTGTTCCTTCCTCCACAATTTTTTGGAGGAGTTTGAGAAGGATAGGTGTTAGCTCTTCTCTAAATGTTTGATAGAATTCACCTGTGAAGCCATCTGGTCCTGGACTTTTTTTTTTGGAAGATTTTTAATCACAGTTTCAATTTCATTACTTGTGATTGGTCTGTTCATATTTTCTATTTCTTCCTGGTTCAGTCTTGGAAGGTTATACCTTTCTAAGAATTTGTCCATTTTATTGGCATAGAGTTGCTTGTAGTAGTCTCTTAGGATGCTTTGTATTTCTGTGGTGTCTGTTGTAACTTCTCCTTTTTCATTTCTAATTTTATTGATTTGAGTCCTCTCCCTCTTTTTCTTGATGAGTCTGGCTAATGGTTTATCAATTTTGTTTATCTTCTCAAAGAACCAGCTTTTAGTTTTATTGATCTTTGCTATTGTTTTCTTTGTTTCTATTTCATTTATTTCTGCTGTGATCGTTACGATTTCTTTCCTTCTGCTAACTTTGGGTTTTGTTTGTTCTTTCTTTAGTTCCTTTAGGTGTAAGGTTAGATTATTTATTTGAGATTTTGCATGTTTCTTGAGCTAGGCTTGTATAGCTATAAACTTCCCTCTTAGAACTGCTTTTGCTGCATCCCATACGTTTTGGATTGTTGTGTTTTCATTGTCATTTGTCTCTAGGTATTTTTTGATTTCCTCTTTGATTTCTTCAGTGATCTCTTGGTTATTTAGTAACGTAGTGTTTAGCCTCCATGTGTTTGTGTGTTTTATGTTTTTCCCCCTGTAATTCATTTCTAATCTCATAGCATTGTGGTCGGAAAAGATGCTTGATATAATTTCAATTTTCTTAAATTTACTGAGGGTTGATTTGTGATGCAGGATGTGATCTATCCTGGAGCATGTTCCATGTGCACTTGAGAAGAAAGTGTAATCTGTTTTTGGATGGAAAGTCCTATAAATATCAATTAAATCTATCTGGTCTATTGTGTCATTTAAAGCTTCTGTTTCCTTATTTATTTTCATTTTGGATGATCTGTCCATTGGTGTAAGTGAGGTGTTAAAGTCCCCCACTATTATTGTGTTACTGTCAATTTCCTTTTTTATAGCTGTTAGCAGTTGCCTTATGTATTGAGGTCTCCTATGTTGGGTGCATATATATTTATAATTGTTATATCTTCTTCTTGGATTGATCCCTTGATCATTATGTAGTGTTCTTCCTTGTCTCTTATAACATTCTTTATTTTAAAGTGTATTTTACCTGATATGAGTATTGCTACTCCAACTTTCTTTTGATTTCCATTTGCATGGAATATCTTTTTCCATCCCCTCACTTTCAGTCTGTATGTGTCCCTAGGTCTGAAGTGGGTCTCTTGTTGACAGCATATATATGGGTCTTGTTTTTGTATCTATTCAGCAAGCCTGTGTCTTTTGGTTGGAGCATTTAATCCATTCACGTTTAAGGTAATTATCAATATGTATGTTCCTATGACCATTTTCTTAATTGTTTTGGGTTTGTTTTTGTAGGTCCTTTTCTTCTCTTGTTAGAGAAGTGCCTTTAGTATTTGTTGTAGAGCTGGTTTGGTGGTGCTGAATTCTCTTAGCTTTTGCTTGTCTGTAAAGCTTTTGATTTCTCCATCGAATCTGAATGAGATCCTTGTGTGGTAGAGTAATCTTGGTTGTAGGTTCTTCCCTTTCATCACTTTAAGTATATCATGCCACTCCCTTCTGGCTTGTAGAATTTCTGCTGAGAAATCAGCTGTTAACGTTATGGGAGTTTCTTGTAAGTTATTTGTCGTTTTTCCCTTGCTGCTTTCAATAATTTTTCTTTGTCTTTAATTTTTTGCCAATTTGATTACTATGTGTCTTGGTGTGTTTCTCCTTGGGTTTATCCTGTATGGGAGTCGCTGCACTTCCTGGACTTGGGTGGCTATTTCCTTTCCCATGTTAGGGAAGTTTTTGACTATAATCTCTTGAAATCTTTTCTCTGGTCCTTTCTCTCTCTCTTCTCCTTCTGGGATGCGTATAATGCGAATGTTGTTGCATTTAATGTTTTCCCAGAGGTCTCGTAGGCTGTCCTCATTTCTTTTCATTCCTTTTTCTCTATTCTGTTCTGCAGCAGTGAATTCCGCCATTCTGTCTTCCAAGTCACTTATCCGTTCTTCTGCCTCAGTTATTCTGCTATTGATTCCTTCTAGTGTAGTTTTCATTTCAGTTATTGTATTGTTCATGTCTGTTTGTTTGTTCTTTAATTCTTCTAGGTCTTTGTTAAACATTTCTTGCATCTTCTCGATCTTTGCCTCCATTCTTTTTCCGAGGTCCTGTATCATCTTCACTATCATTATTCTGAATTCTTTTTCTGGAAGGTTGCCTATCTCTACTTCATTTAGTTGTTTTTCTGGGGTTTTATCTTGTTCCTTCATCTGGTACATAGCCCTCTGCCTTTTCATCTTGTCTATCTTTCTGTGAATGTGGTTTTTGTTCCACAGGCTGCAGGATTGTAGTTCTTCTTGCTTCTGCTGTCTGCCCTCTGGTGGATGAGGTTATCTAAGAGGCTTGTGCAGGCTTCCTGATGGGAGGGACTGGTGGTGGGTAGAGCTGACTGTTGCTGTGGTGGGCAGAGCTCAGTAAAACTTTAATCCACTTGACTGCTGATGGGTGGGGCTGGGTTCCCTCCCTGTTGGTTGTTTGGCCTGAGGCAACCCAACACTGGAGCCTACCTGGGCTCTTTTGTGGGGCTAATGGCAGACTCTGGGAGGGCTCACGCCAAGGAGTACTTTCCAGAACTTCTGCTGCCAGTGTTCGTGTCCCCATGGTGAGCCACAGCCACCCCCTGCCTCTGCAGGAGACCTTCCAACACTAGCAGGTAGGCCTGGTTCAGTCTCCCCTGGGGTCACTGCTCCTTCCCCTGGGTCCCTATGCGCACATCTGTTTGTGTGTGCCCTCCAAGAGTGGAGACTTTGTTTCCCCCAGTCCTGCATCAAATCCCAGTAGCCTTCAAAGTCTGATTCTCTAGGAATTCCTCCTCCTGTTGCCAGGCCCGCAGGTTGGGAAGCCTGACGTGTGGCTCAGAGCCTTCACTCCAGTGGGTGGACTTCTCTGGTATAAGTGTTCTCCAGTCTGTGAGTCACCCACCCACAGTTATGGGATTTGATTTTGCTGTGATTGCGCCCCTCCTACCGTCTCATTGTGGCTTCTCCTTTGTCTTTGGATGTGGGGTATCTTTTTTGGTGAGTTCCCGTGTCTTCCTGTCGATGATTGTCCAGCAGCTAGTTGTGATTTTGGTGTTCTCACAGGAGGGAGTGAGAGCACGTCCTTCTACTCTGTCATCTTGGTTCAGGCTCTGAAGCTCAGGTTCTTGATGTCTCATCGCAGGAAGAATTCAGTGAGAGACAGTGGATTTATTTAGAGAGAAACACACTCCACAGACAGAGTGTGGGCCATCTCGGAAGGTGAGAAAGGCACCAGGGTATGGGGTTGTCGGTTTTTATAGGGGTGGGTAATTTCATAGGCTAATGAGTGGGAGGGGTATTCCAGCTATTTCAGGAAGGGGCGGGGATTTCCAGGAATTGGGCCACGGCCCACTTTTTGATCCTTATGGTTGGTCTTGGAACTGTCGTGGCGCCTGTGGATGTGTCATTTAGCTTGCTGACGCGTTACAGTGAGCATATACTGAGGCTCAAGGTCTAGTGGAAGTTGACTTCTCCGCCATCTTGGACCCATTTGGTTCTAATCAGTTTATGTCATGTCCTTGGGCTATGTCATTCTTTCAAAGGTTGTGCCTTGCTCCCTTCCCTCCTGTTTCATTCCTTCCCCAACCTACGGTTTTGCTCCAGAGGGAAGAGCTCTGGACTAAATCAGGACACCCAGATTCAAGTCCTGGTTCTGCCACTTGGTGGCTGAGAGACTTTGGGCAAATCCCTTTACTTGTCTGTGCCACGAGGTGGCTGTGAGGCCCAGGTGAGGAAACATGGTCCAGGCGCACAGCCCTGACTCCATGGACTCTCTCTTCCTGCTCGGCGCCCTGCCGTGTGGGGAGTCACTCCGTTTACCTTGAACCCTGGGCCCTTCCTCTCTTTTCTCTCAGTCAACTTGGATCAGAAGGGGAGGTCATTGGAAAAATCAAACAGCCATAGTTTGGGGTAGAGGTGGCCCGTGTGAGTGCGATGCTGTGTGAGGCGTGGAGCCCCGACCCTGACTTGGCCCACTCTCTTCCAGCCCTGAAGGATGGCTTCCATGTTGGGGGACACCATCATGGTGGTCAAAGGCCTTGCCAAGCTGACCCAGGCGGCCGTGGAGACCCACCTGCAGCACCTGGGCCTCGGCAGGGAGCTCATTATGGCGGCCGGGGCCCTGCAGTCCACGGCCGCAGAGCAGATCAGCATGGTCTTGGGGCAGGTGCAGGTAAGGAGGCCAGTTGGCAGTGGGCAGGGTGCCAGTGGGAGGGGGCCTTGACGTTTCACCATCCAAGGGGAGGGTTTTAAGCAAAAACGAGTGCTGGAGCTGTGGTTGTCAACACGGCCTGCTGTAGCGAAGCGCCATCCACCATGGCATCACCCGCATGGTCCCCACCCCGTTCCTGACAGTCTGAGGGCATGGGGAGGGGGCGTGTGTGTGTGCGCGTGCGCATGTGCACGCATGTGTGCGCCTGGGCATGTGTATGTTGGGAGCTGTGCTGCAAGGGTGCCCTGCTGCCGCACTCCTCCCATTTCTGCTCTGACCTTCTGGACAAGGACACGCACGCTCCTCCAGGCTGTGGGACATCCCAGCCCGCCGGCCTCTGGTCATTCTCAGGGTTAGGATTCCCAGCTCTCCCCTCATGCTCTCTAAGGGTCCAGTGGCGGTACTGTGTCTCTCTCTCTACACAGATACCTTCAGCTTGCAGAGGTGTTCACACCTGTGACCTCTTACAAGCCTCACAGCTGTCCTGGGAGGGGTGCAGACCCAAATGCTTCCCCCTTTCTCAGATGGGGAAACTGAGACTAAGCAGTTCGATGTGATTACTGATTGACAGCACCGGCATCCTGTGTCCTCTTCCCAGTCTCAGACTCCCTGCCCGCCCTCTCTCTGCTGAGGCTGGGCTGTGCCCTGGCAGACTCATTTGGTGCCTTCGCTGGTGAGGAGCCATCGCCTTCCTGTTGGGTGTTTGCCTTGGAGCACCCAGGAAGTGAGGTTGCCCAGCACCCTTGGGCCGCCCAGGAGAGGGGCATGCTAGACGTGGGCAGGCCTCCCTGAAGGGTGAGAGGGAGCCCGGGCTCCCCGCTCACCCCTCTGCTCCCCTCGGACGGGCCTGGCCCCGGTCCTTGGAAGAGGCAGGGCCATCCCCTGGGACGGCCCCTCGGAGGTAGGAGGGAGTGGCGGTCCCCCATCGCGTAGGAGGCGCGATGGTCTCCAGTGCACTCCCGTTCTCTCCCTGCACACTCAGATGTGGGTTCCTCCCCTGTCTGTGAGGGGGCGGAGGCGCAGGTACTCCAGGAACCTCTCTCCCTCTAGCTCCTCAAGGGATTTGTTCACTTATTCATCCGACAGACACTTACTGAGTCTGGTCCCGTTGAGACACTGAGACCCCTTGGCTGCCACATAAACAGCTTATGGTCACGCAGGGCCGGTGGCCAGCACTGGAGTAGTGGGGCAGAAGGAGCGGTGAGCCTGCGGCCGGTGTGGGAGCTACAGGAGTTACGTGGCTCTCGGACCCTGTCCCAGACTCCCTCACTCCAGGGCTTCCCTGGCCATCTGACAGGTGCCCCTTGATTCCAAATAGAATTCATTTCTGCTCCGAGGAGGGTGCTGTCAGGCGGCCTCGGGGCGGCCCTCGGGGCAGGCCCTGGCTCGGGATACCTGCCCTGCCGTTGGCCGCCTGGTGGGCCTTTACCAGATTATTTTAGCTCTCTCGGCCTCTGTTTGCCACTTATGAAATGAAAATAACAGCCTGTCTCTTTCCTTCCTCTGGAGGGCAAATCTTATCTGCTTAGATCCCACAGTGTCTTATAAAGCTGAGAGTGAGAAGGCTTTGGGGTCTACTGCTGTTTCTGCAGAACCTACAGGCCACACTCCGTGCACTGAGTCCATTTCAGTGGAATCGGGGAATCCAGGTCCCCGACCTCCCTTCAGGAGTCAGTGCTGTTCTAATTATAGCCTTCTTGGCCCTGTTCCCCTGGCCCCGTCTGTGCTGCACGTAACTCTGTGACTGTGGGGGGAGCCCTCTTTTCAGATGAGGAAGTGGCAGAGAGGGCTCAGGAACTCTCTCCAGGTCGCGAGGGGTTCAAAAGTGGAAAGAACCTGGGCCTGAAGCTCAGGTCTCGGCGACCGTTACAGGGAAAACATGGTGTTCTCTCCCCCTCCTCTCCTGTCCTGTCCCCCCTGCTCCTGGAAGAGCCGGGCCAGGTCCTGGATGTGACAAGCCCTCTGGGGAGAGCCCCTCGGGTGGCGCGCAAGGCGCTGGCCTGGAGAGGCAGGGTGGCCCTGCCTGTGTGCTGCGCTCGCCTCCTCTGGTCTCCGGTTGTGCTCTTACTTCTCAACGCTTTCCCCATCTTTTGCCCTGGTTCCCCTTCCCCAAAGCCCTGGGAGCTGCCCTTGAGCCCGGATTTACAGGTGAGGAGCTTCCTGTCAGGAGAGTGGTCGCTCCCCTGGTCTGGGCCGGGCACCCAGTGGGCGCTCAGGGACCACGGGCGGCCGGCTTGCCGGGGCCCACACGGCAGAGCCCTGGCAGGAGCAGGGCTGGAATCCGGGCCTCCCGGCTCCTGGGCTGCTGCTCGCCTCCGGCACTGGCCACGGGCCACGGGGGTGACATGGTAGGGCCCTCCAGAGGGTCAGAGGGTGGGACGCGCTGGTGTGCTGTTCCGGCCAGAAGGGGATGCACACAGGGAGGGGCTCCTGGCCGGCCTCTTGCTCCTCTCACGTTGCCATTTGTTCCCTGCAGGGTCAGGAGAAGCATGAAGAGTCTTATACCAAGAGCTCTGACGACCCGCAAGCAGAATTCCACTCCTCAGGGCTGAGGGCCGAGGGCGCCTCCGAGGAGCCGTCTGTGGCCTCCTCCCCGGATCAGTCCCCTCCGCCCTGGGATCAGGCCCACAGCCAGGGCCCAGCTCCTGCCTATGTTGCCAGCGGACCCTTTGGGGAAGGCGGGCTCCGGGGCCAGGCCGCCTCCCCTATGGGCAGGGTGAACGGGCCGCTCTTTGCGGACCCCAGAGACCCATTCTCTGCCACGGGCCTGCAGCGAAGGTTCTACCACCAGGACCAGTCCCCTGTGGGGGGCCTGACGGCTGAGGACATTGAGAAGGCCCGGCAGGCCAAGGCTCGCCCGGAGAGCAAGCCCCACAAGCAGATGGTGTGTGCAGGGGGCCCCCAGGGTGGGGCTGGGGGCTTCCCACGGTGCTGCTGGTGTCAGGCCCCCTCTTCGGGGACATTCTTCGGGTGCCGTGGCCTGGAATGTCGGGCACACGGAGGCCTCTTCTGGGAGGCATGTGCTGCTGGGCGGAGCTGCTGCCTTTGGGGGTGGAGAGGGCGTGCGGGGGGCGGTGTGAACCCCTGAAGGTCGGTCTTGTCCCTGTTCACTGATCCCCGGAGGTCTCTTTCTTTTCGCCCTCTAGCTCAGTGAGCGGGCTCGCGAGCGGAAGGTGCCAGTTACGCGGATTGGGCGGTTGGCCAACTTTGGAGGTGAGGTCCCAGTCCCGGTGAGTGGAGCGGGGGCCACCGTGGGGTCTGCGTGAGGCGGGGAGGCCGGGGACCCAGGGCTGCCCCGGGGAGCGTGGCAGCTCCTGTGTTAGCCATGCCGGGATGTTTTCCGTGGGTGGGCGATTCAGTCTCTGCCTCAGCTCACCCCTGGGGGTCGATGCGTGGCTGATTCCATGCTGTGGGCTGCGGCTTTGCTTCTCGGGGGGCAGCGTCTGCAGCATCCGCGTTTCACTCAGGCCTTTGGAGGCCCCTGCAGGGAGGAGGTGGGACAGTGGGGCTCTTTGGCTCCTGGACCCAGTGGTTTTTGCCCAGCCATTTGGGGACCCGTTTGCTGGGCCTGCGGGCATCAGTGGAATGATAACGAGGTGCCGTGGCCCCGAGCTGCTGTCCTCCATTTCAGTGTGCTGAGGAGTTGTGAGTTTGTTCTTTTCTTTAGGGGTTTGCATAGCCGTTGTGTCCAGTACCCCCCTGTGCTCTCTTCGTCCATGTTGGAGGATCATTTTATAGTGAAGGTTTACAGCAGTTGTCTCTGCTTTTATGACATTGTATTGTCATATCTGACCAGGATGTTCCTGTTGCAAGTGCCGTCCTTTGCTATGGTTCTGCTTGAAGATGGAGTGACTTCTCTAAAGCCCGCTTATCCTCAGTAGGTTCTCCAGACAATACAGTTAATGAAAGCAACAGCCTTGGCGACTTGATTCGCGTGCCCACCTGGGGCAGGTGCTCATTTGCGCGGCTCTGTGTAACGGTGGTCTCATTGATGGGTTCATGTTGATGCCGGTGCTGACTGGTCATGAAAGCCCGCTCTCATGTGTCTGAGCCTTTACCTACCTGCCTTTTGCTTTGCTGGTTTGTACGTCTCCCCTCCTACAGACCGCACATCGGGCACGCTGCTCTCCCCGGCTGCCTCTTCTCTTGTGGAGACCCCGTCTTACTCCTTGTTCGGGGGTGGATCTGTGCTCCCTGTTAGCCTGGCCTCTGGAAGCTGGCCTGATGTGTGGGTTCTAACGTTGAAGGAAGGCTGGCTGTCTTCCTTAGGTGCAGAGCAAACTAGGTTAATTGGATAGAATTTTCTCAACTCTGAGGTTTTCTTCCATGATTGTTATCTTAAAATGTGGCATCTGCTGCTACTTAGCTTTTCAGGAATCCAGCATACAGTGTCATCTGAGTTTCAGCACAGAATTATTGCTTCATTTCACTTTAATGGGTTAGCGTTTTAAGCAGTTCCTCGTAGAACACTGTAACTCCCTGGGGTGCCACTACCAGAATGGGCTGCTCTGGGGGCCTCCAGTGGTCCTTATTCCCCAGAAGACATGTCACTTGCCCTGCTTTGCTCAGTGGCTATTAGTTGGGACATCTATTATTCTTAAAGTATTAGATGGAGATTCTGTTCTCTCCCCCATTAGTTTGAGGGCAGGAACTGTTCTCTTCTTACTTTGTAGTTAGTCTTTCTCTGTAACCTATAATCCTCCTCCCCTCACTGCAGACCAGGGCTCAGCACAGAGCTCTGTCCCCATAAGGCTTAGTTTGACTGATGTATTTTAGGATGGGTATAAGCCTCTCTCGTGAGTCTTTGCTGGGGTGGGGTAGTGGAGGACCTGTTTGGGAAAAGTGGTTAGGATGAAGGTCATGATGGCCAATTAGTATCTGATGGAGGTCCTGGTGAAGCAGGCAGGAGTCAGGCCTTTTTGGGGGGTGGGTTAAGGAAAGCAGACTGAAGTGAAAGCGGTTGTATAGGAAGGTGTGTAGGACAAAAAGTCAACTTCGTTAAAACCAGGGTACAGGGCTCCCCTCAAGGCGTGGGGGACGTGGGCTGCCAGAGGGAGCTGGGGTTGGGGTGAGGAGAGACCCTGGTCTTTGTAGGGGCTTTGCACCATCAGGAGCCTCTTGAGCCCTTGCTGACAGCTGCCTGATGCCTGGAGCCGCCCTTCAGAGTCTGTGCTGGAGATCTGCTCCCAGCTGTGATTCTCAGCTGCACACGTTGTTGCCCAAGCAGTTGGCAGCTCATGTTTCAGGATTAGAGGTGGCAGGAGGGGAGCAAAGAGGAGCCAGGTCTGGAAAGAACGTGAAGTTCTGGCCCCAGAGGTGAATTCTGGGCCTTCTACCCTATCCAGAGGTTTTCAAACTGGGGTTTATGACCCTTTAGTGAGTGTGAAATCAGTTTAGTGGGTCAGGACCGGCATTTAGAAAACAAATTAAATAGAATGGAATTGAATAGAAAAGGATCAGAATTAGTATCATAGATCCTTAGAACTGCACATGTTGCAAAAATATTTCTGTTTCAGAGATCTAAATATCCTACTGATGTACGTTCTTCATTGCCTTGTGGAGTATATGGCTTACGGGTGGGCCATTATCTAGACAGTTGGAAGTAACACTGCTCTGCTTTCTTCTCCTAGAAAATACTTCTGGCCTTTCTTCCCCTCGTGAGGGCGAGATGGTTTTGAGGTGTAGACTAACAGACTTTAGGAAGCTGTTACACTGCAGGTATGAAAGAAAGGGATTGCTCTAGATCTCAGGGGGTAGGATTGTCTTTGGGAAGGTCAGCAGCAGGTATTGAGCTGTATAGAGGCAGAAGGCAGGGCTTTCCATCTGGGTGGCTCATTCTGATGCTGAGACGGCGCAGGAACTCTAGGTCTGATTGGGCTGTGGGACATTGTGGCTCTGATGCTGTGGGGCATGGTGATCTTTGGATATTAGCTTTTGTTGGAGAATGAAATGAAAGATAGCATTAGATATTGGATTTGGGGTCAGAACTGGGCTTTAGGTCATCATAAGATTTGGGTTATAATTCCGGCCCTGCTTCCTGTGACCTTGGGTATTGCCTTGGTTTGCCTTTCTGTGAAATAGGGGTCTTGCCATTGACTCCAATGGGAATATACTGGTAAATGTTCCATGTGTATCTGAAAAGAATTCTGGCACTGTCAGGTGCAGTTTATCTATCTGTCTAGTCTAGTTTGTTACTCATATTAGTCAGATCTTTTAATGATTTTTTTGGTATGTGTATTCTTTTGTTCTTTTTTAAACTTCTTTTTAAAATTCTTTTTTAAATTAATTTTTATTGGAGTATGGTTGCTTTACAATGTTGTGTTAGCCTCCACTGCACAACAAAATGAATCAGCCATACAAAAACAGATATCCCCTCCGTTTTGGACTTCCCTTCCATTTAGGTTACCACAGGGCATTAGGTAGATTTCCCTGTGCTATGGTATGTTCCCATCAGTTGTCTGTTTTACACATAGTAACAATAAAGTATAGGTGTCAATCCCAGTCTCCGAATTCCTCCCACCCTACCTCTTTCTCCCTCGGCATCCATACATTTGTTCTCTACATCTGTGTCTCTATTTCTGCTTTGCAAATAAGATCATGTGTACCATTTTTCTAGATGGTATGTTTATTCTGTCAGCTATCAAAAGAGACATTTAACAGTCTTATGCTGTGATCATGGATTTACCTACCTCTTAGTTCTGTCAATTTTTACTTTAATGTTTTGAAGCTGTGTTATTGGTTGCTTACAGATTTAGAATTCTTATATCCTCCTGGGGATTGACTCCTTTATTATTATGTCTTACCTCTCTTATCTCTATGAAAGTCTACATTGTCTGATATTAGTATAGCTGTTTTCCAGCTGTTCTTTTGGGAGGTGGTGGTCAATGTTTGCATCGTATATCTTTTTCCTTCCTTCTCCTTTCAACCTTTTGTATCCTTATATTTAAGGTATGTCTTTTGTAAGCAGCATATATATATTTTCTTTTCCTGTGATTTAGGTACAGACCATTAATCTTAGTCTTATAATGTGAGTATTTAGTTCATTTACATTTAATGGAGTTGCTGACGTATTGGGGTTTATATTTACTGTCTTAGTCTTTGTTTACTGTTTGACCCATCCATTCTGTTCCCTTTTTTTCTCTTCTGTCCTACTTTCTTTTTAAAAATTTTTACCTTTTTTTAAATTGAGGTATAGTTGATGTATAATACTATGTAAGTTTCAAGTGTACAACATAGGGATTCACAATTTTTAAAGGTTAGATTCCATTTGTAGCTATTATAAAGTATTGGCTATATTCCCTGTGCTGTACTATATATCCTTGTAGCTTATTTATTTTATACATAGTAGTTTGTACCTCTTAATTCCCTACCCCTTTCTTCCCCCTTTCCCCTTCCCTCCCCCACTTGCCTTGCCTTCTTTTGAATTAATCAAAGAGATTTTTTTCTTGTACATGTTTTCTCTTTATTAGTTTGTGTGTTATTATTCTACTATACTTTTAGTGGTTTCTCTTGATTACAGCATACATTCTTGACTTACTACAATGTAATAGAAATGATTATTTTGACTACTTCTGCAGTAATGCTAGCACTTCAGAACAGTTTAAATCCCTTTGTGTGTGTGTGTTAACGTGGATATGTATTTTGTTTCTACATGTTTTATATTATATCCTAAATTATTAAGATATGTTAAACCTCACAAGATGTCATGTCTTCGTATGGCCCGTGTGAATTTACATTAGCCACATATTTACCCTTTTTGTGTTTCTTTCTCCCTTCATTTTTTTCTTTTTTTTTTTTTGCTGTACACGGGCCTTTCACCGTTGTGGCCTCTCCCGTTGCGGAGCACAGGCTCCGGACGCGCAGGCTCAGCGGCCATGGCTCACGGGCCCAGCCGCTCCGCGGCATGTGGGATCTTCCCGGACCGGGGCACGAACCCGTGTCCCCTGCATCGGCAGGCGGACTCCCAACCACTGCGCCACCAGGGAAACCCTCTCCCTTCATTTTTATATTAGAATTACTTTTGGGGTAATTTTCTTCTTCTCTGCAGAACTACCTTTTCTCTTTTTTTGTAGTGCAGAGTGGTAATCATTAATTCTCTGTTTTTATTTGTGTGTAAATGTCTTTATTACACTTTTGTTTTAGAAGGTATTTTGGCTGGGTATAATACTCCATGTTCAAAATTAATTCTTTTGGACACTTTAGCAATATTATTCCATTGTCTTCTTTTTTTTGTTTTGTTTTGTTTTTTTGGCCACACCACGCGGCATGTGCGATCTTAGTTCCCTGACCAGGGATTGAACCCGCGCCCCCTGCAGTGGAAGCGCAAAGTCTTAACCACTGGACCACCAGAGAAGTCCCTCAGTTGTCTTCTTAACTTCCCTTGTTTCTGTTGAAAACTTAGCTATTCGTTTTATTGCTGCTCCTTTGAAAGTAATTTGTATTTTGTCCTCTGCTTTTAAAATTTTCCTTTTGCTTTTGTTTTCCAGCAGTGTGACTGTGACATGCTTGGGTATGATTTACTTTGCTTTTATCCTGCTTGGGATTATAGAGCTTCTTAAATCTGTGCTTGATGTCTTTCATCAATTTTGGAAAATTCTGGTCATTTCTTCAAATATTGTTTCTGCCCTGTTCTCTTTCTCCTCTCCTTCTGGGACTCCAGTTACACATATGTTAGATCTTTCCCTTCTGTCATGTGTGTCTCCTCTACTCTTTTCTATATTTTTCATTTGTGCTTCAGTATTATAGGTTCAGAGGAGATGTCTTATCTCCTCTGCACCTATGAAATGAGGGAGAACTGGACGATTATAGAAACGAGACCAACAGATCAAGTAGGCACTAGAGAAAACTTACCAAAAGGAGTTGAGCACCATGTGCCTGACTTCCTGGGGACACGCTGCACACTTGCTGCCGCTCTAAGTAGCCAGCGCTCCTCCGGTGCTCTCTGAGGCAGCAAGACAGATGCCCTTTAGGTCCAAGAAAAGTTTGTGCCCTTGGCAGGGTGAGGGAGCGTGGTTTCTACTTTCTCCAGGAGCAAACTTTAAAAGGGAGTCTTCTGTCTATTTTCTGTCACTTAGAGCCTCTGTGAAGGAGATGAGGGCAGTTATAATCTCCAGTTACAGGTGAGGAAGCTGAGCCACAGTTGCCAGTCACCCAGGCCCATATGTGCATCTGTGACAGTCCTGGGACCCGGGCTGAGGAGGCCTGTATCATACAGATACAGGCAGGCTGAGCCTGTCGCCCCTGAATTCGTCCCGTCTCCCCTGAGCCAGCAGAGGGACTGTCAGGTCTTCCCCGCCGCCCCACTCTGGCTTAGTTCTGAGAACTGAGAACACTCTACAGGGACCTTCGTCCACTGCTCCTTCCTATTCTCCTTCCTGCGATGCTGTGGGTTGCAGCCCCCTCCCAGGCCCCCTCTTCTTCCCGGTGCCCAGTGCTGGCACAGCGGGAGGATGCAGGTGATGGAAGAGAAGGTGGAATTACCAAGGGTTCGGGAGCACCTTGAAGTGAAGGAAATATCCTTGTCCGCTGCCTTTTCTGTGTGGACTTTCTTGTCTTATCAGATCAGAAGGATTGTTGGGTGTGTTGGAAAAGGGAGGCCTGAGAACAGTGCCTGGCACGTGGGTGGTGCTGTGTGAGTGAAGCGGTTTTGCCCTCAGATCTGGCCCTTGCTGCTGCAGAGGACCTCCGTCCAGCCTTGCTCTGTAAACATGCCTGGGGTGCTGGCCGGTTAGGCGCCCCTCACTAAGCCTCCTCACAGACGGTGCTGTTTGTTAGAAGGTTTTTATTTACTTGTTTCCTCTGTGTCTGTGGGGTGCTGCTCAGGGGGCACTCATTTGGCTCTGAGGACCTGCAGAGGGACTTTGGGGAGGAAGGAGCTGGGCCAGTGGCCTGGGCCCCCTGATCAGTCCCACAGCCTGGGAAGCAGCCCAAAGCGCCCCCACCCCCTTGGGGAGACCCTGCTCCTCGCTGCTCGTCACTGCCACCGCCTTTCTTGCCTGCAAAATCTCCGTTTGTGAGAAATGTCAGGAACTTTCTTGGAAAGGGCTGGCGCCTTCTCACAGGCTAGGGTGGTGGCCAGGCTGCTGGTGGTGGCCATGGGCCCGCGGAGCTGGTTCTGCGGCTGGTCTCCCCTGGGACATCCATGCGGGCCGGGCTGAGCCTGCCTGTGGGTCCGGACATGGACAGGCGCTGTCCTAAGGGCTGGGGGGCCGAGGTGGAGTGGAAGGCCTCAGGTGACGCCGGAGACTGAGTGAGCACGGGCTCGGGCTGTCCTCACCAACGCGGGGAGTCCGAGGCAGAGGCGCTGATCTCCCAGGAGCTGCCTGCAGGTGCCACCCAGCTCCGGGGGGAACGAAGAACCTGGCTGGCCTCTGCCCTCCTGTCTCTGCAAGGTTCTGAGAATGCTTTCAGGTCAGCCAGGTTGGGTATGGCGGGATGGCCAGCCTGTTCTTGGTTCACTAGAGCAGGAGCTCCTGAGGTCAGGGTCCCGCAGTGGGGAGCCCATCCCTTGTCAGCTCCTCGGGCCTGGCCCTGAGGGAGCTCGCAGGCGCACAGAAGGAGCCTGCAACCTGCTTTGCGGAATGTTCCCTCCGTGATTCAGTGTTCAGTGACGGTCCTTGGCCTTGGAGAGCTTTGGCTCTGCCCAGCAGCCCAGAATGGGCCAGAGAAGAGTTCGGCAGAGCGTGTGAGGGGGCCCAGCTGGGGGCCCTGCAGAGAAGGGCGCTCGGCGTCTGCTCTCAGTGGCCAGCCTGGGTAACCTTTGACACGTCTGCCTGTTTGGTAGGCTTGTCTTTGGACTTGATGTAGGCAGAGAAAAATCTAGAGGCGGAGAGACATTGGGGAAGGTCACTGCAGTTTGAAGGTTAGCGTTGCTGTTGCCATTCGTTTGCTGAGTTGGACAGTGTGCTGAGGTGGGGGGAGGGGAGGGGAGTTACCATTTGACCGGGGACGCAGCTCTGTGCCCAGTGTCCTCCGGGGCTGGGTTGGGGTGTCAAAGGGAAACAGGCCGTGGCAGCTCCATCCCAGCACGCCAGGGTGTCCTTGGGGGCATTTCCAGATGACCGTGGCCTCTGCTCTGGTCGCCAGAACTTGCCTTGTGCTGCCCTTGTGCTGCCCCACCAGCAACGTGGCGTGTTGAGCACTTGAAACGTGGCTGGTCCAAGCTGAGACAGGCTTCCAAGACGAAACGCACATTGGATTTTGAAGACTTGGTACAAAAAATAAATAAAACAAGTAACATCTCTCTAACGATGTGTATATTGAGTACTTGTTGAATTGATAATGTTTTGGATACACTGGGCTAAGTAAAATATATGATCAGGATTCCTTTCACATGCTTCTTTTTGCCTTTTTTAACATAGCCCCCAGAAAATTTAAAATCATATATGTGGCTGGCATTATAGTTTTTGGCAGCACTGGTCTAGCCCTTTGAATAGGAGAAAGGACAGTAATAGCGAACACCTGAATAGTGTTGCCTTCCGCCCAGCCCTTCTGGGAGGGCTTCACTCTCATTCAGCTGTTTAATCCTCACACTGACCCATGAGGCAGGAGCTACCTGGCAAAGCAGAGGGTGAACGGTTGTGTCATGGTGGGTCAAATGTACTGCAAAAACATTTAAAAAAATTGGGTTATCCTCTTATGATTTTTAAAATGTATTTTTCATTAAATAACTTTTTCAGTAAATTCAATAATAATTTTCATAAAAGTAATGCATAATCATCGTAGAAAATTTGGAAAATATAGAAGCACGTGCAGGTGTCCTTGCCAGGTGTGAGACTCCCAGCCCCCCAGGGCTGTGCTCGCCAAGGCCCACTGGCCTCGGGGCATCTCTGGCATCTTCCCGGGGTCTTTGCTGTCCCTCCTGCTGTGGCCAGCGTGCTCCTCCAAATGTTCCTCACTCTCTCGCCTAGTGTGCTCCCGCCCCCCAAGCCAGCTGGAACTGTATCTCAGTAGAGGAAATAGGCCCTGAGCCAGGCTCCTGGGCTTTCTGTGTGCATTTAGTGGCACCTGCTGGCCTCCTCAGGCCTCCCCTAGACAGTAGGGATCATCCAGTTCCAACCTCTGGACCAGTGAGATGTTAATAAACCTTGATTTCAAAGATTGCTGACGGGAGAAGGAGGGCCTGGTACCCCACTGTCCTTAGACCACCGTCAGTGCCTGTGGGGCCTTCCCCGCAAGTGAGGGCTGTAGCCTGAGCTCCTGGGAGTCCCCATGGCTTTTGCAAAATGTTCCAGTTCCCACCAATGACTGCTTTATATTGCAGTGGTAATGCCTCTCCTTGCGACTTAAGTGAACTGGGTTAGAGAATTCTAGAGTATTGGAGGCTCTTCACACAGACTGTGAAGTGGGCGGCTGCATCCCAAGGGGGTGCCCAGTGTTGTCAGGATGTCCTTGGCCTGCAGCCATTCCTGGCCCACATTCCATTTGTGCTGCGTCTTGCCCAATGCGTTTCTCCGTCGTACGTTGTTTTGGAGGTGTGTGTGTTTGTCGCGTGAGCCTGTAGCAAAGGTGATGGAAGTGGCGGTGGAGGAGGCTTTTCCAGCGAAAGCACCAACCTTGAGGCAGGTCTTCTCTGAAAACAACAGCTGTGTATCTCCTACCTCCTTATCCCCTCCCTTTTCAAGATGCCTGGAGTGTCAGCGAAGGTCCCCAGGGGAGCGAGGCAGGTGTCTGTGTGGGGCTGCTCCGGGCCTCGTGGGCGGCGGGCAGTGGGCAGCCCCTGAGCGAATGCCCAGAGCCCTCAACCTCCTCCTTGCAGGTCTGGCCGTGGGTCTGGGCTTCGGGGCCCTGGCCGAGGTCGCCAAGAAGAGCCTCCGCCCTGAGGATCCCTCAGGTGAGCTGGGCCCTTGATGGGGAGGGCAGGGTGGGCCCTGAGAGTTGGGCCTGTCAGCTCCCAGCTCCCACCTGCGTTCTCCGAGGGTTGGCCTCCAGGGGCACCTTTCATCTTGTGTTCCGTGTTCACGGCAGCCCTGGAGTTTGAGGCCTGAAGGCTGTTCTGTTCCTGTCCTGGCCCACGTTGGCTCACCCAGCCGTCCTGGTTCCTCCGGGCCCGCACACCTTCCCTCTTCTGATAGGAGCCTCCGGTGTGGCCCTGCCTCTGCCCCCGCTCTGCAGAGCCGCTGGGGTCCCAGGTCTGGCCAGGTCAGGTGCCCAGGGCTCCCCGTTTGGCTGTGGTCGAGGGGCGTGGGAGCTGCTGGAACAGACCCCATGGGCCCCCCATTCCCCCACCTCGTGACCTGGGGTGGCCATTACCTCTCCAGCTTCAGACGCTTTGTCTCTGAGGTGAAGATCGTGACTCCTCTGTCCCCTGCCTCCCAGGGTCAGCCCGGGGTCAGGTCAGAACACTCAGTTCCCCTTGTCTGGGTGGCCGGCTGTGGGTGGTACTCCATGGAGAACGTTCTGCAGACTGGCTGCTCTGAAACCTGGCGTGCTTAGGATGCTCTGACGATGGGTCAGGGGGCAGCTGGAGGCCCCACCCACCCCCTACCTGGTGCCCTCCCCCAGGCTTGTCCAGGTGTCGGGGGGGAGGCGGCTAGGCAGGTGCAGGGCGCTTTCCCTTCAGCAGGGTCCTGGGGGCTGTTGAGAGCAGCCCTGCTAGAGCCATCTGCTTGGTGGATTTCTCAAAGTTTACTTGAAGTTCTGGGCTGAGTGCCCCCTGCCCCTGGCCCATTCAGGGGACATCAGTTCATTCCGGTACTTGACACTCCTCCCCCCTTCCCTGGGGACCCTGAGTGATCCCCACTGTCATGCTGTGCTGTGGTCCCTGAGGCCCTAGCTACAGCCTGGGGGCCCTGAAGGGGGCCCTGCCAGCCACCTGGATGGCCCCGCTTCACCTGCAGGACCCTCTCGAGGGGATGGGGGCCTCTGCGGAGAAGGTGCTAGCCTGTCCTCCAGGCCCCTGAGTATGTGTGTGTCCTTGGAAGGGACGGGAGAGCAGAGAGGATTAGGGAGGGTATTTTTAGTGTTGGTGCTGAGACTCTGGGAAGTGAGAAGCCAGCCTTCCCCAGGCACAACCTCTCCCATCGTGCCCCCCCGAAAACTGGCTGCCCTCCGTCCTGCCCCGTCCAAGCAGGAAAGAAGCTATACTGGCCCCAAGGTTACAGCTGGTGTCCTTTGTCAGGGAGGCGGTGGCCCTTGTTGGGGGTCAAGAGGCCTAGATGCCACTGGCCCAAGAGCAGGACACGGGGCTCAGGCCCAGAGGGACGCGCTCTAGCTTCCTGAGCAGGCCCGGGAACCCCTGGGCCTGGAGGGCACCGACCAGCCTGGCCCAGGCCTCCCCAGGGGCTAAGCCTCTTCTAAGCGGGGCACGCGCCCACCACACCCTTGAACACCCCCGGCTCCCCCCGGGTTGTTTTCAGAACCAGCCTTGCCCGGGCAGGGGCCCAGACTCCAGCCTGTGGACAGTGGCCAGCCGTGAGGAGCGGCTGCCTGGGAAGCTCAAGAGGGCCGGGCGCCGTCCCTGGATCTCGGGGGCGCTGCTGTGTCCCTAGGGGAGAAGATCTCCCTCCTCCTGCCGGGGCTGTGGCGTCTCTGCCCCGCCCACCTCTCCTCAGGGACACAGGCCCAGGTCCCGGCCCACAGGGCCCAGGGGCTGGGGAGGGCAGAGCGGACATAGAGGGCGGCCCGAGGCGAGGGGTGATCTGGGCACCCTCCTTGGCCCAGACACCCTGGAGTGGCCCTGCCCAGGGGCTACAGCTTTCTTGACCCCCGGCAGCTGGGCTGCTTCCTGTGGAGCTGAGATCTCTCCCCTTCCCGGGACCCTGTCCTGCTGTCCGGGACCTTGGGGTGAGCCTAGCCCCGCGCAGGCCTAACAGCTGCCTCAGGTGTGGGCCTTCAGTCTCGCATCCCCCTGCAGCCCACCCACCCTGGTGTATCAGAGGCCGTGCTGGGCACGGCCCCGGACGGAGGGCAGTGGCATGACGGCCGCCTCCCGTGTTCGCGCCTTGGGGACCCAGCTCAGACCCACTCTGAGCGCTGGGCCAGGCCCGTGGTGATGCTAGCTGAGGAAGGTGCCAGGCTCTGTGGGCAGCACCCCTCGGGGGTTCCCGATCTAACTGGGCTCACAGGACAGAGGGCAGGAAAAGCACCGACTGCCACTGGGTCACCCCCTCCTCATCACCTTGAGTCACCAGCCTGCACCCTCCCACCCCCGACTGTGCTGAATGGAGGTTGTCTGCACACCTGAGGTCCCTATGCGTTCTCCCCAGGCCAGCTGGCACCAGCCGGGTGAGGCTGTCCTTGACCCTGAGCTCCCCTCCCTTGAGGACTGCGCTCTCACTGCAGCCAGTGGCCCCAGGTGACTGTGCAGAGAGTCCAAGGGTGCTGGTGACCTTTGTCCAGCACACTGAGGGGCGAGGGACAGTGACTTGGCAGGGGCTGATACGGAGGGAGAGGCCCCGTGGGCGAGCCTGTGTGTGTGTGTGTTGGGATGGGGTTGGAGGTGGGCCCGGGGAGACCTGGCTGGCCCCTGAGGGCCTTCCTCGGCATCTGGGAGGTGGGTGTGAAATGTGGGGTTAAAGTTGCGTTGCCGGTTTTGTGGACCCCGAGGAGGAAAGACGTTGACTGAGCCCTTTGTGTCAAGCTCTGTGCTGGGACTTCACTGCATCTCACTTAAAACGTGTTAAACCCTGATGTCTTGTTATTGTCCCTGGACCTACAACCAGGGGCGGGTGGAGGGGCCTCTGGGGGATCCCAGGCCCAGCAGCCCCGCCTGAGGGAGGCCATGGTGACTTCGCTCCTCTGCAGGGAAGAAGGCCGTGCTGGATTCCAGCCCCTTCCTGTCAGAGGCCAACGCGGAGCGCATCGTGCGGACGCTGTGCAAGGTGCGCGGGGCGGCGCTCAAGCTGGGCCAGATGCTGAGCATCCAGGGTGAGTGCGGCTGCGCGGGCTGCCGGCGGCGAGGCGGCGTAGGGAGGGGAGCTGGGGGCGGCGAGGCGGCGTAGGGAGGGGAGCTGGGGGCGGCGAGTCGGCGTAGGGAGGGGAGCTGGGGGCGGCGAGGCGGCGTAGGGGGGGAGCTGGGGGCGGCGAGGCGGCGTAGGGAGGGGAGCTGGGGGCGGCGAGGCGGCGTAGGGAGAGGAGCTGGGGGCGGTGAGGCGGCGTAGGCAGGGGAGCTGGGGGCGAGCAGTGGGGGGCACCGCACCTGGCCCCGAGGGGAAGGGATGGGAGGTTTCCTGCCCACGGGCTTCTCTTGTTTGAAGCTTGGCTGTTAACCCACCTGGGATGTTTAAAAACAGTGTCTGAAATAGGAGCCCACGGTTGTTTTTCTGGCTTCTTTCTGAGTGTTTTGACATGTCCAGAGGTCCTGGCGTCTCAAAAGTTGGGGAGAGTCCGGCTGATGCCCCCTGGTGCCCCGCGCGGTGGTCCGAGGGTGCTGTTTGGGGAGCTCACGGGCCTGTGGTGACGTGACACCGGGGCATGGGCTGTGTGGCCCCGAGGAGGGAAGGCCGGGGGAGACGGCGGCGGCTGAGCTGGAGGCTGGCTCATTGTAGCCCCCAGAGCAGAGCTGGGGTTCGGGGGGCCCTCCGGGCTTCTGATGGTGCCTCCCAGGGAGGAGCACCCGAGGGGCTGCTGTCCTGGGTGGGAGCACAGCCAGTCCCCCGACAAGCAGTCAGATGGACTCACTCAAGTGGCCAAGTGCAGGACAGGAATAACCACCCAGGCAGGTGGGCACGGGCACTGCCTGTACCGGTGCGGACTCTGGAGTGGCACGCGCCCCTCGGAAGCCCTTCCGTGCGTGAGCCCCACCTCTAGGACGGAGAGCCTCAGAGATGCGGTCAGGGCTCTGCAGGAGCGGCTTCATCGAAGGATTC
Source organism: Globicephala melas (assembly GCF_963455315.2). Classification (NCBI taxonomy): domain Eukaryota; kingdom Metazoa; phylum Chordata; class Mammalia; order Artiodactyla; family Delphinidae; genus Globicephala; species Globicephala melas. The sequence goes on from NC_083314.1 coordinate 23,710,099, forward strand.
TTTCTGGCCTCAAATAAACAAACTGAAGTCAGCCGCTGTCCGGCTAGTGAGCTGCGTGTTGAAGCTTCTGTGTGTGTTACAGAATATTTCAGAAAGCTATTCAACGACGTGGCAAGTGCTCGTGAGAAACGGCTGCAGGAGGGGAGTCAGCCAGAGCGTCTCCAGGCAGCGTGACTGCAGTCAGGGAAAAACGCATAGGAAAGGGTCAAAACGAAAAAAGAGATCAGTAGTTCTCTGTAGGTAGATTATGGGTATTTTAAACATTTAATACGCTTTGTTCCCTAAATGTCTTTCTTTTATAATCATAAAAAGCTACGCCTGCTCTTTCTAAGGAATCTACCTCCTCAGGTCCCTGGGTGAGGGTGAGTTCAGAGGCCCCGGCACACGCTGCCCCGCACGCCATCGGCAGGGCCCCAGCTGCACAGACGCACCCAGTGCCCGGCTGGGGAGGGGTGCCGTGGGCCGGGCTGCGGGGGTCTCGGATTTGGTTGTTGGCCGAGGCGGGCCAGGAGCGTGCACGGGTCAGTGTCCCTGTATCCCCTCTGGAGCCTTGGTCCGCAGTATCAAGGGTCTGTGTGCCAATGGGGAAATGCTCCGCGGGAGCAGGGAGAACCCGAGGCTGGGCCTGCTGTGTGGCATTGGGCCTGTGCCTCGTCTTCTCTGAACCTTGGGCTCAGCGTGTGAAGGGCAGAGCGGTACCTTGGCCTCCCCCCCGGGAGACCTTGCTGGGCAGGGCTGATCGAGGTGGCCTGTGCACCCTCCTTCCGAGGGGTCAGCCTTCCGCTCTGAATGCTCTGCTGCCTTCCAGATGACGCCTTCATCAACCCCCATCTGGCCAAGATCTTCGAGCGGGTCAGGCAGAGCGCAGACTTCATGCCGCTGAAGCAGATGACGGTGAGGCCGGTGCGGCCCAGGGTCCAGGCGCTGGCAGCCCTGCGGGAGGGGTTGGGGAGGGCCCCTCAGGGTGTCCCTGGTGGTGCTCATGGCCCCTCCCTGGCCTCTCCCTCCAGAAAACTCTCAACAACGACCTGGGCCCCAGCTGGCGGGACAAGCTGGAGTACTTTGAGGAGCGGCCCTTTGCAGCCGCCTCTATCGGGCAGGTGCACCTGGCCCGCATGAAGGGCGGCCGCGAGGTGGCCATGAAGATCCAGGTGGGCACCCGGGGTGTGGGCTCAGTGCCCTCAGGGGCTGCACAGGGCCGAGCCGGGCCCTGCAGTGAGGGGCCTCTGCACCCCACGTCCCCTGTGTGTCCCCGTGCCCAGGGCAGGGCCTGTGTCTCTTCACTTCTGTCCTGGCACCTGGTCAGCGGTGGGTGCCGAGAAGTATTTGCTAAGTGAGTGACTGTAGGAGGGAGGACAGCCTCCCAGCACGCTTGGTTTGGGGGGAGCAGGGACTGGGGACAAGTGACTGTCTGGGGCCTGAGCCGCAGGGATGGGGATGGGGGAGGGAGCGGTCGGCGGTGGAGAGCAGGGTCGCGGTGGGCCCGGGGGTCACAGCAGCCCTGGTGGGTCTTGGCTCTGCCTTGCGGAGGTGCGGGGTCCTGGAGGGACACAGCTGGGCAGCTGGTGGGTGGCAGGGAGGCGGGGGCGCCGCGGGGCCCTGCTGTGTCTGTCTGCCTGACTCCCCTCTGTCCCCCGCAGTACCCCGGCGTGGCCCAGAGCATCAGCAGTGACGTCAACAACCTCATGGCCGTGCTGAACATGAGCAACATGCTTCCAGAAGGTCTGAGGCTGCCGCTGGGCAAGGGCAGGCCTGTGGGGGGGCCTCCCGGGGAGCCCCCCGTCCCCCTGACGCCCCCCTCCCTGGCCCAGGCCTGTTCCCTGAGCACCTGATCGACGTGCTGAGGCGGGAGCTGACCCTCGAGTGTGACTACCAGCGAGAGGCCGCCTGTGCCCGCAGGTTCAGGTGCGGCTCCAGCCTCGGGCCCTTGCCCGTTGCTCCCGCTGGGAAGACAGAAGGGGCGGCTTCGGGCAGCCCATTGTGGGCTGAAGGCCCCCCCCCCCCCCGCCCACCTCCCCCGGCTCTGAGGGGCGATGGCTGGGGTTGGGGCCTGAGGCCGGGGCCGTGTCCCGCCCAGCTCGGGGCAGGGCCCTCCTCTGCCTGGGGGGCTCAGCCCCTTGCTGTCCTGTGTGTCGCCCCAGTGTGTTGCTTGGGTGGGATCAAGGAGGCCCGGGTGTGACCTCCCACCCGCCTCTGCTAGGGAGCTGCTGAAGGACCACCCCTTCTTCTACGTGCCCGAGATTGTGGACGAGCTCTGCAGCCCCCATGTGCTGACCACGGAGCTGGTGTCCGGCTTCCCCCTGGACCAGGCCGAGGGGCTGAGCCAGGAGATCCGGAATGAGGTGGGTCACAGGGTGGGCCTGGAGCCCCGAGGCCCCACTGCGGGGCAGAGCGGGCAGGAGGGCTGCTGCGTGTACCCACCTGGTGGTACGCTTGGCCTCAAAGTCAGCTCTGGGCGTGAGGCAGGATGGGGTGGAAGATGGGGAGGGAAATGGGAGTCAAGCTTCCCCGGCCCAGATCCAGGGGCCACCGGGTGGCCCGGTGCTGGTGACGAGGACCCACCCGGCCCCCAGATCTGCTACAACATCCTGGTCCTGTGCCTGAGGGAGCTGTTCGAGTTCCACTTCATGCAGACAGACCCCAACTGGTCCAACTTCTTTTATGACCCTCAGCAGCACAAGGTGAGTGCCCAGTGGGGCTCCCACAGGGAGCCTGAGCTCCGCTGGAGCAGGGTCCGAGATCAGCCTTCTGCCGCCCTGTCCCCCCAACCCGTGCTCCACTGGGGCAAACCCTCCCCGGTATCGCCCGTTCCCAGGTGGCTCTTCTGGACTTCGGGGCAACTCGGGAATATGACAGATCCTTCACGGACCTCTACATACAGGTAGGGGTGGAGGCAGAGCTTGGCCTTGGCCCGTGCTCTCCTGGGGCTCAGATGGGATGCTTGGGACTCGAGTGGGCGGGCGGGCGGGCGGGCTTCTGTCCTCATGTCCCTGCCTGTCCGCAGCATTTGGTGCCCGTGGATGAGGCCGCAGCCACCTCGGGCTCAGGGGAGTAAAGGGGAAAGGTGGGTGGGCCGGCAGCTGTCCTGTGTGGGGAGGGGCAGTGCTGGCTCCCTGGACCCCCAGGAGCTCCCCTCTGCGTGCTGCCCACGGTCCCCTCTGCACCTCTGCCCAGATCATCAGGGCTGCTGCTGACCGGGACAGGGAGGCCGTGCTGAAGAAGTCCATCGAGATGAAGTTCCTCACCGGCTACGAGGTCAAGGTGAGCTCCGCACCCCACCCCCCACCCCGTGACTCTGGAGACGCACAAGGCCTGCTGAGCCAGACTCAGCCCCGGGCCATGGACTGCTTTTCCCTTGAAATCTGAAGGGAATCTCAGTTTACAAATGAGATCAGAAGTGACAGCTGCTCTCGAGGGTCTCCACAGGGCCCCTGGGCCGGCCCCGCCCCAGCCCCTGGGCTGAGGGCCTCAGAATGCCAGGGGACTGGCCACCAAGCTCTTGTTTTATGCCCCACTCCAGCCCATTCGAGATCCCAGTCATCGTGTTGGTGCTCGGGGCCCGGGTGGGCAGATGGGATGGCAAAGCACAGCCCTCACTTGCTCAGGCCTCACCGGGGAAGGGGTGAGGGGAGCGCTGGAAGTAATCGTAGCAGCCCTTTACGTGAAGGGGCGACCACCTGTGTTCCTGTCACCCAGAACCCACTCAGAAAGCAGCACTTTCCTCTCCTGATGACAGTGGGGAGGGGTTGCAGACACACAGGTGGTCTCAGGTCTACCACCAAGAGGAGTGCAGAGGCTCAGGTCAGCTCAGGCCTATAGACTGTTCTTTTGGGAATGACAGGTGTTTCGGCCGCAGACCCCGCCACTTCCTTTCTTCTTCCACGGAGCCCAGTTCACACATGAATGATGTTCTCCTGGCCCCTGTTGGTTTGAGTTTACACCCTGGTTAACGTTCTTCAGTCTGGTTGAAACACTCACCTACCTGGCCCACTCCTCAGCGAGCAGTCAGTCTGGGCCCCGTGATGGGAGCCCTGGGCTGGTGAGGGCTCTTTGATCTTGCCTCCATTCACCTCCCTCCAGGCCATGGAAGATGCCCACTTGGATGCCATCCTTATCCTGGGGGAGGCCTTTGCCTCGGAGGAGCCCTTTGACTTTGGCACCCAGAGCACCACCGAGAAGATCCACAACCTGATCCCCGTCATGCTGAAGCACCGGCTCGTCCCGCCGCCCGAGGAGACCTACTCGCTGCACAGGAAGATGGGGGGCTCCTTCCTCATCTGCTCCAAGCTGAAGGCCCGGTTCCCCTGCAAGGCCATGTTCGAGGAGGCCTACAGCAACTACCGCAGGAGGCAGGCCGAGCAGCAGTAGCCGCGGGCCCGGCCGTTAGGCGGGACCCTCCGTCCTCCTGCCGCTAAAACTAGTAGGAAGCCGGTGGTACCCACGCTCCGTTTAAGCTTCACCCAGTGAGAGGGGGCCGCGCTGGTGGGGGGGCCGCTGCTCAGAGCCCGTGGCCAGCACTTATACACGGTTCTCATCGCTGAGTGGGTGTGGGGCGAGAGGCGCCAGCACGGAAGTGCAGCCCCACTGCTGTCTGGCAGAATCTGCTTATTGTTTACTCATCCTCTGAAATGACTCTCGATAAAAAGACGATTTTATTTCCTTTTCCTTTTTGTAACAGGGCTTTTTGCTAATGTGAATGGTAACCAGAAGAAGATGAGAGTTCTCCCTTTGAATCCCTGCCACCAAAAAAAAAAACCAAAAACAAAACAGAAAAGCCTTTTTGGATTTTATGGAGTGTGTAATACAAGGTTTGTGTGTGTGTGTTTCTAGAATGAGATTTGTGTTTTCTGCCTTTTCCTCTCCAGCTTGGATCTGCACCTGGGAGAAGTGCTGATCTGAGCAGTGCCGACAAGCACTACTTCTCCAAGCGAGGTCCACCCACAGCTGCTCTCTGGCTGGTTCCTAGAGGCTTTTTTGGACAAGCAGAGGTTTCCAGAGAACTGCTGCCTCCTGTGGGGAGGGGCAGGAGCCCCAGAAGGGGAGAGAAAGCCGCGTGCTCTCTGGGTGTGTGTGGGCCCTTCTTCCCGCTCCGGCGCCTGGGCCTTTTGTGGAAGGTGATGTGCACGTGTCATCTGCTTGGACCCAAGGGGTCGTTTCAGGCTGTTAACCTCTGTACAATTCTTGTAATTGTCTGATTTACTTGTTTCAATTAAAAAAAAAATGCTAGCATTGTGGCATTAATTCTTTCTTTCACTTGTAAACGATTCTGAGCTGATGGTGAGGACCCCGAGGTCAGCGTCACAGCCTTTCGCGCCTCCAGACGCTTCTGCAAGGTTTGCCCCTGTTCCCAGCGTGAGGCTCTTGGTGCCTGAACCCGGAAGGCTCAGCCCACATTCCTCGTCGGAGAAAGGGTGCGGGGAGGGGACGGCACAGCTGCCAGGTCCCTGCCGCAGCAGCTTCCCAGGCCCCACTGCGCAGAGGCGGAGAAGCCACAGCTGCACCAGAGGCTGTATGACATGGTGCTGGCAACCGCGGGCAAAGGTGGCCACCAGCCAGCAGGGCGAGGGCCTGGCTTGAGCGGCAGTGACGCCCGGGTCAGGGATCAAGCGCAGCTGAGGCGCACTTTCCTGGGGCAAAAAACTTCACTCCTCGGTCACGGGGGCGTTTTGAACGTTCAAACGTCCCAGCACAAGTCGTGGGAAGTGTCTGCTGCTTCTCTGCAGGAGGAAGATGGAAGATCAAAGGGCTGCCCCGTTTACAGTCAGCGGTGGCACCGGCAGGGAGGTCCAGAAGAGGGGAGTTGAAAGCTTCAAGGGAATGGAACACTATGCCGCCTGAGCTATGGAAGGGACTAAGAAAGTCCTAGATTAAACTAACCCCACGTCCTTCTAGTGTAACGAGGAAGCTGGATGAGGAGAGGGACGGGCAGAAATGGGGGTCAAACGAGACAAAAAGAGTCAGTCACCTTTGCTCCATTCCTCAGACTTTTTAATCAGGGAAAAGAAGACAAAATACTCAATTCGAACAGTTCCCTGTTTTATTGCAATACATCAGAGTCTGGTTAATATTAAGTGATACCAACGTAAAATATCGGCGAGGCGTCTTCTGTTACATTTTGACTGTCCCACCTTAAATATCTCTGTGCAAAAGAATCCACACCATTGTTTGGTAGCAGAGAATCTCATAAAGTTCCCTAAGACAATGAGGGGATAAAACCAAACAAAATGAAATGAGTGATGAGAGGCCAAAGCAGTATCTTTTCCCCTTCCATACACACTTATTTGTCAGCATTATATTCTAAACAAAAAAATGATTACACCCAGGCCATGCAAAACTGTACAATAATATTACAATGAGAAAAAAAACCCTAAAAAATTTATAAAACAAATGGTATTACACTATCAAATAAAAAGGCAGGTCATTTTGTTTTCATGAAATTTCAAGGTTGACTTGTTTTCATCAATTTCCCCCCATTAATGCAATGGTGTCTGTGTGTAACGGTTGTCCCTGGGAAGGGAGAGGGGCGCTGGCCTACCGGCCAGCGCTGAAACAAAACACCAGCTGAAGCGAGGCCCTCTAATGGCGCAGGACTCTGCAGAGGACACTGGACTTGCATGATCAAGTCATCACAAGCAAAGAGGTTTTAACGTGGGCCCAACGAAATGCCAAGTGGCTTATCTAGCGAATGCAGGGACTGGGCCACCGAGAGGTGGGGAGCAAGGCGCCCAGTTACTTCCCTGTTTTGCCCAGCGGACCGGGGCAGTGGCGAAGTCTGGCCGCTGCCGAGAGTGCCCCTCTGTCCAGAGGGTGGACGCTGAGCTTTACAAAGCTCTGTGCAGCTGGGAGACTACAGTGTTCATGGCCAAAGGCCAGCAAACGGCCCTGCTGTACCTGGGAGTTAGGGATGTCCACCCACTCCTACTCTGGATTTTCTTTAATGATACCTGAGAGTCCATAGAAATGCAACTGGTCTTTCGCAGAAGTAGATGCGGCCACTGAGTAGCAAAATGACAGGATCCTAACCATATGGAAGGCAGACAGAGGGGCTGAGAGGCAGCTGGGGAATGGCAGGTTGTTGCTGTAAACGTAACAGGAATTTCAGATTCTTCCCTGAAACCTGGGTACAAGAATTGCTTGGAAAACTCAGTAGATGGGCCCTTTTTAATTGTATTTCATAGCCTTAAAACTGTGCTCCCTGGGAAGGAAGATAAATCACTAAGTGTAGGGATGGGTGTGTGCGTGTGTGTGTGTACGCACATAACTAAAGAAGTGAAATTTGCTTTAGCAATCATTTGACAAGGAGGAAGGCTTTTGTTTTTGGCAAAAGAAATATATATATATATATATATATATATATATATATGTAATTTTATACACCCAAAGCACGAGCAGATTAAAGTAGTCAGAATTCAAGAGCAGACAACAAATTGGCTGAACAAAGATAGCACCAAATACCAACACATCTAGACTATGCCAGAAATGCCTCTTCACTTATTTTTACTTTCTACTGAGAAGAGAAATGAGTTCCTGCTGCCACATACATTCTTTGAATGTCCTGCATGAAAACAAAGGATAACTTCAGACAGCAACATCACATCTGTTCCATGATCTTTCAATGATCCCTTTCGATGATCATTATGTTTTCTGTTTCTCTAGAACCCAATTCCCCATCTTTCCAAATCATTCTCAAGAAGCTTCTGAAGGTAACTGCTTCATATTTAAGAATGGGGATAAGCCCAGTAGAATGATCATTATCTTGGGAAAATACCTCCCAAACTACTACCCTTGGCAGTGTTTCTCCCCCAAAGTTCTACTATTGGAAGCTAATCATATTTGGGACTGCTCTCTCACTACTGGTAAGACCATTTCAGATTACTGGAGTATAATCCACTGGGTTAATATTACACCTCCCAGTGAGCCCAGTGGCCAAGACAAGCCCTTCTCTCATCTGCCCTGTTGGGGGGGCTGCAGGGTATGACTCATCATAGTGGAGCCCAGACTTCAGGTATGGTTATATTTTGATCCTAAAAGCATCTTTTAAAAAAATAAGCACCTACAGGCAGCAGAAACTTGGTTGTCAAAGCCATAAACTAATGGCTTCGTGTGGAGTCCTGTGAATCTCAGCCTGGTCTGCCTCCTCGGGGGAGAAAAGGGAGGCAGGAAGACGCGAGGGGAAAGGAAAACAGGGGGAGGGAGGGTCTGGAGGAGAGCGGGCCACGTGCACTTGGCACCTGGCTGGCCGGTTCCCTCCTCTCCCGAGAAGTGTCAAGCTTACGGAGCTACCGGAGTCCTGGCCATAGCCAGACTCAAGGTCTCACTCTTGCTATCTGAATGCACCAAAGTATTTTTACATGACACTTTTCCAAAAGCAAAGGATTTAGGTTAGAATTGTGCAGTAATTTATGCCCATCCAAAGTAAAACAATCAAATCTGAGTAAGCACCAAGTTCAAATGTCAAAACTGTTATTATTTTAAAATTCTCTGTTGTAACATTTTATAATATAATCCCCAAATGGGATCCTTTCTTCCCTCACTGAACCTCAGTAACCTGTTCCAGAGAGTGGCGTCAGTGCAAACAGTATAGCTCCCTGTGGCTTGTGGTGGGGAAGGCCGGCACAGCTGCTGCTGAGGAGAAAGGTGTGAAATCGGGGCCAGGGGTGAAATGACGGTGCTCAAACACTGCGATTCAGACAAGCAACTGCAGGAAAATTCTTCCATTTTAGCTGAATTTTAAAGAAGGGAGCAGAAAATCTGTTTCTATTTCTCAGAGAAATTTAGATGAAAAAGTAAAAGAGAGGCAGATTCTCTTTACTTCCACGAAATGTTTTTATTTCTATCTCTTTCTCTACTCATGTGCTTAACCGGTGAAATGACCCTGGAGACATAAGGTCCTGGTCCTGCATCTCATTTCCTTGTGGTAATTAAAACAGCGGGAGTCCAAATGGGAATGTGACTAACAACACAACACAGCAACCGAGGGAGGAAAAGCTTCAGCAGTCAAGGTGGCCATGCTGGGCTGACTTCCTGCCCGCGCCCAGGCTGAGCGCGTCCATTTCCCACTGCTTGCGGGAAAGAGTATTTGGTTAAGGCTGGTCAAGTCCTTGCGTTTGAGGTTTTACATTATTTGGTAACTAAACCCCCTTTCCCAGGCTTATCTGAGGAAGCTCACACCCCCCTCAAAACAGACCCCTCCCTGAGAAGCTGGCGCAGCTGGGGGCCAGACGCCTCACTGCCACTCAGGGAGTAAGGGGTTTCGCCAAGGAGAAAAAGCACTTTTATGAACCCTTTTATGGACCTTCAGAAACTACGACATTCCTTGTGTCCTTTCAGGTGGAAGGGATCCAGAAGGTGACAAAACTGCATTTCTACATTCATCAGCAGAAGATACCAAAATATAGTAATAAATGAGAAGTGTGGTTCAAATTCTACTGCTAGAAAAAGAAATGTCTTGGATAGAAGTAAATATGCCTTTAAATGATGCTGCTGAAGAGGCTTCAAATGTTAAAAGTCTGGTTTCCAGGTCACACTCCAAACCGATGAAACCAAAGCCTTGGAACATTCCCTAAAGCTCCCAGGTGACTGCGACCAGGGTGAGGAATGGCACTAAGGGGAATTCTCACTCCTCTCGCTCTCCTCCTGTAAACGTCAGCTGGAGGCCTTTCTACCCTTTGATTACTTAGGTGGAAAACAGACAAGAAACAATACATTTCTTTAAATTAAATGATCTCTGTCTCATATATGCATCCATCTTTTGTTGAATACAAGATGCTTCTTTTTATTATATACAGTCAGTATTTAACCTCTACATTTGTGTATTTAGTTAAACTCTATTTTGTAGTAAAATATGCATCGCTTTAGTGAACAGGGATTTACTGGCAACGATCAGGTCGACATTCACTGTGGTGCTGAAGGGCATGGCGTGCCCGGGGCCCACTGGCGAGCCCCACGTGCTGTCTCAGGGCTACGAGGCTCTACTGTGAAAACAATGGCTGTCTAATCTTATTCTTATCGCTTACATTTGTGTAATCTGCCTACTTAAGCTACCTTTCAGGGGAGGGGGGAAATATTCTGGAAAGCAACGCTAAGGGTATGAAATGAAATCGGTATTCATCTGAGCTGCTCAATGAAAGTCTGCCTTTACGACTGTTGCTGTTCAGTCGAGGGGTGCGTGGATGTGAGTCCTAGAGGCAGAATTCCTGAGTCCCCGCCTGCTACTGCTGCGGCCCTGGCGCTTCCAGGCAAGGGTGGTGGGAGATGACAGTGAGAGCACAGGGGGAGTGAGGGGAGGGAGCCCAGAGCGGCCGCTGCTCCGGCGTCTGGTCTGAGAGCAGAGGCCACTCATGGGTCCCAGCTCCCGCGGTCGGTGCTCTCCAGGGAGAGGCTCTTGGTCTTCCGGGGCGACACCGGGCTGGGAGGGCTGCTCAGGTTGGAACTGTTGGAAGCCGTGGAATGCCTCGGAGAATCAGAGTCCTGTGAGGCCCAGAGGAAGACGTCAGGGAGCAGCAGAGGGGCGGGAGGGGCTCAGGCCACCACGGCTCCCCTCCAGCCACCCTGGCCAATGAACTGACGTGACTTCTCTCCTGTCGGTAGAAAGCCCCTTTTCTGAGCTGAGTGAGAGGCACAGAAGATAACAAACGCTCATAGGCCCTTCTGCAGGTCTTTAGAAACGTAGGCCATTTTCATACAGAAGCTATTAGAAGTCTGAACACCTCCAGGGAAACTGCAGTTTGCAACCCAAGTGACTGGCTCCGCCACCCCCGCCGCAGTGAGTGGCTGATCCCTGCGGCAGCGGAGGCCAGGCTTAAGGCGGTGGACCGGCTTTGGGAAACGCACTCGCCTTTTCTCGTTCGGGACTTCTCCAAACCCCTGTCCCCAGACAGAGGTACTGCCCACGCGGTACTCACCTCTGCGTCGTAGTCCCTCGCCGGGGCGTCACTTCCTTGGTCCAGGCCTCCCGAGGACAGCGAGCCCTCTGACGGAGAGGGCATGGGCTGCCGCTTTGCACTGTAGCTTCCTCCAGAGAATTCTCTCTTCAATGCACTGCCGTTCTGTGCGGATGACCCTACAAGCACATCGTTCAGGTGAAACTTTACACGTGCAGAAGGGGACGATCCTCTAGAAAGCGCACAGACTGCTGAGGTGACGAGCCATCCTTCCCGCTGCCCTGGGGTCATCCTCCCGCTTACAGCCCTTTACTGATGGACAGTGGGTCCAGCTGCGTTACCCTGACACCCAAGCCCACCTCGGAGCCCAGCCGCCAGGGCTGCTGGGTGAGCGGGCACCACTCACCAGGCCGCTGGCCTCTGCTCTCACTGGCTGTGCCCAGGCTGCCCTGCTTGCTAGACAATTCCACAGGATCAATCCTTCCAGTCTCCACCCATGTGCTACTGCCTTAGTGAGTTTTCTTTCCTACTCCCTGGAGCACCTACAGCACTTCCTATCACCTCTTTCAGAGCATTCAGATCCTATGCTGTAATTATGTGCCTTGCCATTCTTTTAATAGAAGGACGGTCTTTGCCTCTGCAGGACCCAGTGCAGGACTGGGTATGCAGCAGGTGCTCAAAACACATGTGCTGAACGATGAAGCAGAACAGAACAGTTCCCAGAAGTGAAGACCATGCCACCTGATGATGCATAACTGTCACTTAACTTGTAGAGGATTTTCATAAAAAACACAAACGAACAAAAGAGAAGCATTTTCATTCCACAGGGCAAAAAGCCTGAGATACAAAAATGAGGTGAGTTTCTTTAAAATCACACTCTATTTTGATCTTAGAGTTGGGGTACATCAAAGGAGGACTGGCACCATGCCCAAAAATATCTTAGAAATATTGGGGTATTGTGAGTACCTGTTTAAAACTCTTAGCATTCCCGACTATTCTTTAGTTTTTACTGAAAAATGTTTTAATCTTGCTGAGCTGCAATATTAAGATCACTGGTCAAAAAAGACTGTGAGACTGCATTGAGGTTTTAGCACAGCTGCGAGGTATAGACTGTGAAGCCTGCCTGCTGAAGCCCTGTCCTTGGTGATCTCCCCCAGCTTCCTTCTAGTTTCGGTTTGTTTCCTGAGCCCCTCAGCTGTGTCACCATAACTTACTTATTGCAGACGTTACCAACACTGGTTGTATGCTGCATATTATATTACGGAGCTTTAAAAATACCAGTGCCTGGGCCCCGTCCCAGACCAATAATAACAGAATTTCTGACTTAACTTTTAAAAGCCCTTCTGATGATTCTAGAATGCATCTCAGGCTGAGAACCACTGACTTACTCTTACTTCCAACACTCCATCCAATTTCTAAGCCGTCTGTCACCAGACATAGACTGGTTTTCATTTGTGGATGTGTCTCTCTGGCTATGTACTCTTTACTTTTTTGCTGTGGATTAGATTACAACCTAATTGAAGGCATAAATCACTTTGTATAACTTCTCTTTGAATTCCATGCCTAGTTTAGTGCTCAATTTAACAAAAGCTGTAATATAAGTTACTATTTTTAAAATTTTGTCGCTCTGAATAAAAAACCCAAAATGCCAGAGTTCTGCTGCTCTGCTTACTAACCTGTGTGACCTTAAGCAAGTTACTTTATCTAAGTCTCAGTTTTCTTCATTTGTAAATAAGAAAATAAATTCTATCTTATGGGATTTTTGTGGGAACTGAGCGCTCAATACATGGAGAATGAAACGTGAGACGGAAGGTGTGTGAGGGGGCTGCCCAGAGCTTAGTACACACTTACTGGGCTCTTTTCCTCTGTCCTAGTGATCGTTTATAGAATGGAGAAATTAATCCACCTCTGTGATTTACACTTTTTTTCTTTTCTTTTCTTTCTTTTTTAACTTTGGGAATGTTCCTTTCAGAGAAAAATTACACTCAACTACCCTAATCTTAAAAAACTGAGATGGGCTGTTTTGATTGAACAGCAAAGGGGGACAATCTGAAAACTGTGGTCCCAACTCAGGCAGGGTCTCTTCCAAAGAGTTCTAGATGGTGATTCAGGGGGTTGGGCCCCAGATCTCTTGGAGTGACGGTGTCTAACTCTACATGACCTCTAGGAGGGTCTGCAGGCTCCCCAGTGAGCCTGTCACTGACAGGAGCGGGTAGTCACAGTGGAAAGCTCTGTGTTAATTTGACTTCAGTCAGGAAGCCACCGCAAGTCTGGCCCTGGAAGAGCCTGTGCTTCTGGTTCTGGAGGTTGACAACACGGAACCCTGTTTCTTCTTGTGTCTCTCTTGGCAGGCTGCCCTTCTGGAAATTCTTCACGTGAGCTGGGCTACTCTTGAAGCCAGCGAGACGCACTCTCAAGAGCAGGTGCCCCTTGGAATTCCTGGGCTGGTCTTCCTCTTAACCTCTACACAAACAGCTTGGTGCCAAGAATCTCAGGAAGGCCACGCCTGATTATTGCATTAAAGGCCTTGACAGGGACCTGGAGCTGGCTCCAGTCTGTAGCTTGCATATGGTCAACAGTGACAGTGGACCCTCACTTCAGCGCTCCTAAGGAGATGGCCACTCAGCCCTTTAAATCTCTGTATCACAGGTCCTATCCTTACCTGCAATTCCACAAATCCCAAAGCCCTGAAAAACCAAAACTTTTTTCGTGAGTTTGACGTCAATTCATGTGGTGGCAGACTTAATCTGAACTGGCTGGAGGCTGATTACAGACTTCACTTAAAAATAGTACATTTATTTATATATTCATAGTGTGACTAGTCATAAATTTTGCTCTATAAATATTGTTTGTAGGTGCTGTCTTAGATCTTGCTTGGAATGTAATATAATATATGGTAGATTCCCTTCTAAAATATATATAAAAAAAAATCTGAATTCTGAAAACAGGTTTCTGGCTCTGAGAGTTTTGGGTAAGGGATTATGAACTTAACTATTAATATTGTGATACTTTCTTCGCATCTCAAGTGTTGATAACTTCTGGTTAGTTATAGTAAATCTACTATCTTATCGAGCTACCATTAGTAAAAAGATAATTCATAAAATGGTTGCCATTTTTCCAATTGGCTAGATATTTTCATTGTAATCAAGGCTACACACAGTGTAGAGATGACTTTGGGAGATGACGGCAAGAAAGTCACAAGATGTGCCCTTCAACTTCTGCCTGTCGACTGAAAACTCCTTGAACGTGCTCTGTACGTCTGCAGCCAGTCTCTGCAGCAGGCGCCTGTCTTTGGTTTGCAGGCCCGGGGCAGGGTCCCTCCCATGGTTCCAGGGGTGGTCTGTGTGATCACCAGCACTCTGCAGAAGCGATGGCATGTCCCTTCTGAGACCGCTGCTCGGTCTCTCTGTCTCAGGTCACTTGCTCTGTGGGAAGCCAGAGGCCATGTCACCAGGACACTCAGGCCCACGCTGGTGAGGAACAGAGGCCTGCCAACAACCATGTGGGTGAGCTGGGAAGTGGCTTCTCTAGTCCCAGTTGAGCTCGGAGTTGATGGCAGCCCTAGCAGACAGCCTGACTGCAGCCTCCTGAGAGGCCCTGAGCCAGGACTGTCCAGCTAAGCTCCCAGACTCCTGACCCTCAGAAACTGTGAGAGATAATAGACGTCTGCTCTTTTGTTTTTTCTTTTCGGTACGCGGGCCTTTCACTGTTGCGGCCTCTCCCGTTGCGGAGCACAGGCTCCGGATGCGCAGGCTCAGTAGTTGTGGCTCACAGGCCTAGTTGCTCCGCGGCATGTGGGATCCTCCCGGACCGGGGCACGAACCCTTGTCCCCTGCATCGGCAGGCGGACGCTCAACCACTGCGCCACCGGGGAAGCCCACGTTTGCTCTTTCAAGCTTGTAAATTTTGGGGTAATTTGTTCCACTGCAAGAGAACAAATGGTATTCCAGCACCCTTCACTTCTGTGTTGCCAGAGCCTAAAACCAAGAGCTGGGCACAAGCCGGGTGCTGATACCGGCGTCCTCAGCATGAACAGTACGTGAAGGAGGACACTCAGTCTGCACCAGGAGGCCTGACTCGAATGTCTCACATTCAAGAATACAAGGCAACGGATACGCTTCTGACTGAATGACTCTGAAATGTGAGGTGGAGTTACTACCGGCTGTTCTTCTCAGAGCTCAGCTGCAGGGAAGCGAGGGAGGCTTCGTTAGCGTTACCCCGGGTCCACCCTGGGCCTGCATGTGCTTGGGCGCACTCGCCCCACTCTGTCTGATCGAAGCCAATACCAGGTTACTTCTGAGAAAGTGACAGAAAAGCAGTTGTTGGCCAAGAACAGTCTTGCCCTTGGATAATGGTCCTTGCCTACTTAAAACTCTTCAGAGGTTTCCCACTGTGTTTTTAAAAAAATAAAAAATGTCTTATGTTGGTCCCCAAGTCCCTGCTTGATCTGACCCCTGCCTACCTCTTGAGCTTTACTCTGTCACTCCCTGCCCACTACCAGGTGGCCACTGTGCCTCCTTTCAGTTAATCAAACATGAGTCAATGTGACTTCACCCCCAGGGCGGGCACGTGACCTTGCTAATTATTCTAAGTGTGTATTCATCCTCAACAGCTACTGCCTGTTACTCTCTATTACTGTCCCCTGTTTATTTCCTTCGGAGCATTTTTTTTTTTTTTTTTTTTTTTGCGGTACGCGGGCCTCTCACTGTTTTGGCCTCTCCCGTTGTGGAGCACAGGCTCCAGACGCACAGGCTCAGCGGCCATGGCTCATGGGCCTAGCAGCTCCGTGGCATGTGGGATCTTCCCGGACCGGGGCACGAACCCGCGTCCCCTGCATCGGCAGGCGGACTCTCAACCACTGTGCCACCAGGGAAGCCCTCCTTCGGAGCATTTATCATCACAATTTGTAGTACTGTTTGTCTGTCTCCCACATGGACTGTAACTTCTAAAAGGATTCTATGACTATTTTTGTAACAGCTGCACTTGTGCCTCCTAGGCATTCCCCAGCCAGGTCTGAGACACTGGCCACCGATAATGCACGGCTGCTACCTTGCTATGGAAATGCTTCCTGCAGCTGGGGCCACTTACTTGCTGACAGGCCACTGCTGGCACTCATGGAGCGACCAGGTTCAGGGCGGGATTTGGTGATAGATGGAATACTGACCGAGCCACTGAATGCTGTCCGACTTTCCTGAGGCCGAGGGTTCTAAAATCAAAAGAGAAAGAAAAATTCTTCATCCAGAGTGAAACTGATTTTCTACAGAGATGTCTATTTTTTCACCCTAATTTCAAGAAATAAAGTTGTCTTGACCAGAGTGATACAGGACAAGAAACAGAATAATCCCTCCCGCCCACAAAAGTACTAAAGCCCTAACAGAGGTAACCCTCACCCCAACCAAAGATAAGTGCTTATCTTTATACTTACTGAAATACTTACCAACAGATAACAATTTTTTTCTTGTTGTTGTGAGTGCAGTAAGTGAAAGTTACATGGTTAGAAGTGACAGTGAAATGTAGAATTACATGGACCTCTGCAGATAACTGAAACAAAGCTTTTACTACATATGAGATTTTTATTTTCTTAGGATAATTCAAAAGCGGAATAAGCCCATTTAGAAGAAAGCCACTTCAAAGTACATTCTTCTCAAGCACACCTTCTATCGTCCTGATACTGAAAGTGCCATTTGCACGTTCCCATCCCAGTCACCAGGCAGCCTTCCTGCCTCACGGACAGAGAGCAGCACCACGGGTCATAACTATGACGCTTGTTGACAATCACAGCCTGGGTGAAGTCCTTTAACTTGGGAATGTTGGTGTGAGAAGTTTCCCATCTAATATTGAATAATTTTGGTGTCCAAGGGAGGAAAATGAGCCACAGAGTGCTTTGAAAGTAACACACACCTAGAGAGGTGGTGCGTCGGACCAGCTGCCTGAACACGGTCTCCTCGATGGCCCTAACCTTTTCAGACCGGAAGGGGTGTCAGGGCTGGTACCTGAGAGAAGGTTATGGCAACACAACTAGTGCAGGGCCAAAGCTAGCAAACATCCACGAACATCTCCTGGAAAACATGCACTAATATATCTTGAAAAACTCCAAATCATACATTTTAAAGAATCACACATACTGAGATTTGGCTGGCTGGGTGGCTCTACGTTCAACTATTGCCATTTTGGTTCATATATCAAATTTGCGAAGTCCATGTAATTCTTACTGTGTTATTCGTTCAAAGCAAACATTTTACCTTTTTTTCTCTAAGAAAATAAAAAAATTTAAAACAGAAAACAGTGCTAGCATTTCAACAGCCACTCATAGGAGCAACCCTGAGAGATGCCGATGACATGCATACAATGCAGCAGAGTCAAGTTCAAGAGAGATGGGGATATCAGTTTAAACCTTTAAATTTTTATTGTTTTTGCTATTAACCTTAAGGTACCTTTGTGTCGTCCTTTTCTATAAAACAAACCTACCCTAGAAAAAAATGGCAAAAATTAAGCCTGTAAAAAATACCAGTGGTTTAGTAACACTGAATGTTGAGGTAATAAAAGAATGATACACAGAAGATATGTTCTGGGGGAAAAAAAAACCCACACAAAACCCAAACCCAACAGTTTATCATTCATTCAGCTGAAGTTCAACTTCATTATGAAGTAATGTGAAACCTAAGCTGATGGTCCTTTTCCTGCACAAATATGCTTAAGATTAGGGTAAAACTTCCACCAATCGTAGTGTTTCTATTTATAGAAGACTAACTTAAGCAACATTTCCACCATCTTCTATATCAAAAATTCTTGACTGATTAGTTTATACAACTTCCCCTAGAATCCACTCCCTGAAATCTGTTACCAAGCACACTGAAGCTTAGTTTATCATAAGTGATCTTATCTTGTGAACTAAGACACTTAAATGACATTATAGTTTAATGTCAATAACAATGACATTTAAAAACATCCCAATTTAGAATGCAAACAAAAATACAAAAATAAACTTCTCGCCCTACAGGTAGCTTTCTTATTGGAAAATTACTTTACTAAATACACAAATAAAAAATGGACGCTGATTTTTTCTAAGCCAGAGGAAATGTGTTTGCATGATACAATCTAAATCTTTTATTATCTGCAAAACAAACTTGAGAAAATGCTCCCTTGAAGTCAGTACATATTTCTTGACAGATGTGTGGCTATTCAGCTTGAATGGCCCACTTGCTCTCCAGCCCACTGCAGAGACACTAGTTACCAAGATGCAAGGCTGCATGGAAGGACCCAGTGGCAGGTACCACGGTCCTTCAGAATGCAGCACACTGTGTTTTTTTTCTCTTGTTGATTTACTTCTCTTATCTTGGATCCTGGCTGGAATTAAAGGTGCATCAGCAACTCAAATATTAGTAAGACTACCTTCTTTTGCTAATTTTTCCTGTTATTCACTGGTACTATTATACTTTATAATTTTGAGAATTGTGAGCTTTTCAAGAAGGGGTTTATTGTAGATAAAAGGCCTTTGGACAGGCCCTTCTATAGACTTTAACTTCACTAAATATAAAAAATTTCTCTGAACTGAACTGGTTTTAGGGTAACGAGCAATCCAGAATTCAGAAATTCTACATCCCTTTTTTGTTTGTTTTTAATAGAATAAAGATTTACTTATTCAGGGGCTATTTCTTATGGTATCCGTAATGAAAAATATCATGATGGGATGATGTTTTATTAAAAAATAGAAAAACCTCCAATACTGTTTTAGAAATAAAACTGAAATCTTCCCAAATCCTCATCTTTTTCCTCAAAAGAAGAAAAAAGTAGAACTCCAAGACAGAAGAGGAGGAAGAGGAAGAATAGAAGTTTGGCAACAGAGAAACAGGCCAAAGGGAAACGTTCACAGAATGTACCCCCTTGGCAGTGTTACTTATGAAGCCAGGCAGAGATCCACACATGGTTAGTACAAGTTAACACCTAACTCAGCTGTTCATACCCTCAGAGTCATAAAGCTTGGTGTACCGGGGACAGAGCGTAGAGACGGGGAATATTCAGGGTTTATGGAATCAGGAGAGAGAAATTTTTCAGCAGAATTAACAGTCATGTGATAGATGTGCTCAAAGTTGATCGGAGAGGAGATCAGACCGGAGTGATGATGAGGGGATGGATAAGGGAAACCCGGCTATCAAAAACAACAGAAAGAAGAAAAAGGTAATGAGGTAATGAAAATGGATTCACTGGATATATGTGACATTTCAGACAACATGCATGTAGAAAAAATGAAGTAAGTATCTCACATCAAGAATTGAATCCATAATGAAATACTTTTAGGCCTTAGAAAGTTAAATTTTGTAATCCTCTTGCCAGTTACCTAAAGAGCTGATTTGCAAAAAATCATTTGCCTCATAAACGTATTCTCTCTTATTACTATCAAGCTGGGTAGAAACTGGACTTTCAGAGATACAAGTAGATTTTCAAAATTTAGTTCAGTATTTTCCTATGGGATAGAATCAAAACATGGCAAAAACCTACCAAAAACATTAGGGATAGAAAAAGCGAGAAATAATTAAAGAAAAGAACAAATGAACCTACAACCAGCCTCTCACCAAAAGCGTTATGAAACTGTTCCTTTAGAAACTAAAGCCATTTCCTGGTGTTTATAGACTTGACATGTGTTTGCTTTTACTGATCTTATCTTCCCGTAACAGAAACAGTAACTGTGGAAAATACCAATTATTGGTTTACCTTTAAGTAGCCCAAGCTTATCTCCACTTAGACACCCAAAGAACATGTTTGTTTTTAACAAGAGAACAACCTTCTCTTCAATGTTCAGGTGTATTTTTAAAAAATGAAATAATGTAATACTAAAGACATAGAAGAAAGTTTTTGAAAACAAGGGCTCTAGTTTTTCATGTTAAAATAACTTGGGAACATTTGGGAACTGTCGCTCAGCACCCAGTCACCTTCTCTAATGGGAACTTTCAAAGTTCAGTTTCTGAGAACAACTGTGTTTCAGGAAAACATCCTACCATCTCTTCATTAGAGACAGGCTGAATGACTTCCCGGAGACACGCTGACTGATATTCTCATGAGCTGAGATGAGCTTTCTTTGTTAAAAAAAAAAATCTTGGGCTTCCCTGGTGGCGCAGTGGTTGAGAGTCCACCTGCCGATGCAGGGGACACAGGTTCGTGCCCCGGTCTGGGAAGATCCCACATGCCATGGAGCAGCTAGGCCCGTAAGCCATGGCCGCTGAGCCTGCACATCCGGAGCCTGTGCTCCGCAACGGGAGAGGCCACAACAGTGAGAGGCCCGCGTACCGCAAAAAAAAAAAAAAAAAAAAATCTGGTAAATTAGGGAAGCTTAAAAGAAAGGCTTCTATATAAGGTGTTTTAAATTTAGAGATGTGAGTGAAACCAGTACTTTCTAAGGTTTTTTTCAAAAAGATAAAACTATTGATATAAATGTAACTTTAAGAAGTAAAATTACTTCATAAAGGTCTAAAAGGTCACCGAGCTTGAAATTTTATTTGTTAACAATTTTAGGAATGGGTAAAAGGCTAGGAGAAATTTTATGTGCTAAAAAAAATAAATCTTTTAGAGATAAAATATTACTCTTGTATTCAACTAGAGACAAATCTATTCTTTATTACAAGTACCTGCTTATGAAAAAAGGTAAATGACAAAAAGGATTCAAGGAAACTACTACAGTATGTACTTGTAAGACATATGTGCTGTTTTATATTAACTGCCTATATTCTCTTGGCTCACTAAGACACATCTGATATAGGAGATATAAGAAAAAAATGACTCCTTACCCTTACTATCTTTTCCACATTCATGAGGCAAACAACCCTTTTCAGCATCATTTTGGTACAAAGGAAACAGAATAAGCTTCCAAAGACATTCAATAAACTCTCTAAGCTTTTAAGTATTTCAGAGAAAGGCAATACTGATTTGAATAAGTTAAACATAAAAATTTCTGGGGCACATGCTCTTTGCACGAATGACAACATCATAGCTTTGGTATTTGAAAGTGCTTCTTATAAATGTTAATGTTAGATGAATTAAATTCATCTTCATTTTTGAAAATAGTTCATTAAATATAGAAAATTACAGTGGAAAGAACATACTAAAATCTGAGACTATATTAAAATATCACAAGCTTTTTAATACATGTATACACACATACACACACACACACACACACACACACACACACAGGTACAGACATGTATATTATTTGCTTTTCAGACATGCATATTATTGTGTCATTTACCAGTGTCTACTCCAAGGTAGGTACAGTTCTGGCATGACAGTATATCAAAAAATATTTGTTAAGTGATTAAATGGATGCCTATGAAAACCCCCAGCTTTTATGTTCTTTGCTAGTGAAAGGAAGAAAGTCAGGTGAAAATAAAGAACAGGAGTTCAGACACATAACATCTTTGCTACAATATTACACGTACAGGTGAACAGGTTTCAAAAATTTACACCAACTTCTTGTCCTGGACATTCAAAAGTGCTTATGTGATAAGAAAACATGAAAGGAATGAAAGGAACATTAAAAACTGGATTGCACCTCTAGGGTAAAGAGTCACTTGTGTTAATTACAAAAAGAACCAGCAAGGCAGTCATGGGTTAACAAAATCAGTGACACTAATACTAAAAATCAAGAGGTCTAATGGGAATAAGTAGCCAGCACAGGAGGCCCTGTGTCATGGGGTCAGATTGATGTTGAATCTTTGGGAAATGCTATCTGAACTTGTTTTGCCCAGTAATTAAGAATGGACCTTATTCTGAACAACAACAATGACAAAACAGAGATTTCGTTTAAGTGGTGGGATGGTGAAGGGAGAAAAGGAGGGATGCTAGGATATGAAAGTTCTTACAACGCTTGAAATTTCACATTTTGCTTCAGTGTGCTTATTCAGGGTGTAGAAAGACCAAGTCTTACTGTGAATGAAGGTCTGAAAAAAATTCTGGAACATTAGCAAACTGATTTTTCACCTGGTCAAGCAGAGGAACATTTTATTAAATCCTGAAACTATTTCTCCTTAAGGAACAAACTGTGGGATATAACATAATTTATAGAACAATTTTCCATAATTCTTCTTGCTATGTTATTGGAATATATGAGAGGAAAACCATACTATTCTTTTTTTGTATACCAGAATGAAGCAAGTGTGAAAGAAAGTTTAATTTTAAAAGGATAATACACATTAAAACCTTGTTCACTACTGAAATAATTTTGTATTTGCTGATATGTTGCTTTGCAACATATGGATGTGTTTGAAATTTGTATGCCTCTATCCCTCCATAATGCTACCTACACAGCAGATGTTGAAAAACTATTTACTAACTAAATTTCAAAAAATTTCACATTGATCTATCAAATATAAGCTATACATATATTCACATTTCAACTGTTTATCATAATTAAAAAATTCTCTTTCCTAAGGTACTTTGTACCTGCCCTGACCTTGTAGCTTCTGTAAGGAAAAATGACAGAAGCTTTTGGACCGTGTGGTTCTGCTCCGTTTACCTCTGAGAATAAAGGAAAACCAGTCTGAGGACTTAAGTAAACGTTCAGAATGGGAAAAGAATGGAGAAAAATCTGAACTCTCATTCCCAGGCAAAAGCTGTAAAAGTAGTATAGCTTTTAGATATGATAGGTAAGTATAACAGTTAACCATGTCAACTCAGCCTTTATTTATTCTCAATATTTTCAGCTTAATATTTATGCTCAGCCTTAAATTTCTTACTTCATTTTAATTACTATATCAAGATTGGCTGTAATCTTTCTGCATACTTTATTTATATCTACCTAGCACGGCTAATAAAAATCCCCATCTGACTATTGTGAATGATTTGAAAGGAAGTAATGGTACTATAATCATATAATAATGTCTTGATGAGGATGAAAAAACAATGACAGTAAGAACATCACATACATTCATAAACAGGGCAACTGGTTAATTGAGATATTTATAATGTGGAACTCAGGCTCAAATTAGTGCAGATTTTTTTGGTTTCTCCTATGAAAGAAATGCAAAAACTACCTTTAAGAGCTGAACTTTTTTATTAAAAAAACTTGACTGTACAAACTGTATTACCTATTATTTTTTCTGTCAGTGATACATGTCTATATCTTCTATCACAGTAGAGTTAAGTAATGTGGGTAATTAACACAGACTTCCTTAGAAAGAGCTTTGGGTTGAGATTTACATATCACCTCCCAAACTATCATAGCATTTAAATTATGCCTAAAATTCTGAGCAAAATCTAGATGCTATCACCACCTATCAAAAGAGTCATGTTTAAGTTTCAATAGTTTGTTGAGAGTACCATGCTACTGAAATGTTACAGAGCTTGGATAATTAGCTAATTCCACTAATGTTCTTAATCTCAGTATATCAGGTCCAAGAATCCAATCTTCATGTTGTTAAAAAAAAAAAAAAAACACAACAGTTTTCCTATGTTGTACTTTTTTTAAAATATAAGACTGACTAGGCAACACGTCTGTAATGGGCAGAGGAAAAAGATTTAATTTCATAATCAGATGAGAGGTGTGACCATTAATGATCAAGCTAATGTGGTTCTTTGGGGGACAAATATCTGTGTTGAATTGCTAAAACTTAGTGAAATTTTAGTAATTCGGTAACAAAGCTCTGAATCTTGGTATAGAATGTCTCCAAATCTGATGGTTTATTTCTCCAACAATAGTAAATCTAGGTATGGGAGAAGTATATAGGGTATTCAACTAAATAAAAACTTGATATGTTTGGTTTTTGATACACATCTGTATTTTATGTTTTTCTCATCAGCTATGTCATTATGCATCTTACATATATTGTGATATATTGAGATAAACATTTCCTCATTATACTAATATGTCTTTTTAAGTCTTATATGTATTTAAGTGCACACACACACACACTCATATGTATCCACCCCCTCCCCCCTCCAACTTAGTATTAACCCCATTTATATTCACATTCACTCTTCATTTTTCTTACCATGGGCAGGTCTTTTAGAATCTGTATTCCATCTCCTGGACCCATGTGTGCTATGTGGTTAAAATTAGTTGGGTTGGAAATTAATTTATTTCTCATTTCTGGATCTCGCAGCATCTCCCTGTAAGAGAAAACACCTGTTTAAACACTTTTATTCCATGACCAATCTAGACAATTTCAGAGAAAAATTAAGTATACTTAAATTTTTTCATAAAAATAAACTGTGAAATCATGTTAATAAGGATAGAATTAAAATAATAGAATATACTAAGTTAAACATTTACTTAGAAGATTTTGTTTTAAATTTTAAAAAAGATCTTATGATTTTTGGTGGGAAAACAGAGAGGGTTATTTTAGTGTTTAAATATCAAAGAAGCTCTATTTTACAGATAATTCTGAACATTTTATGTACATCTTTTAAAATAATTGCTAATATATTAGAAATGTTTTTATATGTAACTGGAAACACTACAAGCCTATTTCTGTTTGGTCATGAGAATAGTTAATCTGCACAGGTATGTTCTATGTTTATAAAAGCCCACATTCTAAAAATCGTAACTATTCCATATACAAAGAGAAATGAATCAAAATATGGTACTTTAATCTAGTACATACTCACAACTTGGGAAGTATTAATTAAAATTACACTGAGAAATACATTCATTATTGCAGTTTTTAACACCATAGATGATGATGACAGACTTTCAGAGATCAAATTTTCCTTCCAAATCAAATAAAGTATTATTACCAAATAGTCCTTCTGATGCTATAAGCATCTTTAGATGAGTATGAATTAAATATCTACCTCCTTTGTTGCATCCTTTCCTCTTCTGGAACTCTGAAGGAATAACGCCTCTTATTGTTAATATTTCTAACCATTTGTTTCCGACTATTATCTGATGTTTCAGGAACTACCAGTTCATCCCCTTCTGTTAAAAAAAAAAAAAATACAAAGAACAATGATGTTCTTTAAAGTGCTAAAATGCTTTTCACCCATTAATCTCCAAGACGGTACAAACATCAATCAATTATACAAGTATATGCAATTCTGATTTTTTTTAAGTTGTGCTGATAAATCATAGTAAATAATAATTTTCAATGAAATATATGTAAACAAATATATGCTGAAATTAAATATAGCTTACAGAGTATATTTTCACCTTTATTTGATTATAAACACAAAATGGTACAATTTTACTAGAAGAAAAAAAGGAAAACGTAGTTGCCTTGGTGTCCTATCACTTTGGCCACCCCACCCCCAATATCTCTACACCATCTTCTCCCACCTTCCCAGTATTGGTTTCAATGGCTTAGGGTGTTAAAAAGCTCTTATTGTTGACCTGCACAGTAATCAGGCATAAATGGTAAATTATCCATGAAAATGATAACAGTTAAGATTTTTTTAGTATATTAAAACATGTCCTTTGCAGATCCAATTTGCAAGATGTGGAGTAAAGGAAAGGAATTGTGTTTCTTCCAGCTTCCTTTACTAAAAGTAAGAATCTTATTGCTATTTCTACTCTCCTGATCTTCAGGGGATACTTACTTATGTACATCTAGTCACCTAATGCCCATCTATCTCAATTTTAATACCTAGAAGTAAACAAAACTCTTAGCCATGGGCTCCCAAAACATGCTGGGATATGGTGAACATCCTCTAAAGCAGAAAACTGTATCCATACAACATGATGAATTCCATTCTCTAAATAAGGTAAGGAAAAAGAGAAAAGCCAATCTTTAGAAGTTTATAACACCCAAAAAGCTAAAATGAGAAAAATGTAGTAGGAAGAAGCCAAAGGAGCCTGTAAGGCCAGCCAAAGCAAGATGATTAGTACAAAAAAAGCAACATTCTCCTTGTATCATAATGATAGCTTTATCAGATTGCTTTCCTAACAGCAAATGTTAAAAGGATAAAATTTTAAAAGTAGATGAGAATTTGAGAGTTGGAATTTGAGAATTATGAGGGTGAAGCAGATCTTGGTGAGTTGCAGTGGCAACAGGAGATTTTGGACAGCCAGAGGACTGCAAGAGCACTTTGGGCTCCTGAGAGATGAAAGAGAAACAGACAAGACAGAGAAACAGAATCTCCAGGAAATAGGATTTCCTTTCCTTTTCAAAAGATAAGACAACTATGTTGAAATTTTGTCAGGTATTCCTTCTCCTAGCTCCACCTTTACTCCTAGCCTAGAGTAGAAAGATGAGAGCATAAAAAAAGAGAGTTGGAATAGGTTTTATCCTATAGAGACAAATTGGGTTACGGACACATTCTACAATCATTACATACAGTGAGAAGAGGGTGGATCTAATCTCGTCTAATACCTGAATATCCTTTCTCAAGTCATACTGCAATATCCTCTTAGCATAGGACTTCTCCTACAGTCACCAGTCTGTATACCAAGAAGCCGCCAGTGCCAAGAGGATATACCAGAGCATCAAATCTGAAGCCAAGCCATTTGTATGTATCTTAGTACTTAAAAACAAACAAAACAAAAATGACAAACTTCTGATGGAATTTGTTTTGATAGACTATACAAATTTATTGGAAGAATATGGGGGAAAAAAGAAAAGCATAAGGAATATAATAATCCCACTACCCAGAGATAATTGATATAAACATTTTAATGTGTTTTCTTAATGCCAATGTTTTTACTTACATTTAAGTCAAAATATTATTCCAAATACATAATGTACCATAATTACATCTTCATTAACTAGATCCACCAGAAAAGATCATAAATTTATGAATACCCCTATACAGACTTTGGAGTAAGATACACCTGAATACTTCTATGAAGCTCTCCTACTAATGTGTATTTTCTTACCTGCCATCTTATTTTTGAAATATATTAATCTAATCGTCTCCAACCCTAAAAGATTTAATGATCCTTCACTGTTTAAGGGTCGAACCTAAAATAATAAAAAATAAAATTAGTATTTCAACAAAATCCAAAAATGAAATCATAAAACTTTTGAGATATTTATAAGGCACATACTATTAAGACCTTTAATTTATCCTTCCTCTTTAGGAAGGAAATCAACAATTCTGACTAGAAAGGTATAAAATTATCTAACTTGAATTAACACAGTTATAATGATAACATTTTAAAGGAAGAGTATTCTGGGCAAAAAAAGAAAAGCAGAAATACATTTAAACCTTAAATTTGACTTTTTAAAGCCATTAGTACCAGACGATGATACTAAGATATTCATACAGCTACTTTATGAATCTTATTTGAACTAAATGTACACACATGACAGAGATGAAATTGTACATCACTGGGGAAAGGAGGGACTGTCAATAAATGGTGATGGAGCAACTGGGTATCTACATGGAACAAATGAAACTGAATTCCTACTTCACACCATACACAAAAAGTCAATTCTAAATGGAACAGAGACATAAACACAGTAGGCAAAACTTTCAAACTTTTGAAAGAAAATAAATATCCTATCTTTATGACCTTGAGGTAGGAAAGAGCTTCTTAAGAAAAAAAAGATAAATGTAAAAAGGATAAGAATGATATTACATTAAAATTTGTAACAATGAATTTTCAAGCAATAACAACAAATGTTCACAAAATACACTATAAAAATTAACAGGTCACAAACAGGGAAAAGATTGACCTCACCCATCACTAAACCAGTATCTACCATATATGAATAATTTCAAAAAATCAAAAGATGACCAAACAGGAAAATGAGCAAAAAACATGACCAGGTATTTCACAGAAGAGGAAATATGAACGATGAATAAACATACAAAAGATTATCAGCAACACTGTTAATTGGGGACATGCAAATGAACACGTCAATGAGATATCACTTTATAACCATAAATAAATGGTTATAAAACTATGAATTCTGACAACGGTATGGGTCATAAAGAACTCTTATATACCGATGATGGGAGTGTCAACTGGTACAATTACTTTGGAAAATAATTTGACACTCTCTTGTAAAGTTGAACACGTGCATTCTCCACGTCCCATCAGTTTCGTTCCTAGGCATATGACGTAAAAGAAACTCCTGCACATACGCACCTGAAGACATATATGACTTCTACAGCAACGTTCATAATAGCAGAAAGCTGGGAAATAATTCACATGTCTGCTAATCAGACAAATAAATTGTGATCTATTCACCCAACAGAATATTTTACAGTAGTGAAAAGCAATGAAATATATATATATGTGTGTGTACACATATATATAATAGTACATGTAACATGGATGAATCTTAGAAACAGTAAATACATTAAGATAGCAAGGCAGAAGATGATATACAACATAACATTTTATTATCTCAAACACAAGCAAAACTGAACAATATATTATTTAGAAATATTTAAATATACAAAAAATTCTGTATTTTAAGGAAAGCAAGGGAATCATAAACACAATAATCAGGGTAAGGGAAAAATACACAAGCAGATGCAGTGAAATTGGTAATGTTCTGGCTCTTAAGTTAGGAGATGGGTTCATAAGTGATCAGTTTATTATTATGCTTCATAAAGATCATATATTCTTTTATATATACTTCAAAATTCACATGATAAACATAAAAGGGAAAACTAACTGTAACCAGCCCGAATTTATAAACACGAGGACCGTATTTAGTTAAAATAAAATGTGGCAGCATTTACAAGAGCTTTTCCCACTGCTGTTATGGTTTAAAATTGGGGCAGATTTTGAAATAAGATCTTGGTTACTTTCTTTTACCCATTCCTCTAAACCCTGCCCTGCAACTAATGACACACGCTGCATATACTTACATGAAACTATTATTCTTCATTGTTGCAAAACAGCCATTCTATACTCGTAAAAATTCTCTTTATGTTACCATAGGGAAATGTTAAAGGAAAATATTATATTTTATTAGGAATGTGTGAGACCCTTATTTTTTAATCATGAGATGCTTATACAGAGCATTGGTTCTAATTTTAATCACTTTTCTAGCCCATGAAATTTGCCCTCACAGGGTTAAAATTGCATACCATTATGTGAAAAACAGTAAAATTACAAATAATATACTCCTTCAGAGCTCCTTAAACTAAAGTGGAAGATAACACTGACATTTTAAGTTGTAGAATATATTCTAGTTGTTCATTATTATAATAATCATACATTATACAGTGAAACAAAATGTAATAAAAATAAAACGGTGCTGAGCTACCTGTAAAATTAACCAGCTTGATTTTTCTTTTTTTTCCTACTCTTAGCTAAGTCCCAGATTACCAATTATGTTATTACATGTGACAGAAAATGCTAAACTAGTGAAAACTAGCTAAATAGTCATATTAGTGTTTCACTTATAATCATTTGTTCACTTAGCCCATTTTTTAATGTTAAATTACCTTTTTGAGTGGGAGAGTCTGAATCCATTCCATGGAGTTCACATCAAAGATATCAACTGCATTTTCACTATACACTGAGAGATACGGTGCATTGTAACCTGGGAGATGGGAAGGAGAGAACAGCTGGCTGGTTACTTTTAACTGCTAAACCCAAAACATTTTGAAAGATCTATGCTAAAGAAGTGTAGAGTGGAATCCCACCAAAATCCTATTGTTAACATACAGTAGCCACATCAATACATTTTTGAAGTTAAAAAAAACCCCGTAAATCATAAATGAAGAGGTTTTAAGGCCATTATAATACAGAAGGAGTCTGTTAACACCAAGAGTATATTATTCCCTTGCCCCATACTAGTTCTATAAAGGAATTTCATTACATTTTAAATAACCGATTCCTAAAGTAGTTAAGCTCTTGACAGTGAAACAACTTACGAAGTAGAGAAATCTTCAGGTAAGAGTTATGGTCACATTTATCAAAGTATGATAAAGCATCTGGCACAGGAGATGCTCAATATATATTTACTGAAAGAATGAACATCAATAAATGGTGACACAAGCAAAGAAAGATTAAATGATTTACCCAAGCTAAGGTCATGAATTAAATTTTTGGCAGAGCTATTCATAAAAGCCAGATATTCTAATTCTTATTCTAATTCCAATTAACACTGTACAATTCACATAATACTTTGAATTATTTTCTGACTAGGATTCATTCCAAATATGATGCCATAGATAAGAGTATAAATTTCAGAAGAAACAAAACATCAAGAATAGTTAAGTCTGGGTAGGTATATGTATTTTTCTTTTGATCTAGATTTTCTAATTTTTCTGTAATAAGTATATATGGCTCTCCTAAACTTTCTTATATTGAACTTTTAAACTTGACTATACACATACCCACCATTCCTCCTATCTTGTTGCAGTGGAAGAGGTTTTACTCCTCCTGTTCCAAATCCTTTCCCCTATATTCCGACTTCCATCCTTTTTGGCCTCTTGGGGATCTTACTCTGTTTCCTGTATTTACCATATAGTCATCAACCTTTCCCTGGCTCCCTAGTGGCTATCTCCCTTCGGCATTTAAACATGCTCAAAGTATCTTCCACTAGAAACAAAATGTGTTGGATTAGATATTCCTCCTACATGCCTCTACGGAACTCTGTACTTCTGCTATCAGAGCACTTATATTCTACTGCAACTTGTTTTGTCAGGAATCCATTCGACTGCATTCATGCTCTGTGAGGGTAAGACTGTCTATTTTGCTCAATGTTATATCTCTTACAGTAAAATGACACATAATAAGTATTCAATAATTTATTAATATCTTAATGTTTCTTGAACGTATCTACCTACCTAGATAAAAATGTAAAAGTGAATAGCTTTTCAAATGCTACATCATACCTTCACATAACTGATTAAATAATTCACTAGGTAACCACTTCTCTAGAATAAGTCCTATGAGCTATTAGTGCTCACAAGCACTACATTCGGGGGGACCATGAAGATAACTCCTTAGGGTTATTTCAAAATACAATAATATGTGTTAAAAAATCTATCTAAGTAAAACATTGCATAGGAAGGTTAGCTTTAATTATGTTCCTGTTAATGCTGACCCTGTTGGCCTAGGTCTTAACTACACATGGTTAGTTACTTTACATAAAACATACTTGATGCTTAGGAAAAACCTCAAAGATGACTTAAAAAACAACCTGTTATTAACAATGAATACATAAAGGAGATGAAGGAGAAGGAAAAAGAAAGAAACAGCAAGATAAGACAGCAAAAAGTAAGAGAATCTTACAACAAGAGGAAGGATTTGCTGGCCACATCAATTCCTGTTGTCTAGATCTTCGGCCCTGACAGTCAGTATATATCCCAATGCTGTTAAAACACAGCAGATATTCTTTACTGGAGATTTCAACTGCACAGATGGCATCCATTGGTTGATGTGCAATAAATGAGAGTGTATGGTCATTTGAATGGAGCATACTGTATGGACTTCCTTCTCCATTCAGGGGGTATCTTAGAAATCCAGACTGGAATCCCACACAGAGTTGTTCACTGAAGATTGCCATCCACTGGACATTATATGGGACTTGAATTTCCTTAAATTTTCTGTGACGGGTCTTGCTCTGAAATAGTTCATAACAGAGGACCTGCCTTTTCATAGCCACACACAGGCATGTAAGAGCTCCATGACGTACTTTTCCAGAAGTTATGGTTTGACACCCTTTAGTTTCTGCCAATTTATAAAAATCAGTCTCTCGCCCATCCAAAGCTGACATAGGAAAAAGTCGTACATGACGATTTCGTCCTGAGATCACAGCGACAAGCTGATCATTTGGAATGAGTTCAATATGATGAATCTTCTTATTGTCACCAACTCTAATAATTTCTATGCAAAGAAACAATAATAAATCAACTGCAAAATATTTTGTTTACCTGTTAATTATATCCCAATTATACTCAAAAGAATATGTCAACTTATAATAAAGACAGAGATACACACAGAAAAAATGAGAGATCAGAAATCATATGGAGAAAGATGAAGATAATTACACCCATTATAAGATAATTTAACCTATCTATAGTAAGGTATTAAATTTAGCACTGAGATTTCTGGCAGCCATGGCAAAGAGTTCCTATGTGATAAAGCATGCCAGATCTTTAAGAAAAACCTCTTTATTCTCACCAAATCCTAGGCAAGTTTACCATGGGGTTACTATTTTTAAAAACGGAGTAACTCATGTTTCACTAAAGGTATTTCTTTGGGTAACAAATTAATGAAGTTTAAATGCATTGTTTTCCCATGATCTAACTTGATATAAAGACAGAACTTAGAACACTGTATTCAAGAATGCTAAGTTAAATGGGTTCCTTTTTACTTCACCCAGTATTTAATTTCTCCCTAAAAAGAAATCTGTTGTGTTAAACTGTGGGATAAAAGACCCCAACAACAAACACATGTTAATGACTGTTACCACTCCTAGTACTGTTAGAACTATGAAAAAAATCAAGTTGCATTTTTCTTTCATGTACCATCTTTAGAAATGCAATCTGAGTTCACACAGCAGAACTGTAAATAAAATGACACAAGAAAGACAATACACATGGAAGTTGTAGAACTCAGATGGATTATAAAAATCAAAAAAATTATCTTTTGACTTATAAACGTATCCAATTAGGCCTGGAAAATTTCAATTATAGAATAAATAAGAGCAAATCCTGCTCTTTTTAGAATTCAGAATCTGTAGGTTAGAATACTCTATCAATAATATTTTCTCCAAAATAATTTTCTCTTACCATCTTTGGTGACATGCACAACAAATAACCCTTCTTCATTCCCCAAAGCTATTCTTTCATGATCTATATAAGACATAAATATGAAGTATTTTTATTAGGTAGAAACTATGTAAATTCATAGAATAAAACAGATAACAAAAGAAATTTGGTACAAAAAACCAAATAAATAAAATAAACAATTAAAAAATAGCAATAACAATTTGCACTATTAACTTTCCTTTCAGATTACTGTGGTACATATTATCTCGTGTCTTTTTTTAATAGAACAATCATTAGAAAATAATTTATATCAATGCTTATAAAAAGATATAAATGTTTATTCAATAAAAGGTGAAAGAAAAAAACCCCTAGTTTGTTAGCACCCTGTGTCCAGTTCCATTTCTTGTTTGGGGAGGGAAAAATTGTGCAAGGCATTTGAACCCTACTCATCAAACTTTTCATTATTTACTAGAAAGTAACAAAAGAGTGGGCAGTGTACGTAAGAATATAGCGAAAATTTAACCCTCCAGACAGAAAAGCTGCCATTTTTGACGGCATATTATATATGGAACACTGTGTGTTACACATTCCATCTTATTTAAACTTCACAGTAACCTTTGCAAGGTAATTAGTACCTACATTTTACATAGGAAACTTATGCTTTATGAAACGGCTTATGCTTTAAACAACTTTTTCTAAGTCACACAAGCAGAAAATCGATTCGTTAATAGGTTAATCTTCAGCATTGTTGCTTTTTCAGAAGAAAATACATTTGAAAAGTATATTTATTCTTGTTTACTGAAAAATAAAGTTCTAATATGGTCTCATGCATTCAATAAACATTTACTGAGCATCTGTGATATAACACATACAATGTTAGACACCGGGATTCCTAGATGAAAACCAGTCCCTGCTGACAAGGTATATTAGTAAACAATTATAACAAGATAAATGTTATGAATTCATACCTATGATTGCAGCTGCCTGGGTCGTTTTAATGAGGGGAAGAGTGCTGTCATAAGCCTCTTTGGGAACATACACTGAGCGGTCTCTGAATTTGTTTTTCTTCAAAATCTTGTGCAATTCACTCAGCACTCCCACCCATTTACTCTTCTCATTCTCACTATCTGCTAGCATCAGGATTGAACATTTGTTATTAGACGCTGAGAGCTGGGAAGCTGTGACCTAAAACAATTTAATCAAAATTCATGACATCAGCAAACAGATACCTTTTAAGCCAGTTTTATACTGATGCTAGTTCGCTTAGCACTAGCCAACAAAATGAGCATTCATTAAGTGATACCTTTAACAGAGTTTAGCTATTCATAATCAGAAGAATAGTTTTAGCATTAGAATTCATGACAAAGGTAGTAGATACCGTTCTAAATGTTAGCGTCATTTGTATTTTCTTTGCTGCAAAGTGCCAGAATACTATCACTAAAAAATCCATTACACACAGTCACATAACAACAGCAACTGACATCTATTGAGTAATTACTGGGCACTGATCAAAGCACTTTGTAAGTATTAACTCATTTAACTCTATCAACATCTTTACAAGGTAGGTATTATTATTATATTCTGATTTTATATATGAAAAAAACTGTGATGCAGATAAATTAATTTCTCCAAGGACACACAACTAGACTGGAATCCTGTGTCCACGCTTGTAAGCCCTACACTGCACTGATTTTCAACTTGTTTTAAAAAAGTCAAAAATACTCGGAAGTACTTAAGATTCTCTATTACTTCATAACGATAACTCATCTCAGGGAAAGACCAGATCACTTGAGCTAGTATTTAAATGAAGGTTTATAATTATACAATGACACTATAATCAGAACAGAATTGAATTATGTATATATGGATCCTTTATTAAAAGTAATTTAAGCAGCAGTGACAATAAAATCCCACAATTAGGATCAGTTAAGATAAGTGGGCCTCTGTAGGATCCCTTGGTACTGGTGAGAGAATAGCTGTTGGTCTAGGAACTGAAAGACTAAGTATGGTCTTTGTCTGACCTTCCTCATATACAAGATTCATAGACAAATACAAAGCATATAGGCACACCATTAAGGCAACAGCCCTTTTTATTAACCTCTATTACCTTAATTCACCAATTCGAGATGGCCCTGTATTAGACAGCCTCCAAAGATGGCTACCAACAATTCTTCTCTGGAATCCCACTCTTCTTATCAAGAGATGCAGTCTATTTCCCCTTCTCTTAAATCCGGGCTGACCTCATGACTTGCTTTGGCCAACAGAATGGAGAAGGGTTATTATGCCTGTTTTGAGCCTAGCCCTTAAAAGGCCTGGCAGCTTCCTCTGCTCTCTTGGAAGTCGGTCATGGAGAGCTCAGCCAGACTAGTGGACGATTAGAGACCACGTGGAGAGAGTTCATACAGAGAACTGAGGTGGCCCAGTGACCAGCCAAGTACCAAGGCGAACAGCCGGCACCCAGGCCCCAGATGTGAGAGTAAGGTCATTTTGGATATTCCTGCTCCAAATGAGCTGAATGCAGTCCCATGAGTGCCCCCAGTTGACACCAGAACTGTACACCTGAAGGACTGACCCACAGAATGGTGAAAAATAAACCACTGTTGGCTTAAGCCACTAAGTTTTGGAGTGGTTATTACAAAGCAATAGAACTGAAACATACTAACTTTTTAAATGAGATCTTAAAGAAACTTCTATTTTTTTAAAAATTGAGAAATCTCATGCTTATTCATTTTTTCATGTTGTAGCGCTTATCTGAAAATTGAATTGTGACTCAAAAATATTATCCAAGAGGAAATCTATTTTAGAAGCCATATATTCATGCTTTCTTTCTTTTTTTAAAAATTTATTTTATTTTTGGCTGCGTTGGGTCTTTGTTGCTGCGCGCAGGCTTTCTGTAGTTGCAGCGAGCTGGGGTTCATCTTCATTGCAGTGCGCGGGCTTCTCATTGCGGTGGCTTCTCTTGTTGTGGAGCACAAGCTCTAGGCGCACGGACTTCAGTAGTTGTGGCTCACGGGCTCTAGAACGCAGGCTCAGTAGTTGTGGCGCACAGGCGTTGCTGCTACGTGGCATGTAGGATCTTCCCAGACCAGGGCTCGAACCCATGTCCCCTGCATTGGCAGGAGGATTCTTAACTGCTGCGCCACGAGCAAAGCCCTATTCATGCTTTCTATTGGTCTTTTACTAATTAAATATTTACTTAGCACAAATTGTCTATAAGATTTGGTTCTATTCCAAATAAGTTTGTGATGTATATAGAAAGGCGAAACGTATACTCATAAAAAGCGAATAATTCAGTGATCAAATTACAGCACACATACTTACTCTAAATATACAGGGTATGTCTTTTCGACTTGCGTGAATAACATCAGAAGCCAAGACTGAACTCACAGAAAATTCTTCGTCCCTGAAGGAAAAGTTAAAAGTCAATGGAAACAGTAAAAGTCAGTGTATGTGGGTATGTGTGTGTGGTTTTAGGCATGTATCCAAATAACACATATGAAGCAATCCTTAAAATTTAATTACATAAAACATCCAAATTAAATTTTTAAAAATTTTGAATTTTCTCCCTTTGTAAATTGATAGTGCCAGAAGTAATTTATCAAGTGTAATTTAACAATGCCACATTATACAAGAGTTAGAAATCATTTCTGGATTACTCGGTGTCAAAAGGCCAGTAAGTACAGATGGAGTCGAACCCTGGTAGGTCTCCAGGGTCTCCAGTAGACTGCACCCTCTTTCCTCTCGTAATACATCTCAAGTGCCTTCAACACAGCTCATCTGACATTTTACTGTTCCTTCAACACCTGAGACAGATTTCCTCCACAACAATTTATTCCTTGTGACTTCCTTAATTTGGTTATTGGTACCATCATTCTCTTGGTCTTGAAGACTTGACATCTTAGTCTTATCTTTGATTCTTCTCCCTTAGGAGGTTCTGTCAAATTTTCCTTGCTGATATTCTAGTATTTCTTGCATCTGTTCCTATATATTCCATATTTGTGGGGAAGATAATGTGTTTGAAATGCTGGTATGAAGTGCCAATGTGAGCCAGAGCTAGAAATTCTAGTTTTGAGCACTGGAGAAAGATCTGGACTGGAGACATATGTCCGGGAGTCGTCAACACAGAGGCGATGGCTGAAGCTATGGCAGTCAATAAGATCACTGAGGGAAAGCGTTAAGGGAGTCACGAGAAGAGGGTAAGCAGAGCACCCCAAGGGGCAGGGGAAGAGTCTCAAGAATGAAACTAGAAACATTTAAGAGGTATACGTAAATGTTCACTGATTCACTTTATATTCCAAGAGCCTGTACGATTTTGAGATTTTTATTTCCTTTCCTCACATTGGAATTATACCTAAGCCTTTACTTTAGGTGATGATATGAACATTACACACATTAGACTCCAGTACCCCAGCAACCTTTAAACTGGTCTTTTGGTTTCAAACATTAGCTTCTTCTCCCTGACCCAACACACATCAACCTGTTCTATAACTACACCTTATTTCATATTTTTAATTATGTTACGATTGCAATATTAGTAAATGAGAAAATTAACATTAAATTAGATTATAAAAACATGGCAATGCAATTAGAAGAAAAATCACACACTTTTCATTCCTATGTTGCAAAGATACAAATATTTTCACCTTCACAAACTTACCTCATGTCAATCACCTGACTGACTACGACACTGGGCTGAGAAGCTTTTCCTTCAGCAATATCATACAGAAAGAGTTTGAAATCACAAACTACAGCCAGTGCTCTCTGCCATCCTTTCTTCACTCCAGCTGGCTTAGGGATCTTAGACAGGCAAACAAACAAACAAACAAAACAACCTAAACTGAAATGTCAGTCAGAGCCCCTTTAATTACATATGTAACTGCATGATGAAAACCTAAAGACAGTGTGCACTGTGTTGTAAGTCTGCCACTGTGTTTGGTAAAGTAGCAGATGGTACACATACATCATTAATAACATGAGAAAGTGTGATAACACATTCTTCAAACACTGATTGACATTATATTCTGAAAAAAACTTTAATGGTACCATTTTAATTTTCTCTAGTGATTCATTAAAATAACATTCATGGATTTCTAAGTAGCATAAAAGCCAAATTTGGTAGTAGGACGAAAAGCAGCTTACACTTTAAATATTATTCAAGATGACAAGTAAGATTATGTCTTGACAATATCTCATACTTCATAAGCATATGCCACCTATCCAGCAAGATGAAGAGCCAGACTCCTTTATGGAGATTTCAACATCTGTTCATTATAATACAGACACAGTACAGAAAATTTTGAGACATTTTGGAATTTATTCTGAGCAAAAGCTAGGTTTTTGTTTTCAGACCATTACTCTGAATGAAGTAAAACTGTCAGATGAATTTTATTCACCTAATTTTCTGTCAAGGACTGTGTTTGTAAGGTGACTTTCTTTAATTCATTAATAAGCCTTAAAAATCTAAACCCAACCTAATCGTACTTACCCTGACATGCCCTTCATATGCTGTTCCTATTCCTTTCTGTGGATCTATACCCAGGGGACCTTTTGTCTGTTCAGGAGGAACTGGACAAGCAGTTGGAGCTTTGTTTACACAAGTTATGTGACATGAAAATCCACACACTTTTGGAGGGAAAAAAAGAAACAGTGTTCAATAAAAATTCATTTTGACAAAGAGAAAATTCACTGAGCACTCATTACATGCAAAGTGCCATGTTAAATGAATGCTTACCTCTGATTTTATTTTAAACAACTTGACAATATTTTTGTCATTTGGGGAGTTGATTCATTTGCTCACCACTAAGAATTTCAGTGAGAAATAGTAAATACTTTTTTATTACTGTAATATGTAATATTACTGTTCTGTGTTAACACTAGTGATCAAAATGAGAAGCAAATAGATGGAAAAAAAAAATCTAACCTTGCAAATAAAACAGCTGTTTTAAACTGAATTCTTAAAAGAGTAGTTTCTGGAGTTTTCTTTAACTCTTCATCTCACTGCAATTTGGTATCTGACCTGAAATCTCTCTTGCGGGAGTCACTGATGGATGTTAAATTACCTGACATCTTTTCAATATCTGGCAAATTTTACCAATCCCTCTTTTTGAAATTTAAATTGTTCAATGATTAAGAAGGTACAATTTAAATTTTAGGAGTTACTGATATTATTGTATATAGGTAAATTACTACTAAGATAATAATAGTAGTTAACTTTACTGAGTGTTTTTAATTTTTTCTGTAATAATCTAAGAGAGGTAAGATCATCCTCATTTACGTATGACTGGCCCTGGGTCACAGAACTTGTTAAGTGGCATTGCTGGGATTCAAACCCAGGCAGTCTTGCTCAGAGCCTGCATATGTAACTACCAACAGTATTGCCATGATACCTCTTGATACTTAAATGATGAACCTGAGATTCTAAGACAAAATGATAAATAAAAATAAACTCTCTTCCACTGAGACTTGGTTGGTTGAGAATTAAAGGTTAAAGTATTTAAAACAAACAAGCTTGTTGGGAGAGGTTACAGACTAAGAATATCTATTTAGACAATTCCTACTCTCAGGGGGATCCTGGAGAATATCTGGGAAGGAATAAAAAAGGAACTGAAGGGATACCGTCATGGGAACATACACATGGGAAAATGGATTGTATATCACAAATGGATATAAAACCAGCAGAGGCAAGAGGGACTAGTACTGACTGTCAAAAACGATTCATCTTCTGTAAGACAACTCATTCACTTCTAAGTAGAGTGTCTAACAAGTTACAATTTGCTTTAATAAGCAAAAATCTCTCTTCCAAGGGGCAATGGAAACAATAAGGTAATTGTCCAATACTGGATCTAATTTCAACCAAGAAGAATTAAAATGACAGGAATCTTTAGAGGTTATAACCACATTATACAACATTTATGAAAGCCTGAGCATAGTCC
This sequence comes from Globicephala melas, assembly GCF_963455315.2. NCBI lineage: Eukaryota > Metazoa > Chordata > Mammalia > Artiodactyla > Delphinidae > Globicephala > Globicephala melas. The sequence continues at coordinate 23,749,526 of NC_083314.1, forward strand.
AATGTGTCCCCACAGCTTTATAGGGTAGGCTGGTAGGCTGCAAAGAGTCAGTCTGAAGAAAAGACCGGCCCAATTTCATGGCAGGAGACCCTTAGAAGGGAAGAGAATTGGGAAGATCTCAAACATTCCTACTATGGAACCGCAAATGATTCTGATTCATAAAAAATGACAAGGGACCTAAAGCCAAGCAGCTGCCAGGATTCTTTCTGATAAACAGATTAAAAAGTCACATTTATAAGTACTGGCTAAGTTGCACAATGAGACAAGGCAAATTCTCTCCGTTGGGCTCAGACACACCTCCCTAGTCAATGATAGAGGCTATTCCTTCTCAGATTACTTTGTTATCTTTACCTTTTACCTCCCCTTAACTATGTTTCCCAAGGCTCTGTCCTCATACTTGTTCTCTTTTCACTCTACATGTGTTTCCTGGAAAACATCATTCATATTCATCACTTCACACATTCATAACTCTCAAATCTCTACTTTTAAAGCCTGCCCATTTCCTTTTGCTCTAAACCCATGCATCTAAGAGACTAGTTAAGATAATGCAATCAGGATCTTCCACTTGGCTTGTGAGAACTAGCCGAACATAGAACCCTGACCCCCAGTGCCTAGAAGCACAGAGCAGGCATTCTGCGAGCATGTGATGGATGGATCAATGAATGGTAGGGAAAAACCTCTGCTACTAACACTTGGAATAAAATATCTTTTGAGGCATAGTAGCTGACATTTAATATTTGTGAAAAGATACTTCATTGTCTACTTATTAATAATAATTTCTCTAATAAACTAAACAAGAGTAAAATTAAATGAATAGATTCAAGAATAACTTTCACATATTTTGTCATACAGGTTAATGGGTTTTGGGGACCACAAATTCTCCTGAATGATGAAACAAAGATGAATGAAACATATTTAAATATAGCTCCCCTAGAAAATGTTTCTAGGGACCATCTGTCTAGTTTCCAATATTCAACAGACTTTAGCAAGGTGTTCAGTTTATTATCCAAAGAAAAGCAAATGATTAAGTCAAATAAATAAACATTTATATACTTTTTAAAGAGAATAAAGCTATTTGATTACAGTTTAGGGAGTAAATGTCAGGACATTAAATTAGTCACATTTTCTTACCATTTAATTCTTACCTTCACAGGAACAGCCTTGTCTTATCAAGCCCACCATCAAGGAGGTACACTGATGACATTTGGTAGGAGTAGTAAAAGATTTGACAAAAAACTGATGAGTCTTGCGCTGCAAAACAAATTGATAAAAACATACACATCGTTCATTTAAAGGACTTCCATAATATGAATCTCTGTGAACCACACCAGCTGCTAGAATGTTTTCTAATTAGGTGTAGAATGAATTCTTTTCATTTCTCACCATATCTTTCTATAATTAATGCTCTTTAAATATTTTTATTAGGCAATATTGAGCTGGATTATGCTAAAAATAATATAAGAAGTTAAATGATAATCAATTGCTCTTGAATGCCATTTGAAAAGTTATAAAATAAACTAGCAATTTTTGCTCATGAATTTTGAATTCAGGATTTTTGTAAGTTCTTTGGCAATGCATTAGGTGAAATTTTGCATATTTATACCTATACAAATAAAGAAATTTAATATGCTTTTATACCTTCTTACGAAGAACAAACAGTAATTTAAAATTCTTGGCCCTACTAAAAATCATGTATTTGATTTTCTGGGACCACGAACAAGTAACATGCTTAACAAATATGTTTCCTCCCTTGGAAGCAGGCAGTATTACACTTGAGCAGATATAAATACACATATATTATTCCAGAGACAGACTGAAAACCCAGTAGTTAAAGTTCTTCTCTAAGTCTCTGCTGATCTGTATGGTGGTACACCAATGTACATTTCAGCTCTCTAGAACACTTCTTTCCTCTCCAAATGAACTCTTAGCATGTTTTAATAATAAATGAATTACAGCCACTGTTCTATCACTCTGCTGTGTGAACCTAGGAACAAATTACTTAACTCCTCTGTGTCTCACTTTCTTTATTCTATAAAATAGAATCAGTAATAATATCTACTTCATGGGGTGGTTAAATGAGCATTAATATAAACAAAGCCTTTTGAACAGTGCTGGCACAGAGTAAGCATTCAAAACATATTTACATATGTGTGTTATAAACATATTTATAAAACATATTCTGAAAACAAATTTGGCTAATTATTTCTTTTTTATATGTGTGATTGGTTTAAACTAGTAAAAACTTTATCCTGTATTCCAGTAACATGTGAATACTGATGGAAAACAGTTTTAAAGTAGTACTATTTCAGCTGAAATTTACCATATTAACAAAAAACTAAAGAGAATATTCAAAGCTTTAAAATTTAAGTTAAAAATAAATTTTGCTCTTCTCAACTGGGATATATTTACCTACCACAAAAGAAATTTTTAAAAAAATCAAGCGTAGAAAAGTAGATCATCTTTTTATATTAGGGTCCTGGAATGGAATGAGATCCTCAAACTTAGAGCAGTCATGAGCTCTGGTCCAACCTCAAACCATTCTATCTAGAAGTTCCTCAGGACCTTTGGTCAGTTGCAAAGCAGCACTGGGATCTGACTTTATTCTAAGTAGAGGACAGACTATCTTTCTACTGGCTCTATAATTGCTGTGTGTGGACTGAGCAACAACCAAGGTGCAGACATTGCGCCAGTACTTCTCAACCATCTCATTTAATGGAGACAATGCCTCTGAGAAGATAGGTATTATTTCTTCACATAGATGAAGAAACTGAAACTCAGAGAGATTAAATAAATTAGTCATGAATAGACAGTTATTGGTAGAGTTAAAATTCAAGCCCGGATCTGATTCTGCCATCTTTCAGAGTTTGATAATTTAAAAACATGTAACTGAAAAATACGATCCTAAAAAAAACCCCCACCAGACTGCATAAGACACAGTTAGGTCAAGACTAGAGGCCTCCGTGCCTGTGATAAAAATACCTGATTTGTTAACATCACATAAAATTTTGCTCAACATTTCTCCTGTATACTAATTTTTACTCTTAGTTTTTTTAACTTTCAGGAACTATGAGAGTAAATTTTCTAGTGCTAACTTTTTCAATTGTTCAAAATACATTAATGCAATAATGCAAAATTTGTTACTGATTGGTTCTAAAGGCTTCTATTACAATGAAAGAATTAGTCAATGGCTCAAGGTAAGTAACTGTTGTTTTTCTTCTTCTAAAAGATAAGAAGACATGTCTGAAATGACAGTAATAAAATAACCATGCCCATGACAAATTTAATAGTATTACATCACAATATCTAAAAATTGCTTATAAAACATATCTATTATATACTTTTTCCCCAGAGATCTGCTCAGGATGTCATAATTTTAACTAAGTATGCAATAGTAGGAAAGATAAACAATGTTTTACCAAAGCATTGATTTTAAATGATCAACTGGCAGGTGCTGGTTAAATTGTAGGAGGTGGGCGTGATTCACTACTGAAGATTAAATGGTCCATGTTTTACTAATCCCAACTAAGAACAGTATAATACGTAACATAATTAACATGATTCTGAGAGCATCAAACTTCAGGCAACACACAATAGGTTTTTGGTTTTATTTCTTTTTGGTGCGGAGCAGGCGGGGGAAGATGAATAGTAACAAAAAGATAGGTGAATTCAGCCCTAGGGTCTAGACCACTTGGCTTCTGGATCTTTCTAAGATCCCCTTTCTTGTCTCCTGGTCAATACCTGATTTCTAATACTTCCACAAAAGGTAGCTGGAGGAGGAGAAAAAAATTTCTAGTAAAAGAGGCATTAAGCCTAAAGCATGAACTCAAATTAATTTTAGATTATGTGATAATTTGGAGTAAAATGAGAATTAACTATAATCTCGAAATTTAAAGAAGTGGATAGAAAGAAGGGTTCTTTTCTATTCCAATTTTGCCAGTGTTGCAGACTTCAAGCTACTCAGTGGAGGAGGTAAAATACTTTTAATGAAAGATGTGAGAACAAAGTAGAACCAACCCTTTTTGAAAACTTACAAATCAGTAGTTGTACATAATTAGGATTCTACACTATAAATGACAAGGAGTCTTTATCTCAAGCAAACCTTTATTAAAGGTTTTTTTTAAATAACCTTTTTCCCTTTTAAACACTTTTACTTTGAGAAAACTATAGATTCAATCCTTCATCTTTTAAAAAACATGAAGTAAATCTTATTTTATTTTTGGGGGAGGAACAACAGGTGTACATAATTGAGTTAATATTCAGTCCATGAAATATTATTACCAGAGCTTCATGGAGGCCCCTCTAATTTTATTTGACCTTATTTATTTATTAAACTGGACCCCTATCTTAAACCAGTTATAAAAATCAACTCAAAATGGAGTAAGGATTGAACATGGACCTGAGTCCATAAAACTCCTAGAAAAGAGCATAAGGACTAAGATCCTTGACATTGGTCTTGTATTTGGCCTTATTTTATTTTTAATTCATCCTTGATGATCTACTCCCCATCCTTCCCCATGAAATCTGTCACCCAATCTAAGGTGATCTACACAGGTCCTTGGATATGTACACAGCCTTATGAATTAGATATTTTTGAGTGTTGCTAATTTATATAAATGTGATTTTGTTACACATCAACCATATTTTACCTATCTTTCTTCTATTTCCAACTCCCTGTTACCATATGCAGCACTAAGCATCTCTGTCATTTTGCCTAATGGATCTGCATAAAAATTTTTCTGAAGGAATGAGATTGCTGGGTTATGTGGTATATGTCTATTCCAGTAGCCAGGTTGTTCTCCAGAATGGTTGTACCTGTTTAAAATTCCACCAGCTGTGTGTGAAGCTGCGTGTTTCTTCACATCCTTGATGCTACCTTACTTAATTTTTGACAATCTGGTGAGTATAAAGTAGTATTAATTTAAAAATTATTAAATTACTTTAATTTTTAATTTCACCAATTATAAATAAGGTTGGACATTTCTTCACATGCTTGCTGACCATTAGGATTTCCTTTTATGGGAATTACTCATATTATTTGCCAGATTTTCAACTGGATTTCTAATCTTCTTCACATGCAGTTACAGAAGTTTCTTATATACCGTGTTCTAGAAATGAATCCCTTACTGGTGTTAAACACTGCAAATATCCTCTCCTAGTCTGTCATCACTTATTAACCACCTACTAACAATGTTTTCAATGTACAAAGATCTTTAATTTTAATGTAGTAATGTCCATCAATGTTTTCACCTTATGATTGTGATTTGCGATCTTATTTTCATTAACTAGTCACAAAGAAATTCCACATTTTCTCCTATGTATGTATGTTTAACTTTTAAAATCAAATTAATACATGTATATAGTTTTAAGAGTAAATAGTATCACAATCCTTATAACAAAAACAGAGGAACCCCTTTGCCCCAAGTCGTCCTTCCTAGGGGCAATTTCCTTTAACCCTGTTAGCTATTTACTTCTAACAGCAGAACGGATTTTAGGGTTCCGAGTTCTTTTCTTTCAACACTCTGAACATACTTCTTGTCTTCTTGCATCTCATTGCTGTTGAGAAGACCAATATCAATTTGACTTCTGTTTAGATAATCTGCTTTCTCTTTGCAAGTTTTTAGAATTTTCTCTTGATCTATGATATCCTTAAATTTTGCTATAATGTGTGCAAGTGTGAATGTTTTCTTACCTCCTCTTTTTAGCACATAATAATGTATTTCAGTATGAGGATTTCACCTTTATTTCTGGGAAATATTAGGTCATTATTTCTTTAAGTATTTCCATCTCTCTATTTTTTCTTTTCTTTTGAAAGTCCAACTATATAGATAGACACTATTTCTGTCTTATAGCTTAACTTTCATATTTTCCACCTCATCTTCCATCTCACAACTTGTTTTCCTGCTACATCCAGTTTGCTCATTCTGCTATTAAGGCCAGTTACTTAACTTCATTATTTCAGCAGTTATATTTTCAGGTCAAGCACCTGGAAATTATTTTTCTTTATAAGTACCTTATCCTGACCCATGTTCCCAACTTACTTCCTTTCTTACCTCTTTGAACATACTTATTATGCTTATTTTAAATTCATGCTCTGTCTAGCCTCAAAATTTTATCTAGCATAGATAATTCAGTTTGTTGCTTTCTTTTATACCAGTTATACTTTGGTATATTTTATTAGTTTTTCAGATGCATCAATCTGTCTCTAATTCTGGGGCTTACCCGAAGTTCATGTTCGGGGGATGGAGAGTTCCAATTTCTAGAATTCCTTTGTAGGAGCTTGAGATAAGCAACTAAATCTTCATGTTCTACCATATACAATACTTTGGACATGGTCATGTTGAATGGAATGAAAAAAAAATGATCTGAATTTTTCTCTAAACATTTCTCTTTCTAAGTGTTTTATTAAGCTCAATTTTAGATTCTTCCACAAGTGGCCTCAACTTAATGCCTTCCTTACAGTACATACTCCAAGCACTACTCCTTGCTGTAACAGACTTCAAAACATTGAATTTAAGAAGATGGAAGTTAAAACAAAACAAAATTTGCATGTTTGTCCTACCTTTCTTAGTGGTGATTATTTCCACTCATACAGAATTTATTCTCTTTCCCAGCTTTTATGTTTATAATTTTGAGGAATCTAATAGTAAAAATCATGGCACATACAAAAAGCAGAAGAAATCCATTCTCCTTCTTTCCTTTTTTTTTTTTTCCCACAACATACAATGCTTATCACTAGATTGAATACCTTAGGTGGAAAGCCAGTTGAACCAGGGCATCCCTTTTTCTTTAAGGTTGGTGTGTGAACTGGAAGTGGAGTATAGTCTACAGTCTGAATCCAGGGGAAAAGAGGAAATAAATGTCATAAAACAGTTCATCTATTTCAAACATCACTAAAAATAAAAGTAAACACAGCCAAACAAAACAGCAATAAGGAAAAATTATCTCAATGAAGCTAAATTCTTAGTGTTGATAATTTAAATTTCTGCCTGCAATATCTACAAATAAAATATTTGTTCAATTTATAAAAATTATTTCAGTCTGGAAATTTAAAAATAAATAACTTGTAAAAGAGAATCTACAGAAGAACACAAGAAAGTCATAGCATGTAGCCTACATAAAATTTAGGATATTAATTTTCAAGTTCAACTGAAAATGCCATATTAATTGTATAAAGTATCTTAAAGAGTTTTAAAGCAAGATTTATAATCAAAATATTTAGAAGATTCTTTTAACTCCTTTGACTTCTATATACAGGATGCACATTACATATATGGAATACAATTCTGTGGATTTGTGTGTATGTGTGTAGAGAGAAAGAGCGAGAGAGCGCATGCGAGATAAAGAGATTGACTGATTGATGGATTGATTGATTAGTGGAATTTTTTTGAAGAAAGTAATTTCTAAAAAGGGAGTTAGATTGTTTAATATTACTGGAATTCAGAACTGACAGAAATTTAATTACTTGCCATATCTTTATTTTATGGCATATTACTGTAAGATATTTCTTTGAATGAAAGGAACCAGCGCTTTTACTGGATGTTATTGTGGAAAAAAGAGGCATCACTTATTAGCAAAGTGTAAAAAAAATATATGAAGAATGACTTCCTTTTAGGATGCTAAGCAAGCAAGCAAGCAAGAGGGAAAAGCTAGCTTTGTGTAAAGTTACAGAATATTCTAAAATATTAAGAGAAAAATGGATGGTCCCTCTTTGCCTTTGTTACTATATAACCTCCAAAAGCCAAATATTTTACACACATGATAGCCTTAAAATGGAATTTAGATGGGCTTCTCAGAGTTTTCAACTTAACTATGAGTTTAGTTCTAATTTAAATTTAATTTACTTTTAAATAGCTTGAAAAATGTATTAAACCCAATTTATAATTTAACATTTAAAAAAATAAATATGAAATAAAAGAGATGGATACAAAACCTTTATGAAAGTTAATAAAGAACAATTCATAGGAAACAAAATTGTCACTAGAATTTACATAGAAAGTCCAAGAGAAGTTTTTAGAATTAAAAGGGGTGAAGTAGGGGTGCTGAATCCAAGATCATCATAATTCACAAAGACCAGCAATGCCTAATTTAGAAAACATATTTTAAAGAGATCCCATCCACCATAGCAATAAAAATTTAAGGTTCCCAGGAACAAATCTAACAAGCAATTTGGAGTACCTTCGGGAAGAAAATAATGAAACTTTATTGAAGGATATAAAAAATATCTAAATAATGTTCATAGATGGAAAGGCCCAATATCACAAAGAGATCAGTTCTCCTCAGATAATCTATAAATTCAAATCCAATCAAAAGCTTTACATGGAACCTAGAAGCTGAACCGAAAAATCATATGTAAAAACTAAAGAGTCAAGAAGTAAAGGAAGAAGAACAAGGTATGTGGGAGTGGCTGATCATACCAGGTATCAGGAATTATTTTAAGGCTACAATAATTAAGACAATGTGATGTTGGTACAGGAATAGACAAAAAGAACAATGAAAGAGAACAGAGAATCCCAGACAGAAAGAACAATGAAAGAGAATAGAGAATCCCCAAACAGACCCATTTATATAAAGCAGAGATAGATTTACAAATCAATGGGGGAAATACAGGAGAGTTGGTGGTTCATACAAGAAAAACATTAGAACTCCATTTCTCATAATACATAACAACAAATTTTAGTTTGATTAAAGTCCTAAACATGTAAAAGCAAAATTTAAAAACTTTCAGAAGAAAATATGGAAGAAAATCTTTATAACTGCTGCATAGGGAAGAACTGTTTTAAAAAGACATAAAAAGCAGAAGTCATAAGAGACTGACAAATATGACTACTTTAAAATAAAAACTGTTGCAAGACAAAAAGATACGACAAAGAAAATTTTAAAATAAGCCACAGACTGGAAGAAAATATTTGCAATGCATATAGCCAGCTAGGAATTAGTACCCAGAATATATAAAGAACAATTACAGAACAAGTGGAAAAATAATTCAATAGAACAACAGACAAAAAGACATGAACAGGCAAATCATCAATGGTCAATAAACATATAAAAAGATGTTGAATAACACTTGAAATCAGAGAAATGCAAATTAAAACAAAAATGCCACTCTATACCCATCAAATAGACAAAAGTTAATGTCTGACAGTACCAAGGGCTGGAAGGATGTGGGGAAATAGGGAATTCACTCACACACACACTGCTGGTGGGAGTGAAAACGGGTCCAATCACTGTGGAAAATAATCTGACAAGATCTAGTTAAAGCTGAAAATGCATATTCCACACAACCCAATAATTCCACTTCTAGGTATATATGCTGAACAAACTCTGCACATTTGCAAAAGCAGATAGCTATTAGGATGTTCACTTCAGCAACGACTGTAATAACAAAAAACTGGAAACAACCTAAATATCCAACAACAGGAGAATGGATAAATAGTTGTGGTATATTCATACAATGAAATATTATGCAACAGTTATAATGAATGAACTAAGTAGACATGTATCTGTATAAGATGCAGATAACCTTTGTGTAAAATTTAAATATACAACAAACACTATTATGTATTGTTTATGGATACAAATGAAATAAACATGTAAAAGTAAGGAAGAAAGGGAGTATGCCAATTTTACGGTATTTAGATATGTCTGGAAAAGGAGAGGGGGAATGGTATAGGGAAGGTTATTTCAACTGTCAGGAATATTTTCTTTCTTTTTAATACAAATTTTGGGGCAAAATGTTCATATATGTTAAATCTATGGTTATGTGGGTATTTATAATATTATTTTCTGTATGCTTTAAGTATTTTAACATTAAAATAAAAATGCATAAACTCAAAATATTAAAACAATGAAAATCTAAAATCAGAGGGTATCATCAACTTAACCAAGCAGTCTATCACAGGGTTGGAAAAAACCAAGTCAGAATCTGACTACAACTCAAACTTCACTTCAGACAGCTTTCAAAATGGGACTATCTGCTTCTATTGTAAAACTAGACACAGCTCTGTCTGATGACCAAATGGGAAACAAGGGAGCCATGTCAGAATTGTAAAGCTTGAGTAACCAGAACTGCATCTGAGGCAGGATAGCATTAACTGATGACTAATACATCCTCTGACTTGTTGAGAAAGGTGGTCAGTTGGCTGTTTTAAACCATTTACTTACATAAGGTGCAAACACAACACTGTTTTCGCACTATAAAAAGGCATGATTTAAATATTAAAAGGTTGGATGCCTATTGCTGATTAACAGAATAAACTATTCAGCTGCCAGCAGTGGCAATTTTCAGTTCTATTTATGAAGTAACAGTTATGTCATATCTTATTAGATTGATCAGAAGAATTAAAGTATGAGAATGGCACCTGACACTGCCATGTGTCCACAGAGTTTTTATCTGATAATTCCAAAATTCATACAACTCTGTCCTCTGTTCTATATAGCTCTCTACTTAAGATAAAGACTACTTTAAAATTAAATAAAATTTCTGTCTATTTTGGGTTGAAGTTGGGGGGACCATTTTTTACTTCAGTTTTATAATCCTATCTATATTATCAGTCAAATGTAATGATCTTCAATATACTGTGACTTATTACACAATACATTTGATTAAAAGAAGAGAGTCAGATTTCACTTGTTTTTGCAAGTCCCTCTTTCCTGACACAAGTGAAAAGTTGGGGAGCAAGACTGCTCCAGTGAGGCACCTTAACTGGCTCAGCTTCACTAGATGTGGAAGGAGATGTGGACCTTGACTGGATGTAAAACTTGACGTTCGGATTCCGTACATATGTGTTCTCAACGGGATCAGTCTAGGAAAATAAGTCAGGAAAAACAAAAACCCAAGAAATCACTTTTAAACAATGTGAAGCTCTTAGTAAATTTCTGTAAGGCATGACCATGATAACATTCTTGAGAAAGGAGAATAACAAACGTTAGTTTGAATATTCACATTAGGGATGTGTCATTATACAAAAACATAACCACTAGCTTTAAACAAAGGTCAAGATAACAGTAGTTAACAAAATGCTCCAATCTTCACCACTGATCTCTTACTTCGAGCTACTGTATGTTTTTCACTTGTATTCCACAAAATAAATCATACATGTGAAATAAATGCAGAGTACTTAATAGAAATATGTACTGCAAATTACAAATAAGTTTGTCCTTGATAAGAATGAAATTTGGTCCTCTACGAGGCATTAGTTGAAAGTAAAAGAAACAAACCTATCAGCTTTGTCACTAAATTAAATTCTCTTTTTATTTTGCAGCAGTAGAAATACTGGCACTTATACTCAGTCGCACCCTTCTAACCAAGTATTTTTAGAAACTGAAGATGCTTCGGGTTAAAATTTAACATAAAAGATCCTATGGAACACACCGATCAATGATATATATTCAGTTTGGCAATTTTCAAAATTACCAGGATTGGGTTTTTTAAATGAAAGGCAATGAAGACAACTTGGGAAGGTTAGAGAATTTGTTTCAAATACGTTGTGCAGCAAGAACAATGCTTAGGTCAGCATTTATTGTAAATCAGCATTTACTGATTTACAAATCAATAAAAAGAGTAATCAGCTTAAGGATTTTAAACATGTACTAAAAAGGTTTTTAAAAAAATTTTTCTCTATTATTATTATGGTTACTATTTTAGGGACTGGCTAGTGGGCTGGCAAATACTGGAGTAGCCCTCTGGTGGTGCCCACCTGTGGCCTCCCTTGGTGGTGGGCATGGGCAGGTATTCTGGCAAACTGCAAGGCAAGACTTTGGTGGGACCGGCTAAGATGGCCGGCAGCCAGGCCTTAAACCTTTAGCTACTGGATTCGGGAGAAACGGGGAGAGGAAGGATCTCAGTAAGGGCATCTAGGGGACCTGGAGTAGCAGCTATGTACTAACAGCTAGAAGAGTATTTCATATTTTAAAAACTGAACCACTGAACCGACGCATCCCAGCTGTATGTCAGCTCTGTGTGTGTGATGTGGATAATTTCATAAAACTAGTATGCCTTATGAGGTGGGAGAGCCAGGCCTGGATCTCATCTCTTGACTCCAAATTCAGTACTCTTTTTTGTTGTACCAAGGCAACTCCACAGTAGAGACAGTCAAAGTAATTTAGTGATCATGGAGACTGACAATGAACTTTGCTCAGGAACAGGAGAGTAAAAGAAAGAAGAAAATGGGATTCCGGTCAAATTTTACCTAGTTCACAATTTTACTGGGGGACAGCCATGGAGAAGGTTATCAGTTCAAATTGTTAATCTGAAATATGACCCTAGGTCGGGAATAAGGCAAAATGTCTTTTATTTTCTAAAAATCTACTTCTGGTTTCCCTAAGTTTATATAAATTGCAAGCTGAATAAAAAGTACATGGGGGAGTAGGTTCGATTAAAATGGAATTCATAAGCAATACTAATACATTTTACACTAATAAGAATTTTAAAACTGACTCAAATAATTAAGAGTTAATGATCTCATAAAGTTTTAAAGAAGTGTCCAAATAGAGGATTTGCTACTTGTAAAAAAACTGGATTATTTTAAGAAAATTTAATGTTCTGACCTGTCACACAAAAGCCTTTAGCCCACAGATTAATTAAAAGACATAAAATCAGAAGTTCCTGTGTGAAGGATAGTGCTGTGTTTAAAAAAGGTGATAATGAGAATTCAGAAACAATTTGGTTCCATTTTACTTGAAGCAGATTTTAAAATAAGACAGTGATTCTCAACTTTCTGAGAGGAGCAAATTTAATATAGCAAATATAGTGGCTTTGTACCTCTGGGTCCAATTACTTTAAAAATTCTTCAAAAATGAGAAAGGCAAGACATTGCTGCTCCCAATAGTACTGGCTGAAATTTTAAAGCAGGCTTGCTCTTTGTGCCGTATGGACACATACTGACAGAAGTTCAACACACTGTTTTATATACTTTCCTGTGCTGAAATTAGAATATACCACCTTAAGCCATTTTGCCAATATGTGCTCTAAAGGGGGGTTCACATCATGAAAACCGTCAAACCTAAAAATCAAGTTGATCATTAAAACATTTACTAGCATGTTTCATGACCCTATGAAAATGTGACATTATGACAGTTTGATATTGGCAAAGAAAAAAAGCACTATCACAGTTTAATCTGTGATTACACAAATCAGTGACTCTTAAGGAATGACTGAGGCCTTTAGCACATACCTCTTAGCCCTTCTGAAGAATTACTGGCATTATAAATCTTTTTCTCCTAAAAAATTTTTACTCATCAATAAAATGAAAGAAAGCAACAGAAATGAGAACAGATTTTAAAATGATTTTCTTAGCTGAAGGAGATTAAGACTGGCTTTTCAGAAGTGGAAAACATTTAAATGTTAAAAATAACCCATCCTAATTATAGTAAAATAGAGTAATGAAAATTTCCACACTAGCTTTCTGGAGCTTTATGCTCCTAAAGTAAAATTAATTCCAGAGATTAAACAAAATCAAGACAGTTTTGTTGAACAAAATTCAAAGTAAGAAATATTGAAATAACATTTTGAGATGGCATTAACTGACCTTATTAAAGAGTTGAACTATGCCATTTACAATGATGCTGTGATTTCAAAAATACCATGCATGTGTAAGTGAAGCTTAAAAATTACCACTTTATTTTCCAAGTGTGTTTCTCATAAAGACAAGGACACAAAAGTTTGGTAAAGATGAATAAACTCATGGTAAAAAAGTCTTGACTATCAAACTTTAAAAAAACTTCCCAGGTCTTTTAAAAGACTCTAGTAGAAGCTAATAGCTAATTAGATTAATAGATTTTAATATTTCATTTCCTTTCTGGATTACTACCAGTATAAACAATATCTCAAAAGAGGTTACCAGTAACAAGAAAAATACAATATCACTTACATATTCTCTTCATCAAAGTGTTAACCCCAACACGACTATGGTTTTCAAGATGTTATTAATTTTATCTATAATTACATGCTTACCAATGCGTTTATAATTAATTTGTAATTCCAGTTACTAAAAAGCAATTAATTTTACTAAACTTTCAGAATACTCAATGACTATGTGCCAGGATTTACAGATACCCTAAAATTAATTTTAATAATTAACTGGCAATGATTCAGATATAAAAATGACAGCAAAGCAATTGATTAATAGTATATTAGTTACTTTTACCTTTGAAACAAATATAATCACTAATATTATATTAAAGCCAAGGAAGTTAAAAATTCTTTGTATTATAAAAAAATTACAGCATTAAATGTACGCAATGACTTGAATTAATAATGCAGGAAAAGCTAATAAATGTGATATACATCAATAGCAGAGATATCTTAATTCATAATTGGGTTTATGATTATAGAAAGAATAATAAAATAGGGAAAATAATAAGGAACAATAGCTAATATTAATTGGACAGTATATTTTGACATAATCCAAAGGAAGGTCTTGGAAACAAATCTTAACTGAATAGTATAAGCAATTCACTCAATATTTATAAGCTGCCGTCTACTGAGAAAAATAAGAAACCTCTTCATGTAAATGTGATTTTTTTCTGTTTTTTGATTAACTGATTCTTTTTCTAAGTAAACATACTTTAAGGAGTTATTCCGATGAATAGGTATTAGAAACATCTACTCTAATGTCAGTTTTACTTACTGCTCTACTGCTTGGGAAAAAAAAAGCAGAAAAACTGAATCTCAGTGTATTGTCCATAATGCATAACACTGTCATGTAAAAAGTCCATAATGTTTCCTGAATCTATTAGGACTTCTCTAATGAATAAACCGCGAAATGTATTTTTAGAGCAGTATGGTATTATAAAATAGAAAAGTTTTTTTCCACCGTGGCTCACATCTGATTTTCAGATGACCCACTGATCAAGAATTTCTCAAATTACGCAATATGGCCTTCTTATAAATAACAAAAGGATCAAAAACTACTTATCTTGAACATGTATCAATGGGTATTTTCTACTCCAAAAATAATTATAGATTTGAACAAGTACAAATAGCAAAACATTCATATAAGAAACCTGGTTTTAAAATAAAAAGATACCAACACTTGATACGAATTTGATATAGATTAAAAAATAGCTTACATCTAACATGTTGTTTTATACTGGTAAATAAAAAAGTCTAAGTTAACAGAAAAAATCCAGTTTTCATCAATTTTCTTTATCCTGTAGCTGGGAGTATTTTAGAAACAAAGTGGCAGGTAATCCAATTTTTTAATATTCAGAAACACTTTATAACTCAAGCTTTTAGTGATATAGTTATTTCTGTTAATTGTTCTTTTGATTAAAAAACAATATTGGACATTGTCTATGTCATTTGGACAACAGTAAATATATTTTATCGTTCTAAAACAAATATTAAATTACTGAAGTTATGACTAGTAAATGTAATCTTACTAGTTACAAATAATATAACTTGTTTCTCTTTATGAAAATTTCTCCTTAAGTTATTTTCAATTTATTGATTTGAATATCTACTCTGGAGAATTTACACATGTTCTAAGAAAACACAAAAGAAAGTCCAGCCACATGTTAGCTATTTACAATTTCTGCTTTAAATTCTGAAGGAATAATCTAATAGATACTCAGTGTTTCTCACTATTAATGAAAACACTATGAACCTTTCCAAAACCATCTGTATTCAGACATTAATAATGACATTAATAACAAATCTTTCTTACACTATGATTAATTAAATAACGCCACTTAAAAACAGCATTATTTAAATTGTAAATGAGGTTTTAGAACACATGGGAAATACAAATATATACCTCATTTATATGATATTTCATTCAGAGAATTTTAAATTTATGAAAGTATTGTACATTTCTTGTCTAAAAACACAGTATGTAACATAAAATTGTATGCCACTGTTAGATTCAAGGCCACTGTCAGGAATGGTAACTATTTGTGTCCTGCTGTTTTCATGGATGTTCCCAGGTACTATTAAAGTTCCTCACTATTCTATGTTTCTATTTAACTGTTGAATAATTGGTAATTCTTCTGTCATCTCCCTCACAGACATTACCACTTTTAAGTGGCTGACTTCTTATCTGTCAAATAATAAAGGAAAATTTAAAGGAAGCCTGGAAAGCAAATGACCAAGCCTATCACATCTGCATTTAAAAAAATCATATGTAATTATAAGTCATTAGGCTCTGGTTAAGTGTGACTTATTTATATCCTATAGAATAAAAATGTAGACTAAATAGCAGGGGTCTTATAACAGCTATTTCCCTCAACAATTTTTCCTATTTAAAGACTCACAGAAATGTTCTGGGTGGTCAAAGCCCCTAGAAGTCTACAAGGTAAGAGACATAACTAATCTATGATAAATTTAACCAGAAAAACAAAATCTCTCTGAATGATAAATTTGTTGAAAAGCAAACAGATAAAAATGTAGTCAATCCACAGGCTAATGATTTGAACCTAATATAACTGGGCACACAACATCTTGGTTTTCCCTTCTAGAGGTTATATGATACCAATGAACATATATTCAGATCGGATAAATCCAAATACCCAATGGTTTTAAGTCTCTACAAATGTCAAAATAATCAATAAGTCAGTCGACCAGAAATCTTTTCATAAACTTCATTAATTAATGAGATATCAGTTGAAGTCGAAGTTCTACTGGCCATACCACTGGTATCTGAAACCGCTTATTCATTGTTAAACAGTAGTTTGAAAACATGTGCTATATTTGGGTTAATCGTGTTCATTTTACAATCAACCCTCCATCACACCAGAAAGATAAGAGTACAGGAAGCAGTGGGTCACTCTGTTGCTTACCATGCCTTCCATAAACCAGATAATTCCCTGATTTAGAACTTTCCCAGTCTGAAATTCTGGATTTAAGGTGTTGATCAATACCAACGATCATGAAGCCGACAAGGAGAAATTTTAAATTTGCATCCATCACAGATTTTCCTTTTTAATGGTGTTATTTACATTGCATATAAATACCAGAGCAAACGGTGTCAGCTAGCTTCTCAACTAGTGAGTTTGAAGGTGTGTATATTGGTGTTCGGGTGGAGGCTGCTTTACAAAAATTTGAGACCTTTTCGCAAACAGATTCCCCACTCTGGGCACATCAGAATCTTGCAGGATAGAGGTAGAGAGGTAGTGTCTGGCCCATTTCAGATTGAGAAACACTGAACTAGCCTTAGCATAGGAAGATGTTTATAGCTTGTTATCAATACATGTATAAAGAATGCTAAAATTTTTTTTAAATCTTGGAAATATCTTAGAATATAAATGATTTATTACCAACATCATTGCCTCAAAACTCTAAATACAAGATATTTGGGAATATAACTTAGAGCTACATTAAAAAAATCTATCAAAGGTTTCTCCAGAACTGATTTACATAAAATTATAATCAGTAAGATCTATACCTTATCCCAAATCTTTTTTGAATTTTGCATAATATGACTTATCAAGTTTTCTTTCTACGTAATTAAAATGTCTAAGAATCTCCACATAATTGCTAACATCAGATTATTTAGAAACTCATTTACTTTGTATGTGACCAATTTAGAAAGCATACTTTAGGATCACTCTTTTACCCAATCAAAATAAAAAAGATACCTTATAATTTTAGTAGTTTGGTTACAGAAATTTATATGAACATTCCTAAAGCTTTGCGGCCAAAGCCAAAAAAGAAAAAAAAAAAAGTACAGAAAAGCAGAGTAGCAATAGCAGGAGCAGCAGCACAAAGCATGCAATAAATGTAATAATACACCACAAAAACATCAGCATGTACTGCAACCACAGGCAAAAAGGATAAGAGCTAGGGGTAGAGGGCATCGGGTTGGGCTCACAAGTGCAATAGTCTCTTACACGTCTGCCTTTGCTAGCTGGAGTACAGGATGGAGAGCGCTTCAACAAAGAAAGGAGAATACTACGTTACAAATATTTACACACATGACTCTCAATGACTAATACTGTATTAACAGACAAAGTATATAAACATACATATAAAGACACATTTTTGATAGGTTGAAAGTACATGTATTTTCAGGAAAAACTGGAAGACAGGAGAGTAAAGAAACAGTTCCTCAGGCTAGGTCTAAGAGTGGTAATAAAGTTTTCATTGGACCTTGCACAGTCACCCACCAAATAATGCTCCATCAAGCTATGGCCAGTTTCTTGTCTGGAAAGGTTGGTAGTGGCAACTTGAAATGGGAGCACAGAAAGGTCTAAATAACTCTGATTTAGTGCTAGTAAGCATGTAACAAAATATTTAATTAACTAGTCTTGCTTCAGACATTTATCTACCAAATTCTTGCTCTTTTCAAAGATGACTCTTTTCAATGATAAGAGCTAAATGAGGCCTGCAGAACTACTGATGTTCAATTAAAACAAAAAGTTACTTCAACAATATTGTCCATCCTCACTAGGCATTAGGCTTAATCAAAAGAGGGACCTTCACCTTTCTGACATTAAAGAATTAAGTAATTCAGAAAAAGTAACAATGAGTAATTATATAGAAATATTTTTCAAGTTTTTGAAATTTGTGATGCTCAAGTAATAGAGTTTTACAAATATATACCACCTCTACTCAGGCAATTTCCTATATTCAGTTGAACCTGACATTTACTGAGTGTTTACAATATGTCAGGTACTTAAAAGATAAAGAGGGTATGGCAGTTCACAGACTGGTGGGGGAGACATCATGCCATCAACAATGTGACAAATGCTATAATAAGGGCATGTACGAAGTTTGTATGGGAACCTGGAGGAGGGATGCACAAGATTTTTGGGGGGACCTAGAGGAGGGAATTTATAACCTGAGTCTATAGGAGTTACAGAAGATTTCAGAGAAAACCTCAAGGATAAGAAATATCACCCAAGATGATCAGTTTTACTTGTACAATAGCTCTGACAAGATTGGTACACCGGAACTATTATTTCTTTCTGTAGGAAACTGGGATGGAAGGTGACTTAAACACTGTGTCCCAAAGAGTTAATAAGCAAACCAGGATTAGAAAGTCTGCAGATTTCTCAACAGGTTCTTCTTAGTCCAGTGAGTCTTCCGTTACGGTGGAGGCTAAAGTCTCAGGTTCAAACCTGGTTATATTCCTTCAGTGATTAATAGGAAGTATCTATCTCCCTCCACACTCCCCCAAACCAAACAACCAAACATTAAATAACTCAACCCTCAACCCTTCCTCTAACATTTAATCTCTCCCTTCTCTTCCTTAATAATGATAATAGCTAATCTTTATCATGGGTAAAATATATACACATACTTTTCAAAGTACTTTGCATATATTAACTTTTTTAATCCTCATAGAAGGATTAATATAAGGTAGGTATTATGATCCCAGTTTTAAACATGAAGAAAACAGATTAACTTGCAACAGGTCACAAAACTGGTAAGTGGTAGAGCTAGGATTCAAACCTTCTCAGTCAGACTTCTGTCAGAAGTCAGACTATCACTGTCGCTACTGCCTAGCCTCTCAATTCACTTCTCAGTACTGTACAATTTGGCTTCTGCTTTGATCGCCCTAATGAAATGCTGATAGGATCAGTATCTCCTGTATGTCTTACAGTACCAGATATCTCCGGCTGTACCTGAGGCTGCTGACCTCTTAAAACTCTGTATTCCCTTAGTTTTCGTGAAACGACACTTTGCTGAGTCATCCCCTGTGACCACTGCCCCTCCTTCTCTTACGTGGAGTCCTATGCCTCCACAACCTTCTCAATGTGAGAGATCCCAGGTCTCTGTTCTGACTTACTACTTTTCTCTTGCTACAATCTCTCCCTGGGAGATCTCAATCTACTTTCAACTATGTTGATCATTCCCAAATTTCTACTGCTAGTTCACTCCTTTTCCTTAACCTTCTGACTCATCTAGAAAACTATCTGCTGGACATTTCCACATGGATGTCCCTCAGGCACCTCAAACTTAACTTGTCACCTTTCTCCTCTGTTAAGGTTTTTAATAATTATTACATATAGGACCGATTAAATCTAAGCTCCATAATATCTCCTTTATATTCCCATGATATGCAGTCCGCATCTTTTATTATTGTACTTCTCCCATTGGTGTTGTAATTATTTAGATGTTTGTCTTTTCCATCAGACTCAGATCCTTAAGGGCCGGAAATACTGTATTATGCTTAGCATAAAGCTTGTAAATTTTAAAATTCTTCGTAAATATTGAATGAATCCTTCTGAAATTCTACAATATTTAACCTAAATATTTCTTATGGCATTTACCATTTTCTACTTCACATAATACATTAACTGTGTATTTTTTTCTAATAATAAGATAAGCATTTTGAGGTCTACTTCTAAGTCTGATTTATCTTAGCATCTACCACTGTGCACAGCAGAGTACCACACATGTAAAAAGTGGTAAAACACAGAGAAACCCTTAGTTGTTGGCTATCCATACTCCTAAAGTCTAGAGTATGTTAAACCATGAGAAACAGCATGAATAGCTCAAAATAAACTATATTTCCACTATACCAAAAACAAGTCAGAATGTCTCTCAAAATTCTCTTTGCATAGGAAGGACAACAAGTTTTCTAAGCTGGCATTTAGTATCACTAAGCTAAGAGTGATACTAAATCACCATTGCAATAATGTTCTTCTCCAGGTGGCTACCTAGAAATCAGACCATTTTTATATTTTCAATAGAAAAGAGCAAATTACACTTTCCTGATGGTGTAATTAGAGGAAAACACACACACTCTTATACATACCCACACATACCACGGTTTTCTATAAACACTGAAACTGATCTCATAGCAAGCACTGGAAACCAGTACATTTTCTTAATATGCAATCATATAACTTTTTGTCTTAATTTTTTTTCATATACCTTTTTATATCTAGGTCTATAAATTCCCACCAGAACTTTAAGGCTGATTATGGAAGGTAAGCACGGTAAGCATAAACCAAAAGAAGCAATTTATCTTGTGGACACAGAATTTGGCTAACAGATTTTAAGGTTCAGTTAATGCATTCCAGAGGTCTTATTTAATAAAATACCAAAGAGGTAAAAGACTATGTAGTCATGGTTCTTTCCTCTAGTTACCCAAATATATTATTGATATAATATATGATATATAACATACCATATAACATACTACCTAAATCAGAGAAGAATTGCATATGCCAATCTTCTGAAGTGTAAGAGTTTCAAGTCAGGTTGTGCTTAACATGTGGAAGTTTTAAAAAACAAGTATTAAAGGAGGAAATTATAGAAATGTCATAATTTCTCAGAAGGATCTAGGCCTAGCTTTGGTCATAGGATTAAGAACTCTTTACAATGCATGTTTTAGAAATTTGTCTTCCATTGATTCTCCCGTGTGATCAACTTTTCCCAGATACAGCTAAACCTATGCTGCCAAGCCCAGATTTCTGTGATTGGTTATGACAGAATATGGAAGAACCTAGGAGGGAGAACAATGTTAAAGGCAAGACATAAATGAAGGAACCTAGGAGCCAGGACTGAAATTAAATATTTTGGGACATCTTAGTAAGCTTCTATATGAGGCCAAAACCAAGAGTAGAACTCAGCTTGCCAATACTCCCAGGCTACTCTCCTCTTGATATGCCAGAATGCAAGAAAAGAACACGATATTAGGAGTACTGGACTAAAGGTAGTTGGACTAAAGGTACGATCTCTATTCCTTTATGTCTGACCTTTATACTCTAGAGCTTTAACTCCTTGATTTACTCTTTTCCTCAGTTCACTAGAATAAGACAACCTCCAAAAAGCAAGCTGACACGTTCGCATTTGCCAGATAAATGGGCAAATTCCATTTTCGTGAACTCAGGCTAAATGAACAGAGTACAGAACTGTAATTTAATAAAACTCAAAACTTACCTAGCATGTGTTTCATATATATGACAATATATTTATCAAATATAAACAGCAACTCATTCAGTTATATAACTATAACTAGTATTCCTTGAATATAGTCAAGCATTTTGGGGGTTCACTTGAGAAGGAGAAAATGAACTCAACAGAATGGGAAGTTCCTGTAAGCTTAGTCTGATGATCCCTGGATCTGCTACCATGGGAATGAAGGGAACAGATGAGAGAAAACTTAAGCTGCTGAGCTCCATTTGCTCCCCCCATCTGTAACCTGCAGGATGACGCTGGGCCTAATATGCAGTATCACAGGCAGTCTAGGATTGGGCACGTGGGGTTGAGAAGAAAGATAAGGGTAAAAGAGGAAATCATTTCCACAGCAGAAAGGATCCTGGTATCTGTTCAACTGCTATCTCAGTAACTCATATGGGAGTGCCTTACCCAAGGGACCACTAATCAAAATGGTCTCAGTTTCTTTCAAAATTAACTCAGCCCCCACCCCCTTTTATCTGCCCTAAAGAATGCCACGTAACCCTTTTGTCAACACTTCCCTATTACTCCAAAGACTGAGAATCCTAAAATGTCACTCTCACTAATGGGAGAGTAACCTATCTACTAGTGGGAGTGCTGTGGTAAATAATTACTAAAACCACTGGACTAAAGATCTTCTAAGGTTCTCTTCTCCTTGAAAAGCCTATTATTCTACATGTGGAACTGCAAACGCTGAGTTACAGAAGCAGAATGTTGAGAATGTATTCTGCTGTGCCTGAGTCAGAGGGAAAGAGGGACTGGTGTTACATATACTCTTTCTCTTCTGTCAAGAGTTGTCTAAACAGCGTATCTTAAAAGGAAAGCATCTTGTTCCGAACGTCTTCCCATATTGCCCCAAATCCTAGCATTCATCTGAATTTTGAATAACAGGCAAAACATAGTGAGGAAAACTTAGAGGTAGGAGAGTGATTAGGTGTACTATTTAAGTAAAAAAATTATAGTTTTAATAGGCCTGTGTGGGAGGGTTAAGGGAAAAAGTAGAAGGTAATTTTGGGGGAGGGGCGGCACTGGTGATAAAGCTCTGGAGAATCTGAGGGCAGTATGAGGGCACTAGGTTACTGGGGGCAGATGGAGAAGGTCAATGATGTGTGGGCACAAAAGAAAACTTCATTTGTGCAATTCTGCTTAAAACTAACCTTATTCCCTCCTATACCTACAAATTTCACTGCAATTCAATTTTAGGTCTTCAACATAATCTTTTTCTTCTCTATAGCAATGAGATTGAAAACCGAAAAGAATGAGCAGAGGATGTGTCCTATGGATTAGTTAAGAGATAGAGTCTACTTAGTATAGAGCAGTCACATATTTTAAACATCATGCACAACAACGTAACTAGTTTGGGCACAAAGAACAATCAAGATTTATTTTAATCCTTAAGAATCCACATGCCTAAGAGAAAGGAAGCTACAGAACTTGAGTTTTATGCTAAGTATCTTGGATGCTGAACCCAAGCATGCCAAAGATTGAATACCATTATTCAAAATAACATTCTATTATGACTTTGAGGGTGAAACGGATGATAATGCTGGGAAGGGTGGTCGCAGTTACAAACTATGAAGAGAAATAAGAGGTTTATGCCATAAAATATGAATTAAGAATACAAAATATTTTTTTAAATGGGAGGTTACTGCTGGCCTTTGCCCTGACACGTAAAAATCATTTCCAGTGGTAACGTGATTCAACAGGAGGAAAGTATAATGATGCACATTGGTGGTAAGCGGAAGGCTGAGTGGGGAAGAGCTAAGGAAGTACTTAAGTGAAATTGAGCCTGGATCATAAAGATCCAGCAGCCTCTGTGAACTTAGTTCTGGTTTACTTTATAATAGGAGTTCCTTTGTACTACTTTACAATTTACACGTATGTCTGAACTGTATCTATACTGGGTAATAGTGGGTGAAGCGTAAGAAAGGGTACTTCTAGAGGAAAAGTAAAAGTGGGAAACAGACACTACAGCTGGGTGGTGGCAGAAGACAGCATATGAGAGCAGAGATGAGATAGGAGTGGGCTGAGATGTGCTTCTGCTGAGAAGAGCTAACCTATTTACCAAAATACATACTACTCCTGTGTTGTACATTCAAAGATTTTTGTGGGAGAAAAAGGGATGTGGAGAAGAGTTTATTAGAAAGAAAAATGAAAATGGTCTTCTGGGAGAAAGGACAACTAAAATATTTGTTCAAACTTCCTTCCCATTCTTTTTAAAGTGAATGTTATCTATATGGAAATACCATACTGAGTATTTTAGAATAGTAAAATATACATCAGATTATAACATCAAATATTATTGTACATCAAGAGTTCTCTTTTTATCACACTGCAGAATTAGCTAGTTTAATTATTTGTCTCAAGAATAATAAAATAGTTTCCATTTAGAATGGAAAGGTGCACACTTTGGTATAAATATTTCAAAGAAATAAAAAATCACTTAAAAATATAGATCAGGAGTTTTCTTTAGTAGAAAATTATGCTTAATACTCTCCTCAATATAAGAATTATAGTTAACAAAACACAAAAATAAAACATTTAAAGAATTTCCCCTGGTTTAAAAATAGTTATATGCACAATATTTGCATTTGAACCCATTTTATTTCCAAATTTCTGTAAAGATAGAATGTTCAACAGGATAATACAATGCTTTACAACAAGAATTATTGTGCCATTTAATGTGGATTAGAGAGAATGTATATGTCAGGTATTTCTGTAAAGAGAGGAACACTATACATTAGGAACTTCTAAATTAATAAATCTATACAATTAATTTAAGAGAGAAAATGATAATGCAGTCAATTTATAGTGAATATAGTGCATATATTAACTAAAATCATTTTTTACATTAGAAGAGAAATTCTGTCAGCATTAAAAATTGATCTGTACTCAATTATTGTGTCATGATAAAATCTACTGGAAGAGTTAATAAAACGTGTCACTTGTTCTGATTCTACCACCAGAGGTTTACTTTTAACTAACATATAAACTAAACAGTAAAGTGCTGAAAAGAAAAGGGGAATGTGAAATAGAAATTGCCATGAAAAACAAAAATGAGCAATTATTTATATCTATATATCTATAGTGACGATAATCAAATACGCATTCCAGTCTTCAGAATTGTTGCAGATTGGAACTATAGAGATTCTCTGATGGACAACACATTTTTAAAAGTACATTTTTACTTTATTATATTTAATAATGATAACTCTTCATTGTATTTAAAGTAAGAAAGAAGCACATTTTGGCTCACAAATTATCAAGTGTGATATTTCTAAAACTGACTGCATTACTAGGTAAATTCTTCATATCAATTCACTGATCTCTTTTACTGAAGGATGCATTGGTTTGAAAATCAAAGACTTACGTCATCCAAAAAATCAATCAGTGAAGATGAGGAAGAAGAAAAGGAATCCTATTTAACGAATACAGCAATAAAAAAATAGAAAAAAATGGATGAAGCAATTTAATAAGAACAAATAATAAATCAAAAATTTTGTAAAACAATTGAAAGGCAAATGACATTAATTCAAATAAATAAATGAGAAAAGCAGTCACTGTCATTGTTTCTCAAGAAATGTAGAAATTCATTAATTACTTTTTAAAGAGTGATTCGGTTTTCCTTTCCCAAAAGAATGAAATACAATTCATATACTGTGCTCAAAATGTATTAAGCTGAAGCTCATTAATAATCAAATTAAATGGAAGCACTCCAGAAGGTAACAACTAAAAGTAAGCAACAGAATCTCTGCCTCTAATCGTTCCTGCTAGAATGTAAGCTTCTTGAGGGGCAGGACTTTGTCAATTTGGTCACTACTGTATCTCCAGCACCTAGAACAGTGCCTTGCACAAAGACATATGATTATTTGTTGATTAAGATATAATCACTAACTTAAGTTTTCTGACATAAAAATATACTTCATATCTTAATTTTTTTTTCTAGCAAAGAATTTAAGTACCAAAGAATGACAGAGTCATATAATCACTATTTCATTATAATGGAGTGTGCCAAATAAAGTCTATGTAATACTTTTAACAAAAAGCATTCTTTTGGTATACTTCTAAAAAACTGAATTGATTTGGAACTAGAACCAGCATTGCCCTATTGTGAGCTCTGAAATTTTCACTTGTTTTTTACTGTGGCTCTATGCTTTGGAGAAAAAAGAAAAGAGTCAAAATTATTTAAAGTCAGGATTTGTTCTGCACTTACTGTTCCTCAGGGAAAAAGATGAAATTCCTTTTAAATCTTATCAACGACCCTCTTATTTAGATCTTTCTTAGATTTTTCTTAAACACAAGAAAAGTTTATGATTAAAGTTTCCATAACATTGCAGAACATATTCCTTTCCTAATACGTTTTTGTTTATATAAGATTCTAGGTCCTCTTATATGGGATGCAATAAAGATTTTATTGCAAATAAATTTTAAATCACAAAGTAAATTTTAAATTGACTGCAGAGGATATATGAAAAGTTTAATACTTACTTCAAATTGATCCAGAGCATCGGTAGGCGTATTCAAAAATGCCAAGAAAGAATGCTGTGAGTCTTGGTGCTCTATACCTAGAAGACAGCAGCAACTTTTTTTAAAACTAGAACAATTAAAACTAATTTTCACGGATAACCTTTCCTGTCTGAATCTATTAAAAAGCTGCTCACAAACTACTGTATTTTAAAACCAATTAATATCATTAACTCCACATACTTAAAAAACTAAAATACATTAATGTTTCTTGGAATATCACTCAAGAGTTAAATTACATCAGACTCCATGAAATACTTGTTTCTTGACTTATTTGAGTTCCTGAATTTCTTTTCCTACACAGTACACTGTAAGAAGCACATTAAATCTTTTGGTACTCTTGAGAAAAATTTTAAAATAGGACCCTGGTTACGTCTGATTTTTCTAAGGTAATTTATCACCAAACAAGGTTTCCTTTTTGAAATACTCTCATCAAGCATATAGTATATATTAATATAAATAATCTTTTATTTAAAAATGCAGTGATACAACAAACTTATTTAATTATGAAAAAACTTTTGCTAAGGCCTCAATCTGATTTCATTTACTGTTTTATTGACAAAAATTGCATGAAATTAAAAAATTTTGTCTGAGAAAAACTAGGGTTGGCGAATGAGGACTTCAAACCCTAGCTTTTCTCAGGCAAATTAAAAAAAATTCACTCATACCTCTTGGCTATGGTATTAACTTTAAATACATGATTTCCAAATTAATTCTTAAAATACACATAATGATAAATACTAGGGAGGAAAAGGAGAAACAACCAACATACATTTTTGATCTCCATAGCTTTTCAGGAACTGATATCAACTGATACCAAATTATGTTTTTTTTGAATTACTCTCTAATAATATACCATAGTTGCCAGATAAGGCAGTATGTTCAGAAATTCATTCCATCAATGAATATTTATTGAGAGCCTTTTATTTGCCAAACCCTGTCTAGATACTGGATATATAATAGTAAATAAAGCAGGAAAACAAAATCCTTGCCCTCATTATATAAACATTACATTGTATTAGTTAAGTAGACTATTATGTTACAACATATAGTGAAATTTTATTATTCTGCAAGGCTCAAAATCCAAATATAAAACCATAGCCATAGGTTAGCCTGCAATGTGATAAACGATTTCTTCTTTCGCAAGTTTAGATCTACTTTAAAATGATGCAATCAATGCCAACTGGTGTGTTATAGTAAGTCACACTCTTCACTGGTCTCTTTTCTATACAAATTGCCTTTAGGGCCACAGGTCCTCCATGTCTGATATATTCTTTTTCCTCAACTCACTAAATAACGCAGCTCCTTCCACTCTTCATACATGAAAATTAACCTTGATTCTCATTTTAGCATGATGCTTTGTACTCCTAATCTGAGTTCCTAATTCACTTTTTCTGGGTTCCTTCCTTCCTTCTTGTTCACTAGGAAATTCAATCAACAAAAATTTATCTACTACTTTTAATGGCTTTTTCATGTTAACTCCTTTGTGTGATTACCCTCTTTCCGCCACAATTTTAAAAGCAGATGCGAAGACTCAACCAGCTTTACGTCACTGTGTGTCACAGGACTGGGAAATGATAAGGCAGCACATAAGTACAACATAGAGCCTATTAACTAGTTCAGTATTCAGTCAGGAATACTGTCAGGAAAATGAATTTTTAACAACTATATATAAGAGATCCTTTCATTAAGATAATAACAGTCTGAATTTTAAAAAATTAAATCTTCACATTCTTAATGCCCATGTTATGGAAAGAACGTTGAAGTTCATGTAATAAAGCTACCAAGCACTCTGAGTTACTTTTTACATTAATGAAAAAATGCTCAAGTAATGTTTTCAAGAAAATGGGAATAAATCCTGGAAAATCCCACAGGGCAAGCACTTTGAGTATCAAACATGGAAGAAGACACCGAAATGCCCAAATAATTCTTTGTCACTGAGTTGTCTTTCTAATACTGGATTAGGTTAATCTTTAGTTATTTCATACATTATTTCATCAACTACCCTGAGAGTGAATCCCCTATAATGTTTGAGAATAGTATAAAGTATATGATAAAAACAAATTTTTCCAATCACAAAAATATTCTTCATGATATAGTCCATGGTCCTGAAAAAACAGTCAAATTTACGGCACAGTGAGTTTTCTGTTAAGAAATCTTTAAACAATGCGTTATCAAGT
Organism: Globicephala melas; assembly: GCF_963455315.2. Lineage (NCBI taxonomy): Eukaryota > Metazoa > Chordata > Mammalia > Artiodactyla > Delphinidae > Globicephala > Globicephala melas. The sequence continues at coordinate 23,778,077 of NC_083314.1, forward strand.
AAAACAAAATGACTCAGGAGACTTGTCTACCAAATATGTGTGTGTGTGTGTGTGTGTGTGTGCGCGCGCGTGCACCATATACACATACATCTATAAATGAGTGCCAGAATTGTGTATGTGAACAATTCTCCTGCCTACACAGTAGGCTGATTCTTGTATAATAAAATGTATTCATAACAGAACATTAAGTCCTGGTTGATGCAAAACACATTCCCATACCCTTTTCAGATCTAAGCTCTTCAGTGTCCTTTATCAGTTGTTCAATTTCTGATAGCAGTTCCAAGTTCTTCTTCTCTGAATCTTTTAGTTTACTTAAGGGAAAAAAAGGAAAAATGTCATTATTTATATTGTTGGTTAGTGAGCCATCATGTATGTAGTTGAAGTTAATTGGTTTAAATGCCAGTCATGATAATGTAGGGAACTGAAAACTACTACAGGAAGGACAAATGTAGCCTGTCATCTACGCTTGCGTAAATAAAGATTTACTGGAACACAGTCAGGCTCATTCATTTATATGCTGTCTATGGCTGCTTTTGTACTCAACAGCAGAGCTGAGCAGACAGAAGCTATATGGCTTCAAGCCCCAAAGTATTTATTATCTTTCCTTTTATAGAAAAGTTGCTGGCTCTGAGCTACATTATTAAATTAAAAAATGTCATAAAATCAAAGGTTAATTTTAGAATTGTTAGACTTCTTTCATAGAGAACCATGAAAGTGACTAAACTTGTAATTTTCAGTTTGACTCACATTCCTGATTTATGAACAAATGTGTAAATTTATATGTCCTAAGCATAAGCAGAAAGATCACACTTATTCCAAATTACAATACAGAGAATGACATTTAGCAGGTCTTTATGTTGGGATCAATTCATATTCTCCAAAAACAGTTTTTTTCCATTTTCAATGTTACACTAGCACATTTCAGTAAAACATACTTAATTTATGATTGGATAATTCATAGCAAGAGTTTATAATTCAACTGGGGTGCTTCATACCATTAAAAACCGAATTTATGGGACTATATTTCTTTTCATGCTGAATGCCTTTGCAACATTTGGTATTCTGAGCACCAAATGGATTTTTCTATTTACATTTTGATTTGTAACATGAACTTTCTACTGTTCCTCTATATCACCTTATTCCTCTATATCACCTTATTCCTCTATAACTTATTCTTGAACCAATCCAATTAAGAGTTTCCTTTTATCATTTATTTATTCAGAGTATGATTTATTCTACTGTTGTGATAAGAATGGAGGGAATGTATTCATTAGCTAACTGTCCTGGACCTGTGGAGGATACACTTTTTTTAATACATAACATGAAAGAAAGGATAATTTAAGTATATTCTACCTTTATGAAATTTACCATCACTTGAAACTTCATTTGTAAAAAAACCTATGGTAGAGGCCAGAATTTTCATATGACTATAGTTTGTTCTGACTCTATGCTGCAATTTTATACTAATGTGATATTCTTGAACAAAAGATTATTTTGGATTTAATAGAATAAAATTTGAGAGTGAATTTTACAAATAAGGGGAAAAGTAAATAACAGAATATTAATTAGTACTATTAATTCCACTTTAAGTACAAGTCAGAAACAAAGCTGTATTAAAATTGCATCACTGCACACAAGGCCTAAAATCATCAATTCATTTTCAAATATTCAGTTTTTTTCTGGTCATCACTTAAAAAAAAAAAAGGTATAGACAGGTAGGAAACTAAACATGTAACTTCTCTCCAGAAACTTTTGGACCAAATTAGAAATCACTCTAGTGGGACTATATTATTCAGTCTTACCATTCTGTTATGATGTTAGATGCTTTAACTTTATTCAGCTCTTCTTGGATGGCCTGCTTAGCTCTTATTTCTGCATCCAGAGCTGACTGCAACTCCAGTCTAGCTGACATATCCAGTTTTGCGAAACGACGCATTTTCCAGGGCATATCCTATGAAAAAATATGACTGCGTTTTTAGCTCCATTCGATTTTATCTTTAACATTTAAGTTTAGTAATGTAAGTGCATTTGGAAACTACTTAAAAGAACTATCTTTCCCTAAGTAAAGAATTTAAAAGAACTATTACTTGTGAAAATATATTATTTTTCATTAACTTCAGAAAAACTGTAGACTCACATTATAAATGCATTTATTTTTTATGGTTATTACCATTAATGGCTAGCCACACAAATTATAGTTAAGCAGCTATGTATTATAACTTCCTAAACTGGAAAAACGTTGAATGATTTCTCATGAAAATCTTTACAGTAGGCAAAGCCTAGACAAACTGATGTAAGTACTCAGATTTATTACAGTGTTTGCTGAGCCTTCCCACCGACTAATATAATAAGCCTGTGTGCTAAATGGCAGAGCTTACTGTTGCTCGGGTACCCAAGCTGGAGTTTCTTAAAGCTTCCAATTCTTCAGTCATTTTAGAAGCTAAGGCCTGAAGATATCCTCGTGCATCCTTTTCATCACTGACCCTAGAATACATGCAAATAAAGACATAGATCAAGTACCAAAGTAAAACAGAAAACTTCAGTGAGATATATATTAAAGCATCATAAAGAAACAAGTGAAAAGTGACAGAAATTTAAAGATGTTCTTAATATCTTCTTTTAAAGGTCTACCACAGTACTACTATCTGTCAACAAGTGGGAAATGGTTTACTGAACTGTTCAGTTATTTACAGATAAAGGTAGCCACGTTTAGAAAGGTCCAAGTTATACATATCTGATAAATCAGTAAAACTTCACCCTTGAGCCACGGAATTAATACTCTTTTAATCTAACATTAAACATACACACACACACACATACACTCACATGATTTCTAAAGAATATTAAGATTTCTTATTAATTAGATTCCATTTTTTATCTTATGAAAACACAACACACCCTTCTTAAAACCGAAGTACACTAAATTTAGAAAGTTTAAAGTAGAATATTTTGTAAAAAACAAAAATTCTGTGTTGTAATAAAGCTCTTTTGTTTTCTAAAATGGTCAATGATATAACAAAGAGAAAAGATTAAAGTCTACTGAAACTCAGTTTCTACAACCCCCCCCCCAAGCCCTGCCCCAGCCGCACCCCAAGGCACGTGGGATCTTAGTTCCCGGACCAGGGATCAAACCAGGGCCCCCAGCAGTGGAAGCAGTGGAAGCGTGGAGTCCTAAACACTGGACAGCCAGGGAATTCCCGAAACTCAGTTTCTATTTACTATTTTAAGGCTATCTTACTGATGTAATTATATGATTTTAGAGAGAAATGTTTTCAAATTATACTCAATAAAATTCAGGTCATTGAATAGCCGTGAGGAAAGTATATTTCAGGTAAATCAATACGTATCTGTGATGCATACAGCAGACAAGTTTAAATCTTGAGGCATGATTCAGCATCTGTTACAATTTAAACTCCTGAGGAGTTAAATTCATCTGTCTACCTACATATCACTCCATATCTACATCTTTTTTTTTTTTTTTTGCGGTAGGCGGGCCTCTCACTGTTGTGGCCTGTCCCGTTGCAGAGCACAGGCTCCAGACGTGTAGGCTCAGCGGCCATGGCTCACGGGCCCAGCCGCTCCGTGGCATGTGGGATCTTCCCGGACCGGGGCACGAACCTATGTCCCCTGCATCAGCAGGCGGACTCTCAACCACTGTGCCACCAGGGAAGCCCCCATAACTACATCTTAAAGAGGCCCTTTAAAAGGGGTTTGATCCCTTCTTCTCTCAGATGGGAAAGTGCTTTGGAGGACAATCAAAAGAATAAAGGAGCAAATAAAATCACTGTTAAGAAGTTGCCTACTCTAGTGATAGCTACATATTCGTAGGCTCTATATACATGTATATATGTTCACAGCCTTTTAAAGAAAAGTGGCTTAAGAAAATATTAAGAAAGTTTGTGTATTGGGATGCTGTTACCTTCTAAAATTCTTTAACTTTGGACACCACAAGTGACCACAATCTTTTCACTTAATCACCTAATCTATAACATAAAGAATAAATATAGATGGGGGAAGATTGTTTTTTCCTCCAAAGACATTTTGTATTTTCCTCTAAAGACACTCACAGAGTAGCAATTAAGAAAACGATATCACCATTTAACCAGGCTAACAGGCCTCAGCCAGTGCTGGTTTAGTATCTATCAAAGCCCAGAGATCTTGGCTTATGCACATCCAGGAACCTATGAAATCCAGTGTATTTTATTCACTTTGGAACTCAAATAACTCCATGTAAATTGCTATAATGTTGTTTGAAATATTATATAAAAAACAACACCTTCTAACTTTGCTTTCTATTTACATCTTGAATACATTCACATCCCCTTACCACTGTGGTCTTCCACTAATTCTCAACTTTTGATGAAACCTATGTCTATTTTCTTGGCTACAAAATATTACTGATGGGAAGGGTGATGAAAAACGAAAAATAAAAAGACTTGGTCCACTACATGCTCATGCCATTTAAGTTCCACTAGGCCATAGGTCTTGCACAACAATTCCTTTTCATAATCATCGTCTACTTCCAACCTCAATCTTAAAAACATCGCACTTTCCCCAACCCAACACCATCTCTTGTCCCTTCCTTCTAGGCCATCTGGTTAAGCTTACACTGCTCATTCTCTTAACTTTTTTTATTTTTTAAACAGTTTTAGGAGGAGCTTCAAGATGGCGGAAGAGTAAGATGTGGAGATCACCTTCCTCCCCACAGATACATCAGAAATACATCTACATGTGAAACAACTCTTACAGAACACCTACTGAACGCTGCAGAAGACCTCAGACCTCCCAAAAGGCAAGAAACTCCCCATGTACCTGGGTAGGGCAAAAGAAAAAAGAAAAAACAGAGACAAAAGAATAGGGACGGGACCTGCACTAGTGGGAGGGAGCTGTGAAGGAGGAAAGGTTTCCAAACACTAGAAGCCCCTTCATGGGCGGAGACTGCGGGTGGCGGAGGGGGAAGCTTCGGAGCCGCGGAGGAGGGCACAACAACAGGGGTGCGGAGGGCAAAGCGGAGAGATTCCCGCACAGAGGATCGGTGCCGACCGGCACTTACCAGCCCAAGAGGCTTGTCTGCTCACCCACCGGGGTGGGCGGGGCTGGGAGCTGAGGCTCGGGCTTCGGTCGTATAGCAGGGAGAGGACTGGGGTTGGCGGCGTGAACACAGCCTGAAGGGGCTAGTGCGCCACAGCTAGCCGGGAGGGAGTCTGGGAAAAGGTCTGGACCTGCCGAAGAGGCAAGAGACTTTTTCTTCCCTCTTCGTTTCCCGGTGCGCGAGGAGAAGGGATTAAAAGCGCTGCTTAAAGGAGTTCCAGAGACGGGCGCGAGCCGCGGCTAACAGCGCGGTCCCCAGAGACAGGCATGAGACGCTAAGGTTGCTGCTGCCACCACCAAGAAGCCTGTGTTCGAGCACAGGTCACTATCCACACCTCTCCTCCCGGGAGCCTGTGCAGCCCGCCACTGCCAGGTTCCCGGGATCCAGGGACAACTTCCCCGGGAGAATGCACGGCGCGCCTCAGGCTGGTGCAACGTCACAGCGGCCTCTGCCGCCACAGGCTCGCCCCGCACTCCGCACCCCTGCCTCCCCCAGGCCTGAGTGAGCCAGAGCCCCCGAATCAGCTGCTCCTTTAACCCCGTCCTGTCTGAGCGAAGAACAGACGCCCTCAGGCAACCTACACGCAGAGGCGGGGCCAAATCCAAAGCTGAACCCCGGGAGCTGTGCGAACAAAGAAGAGAAAGGGAAATCTCTCCCAGCAGCCTCAACAGCAGCAGATTAAATCTCCAAAATCAACTTGATGTACCCTGCATCTGTTGAAGAATTGAATAGACAACGAATCATCCCAAACTGAGGAGGTGGACTTTGGGAACAACGATATATATATATTTTTCCCTTTTTCTCTTTTTGTGAATGTGTATGTGTATGCTTCTGTGTGAGATTTTGTTTGTATACCTTTGCTTTTACCATTTGTCCTAGGGTTCTGTCTGTCCTTTTTTTTTTTTTTTTTTTTTTTAGCATAGTTTTTAGCACTTGTTATCATTGGTGGATTTGTTTTTTTGGTTTGGTTGCTCTCTTCTTTCCTTCTTTCTTTTTTTTACTACCTTAAAATTTTTTTTTAATAATTATTTTTTATCTTAATAACTTTATTTTATTTTACTCTAATTTTATTTTATTTTATCTTCTTCTTTCTTTCTTTCTTTTTTTTTTCCTCTTTTTTTTTTTTTTTTGGTACGCGGGCCTCTCACTGCTGTGGTCTCTCCCATTGCGCAGGCTCAGCGACCATCGCCCACGGGCCCAGCCGCTCCACGGCATGTGGGATCCTCCCGGACCGGGGCACGAACCCGCGTCCCCTGCATCAGCAGGCAGACTCTCAACCACTGCGCCACCAGGGAAGCCCATTTTTTTCTCCCTTTTACTCTGAGCCATGTGGAAGACAGGCTCTTGGTGCTCCAGCCAGGCGTCAAAGCTGTGCCTTTCAGGTGGGAGAGCCAAATTCAGGACACTGGTCCACAAGAGACCTCCCAGCTCCATGTAATATCAAATGGCGAAAATCTCCCAAAGATCTCCATCTCAATGCCAAGGCCCAGCTCCACTCAACAACCAGCAAGCTACAGTGCTGGACACCCTATGCCAAACAACTATCAAGACAGGGACAAAACCCCATCCATTAGCAGAGAGGCTGCCTAAAATCATAAGGCCACAGACACCCCAAAACACACCACCAGACATAGACCTGCCCACCAGAAAGACAAGATCCAGCCTCATCCACCAGAACACATGCACTAGTCCCCTCCACCAGGAAGCCTACACAACCCATGGAACCAACCTTAGCCACTGGGGACAGACACCAAAAACAACAGGAACTATGAACCTGCAGCCTGCAAAAAGGAGACCCCAAACACAGTAAGTTAAGCAAAATGAGAAGACAGAAAAACACACAGAAGATGAAGGAGCAAGATAAAAACCCATCAGACCTAACAAATGAAGAGGAAATAGGCAGTCTACCTGAAAAAGATTTCAGAATAATGATAGTAAAGATGATTCAAAATCTTGGAAATAGAATGGAGAAAATACAAGAAACGTTTAAGAAGGACCTAGAAGAACTAAAGAACAAAAAAACAGTGATAAACAACACAATAAATGAAATTAAAAATACTCTAGAAGGGATCAACAGCAGAATAACTGAGGCAGAAGAACGGTAAGTGACCTGGAAGATAAAATAGTGGAAGTAACTACTGCAGAGCAGAATAAAGAAAAAAGAATGAAAAGAATTGAGGACAGTCTCAGAGACCTCTGGGACAACATTAAACACACCAACATTTGAATTATAGGGGTCCCAGAAGAAGAAGAGAAAAAAAAAGGGACTGAGAAAATATTTGAAGAGATTATAGTTGAAAACTTCCCTAATATGGGAAAGGAAATAGTTAATCAAGTCCAGGAAGCACAGAGAGTGCCATAAAGGATAAATCCAAGGAGAAACACACCAAGACACATATTAATCAAACTGTCAAAAATTAAATACACAGAAAGAATATTAAAAGCAGCAAGGGAAAAACAACAAATAACACACAAGGGAATCCCCATAAGGTTAACAGCTGATCTTTCAGCAGAAACTGTGGAAGCAGAAGGGAGTGGCTGGACATATTTAAAGTGATGAAGGAGAAAAACCTACAACCAAGATTACTCTACGCAGCAAGGATCTCATTCAGATTTGACGGAGAAATTAAAAGCTTTACAGACAAGCAAAAGCTAAGAGAATTCAGCACCACCAAACCAGCTTTACAGCAAATGCTAAAGGAACTTTTCTAGGCAGGAAACAGAAGAGAAGGAAAAGCACAATAACAAACCCAAAACAATTAAGAAAATGGGAATAGGAACATACATATCAATAATTACCTTAAATGTAAATGGATTAAATGCTCCATCCAAAAGATACAGACTGGATGAATGGATACAAAAACAAGACCCATATATATGCTGTCTACAAGAGACCCACTTCAGACCTAGGGACACATACAGACTGAAAGTGAGGGGATGGAAAAAGATATTCCATGCAAATGAATATCAAAAGAAAGCTGGAGTAGCAATACTCATATCAGGTAAAATAGACTTTAAAATAAAGAATGCTACAAGAGACAAGGAAGGACACTACATAATGATCAAGGGATCAATCCAAGAAGAAGATATAACAATTGTAAATATTTATGCACCCAACATAGGAGCACCTCAATACATAAGGCAAATACTAACAGCCATAAAAGGGGAAATTGACAGTAACACATTCATAGTAGGGGACTTAAACACCCCACTTTCACCAATGGACAGATCATCCAAAATGAAAATAAATAAGGAAACACAAGCTTTAAATGATACATTTAACAAGATGGACTTAATTGATATTTATAGGACATTCCATCCAAAAACAACAGAATACACATTCTTCTCAAGTGCTCATGGAATATTCTCCAGGACAGATCATATATTGGGTCAGAAACCAGCCCTTGGTAAATTTAAGAAAATTGAAATCATATCAAGTATCTTTTCCAACCACAATTCTATGAGACTAGATATCAATTACAGGGAAAAAAATCTGTAAAAAATACAAACACACAGAGGCTAAACAATACATGACTTAATAACCAAGGGATCACTGAAGAAAACAAAGAGGAAATCAAAAAATATCTAAAAACAAATGACAATGAAAACACGATGACCCAAAACCTATGGGATGCAGCAACAGCAGTTCTAAGAGGGAAGTTTATAGAAATACATCCTACCTTAAGAAACAAGAAACACCTCAAACAAACATCCTAAATTTACACCTAAAGCAATTAGAGAAAGAAGAACAAAGAAAACCCCAAAGTTAGCAGAAGGAAAGAAATCATAAAGATCAGATCAGAAATAAATGGAAAAGAAATGAAGGAAATGATAGCACAGATCAATAAAATTAAAAGCTGGTTCTTTGAGAAGATAAACAAAATTGATAAACCATTAGCCAGACTCATCAAGAAAAAAAGGGAGAAGACTCAAATCAATAGAATTAGAAATGAAAAAGAACAACTGACACTGCAGAAATACAAAGGATCATGAAAGATTACTACAAGCGACTATATGCCAATAAAATGGACAACCTGGAAGAAATGGACAAATTCTTAGAAATGCACAACCTTCAGAGACTGAACCAGGAAGGAATAGAAAATATAAACAGACTAATCACAAGCACTGAAATTGAAACTGTGATTAAAAACATTCCAACAAACAAAAGCCCAGGACCAGATGGCTTCACAGGTGAATAGTATCTAACATTTAGAGAAGAGCTAACACCTATCCTTCTCAAACTCTTCAAAAATATAGCAGAGGGAGGAACACTCCCAAACTCATTCTACGAGGCCACCATCACCCTGATACCAAAACCAGACAAAGATGTCACAAAGAAAGAAAACTACAGGCCAATATCACTGATGAACATAGATGCAAAAATCCTCAACAAAATACTAGCAAACAGAATCCAACAGCACATTAAAAGGATCATACACAATGATCAAGTGGGGTTTATCCCAGGAATGCAAGGATTCTTCAATATACACAAATCAATCAATGTAATACACCACATTAACAAACTGAAGGAGAAAAACCATATGATCATCTCAATAGATGCAGAGAAAGCTTTTGACAAAATTCAACACCCATTTATGATAAAAATCCTCCAGAAAGTAGGCATAGAGGGAACTTTCCTCAACATAATAAAGGCCATATATGACAAACCCACAGGCAACATCGTCCTCAATGATGAAAAACTGAAACCATTTCCTCTAAGATCAGAAACAAGACAAGGTTGCCCACTCTCACCACTATTATTCAACATAATACTGGAAGTTTTAGCCACAGGAATCAGAGAAGAAAAAGAAATAAAAGGAATCCAAATCGGAAAAGAAGCAAAGCTGTCACTGTTGGAAGATGACATGATACTATACATTGAGAATCCTAAAGATGCTACCAGAAAACTACTAGAGCTAATCAATGAATTTGGTAAAGTAGCAGGATAGAAAATTAATGCACAGAAATCTCTGGCATTCCTATAAACTAATGATGAAAAATCTGAAAGAGAAAGTAAGGAAACACTCCCATTTACGATTGCAACAAAAAGAATAAAATATCTAGGAATAAACCTACCTAAGGACACAAAAGACCTGTATCCGGAAAATTATAAGACACTGATGAAAGAAATTAAAGATGATACAAACAGATGGAGAGATATACCATGTTCTTGGATTGGAAGAATCAACATTGTGAAAATGACTCTACTACCCAAAGCAATCTATAGATTCAATGCAATCCCTATCAAACTACCACTGGCATTGTTCAGAGAACTACAACAAAAAATTTCGCAATTTGTATGGAAATACAAAAGACCCCGAATAGCCAAAGCAATCTTGAGAACGAAAAACGGAGCTGGAGGAATCAGGCTCCCAGAGTCCAGACTATACTACAAAGCTACAGTAATCAAGACAGTATGGTACTGGCACAAAAACACAAATATAGATCAATGGAACAGGATAGAAAGCCCAGAGATAAACCACGTACATATGGTCACCTTATCTTTGATAAAAGAGGCAAGAATATACAATGGAGAAAGGACAGCCTCTTCAATAAGTGATGCTGGGAAAAATGGACAGCTACATGTAAAAGAATGAAATTAGAACACTCCCTAACACCATACACAAAAATAAACTCAAAATGGATTAAAGACCTAAATGTAAGGCCAAAAACTATCAAACTCTTAGAGGAGAACATAGGCAGAACAGTCTATGACATAAATCACAGTAAGATCCTTTTTGACCCACCTCCTAGAGAAATGGAAATAAAAACAAAAATAAACAAATAGGACCTAATGAAACTTAAAAGCTTTTGCACAGCAAAAGAAACCATAAACAAGACAAAAAGACAACCTTCAGAATGGGAGAAAATATTTGCAAATGAAGCAACTGACAAAGGATTAATCTCCAAAATTTACAAGCAGCTCATGCAGCTCAATATCAAAAAAACAAACCACCCAATCCAAAAATGGGCAGAAGACTTAAATAGACATTTCTCCGAAGAAGATACACAGATTGCCAACAAACACATGAAAGAATGCTCAACATCATTAATCATTAGAGAAATGCAAATCAAAACTACAATGCGATATCATTGCACACCGGTCAGAATGGCCATCATCAAAAAATTTACAAACAATAAATGCTGGAGAGGGTGTGGAGAAAAGGGAATCCTCTTGCACTGTTGGTGGGAATGTAAATTGATAACAGCCACTATGGAGAACAGTATGGAGGTTCCTTAAAAAACTAAAAATAGAACTACCATACGACCCAGCAATCCCACTACTGGGCATATACCCTGAGAAAACCATAATTCAAAAAGAGTCATGTACCAAAATGTTCATCGCAGCTCTATTTACAAGAGCCAGGACATGGAAGCAACCTAATTGTCCATCAACAGATGAATGGATAAAGAAGATGTGGCACATATATACACTGGAATACGACTCAGCCATAAAAAGGAACGAAATTGAGTTATTTGTAGTGAGGTGGATGGACCTAGAGTCTGTCATATGGAGTGAAGTAAGTCAGAAAGAGAAAAACAAATACCGTATGCTAACACATACATATGGAATCTAAAAAAAAAAAGAAAAAAATGGTGATGAAGAACCTAAGGGCAAGATGGGAATAAGGACACAGACCTACTAGAGAATGGACTTGAGGATACGGGGAGGGGGAAGGGTAAGCTGGGACAAAGTGAGAGAGTGGCATGGACATATATACACTACCAAACGTTAAATAGATAGCTAGTGGGAAGCAGCCGCATAGCACAGGGAGATCAGCTCGGTGCTTTGTGTCCACCTAGAGGGGTGGGATAGGGAGGGTGGGAGGGAGGGAGACGCAAGAGGGAAGAGATATGGGGACATATGTATATGTATAACTGATTCACTTTGTTATAAAGCAGAAACTAACACACCATTGTAAAGCAATTATACTTCAATAAAGACGTTTAAAATAAACAGTTTTAGAGGCAAGTCTCTCATCTTTTCTTTGGCTAAGTCAAAATAATCAAGAAATATTTACTAAATACTGATTATTATGTAGACATATTAGGAAGACTGAAGAAGACATATAAGACATGGTCCTTAAAAAGTTTGGTAGTCAGCACAGACTTAGCGAACTTATGGTTACCACGGGAGAAGGGTTGGGGGAGGACAGATTGGGAGTTTGAGACACTGCTATAATTAAAATAGATAACCAACAAGGACCTACTGTATAGCACAGGGAACTCTGCTCAATATTCCGTAATAACCTAAATGGGAAAAGAATTTGAAAAAGAATAGATACACATATATGTATAATGGAATCACTTTGCTGTACACCTGAGACTAACACAACATTGTTAATCAACTATACTCCAACATAAAATTAAAATTAAAAAAAAAGTTTGGGAGTCAGGACACATATAGTAGAGTGATTAAGAACTTGACTCGAGTCATATAGAACTAGGTTCAAATCCTAGCTCACTGTTTAGCAGTTGTGTGTCTTTGGATAAGTCATTTACCCCCTCTAACTCTCTGTTATCTCACTTATAAGATGGGAATAATAATAATATCTACTTAATAGGACTGTTGTGATAACTAAATGAGAAAACATGTGAATTTTCAGCCTAATGCCTACAACATACTATTTTTTAATCACTGTAAACTATTACTACACAGGAATGAAAATTAATGAATGAGGAGTGTTTCAAATAATGTGAATGAATTTAAACAAAGGAAAGTAAAAGTTTCACTATTGAAAGCCTTTCCTGATTATTAAAACATTTTCCTGGTTGTCTTACACAGCTGTTTCCTCTATCTTCTACTATTATCACCCTCACCATTATCCTTCTTTCTATTATAAAACCCAACAACTTCAACGGCCTTATTTACTAGAAATTAAATCCGCAAATTTATATTTCTAATCCTAACCTTTAAGTCATCTTTTCTAAAGCATATTGGAAATCTCCACTCAGATATCTCAGAATGATCTCAGACTCACCAACAAACAAAAGAACAACTAAAATTGATTATAGCATCCTCCCCAAAGCTGGTTCCTTCTCCTGACTTTTCTTACTTCAGTGATAGCACCATTTTCTTAATCTCTCCAACACAGAGTTTCAGAAATACTAATTCCTCCTCATCTCTTGCCCTTCATTTATAATTAATTAAGTCCTATAGATCCTTCTTCCATGGCTTCTCCATTTGTTCATCTTCCCCCAAATTTCCTTCTATTTCATGCTGAACACCACTATGAAGAGTTACCTTCCTAATGCATCACCTCAATCAATTCCATAATCCGTTGCAGAAAAGCCTTCTCCTTCTTCTTATAAATAAATGAAGTTCTGATTCTTACCCAGTATTCATGTTAATTGTGCTGCAATAACTTTATTGGTCTTATTTCCTACTATTCTTTTATAGGAATAGTAGCACCCTTCATTGAACTCAGTGTTTTCAGAAAATGCATTATAGTTCCACTGATTACCCCCAACTTTCTTTAGCACCCAGTCTGAAGTAATTCTCCTCTATACTCATATAGAAAAATCAGTATTTGTACAATACATAAGACAATTTACATTTAAGTCTTGTTATTTATATCCAGCTCTGATCACATTAGTTTTTAAACTTTTAAATGTTACACTATAAGCTAGTACTTGAAGGCCAAGTACCCTATTTTACAGACCTTTCTATCTCCTATTATACCAGAAGAATGCATTATATGTGAGGAGATACATCTAAAAAATGAATCTTATGGACCAGCCTACTACTTCAACCTCTCCTCGTAGTACCATTTCGAAGAGAAAGAGTGAAGTCTTCTGATGAGTCAATGGTGAGAAGAAAGGTCCCTGTTCCAATACAGTGTGAGCAACAAGGTCTCCTTGACCTAAAAGGTTTTCTTTCACATGAAAGAGGTATTTCATAGGGAAAGGCAGAGGGAGCAGAGTAACGAGGCCATTAGAAATGCATTCAAATGAAGTCTTATATACAGCAGTGTTTGTTTTATTTTAAAACTGTTAATTTGGCCAATGGAAACATTGAAAACACTGCATATCACAAGTTTCGAAAACCTTGTTTTGGCATTACTTCATTTTTTAATATACCAAATTAAAGAACCAGGAATAACCTGAGACTTCTGACCTTTATAAGCTTGCACAGAATATCTCAGAGATATAACTTTCAAATAGGTGAGAACTCTGAGAACAGTGAGTATATCTTTTACTTTTAGCCTATTAGGTATTTAATAATTTATTATCGAATATATTAGTCCATTTCTAAATAATAGTTTTAATGCAAAGTGAATTCATTGTATTCCTGATTTCTTCTGCATATTTAACTTGAATGTGAAATGTGTAAAAAAGTGCTTTGTAGTATCACACAAAAATTTTCATCTTCATCCTTTCTACTAACCCTTTCCAGATAGTCCATATTTAAAGCTTCTTTACTAGAACCACTTCCCATTCCATCTGAACCCACCATGCAATCACTTGAAAAGATCAGTGGTCTAGGATCTTAGGCTTTGGCCAAATCAGTTTTGTCTTCTGTAAAGTCATTTTCATTAACATCTTATTACAAATTTGATTACATAATAATGGAGTTACAAATGAAAAGTCATAATGTTTGATATTATAAGCACGGCTAAAGATTAAAATGATTTTGCTTCAGAAATGTAGAGTTTATGACAAGGATCTCAATTAAATATTAATGAACCATTAACTGTACTATTTGGAACACAACCATATTTCCACAATTTGGGCATTTTCCTTCAGATATGCACTCAACAGTCACATTCATAAGCTAAAGCTGAGTTAACATAAGAGCTCTATAGTTAAGTCAATATCAAAATATTTGAGTCATTTGGGTAAAATTACTTAAAAAGGCAGTGTTTATTCACTTATGATTTCATTTAAGAAGGAGGGTATTAAGCTGGTATAAGTAGGAAAAAATGCTTAGAGAACAAAAATAAGAGCATGATAAACTAACATTCTCACCAAATTACTGGTCTATAGATATTTGAAGAAACCAGTAGCTGTTTATATAAATAAAACATCAATAACGTGCTAAAAAAGAGTCAGAAAGTTAAAGTAAATATAAAAAGTTAGGCTATTTGCATTAGAAAATAAAGTCCCTGTTGGATTCTACTTTCTTCAAGTATTATAAAAATATACAAATTTTTACAAATACCAGAACAATCATTTGAGTTAATTAATATGAAAGTTACTAAGGCAATTATCCCAAATTAAATCCTAGGGGCTTAAAGAACAGTTGATAAAACTAAACTGTAACCATTTAATGTTTTTAAAATGCCGTGTGTGAATTAGTCTGTTATAATTATGAAAAGGGTGAAACCACATCTTCAGCTTGTAAAGTATTCTCCAGGCTTTCTGTTTCTTAAAGTAATCACAAACACAGCAATTTTGATCTTAGAAAGGAACACAGATAGCTAGTGAATGAGTTTCTTCAGTTCTTTAAGGACCAACTGTCTTAGGAGACAATAACATTTTCTTTTCTTAGAAAGAAATATCAGCTTCCAATGAAACTGTGTAAAAGCTGATATGGAATATTTGATGGAGTTAGAGAAAAGAGGAAAATAACAGACAACATAGAAGAAGCACAGACCAGTAATAAATATTCCTCCTGGAATTCATACCAACTTGACTATATGGCCAAAATTTACCCACAAAAACAGATTTAAGAGAGTACTCACCACTGAATTATTTCTGTGATTTGAGCTTCCCAATGTGCAACTGATTCCTTCTTGTCTGCTAGATCCTTTACCTCTTCTTCTAACTGCTGGTTGCATGTACTCAAGTTCTCATACAAAGTGGTAAGCTGAAAGGCAGTTTTAAGGTACTTAAAGACGTGTGACTTTTAGGAACAGGAATTCAAGGTGCTCAGATGCCTCTTGTTAAATCTGGTAACTCAAAAATGCTTGTCTTTCTGATTTCCTATTATGATGCACCCTCTGGTCACTGAATGTGGAAACATCAAGTACTCTGAATTCTCCTTCTGCCTTTGCTTTTCCCATACTCCCCATATTGAATTGGTTCCATCTGAGAACATTCTCCATTTGCCTGAAGAACTCCCCAGTTCTGTTGGTAACAACATCTCTCATTTTTTTGTCTGAAAATATCTCTATGTCATCCTCTTTTTAAAAAAACTTATAATTTCAAGCATATACAAAAATGAACAGAAGAGTATAAGTGAATTCCCATGAGCCCATCATCACTAACTTCAACAATTATCAGCTCAATGTCAATCTTATTTCATTTGTACTCCTGTCTTCTTACCCTTTCCTCCGGTATTATTCTGCAGCAAATACCAGACATCATATAATTTTATCCATATATATTTCTGTGTATATCTCTAGAAAATAAGGCTCCCTTTTTATGTATAACCACAATATCATTATCATATTTATACAAATTTAACAAGTTTCCTTACATTATCACATAGCTAGTAATTGTTCAAATTTCCAGTTGTCTCAAAACATCAAAAGACTTAACAGTCTGTTAAATTGAATCATACCAACAAGTAAACGTAACTTAATGGTTGCTCTATCTTTTAAGTCTTTTTTACTTATAGGCTCCAGATTATTCCATTTCGGCTGCTGTAGTGGAATATCACAGTCTGAGTGGCTTAAACAAGAAACATTTATTTCTGATAGTTCTGGACGCTGGGAAGTCCAGGATCAAGGCACCAGCAGATTCAGTGTCTGGCAAGGGCCCACTTCCTGGTTTTATAGATGGTCGTGGGATGAGGGAGCTCTGTGGGGTCTCTTTTATAAGAGCACTAATCCTATTCATGAAGGCTCTACCTTTATGACCTAATCATCTCCCAAAGGCTATACCTCCAAACAGTACTAGGTGTCAACATCTGAATTTTGGAGGGACACAAACATTTAGTACATAGCAGTTCCCCTCCAACACTTTAATTTTTCTTGTAATTTATTTGTTGAAGAAAGTAGGTTGTTTGTCCTGCAGAGTTCTCTACAGTCTGAATTTTTGCCTTCATTTTTGAAAGACATTTTTTGCTGTATATAATTTTCTAGATTGGCAGTTATTTTCCTTTCTATTCCTTTTTATTATTTATAGATGTCATTCCTTTTTATCCTGGGTTCCATTTTTTCTGTTGTAAAGACAGCTTTAAGTTTAGCTTTTGCTCCTTCTAATACAATGTGTCTTTCTTCTCTGGCTGCTTCTAGGATTTTCTTTGGTTGGTTGGTTTTTAGCAATTTTTCTATAATGTGCCTAAGGGATTTAATTTCTATTTATCACTTTTAGGGTTTGTGGCATTTCTTGAATTTGTGGCTAAATACTTCTCAGAGGTTTTGGAAAATTATGGGCCATTAACTCTGCAAATATTCCTTCTACCACAGTCTTTCTCCTCTCCTTCTGGGAAAGCAAATATTTGTATGTCATCTTTTCATCACGTCCCCTATGTCTCACATCCACTTTTATGTATTTCTGTCCTTTTTTCTTAATATATCTTTTAAAATTTATTATTTGTTTAATTTATTTTTGGCTGCGTCTGGTCTTAGTCGCGGTGTGAGGGATCTTTGTTGTGGTGCATAGGCTCTCTAGTTGTGGTGTGCAGGTTTTCTCTTCTCTAGTTATGGCACGTAGGCTCCAGGGCACATGGGCTCTGTAGCTGTGGTGCGCGGGTTCCAGAGCACATGGGCTGTAGTTGAGGCATGCAAGCGTGCAAGTAGTTGTGGCATGCAGGCTTAGTTGCCCCATGGCACATGGGATCTTAGTTCCCTGACCAGGGGTCAAACCAGCATCCCCTGCATTGTAAGGCGGATTCTTTACCACTGGACCACCAGGGAAGTCCCTGTATTTCTGTTCTTTTAAATCTATATCCAGACTTCAGTATGGGAAGGTTTTTATTTACCCCTTCCTTTCTTTGGTTCTTTCCAATCTACTGTTAAAATTTTCTGTTGGGATTTTTCATTTATTTTATTTTTCACTTCTAAAGATTTATTTGACTGTTTTGTATACATTCCAGTTGTCTGCTGAAATTCTTCATCATGTTTATTTTCTTCAATATATCATACAGTTATTTTAAAGTTCAGTTAAGAAAATTCCAATACTCGGAATTGTGTGGGTCTGTTTATACTGACTGCCTGGTTTTCTTCTCATTTATTCTTTTCTTACTTTGTTTTTGCTATTATACTTTTATGTCTTGGTTTTCTTTGGTTGTATCTCTTGGTATGCATTGTAATTTCTTACTGCATGCCACATATAGTGTATGAAAATTTTAGAGATAACTTGAGGCTCTATATAATATCTTCCTCCAGAGACTGCTTACTTTTACTTCTGCTAGGCAATTAGACAGATCATGGATTCAGTTACTTAGAGGCTGGGTTTCAGTCACTGAGAGGGCTCATCTCTCTCTGGTTCACCCTTATGTCTAAAATGTAGCCTTTTCGATGAGTTCAATTGAAAGCTTGAATTGATTACCAAGGATCCTGCACCTTGGTGGGCATTGATATTCAGTTTTTCTCTCTAAACTTGTGATACTGTGGAATACTGTGCTCAACTTCCTGGATTCTCTGCTACAGCTTTCATATCTGCAACTGCCTCAAGAGGAAAACTGGCACTGAATGCTGGGCTCATCTCTCTGTACTACTCCTTTCTAAAGGATCTGGGTCAGTAAAGTCTCAGCTGCCTTCTTATCTCTCCAGTGCCTTCCTGCAGATGAATACTTCCAGGCAGTATTGCTACCGTATTAAAAACATTTTTTTTTAAGTCCAGCTTTATAGCTCTTCTTGGTGAGGTGGTAGGTATGATGTAAGCTAATCTGTCACAGAAGCAAAAATTCTTGTTTATTGAGTTTTTAAAAGTTCATGATAAAACATTTGCATACAATTTTTATTTCATGGCTACATTTTTCTGATAAATGGTCTCAATATGTCATTAGTTATTACTATTCCTTTCTTCCTTTCTGATATATTTGTAGAGATATTGTGTTAGTTTTCTTTCTGATTACTCAGCTTGAAGGAGACGAATATTTCCTACAAGAATTATTTATAGGTTTGTGAAGATGAGGGGCCATGTGATGGCTAAATTTATGAGTCAACTTGATTGGGTCATAGGGTGCCTAGACATTTGGTCAAACATTCTGGTTGTGTCTTTGAAGGTGTCTCTGGGTGAGATTAACATTTCAATTGATTGACTGAATAAAGCAGATTACCTTCCTAATGTGGATGGTTCCCATTCTATCAGTTGAAGGCCTGAACAGAAAAAAAGGCTGACCCTAGTAAAAGGGAACTCCTCCTGCCTGACTTGCTTTCAAGCTGGGACATTGGATTCTGTCCTTGGTCTCTTACTGAAACAGTAGCTCTTCCTGGGTCTGACATAAGAAACTATTGCTATGATTTACATCAGAGAATGTTTTGCCTATGTTCTCTTCTAGGAGATTTATGGTATCATGTCTTAATATTTAAGTCTTCAAGCCATTCTGAGTTTATTTTTGTGTATGGTGTGAGGGAGTGTTTTAACTTCATTGTTTTATATGCAGCTGTCCAGCTCTCCCAACACTACTTGCTGAAGAGACTGTCTTTTCTCCATTGTATATTCTTGCCTCCCTTGTTGAAGATTAATTGACCATAGGTGTGTGGGTTTATTTCTGGGCTCTCTATTCTGTTCCACTGATCCATATGTCTGTTTCTGTCAGCCAATACCAAGCTGTTTTGATTACTGTAGCTTTGTAGTATTGTCTGAAGTCTGGGAGGATTATGTCTCCAGCTTTGTTCTTTTTCCTCAGGATTGCTTTGGCAATTCTGTTTTTTGTTGTGGTTCCATATAAATTTTAGGAATATTTGTTCTAGTTCTGTAAAAAATGACATGGGTAATTTGACAGAGATCACATAAAATCTGTAGACTGTTTTGGGTAGTATGGCCATTTTAACAATATTAATTCTTCCAATCCAAGAGCATGGGATATCTTTCCATTTCTTTGAATCATTTTCAATTTTCTTTATCAATGTTTTATAGCTCTTAGCATGTAAGTCTCTCACCTCCTTGGTCAGGTTTATTCCTAAATTTGTTTGTTTTTTTATTGATGCGATTTTAAAAGGGATTGTCTTTTCACTTTCCCTGTCTGAGATTTCACTGTTAGTGTAATGCAACTGATTTAGCAAATCAGTTAGCAAATGCAACTGATTTCTGTATGTTAATCTTGTATACTGCTACCTTGCTGAATTTGTTTACCGGTTCTCGTAGTTTCTGTGTGGAGTCTTTAGGGTTTCCTATATATGGTATCATGTCATCTGCATACAATGACAACTTTACCTCTTCCCTTCTAATTTGGATACCTTTTATTTCTTTTTCTTGTCTGACTGCTGTGGCTAGGATTTCTAATACTATGTTGAACAGAAGTGGTAAGAGTGGGCATCCTTGTCTTGTTCCAGATTTTAGCAGGAAGGCTTTCAGCTTTTCACCTTTGAGTATTATGTTGGCTATGGGTTTGCCATAAATAGCTTTTCCATGCTGAGATATGTTCCCTCTACACCCACTTTGGAAAGAGTTTTTATCATGAATGGATGTTGAGTTTTATCAAATGCTTTTTCTGCATCTATTGAGATGATCATGTTGTTTTTGTCTTTTCTTATGTTGATGTGGTTTATCACACTGACTGATTTGCATATGTTGAACCATCCATGTAACCCTGGGATGAATCCAGCTTGATCATGGTGTATGATCCTTTTTATGGTTGTTGGATTCGGTTTCCTAATATTTTGTTGAGGATTTTTGCATCTATATTTATCAAAGATATGGGCCTGTAATTTTCTCTGCCAATAAACTGGACAAACTAGAAGAAATGTACAAGTTTTGCCAACTCCCTAAACTAAGTTCATCTGGAATTCTCCTAATGACCCAGGTTTTTTCTGGTGTGTGTTTTTAACCTGTACTTCCATGGGAGATAGGCAGTTTTAGCACAAGTCACAATGCAAAGCTTCATTTCTTCCCCTCTGCCAAAAGACAAATTACTTTATGCATTCTCCATTTAATCCTATCCTCAACCTCATTGTCTTCTTAGAAAGAAAAACAGTCAGAGAACCTGTCACTACCAACGCACATCGTTATCTGCCTATTGAGAACAAGGAACTTACGTTTTGTACTCCAGGGTGTGCTATTTACCTTTAAAAATGTATTTTACCATCTATTTTCTTTTTATAGGTTTATTAAGGTGTAATTTACATACTATAAAATTCACTCATTATAACACTTATGGTTTGATGATTTTTAGTAAATTTAAACATTTGTGCAATAATCACCACAATCTGGTTTGGGAACACTTCCAATACCTGAGAAATTTCCCTCAAGCTGGTTTGCAGTCAATCCTGGCTTCCACCATGAGTTCTTGGCATCACTGATCTATTTTCTGTGTCTATAGTTTTGCCTTTTCTAGAAACGTAATATCAATGAAATAATACAATATATAGATTTTTGTATCAGGCTTTTTAAAATTATCGTATTATTGAGGTTCAACCACAGTGTTGCACATGTCAGAAACTAACCCCTTTTTATAGCTGGGTAGTATTCTATTACATGGATATTAGTACACTTTATTTATCCGTTCACTACTTGATGAACATTTGCATTGTTTCCGGTTATTTGCTATTATGAATAATGATGCTATGAACATTCACATACAAGTGTCTAAAGGGACTATGCTTTTAATTCTTCTGGATAAATAACTAGGAGAATTTCCGAGTTACAGGGTAAGTGTATGCTTAACTTTTTGAGAAATTTAAAACTGTTTTCTGAAGTAGTTATACCATCTTGCACTTCTACAAGCAGTGTAGGAGTTTCAGTTCCTCCATATCCTTGCCAACAGCTGGTATGGTCACTGATTGATTAACTCTTGAGCCTGTACAACAATATGTTTCTATGGTTTAACTTGCATTGTTCCTAATGACTAATGATAGTGAACATCTTTTCACGTGCTTATTTGTTATTCATATATCTTCTTTCATGAAATTTTCCCCCCGTTTTCAATTTTCCCCCCGTTATTTTCCATTGGGTTGTTTGTATTATTTCTTGAGTTTTAAGAGTTCTTTATACATTCCAAATATAAGTCTTTTATCAGATAAATTATTTGAAAATCTTTTCATCTATATATGTCTTTTCATTTTATTAATGTTGTCTTTAAATTTTGATGAGGTCCAATTTATAATTATTTTTCTCTCAAGGTTTGTGCTTTGTGTCATATCTAAAAAATCTTTGACTAACGCCAAATCACAAAGGTTTTCTCCTATGCTTACCTCATATTTCAGTTTATGATCCATTTTGAATTAACTGTGTATGTTATGAGGTAAGGATCTAAGTTAATTTTTTACACATAGATATCCAATTATTCCAGCACCATTTGTTGAAAAGATTCTCTTTTTCCCATTGAATTGCCTTGGTACTTTTGCTGAAAATCAATCAACCATAAATACGACGTCTTATTTTTGGACTCTCTACTCTGTTCCATTATGCCAATGTTACCGTCTTTTGATTACTATAGATTTACAGTAAGTTTCGAAATTCTGTAATGTAAATCCTCCAACTTCTGTACCCCTCGCCTCCCCGCCCCCCGCCAAATATTTTTGCTATTGTAGATCTTCTGTATTCCCATATAAATTTAAGGATAAGCTTGCCAGTTCTAACAAAAAAGCCTAGCAAAATTTTGGTAGTGATTTCCCCAAATCCATAGATCTATTAGGAGAGAACTGCAGTTCTAACAATATGCAGTATATCTCTCCATTTGTTTAGATATTCCTTAATTTATCTCAGTAATGTTTTGTAGTTGTCTTCCTTTGGTTAACTCTGGGAGCTCTGAAATGTCTGTTTTCAACAACTGTGTCCACTTTGAAACTTTTTTTTTCTTGAGCGGATTCATCAATCTCTTCATGTTAGCATAGCCAGAAGTCTACCAGCTATTTTGGAGAATGTTTTTTGTAGATGCAGTGTCTTCATTAATTCCTACAACACATCCTTTTCTGATCACCATTGCTTTTGACTTACAATCTGTGACTGGGGTTTCAGCTGGAGATTTGCAAGAAGAGGAGGAAATACAAATTTTTGCACTGTCATGTTACAGTAGTTCAAAGGAGTCTTAAATAGATGTGTTTAGTATTTGTCAGGAAAAGTTAATCTTCTCATTCTTACTGAATTAAAGCACAGGGGCTCTGGAGCCAGACTACCCGTGTTCCAATCCCATCCTGCCACTCCCTAGTTTTGAGATTACAAGAGTAGCTTAATCTCCTTTTTCCTCAATTTCCTCATCTGTAAAATGGTAGGAACAATAGGGTATACCTCACAGAGTTATTGTGAGAATTATATGGTTTATATAAAGTAACTCAGGAGAGGACCTGCACAAAGTAAATTCTACCTAAGCATTACTTCATTTTGCATGTTTGGGAATGAGAAGGTTTTACTATTTGTAAATTGACATACCTGGCTTACGATAATTATAAGACTACACAGGAATATGGAAAAATGCTCATGTTTTAAATGAAACGGCAGATTAGAAAATAAAATGTATATATGACTGAAATTATGTAATAATACATATACAACAAAACCTGGAAAGGAACATATAAAAGTAAAATAGTTGTTTCATGTTAATGAAATCATAGGTAACTTTTATGTTGAATATTTTCCACATTGTGTAATTTTGCTTTTATGTAAAATAATTATTTAATAACAAGATACAAATGATAATATTTTCTTACTGGAAACCATTTACTTCCACTCCTTGGCATATATGGCTAATTTTACTTGCAATAAATTACCTTTAATAGAAACTTTGAATACAGACTTCTGAAAATATCAACAAACTTTTTTCTATTTCCTTTTTAATTTTTATTTTTGAAGTTAAAAAATCTGACTATGAGACTCTATTAGTTATATAAGTTTCAAAATTAACATACTAATTGCTTTTTGGTTTCTATATCTGAAGTTCTGTTGAGAAGGAATTCGGTTCTCTTCAAGCAGGTTCCCAATGGAACAGTTGGTGTAGCAATGGCAAAGGTATTCTTTGGTTATCCCTCTTGGGGAAAATACCCAATTCAACCAAACCAAAAAATGAATAAATGGAAAGAAACAGTGATGATGTGCAGTTAGGTGGACTGACAGAGAAGTAAAGCTGAATAAAAGGACCAAAAATAGAGAAGAGGTTCAAATGGAAGAAGACCCAGATCCTCCCCTATTTCTCCAGAAATAAACATTTCCTGTTATCATTTGTCACTGAATATTTGCCAACCATATGATTTGCTCTCAAAGTTCTGTTCATATCCTTTACCACATCTTTCAATTTAGCAAGACAAGGTAATATTCTACTTTTTATAAAATTAGGAGATAGGCTTTTATTTTTATCCTTCAGATCTCATCAAAATCCAAAGAGTATTGTTTAAAAATTATTTCTAAAGATGTATTTCTGATAAACTTGCCAGAACTTTATGGTTAATAATGAAATGAAACCAAGGGGTGAATACAAGATTTGATCTACATTCGATTTGATTATATCACAATTCAATTTTTCTCTAACTATAATACCATCTTTTACTAGGTAATTTGCTTATAAACTCTACATGAAGTGACCTTCTAGAGTTTAATTATATTTCTTACCTCAAGGTCACTCTTAACAGAATCTTAAAATTCTGTCTGGTAGACAGAAATGATGTTTAATTTTGTAGTCATATTGGTTAAGCCCATTAAATAACAATTATGTGACCTATTTGGATAAAGTTTAAATACTGTTAGTTTTATTTTAGTGGAAGTAACTAAGAGTTATACAATACTGTTCATACAGTATTCATAGTTAAAAAAATAATTTATACTACTTACTATTTGGCCACTTTCCACAGTGTTTGTGTGCATCAGCTTTGTAATTACAAAATAAACTAACAGAGCTCTTTCTCAAGTAGTTTGCGACCAAACAAGCAGTCATTTTTAAATGCTTAGAAAACTGAACAATCATTGGGAAAATAGTGACAGAAATAAAAAGAAATATGGAACACAATGGAAAATTGAGATAGAATGAATGAAAAGTCTCTCTTTTATGACTATTTAGCCATTGTCTTTCAATGTGTTATTGAAATGACTATTAATTGAACATAATACTTTTACTTCAGGAAAATCCTTGAACTCATTACAAAGCACAATTATCCAAACCTTATTATTTAAAAGTAAGTAAAACTATTAAAACTGCTGATTAATATTAGGATTTTTACAGCTGTTAACAACTGGGACAAGAAATGCAGAATGATGTCAGTTCAAGAAATCTGAGATACTAAATGGAAAAAGATTCCTTTAAGTATTTAAAATTTTGTTCATAAATCTAGCTGTTTTAATCTAGGTTTAATCTATGGTTCAGCTCTTTATTCAAGCTGTAGAGCTTATAGGCAGAGTTGGTTTCTTTGGCTTCTTAAGTACCAATGGTATTACTTCTAGCTATTATCAGTTCTCCATCATGAATATGACATCAGAACTGTCAAAATTTCTCTAGTTTGGCTTAATTGTTCCTGTTCTTGTCAAAGACAGGCCTTAGCTTAGCCATGACAAAGTAAGTGATTAATAGTAAAAGAGAGATGGAAAGTGAAATAAAGAACAGGGGCTCAAAAAATAAATGGGACAAAGAATAAGACGAGGTAAGCCGAGTCCTCTCTCCAAGAAGACTCCTGTACAGATTGGTAAAATGAAAAATGGCCTGTACACAGAAGCAATCCTTGCGTTTAGGAAGAATAGTAAATAAAAAAATGTACACCAAATATAAAATTATATCTATAATTGCTATGATAGTGCTGAACATCTAGCATGTATCAATGAGTATCAATGAGATTAAATCACTCACCTTATCAAGCTCACTTGTCAGTTTTTTATTTTCTTCCATTAATAACACTTTTTCTCGTTCATACTGTTGTTTGAACTCATTTTCAAATTCTTCCCTTTCACTTTGACTAATACAATGCAAAAGTATAAAAGGAAAAAAAGGAATTGAATTAAAGGTAAAATAATGGTATCCCAGATTGGCTATTATATCATATGCCTTATTCTGAAAAGCCACTTATATCTCAATTGCTCCAAATCCCAAACATTTCCCTTAAAATTAGGAAGTCACAATCATTTCCTTTTAATTAATAAATAGATTTGTCTGCTTAATAATATCTATTTTGTTCTTCATTTGAAAATCTGAGGAAGACAACCTGATTATGCTCAACTTATTCAGTTGTAAATATCCTAGAAAGCATGGGAAAATGAGGAAGCTAGGGAGAAAGGAGGGTATAGGGACCACAATACAATTGCTTACACTCAGCTCTAGATTGCATAGAAAATTCAACTTCCATTTCCAACAGTTCTCTCAGCACACTAAGCCCATCCTTCCATTACTCCTGCCTTCCTTCTTCCCTTCCTCCGTACGTACCTACCTATCTACACATACATACATACATACAATATTATAAAAGTTATTTAAAATGATAGTTTTAAGGGACAGAATTGATTCACCCTTAGGGGTAAACACAGTTCTAACGAACTTTTTAAAAATCTCCAAAGGGAGGAGTCTGGGAGGCGGCACCGCAGGGGACAGAGGGACGGACGCGCTCGAAGGCCAACGCGGAGGCCGCGATACTGGCGCTGCCCCGCCTGCTGCTTTTGGCTGCCGGCTGCCTGGCAGCGCTCTGCGTGACGAGCGCGGCTCAGAACACCACGCTGGCCCCGAACGTGACTACACCCTTGGCTTTACCGACTACCACCAGGACAGCCCCAGTGCCGCCGCCGCTCCGCCGGGCACCACTCCAGCACCAGAAATCTCTGAAAGCCGCAACAACAGGGTTTCCTGTTTTGATGCTAATGCTGCTAACACTACCTGCTTTTGGATAAAATGCAAAGGTAAAGGCTACTGTTCAGATAATTCAGCAGTTCGTGATTGCAAGGCGGTGAACAGCACAGAATTCTGTCCTGCGTCCACTGCCACACCATTGCCAACCAACTCTACAGCTAAAACCACAACTCTGCCTTCCTCTTCTACAGCTTCCACCACAACTACTACATCAGGTACAACTGATACCTCTTTAACTCCGACTTCACAACCTGCGCGGAAGTCTACCTTTGATGCAGCCAGTTTCATTGGAGGAATTGTCCTTGTCTTGGGTGTGCGGGCTGTAATTTTCTTTCTCTATAAACTCTGCAAATCTAAAGAACGAAACCACCACACTCTGTAAACAGACCCGCTAAATTAACAAGAACTGGTGTGTAACCCACTGAAACCAAAATATTATCTTTCAAGATGTCCCACATGGAAGACGCTATTCTAGGATCTTTAATTTTTCAAAGGATGCATATAGGAGCATCGCCCTTGAAGAAAAATCATTTAAATCATTTTGCTCAACGGGCATATTTAAAATATTCTGCACGAATCCTTGTGGCTGTCTTCTTTTATTTTAAATGTCTGCTGCTGTGGGCTTATGTCCTCTCTTCTTGACGTGCCAAATGTAACTCTGTAAGTGATGGAAAACATTGTCCTGCGCAGACAACTTCCTGACCCTTTTGGCAATTTCAATGTAGTCATTTCAAAGCCTGAAAGCTGCATTATTTTCATCCTAACTCAGGATGTAGTTTAGCGACCAGAATTGAGAAGAACGTGCCAAATGAGCATCAATCAGGTGGATTTTGGGCTATCATTTCAAACGTGGAATAAATTTATAAATGTAGTATCCTTAGAGTAAAATTTAGTGTTTGATAAGTTATTTTTTCTACATTAGAAAACAGATGCCACACACGGAATTACATTCCAGATTTAAAGAAAAAATCAATGGAAAGGATACAAAACAAAGTGTAGCAGGTTATTGTTCATACTTGTAAAGCACCTTATATCATTGAGAAAATAAAAAACAGTGTCTTAAAAGACAAAAAAACAAACAAACAAAAAAAAGAAACAACAAAAACCTCCTAAGGGAGAAAGGGGAATCAGTTTTTGAATACTGAGTTGAAGTGCAAATAAAGAGGCTTATCTCTACAGCAGTGTGATGGGGGATGTTAGTTAGCAGTAAATGTGAAGCAGTTCTGGGTAATTTTATGATTGCTTCCAAGTCAATAAACAACATAAGTAACGGCTGATTTTAAAAATGTAATCTTAAAAATCCCTTCCTCACTAAATTATTGAATATAAATTAAATTATAATTTAAATGATAACTTCTAGGGAAATAACCATCCTGTGTCCAAACAAATGTGTCCCTTTCCTTCTTATCTATAATCAAAATGTGAAATTTAGTTATGTTTAGGAATCTTTCTTTTTTTTTTTTTTTTTGCAGTACGCGGGCCTCTCACTACTGTGGCCTCTCCCGTTGCAGAGCACAGGCTCCGGACGCACAGGCTCAGCGGCCATGGCTCACGGGCCCAGCCACTCCGCGGCACGTGGAATCTTCCCGGACCGGGGCACGAACCCGTGTCCCCTGCATCGGCAGGCGGACTCTCAACCACTGCACCACCAGGGAAGCCCAGGAATCTTTCTTGATTCAGAAGCAACTCCAAACAACAATGAAAAAAATATGAAAAATTACAAAGAAGCATCCTTTCAGAAAAATAAGTATATGAATAAATTGAGTAAAATTTCTATATACAACCATTTTTGTTTTTTCCTATTAGCGTTAAACAAAACTTAAGTCTCTCTCATACTGAAATGAAATAAACAAACTCTCCCCTAAACTCTACGTCACACTTCATTTTCCACTTTCCTTGTCTTCCCGTTCACTGGCAACCACCTTGAAATCTTGAGAGTTTGCCGTATCCACTTCCTCACTGCCTAAATTTTCCTCCCTGTGCCAAAATCTGACTTCTACTGCCACCACCTCAAAAAAACTGTTGTCCGCAAACTCATTATTGTCCCAACTGTTATTATATCCAATCTACTGGCTACCCTTGACAGTGTTGTCCATTCCCTCCCTCTTGAAATGCTGTCCTCCCTTGGCTTCAGTGATACCCACTTTCTTGATTTTCAGCCTACATTTAGAGTTTTCAGCTGTATTTGTGAGCCCCCCAACCCCTCTTTCCTCCATGTAAATGCCAATGCTCCCAGGTATTCTGTCACAGGTGCTCAACTTTTTTTTTTTTACACATTTTCCCTGAGCTATCCCATCTATTATGCCACCTATTTCAATTATCATCCATTATGCTGACAAACTCTGAATCTACATCTGAAGCTTTTCTGGGCTTCAAATTGCTGACTTGATATCTCCCCAAAGTTGTCTCCCAAGCACCTCAAATTCAACATGCCCAACCATAACAACAGAAAAACAAGTTCCCAACACCCCACGTACCTTCCCCTGTGATCATACACTCTGCTTATTCTTCTCTTACTACAGGAGAAAAACATAGCTAAGGTTGCTCTTTGCTTATGCGCCTGCTCAAGTACACTTTTCTCCTCTCTGTCCTGAATCATCTACTGGTACTTTCTATCAGATTACAAGCATGGTGTTATTTTTGAGACAAATTTCTCCTCCGGTTATTATCTCGTTGCTTTTATTATCTGCTTGCTCTTACAATTGCTCTCCTTCAAGTCTTTGGATCCATTATGGGGTTTCTGCCCACTACTGTTCCACTGAAATTGTTCTTATCAAAGTCACCAATGACATTCATATTGTTAAACTCAACTATCAATTACATGGTCCTCATCTTATTTGATTTAGACCTCATCTAATTTAACATGTAGACAGATTTGATACACATTCATCATAACACCAAATTTGGACACCAAATTTGCACACCAAATTTGCCTGGTCATCTTCCTATCATTCTTACTGCTCTTTCCCTCTCCACTTTGCTGTTTCTTCCTCATTTCCAAACTTCTAAAGATTGGAGTGCTCCAGGTTGCAGTCCTAGGACTTCTTTTCCATCTATATTCATTCACTAAGTGATCTCATGTAGTCTCACCCCTTTAAATATCATGTGAATGATAACTACTCCCAGGATTTTACCTCTAGCCCTGAAATCTAGACTAGTCTGTATGATGACCTGCTTGACATTTCCACCTGGATGCCTAAAAAGCACCTCAAACAGAATTTGTTTAAAATGAGCTCCTGATATTCCCATCCCCAAAATGCTTCTTCTGTGGTTTTCCTCTCTAAATGGTAACTATATTCTCCTAATTGCTAAGGCCCAAAACTGTAGCACCATCCTTGATTTCCCCTCTTTCTTTCTTACCCCATATCTAGTCTATCAGCAAATATCATTATTTTTACCTTTTAAAGAAATTGGAATTCGAACATTTTTCACAGCCAATTCTGCCACCACCCTAGGCCCAATCCACCATTATCTTTTGCCTGGATGATTGCAATAGCCTTCTCAATGGTTTCACTGCTCTTTCTCTTATCTAGTTCAGACTTTTCTTAATCTAGTAGTCAGAATAATCCTGTTAAAACACAAGTCAATATTTGTCCATTTTCCACTCAAAATCCTGCAATGCTTCCCCGCCATGGTTTTACTGAGAGTAAAAAATTGTAAGTCACTGAACATGACTTACAAAGCCTTACATGGTCTGGCCCCCATTACCTCTCATACGTACCTCTCACTATTCTTTCCCCTTAACTCTGCTTCATCCACATTGGCCTCTTTTTTAGTATTATTATTTTAACAGACTTTATTTTTTAGAAAGGTTTTAGGTGCATAGCAATACTGAGAGGAAAATACAGAGATTGCCCATATACTACTCAGAGTGGTGTGTTTGTTACTACTGATGAATCTACATTTGACACATCATTATCACTAAAACGTCGCAATTTACATTAGGTTGTATAATGACATATACCCCCATCACAGCTTCATACAGAGTAGTTTCACTGCCCTAGAAATCCTCTGTACCCTGCCTATTCATCCCACCCTCCTCCCAATCCTTGCAACCACTGATCTTTTTACTATCTCCATAGTTTTGTCTTCCCATTATTTTTTTTAACAGACTTCTTGTTCCTCATGTAAAATGTTCTTCTCACACATCTGTATAGCTATCTCCCCCACTTTCTTCAGTCCTTACTGAGAAATCACCTTCTCAGTATAATTTTCCCTGGTTATTTCATTCATATATATATATATATATATATATATAAAATTTAATTTTCCCCCTTAATGCTTCATAGCCCCCATCCACTGCCTTATTTTTTGTTCTTAGAATTTATCACTACCTATATATTACCTATCCTATATCATTACCTATATATTCTGTATTTTACTTATTTCATTTATATTTTGCTTATAGTCTTTCACCATAATTAAAGGAAAGCTCCATAAGGAGAGAGAATTTTTATCTGTTCACTGTTATGCCTCCAGGGCCTACAGCAGTGCTTTCACATAGCAGGTTCTAAAAAGTTCTGCTGAATGAACAGACCAAACTGAATTAAACTTAGGCTTCCAATATAAGTTGAGAATGACAATAACATACATTCAGTTACCTAAAACCTAGAAACTTGAGTATCACTGATAATTTCTCCTGCTTCTAATTTCTCATATCTGGTTATCATGTCATCCAGGTTCTGTCTTCTCGGTAGACCTTCTGAATCCATAAACTTCTCTCCATCTTCACTATCATATCTAAGGTCCAGCCACCTCATCTCTCACAGCTAGATTACGATCTGCAGTCTGCTCCTTCCAATCCATTCTCTAAACAGTAGCAAGAGTGGTCTTTCAAAAATATAAATATTGATATAATCATGTAATTTTCCTTCAATGGTCTTACGACTATTTTCCTTTCTAGTCTCATTTCTCACCACTCATCTTCCTTTTTAAGCTTCCACCATAATGAACAGCCTTCATTTTCTGAATGTGCCATGCTACCCTTTTCCTCTAGATCTTGGCAAATTCTGCTAACCTTTGCCTGGACACTCTTCCACAGCTATATATTTCTTATATCTTTGGTCTTAACTCAGAAATAATTTTGTCCACAAAACCTAGATACACCAAAGTTATCTTTTGTGCCTCTTCTACGGGTGTTCCTATACTTATCCAATTTGCTTTCCTATGATGCTGTAATATAATTTTCTATTTACCAATCTTGACTTTGGTCTTCTTGAGGACTGGAATATGTTTATTGCCTATGTATCTCCAGTCCTTAACACCGAACAGGTATTCAATAAATAATTATTAGAGGAGTAAATAACGTGATTCTTACCTCTCTCTCCTGTTTTTTTCCAATTTGTCTTTCAAAATCAGAATTTCTTTGTTGAGAGCAAGTTGCTGGCCTTCTGAATCATGTAGTTCTTTCTTCAGATTTTTAATTTCATTTGCATGTATTCCTTCTCTCTTGGACAATTCTTCTTCATAAAAGATACTTTTCTTTTCCAAATCAGTCTTTAGTTTGGTTATTTCTTGCTGATGTTCTATGCTGCATACTCCTGGTGAGTAACTAATTTGTTTTTGCTATAGAAGTAATAATAAAAGATTAATCTGTAAGAATAATAAAATATCAACTAATAACTCTTTCTACAATATAAAGAACTGTTCATATAACTGAATATTATTTTTGTATATTATTACATAAAAATAATACTTTCTTTATTCAGGCTATTAACCTTTTGCCTGCCATATGTTGCCAATATTTTTCTAAGTGTGTATTCCTTTATTGCTGTATTTTACAGTCTTCTTCACACCAAGATTAAATATTTATCTGTATTTTCTGCTGGTACTTATATAATTATTTGTTTTACATTTAAATATCTAATTTACATATAATATTGTTGGTGTATGGAGTGAAGGAAAAATCTAACTGCATCCTATTTCTGATGTGGAGCTAATAAAAGGTTATAAATACATTTGTGTCTTTAAAAGATTAAATTGAGGGAGGAGTGGTAGAGCTAGAATGCACAAAAAGAAAAGGGAGAAAGAAGGCTTCTGCAGTGGTCCAGGGAGAAATGACAAAGGTCGAATCTAACATCTTTGTATCTATTCTAGAAAAACATGATACAGCTCTTCACGTTTAGGTAGGGCTTTAAGAAGGGGAAATTTGATTGAAAGACATCTTTTTAGAAATGAGGTTGAAATATACTCTTGGTATCAGTGAGAAAGGAAAGTGTAATGTCCAAAGGTTCTTCCAGGTAGTAGCTAAGGTAAACAGAAGCATACAAAGGTTATGACTATAAGATTTCCTGAGCTTTTTCTTGAGTAATTTTTCTATTACTTTGTTACATGCTATTTTCCCAGGTGATCCACAACAAAACTTTTAAAACCCAAAGAACCTATAAGCTTATATTTAGTGACAACAAGGAATCAAGATCTGGAGGACACTGTATCTTTTTTTGAAGTCAGTATTAAGGGCAGGAAAACTGGTAACCGTCCTTGATTTAAAGTCCAAAGAAAACTATGCTAGCTTCACATTTGAGGTCTATAATTTAAAAAAAAAAAAAAAAAAAAGGCATCAACGTGGGCCCGAGAAATGTTTCTGGGATAGTCACTGTAATGTTAACCATTTACTCAAAACTGCTTATGAAGTGCCTACCATATGCAGGACCCAGATTTTCCAGTGGTTTCTGAGTCAGCCTGACATGGAAAGCTTGGCGGAAACTGGGAAGAGCCATGTCAAGTCATGTTCTTGCTCTCATGCAACTCCATGAAAAGGGTGCCTAAATCAACATCTGCAGCACTAACCACTTATCGTATTACTCTTTCATTTTTCTAATCACCTAAAGAACACTCTTAGTTTGCTGCTCACTTTAGTATAGTTTTTCTGTTGGGATAGCAGTAGATATACTAGAAGTTTCAAGCAAAAATTACCTTGAAATCAAAACCTCACAAAGATACCACCAAAAAAAGTTATAGACTCATGTCACTAATTGATAAGAACGTAAAAAAGCCAAATAAAATGCTGAGAAACAAAATTAAGCCATAGGTAAAAAAGAACAATCTACTGCAAAACAATAAGTTTTATTACAGGTATTGAAGGTAATTTAATATTAGCAAACATTAATAACTGTGCAAAAATTAAAGTAACTCCATGTGATAATCTCTGTAAGTACCCCTGCCCAAAAGTATTGGATAAAATCTAACACCAATTCCAAAATACTACCCCAAGTCCCACAAAAAAAAAAAAGAGTTCAGTAATTCTCTTAAGAAATAACCTCTTTCAAGCTATCAGACAAAATAATACTTTCTAGTGAAACACCAGATACATCCAGGAATAATAACAACAAAAAGGATGTCTTCCATTATCTCTCTTATTTAATATTAGATTTTAGATATTCTAAGTAACATG
Organism: Globicephala melas; assembly: GCF_963455315.2. Lineage (NCBI taxonomy): Eukaryota > Metazoa > Chordata > Mammalia > Artiodactyla > Delphinidae > Globicephala > Globicephala melas. Next base: position 23,812,373 of record NC_083314.1, read on the forward strand.
TGAAATAGTTACAAAACATGAATAGTTGAAAATCATGATCATTTTCACGTAATGTAACTGTTCACTCAGAAAATGCAAATAAATCCACTGTAAAGTGTTGGAATTGATAAAGCTGGGTAAAACAACTGCATATTAGATAAATATAAATCACACAGTACTTCTAGACAGTAGAATAAGCAATAATAGTAAAAATTTTCATTGTTAATAATAAAAAATTTTCATTTCTTTTTAATAGATCCAACAAAAATCACCAGCAACTAGTACACACACAAGTAATAACAACAGTGAATAATTTGTTTGAATTATATGAAAAAACTACAAGTCTTTATAAAAGATTTAAAGACGACAATATAGAAAAATACCAAGTACTTGAAAGAGAAGATTGAATGTATATATATTCAATGTTTCTTAAATTATCTTCCCTGTAAATTTAATTAAAAAATTTTTAATGTGGGAGGTAATACTGGGTGAGAGATGGAGACAAATGTTCTAGCACACAGGCAAAAATAAACTGGTAAAAATACCAAAGAAAATCCTGAAAAAGCACAAAGAGTAAAGAAGGAGAGAGGGCAATGTTCTTTTCATATGTTAACATATACTATAAATTTTTTTTTTAATTTTTTGTCTGCTTTGGGTCTTTGTTGCTGCACGCAGCCTTTCTCTAGTTGCAGGGAGTGGGGGCTACTCTTCATTGCGGTGTGCAGCCTTCTCATTGCAGTGGCTTCTCTTGTTGCAGAGAACAGACTCTAGGCGCGTGGGCTTCAGTAGTTGCAGTACACAGCCTCAGTAGTTGCGGCACGCGGGCCCTAGAGCACGTGGGCTTCAGTAGTTGTGGCGCGTGGGCTCAGTAGTTGTGGTGCACGGGCTCAGTAGTTGTGGTGCACGGGCTTAGTTGCTCCGTGGCATGTGGGATCTTCCCAGACCAAGGATCAAACCCATGTCCCCTGCATTGGCAGGCAGACTGTTTTTCTTTTATAAATTTATTTATTTTTATTTATTTATTTTTGGCTGCCTTGAGTCTTCGTTGCTGCATGCAGGCTTTCTCTAGTTGCAGCAAGCAGGGGTTACACTTCATTGCGGTGTGCGTGCTTCTCATTGCAGTGGCTTCTCTTGTTGTGGAGCACAGGCTCTAGGCACACGGGCTTCACTAGTTGTGGCACATGGGCTCGGTAGTTATGGCTCATGAGCTCTAGAGCGCAGGCTCAGTAGTTGTGGTGCACAGGCTTAGTTGCTCCACAGCATGTGGGATCTTCCCAGACCAGGGATCAAACCTGTGTTCCCTACGCTGGCAGGCGGATTCTTAACCATTGTGCCACCAGGGAAGTCCCTACTATAAATCTTTAATAAAGTAATCAGTGTAATAGATCTCCACCCCAAAATAATTTAATTCAATATGTGAGATACTGTCAATCACTGAGGAAAGCAGTGATTAATTAATGGAATTGAAACCACAAACTAGCAATTAAAGAAAAAAATGATTCTCACATCATACCATTTAGCAAAACAAATTCCAAACGGATTAGAACTAAATATCTTTAAACCCAATAGAAACATCCAGGAAAAAGCAGAATTACATATTTAGCAAACTCTGAAAAAAGAAGGACAAGCCAAGCTTCGAAGCAATAGAAGAACTATTGAGGAAAATAAAAACAAATCATCTATAATTTGAAAAAGAAAGAAGACCAAAATTAAAGGGCAAATGATAAATTGGTAAAACAGTTGCAGAGAAGATAAACAGTACAATTTTTACTATGCAAAGAGTTTATAAGAAGTGATAAGAAAAACATTAAGACTACAAAATTAAATGGGCAAATGACTTAAAGAGATAATTCACAAAAAGAAAATATGATTAATAAAAGATCTACTAAGAAAGCAAGAAATGCCTCTCATACTTGCAAAAATTTGTGGCATGTATCAAGTGCCTTAAAAATGATCTGACCACTTCATTTCCAGGTATCTGTTCTAAAAGAAGTGCATAAAAGGGTCCATGGCAATTATTATACTGCAAAAGTGAAAAATAAATACAGTCAGCTTGGGGGGATTGGTTCCAGGTCTGTCCACCCTCCATTACCAAAATCTACGATCGCTCAAGTCCCATATATAAAATGGAGTAGTATTCGCATATAACATACTCTCAAATTCTTTAAATTATCTACAAATGCTATGTAAAAGTTGCTAGGGCATGGCAAGTTCAAATTTTGCCTTTTGGAATTTTCTCCCCCACACCACCCCAAACAATGGGCTCTCTGTATCTGTAGACGTGGAAACAGTGGATATGAAGGGCCAAGTGTATTTAACAGTAGGAAACTGGCTAAGTGGATATTCTTCTATAATCATTAAAATTATGTTTGTGACAATCACAAAATAATCAGAGAAAAAGCTTACATCACACTCTCAAGTGAAATATAAGGGTTAAGGGTTGAATTGTGTCCCTCCAAAATTCATATGTTGAAGCACTAAACACCAGTACCTCAGAATGTGACCATAGTTAGAACTAGGGCTTTAAATACTGCATGATCTGACTTATGTGTGGAATCTAAAAAAGTCAAACTCTTAGAAGCAGAGAGTAGAACAGTGGTTGCGAAGGGCTGAGGGGGTAGGGGAAATGGGGAAATGTTGGTCAAAAGGCACAAGTTTCAGATATGTAGGATAAATAAATTCTAGAGATCTAATGTAAAGCAGGATAACTACAGTTAACAATACTGTACTGCATACTGGAAATTTGCTAAGAGAGTGGATCTTAAATATTCTTAGCCAAAAAAAAAAGGAAGGGAGGAAGGGAGGAAGGGAGGGAGGGAGAGAGGGAAGGCAGAAGGAAGGAGGTAACTGAGGTGATAGACACGTTAATTAGCTTGATTGTGGGAAACATTTCACGATTATACATATATCTAAATATCAGGTTTTACACCTTAAATACATAAATTTTAAATTGTCATTTGTACTTCAAAAAGCCTGAAAAAAAAGAAAATGAAAATAGGGTCTTCACAGAGGTAATCAACTTAAAATGAGGTCATCAGTGTAGGCCCTAATCCAATAGGACTGTATCCTTATAAACAGAAGAAATTTAGACTCAGAATCACACACACATTGAGAACATCATATGAAGATTAAAGCAGAAATCAGGGTGATACATCTACAAACCAAGGAGCGCTAAACACTGCCAGCAAACCATCAGAAGCCAACTCTGCAAACACCTTGATTTCAGATTTCTACTGCCATAATTGAGACAATAAATTCCTGTTTTTTAAGCCAGCCAGTTTGTGGGTATTTGTAACAACTGCTCTAGCAAACTAATACAACAGGGTAAAAAAACTCCTGTGGTATATGACTGCAACAATTGGAAAGTACTTCTTTTAAAAAACAGCCTTTCTCAAGTAAAGTCAATAGGGGAGAGGGGAGGTATATCTAACAGGGAGGAGAGGGCCCAGTGGAAGGAAGAACCATAGAAGGAAAGATACCCACAGGAAGTTATATCTAAATTGAGACCTGAGCATAGAATATTGCTGGCAACATGTACAAAAGTCTAGATACTAGAGAAAACCTGATGTATGAGCAGGGAAACCCAAATAGTAAGTTAAAATCTCCAACAGCAAGGACCTCATAAGGTAAAAGCTATGTTAACAAAGTTTGAGCCTCTTCTGAAAAGCAAAGTGGTACCATGAAAGGATTTTACGCACAAAACTAAAAGACTTTAAAAATACTATTCTGACTACAATATGAAGAACAAATTTTTTTTCAACTAGGGGGGAGAAAAACCCAGGAAAACCACACAGAACATTACATATTTATCCAGACAAGAAATGATAGCTGTATTAATGTTTAAAAAACAAAATATTAACCAAAAAAACAGCTTTACTAAGATATAATTCACACACCATACTATTGACCCATTTAAAGTGAACAATTCAATAGTTTTTGGTATACTACATTAATTATTTTAAAGTGGTAAAACATATATAACAAAAAATTGTCATTTTAACCATTTTAAATGTACAGTTCAGTGGTATTACATTCACAATGTTGTGCAACCATCAACACTGTAACTTCTAAAACTTTTTCATCTTCTCAAAGAGAATTCTGTAACCATTAAGGAACAAGCACCCCATTATCCCCTCTACACTGCCCCTGGTAATCTCTATTCCACTTTCCATCTCAATGAATTTGTCTATTCTAGATATTTCATATAAGTTGAATCATATAGTATTTGTCCCCTTTTGTCTAGCTTCTTTCACTTAGCGTAATGTTCTCAATATTCATCCATGTTGCAGGATATATCAGAACTTCACCCCATTTATGGTTGAATAATATTCCATTATATGTACTTGCCACATTTTGTTCCTTTATCTGTTGATGAACACTTGGGTTGTTTATACCTTTTTGGCTGTTTTACTAATGTTTTAATGAACACTGGTGTACAAGAGTCTGTTTGAACTCTCTGCTTCCAATTCTTTTGGGTATATTAACTAGGAGTTGAATTACTCGGTCATACGGTAATTCTACATTCACTTTTATTGAGGAATCACCAATTGTTTTCATATTCTTGCGATCACTTATTTTGTTTTTGTTTTTAATTTTAGCCACCTTAGTAGGTATGAAGTGGTATCTTGTGGTTTTAACTCCATTTCCCTAATAATTAATGATGTTGAACATCTTTTCATGTGCTTATTGGCTACTAGTATATCTTCTTTGGAGAAATGTTTATGCAAGTTATTGCCCATGTTTTGATTGGGCAGTTTATCTTTCTGTTAAGTTGTAGGAGTTCGTTATAAATTCTGGATATCAAATCCTTATCAGATATTTGATTTACAAATGGTTTCTTCCATTCTTTAGGTTATCTTTTCATTTTCTTAAAAATATCCTTTGATGCAATACAAGTAAGTTTTTATTTTGATGAAGTCTAATTTGTCCATTTTTTGTTTTGTTGCTTATGCTTTCTGTGACTTAAGAATCTACTTCCAAACCCAAGGTCATGAAGATTTACCCCAATGTTTTCTTCTAAGAGTTTTATGGTTGTAGCTCTTATATGTAAGTTGTTGATCCATTTTGAGTTAATTTTTTAATATGGTGTAAGGTAGGGGTCCAAATTCATTTGTTTGCATGCAGAAATCCAGCTGTCTGGCACATGAGTTGAAGGAACTATTCTTTCCATACTGAACAGATTTAGTACCTATGTCAAAAATCAATTGTGGCTATAGATACATGAGTTTATTTCTGGACTCTTAATTCTATTCCAGTGGTCTATATTCTTATGCCAGTGTCATATTCTTTTTATTGCTGTGATTTTGTAATAAGTTTTGAAATTGGGAAGTTTGGGTCTTCTAACTTTGGCCTTCTTTTTCAAGTTTTTTGGCTATCTGGGGCAATTCCACATGAATTTGAGGCTCATATTTTCCATTTCTGCAAAAGGGGCTGTTGATAATAGGGGTCGAATTGAACCTGTACATCACTTTTGGTAAAACTACATCTGAACAATACTAAGTCTTCCTATTCATAAACATGGGATATCTTTTCTTTATTTTAGGTATCCTTTAATTTCTTTCAGCAATGTTTTATAATTTTCAGTGCACAACATTCTTGGTTAATTTTATTCCAAGGCATTCTTTTAGATGCTATTGTAACTATAATTGCTTTCTTAATTTCATTGTGGATTGTTCATTGCTGACATAGGAACACAACTAATTACTATATGTTGATCATGCAACCCTGCGGTTGTTTGTTTTCTTACTGAGTTTTAAGAATTCTTTGAATATTTGGATAACAGTTTTGTATCAGATATGTCTGCATTTTCCTGCAGTCTGTGCCTCGTCTTTTCATTCTTGGCCGTGACTTTCACAGTCCAGAAGACTTCAATTTCAGTGAGATCTAGCATAGTAATTCTTTATTTCATGGATTGTGCCTTTGGTGCTGAAAGTAAAAAGTCATCACCATACCAAAGATTATCTAGGTTTCTCCTACGTTATTGTCTAGGAGTGTTAATAGTTTTGTGTTTTACGTCTAGGTCTGTGATCCATTTTGAATTAATTTTTGTGAAGGGTGTAAGTGCTGTGTCTAGATTCAATTTTCTTTTTGCATTGATGTCTAGTTCTTCTATTTGTTAAAAAGTACATCTTTGCTCCATTATATTGCCTTTGCTTTTTTGTCAAAGATGATTTATCTGTATAGTCTCTTGCCAATACCATACTGTCTTGATTACTGCAGTTTTATATAAGTCTTGAAGTCAGTATTCCAGGTATGTTTTTTTTCCTTCACTATTGTGTTAGCTATTCTGGGTCTTTGCCTCTCCATATAAAATTTAGGCTTAGTTTGTTGATACCCACAAAAGAAGTTGCTGCAATTCTGACTTGTACTGCATTAAATCTGTAGTTGAAGGGGCTTCCCTGGTGGCACAGTGGTTGAGAGTCCGCCTGCCGATGAAGGGGACATGGGTTCGTGCCCCGGTCCAGGAAGATCCCACATGCCGCGGAGCAGCTGGGCCCGTGAGCCATGGTCGCTGAGCCTGCGCGTCTGGAGCCTGTGCTCCGCAACATGAGAGGCCACAACAGTGAGAGGCCCACGTACCACAAAAAAAAAATCTGTAGTTGAAGATGGGAAGAACTGACATCTTATAAGACACCTAATACGGAGTCTTCCTATCCATGAACGTGGAATATCTCTCCATTTATTTAGTTCTTCTTTGATTTCTTTCATCAGAGTTTTATAGTTTCCCCCGTACAGGTCTTATGCATATTTTGGCATATTTATACTTCACTATTTCATTTTTGTGGGTGCTAATGTTAATAGTACTGAGTTTTAAATTTCAAATTCCACTTATTCATGGTTGGTATATAAGAAAGTGACCGACTTTTGTGTATTAATCTTGTACCTGCAACCTTGCTATAAATGCCTTACTAGTTCCAGGAGTCTTTTTGTTAATTTTTTTGATTCTCTACATAGACAATCATATCATCTGCTAACCAAGACAGTTTTATGTCATCTTTCCCAATCTGTATATTTTTTTTGTTTTCTTGTCTTATTGCATTAGCTAAGACATACAGCATGATGTTGAAAAGGAGTAGTGAGAGGAAGAATCCTTGCTTTGTTCTTGATCTTAATGAAAAAGCGTCAAAATTCTTGTCATTAAGTATGATGTTACTTTAGGTTTTTTGATAGGTATTATTTATCAAGTTGAGGAAGTTCCCCTCTATTCCTAGTTTACTGAGTTTTTATCATGAATGAGTATTAGAGTTTGTCAGATGCTTTTTCTGTATCTACTGATATGATCATGTGATTTTTTTTTTTTTTTTGCTGTACACGAACCTCTCACTGTTGTGGCCTCTCCCATTGCGGAGTACAAACTCCAGACGCGCAGGCTCAGTGGCCATGGCTCACAGGCCTAGCCACTCCGTGGCATGTGGGATCTTCCCGGACTGGGGCATGAACCCATGTCCCCTGCATCGGCAGGTGGACTCTCAACCACTGCGCCACCAGGGAAGCCCGATCATGTGATTTTTATCACATCAGTGATACATTACATTAATTCACTTTCAAATGCGGAACCAGCCTTGTGTACATGGGATGAAATTCCATTTGGTTGTGGTGTATAATTCTTTTTATATATTGTTGGATTCAATTTGTTAATATTTTTTGAGGACTTTTGCACCTATGTCTATGAGGCTTTCTACATTGGTCTGTAGCATTCTTTTCTTGTAATGTCTTTGGTTTTGGTATTAGCATAATTCTTGCATCATAGAATGAGTTAAGAAGTATTTCTTCTATTTCTATCTTCTGAAAGCAACTGTAGAGAACTGTCATGATTTCTTCCTTAAATGTCTGGTAGAATTCACCACTGAATACATCTGGGCCTGGTGCTTTCTGTTCTGGAAGATTATTAATTATTGATTCAATTTCTTTAACAGACAGAGCCATTTCAGATTATTTATTTCTCCTTGGTTAGTTATGGGAGCTGTGTCTTTGAAGGAATTGGTCCATTTCATCTAGGTTATCAAATTTGTAGGCAAAGAATTGTTCATAGTATTCCTTTATTAGCCTTTTCATGTACATGGGTTGCATACTGATGTTCTTTCATTTCTGATACTAGTAGTGTCCTGTCTCTCTTTTCTTTTTTTCTTTGTATTTGTGTTTTATTTTACAATCAAAGGTTTAAAGATATAGCAGAGAGTACAGCAGGCAGAACACAGATTAAGCATATTCTGTGCAAAAATATTTACCACAGAAAAGAGAAGAAAAATTTTAAAGAATTATAGTGTGAAGGTAATTATAAATATATGAAATAATATAAACTATATTGATAGGTAATTCCCCTTCTTTTCAAGTTTCCAAGGGAATTATTAAATTTATATAAGGTATTCAAACTTGTAAGTTTGAAAATCTGTTTGAAAGACATTTTTACTGGAAAAATATAAGTGACCAAATTGTCTCAAATCAACAATAAAATAAAGCACTGAGAAGCTACTATGTAATAACAAAGGATGTGTTACAAGAGAATTTTTTCAGATTTCAAGGAAGAGTTTATTTCTATGAGCACAGAGAAAAAAAGCAAGCTTTACTCTACTTTATATAAAATTAAGATAACCCTGAAACAAAACCTGATCAAAACACCAAATAATAAAACCAGACTCATCTCAATATATTGATACATTTAACAGCAAAAATTGTTAATAAAATGTTAACATTTGAAATCCATTGCTGTATTGAAATTCAGTTATTTATATGAGCAACTGATTCCCAGAATGTAAGAATAGTTTCATACTAGAAAACTTGTTAATATGATTTCTCTCAAAAATAGATAAGGGACCCCTTTTTTTCTTAATTAGCCTGGATAGAGGCTTATCGATTTCATTGACCTTTTTAAAGAATAAGCTTTGGTTTCAATGATTTTTCTCTATTGGTTTCCTGTTTTCAATTTGATGGATTTCTGCTCTAATTTTTATTATTTTTCTTCTGATTACTTTAGATTTAATTTGCTCTCCTCTTTCTAGTATCCTAAGGTGGAAGCTAAGACGATTAATCTTAGATCTTTCTTCTTTCCTAATATATGCATTCAATGTCACAAGTTTCCCTCTAAGCACTGCTTTCACTGTATCTGACAAATTTTGACAATTTGTGTTTTCATTTTCATTTAGTTCAAAATATTTTTAAGTTTCTCATGAGATATTTTCTTTGGCTCATGTGTTTTTTATAAGGGTGGTGCCTTAATTCCAAGTATTTTGGAATTTTCCAGCTATCTTTTTGTTACTGACATCTAGTCTAATTCCATTGTGGTCTGAGAGCAGATAATGTATGATTCCTGTTCTTTTAAATTTGTTAAGGATTTCTTAAGGTTTGTTTTATGGCCCAGAATGTGGTCTGTCTTGGTGGACGTTCCATGTAAGCTTGAGAAGAATGTGTATTCTGCTGTTGTTGGGTGAAGCAGTATATAGATGTCCTTACATCCACTTGATTGATGATGGATGTTGAGTTCAACTATGTCCTTACTGATTTTTTTGCCTGCTGGATCTGTCCATTTCTGATAGAGGGGTGCTGAAGTTCCCAACTATGACAGTGAATTCATCTCTTTTTCTCTGCACTTCTGTCGGGTTTTGCCTCATGCATTTTGATGCTATGTTGTTACACACATACACATTAAGTATGCTACATCTTCTTGGTGAATAGCAATGCCCTTCTTTATTTCCAAAAACTTTCCTTACTCCAAATTCCATGCTGTCTGAAATTAATATAGCTACTTCCACTTTCTTTTGATTAGTGTTATCATGGTATATCTTTCTCCATCCACTTACAGGCATACCTTGGGGATATTGTGGGTTCAGTTCCAGACTACTGCAAAAAGGTGAATATTGCAATAAAGTGCATCACATGAATTTTTTGATTTCCCAGTGCACATAAAAGTTGTATTCACACTATACTCTAGTTTATTAAGTGTGGAATAGTGTTATGTCTAAAAAAATGTACACACCTTAATTTTAAAAATACTTTATTGCTAAAAATGCTAACCATCATCTGAGCCTTTAGCGAGTTGCAATCTTCTTGCAATAGTAACATCAAAGATCAATAATCACAGATCACCACAACAAATATAATAATGAAGAAATTTGAAATACTGTGAGAATTACCAAAATGTGACATAAAATCATGAAGTGAGCAAACGCTATTGGAAAAATGGTGCTGACAGACTTGCTCGATGCAGGGTGCCACAAACCTTCAATTTGTAATATCTGCAAAGTACAATATAGCAAAGCACAATAAAACAAGGTATGCCTGTACTCTTAATCTAGACACTTGGCCTCTGTATCCACGAATTCTGCATCCATGGATACAGAGGGCTGACTGTACTACACCATTTTATATAAGGGAATTGAGCATGTGCAGATTTTGGTATCCATGGGGTGTGAAGAGGGCATGGAACCAATGCCCCATGGATACTGAGGAAAAACTATATGTGCCTCTATACCTAAAGTGGACTTTTTAGACAACATATAGTTAGATACTGTTTTTTGATCCAATCTGACATAATCTGTTTTGTAATTGGTATACTTAGACCATTGACATTCTAAATGATTGTTGATGTTTTTTGATTAATATCTATTGTATTTGCTACTGCTTTCTATTTATTGCTCCTTTCTTTGTATCTATTTTTGTCTTCCATACCTTTACTGTCTTTTGCTGGGTTTTTTTTTCCCTTGTTTTTGGCCACGCCATGTGGCATGCGGGATCTCAGTCCCTGACCAGGGATTGAACACATGTCCCCTGCATTTGAAGCACAGAGTCTCAACCACAGAACTGCCAGGGAAGTCCCTGTCTTTTGTGGTTTTAATTAAGCATTTTATATGATTCAATTTTCTCCCCATTCTGAGCATATCAGTTGAACTCCTTTTTTAAGTGGCCATTCTACAGTTTGCAATCTGCATTTATAACCAATCCAAGTCCAGTTTCAAATAACACTCTACCACTTCATGGATAGTGCAAGTACCATAAAATGAAATAATCCTAATTCCTGCCTCCTATCCCTTGTATAATTGCTGTCATTCATTTCAGTTACACATAAGCACACATAAGCATATTTATATATACATGTAATCAGACATAAGCATGTATATAAGTATATATAATTGAATACATTGTTGCTATTATTTTGAACATTTCATCTATTAGATTAAGAATAAGAAAAATAAAAGCTTTTATTTATTTTACCTTCATGTATTCCTTCTCTGATGCTTTTTCTTTCTTTATGTAGATCTGAGTTTCTGACCTATATCATTTTCCTTCTCTCTGGAGAACTTCTTTTAACATTTCTTGCATGGCAGGTTTACTTGAAACAAATTCCCTGAAATCTTTGTCTCAGGAAGTCTTTATTTCTCCTTCACTTTTGAAAGATAATTTCTCAAAGTACAAAATTCTAGGTGGGTAGGTTTTTTTTTCTCAACACTTTAAATATTTCACTCCACTCTCTTCTTGTTTGCATGAAGAGCAAAAGTCAAATGTAATTCTTACCTTATATTTTCTAGAGATAAGGTATTTTTTTATCTCTGACTGCTTTCAGGATTTTTATCTTTATCTATAATTTGAAAATGGCATGTCTAGGTGTAATTTTTTGGGTATTTACCCTGTTTGGTGTTCTTTGAGCTTCCTGAATCTGTGGTTTAGTGTCTGACATTAATTTGGGGGAAATTTTCAGTCATTATTGTTCCAAATGGTTCTTCTGTTCCTTTCTCTGTTCACCTTTTAGTGTTCCCATTATACGTATGGTACAACTTTTGTAAATGTTCCACAATACTTGGATATTCTTTTCTGTTTTTTCACTTTTTTCTCTTTGCTTTTCAGTTTTGGCAGTCCTATCTTGATATCCTCAAGCTCAGAGATTCTTTCTTCAGCTGTATCCAGTGTACTAATAAGCTCATAAAGGGCATTCTTCATTCTGTTACAATATGTTTCATGTCTAGCATTTCTTTTTGGTTCTTTCTTAGAATTTACATCTCTCTGCTTACATTGCCCATTTATTTTTCCATGCTCTTTACTTTTTCATTAAAGTCCTTAGCATATCAATCACAGTTGTTTTCAATTCCTGGCCTGATAATTTCAACATCCCTGAGTCTGGTTGTGATGTTTGCTCTATTCTGTGTTTTTTGTCTTTCAGTATGCCTTGTAATTTTTTGTTGATAGGTGAACATGATGTACTGGGTAAAAGGAACTGCTGTAAATAGGCTATTAGTAATGTGGTTGCAAGCTGTGGTGGGAGGGGAAGCGTTCTATAGTCCTAAGATTGGATATCAGTATGTTACTGAGCCTGTGCTTCTGGACTGTGAACTTAAGACAACCTTGTCAGTTTTTCTCCCCCACTTACCTGTTTTGACAGGGTGACTAGAGTGGGCTGGGGCTGAATATTTCCCTTCCCTCAAGTCAGTTAGGTCTGATAAAATCCCAGCAAGTTAGATTCTGGTTGAAGAGTTTCTCCTGAAGATAGACCTTGTTAAGAAGAACAGAATACTCTGGCACATTCAAAATTGTTACCCCTATTGTTAGTACAAGGGGATTTTTCTCTGATATTCACTGTGAAAACCTCGTAGCGCTCCAGGATGTAAAACTGATGAAACTGTCAGGGCTCCCCAATGACGAGGCTCCCCTGGAGTTTTTATCTCTCAAACTTGTCCGCACTGAGCCTCTAGCAATTTTTCAATAACAGTTCAGGTCTCCCTACACTGGTACTGATTTCCTACAAGGGTTCCTGATCTCATAAGCTGTGATTCTCTTTATTTGCCTGTCACTCTCTCCAGTTTGGAGGACAGCAGTTGGTTCTGTGATATTACTTCCCTTACAGACCTAAGAAGAGTTGTTGATTTTTCAATTTGTTCAGCTTTTTACTTCTTGTTAGAACAAAGTGGTGACTTCTGAAGTTCTTATATACTAGATTGGAAACTGGTAGTATTCTTTGGAGTTATTAAATATAGGATCCTGTGATCTGCAAATAGAGATAGTTTTACTTCTTCTTTTCCAGTTTGGATGCCTTCTATTTCCTTTTCTTATCTAATTCCTCTGGCTAGAACCGCCAGCATAATGTTAATTGCAGTGGTGAAAATGGGCATCCTTGTCTCATTCCTAAACTCAGGGAAAAAATTTTCAGTCATTCACCATTGAGTATGATGTTAGCTATGGGTTTTTCATAAATGTCTTTGATCATGTTGAGTATATTCCCTTCTATTCCTAGTTTTCTGAGAGTTTTTATCATGAAAGGATGTTGAATTTTGTGAAATGACTTATGTGCATCAATTAAGATGATCATGCAGTTCCCCCCTCCCTTTGGTTCTTTCAATGTGATGTATTAAATTGATTTATTTTCTTACATTCAACCACCCTTGCATTCCTGGGATAGACCCCACTTTGCCATGGTTTATAATCCTTTTAATATGGCTTTGGATTTGGTTTGCTGGTGTTTTGTTGAGAATTCATACGTCTATATTCGTTAGGAATACTGGTCTGTAATTTTCTTTTCTTGTGATATTATTCATATGGCTTTGGTATTATGGCAATGCTGGCCTATGGAATGAGTTAGGAAGTGTTCCCTATTCTTGTATTCTGTGGAAGAGTTTAAGAAGAATTGGTGTTAATTCTTCCTTAAAAGTTTGGTTCAGTTCACTAGTGAAGCTATGTGGTCCTGGGCTTTTCTTTGTCAGGAGGTTTCTTATTACCAATTCAATCTCTTTGCCTGTTGTAAGTCTGTTGAGACTTTCTATTTTGTCTTGCATTTAGGTAATTTGTGTGCTTCTCGATCTGTCCATTTCATCTAGATTATTTACTTTGTTGGCATAGAGTTGTTCATAGCATTCTCTTATAATCCTTTTGCTTTCTGATGATAGGTATTAATATCCACTTTCATTTCTGATGTTATTTGTTTCCTCCCTTCCTCCCTCTCTCTGTCAGTCTAGCTAAAGGTTTGTCAATTTTGTTGATCTCTCAAAGAATGAACTTTGGTTTCATTCCCTTTATTATTATTATTCTGTTCTCATTTTATTGAACACCACTCTAATCCTTATTATTTCCTTCCATCTGCTAGCTTTGTTTCCTTTGCTCTTCTTTTTCTAGTTCTGTAAGATATAAAGTTAGGTATTTTCTAATTTCCCTTGTGATTTCTTCATTGACCCACTGGTTGGTTAAGAGTGTCTTATTTCATTTCCACATATTTTTTTAACATTCCAGTTTTCCTTATGCTATTGATTTCTAGCTTCATTCCATTGTGATTGGAGTGGATACTTTGTGTGATCTCAATCTTTTTACATTTATTGAGATTTATTTTGTGGCCTAACATCTGGTCTATCCTGGAGAATGTATCAATTGCACTTGAGAAGAATATGTATTCTGCTGTTGTTGGGTGGAGGGTTTTATATATGTATCTGCTAGTTCTAGTTGGTTATACTGTTGATCAAGACATCTATATGCTTATTTATCTTCTGTCTATATGTTCTATCCATTTTTGGAAGTGGGGTATTAAAGTTTCTAACTTTTATTCAAGAACTTTTTTTCTCTTCAATTCTATTGAAGAGTATTCTTAATGAAGTAAAGATTCCTACAACCTTTTAAAGGGGCCAAAATAAGTTTCAAAATTTACATGTGTATACCTTTAAATCAAGAAATTCCACTTTTAGAAAATATCTTAAAGAAATGGTAGTATGATAATAATAATAGCTAACAGTTATTGAGCCTTTACTTTGTGCCAGGCCATGGGCTAAGCATTTTAAATGCATTAACTAATTTATTGGGTAGTTTTACTATTATCCCAAATTTCCCAAATCTGTAAATGACACAAGAGATTATGAGTGTCTGATATGCAGGTAAATACATGTGACTCAGAGTTTTCAATGAGCAGTGTTTGTTACAGAAAAAAATAAAAATAAAACTAGTGGACAGAACGGTACTAAGAATTAGAAAACCTGGGTTTAAACTGTACTCTATCATTTAAGACTATAAAATCCTAAACTCATCTGAGTTTCGCTTTCCTCAAATGCAAATAATCTCTAAGATTTCCTCCAGTTTGCACTTTGTGATTCTTGTGCTTACCAAAATCACCTAAGATAGTGCTGGAAACAACGTAGTCCCTGACTGAAAGTTATTTGAGACGGTAATGTAATGACTTCTACACACTAATCCTGCTCTAGAAGCATAGGTTATTTATCGAAGAAACATAACTATTTTGGAAAGCTAACCAAGACTGTGCAATCATGGTCAATCAAAACAAAACAAATAATATACCAGTCTATGTTTTCAATAAGCTAAGTCACAGTTTAGGTGGGGAGACATTTTGTGAATAAATAATTATAATAAGAGATATTGTAAAGTTATTAACAAAATTCTATAGCAGCAGAGAATAAGGAATATTTAGACTTCCTGAGATGACATTCAACTTCATTCTTATATTTGCTGGATGAATAAGATACTAGACTAGGCACGCAAGGAGTGTGTGGAGGTGGTGGCTGGCAGACAATGCAGAGGAATTGGGATATGCAAAGGGTAGAGTCAAGAAAAGGCAGACATCATATTCAGATTATAATTTAGTGTTATAGAAATATGAAGTCAATTAATCCTAATTCTCTCACTTTTGACATATATAATATTATTACTATAGCTAATAGTTACTGACCACTTATGATGTGGCAGCTTACATACATGTATATGTACTCCTTACATGAAAACAATGAGATAGGGTTTTACAAATGAGAAATTAAGGTCCAAAGAGATTAAATGTTTTGTCCAGCGATACACAGCTGGTAACTGATGAGGTTGGGCTTTAAAAGCAGATAGTCCAACTCTAGAGCTGGCACAAAGATTTCCCTTGCTAAGCACTTCTGCTGAGATGTTTAAATCCAGGCCAATTATCATCTCATCCCACTTAACAGAAGTATCTGCAAAGCTACCTCTGAGCCTCTCCTAAGTCACTTAACAAGACAGAGGATCTGGACATCTAACCCTGCCTCCCATGAGATTACCAATATATCTTGTCAAGGTATGCAGCCCTTCATAATTTTTTTTTTTTTTTTGCGGTACTCCAGCCTCTCACTGTTGTGGCCTCTCCTGTTGCGGAGCACAGGCTCCGGACGTGCAGGCTCAGCGGCCATGGCTCACGGGCCCAGCCGCTCCGCGGCATGTGGGATCTTCCCGGACCGGGCACGAACCCGTGTCCCCTGCATCGGCAGGCGGACTCTCAAACACTGCGCCACCAGGGAAGCCCCCTTCATAAATATTTTAACTCCTTCCTGAAAGATTTCTTCTCCCCACTAAATACAGCCGCCTTCCCTTTCCTTACAGCATGATTAAGAAGTCTATACCAGCTTCCTATTGATAAGAATGAGAAATAAGAATACTATGTTTGAAGGATAGCTAGTTTTTACTCTACACCAAAAAGAGAACATAACATAGTCCTGTTAAGCAGAAAGAGGAGAAATTAATTCAACTTCATAAATATGAAATCAAACGATACCTTCAGTCCCTCTAATTCATTTTGCAGTTGCTTAGAATAGTGCTCGCTCTGTTCGCGCAATTTCCTGTCTTTAGATGCTTCAGCAGCTACAGCTTCTGTACGAACTTCCAGCTTTAAAATAAAATGATAAAAGCAGATTTCATGGTTATAATTGTTTCTCCAATAAAATGTCTCCCCATGGGAATTTACCTTGCAATAGATAGATAACTCAAATGTTGAAATTCATATTAAATATTATTACCAAACTAAAAAAAAAAAACTCTTTTCAAAAATTAAAGAATGAAATATATATTATTTCACTAGTCTGAAAAAGCAGCTTTAATCACTACCCCATGGGCACTACAAATTTGCCTGACTACTAACCTCTTTTTTGGCTCTTTCTGTTCTGCGCAGTTCTTGCCTTAAGCTTTCAACTTTTTGCATCACCAGGTCCACCTCTTCTTCCTTATCTCGGACATGGCGAGCAAGTTTCTGTTTTTGGGTGTGCAATTCTGTTAGCCGCTCATTGATCTCCATGAATTCCTGCATGGCCAGTTTCCTCTGACAGTGTGCGTCTTTCAGCTCTTTGGATTGGTTTTTTAATCGCTCACTAGCCTGGACTAGTTCCTACAGTTTCGTAAAAAGAATATAAGTTACCAATTCTGCACCCTAGGGACCAAATTTGGCCATCAAAATATTTATCATGAAGTCAAGAAGAGCCAAAATTATTCACCTCAGAACAAAATTAAAAGAAATGAACTACTTTTGAACAGATACTAGGAGCATGGTGCTCTGTTCATATTCTCAATTCCTTATGCTAACATGCTAACTGCAAAGGAACAACTGATTTAACCTTCCAGTACCTTAGTTTCAATAAACAAATAAACAAATAAAGGTATAGGAATACAAGATACAATGGTAAAGATAAAGATTTTGTGAAATTTAACGGATATCTGTGAGATTTTTAAAAATTATATCAAATGATTACAAATGATAAAAACAAGGGCTGTATTTGATGTGGAGACTAACTCTTGGGCCAGCAGCAAAGAGAAAAGCTAATTAAAGTGAGAAACTTAGAAGAAGCTGAAGTAGACTTGGGTCAGCAGAACCACCTGTCTCCCAGCAAAAGGAAATGCAACCTTCTTTGAGGAAGAGTCTCAATGATATCTATTTTTTTTTTAAGAGCATACACATATGAGCTCACAACCATAGATTTCCCAAACACCCAAAGGACAAACAACCACAAGCAAACATTACAAACAATAAAAATAAACCCCAATGGTATTTGGATATTAGAACTATCAGATACTGATAAGATTGCTATACATGAAATGTTTGAAGAAATAAAAGGAAATCATAAAAATAGGAAAATGACAAAAGACTATTTAAAATGATGAGGCAAAAAGACTACGAAAAACTGTTTATAAAACATTGTATAGAGCATTTAGAAATGAAAAAATGTAAGTATTAACATTAAAAACATGAATCTACCAATATAGAAAGCTCTACCTTTATGAAGAAAAATAAGAAGAAACACAAACCCAGAAACTTTAAAAAATAAAGTATATAACATTAAATAAAAATTAAAAAAAAAAGAAATCGGAGGGAAAAAACACAAATCACCTATTCCCCATCCTCAAAAAGGAAAAAAAAAGATAATTAGAGCAGACATCTAAGAAGTAACAATAGTAACAGGAGGACATATTTTTTAAGAGATAATAATTAAAATTGTACACACAGAAAAATTACTTTTGAAGTATGAGGCTACTTTTGAAGTATGAGGCTAAAAAATAATGAGATTCTTACAAACACAAATTGACAGAGCTTACCACAACCAGATCTGAACTTAAAGGAACCTCTAAATATTTATTTCAGGAAAATGAAAAATGATTTTAGAAGGACGGTCTAATGAAAGAGAAGTGGAGGGCTAAGAAATTGGTAAACATAAATATGAATGTAAGCAAACTTGTATATAAGATTGTATTATTGTCTCATTTGTACAGTAAACAAAAAGGACATAACTAACATATTGGTCCAAAAAAGCACAGTAGTTGGGAAGAAGCAATAGAGTTAAAGGTCCTCAAAGTGTTTGGAAGCAACAGTTTAAGATACTGGGTTGGCCAAAAGGTTCATTCGTTTTTTCCCGTAAGACGGCTCTAGTAGCGCTTAGCTGTCTTTAACCTCATTCGAAACAGTTTTGTTAGATTTTCTTGTGACACCTGTCATAACAGTATACATTAAAAAAAAAACTTAACAAAACTGGTGAATTTTTGTGTAGCCATTTTAATACTTAAGATGGAAGAAAAAAGCAACATTTTCAGCATATTATGTTTTATTATTTCAAGAAAGGTAAAAACTCAACTGAAACACAAAAGGAAGATTTGTGCAGTGTATGGAGAAGGTGCTGTGATTGACTGAACGTGTCAAAAGTGGTTTGCGAGGTTTCATGCTGGAGATTTCTTGCTGGACGATGCTCCACAGTCAGGTAGACCAGTTGAAGTTGACAGTGATCAAATCAAGACATTAACTGAGAACAATCAATGTTATACCACGCGGGAGACAGTCGACATACTCAAAATATCCAAATTAAGCGCTGAAAATCATTTGCACCAGCTTGGTTATGTCCATCGCTTTGATGTTTGTGTTCAACATAAGTTAAGCAAAAAAAACCTTCCTGACCGTATTTCTGCCTGCGATTCTCTACTTAAACGTAACGAAAACATACCGTTTTTAAAGCAAATTGTGATGGGTGATGAAAAGTGGATACTGTACAACAATGCGGAAAAGAAGAGATCGTGGGGCAAGTGAAATGAACCACCACCAACCACACCAAAGGATGGGCTTCATCCAAAGAAGATGATGTTGTGTATATGGTGGGATTGGAAGGGAGTCCTCTATTATGAGCTCCTTCCGGAAAACCAAACAATTAATTCCAACAAGTACTGCTCCCATTAGACCAACTGAAAGCAGCACTCAACAAAAAGCATCTGGAATTAGTCAACAGAAACCGCATAACCTTCCATCAGGGTAACACAAGACCGCATGTTTCTTTGATGACCACGCAAAAACTGTTACAGCTTGGCTGGGAAGTCTAATTCATCTGCCGTATTCACCAGACATTGCACCTTCAGATTTCCATTTATCTCAGTCTTCACAAAATTCTCTTAATGGAAAAAATTTCAGTTCCCTGGAAGACTGTAAAAGGCACCCGGAACAGTTCTTTGCCCAGAAAGATAAAAAGTTTTGGGAAGATGGAATTATGAAGTTGCCTGAAAAATGGCAGAAGGTAGTGGGACAAAAGGTTGAATACGTTGTTCAATAAAGTTCTTGGTGAAAATGAAAAATAAGTCTTTTATTTTTACTTTAAAACCGAAGGCACTTTTTGGCCAACCCAATATTAAATTTAAAAAAAAGATATTAAATTTAGACTTTGTTAAATATGCACGATAAAATTCAATACTACTAGAAACTGCTAGAATGAGTAGTGAGCAAAACGAGAACAAGAAAACAAAAACCTCAATTAAAAATCAAGAAAAATATTTTCAAGATGAAAAGAATTCTAGAGATTAGTTTCACAACAATGTGATGTACCTTACACTACTCAATTATACACATAAAAATGATTAGGATAGAAATTTTATGTTATATATATTTTGCCACAATTTAAAAAAAGAGCAAACTCAGCCATAAAAAGAATGAAATAATGCCATTTGTAGCAACATGGGTGGACCCAGAGACTGTCATACTAAGCGAAGTAAGTCAGACAGAGAAGGACATATGTCATATGATATTGCTTATATGTGGGATCTAAAAAAATGGTACAAATGCACTTATTTACAAAACAGAAACAGAGTTACAGATGTAGAAAACAATCTTATGGTTACCAGCGGGGAAGTGGGGAGGGATAAGTGGGAGATTGGGATTGACATACACACACTACTATATATAAAATAGAAAACTAATAAGGACCTACTGTATAGCACAGGGAACTCTGGTCAATACTCTCTAATGATCTATATGGGAAAAGAATCTAAAAAAGAGTGGATATGTGTATACGTATAACTGATTCACTTTGCTGTATAGCACTAAGTAATGCAACATTGCAAATCAACTTTACTCCAATTAAAAAAAAAAGAGTGAGAAAGGAGATAAAGATAAGCATAGAAAATGCATGACAAACAGAAAACAAAAAGTGGTAGAAACATGTCCATATAGATTAGTAATCAAAATAAGTATAAAAGGAGTAAGTTCACCAGTTAAATGCAGTTTGTTATACC
This sequence comes from Globicephala melas, assembly GCF_963455315.2. NCBI lineage: Eukaryota > Metazoa > Chordata > Mammalia > Artiodactyla > Delphinidae > Globicephala > Globicephala melas. The sequence goes on from NC_083314.1 coordinate 23,833,091, forward strand.
AAATTATGAAATAAAATCTAGACTTAAATAGAAAAAGCATCATTATAGCAATGATAAAATTCTATTCACTAGAAAGAGATTCCACTCTAAATTTTTGTGCATTCCATAAGATAGACTCAAAATATATTAGAAAAAAAATGCTAGAACTTCACAGAAAAACTGGTGAATACATCATCATGAGAAAATCCAATTTCTCAATCATTAATAGATAAACCAAGCAGTTAAAAAAATAGTGAATATAAAGAAGATTTGAAAAGCTCAATTAATAACCTTCATGTATATTTAGAAGCTTGCATCCAACAATGGGAAACACATTCTTCTTAAGCATATATTGAATATTTAAAAATGAAAAGGTCTAGATCATGCCGTAATTCTCAGTAGATTTCAAAGAACAGATATCATACAGATCAAATTCTTTAATAATATTACCATTAAAATAGAAATAAAAAATAACAAGGCTAAATTCCATAATAACTCACAGATCAAGGAGAAAAATCATAAAGGGTATTAAAATATTTAGAACTAAAAAAATTTTAAATACAGAAAACAATAAAAATGTTTAGTAAAGACTAAAACTTGGGGATGCAGTAAAACGTATTGTATATACATTGGGGGAAATTTATAGCCTGAAATACTTACACTGAAACTAAAAAAAAGTTGAAATTCAATGAAATTCCACATAAAAAGTTAAGAGAAAACAATGTATTAACCGCTTCCGCCAATATGAGATGATAATAAAGAACATAAATTAATGAAAAGGAAACATGAGAATAATGAAGATCAACAAAGCCAAAAGCTTGTTCTTTGATCTCACTAAATATCTGGTGAGGTCAAACAAGGGAACAAGAATAAATGCACAAAGAAATAATATGAAGAAAGAAGGAGAGGTTATCACTACAAATCTAGGAGAAATCAAAAAAGGTAAAAGGATGCAATGAAAAATTTTATGCCAGTAAATTTTTCAACTTAAGAAATGAACAAATTCCTATAAAAATAAATTTAGCAAAACTGTTTCAAGAAGAAATAGAATGCCTGAATAGTCCTATAACAATTAAAGTAACTAAACCAATAGCTAAAAAAAACCCCATCCCCCCAAGTGGGAAAAAAAATCTCCAGACTCAGATGGTTTTACAGATGATTCCTCCAATGTGTTTCAAGGAACAAAACATTCTTGTTTTACAAACTTCTCTAGAGAACAGAAAAAGAGGCAGTGCTACTCAGCTAACTCTATAAGACCAGTATAATCTTGATACCAAAGGAAAAAAAAAGAGAGAGAAAAAAAAAAGCCAATCTCATTGAAGAAAACAAATAAAAAGTCCTAAAAAAACCCAAAGACATTATTAGGAAATCAGGTCAGTGATATATAAAGTGGGTAAACATGAACTCTGGAACTCAACTCCCTGTGTTGAAATTCCAGTTCCCCCACTTTCTAGCCCTATGATCTTGAGCAAATGTACCTAACTTCTCTGTGTGGGATCTCACCATTTATAAAATAAAAACACTACTACCACTGCTGCTGCTGCTGCTGCTACTACTACTACTACGTAAATCACAGGGTTCTTTAAAAGATTAAATGAGCTAATAAATGTAAAGCACTTAAAACAGTACTATTAGAACAGATGCAACATAACTGTTACCTATATTATCATATTAATATTTAGGAGACAATACATGGGCAATTCAGTTGTAACCCAGAAAAGTAAAAATGGTTTAACGGTAGAAAAAGTTTATAACTGTAAGTCATCAAACCAATTTATTTTTATTTTTGGCTGAGTTGGGTCTTTGTTGCTGCACCCGCGCTTTCTCTAGTTGAAGCAAGTGGGGGTTACTCTTCATTGAGGTGCATGGGCTTCTCATTGCGGTGGCTTCTTTTGTTGCGGAGCATGGGCTCTAGGCGCGCGGGCTTCAGTAGTTGTGGCTCACGGACTCTAGAGCACAGGCTCAGCAGTTGTGGCACAGGGGCTAAGGTGCTCCGCGGCATGTGCGATCTTCCCGGGCCAGGGCTCGAACCCGTGTCCACTGCATTGGCAGGCAGATTCTTAACCACTGTGCCACCACAGAAGCCCCAAACCAATTTATTAAAGGAGAACAATCATATAATTCTATCAATAGATATTAACAAATTTCTAGGAATTTGTTGCAATACTGTGCAAAAAAAGCACATTTAATAAAGTCAATACCCATTTTTGATAAAAATGATTAGCAAAATAGGAATAGAAGATAATTTTCTTAACCTGATAAAAAGTATTTACCAAAAACTTACAGAAAACATTATTATTTTCTTAGAAATCAGGAATAAGATAGGGATGCCTGCTATCATCACTTCTATTGAATGTTTTTGAGGTCCTAGCTTATACAGTAAGACAAGGAAAGAAAGAAAAGTAAAAAAAAAAAAATCAAAAGACAAAGGAAAAAACCTGTCATTATTTCATAAAACCTCAAAGAATCTCAAATATATTATTACAATTAATAAGAGTTTAGCAATGTTCCTAGAACAAAATCAGTAAGAAAGTATAATTTTCAAGGTACCATTTAAAATATGAAAACTTACAATCATAAATTTAAGGAAAGGCAAACAAGACCTGTATAGAATTTTATGGAGAAACATTTTAAAATACTTTAACGATACAGAGTGACATACTATGTTTGTGGATAAAAAGACTGTGGGACTGCAGAGAAAATAATTTTATGTTTTTGTACAGTTAGGCCTTTCTAAGCAAATTTTACTGAAACTCGGAACATGAGTTAAAAGCAAGCCTTGTAAAGTAATTTATGACTAATTTAGATACGTAGTGAGAAAACTCCAAAGAGATTTAACTCCTGGACTTATGTGTTTACATTTCAAGGAGAGTTGGAGAGAGAGATAAGAGCCTGTACCAAGGAGAAAATCTCTTTATAGAGCTGGAGACTTGGACACATCTTTCCACTGGAGTGACTTATTTATATTCCAAAGAGTCCTAGATCCTTCTCTTAAGGTTTCCAAGGAGACCCGCAGAAAGGTGGGTAGAGATAGAGGGGAAGTAGGAAGCATCTGCCTCTCTCCTCTATGTAAACACCCTGATTCACTATTTCAGGGCTCTTTCTCTACCATACAGTCTCCATATGTGTAGGGTTTTATCCAACCACCTCTCATTGTGTTGCCCTAAAGGGTAAGAACGGGCATACAGGAAAGCCACCTGGTTTATGTCTTGTTTTGCTTTTCTGAATGTAAATCGTAATAATCTTTCCTTGCTCTTGAAATCTTGTGTGCATTTAGAATGATATTAATAAACATGGATAAGAACGTAAAGACTCAATGTTATAATGATGTCAATTCTCTTGAAATTGCTCTATGGATTTAATGCAATTTTAATCAAAATCCCATCACAGTTTTCAAGGAATAGAGAGTTGAGATATAGACCCATGCATAAATGGAAATTTAACATATGACAGGGGTGACACTGCTCATCACTAAGGGAAGGAGGGCCTATTTAGTAAATGAACAACTGGCTAGCCATATGGGAAAAAGTGAAATTGGATCCTTATATGATACACAAAAATAAATTTCTGATGCATTAAAAATTTAAATATGAAAACCAAACTTAAAAACTTCCAAGATAAAAATTTAGGAGAATTGTTTTTTACCTCAGATTTCTTACATAAGCCAGCAAATGCAATAATCATAAAAATGAAGATTGATAAATTTGACTACATTAAGACTAAAAACTTTTGTTAGTCAAAAGCTCCCATAAACAAAATGAAAAGACAAGCCACTACCTGGGAGATATCTGTAACATACATAATCGATAAAAGATTAGCATGTCCAGAAAATTCTTAGAAACCAATAAGGAAAAGACAAACAACCCAACAGAAAAATGTATAAAGTATATTAAGAAGCATTTCACAAAAGAAGAAATCTAAATGATAAATGGACATGTGTGAGGATACTCAGCCTCATTAGTAATTAGAGAATGCAGATTAAGACCATACTAAAACATCATTTTAGACCTAAAATGTCAACTTAGATTAGGCTGGCCAAAAATAATATATCTAGTAATATAAAGTACTGTTGAATATAAAAACTCCTGTACACTATCGGTAGGAGTATAAACTGGTAGAAGCAGTGGAAAATGATTTGACATCATCATAAAAAATACACTATTTCCATTGCGTATGACCCAATTATTCTATTCGTGTTTGTGTGTGTGTGTGTGTGTGTGTGTGTGTGTGTCTGGATATATGTTCAAGAATGATCATAGCAGCATCATGTATAGTAGCTATTAATTATAAGCAACCTAAATGTCTGCAAACAAAAAATTAGATAAGTAAATTGTGGGTGCTGACATAATGGTGTATTTTATAGCAACTAAATAAATGATCAACAGCTACACAGACAAATCTTAGAAACAACGTTGAGTGAAAAAAGCAAATTGCAAAAGATTGCATATACCATTTTACAAAGCTCAAAAAAAGCCAACACTAATATACTGTTTAGAGATACACTAATATGTGATAAAATTTTTTTAAGGGAATGATTAACATAAAATTCAGAACAGTGATTACCATTGTCAGGGAAGTAATGAGAAAGGAATAGGAAATGACTACCCAGGGCTATGTCACAAAATAGGTAACGCTCTATTTCTTAAGTTGGATGTTTGGTTCATTTTATTATTTGCGTCAAAACTTATATAATGGTACATTTATTTTTTATATGCATCAAATGAAAAAAATCTTGAAAAGAATATCTGCTGCCTGTAGGATATCAGGCAAATCATTTAAAATTCTTTATCAATATGATGTGTTTCATTTCAGTACTACTCTCTTCTCAAAATATACTGAAAGGATTTTTAATATTAAAACTTATTAAAAATTGGCCAAGTACCTGTTACTATAAATCTAGATATCAGATGCTCATCCTTATTATGTTAACCAAGTTTGGCTGAGTAATCCTACCTTTAAATACATCATAGTAACTATTAATATAATATTATTAAAACAAATAGGATATGTTATAAATTCCAAATATTAAATTGACCATGAATATAAATGAATCTATACAAAACACTGCTTGAAAGCGCATCAAGAAAAAAGTAAAAATATACTAATCTAATTCACTTTGACCTTCATAGCTTTCTCTGTTAATCTTTTTGATTAGCTTCATCGGCAAAAGGTTATTTGTTTTATTTTTAATTACCTCCATTTCTTTACAGGCAGCAAGACTTATAAGTCTTTCCCAGAAGGACTTCATCTGTTTTATCAATGAATTATATACAACATCATTGAATACAATTTATACTATGCCATAAACCACTCATTTCTTTTTTGCATTGGCTAGTATTAATTCCAACATTCTAAAATTTGTTAATGAAAGGCAAAGTACACACAGCATATCATTTATGTAAAGTATTTTTCTCTAGTGCTCGAATATTATATATCCTATTGGACTGTGTTACTGTGTCCTAGATATTAACAAATTTTGTTGATGTTTATAGTAATATTTACGTGTTCACAAAGTTCTTATGAAAGTAACTTCAGCTTATTCATCCATGCTTTGAAAGATAAACTGACATCTAAAAAAATTATTAAAGAATTAAAGAAATTTTCTATCGTAATCTTTAAAGAATGCTCATATTAGCAAGTCACAATGAAAATATGCCTGTATTTTTCATTCTTCCATAGACACTAACAGATTTTTACTATTCTCTCACTTCTTCATAATATTTCTTTTTCAATAACATTTACTTTTAATCAAGTCCTTTGGTTATTAACTCTCCAAAAGAACAAAAGATTCTGAACTTTGAAGCCTCGAAAATTTAGAAGTTTCTTCATAACTAGCCATTCATCAAATGTCATACACCAAAATAATTCTTAAATTTTTAAACCATCTTTTTACAAAGTATACTATATATTATTGTAATTCCTTATGAATGCTTTCAGTATACAAATTAAACAAGATTAAGAATTCAGAAAAGGCTTTAACAATCTATCTATGTATTTTTACCTTATTTAATTCTTCCCTTTCTTGCTGTAATGTTTTGATTTGTTTTTCATAAGCCTTGATTTGTCTAAAAGCATCATCTAGTTCTCGCCTCACAGAATTAGCTTCTTCAAGTTGCTGTTCCAAGTGACTTGATTCTAAAAACAGGAAACAATGTTTCTTTTACTATTTGCATAAAAATAAATACTCAAAACCAAGGTTTAAAGCAACTAAATTTTAAAAAATAAAGTATTTTGAAACTGGTATTCAGCTTATCAACACCACATGCCACTGACTCATGAAAATTAAGTGCTTATCAGTTCACTGTAAAGATGGTTTATAGGTAATGCCAGGATGAAGAACAAATTTTAAGTGCAAAGTTTTGCACAGAATTTATGTGCAAAAATGCCTTCATATCTATTAGAAAAAAAAGACCATAATTCCAAAAAACAGTATCTTCAGAACCAATTGAAAACTTAAAACTAACAAAAAAGAACACGACCAATCAAACAAAATAGATAACTTTTCCTCTACTGTTAGTTAGCATTCCTCTGCTGATATTACTCAAATTATTGTATGATGATGGTTTTGCTTGTAACGTTGTGGTTCCAGATCACCCCGCCTGGTTTCACTAGTGGTGATTTGAAGAATAAACTCTGATTTCTAAAAGCAAATATTTGAAATAGGCTCAGGGAGTTGAGTAACTTGCCTAAGGTCACATTGCTAAATGAGTATCAGAGCTAACTACAGCCCACCAGTCTTACATCAACCTCTCCAACTTAAAAAGTAATGTAATCAAGTGATGTATAACATTGTAAGTTCAGAAGAGTTATTATAAAATAAAATAAAATAATTAATCTTAACATATGCTTAAATAAAATTTAATAAATTGATATGAAATATACCTGGCATCAAAAGTAAATTAGCAAATTAAAGAACTGAAGCCAGTGAAAACAGAGAAATCTAAACACATTCACTGTTAATTTTGTTCTGGATATTTTCTATTCTTTACAGCCTTGTTACTCTTGAGTGTCATCCCCAGAGAAGCAGCATTAGCATCCTCTGGGAGCTTGTCAGAAATGCAGATCCTCAGGCCCCACCCCAGACCTAATGAATCAGAATCTATATTTTAACAAGATCCTCAGGTGGCTCATTCGCAAATTAAAGGCTGGGAACAAATGCACAGAGCATTGCACACTGTTGAGTTTGATGCTTTCAATAAACGAAGAAGTGTTTATAATACATTAGTTCTATTGAAAAGAGCATTTCATTTGTATAGACAAATCCTGTAGTCAAGAAGTAACTTAAATGTATCCGTGTATTACACACTAACTGGTTCTAGGTTCCTTAAATAAAATAATTTACTAATATTCAGTGCCCTAAACTTACAGATTTATTAAAAGCTTATTTATATTAGGTATTAGTTTTTAGCAATTTTGAAAATATCTGCAAAGTTGCATATAATCAGTTTTCATTTTGTCTTAATAGTATGTGTTAAGTGTTTTCCTTGAAGAACAATAAAAAAATATCAATGGATGTTTAATCTTAAGGATCACAGGGTATTTAGTCTTATATTCAGAAAATTACATCTTATCATTCTCAAATTTCAGCATTTCATGTGGGAATTTTTCTGTTTATACTAATTTCTTTTAAATATCTTAAAATTTTTTTGTTATTTTAACTTTTCAGCATTTTTAGGATTTCAATGATTTGTAAAGTAGGTATAATTTAGTTTGTTATTTCTAATAACTTGGAGTCAAAATTTAGTATGTGACACAGCTGATTTCTATCATTTCTGGGGTCATTTTAATCAAATTTTATGGCTAAGGTATATCAATCTAGAGTAGTAAGTAACATGGTACATTTAGTAATGCCTTCTGAGAATGCTCACTTCCTTTCTTCTACTTTGAAAAGTTTTCCCCTAGCATGTTAAAATTTTTGCAAATTATTGAGTCATCCATTTATCTAAACTGCTGTGTTAGAAACTAAAAAAGTATCAATATTTAATAAAATGTCTGCATCATATGAAGTTTACAGCAAAATGTATTAAATGTGATAGCTTCAACAGTCTTTAAGAATGTTTTTATTGTTTTATTTCAATATAGGTTAAATTTTAGTTTTATCCCAGCCATTTCATGTTGGCAGCTTTGCCATGGAGTTGTTAAGTAGATAATACAAAATACATGTCAGATTTTCATGACTCATATTTCAGACACTTTAAAAATGCCTAAAATACTCAAAATATTCATTTAAACAACAACAGGTAAATTATGAGAAGTACATGAGGAAATGTACTGGCTAAAGAAGTTGGAGAAGACAAACTCAGCCAATTACTTGTAAAACCCTCTAATATGGAGAAAAGTATAGCACTTGTAATTTGGAATACACAGAATTTTGTATCGCCAAAGATAAAAACCCCAAATCAAGAAAAATTCAGAATGTATTGAACTTTGGCCAACTACTTATAAAATGGCTCAGGCAGAAGAACCTTCACTTTCACTACAACAAATAGAAAATTCGATTAAAATTTTGAAAGAAATCCTCTAAGACTATCAAAAATATCTATTAAATATACGGCAACATGACTAGCCAAAACATTTAGATGAAGTTATTTAAAACTATTTTAGTGATTAAATTGAAAAGCAGTACTAGGGAAGTGAGATTAGCTCATAGCAACAAAATGATTCTTAACTCACTGCTGCTAGTAGAATCCTGAAACTCAGTCTGTTAGTAATAAGGATTTAAGGAGGGCACAATACACAGGAATTTTCTTTGCACTGTGTGGTATATAAGAGAAATATAAAATACGGTCTCTGTCTTGAAGGAGATAGGAAGACAAGAGTAACACTCTTGAAATCATAAAGGAGAAAATCAAATACAAATTGTGTGGCAGGTTATATGGATGATATAGGAATTAAGAGAAGGGCATGACTACAGTGGCACTCACAGCAGAACACTGATAAACTACAGAGGGACTGAGGCTGGAGTCAGAAGGAGGCTGACAGAACAATCAAAGCACCTCTCTCTCTGATACACAAGAGCAGTGTCACAGCTTTTCCATTATGGTCTTATTTCTCAAATAATCCATAACTCTTCTGATGTGAAGAGATTTTACTTCTAACCATGATGAAGGAAAACAGATTTCCCTATTACCTTCCCCTCCATTCACTATTTTTCTCCTTTACTTACATATTGTAGGACAGTATGTGTGTGTGTTTGTGTGTGTGAGGGAGAAAGAGACAGAGACAGAAAGAGAGAGAAAGGGGACAGAGGGAGACAGAGAAAGGGTGGTTTCAGTGTAGAGTTGGAGGGACACAGACAGTACACAGAGGTGCAAACCATAACCCTTGAGGCACTGTATGGCAATTCCTAAAAAATTAAACACAGAATTACCACATAATTCAGGAATTCCACTTCTTATTATATACCCAAAAGAAGAGAAAGCAGGGACTTGAACAGATATTTGTACAGTCATGTTCAAAGCAGCATTATTATTCACAATAAACAAAAGGTGGAAGCAACCCAATAGTCCATTTATAAATAAGTGGATAAACAAAATATGATATATACATACTGAGGAATATTGTATTAAGGTAGGAAGTTCTGACACATGCTATAACATGGATGAACCTTGAATACACTATGCTAAGCGAAATAAGTCAGTCACAAAAGGACAAATATTTTATGATTCCATTTATATGAGGTTCCTAGAGCAGTCAGATTCTAAGAAACAGAAAGTAGCATGGTGGATGCCAGGGCCTAGTGGGTGGGAGGAATATGAGTTATTGTTTAATGGGTAAAGTAGAGATGGATGGTGGAGATGGTTGTACAGCATTGTGAATGTGCTTAACGTCACTGAACTGTACATTGAAAAATGGTTAAAATGATCATTTTAATATTATGCACAGACCTACTAGAGAATGGACTTGAGGATATGGGGAGGGGGAAGGGTAAGCTGTGACAAAGTGAGAGAGTGGCATGGACATATATACACTACCAAATGTAAAATAGATAGCTAGTGGGAAGCAGCCACATAGCACAGGGAGATCAGCTCGGTGCTTTGTGACCACCTAGAGGGGTGGGATAGGGAGGGTGGGAGGGAGGGAGACGCAAGAGGGAAGAGATATGGGAACATATGTATATATATAACTGATTCACTTTGTTATAAAGCAGAAACTAACACACCATTGTAAAGCAATTATACTCCAATAAAGATGTTAAAAAAAGATTAAAAAATGAATTAATGAATGATATTGAGGAGATGGAATAAAATCTAGAGTATCACTGGGACTAACACGTGACCAAGAAAACAGTGCTTGTGAAGGAAGAATACTAAAAAGAGGGATATAGCCTTTCTTACAACATTATTTTCACTGATTCTATTCCACCTCTGGGAAATGATAAAAAATAATGAGTAGAGTAATCCTATAAGCACTGACGTTAGGGAGAAGGTAGGAATAAAGTAAAGGAAGGGCATTTCAACCAATAATTTAATGGTAATCAATTTCCCCAATTCGGGTGATGCCAGGGACCATTTATTTGTATGTAAGGGATGTGAGTGTGTTGGGGATTGCCTGTAAAGACACAATGTAAGAAGATACATTAGGAAGTGGTCAGAGATTTCCAAGAGTGAGGTTTCATTTAGTCGTTCATTCACTCATTCATCAACAAATACTGATTTAGGGGTTTTTATGTGGCAAGCATCATTATAGGCACTTCGATATATCAATGAATAAAATACTCAAAGTCCCTGTTTTCTAGGAGCTTATAGTCTAGTGGTAAGGTAAGGGAAGTAAAGCAACATAAAATTTTAAAAATGTGTCAGTGGTGAAAAGTTTTATAGAGAAGTAGAAATTTACTAGGTGAAGAGTGTTTCCAGCAAACAAACAAGCAAAAGGAAAGAAAGAAAGAAATAGATGTTTAGACGGATGGATGGATGGATAGATGGATGGATGGGCAGATGGATGGATGAAAAAAATGAATGAAATGGGGGTGAAAAAAAAGAAGACTACATAAAAACACAACAACCAAATATGTGTAAAACCTGGAGGTGATTAGGTGAAACTAAAAGTAGTTCACCATGGCTGGGATCAGTGGGTGAGGGAGTAGTAACAAAAGACAAATCTAGAGAGCAAAATACATGCAAGATAATGAAGGACCCTGTAATTAGAATTGAGAAATTTTACTTTTATCCCAGAGGCAACGGGGATCCTCTGAAAACATTTACGTATGTATGTTGAAGCTGTGATGGGATCAGATTTATATTTTAAAAGCTGGACATTATACGTAAAATAAACTAAGAAGTCTGAAATTGGAGAGAAAAAGGATGACTGGCCAGGGACAATGGAATCTGACACAGTGTGTCAGGAACACTGAAACTACTGTAAGTTCCCTGGGTTTTCTTTTTGGTTCTTATTTCACAGACTTAGAGCTGAAGAAGCCAGCAACGCAGAAATGCCAACAGAAGCAGAGAACAAAAGCTTGAACAAGGCTACTCTCTCTAGCCAAAGAACCAAGAAGAGGGTAAACTAGCAAGACAGAAAAGTTTTAGAAAATAACCACTCTGCTCAAGTTAAACACCACAGAAAACACTGTGGCCTGATGACCACCTGTGTCAGCGAAAGACAAGTGAAGAACTAGATTTCCAATCACATGAGGTTTTAATGAAGTGCCCAAACATACCACAAGGGTAATTAAGAGAAGGGGGGCCAGGATTTTCAACCCCCTTGGCTGGTAACAAGCCCCTTCCCACACACAGTGTCAGTGGAGACCACATGGGGAACCGGGACTTCCATCTCCACCCAGCATTAATGAGGATCTCCCCCTTCTCTCCATTGGGGTGGTATCAGAAAAGAGTAAGAACTTTCACCATTGCCCAGCAGTAATAAGGCCACCCCTGTCACAGTGTCAGTGGAAACCAGTCACGGGGCTGGAACTCCCATTCCCTTCCAAGAATAACAAGGAGCCCTTCCTTGGGTGTCAAGGGAGGTCAAGTGGGGAAACTGGATTTCTACCTCAACCTGGCAGTAAGGAGATGGCAATCCCCTTCCCACTGCTGGAATGGTGTCAGGAAAAACCAGCTAAAATGGAAGGTTTAAATAAGATCGAGAGTCATTCATCAAAAATCACTCATCCTACCAAGAACTAGAAAAATCTCAACTTGAATGAGAAAAGAAAATCAATAGATGCTGACACCAAAATAACAGAGATGTCAGAATAATCTGACAAGATATTAACACAGCTATAATAAAAATGCTTCAATGAGCAATTATAAACATATTTGAAACAAATGAATAAGTAGAAGACCTGAGCAAAGACACAGAAAGTCTCAGCAAAGAAATGGAAGATTAACAAAGAACAAAATGGGAATTTTATAAATTAATAAAATAAAAATATTGGTAGATAGATTCAGCAGCACAAAGGAGGGATCAAAGGGATCAGTGAACTGGAAGGTATAACAATAGAAATTAACCAATCTGAATAACAGGAAAGAAAAAACAGAATGGAAACAAAAATGAACAGAGCCTCAGGGACTTGTGTGATGATTTACAAAAGATCTTACACTCGCATCATCAGAGTCCCAGAAGGAGAAGAGAAAGTAGGCAGGTCTGTAAAAGTACTTAGAAAAATAGGGTCTAAAAGAATTCCAAAATATGGCCAAGACACATAGACCTACAGATTCAAGAAGATGAACAAACACCAAACAGAATAAACCCAAAGAAATCCATGCCAAAACACACCGTCAAACATCAGAATACTACAGAAAAAACTTGCAAGCAGCCAGAGAAAACTTCTTGCATAAGGGGAAAAAATACTCAGAATGGCAGTGAATTTCACCTCAGAAAACATGAAACTTAAAGGAAGCAGCACAGTATTTTTCAGATGCTAAAACAAAAGAACTTATCAATCCAGGCTCCTATGTCCAGCAAAATATTCTTGAGGAATAAAGGGAAAATCAGGACATTCTCAGATGAAGAAAAATGAAGAGAATTTGTTGGTAGCAGACCTACCTTTTAAAAATGGCTAAAGTAAGTTTTATAAACACAAAGCAAACAACAAAACAAGGAACGCAGTAATATCAGGAAGGAAGGAAGAGCATCACGTAAAAATACGGGTAAATAGAATAGAATTTTTTTCCCGCCTTAAGCTTTCTAAATTATCCTTCATGGTTTAAGGAAACATTATAACCTGTCTGATGTGCTTCTAAAACATCTGAAGAGGAAATAATTGAAACAATTATATAATAAACAGGAAGAATAAACAGTTGTCATCAACATAAAATAGACTGTTACATTTTATGTATGCCTCACAGTAACCACAAAGCAAAAACCTTCAGTAGATACACGAAAGAGAAGGAAATAAAAGCACCACTATGGAAAATCATCAATTCACAAATGAAGTCAGTAAGAGAGGAAGAAAGGAACAAAGGAACTGTAAAACAGGCAGAAAACAATAAGATGACATTAGTAAATCCGTGCCTACGCAATAATTATTTTAAATATAAATGGATTAAATTTTCCAATAAAGACCTCAGGTGGCTGAATGGATTAAAAAAACAATACCCAATTACATGCTGCCTATAAGACTCACTTCAGCTTTAAGGACACACATAGGCTCAAAATCAAGGGATGGAAAAAGATATTCCATACAAATGGAAACCAAAAGAGAATAAGGGTAGCTACACTTTTATCAGACAAAAGAGAGGTTAAGTCAAAAATAATAACAAGAGACAAAAAAAAGTTTATTATATAATAATAAAGGGGTCAATTCATCAAGAGGATATAACTATTAAAAATTTTTATGACCCCAACATTGTAGTGCCTAAATATATTAAGTAAATACAACATATCTGAAGAGAGAAATAGACAACAACACAATAATAGTAAGGGACTTCAATATTATACTTTCAACAATGGATACATTATCTAGACAGAAAGTTGATAAGGAAAGATTGGACATAACCTATACTTCAGAGCAGATGGATCTAACAGATATATACAAAACATTCCATCCAACAGCAGCACAATATACATTCTTCTCAAACACACATGGAACATTCTTCAGGATACATCAAGTTAGGTTACAAAACAAGTCTTAACAAATTTAGAAAGAATGAAATCATACCAAGGATCTTTTCCAACCACAAAGGTATAACACTAGAAACCAATAACGGGAAAGACTGGAAAAATTCACAGAAATGTGGAAATTAACACATTAGTAACCAGAGGGTCAAAAAGAAATTAAAAGGGAAATTTCAAAAAATCTTGAAACAAACAAAAATGGAAAAAATATACCAAAACGTTTGGAATGCAGCAAAAGCAGTTCTAAGAAGGAAGTTCATGGCAATAAACACCTACAGTAAAAAAAAAAAAAAAAAAAAAAAAACAAAGAAAGAAAAACAACTCTCAGACACCTAACTTTACACTTCAAGCAACTAAAAAAAATAATAAGGATATTTATATCAATCCTTCTCAAAGTTTTTCAAAAAATAAAAGAGGGAATACTCTCAAACTCATTTTATGAGCCCAGCATTACACTGATACCACAGCCAAAAGCAAAAATCAACAAATGGGACTACATCAAATTAAAAAGCTTCTGCACAGCAGAGGAAACCATAGACAAAATTAAAAAGCAACATATGGAAAGGGAGAAAATGTTTGCAAATCAACAAATATTTGACAAGGTGTTTGTGAAAGTTAATAAAGGGAAGTCTCACTAAAATGGAGTTGGGGGGCCAGAAGGGGGAACTCTCACACAGTAACTCTCTTCATCAATTACAGGAAGAACTGTCAATTACAGTTCCAAGAATGGAATCATCAATTACAGGCCCCAACAGGAAAGACAGTACATCACATCTCCTATAAGAAATCAACTACCCCAGGAACTAAGCCAATGAGAAACCATCTTCACCCTGAACTCTCACTATTCTCCAAAGGACTTTCATTCAAAACAACCTTTACCGACTTCCTCATTTTTCTCTATAAAATGTTCCTCACTTTGTTTGTTAAACTTGCCTATGATTTTTGCCATGGCTTGCTTGTCCCAAACTGCAATTCTCTGCTATTCCCAAATAAACCCATTTTTTCTGGTAAAATAATTGACTTTTACTTTTAAGATCAACAAGTTGATACAGAAAATGTACAAAGAACTCATAAACTCAATGGCAAAGAAACAAACAATCCTATCAAAAAATGGGCAGAGGAGCTGAATAGACATTTTCTAAAGAAGACATATAAATGGCCAACATGAAAAGGTGCTCAACATCACTTATTATCAAGGAAATGTAGATCAAAACCAAAATGAAACATTATCTCACACCTGTTAAAATGGTTTTCATCCAAAAGATAAGAAATAAAAAGTGTTGGCAAAGATGTGGTAAAAAGGGAACCCGTGTGTACTATTAGTGAGAATGTAAATTGGTGCAGCTACTATGGAAAACAGTATGGAGAGTCCTCAAAAAATTAAAAATAGAACTACCATATGATCCAGAAATTCCACTTCTGGAATTGTATATATACCATAGAATACTTTTCAGCCACAAAAATAAATCTTGCAATATGTGACAATATGGATTGGATCTTGAGGGCACTGTGCTAAGTGAAATAAATCAGACAGAGAAAGACAAATACAGTAAGATCTCACTTACATGTGGAATCTAAAACAAAAACAACAATAACAACAAACTGAACTCACAGATATAGAGAAGACTGGTGGTTGCAAGAGACGGGGGTGCAGGGTGGGTTAAAGAAGGAAAGATGGTCAAAAGGTACAAACTTCCAGTTATATAATAAATAAATACTGGGGATGTAATGTACAACGTGGTGCTATTATTACAGTTAATAATACTGTATTGTATATCTGAAAGTTGCTAAGAGAATAGATCTTACAAGTCCTCATCACGAGAAAAAAGAATTTATGACTATATGCGGTGATGGAAGTTAACTAATCTTACTAAGGTGACTATTTCACAATATATACAAATATTGAATCATTATGTTGTACACCTGAAACTAAGATAATGTTACGTGTCAATCATATCTCATTAAAAAGCCAAAAAACAAAAGAAGAAAACAAACTAAAAACCCAGGCAAAGGCAGTACAAAAAAAAAAGAAAAATACAACAAAGATGAGTATCTCTCATGTATACAGATTAAAAATTCCTGAACAAAACAGTGGAAATAGAATTAATATATAAAAATAATTATACACCATGACCAGGCATGTGAATATTCCAATGATTCAATATTTCAAAATCAACCAATTTAATCCACCATATTAACAGGTTAACTAAAGAAAAAAACACACATGTTCATATCAATCAGTGCAGAAAAAATATTTGATAAAATTCAAACCCATTCATGATAAAACCCTTAGAAACACAGAAATAGAGGAGAGCTTCTAAATTGATGAGAGTATCTATAAAAGTCCTACAGCTAATATTACAATTAAAGGTGAAAGACTTAATACTTTCCCTCTAAGATAGGAAAGAAAACCAGGATGTCTGTTCTCAACACTCTTCTTCAACGAAGTACCGCAAGTTCTAGCCAGTGAAATAAGGGGGAAAAAACCCCAAAACATCCAGATCAGAAAGGGCAAAAGAAAATTGTTCCTATTTGCAGATGCATGATGGTCAGCCCAGAAAATCCCAAGGAATCTTAAAAACAAACAAACAAACAAAACAAAAAACCAAAAATCCCTCCTAGAACATGTAAGTGAGATAGACTTATGTAAATAGGTTTTTCCGAATCCATATCACTTCTTTGAAGTGATATGGATCACTAAACATCCTAGTTGTGTCTTGTGTCTCACTGCTTTTTTAGTGCCAAAAAACTCAAATACATTCAGTGCCACTGATAATGTTTTAGTGTTGATATCAAAGCAAAGTAAATGATTCTACTTATCATATTCCTAATCTAACTTAGTTTTAAAAAGATAAAGCTACAGAAATTTGATAAAGAGATGTTTATTAGGAGGACAGCCACTTAAAAAAATAGAACAGCATAAATTATGCTCAAATTTAAAATCTCCATGTGCCTTAATATTGCATTTTAAATAATCCTTTTTGTAAAAGACACTGGGTCAGATCCTTATTTTCTTCACTTATTTTGGCCTAAAACTACTTTTCTAGAGAGGTCTGACTGTTCTAGCTAAAATAGTACCTTCTCTCTCTCTCTCCCCTTACTCTTACTGAGATCATGTGATGCCTCTAAACCCTGCAGAAGGCTCCCATTTCACCCACAGAACAAACCAAAGACCTAACAGTCAGTAAGACTCCACTGATCAGGCAATGAGCCCTCTCCACCTGTTTAATTTCTCTACCCTCATGTCCATCCATTCCACCTGCTTGCTCATTCTGCTCTAGCCTTGCTGTCCTTTTATGTTTTATTTGAACTCACGAGGCACAATTTGACAGTAGGGCCTTTGCACTGGCTGATCCGTCTGCATGTAACATGTGTTTCCCATTTAACTGCATGGCTAGGCCCCTTAACTCCTTCAATATTTTTCTCACATGGATCACACTATTTAAAATTATAAAACACCTCATCTTACACTTTTGACCCATTCTCCTTAATCTTTTCTATTTTTAAGCACTTATCACCTTCTAACATACTGTATCATTTACAAAGTTACATAGTTATTGTTTAATGTCTGTTGTTTGCCCTCCACCCCAGCAAGGACAAAGATTTTTATCATTTTGTTTAGTACTGCATCCCAAGATCATAAAACAACACCTAGTACATAGTAGCTACTCAATAAATATTTGTTGAATGAATGGAATAAATGAATAAATGGATATAACATTTATCAGCATATCAGCATATCAACAGCATATCAACAATTCAAAATTAATTTTAATTAACCTACACTGAAAAATGAACTACTCATATAAATGCTTTGCCAGACAAATATCCCAAATGAATAGGTCCTCCAAAAAGTCATCTTTTTTCATGTAATTCTGGGTAAGGTGCTCCTCCTGTGTACTCTCTATGTACCTATGTTTATTTTTCTTCTGGCCTTTTAACACGTACTGCAAAAAACTATTTGTTTATCTTTTTCCAAGACCAGAACATGAGCTCCTTGAGAGCAGAACCATTTTATTTGCTTTTCCCTCACTGGCACATAGCTCACATCATGTAACACATAACAGGTACTCAATAAATGTTTTGTGCATGAATAAAACATTTAAAAATATCTACTAAACAGAATTAATAATGAATCACAGAAATTTACCTCTTAGTTGTTTCCTCAGTTTTTCAATTTCTTCTTTTAAGTTTTTGATTTCTAAATCTTTACTTGCTGTTAGGGGACCATCAGCAGTTGAATACTGCAGAGCCTGGACAGTCTGTGTTGACTCTTTAAAAAAAAAAAGAAAGGATGAAAAATATGCTCATACTCTAAATTTTAAAAACTAAGAGCAATATATTTCTTTCTAGAGAAATCCTTATTTAATTGTACTAATCGAAGCATATACCTACTGACAAAAGCATGTAAACACATTAAAATTAAACCACAAAACTCCATTGCATGTTGTTAAAATTATATGTAGGAAACAGTCTACCTTCTAATATGTGAGGTTTTCAGTTTTAAATACTGTTGGTACATTCTGCCAGTGAGTCAACTATTCAGCCCCCTTTCATCCTAGCACAAAATGTCATCATGTGATAACCCAACAACATATGTCAGATGATGTATGAAAAACTGAGCCTGGTGTATGAAGAGAGGTTTAGAGATGTTAATATAGAATATGTATAAGTGCTGGCCTTCCAAATTTTATATATGAACACTGAGGTCCACCTATTGACGACCTGGCTCATCAACTTAGTTAAAATAGGGATTATTCATTTAACTTGTGGTTCTAATGAGAAGATGCAAGGTACTAAAGAAACATTAAATCTAGTGAAGCTCATTCCCAGATACCATTAAAAGATGTGGAAAAAAAAGAAATGGTCCTAAAACAGTTACTCTGCTAGCTTATAGAGGGACCCCAAATAGTAAATCTCTACCTCACCATAATTTTTTGTTAGTACAAATCATTTACTGACTGCTTTAGATTACTAATATTATTTATATATTGTTTTACATAACTTATATTACTTATATATTTATATTATTTATATATATATTTAAAACTCCAAGGGACTGTGACCTTCAGAGGATGGAGATTTTCTAATTTATCTTCATCATCTGTACAGAGAACAGTATCATGATATTCATATGCATGGTGGTCAGCAAGTATTTGTTAATTTGAATTAAAGATATAAGATATACCATATTGTGCATTCAATCATGATCTTCTACATCCAATAAGTATTTCTTACACATTTTCTTTTTCTTTCGATTCAAGACATGTTGAAAACTGGTACTTTCTGTATTGATTATTTTTAAAAGAATATCCTTTTTTTTAAGGACATCTAAGTTGGGAGCAGAAAATGGGGAGAATAAAAACATCCACTGGACATTAGTAGTTTTTTTCCTTCTACACCCCACACACTGCAGGGTATGGAGGTGGGATAGGTATCCTTCCTCCTCTTTGTCACCTCTGTCCTCCCTATAAATCTCAGGTCTGCTAAAATGCCCATTACTTGGGTTTTTTTTTTAACTTTTTATTTTATATTGGAGTATAGTTCATTAACAACATTGTGTTAGTTTCAGGTATACAACAAAGTGATTCAGTTATACATATACATGTATCTATTCTTTTTCAAATTCTTTTCCCACTTAGATTTCTACAGAATATGAGGCAGAGCTCCCCGTGTAATACAGTTTGGGACCGATATGTACCCACTGCTATATTTAAAATGGATAACCAACAAGGACCTACCGTATGACCCATGACCTGTTTATTACAGTTATCCACTGCCCTTCCTTCCATTACAACTCTTTTTATTATTATTCTTAGTGACTTTAACAATAAAAGAGACGATCTATCCAACTGGCTTCACAGGCACACAAACCCCTTATGCAGACACTGTTGAGGCTGTTTACCCAGCAGCTACCCCTCTCTTCCTGCTTGTGCACCAAATTCAGGTATCAGGCTACAGTGCGCTTAGGCAAGGTAGGCTCAGCCGAAAGGAATAAGGCTGCCATCAGTCATGCCAATCTCATTCTACATTGCCAGGACTGGTTAAGAATTAGGCACGTGAACTCGTTAGAATGAATGGTACCTTGAGAGGTCCCGTTAAGTGAGACATGTATGAAAGGAAATGAACCTTCCTTTTTTTTTTCTTTTTTTGGTCTTTGGATGTGTGAAGTCATGAAGTCTGGAACTTTGACAGTAATGTGGAATCATGAGGGAAACGCCAAGAAAATCACAGAGAAGCTAACCCTGATAAGAGCACAGAAACTGTGTACTTCTGATTCCTTAAGTGAGATAAGAAATCTGTATTATTTAAGAATTCTATTACTTGCTGCCTAAAACAACCTAGCTGGTAGACGTCTCTCCAGCACAACCACCAAATCTATTGGTCATGCCCTAGACCTGTGGCTCTGACCTTACTTAGAAATGTGCATGTGTGCGGGGGTGGGGAGGTGGGGAATGGAGGTTGGGGTGGGCTCCTAGGAGACTGCTACAGACTTTTACTGTCTGGGGACCAATGTGAAACAGTCTCTCACATCAAAGAATTACCCTGCCCCAAATGCTTGTAGTTCACCTACTGAGAAATGCTGCTGTCATTATTAATAACTATATAGCCTCCAACATCCTGATTTCAAGTAAATACTCTCTATCTCTTATATTTACAGTTTAACTTACTGTAGGGACCCCTTCAGTAATTTTTCATTCCCACCAAGAGTGCCAATCCACTGTTCCTAACACTATTTCCTTTTCTCTTTTCTTCCTTACTTATCCAGGTTAGATTCCTTGGTCCATCACTACTACTGCTTTGCATACACACCTTGGATTCCTTTGCTCTTCTCTCCTCCACTGTACTTAGCCTAGAATGCCCCAGTCTTCCCTAAATCCTACTCTCCTTCTACTCCGTGCTTTCACCTTAATAGCTGAAAGTGATGGAAGAAAGCCCAACCATTCAAAATTCATGTCTAAATAGTTTGGCGATGCCTGATGCCAACTAAAAACTGGCACTTGCCATCTGCCTCTAGCAGCCGCTGACCTTCAACACCCCCTGAAAGGAGATCAGTGTGGAGATCAAGAATGAGGCACTCTGTGCTCTGGGAAACACTGGCAGAGCAGGTCTTCAGATAATTTTCAGGACAGATATTTTCAGGACAAAATTTTACGTGCCCAATTCTTGCATCTTCTCACATCTAGAAAAGCACTAAAATCATTAACCATGACATCTGCTCCTTGTGACTAGCAGCAACCTTCTGCCAAAATGTGTGCTTCACTGCATGTACCCCTCTTCACTAAAATCATATATAATACCTTCCCCCTTACCTCTTCGGAGCAGTTTCTCAGAGCTACCTGAAATGCTGTCTCCCAAGCTATAGTCCTCATTTTACCCCAAATAAAACTTGACTCACAATTCACACATTGTGCATTTTTTTCAATCAACACTGGCAATCCTAAAATATTTCCCTAGTCCATTCACTCCTCTCTCTTCTCTAAACTTACCATTTCACATCTTCTCTTTTTCTTGTCAAAAATCTAATAGGAAAAAAACCCCAAAAATCCCCAAAAACTAACACATTCTCTACCTTCCTTATTCTCAGCTGATGACCCTGCTTTGTATTTGATTTATCGTCTGTTTCCTCAAAGTGGAGTGTGAGCATTGAGAGGGCAGGTATTTTTTTCTTTTTCTGTTCATTATTATATCCCCAGTCATGTGCAGAACAATTCCTGCCTAACTGGTGCTCAACAAGTAGCGAACAAATAGATGAATCAGCTTAAATGTTAACCTATGCCATTGTATGAAATGAAACAGGTGTTAGTACCAAAAGGCAACGATCTAATATTTTCTGGGTTTGTTTTGGGCAAATGACACCAACTGTATGTAATGACACTCTCTAAGAACAGATTAAAGAATTTAAAACATCAAAAAAACCTGGGACATAGGAACTTCTCATTCAGAATAGGATGGAGTAGGAAGTAACAGGTCATTTCTCTATCACTCCTGTTGCAAAAGGTAAAAATACACTATATAATTTGAAAAAAACTTATTTTTACAAACATCATGTATCTGGGAAAGCAAAGAGAACTAAGTAAAATAAACCAGAGAGGGATGAGCCATTCTAAGGTGAAAAGGCCATGACAGCTGCCTCTTACCTCAGAATCTTATCCAATTCTGTGAGCACATGAATTGAGGGATAGGACGCTGGAAAATAAATGACAAATTCTGGAGAATGGGTGGGCTGGTGCAACAATTTGGAAACTTCAGGATCCCTATATATGCAGTGGTATTTTCCTCATGGTATATTTGCTGTATCTGGAGACTGTATGGGAAGTTAAGGAGCTTCTAAAAGTCAGACCAAAGTCTCCTACAGTATTGAAGTATTTCAGAGACAAAGTCTTGCTTGAGGAAAAGAGCCTATTTCAAACACATGGCCCATCTAGACATTTGCCAAATTTGAAAGTGGCATGGGGTAAGAGTCTGAAGGTCAGAATAAATCTCTCACAGTTGATAGAGCAAGTCCAAACCAGGTTCCAGCTAGTTTTCCTTCATGACATTTGAAACCAGAAGTAGGTTGAATCTAATTAAAACTGCAACCCAGCCTTGTCTTAGTTCAATTCCTGATTGGACCAAAAAAAAAGGGAAAACTCTCTCTGGAGTGAAAATAACATAATAACATCATTCTCTATGTTATTTTTATTCATGATATTTGTCATACAATAAAAATTGAGACATTTGGAAAAGCAGGAAGGTGTGATCATTAATCAGAAGAAAAAACAGAAAGAGAGACACACGCAGATGGTTCAGGTGTTAAAATTAGCCGACAAGACTTTAAAATAAATATTATCGATGTTAAAGAAAACATAGGGGAAAAAAGACAAAAGAGTGGGAAATTTCAATGCAGAACTGAAAACTATAAGAATGAATCAAATGATTATTCCTTAACTAAAAGAGACAATATTTGAAATTAAGACTCATTGAATGGGCTTAACATCAGAACAGATACAGCAGACGACAAGACAAATGAACCTGAAAGCAAGTGAATAGAGAATATCCAAATTAAGCACAAAAAAACCTAAGAATGGAAGAAACAGGACTGAACATAAAATGAATGTGGGACACAGTCTAAGATAAATGTAATTGGAGTCCCAGAAGAAGAAGAGATAGTGAATGGGGCAAAAGAAATATCTACAGAGATTATGCTTAGAACTTTCCAAAATTGATGAAAGATATCAATCAAGATTTCAGAAGCTCAGTGAATCCCCAACAGGATTTTCCATTAATACAAAGAAAACTACACCCAGGTAGATCATAGCCAAACTGTTTGAAAGTGAAGTTAAGCAGAAATACTTAAAAGCAACCAGAGGGGAGGAAGAAAAGATACATTCAAGAGACCAAGATTAATAGTTGGCTGGCTTCTCAAATATAATGGAAGTCAGTAAACAATGAAATAATATCTATAGAGCACTGAAAGAAAAAACTGCCAAGCTAGAATTCTAACCCAGCAAATATTCTTCAAAAATGAAGGCAAAATAAAGACATCTCAGGCAAACAAAAATGGAGAGATTTAGTTATAACACACACAATCATAAGAAACACTAAAGGAAGTTTTTCAGACTAAAGAAAAATGATTCTGGATGGATACATGGATCACTAGAAAGAAATAAGAACACAAAAAGGGTAAATTTGTGGGTAAAAAAAATATTTTAAAAATTAATGAGTAATAAATATTGAAAGCAAGAATAAAATAAATGTACTGAAACGTTTACAACACACATAGAGGTAAACTATAAAACAACAACAACATAAAGGGCTGTTATAAGGGTCTTATATTGTTTGTGAAGTTGAAAAATAAAAATTATTTAAAAGACATGTAAAGACCTAATGGGAAAAAAGGGCAAGAACCTACACAAGACTGAATATCCAAATGAACAGTAAATATTACTTATTAGAGAAATATAAATTTAAAATCATAGCAAAACTCCACTATACAGATACCAGAATGGCTAAAATTTAAAAAGCTGACAATATCAAATTCTGATGGGAATATATAGCAAGTGAAACTCATATATTATTAGTGAAACTATTGATGCAATCACTTTTGAAAACTCTTTGGCAATATTTTCTAAAGCTGAAAATATGCTATCCTATGACCCATAAATCCTACTCCTAGGTAGATATCCAAGAGAAATAAGTACATATGACCATCAAGAGAAAGATATAACAATATTCACAGAAGCTATGTTTATAATAGTCTATATCTGGAAATAACTCAAATGTTCAACAACAACAGCTTAGATGATACGGTCTGAATACCTGTGGTCCCCCACCAAATTCATATGTTGAAATTCTAACCCCAAAGATGATGTTATTATGAGGTGGGGTCTTGGGAGGTGTTTAAGTTACAGTTATAAGGACGGAGCCCTCATGCATGGGATTAATGCCTTATAAAAGAGAACCCACAGGGATCCCTAGCCCTTTCCACCAGGTGAGGACACGGCAAGAAGGTGCTGGCTATGAATCCTCACTTGACCATGTTGGCACTTTGATCTTGGACTTCCAGCCTCCAGAACTGGGAGAAATAAATTCCTATTGTTTATAAGCCACCCAATCTGTTGTATTTTTTAAAATAAAAGTCAGGGGCTTCCCGGGTGGCACAGTGGTTGAGAGTCCGCCTGCCGATGCAGGGGACACGGGTTCCTGTCCCGGTCCGGGAAGATCCCACATGCCGCAGAGCGGCTGGGCCCGTGAGCCATGGCCGCTGAGCCTGCATGTCCGGAGCCTGTGCTCCACAACGGGAGAGGCCACAACAGTGAGAGGCCCGCGTACCGCCAAAAAAAAAAAAAAAAAAAAAGTCAGAACTCAGACATTGGATAAATTTTTTTAGTATTTGTATACAATGTAACACTCAACAGCAGTTAAAAGAAAAGGAACTATTGATATTTACACATGGAAAACCATGTTATTAAAAAAAGAGATACAAATGAGAACATACTGTATGAAACCATTTATATGAAGTTCAAAGGTAAAATTAATTGATGCTGAAAAAATTTAGGATAGTGTTTACTTCAGAGTTGTAAGCTACAAACTGGGAAGGAGCATGATGGAACCTTATCCTATGCTAGAAGTGTTCTATATAGTGATTGGGGGGGCAAGTTACATAAAAGTACACTAATATAAACATTTACGGGGCTTACAATTTGAAGTGAGTACTTGCACACTTTACTGTATGCATATCACCATTTAAAAATCAAAACTGAGTGACATCAGTATCATGCCCCTATGGGTCATTCCTTTTTCCTCTCCCTTCGATTTACAACTAATTGGACATCCATAACTGAACAAAATTGCTTCTGCACAGCACACCAGGACACCAGAGATACATCCATATGTGTATCCAAAAGTGGGTAGACTGGACCTCAGAGGAGGCTGCAGATCCAAGGTACCGGCAACAGTGACCTCTCTAGCAGAGGAGGTAGAAAGTGAAAGTGATGAGTGAAAGTGCTGGGCTGTGAAGGCTGTGAGGGCTGCAGCTGGAGGGACGCTGTTGCTTTTCAGCAATACCCGGATTTCTGAGGGGGGGGTGGGGGAAGGGTAGGAAGGAAAGAAGGCAGACAAAGAGAAATGAAGGAATGCATTTCCTGCTGTCTGTCCACAGATTTCTGGACTCCTCCACTAAAAAGCCCCAGGTACTAAGCATACACCTCCTACACTCTGCCAACAGCTTTTACCATGCACACACTCCAAACTTTAGTGGAGGGTCATCTCTGGTAAGAGAAAGCCAAATTTTGTGCTATAGCGCCACCTTCTGGAAAACAAAAGAAAGGCTTCTGATTGCCAAGCTGCTGAACTTAGAATCAAAGTAAAGCCTTACCTAAATAAGAAAGGTGTTTGCTACTTCAAATGTGATGGCAGAGGCACAGTTCATGAAACACTATGAAAAATCATGGTAACGCAGTATCCCCAAAAAATGACAATTCTCTAGGCAACCAACTCAAAGACACAGAATATTGCAATCTAACTGATAAAGAATTCAAAATAGTTGTTATGAAGAAATTCAACAAGCTACAAGAAAACTCAGAAAGGCAACTCAGTGAACTCAGGAATAAAATTAATGAACAGAAAGAGCACTTTACCAAAGAGATTGAAATTATAAAAAAAGAACAAAACAAAAATTCTGAAGCTGAAGAATTCAATAAGTGATATGAATACTGCATTAGAAAGCACTGGAAATAGAACAGATCAGATGGAAGAAAGAATAAGCCATATGGAGGAGAGGAATTTAGAAATGATTCAGGTGGAAGAGGAAAGAGAACTAAGTTTTTTTGTTTGTTTGTTTGTTTTTGCGGTACGCAGGCCTCTCACTGTTGTGGCCTCTCCCGTTGCGGAGCACTGGCTCCGGACGCGCAGGCTCAGCGGCCATGGCTCATGGGCCTAGCCGCTCCGCAGCATGTGGGATCTTCCCGGACCGGGGCACGAACCCATGTCCCCTGCATCGGCAAGCAGACTCTCAACCACTGCGCCACCAGGGAAGCCCTCTGTTTTTTTTTTTTTTTTTTTAAGTGAAGAAACCCTACAAGAGCTATCAGACTCCATTTAAAAAGCCAAAATAAGAATAATGGGTATACCAGAAGAAGAGAGGGAGAAACGGGCAGAGAGTTTATTTAATGAAATAATACCTGAGAACTTCCCAAACCTGGGGAAAAAACCGGACATACAAATCTATGAAGCCAATAGAACACCTTGCTATCTCAATGCAAAAAAAAGACCTTTTCCAGCACACATTATAATGAAACTGTCAAAAGTACAGCGGAAACTAACACAACATTGTAAAGCAACTATACTCCAATTAAAAAAAAAAGTCAATGCTAAAGAAAGAATTTTAAAGGCAACCAGGGAAAAAAAGAAAGTATCCTCCAAAGGAAGCTCCATTAGGCGATAAGCAGATTTCTCAGCAGAAACTCTATAGGCCAGGGGAGAGTGGAATAACATACTCAAAAGTATTGAAAGATAAAAGTTGTCAGCCAAGAATACTCTATCTGGCAAAGTTATTCTTCAGATATGAAGGAGAAATAAAGGCTTTCCACATAAATAAAAGCTGAGGGAGTTCACCACCACTAGACCTGTCTTACAAGAAATGCTGAAAGGAGCTCTTCAAGCTGAAACAAAAAGTTGAAAGTACACAAAACTCTGATTAAGGTGACAAATAGACAGTCAGAATTAGAAAATTGTAACTGTATTTTACAATAGTGTGTTAAACAATTATAGCATAAGTGTTAAAGAAAAAGAGCATTAAAAATTACTGTACTACAATTTGGTAGCAAATTCACAGCATAAAAAGTGATCATCTGTGACATCAAAAATCTAAAAGGAGATGTAAAAGGATGAAACCTTTACAGGTGAATGAAGATAAGTCGCTATAGGCAGAAAAAGGACTATTTTATCAATTAGATATTTTATGTAAACCTCATGGTAAAGACAAAGCAAAAATCTAAAAGAGAGACATGAGACGTAAAAAAGGGGACAGTGAGCAAATCACCATGGAAAATCATCAACTTACAAAGGCAGACAAAAAAAAGAAGGGGCAAAAAAAAAGAACCAATGGAGATACAAAATAACCAGAAGGCAAAAGACCAATGGCAATAGTAAGTCCTTACATACCAATAACCACCCTAAATGTAAAGGGATTGAATTCACCAATCAAAAGGCACAGAGTGGATGAAAAAAAAAAATCAAGTTCCAACTATATGCTGCCTACAGGAGACTCATTTCAGCTCTAAAGACAAGTAAGCTCAAAGTGAAGGGATGGAAGATGATATTCCAAGCAGAGACCAAAACAAAGTGGGCGTGGCTATACTTATATCAGACAAAATACACTCAGGCCAAAGACAGTAACAAGAGACAAAGAAGGTCATTATATATAATGATAAAGGGGTCAATAAATCAAGAAGATATAACAATTGTTAATATATATGCTCCAAACACCTGAGCACAGAAATATATTAAGCAAATACTAACAAACCCTAAGAGAGAAATAGACAACAACAGAATAATAGTAGGGGACATCAATATGCCACTATCACCAATGGATAAATTGTACAGCCAGAAAAATCAATAAGGAAGCGTTGGAATTGAACCATCTTTAGAACAAACAGATTTAACAGACATATACAGAACATTCCTTCCAGCAGCAGCAGAATACACATTCTGCTCAAGTGCACACAGAACATTCCCCAGGATAGATCATATGACAGGACACAAAACGTATCTTTACAAACATAATATTGAAATCATACCAACTATCTTTTCTGGCCACAGCTGTATGAAAGTAGAAATCAGTAAAGAGAGGAAAGTGAGAAGATCTACAAATATGTGGAAGCAAAATAACATGCTTCTGAACAACCAACGGGTGAAAGGAGAAATCAAAAGAGAAAAAATCTCAAATTAAAATGGAAATATGACATATCAAATTTGTGAGATGCAGCAAAAGCAGTTCTGAGAGGAAAGTTTACAGCAATAAATGCATATATTAAGAAATTAGAAATATCTCAAATAACCTAATCTTACACCTCAAGGAACTAAAAAAAGAAGAACAAATTAAGCCCAAAGTTAGCAGAAGGAAGGAAATAACAAAGTTCAGGGCAGAAATGAATGCAATAGGACAAGAAAAACTACAGAAAGGATCAACAAAACTAAGCTGTTTTTTTAAAAAGACAAACAAAAGTGACAAAATATCTAGACTAAGAAACAAAGAGAGAAGACTCAAATAAATAAAATTAGAAATGAAAGGGGAGACATTACAAGTGATGCCGTAGAAATATAGATGCTCATAAAAGACTACTATGGACAAGTGTATGCCAAGACATTACATAACCTAGAAGAAACTAACACATTTCTAGAAACACAACCTATCAAGATTGAATCAGGAGGAATTAGAAAATCTGAACAGACCAATAATGAGTAAAGAGATTGAGTCAATAATCAGAAACCTCCCAACAAAGAAAATCCCAGGACCAGATGGCTTCACTGGTGAATTCTACCAAACATTTAAAGAATAATTAACACCAATCCTCCTCAAACTTTTCCAAAATACTGAGACCGGAACACTTCCAAACTCATTCTATGAGGCCACCATTACCTTGATACCAAAACCAGATAAGGAGACCACAAGAAAACTACAGTTGACCCTTGAACAACACGTTTTTGAACTGCACAGGTCCATTTATACACGAATTTTTTTCAGTAAATGTGTACTACAATACTACATGATCCCCAGTGGTTGAGTCTGCAGATGCAGAACCATGGTTTCAGAGGAATGACTGTAAAGTTATACGCAGATTTTTGACTGCATGGGGCTTGTGCCTCTAACCCCTGTGCTGTTCAAGGGTCAGCATTAACCAATATCCCTGATGAATATAGATGTAAAAATTTTCAGCAAAATATTAGCAAACCAAATTAAAGAACACACTGAAAGGATTATACGGGGCTTCCCTGGTGGCGCAGTGGTTAAGAATCCACCTGCCAATGCAGGGGACACGGGTTAGAGCCCTGGTCCAGGAAGATCTCACATGCCACGGAACAACTAAGCCTGTGCACCACAACTACTGAGCCTGTGCTCTAGAGCCCGCAAGCCACCACTACTGAGCCCACGTGCCACAGCTACTGAAGCCCACATGCCTAGAGCCCGTGCTCCGCAACAAGAGAAGCCACTGCAATGAGAAGTCCACACACCGCAACCAAGAGTAGCCCCTGCTTGCCGCAACTAGAGAAAGCCCGCGTGCAGCAACGAAGAACCAACACAGCCAAATTAATTAATTTTTAAAAAGAGTTACAAGTTTCATGATTATAGATACATTCCTTCATTCACTAAAGGAATGCATACATTGTATGTAACGTATAAACATTATTGCAACCATTGTATATAAGTAAAATACATTGTATATAACATTTTTTGTAGAAAATAAAGCAGGAAAGTGGGAGGGGTGGGGGTGGTGGGACGAGGTAAGGCAGGGAAATCAGTTAGGAAGCTATTGCAATAATACAGATGAGAACGGAGAAAATATGGCAGGGCATCATATAAAGTGCAGTAGGATAAGAAGGGTTCCATTTTTCTTGGTAGTTCTATTTTCCTATCCCAGAGGTATTTATTCCCACACTTTTATATACATACATATATAGCTGTGGGAAACAAATGCTATTTTGCTGTTTATTGTTAATTATGTGAGTTTACGTAAATGGCATTATACTGTATTCTGTATAAATTTCTACAACTTGCTTTTATCCATTTAATAAAAAATTTCTTTTCAAGATAAAACAACCACTTATAATAAATAGCATCTACACTGTGAGTCCAATACAAAAAGGGAAAATGTTATCTTTAAAGTGTATTTACCTTGAAGCTTTCTACTAAGTTCAAGTTTTTCCTGTTCAAGGCGTTTAATTCTTCTTTCATAAGCTTCGGTCGCTAAGTTGTTATCTAGAGTTCTCTGAACATTAACATCGAGATCCAGTGGAGCGGGACCAGCTGTAACTCTTAAACAGCTCCGATCAGACAGAACACTGAAAAAAAGGGGAAAAAACGTGGGTTTACACTGAAACAATAAGTTTGAAGAGAAAAAGATAACCTTTTGAAATTGTTCATTTAAAACATCATTTGAACATCTAGTTATAGCTAGCCATCTGGAGTGATTACAAAACATATTTTTTTGCAAAATCACCATAAACAATTCTCTAGAAGCATTTTTGAAAATGAAAACTTAAATAGCCCAAATTCTCTTGAATTTATTTTAATATCACAAATTATAAGATGAAGTTTGCTGAAGGGTTATTGGTAGCTTAAAACAATGTGACCACCTAAGTGAGACAGTAGTCAAAAGCACCAACCATGGTCGTCTTTGGAATTCAAAAGTGAAATGCCTTCATAAGCTACAAGGATATACTGTTCAACACAAAGAATATAGCCAATATCTTATAATAACGATAAATGGAGTATAACCTTTAAAAATTGTGAAGCACTTTATTGTACATCTGTAACTTATATTGTACATAAACTGTATACGTCAATTAAAAAAACTTTTAAGTGAAATGCTTTCTTTAATTCCATACAATTTAATTAAAAACATTTGAAGTGCTGGACATTCAGCAGTGAGCAAAATGCACAACACTTGCCCATGGAGCAAGCTTTATATTCCAGTGGCAGAGACAAAAATAAACAAACAAGTAAAATATGCAATACATTAGACAGTGTTATATGCTAAGGAGAAAACATCAAGCAGGAAAGGGGGAAATGAAGTATTAAAGCAGAGTAAATAAAAAATGTAGATAAAGTGGTCAGGAAAGCCATCACTCAGAAAGTAACTGAGTAAGTCCAGAAGGAATAAGGGGACCTGCCAAGGAAACATGAGAGGAAAGAGCATTCCCGGCAGATGAAACAGAAGTACGAAAGCCCTATCAACTATACTTCAACAAAATAAATTTAAAAAACAAAGAAAAAAGAAGTGCAAAAGCCCCGAGACAGGAGTATGTCTGGCACGTTCACGGGCCAGAAAGGAGACCTATGTGGCTGAGAAGTGAGCAAGGGGAAGAATAGTAGGAAATAGAATCAGAAAGATAAAGTGAGCCAGTCTTGTAGGGCCCTATAAGAACTTTAGAGTTAAGATATGAAGCCACTGGAGTTGGGGGCAGTGAGAACTGGTCCTGAACAGGGGAGTGACATACTCTTGACTTATCTTTTAGCAGGATCACTCAGATAGGTTCAGAGAAATATAAGAAATGAGGTTACAAACATCTGAAATAGGTGATTAAGAGAGATTTTAAGTAGAAGTGAGGAGAGAGGCCTCAGCTGAAAATACACATTTAGGAGTCATCAGCAAATAATACCAGAGCACCAGAGCATAAACAAAAAAGATCCAAAGATGAAGTGATAGGACACAGGGAGAGTAGGAGGAATGTGGAGAATGAGAAGGGGTGGCCAGAAAGGTAAGGAGAAACGAGGCAAGTGCTCTGGAAGCTAACAGGAGAGAGTGTTTTAATGGGAAGGAGCCGGGACAAATGAGATGAGACTAGGCAAATAAGTCAGACTAGGACTGAGAAATGATTGCTAAACTTAGCAACATGGAGGTCAGTGGTGACATGGATAAAAGCAGTTTGCATGAAGTGATGGGAGCATAAACCTGACTGGAGTGGTGCCAAGAAAGAAGAGTATGAGAAAAATGGACAAAGTACAGACAACAATTTGAAGTAACTCTCCTACAATTAAGAGCAGAAAAATGGTTGGTAGCAGGTAAAGAAAGTTAGATGAACAGTTTTTATATTTTGCTTTAAGATGGGAGAAAAAACTGCATGTTTGTGAGCTGATGGAAATGATCTGTTATGCAAATGACACAGAAAGGGAAAAATTTATGATGTAACAGCAATGCGCTAGAGTAAGTAAGAGAAGAAAGAAGGGATGCGGCTTAGCTAGGGAGATCACACCGTCATCCATAAAAAGAAGACTACATGGGTCCAGCGGTGGGAAGGTGGTAAATGTGGTGATGTGAACTTGGGGAGGTTGTCTGCTGACCGCTTCAACCTCTCTGTGAAAGAGGAAGCGAGATCATCAGGTGAGACTAAGTATGACAGGGGTTTTAGAGGAAAAGTATAAAGTATGAAATAGTTACCTAGGAGAGTGGAAGAGTGAATACACTAGGGTAACACAGTATATTTGCCAGGCAGCAATAAGTGGCACCTGAGGTTGGTAATCATGAACTTAAAGTGAGACCAGTAAGAATGGACAGATATTTTTCTCCAGACACTTTGAACTGCACAGGTATTGGCAGAAAACGGAACTGTAATAATGAATGTCAACTTAGCAAAACCAGTGTTACAGAATAACAGACAGTCAAGGAATTGAGGGGGCACCCAAGGAGTGACTATAGTCATTCTCAATGATATTTAAGGAAAGGTAAGGAGGAAAGAGAAGATATGAGTGGAATGAGGGTCAGTGAAAAGAATGTTAAGATCAGTGGGTTGAAAGTTCTGATGCTTGACACCTAGAAAATATTTATTCAATAGCATGGGACTCTTCTAATTCCTGCCCTGTTGCTAAGCGTTAGATTCTGAGCTCTCTATTTGTCCTCCAAAATGAGTTAAGATTCTTATATGTTCTATTCACTTTGTAATGTCTAACTTTTTCCAGTAGCTTCACCCTTTTTCTAAAAATTTTTTTACAAGGCTCTCTTATGCATTATATTTTTTAAAACCTCAATTCATTTTTAATTTGACTTAAATCATCCAAATCATGTTAACTTTTCAAACTTACCAGCTACTAGTATATGTAAAACCAACAAATGGCAGATGGTGACCAGAAAATGCAGTATGTGTTGGTGGGGGCATTGTTTCCTAAAGGAGGAAAAAACATCTGGTAAGAAATGAATAACTATAAACTGCAGGCTGGGCTATAAATATTACCTGTCAATAGTAAGTAGGTGACTGATCAATTTAGAAACATTGCTAAGTTTGGTACAGACATTTAGTGATAAAAAATTTAGATCATAAATATTGCTATTGTAGAATTCTAATAAAATGAAAAGGAAGATTTAAAGTCTGACGGATACTGAGTAGAATCATTATTCACATATTCCATATTTGCAAATTTGCCTAGTCGCTGAAATTTATTTGTAGCCCAAAATCAACATTCACAAATACTTTTGTAGTCATTTGCAGACACTTGCAGAGCAAAGAAAAAATTGAGTTGTGCTACGCACATGTTACCAGCTGGAGTTGAACAAGGAGACGTATGCCTTCTTGTTTCAGCTCTCATACTATAAACAAGTGGGTTTTTTTCAATGTCTACATGTGCCACATTTTCCTCATTTTTGTGTTTCTTACAGGTGATTTTGCTATCTAAAATGGCCTCCAAGAGCAGTGCTGAGATGCCATCTATTGTGTCCAAACAAGAAGGCTGTAATGTGCCTTACAAAAGAAACGTGTGTTAGACACGCTTCATTCCAGCATGAGTCACAGTGCCGTTGGCCATGAGTTTGACATCAATGAATTGACAATATATGTTAAATAAGGTGTCTTTAAATAGAAACACACATCAAACAAGGTATTGTGTGGCTAATGTATTGCACTGATTGGTTGATGAGAACATTATGACCAGAGGCTCACAGGAACCTGACTGTGTATTTCCCCTGGGAACAATGGTTCAGGATTCACTAATACAGTATTTGCAGCAACTTTACTGAACATAACTATAGCAAATAGTCAGAATCAACTTTACTGTGTATTTAATTTGGAATGACTCACAATTCCTGTTAACAGTAATTCTTGTAATAAAAAAAACTGATGAGGAAACTCCATTTAATTCTTTCTTGTGAGGTTCAGTAAGGAAAGTATAAGAGAAGTTCTTATCTGTCTTGAATATGGTACTTACTGAACAGTGGAAAGTAAATTCTTAGTGCAGAATTAAACCCATAAGAAATAACTGAATAAAAATGAAAGTTCAAAATAAGAAGGCTAAGGACCTACTGTATAGCAGAGGGAACACTTCTCAATACTCTGTAATGACCTATATGGGAGAACAATCTAAAAAAGAGTGGATATATGTATTTGTATAACTGATTCACTTTGCTATATAGCAGAAACTAACACAACCTTGTAAATCAACTGTACTCCAATAAAATTTTTTTTTAAATTAAGAAGGCTAAAAAGACAAAAGAAAAAAAATTGTGTTATTTCCCTAAATTTTAATTTAATATAACCTAATGGTTTAGAGCAGAGGTTGACAAACTATGCTGGCCTGCTTTGGTATGGCCCACAAACTAAAAATGGAGGACTATTTGGCTAATCCACTGGTCAGCCACCTGCCGCAAACAGAGCTATAACTTTAGGTTAATAAGGCTATAGATTTTCTCTCCCCATTCATTTCCTACCAAGTTTGCTATTTTTAGTGGCAACACCACTGGACATAGATATTTAGCTCTACAATCAAGTCAGCTCCCTCTGTCAGCAAAACGGCTGGTTTTTACAAGCAGCTCCATGCTAGCAGTTCTACCGTCCCCATTAAGCTGAGGGAAAAGTTGGGAGGGCTGTTTTTAACCAAAGTTCAACAGTATTTCATGAATAAATGCTTCTCAATTTATTTACCTTGGGTTTGATTTATTAAGCCCTGAAATGGTTGTTTTTGACAATTTTGCCCAGTTTCAACGTGGTTTTTAAGGAGAGATTTGCCAATGTCTTCACTCTGCCATCATGAAGTCCACTTTTTAAAGCATCTAATTTGTCCTCTTTTTTTTTTGCGGTACGCGGGCCTCTCACTGTTGTGGCCTCTCCCGTTGCGGAGCAACAGGCTCCGGACGCGCAGGCTCAGTGGCCATGGCTCACGGGCGCACGTGGGCTCCTCCCAGACTGGGGCACGAACCCGTGTCCCCTGCATCGGCAGGCGGACTCTCAACCACTGCGCCACCAGGGAAGCCCCTAATTTGTCCTCTTCTTAAGAAACGTAATGACATAACTAATCTAAGAAGTAAATCTTTGAATTTTAATTTAGCTCCTAGTCATGAATAACTATGCTCACCTCAGTTAGCTCTTTTAATTTCTTGATTTAGGGAGAGTAAATACTGGAAGCCACGATAACTGTTTGATAATTGGTAAGGTGATCTATAAAATTACTTTATAACCATATTTACAAAAAAAAGCAAGACAGAACTTCTTTACAATGTCATACTCACAGAATTCTTTAAACAATCATCATCCACATCAAAATTTGATGTATCTGTTGGGCTACTAACTTCTGGAATGTAAGGTGCTTCACAGTTTCGAATATTATCCCAATCAATTCCACTGAAAAATGGGTGTTTCTTAAAGTCTTCTATTCCATTTTGACCAAGTCGATGTTCTCTGCTACAAATGAGCCTTCGAATAAGATCCTTAGCATTTTCAGAGACATCAGCCACTTGAGCTGGAAACTGAAACCTCTCCTAAACACAGAATAATAGAAACAAAATATAACAAAATATAGAAACAAAATATAAATCACTATTCAATTTACTAAGTAGGTTGATGTTAGCATTGACTTTCTTAAAAATACATTTTCTTTTAAAAATATCTAATAAATATATATGGTACACTGTCCTACAACAGTGTAAAGCAATTATACTCCAATAAAAATGGTTTTTAAATAATAAGAATATATGGTACAAAGTACTGATACTAAAAGAGATGCAGGAATAAATTAAAAAGGATAATTTTCCTAAAAGAACTTTTCATTTCATATGTGACTTAGTCATAGATG
Source organism: Globicephala melas (assembly GCF_963455315.2). Lineage (NCBI taxonomy): Eukaryota > Metazoa > Chordata > Mammalia > Artiodactyla > Delphinidae > Globicephala > Globicephala melas. The sequence continues at coordinate 23,869,389 of NC_083314.1, forward strand.
CACTACAGAAAGAATAAGTTAAATGCTAAAACACCTTAAATGCTCTCAAAATGAATTCATTAAATGTAGTAGAATGTGACTCAGTATTTTAATAGTGTATATGATTGATAATGTTCATATAAGTCACATACTAATGATTAATAGTATGGAACATTTTTAAAGAATGTAATACATACTTTACACTACGAGAAGTGCGTTACTCCTTTAGCTCATTTAATCCTCAGAGCAACTGTATAAGGTAGATACTCCTATTACTCTAAGTTTATAGAAGAGGAAACAAAGAAACAGTTCAAGCAATTTGCTTGATGTCACACAACTAATAAATGGTAATAAACTGATTTGAACTGAAACTGTCTGATTCCAGAATCTGTGCTCTTAACAACCATGTTATAGTACAATGATTTCTATCTGAAATGCTTTACATGCTATTTACAACTTTGTAGCTATTTCTTGTCTTTCAACTCTTCGTTACTACTCAGCAGATTATCTTTGCAGCCAGGTAGAAAAGCATTGACTCTATAAGACTGATTTATATATATGTGTAGCAATTAATCATAATTGTATCACCAGAACAAATTAAAAAGAACAGACTGTCCCTCCCTTTATGGGATATTCCTATTCATATTCTAGGTTTCTGCAATTGCTCACAATCTTCTGAGACTGATAATCAGACTCTTCCTCTTCTTGTACAATCTATTTCACTTGGCACTAAATGGATTAAAGTTTATTCATTCTTTCCTGCTCTGCATCTGGACTGTTTCCAATGTTTGGTGACCATAAATAATACTGGGATAGGTATCTTTGTACATATATCCTTGTTCTACGAATATTTTCCCTAGGGTAGATTCCTAGAACTGAAGTTACTCAACCAAATGTTTTAACCATTTTTTTTTAAGGCTGTCGATGCATACTTATAAACTTCTTGACAGAAAGATTATATCAATTCACATTCCTATCAACAACGTCTAACAATTTCCACCTCACTGGATTATTTACAGTAACAAGTACTATTTTTCTTTTCATCTTTGCCAATTTGACGGGGAAGAAAAGGATGCTCTTCTTATTTTAATTTGCATTTTATTTATTAAGATTGAGAATTTTAAATGCATTCTAGTCATGATTATACTTATACTATATAGTAATGATATAAATTATCTGCTTATGATCTTTGTTATTCTACTGAAGAGAACATTTAATTTTCTACTTATTAGCACCTCTAATGAAATACAGGAGAAGGTGAAAACTAGTAATTTTATGCATAATTTATGGATCTTGATTACTCATATTTGTCATGTCCCTTATTAGCATAGAAATTAGATTGTTTATTGTTCTTGGAAAATCATTTTTTTAAATATCACATTTTAATTTTATTGAATATTATATGTATTATTTACCACATTAATTTGAAAATTAGTAAAATATACTAACTTTGTGATTCATGATTTTTCCATATGTTTCCACCAGAGATTCTGCATAAAATGGTGTTTCTCCATAAAGCATTTCATACATACAGACCCCCAAAGACCACCAGTCACACTCAGGTCCATATCTGCCTTTTCCATCTTCCATGGCTTGAAGGATTTCAGGAGAGATATAATCTGGAGTTCCAACAGCCACTGAGGACTGTACCTGAAGAAGTTCACATTTTTAGTAATCTACCATAATATATTAGAAACAAATAATAATTTTAAATTAGAAACATTTACTTAAAAATACAATAGCATTACTTCATAACAACAACTTCATCATTATCTGAATTTAGCCTCCTTGTCCATATAAGTTAAAATTTATATAAGCACCACACCAACAAGTTCTCCAGATTTTTTAACACTATAGAACGTTTAATATAGCTGTTACTTAATTGACTACATTTAGGGTAACAATATGATTTGAACACCACAGCCACTAACCACAAATTGAATATATATTTTAGAACATTCTTATTACTGATATTATCTATCCAACACTTAAATATGAAAAATGGGACTGTGAAAACTTTACAATTAATTAGGGGGAAAAATAAAAAAGTCTGGCTAATACTATGAGCAGACTGGAGATTATTTTAAAACACTTTAATGAAAACCTAAGGAAATAAATGTTAACAATGTCCCGCAAACTACTTATGTATTTTAAAAAATTATAAAAGGGAAAAAAATATATCCTTCAAAAAATAAAGTCCCAACAGAGAAAAAGAACTGGGCATACAATTATGGCCAGTTGGATGTAAATTAGAAAACAACAGCTAAAAAAGATCCTGGGCACATGTCTTGTAAGGTATTCCAAAGTAAAAGAAAATTGGTTCTTTATGTTTTAAGAGAACATATCAAGCAATGAACATTCTCAAGATAAAATAATGGTTAATACTCTGAGTTTTCTAGACTAAATTACCATTCTTAATAATCATTAGAATAGACTTCCTCCTTGGCAATACTGAGATTAAGTAATTTGAAAACTCTTCTACTACAAACTCTTAAAAGTACTAGATAAAATATAACAACCATTTTTATAAATACATAAATGAGCCTTTAAATAAAGAGACAGTCTTAGGGGCCCAGTAATCAAGAAATGATTGAGAACCAGGGCGATAAACATTGAAGCAGGAGTGCAGTCGGAGAAATACTGGTTTTCATTTTCTAGGTACTTGGCTTTTAACGTATACATAAGGACAAAAGGAAAGACCTTGAACTTACAGGATGCTTGAAGTGAGAGGCTGCCCCATATAACCTTTACCCTAAAAGGCATATTGTAAGGAAAAGGTGAATTATAAAAATCTGCCACTCAGCAGAGAAAGATTAAGACATTTTGTCTATCTTGACTGTGACTGATATGTGAAAAAACTTTCCTCCTTTAGAAATTCATAACTTTAGGTCACATAGTCCCACCATTTGGAATTCTAATGCACAGGGTTTCTGCTGTTCAGAAGTTCTCAAGCCAAGAAACTGGCAAAAATACTGGCACCAGGTTAGGTGCCCCTAGAAAGCCTGGCATAACAAATTCAAAACTACCGTGGAGGACACATGCTCAAACTTGGCCACGTATAATTCTCACACATGAAAGGCCATTGAAGATGAGCTCACAATCCAATAATATAACAAAATGAGGAGACATTCTATTACAAGCAAAAGTCAGAAATCCAAACAATTAGACCTCTAACAATTATCAGTTCCACTTCATGAAATAAGTATGTTTAAAATTATTAGACATATTAAAAAATCAAAAACATAAGAAAAAGATAAAAAAAATTAAAGAGAGGTCCTAGATATGGAAAAAAGTAGTCATTGAAATAAAAGATATGAAAAAATAAATGAAATCGGATCCACTACTATACACGCTGTAGTTAAACTGCAGAGCACCAAAGGCAAGAGATCTTAAAAACATTAGAGAATAAAGAGAGATTTTTCTACTAAGGAATGACAATTAGACTGACAGCTGAATTATAATACTAACACAGCAGTCAGAAGAAAATGGAATTGTATTTTCAAAGTGATGAGACAAAATAATTGTCAATATTATATTCCCTACCTATCTAAATTATAATATAGGAATGAGGGTTAAATAAAGATATTTTCATACAAAGATTGAGTGAACTACCACTTGCAGCCCTTTTCAGTTGAACAAAAGTACTAAAGGATATACTTCAGAATCAAGAAATATAACCCAGAGCTTCCCTGGTGGCGCAGTGGTTAAGAGTCTGCCTGCCGATGCAGGGGACGTGGGTTCATGACCCGGTCCGGGAAGATCCCACATGCCGCGGAGCGGCTGGGCCCCTGAGCCATTGCTGCTGAGCTTGCGCGTCTGGAGCCTGTGCTCCGCAATGGGAGAGGCCACAACAGTGAGAGGCCTGCATACCGCAAAAAAAAAAAAAAAAAAAAGAAAGAAGAAAAGAAATATAACCTAGATGGAAGAATGTGACACGAGAGGGAATTATGAACAAAGATATTAGTAAACTTTAACATACATCTAAATGGTTATTAATTGGATAAAATAATGACAAAGAGAAGGAGAAACAGGACAACAAAGAGTAAGATGAGAAGGAGGAACAGGGGCAACAGAAAAAGGAGATGGAGGAGGAGGAAGGAACAACTACTTGAAGGCTGAAAAATAAGATGGAACTAAAATATTAGAAAACAACATGTTACTGAGGGAGCAGTTAGGATTACAATGTTCTAAGTTTCTTGGTTTTCTAATTTTTATTTACTTTTTAATTATCATTTTTAATTGTGGTAAAACACCCATAATATAAAATTTACCATTATAACCATTTCTAAGTGTACAGTTCAGTGGCATTAAGTACATTTACATTGTTGTGCAACCATCACCACCATCTCTAAAACTCTTTTCATCTTGCAAAACTGAAAATCTATTAAGCAATAATTCCCCTATTCCCTCCTCCTCCCAGGCCCTGGCAACCACCACTATACTTTCCATGAATTTGACTACTCTAGGTACTTCATGTAAGTGAAATCGTACAATGTTTGTTCTTTTGTGTCTGGCTTATATCACTTGACATGTTTTTAAGAAGGTCTATCCTTGTTGTAGCATGTATCAGAATTTTAAGGCTGAATAATATTCCAGTGTATGTATATACCACATTTTTTTTTATCCATTCATCCAACGATGGACACCTGAGTTGCTTACATCCCTTGACTTTTGGGAATAATCGTGCAATGAACATGGGTGAACAAATATCTCTTTGAGACCCTGCTTTAAATTCTGTGGAGCATGTACCCAGAAGCGGAACTGCTGGATCATATGGTAATTCTATTTTTAGTTTTCTGAAGAACTGCCATACTGTTTTCCACAGCGGCTACAGCCTTTTACATCTCCATCAACAGTACACAAGGATTCCAATTTCCCCACATCTTTGCCAAAACTTTTTTTTTTTTTTAGTAGCCATCCTAATAGGTGTGAGGTAGTATCTCATTATGGTTTAGATGTGCATTTCCCTAATGACTAGTGATGCTGAGCATCCTGTCATGGGCTTGCTGGCCATTTGTCTATCTTCTTAGAAGAAATGGCATTTCAAGTCCTTAGCTTATTTTGAATTGGGTTGTTAGTTTGTTACTGAGTTGTAGGGGTTCTTTATATATTCTGGATAGCAACCTCTTATCAGACATAGATTTACAACTATTTTCTCCCATTCCATTGGCTACTTTCTCACTAAGATAACTGTGTCCTTTGATGCACAGAAATTTTTAATGATGGTGTAGTCCAATTTGTCTATTTTTTTCTTTTGTTGCCTATTGCTTGGTGTCACATCCAAGAAATCATTGTCAAATAAAAGTCATAAAACTTCTCCCCTGCCCACTATGTTTTCTTCCAAGAGTTTTAGAGTTTTAGCTCTTACATTTAGGTTTTTGATCTATTTTGAGTTAATTTTTGTAGATGGTATAATAAGACAAATTAAGTTTTTTCTTTAATTAGGAATATGGTGGAGAAACTGATTGTCTCTAGACTTTACATAAAGGATAAATGCTAAAATTTTTAAGATAAACATTAAAATATTTGAAATAGAATGTATAACTTCCGAAGAAGAAAAAAAGAAATAAAAATAAATTTGACCCAGCCAATAGAAGGAAGGGAAGAAGTGGGGTGTGCAGGAGAAGCACACATGCAAACAAACAAGCAAAACCTATAGCAAATAGTACAAGACAATATACTAGAAATAAATACAAACATATTAATAATGAAATTCATAAATGGATTAAATTCAACTATCAAAAGACAGAGTCATCACACTAGATGACAAATAAAACCAAAATGAACAAATTTTTTAAAAATCAGCAATAATCTGCTTAACGCACCTAAACATAAAGACAAAGAAAGGTTAAAAATAAAAGGATGGAAAAGATATACCAGGCATATGTTAAACAAAAGAAGGTTCAGGTAGCTGTATTAATATCAGTCAAATTAGATTCTAAGGCCAAGATGATTATTATGATTTTTAAAGATTTATTAACATAATTAGAAAATACCCTGGAAGAGCAATTCTGAATAATACGTAACTAACAACATAGCTACAAAAGAGTTGTGAAAACATTGATAAGTTCAAGGGAAAATTAATAAATTCAACATCATAATAAGGACTTTTAAATAATAAATAATAGATCAGAAAGAAATAAAACTGGTAAGAATATTAAAATTTTGAACAACAAAGTTAATAACTGTAATCTTACGGACATATATAGAAACCTGCACCCAAAAGTTAGGAAAAAATGTATTATTTTCAAACAAACATGTAACAGTTATAACAATTGGCCTGTTACAAAATTAAAAGCAATCTTGACAAATGCTAAAAAACTGATAACAAATAGATCCACTCTCCAGTAAAAGAAAACTTTCTATAAACAGCCAAATAAGTAAACATAACACTATGAATACTAAAAGGCACACGTCTAAATAATTAATGGTCCACAGAAGAGTTCTAACTAAAGCTGGAAAATATTTAGTAAAATACTCTATGTCAAAACTTATGAAGAAAAGTAAAGCACAAATAAACAACATCAGGAATGATAAAAGGGCAAAACTACACATGTAACAGAGATTTTAAAACTAGAAAGAGTGCAAGCTGAACAACTTTATACCAATAAAATTGAAAACTCAGAGAAAATAGATAATTTTCATAGAAAAAAATATAACTTACCAAAACTGACTCAGGAAGAAATAGAAAACCAAAGAGACCTATAACCATTAAAAAATTTGAATCAATAGTATAAAATCTACCTGGAAAACAAACAAAATAAAACAGAAGAAAACAAAACCTCACCAAAGCAAAGGTGATTTAAAAGTGAGTTCTACCAATTATATAAAAAATAGAGGGCTTCCCTGGTGGCGCAGTGGTTGAGAGTCCACCTGCCGATGCAGGGGACACGGGTTCGTGCCCCAGTCCGGGAAGATCCCACATGCCACGGAGCGGCTAGGCCCATGAGCCATGGCCGCTGAGCCTGTGCGTCTGGAGCTTGTGCTCCGCAAGGGGAGAGGCCACAACAGTGAGAGGCCCGCATACCGCAAAAAAAAAAGGAACAGATAACCCCAGTATTATATAACTGTTCTAAACCCAAAATGGGTAAGGGCAGCGGATATGGCTCCCCTGTTTATTTTATAAGGCTAAAATAACCTAAATACAAAACAAGACAGATAAGAAAAATTTGAGAAGGAAAATTATACTGCAAGCTCAGATATGATCAATGTCAGGTATGAATCTCAGGTAACAATTCAATATAGAATTTTAGCATGGTCAATCTAGCAGTTTGTTCAACTATATCAGTATAACTTGACGATAAAGTTATGTTTATATCCAAAGAATGGATGATTTAACATTGGACGATCTATGTCATTCATCGTATTAACAGACTGAAGGAAAAACACCCTGGTATTATCTCAATGGATGCAGAAAAATCACTTGATTACACAGTATTAAAAACCATAACAAACTCTTGGTAATCAGAAATAGAAATCTCCTTAATCTGATGAAGAATATATACCAAAAGATTACAGCAAACATCATACTTAATTTGAAACTACAGAAAAAACACCAATAAAGTCAGGAACAAGGCAAAGAAGCTCCCAATTACTACACCTATCTAATATTGTGTTTAAGGTCACTGACTGCATGATGAGAAAAAAATATAGCAAAATAACGGTGTAAGGACTGGAAAGGACAAAACACAAGGCTGTGTCATTATTTGCAGATTATAAGATTGTCTATATAGAAAAATATACATATACACATAGAATCTACAAATTATTTTGAACTAATAGAAAAATTTAGTGAGCTTGCTAGTTTCAAGATGAATACGCAAAAATCAACTGTGGTCCTAAAGAAGAGCAACAAGCTATTAAAATGCAAATTTTTAAAAGTTATCCATTTATAATAGCCAAAAAAAAAAAAAATCCATGAAGTGTCTAGGAAAAAATCTAACAAATAAAGGTAATAGGTTTACCTTTACCTGAACATTATTATAAAACTTCATTAACAGACATAAGAGAAAACCTAAAACAATGGAGATACCATATTCACAGATGGGAAGACTTCATGTTATAGACAAAAATTTTCCCATAATTAATCTCTAAATTCAGTGCAGGTCTACAAGCTTGTATATGTGAAAGGGTGTTTGTATATGTCTGTATGTATGTATATAAACTAGTAATATAATCCTAACAATCATATGGAAAAACAAGTGGCCAAGAATAGCCAAAACAATTTTAGAGACAGAAAAGGAATGACAGCAGGACACCCTCTCACAGAAACCGACTTCTTACAAAGGTATAGTGATTAAGACGGTATAATTTTGACTCAGACGTGAGACCTAAAAAGCAAGTTGAAACTTAATTTGGAAAGTCACAAACTTTGGGAAAGGTTAAAATTGAAGCAACTGCTTCAATAATAATAAATGATGATCCACACAGAGTTATATAATCACAACATTTCAGAACACCGGAAATAAACAGAACATCCTAAAAGCTTCCAAATAAGGGGCGAAGGTTATAACAGAAGTACTGAGAATTAGGACGGCATCAGATGTCACAACAGTAAATTAGAACACAATGCAATGTCTTCTAAATTCTAAGAGAAAAATAAGTTCAAATCCATCATACCATGTCCAGTCTAGATAAATTATCAATCAAGTATGAGAGAAGAAATGAAGGCATTTTTCAGACATGCAAGATTATGAAATATTTACTTCCACTGGAACCTTTCTTAGGCAGCTACCACCAAATGAGATGAAAGACAGACATGGATCCAGGAAACAGAGGATCCATTACTAGAGAGCGACACGCAAATTCCATGATGATAAGGAAAGGTATGTCTAGGATGACAGTTCTCATCAGAGAACTGGAGATAGGAGATAGGCCTATCTCCAGTAGGCCTATAGGACAGTCTAGACTAGAATGAGAGTATGCACGCCTCCAGACAAAGGAGCCACTAAGTTTTTCACTGTGTCTAAGAGAGAAAGGAATTGCTCAATTTCTTAATGTGTGGTAGAGAGTCTGGGGATAAACTAGTGAGAATTATACAGAAAAACTAAGCAAAGTAAAGGGGTCACTTACTTCAGGGAGAACAAAGAGCTGTCCAAGAAAAGAAAGGTAATTAAAATAAATAATATGGCACAGCTATGAATAATATTTATATAATTATTAAAAAACTGAACAGGATTTAATGAAAGATTATGTGATAATTACAACACTGGGAAGATAAAGAGGAAGTGTAAGGGTTGGTTGAGACAGGTATAAAAGACCTGTATCCTCATCTTCCATGGTAGGAAATTAATAGATAATATCTAAAACTAAATAACAAGAGGCAGTAGCATGAATACAATAATAAAAAATACATAAGTAGAAGAAACAACGGAAGAAAGAGCTAAAAGATTTTTATGTGTCTGCTTGCAGAAAAAGACAGTTGGAGGTGGGAAAGAACCAGGACAAAGGAATGCTGTTTCTTCTCATGTCTTCCTAAAACATGTATACGTCACATAAAAAATAAAGTAGAAAGGAAAAGAAAAAAGAAGGTTCTTCATTATAATTTTCTAAATGGAGGACCAATATGCTATCATGTCCAGGAAAATTATTTGAGATCATTAATAAAAAATGAATGACTAGGAAGACATACTAGAATTTTAGGAATAAATCTGATCAGGGGCAACTCATATAGACAGAAACAGTACTCAATGCATTCTGGAATGCACAGGGACTTGGAGGACTGAACACCAGACTCCATAGGAGGAGCCCCAACTTTAAGGGGCTTATACCATGCAGGACTGAGGAAACACTACCTCTTCCCCTGGAATTCTTTCTCAGTGTAGCTCTCTCTTTTCTGGAATTGTGGACCACAACATTCTGATACCACAGCCTACCTGACTTTAATCTGTGTTTTCTCAACTTAGACCACCATGCTATTTCTCTCCCTCTCATGTCATACCTGGCACTATCCACTTCCCACTATATACTTCAAACACATGCAGTTATCTTAGAGCAGAACAATTACATACACCGGTCTTACGTTGTTTGTCTGACTACTGTCATATCTATTACTTCTACCTATGTCACAAGCCCCACATTACAATTTTATTTTCGCTTTTAATAGTCAGATACCTTTTATGTAAATTTTAAAAGAAAGATTAATATAATCTTTTTCCTTTATCCTGTAAATCTTATTTATCGTATCTGATATGCTTTATCATATAGCTAAGTATCCAAATGGTGTCATTTCCTTTGGTGTGAAGGACATTCTTTAGCATCTAGGCCTCTTTCATTTACCTGAAAATGTCTTTAATTCACCTTCATTTTTGAAGAATATTTTTGTTTGATATAGAATTCTTGATTTACAGACTTTTTTTTTTTCTTTCAGCACTTTAAAGATATCATTCCATGATTTCTGATGAGAGTTCAGTGGTTATTTTTACCCTTTTCTCACAGTATGTAAAGTGTTTTTTCTTCTAGCTGCTTTCGATTTTTTTTTCTTTAAGTTTCAGCAGTTTAACTGTGATGTAGCCAGGTGTGGTTCCGTTTATTACCTTGAGATATGCTAGGATTTTTTTTTTTTTTTTTTTTGCGGTACGTGGGCCTCTCGCTGTTGTGGCCTCTCCCATTGTGGAGCACAGGCTCCGGACGTGCAGGCGCAGCGGCCATGGCTCATAGACCTAGCCGCTCCGAGGCATGTGGGATCTTCCTGGACCGGGGCACGAACCCGTGTCCCCTGCATCGGCAGGTGGACTCTCAACCACTGCGCCACCAGGGAAGCCCTATGCTAGGATTTTATATCTGTGTTCTTCATCACATTTGGTAAGTTTGAGCCATTAATTCTTACAAATGTTTTCTGTTACTATCACACTTTTACTAGGATTCTAACTGTATGGATATCTGAGCCTATATTGATTTTGTTTCAATCTTTTCCTCTCTGTTCTTCAGACTGTTTAATCTCTATTAATCTGTCTTCAAATTCACTGGCTCTTTCTTCTCTCATTTCTAATCCACTCTTAACCTCCTCCTGTGAATTTTTTATTTCGATTACTATAATTTTCAAGTTCTAAAAGATCCGTTTGATTTATTTTTCTGCAGAGATTCCTCATCTGTGTAATCTTTAAGACTATTATCTTCCTTTGATTCTTTCAACATATATATGATAGTTTCATTAAGTCTCTGTCTGGCAACTCCAACGTCTGTGCTAGCCAGGTTTTTACTGACTACTTTTATTTTTCAATTCTGTATCACAATCACTTACCCTACCCTCTATTTTTGTTTGGTCTAGTGATTTTTGACTGAATGCTGGCCACTGTCAATAAAACATTGTGGACAGTATGAATTCTATTATCTTCCTCTGAAGAATATTAAATTCTCCTTTAAGCAGATAAAAAAATGCTAACTGATCTCCTTGAACATGGGCTGGCTTACACTTATACCCTTTAAAGGCAATTTATAGAAAACCTAAGATTCATCTCAACCCCTTTATTTGGAGGACCACTTTCAAACTCCGTTGATCTTATCAGGACTTGGTTTTAGGCTGTTAGATAGGCTTAGAGTAAGTCTTACATGTTACAAACATCTTAACTAGCCAATATTCCAATGTCCCCTAGTGCTGTGTCTCCTCCAGCGCTGCTTGATTTCGAGTAATCTGCTCGATTTTCAAATGGATAGCATCTACTCTTTGGTAATTCTCATATGTTCTTATACAGTTGTCCCTCCATATCTGCTGGTTCCACATTTGCAGATTCAACCAATCATGGATCAAAATTATTTTTTAAAAACTTTTCCAGAAAGTTCCCCAAAGCAAAACTTGAATCTGTCACACGCTGGCAACTATTTACATAGCATTTACATTGTATTTACAACTATTTATATAGCATTTACATTGTATTAGGTATTATAAGTAATCTAGAGATGATATAAAGTATACAGGAGGATGTGCATAGGTTATATGAAAATACTACATCATTTTATATCAGGGACTTACTTGAGCATCTGCAGATTTTACTATCCATGGCAGGGGGGCAGTCCTGGAACCAATCCCCCACAGATACCAAGGGACAACTGTACGACATATGTACAGACCAACCGTCATGAGATAGCCCTATATGGATATTTTAGGCCCTCTCTATGCACAACTCCCTCCTTTCCAATGGTAAGCCCTGCAGATTCCAGCTGCCTCAGCTAACCCAACTCTGATCTCCTCCTCCTCGGCTCTGTCAGACGGTTAAACTCTGCTTTAACTCTAGCTTTCTGCATCACAGTCAGCAAACTGTCCCAATCCTGGGAAATGGTGAGGCATACCTCATGAATTAACTTCTGTCAGAGATAACAGTCTTGTGTTGCCTGTTGTCCACTGCCTAAAAACTGTTGTTTCAAATCCAGTTTTACAGTTATTTATAGTGAAAGAACAATTTGGTATCAATTACTCCCTCCATCAATGGTTAGAGGCAGAAGTCATATAATCCTTTTAAAAAAAGTTATCTCCTTAGGATAAATTTTCAGAAGTCAAATTGCTGGTCCAGAATAATGTGACATTTTCGTGGCTTTTGCAATGTATTATACTAAATTACTCTCCAAAAAGTTTCTGCCAATTAAAATGATATATATTTGGATGTATGCTATACAACCAGGAAATTGAGGTAAATACTACAACAATAACAACAACAATAACAAACAGGGAAAACAATTGGGACATGTAAACTTTTAAGTAAGTGAGAGAACATAACGGAGGGGCCTAGGGTTAGCAGAACTAAAGTAAATGGTAACATAAAACTGAATCAGCCTAGAGGACTTTCTGATGAAAGCATTCACTTGTTGAACACTGTCCCTCAGGAAAACCAGACAACTAGTAAAGAAACAGAAAAGAAATGAAAGTGAAGAAGTCACATATTCGTTTTCCATGTGGGATTTATTTTCTTCACTCCTCCGGAACTGTGGAAATATCTCAAGTACAATAATAAACAGTTCAGCTAAAAAAGGAACAAACAAGAGTCTCATAAAAGGTATAGTGTATAGATCTTAAGATCATTAATATAAGCAGTTGAAAATGGTATATGACTTTTTAGACAAGCCCTATTATGAGTAAGTATGCCTAAGTGGAGGGAAGTAAAGCACAGAAAGACAAATGGATGGAAGGATGTTTGATAGATAATATAAATAGATGGCTTCTAAAACAGATAAAGAAAACAAGCAGTAAGGGAGATGTCTGTGGGTCAAACAGTTTAAGATTTATCTTTATTTACCGTTCCATCTTCCATCAGCTTCAGACATGAACCAAAATCTGCTAACCGAATATGTCCATTCATATCCATCAATATATTGTCAGGTTTGATGTCCCTGAAAAAAACAGACGCATGCAATTTTTAGTTGGGAAAAATAAACACAATCAGTTACTTGGTAAGATAACCATTTTGTCTGAAAATCTCAACTTCTTTTAAAATTAATACTCTAAGAACATATATTTCTTTAGACTATTTCTTTATGGGTTCAAATCCTAGCTCTGATTCATATTAAAACTTTTTTAAACACATGCAATTTCAGTGTTCTGGAGATAAAAAGTACTGTGGTAATTTTCACTGAGGTTAAATCTTACCATTCTTCCTTTAGATTTGCACAGATTCCAATGTGGCCATGGTAGGCCTACTTTCTGCATACAGAGAAGAGCCATAATTACTTGATACCCACAAAACATACTACCTTCTAGCCCATGAAACTGAACAGGGAAAATATACTTCCTAGACCCTGAACATAAATGTAAATAAATACATTTTCAATTACTGCAGGTCATGACAACACAAAAAGAATTGCTTCACAAAGCTGATTCGGAAAATGATTGAAACTACTTAATAGTGATCTATATTATTATATAAAGTTATTTACAGATGTTAAGTCAAAGGCTTGTAAGATATCCAAATCTAACTAATAACAAACTAAATCATGCCAGTTTTTGTGTTTGTTTTTACATTTGAATAATAAAAAGTGTTGCAAACCTTTGTGGCAGCTAACCCACTAAAAAGGCAGAGTTCAATAGTTCTGACAGACTATAGCCTTCAAAGCCTAAAATATTTCCTATCTGGCCCTTTATAGAAAAAGTTTGCTGACCCCTATTACAGATGATAGATGACTGCTTAATACAGACAGGCAGATAGACAGACTGAAAACAGCAGCCTGCATAGGAATTGTCTTCATAGTCCTCCATATTTGAATTTATAACCTCAACTCTCAGAAATGCTATATTAAGAAAAGATTTTTCTCTTGTTCAGAAACATCAAAGAAGTACACTTTAGTGCTGGAAGGAACCTTAGAAATTACCTAGACCATTTTTAGATAAGGGGAAAACTGTATTTTATTCTTTATTTTTTTAAATATTAAACTGCATAGTGATTATACATAACTGCTACTGGTAGAATTCTCAGATTTTAAAGGAGACTAAAGGAATTACAAAGACAGGATTTATAAACATCAGTAATATTTTTGTCTATGTAAAAACCAGGAAATATTAAAACTTAAGAGAAATAAATTGTATTTATACACTTGTAACAATTAATAAAATGTAAAATATTTAACAAGACATTATAGATAATACTGCCACTCCCCAAGTATCTCATTACCCTTCCTGATACCACCCCCTTCCTCCACTCCCCAGAGGTTAGCAACCACAATCCTGAATTTGGTGTTTACTATATCATGCATATTTTATATTATTAGTACATATATATGTAACCATAAGACTATATATTTTTCTGAATGTCTTTAAACTTTATAATTGATACCAAACTGTGTGTAGCCTTTTGCAACTTGGTTTTATTCTAATGTTATGTTTCTAAAATTTATCCATGTTGACACATATTGTCCTAGTTCATTAATTTAAATGCTATATGGAATATTTTCACAGATCCAATTTATCTATCAATGCTCCTGATTATGGAATTTAGATTGTTTCCAACAATTTTAGATTGTTTTAGATTTTTATTTTGCTATTACACAAAATTCCGAAATGAATATTTTTACAAATACCTCCTTGTACTCATATGGGAACATTTCCCTAGGCTATCTAGCAGTGGAATTGCTATGATAAAAGACATGTACATCTTCAACTTTACTAGCAGGATTACTACTAAGGTTAAGACTCTTTTTTACATTATCAATGGTCATCTTAGATTCCTCTTCGGTAAAATGCCAGTTAAAATCCCGTGCCATTTTTTTATACTGTGTGTGTGCTGTTTGTTTTTGGTTAATCTTCAGGAATTTCATTTCCTCAGATTTAAGTACATGTGTTACAAATCTCTTCTCTCCGCATGTGGGCTTGTTTTTCCACGTTGTTTATAGTGTCTTTCTTACTCGTAAAAACATTGTTTAATGCTAATATAGTCTTATAATTTATAAGTTGTATTTTTTGTCTTTTTTCACTTTTTTCAGCTTTACTGAGGTATAATTGACAAATAAAATTGTAATATATTTAAAGTACAACATGATGATTAATCTGATGTACATCACATTGTGAAAGGATCCCCACCACTGAGTTAACATATACATTATCTCATCTCACATATTTACTTTTTTTTTTTTTTGGTGTGAACACTTCCATTCTACTCTCTTAGCAATACAATATTATCAACTATAATAACCATGCTATACATTAGCTCCTCAGACCTTATTCATCTTATAACCTAAAGTTTGTACTCTTTGACCAACTTCTCCCTATTTCCCATACCCCCAGCTCCTGTCAACCATCATTCTACTCTCAAAATTTGCATTTTTTGTCCTAAGAAATCTCCCTTATCCTCTCCTTCCAGGGCTCATAAGGATAGTGTCCTATATTTTCTTTTAAAAGTTTTAAAGTTTTACTTTTCAAGTCTTTAATCTCCCTGGAATTAATTTTTCTGGGTAGTGTAAGATAAAGGCCACACTATATTTCTTTCTGTCCCAATACCATTTATTGAATGACATCCTTTCACTACTGATTTCTAATAGCACCTCGGTCAGAAATCAAGTGGATCTGTTTCAGGACTTCCATGCAATTTTAATCAAAAATCTTTGGAACGAAAGGGAGCCTATTAACAATGACCAGGACAATAGGCATGAACTGGAACTGTCACAGGCAAACAGAGGTATGCTCACCCATCTATACCTAGACTACTGTCTTAATTATGAGAGCTCTATAATGACCTCTCTATACCAGTAGACCATGTTTTAAATTGCCATGGCTCTTCCAGATAAATGCTAGAATTAGCTTAATATGTTCCATAAAACATACTGAGATTTTGATGGGAATCACAATGACTTCACAGATTAATCTGAAGAGAAATTATATCTTTGCAATATGACTCTTCCCATCCATGTATCAAGTTAATTAACATTATAGACACATATCTTAATTAATGTATATAAATACCTTATATATTAGTTATGAGTCTTCCTTTATGTCCTTCAATAATATTGAATATTTTTCCACAGAGAGCTTACACATCTTTTGCTATTGATAGTCTTGGATACCTTAGAGTTTTGTTGCTATTGTGAATAGGATTTTCTTCATAGAAGCATTCTCATTTTGCTTCCAGTTTTCATGGGAATGTTTCTCATATTTCACCATTAAGTGTGATCTTTGGTTTATATTTCCAGTAGAAACTCAATATTAGGAGAATTACCTTCTCCTCCCAAATTGCTAAAAGTATCAGGAGTGGATATTCAATTTTGTTGTCATTTTTGGTGTTGAGTTTATTTTCCTCTTTTAACCTATTAATACAGTGTGTTACTCTAATAGATTTTCTAATGTTGAAACTCCCTTGCATCCTGGAATAAAACCTACATGGCCATACTTTTTTTTTTAATGTGCCATCTATCACTGAATCTAAAACTCCACTGACTGTAAAGATGCACCATTATGGCATGTGCCACTAAAAGAGAGAATAAATTGACTACTATAATTTTAGAAGCCATTTATTTAAAAATTACAGAGATATTAAATTGAAAAATACGTTTGTCTTAGCACTCATAATATATACACTGCTGAATTTGATTTTTTTTTTTTTTTTCGTCACGCAGGCCTCTCACTGCTGTGGCCTCTCCCGCTGCGGAGCAGAGGCTCCAGACGCACAGGCCCAGCGGCCATGGCCCACGGGCCCAGCCGCTCCGCGGCATGTGGGATCCTCCCGGACCGGGGCACGAACCCGTGTCCCCTGCATCGGCAGGTGGACTCTCAACCACTGCGCCACCAGGGAAGCCCCTGAATTTGATTTTTTAAAACTTTTATTTTTAGGGACTCTCCTGGTGGTCCAGTGGTAAAGAATCCGCCTTCCAGTGCAGGGGATGAGGGTTCGATCCCTGGTTGGGGAACTAAGATCCCACATGCCACGGGGCAACTTAGCCCACGCGCCACAACTACTGAACCTACGCACCTCAACTAGAGAGCCCGCGTGTTGCAAACTACAAAGCCCACACGCTCTGAAGTACGCGCACCACAACTAGAGAGAGAAAAACCCGCATGTCACAACTAGAGAGAAGCCCACGCGCCACAACGAAAGATCCCGCGTGCTGCAGTGAAGATCCCATGTGCCGCAACTAAGACCAGATGCAGCCTAAAATAATTAATTAAAAGTTATTTTTAAAACTTTTATTTTTATACTCATAAGTGATATTGTGCTATGTAACATTCTCTTCTTGTACTACCCTTGTCCAATTTTGTTGTTAAGGTTTTACTATCTTCATAAAGTGAGATAAATGGCTTATCAAAATTTCAAAAGAAATTTATACAGAATTCAATTATTCCTTTCCTTTTTTTGGCCGTACCACGCGGCATTCGGGATCTTAGTTCCCTGGCCAGGGATCAAACCCGTGCCCTCTGCAGTGGAAGCACGGATTCTTAACCACTGGACCACCAGGGAAGTCCCCAATTATTCCTTTCTTAAAAATAAAAGAGAACTCATCTATAAAGCCACGTGGGTAAAAGGCTGTTCATAGGAGCTATATTCGTAACAGTTCAAAACTGGAAAAAACTCAAATGACCATCAGCAGGTGGGTGGATAAACTGTCACATATTTACACAGTGGAAGACTACTCTAGCAATAAGGAAAGATCTGTTGATACTATATCAAATTGGATGAATCTCAAAAACTTTATGTTGATCAAAAGACATCAGACAAAAAAAATATATGACGTATGATTCCATTTATAAGAAGTTCTAGAACAGGTAAAACTAAGCTATGGTGATAGAAAGCAAAACAACTGGTGATGGAGAGATAGAAGATGCTAACTGGAAATGAGCACAAGGAAACTTTTAGAGTGATGGAAACATTCTACATCTTGATTTGGGATTGTGGTTACACAATAGTTATAGCCATTTATATTTTCTAATATACATTTCATACACATTTTCAAATTTATTGGAATACAGTTGTTCATTGTATTCTATTGTATTCTATTATTATTTGTTTAATCTACGATATATAGTTATATTCCTAATATTATTCCTTTGTATCTTTTTTTTTTTTTTTCTTCTATTTTTTTTTTTTTCTTCTATTTTTTTTTGACAATGTCAAAAATCATCACTGCCCATTTAACACTTGTGGACTTTATCATATGTATTTCAATTTATAAAAATAAAAGGGGTGAAGACAAGAAGTACCTTTAAAAAATAGAAGACTGCAGTCTTGTGGAGGGAGAACTTTCCATTACAGATTCAGTTTTTTTTGTGGTACGCAGGCCTGTCACTGTTGTGGCCTCTCCCGTTGTGGAGCACAGGCTCCAGACGCGCAGGCTCAGTGGCCATGGATCACGGGCCCAGCTGCTTCGCAGCATGTGGGATCTTCCCGGACCGGGGCACGAACCCGCGTCCCCTGCATCAGCAGGCGGACTCTCAACCACTGTGCCACCAGGGAAGCCCTGTATCTTTTCTTGTATCTTGATAAAAAATAACACCTAATGCTTATTTAGTACCTTCTAATTTCCATGCAGTGTTCTAAATACTTTATGTGCTTTACTTATTTAATGTTCACAACAATACCGCAAGGCAGGTACAATTATTTTCCCCCTTTAGAGATGAGGAAGCTAAGCCACACAGTTAATGCTCAAGGTCACATAGTGATTGGAATCAGAATTTAAACTCAGGCAGTCTGGCTCCAGAAACCATACTCTTTGCTATGATCATTACTGCATATGATTCAATGTTTAATCCATTTGGAATTCTTCCTGGTACACCTTGGAAGGTATGATCCAATTTTATTTTTCCCACACACCATTCATTGAACCTATTTAAGACGCAACCTTCACCAGATGTTAACACTTGTAAGTTTTTGGATCTACTATAAGACTTTCAATTCAGTTCCATTAGTCTGTCTTTACACACAGTGGTAATATACTTTTAATTATTAAATACAGATATTTTAATATCTGGTAGGGCTTGTCTTCCTCACTGTATATTTATGTTAATATGCTATATATTTCTTAATAAATATATCCCTAAGTAGTCCATATTTTTAGATACCATACCTAGAGTCTTTTCTTCTACTATATCTCTTCATAATTATTGTTCCTTGCTACATTATAAATTCCACAAAGATAGGAATTTTGTTCTCTACTAGATTCCCAGCACGTGGAAAAGAGCCTGACACATAGTAGTATGCAATAAATATTTACGCAATTAATTAGACAACAAAAGCTCTTGATATCCTTCTTGAACTTTCTTGCCATTTGTAAGTAGTTTTTAGGTTAATTCTCTTTGATTTTCCAGGTATAAAATAATATCATCTATGAATATCATCTATAAATGTTACTATTCTTACACTTTTAATTTTTTTCTTTTGCCTTACTGGCTAGTATTTCTACTACAATGTAAAATAATATTGGTGACAATGAACATCTTTGTCTTGTTTTGACTTTAGTAAGTTACCTATTTAGCATGATGCTGACTTTTGAGGTATAAGATACAGGCACATACAGCACGTTAAGGAAGCATCTACCTATTCTTATTTTATTAAAAAAAAGTATTTACTAAATTCAACAACTCTTCTTGATTAAAAAAAATAATAATTCTAAAATGCATATATTATATGTCTAAAATTTATAAATCAAGAAATAATAGGCTTAGATATCAGGACATTAGAGATATGGGGTTAAAAAGCAACAACAAGAAAAACAGCATAAAGAAGTTGAATGTGGCTGCCACTGGGGCAGCGGGCATAAGAGGTATTACAGAGGGACTAATTTCAATATAATCTTTTTGATACTACTTGAGTTTTATTTTAACTATATGCAGTATTATTTGATTTAAATTAATTAAAAACCAAAATACAGGGGACTTCCCTGGTGGTCCAGTTGTTAAGACTTCACCTTCCAATGCATGGGGTGTGGGTTCAATCCCTGGTCGGGTAGCTAAGATCCCATGTGCCTCGCAGCCAAAAAACCAAAACATAAAACAGAAGCAATATTGTAACAAATTCAATAAAGACTTTAAAAGAAAAGGTCCACCTCAAAAAAAACTTTAAAAAACCCCAAAATACATGGATATAATATCTGAGTCATTTAATTCAAGAATATGAAAATGTTTTGCCTAAGCCACTATGATCATCTGCAGTCAGCAATATTTTTCAGTGAAAACAGTTAACGGGTATCAAGATCATAGATAGATATGATAATGTTATAAAGATAGTACAAATTGGTCTCTGCTCGTCCAACAGGGAATACAATTACACATTTCATGTAATACGTTGCCTAATGATTCATTCCACATACCTAGTGTATTCCATGGCTGAAAAAGAAGTCTCTCTGTTCCTAAAATGGTATCTATTTGATTTGATGGAAACTCTCCTAATCTTCTGAATTAATAAAACCTCAGGAGTATATGAACTATGAACTATTCCCTAATCACCTGTTAGGTTTGAAAATATGTTTTATTTTTTTTGGTGGGGGGGAGACAAAGTATAATGCAGATATGAGGTAGAACTTAAAGAATTCATAAGAAAGAAACAATGACTTTTCTATCTAGCTGATATTAAGTATGACCTACACTACCCGGCATAAGGAAGGCCTAAAACGTATGTAAGCCCACACACTTAACCACCTCAAACAAAGGAAAACATGTCCCTTCCTCCTTTTTCAACCAAAGACTACAGATTGATCTTCTGTGGTTTCCTTTCTCCTTTAAGATTGTCTACCATTTTCATCTAAATCTAATCTAAAAATGTCTGGGAGAAAGTATACAAAATATGATCTGAATTGGGCCTAACATATACAGAAATAGGCCTGGTTCTTTTTGCACTTTAGGATTTTGAAGTGTAGGCGAAGCGAAACAGAAGCTGCAGATTCAACTCCCCACAAATGTCAGGGGAGGTGTGGATACATCTGCTGACCAATATCCGTCATATGAGTCACAAATGCTCTTAACTACTTCATAAGAATGTTCTCACTGGAGCAGAGGAATAGAAAGAGATCCCAAGTGTAAAATGATAGAAAGATGGTTACACTTACATAACTGACAGGACCCTCAAACCCAAGAGGTTCTTTTCTCTCATCTAGAAGAGCCAGGATCAAAGAAAAGCAGGTGAACACCTATCTATTCTCTCTACAAATAATTTGATAATTGAACCATGATTTTGGCATCTTGAAGGCTACGTACAGAAGAAAAGGTTTAACAATCTGTAAGTAACAAAACCCTTTCAAGTAAAGTCATAGTTATAAAGTTATCTATCATTATTATATAGGCCCAAGAAAATGCAAGTCTTTATTCTTACATTACCACTGAAATGTATCATCAAATTTTAAAAGAAATTTGAGTGCTTAAAAGAAGTTCTTAAAAAATTTTTTGGCTTTCCCATTCCCATTCATATGCAGAAAATATTCTCTTTAAGATGACAAATAACCTTTTAATTGCCAAATCCAGCAGAACCTTTTCAGTTTGAATCCTATAATGATTTCTCTGTGACATCTGACAATGCTGATTATTCTCCCAACTCCACCATTTTCTCCTCTATTTTCTCAACTAAGACCAATTCTTCTCAGTCTTCTTTCCTGATTCCTCTTTTTCCAAAGTCATACTTCCCATTCCCCTAAAGCTGTCCTTCCCTAAGACTCAGTTCTCAGCTGCTTTAAAGTTACAGAGAGCCTCTTCCCCAAAAGGCTTGTCCTTCTTGGGCAACCTATATCCACTGAATAATTTACAGGGAACTATAAAGACTCAGCCAACTTAACTAAATGAGTAACAATTCTGATGGGCTATAGACTTTCCAGAACTCCTAGTGGGACTGGCTGAGGCTTTGGCCTGCAGTGCAAACTGACTTCTCCCTCTGCCTAACCCTGCTTCCTCCAGCTCCCCTCCCAAAGGTGTTAATCCTTAGTACATCTTGCATTATACATACATTCCGTCTCAGTCCCTGTTTCTGGAAAATACAATGTGTTGCATGGCAATGGATAAATGGAACAATGGGCTGGCAAATTCCATTTTCTGACGTAAGAAGCAAAATAACATCTGGTATTCTGAACCACTCTGAGTCAGTGACATCTTGCAAATAAGGTGGCAGCCAGCCAACCAGATACCAAGTATTGTCAATAAAGGAAGTGAAAGGGAAATTCAGGCAAAACATTAGTTCCAACCTTGACAATCCATGAAAACTAAGAAAGAGACAGAAATGTTTAGAAGAGATAAAAATCTCTACATTATCACTGTAAAAAAGTATTATTCAAGTTTCTTCCTAATTTGAATATGAATTGTACCACTTATCATGAATTAAAGTTTCTGTAATCTGCAGTTTTCCTTGTCCCCAAGGAAAAGCATTATTCTACTTAAAAGGAACATCTGACTTAAAACATTTGACTTAAAAGGAACAACATTATTTAAAACTCTAAGTCAAAATTAATATTTATAATGATACATATTTTTATTTGTAACATTAAGAATAAAAAAGCATCCCAAAACAATGACCACACTGAAAGGGCAATATTCTATAGGTCATTTTTACTTTAATACTTCAGGAGAATATCAGTACCAGAGCATGATTATTATAATTATTATTCCTATAATAGTAAAATGTGGATATAATAACATTAGTTAACCTTCAAAGCAGTAGTTTTCAACTCTGGCTAGACAACAAAATCAACTATAGAGGTTATTTAACTATATGTACCTCAGCCCCAGTCCAGACACCACAAATCAGAATACCGCATAGGGATTGGTTACTGAGAATACTAATTTAGGACACGTATCTCTCCTTCCATCAAGCTCATGTCAATGCCTCCGATTTGGTTCCTTTTCATCATTTACACAGGTTGGGGGAGTAGGCTCTCACAATGGAATGCTTTTATTTTCTGGTCTTCCTACTCCTCCTCTTTATATACCCATACAGAAGAAAATCAGCATATGGTATTATAATATTACAACTAAAATGTTTATTGAAAGTGTATATTAGGGCTCCCCTGGTGGCGCAGTGTTGAGTCCGCCTGCCGATGCAGGGGATACGGGTTCATGCCCCGGTCTGGAAAGATCCCATAGGCCGCGGAGCGGCTGGGGGAGAGGCCGCGACAGTGAGAGGCCCGCGTACCGCCCCAAAAAAAAGTGTATCTTAATTTTGTCAAATACATATTATATCAGTAATAAAGAAAAGAAAACCCACACTGGTAAAATTATGTCACAAACTGCCTTTCTGTTAGTCATACATTTGAATTTTTAATAGGAACATTAATTTGAAGTTCATCTTACAATTTAAAAAAGTTATTCATAACATTCTGTCAATAAACTTTTCTCAAACTTCTTTCCCAACAGTGGCTGCCCAAATCCTGATCTTTTACATATCCTTCAAAAAACCATCTAGATACAATCCACAAGAGGAAACAAGTAAAACTGACAACCCACACCTACAGTGTAGCTCAAAGAAAGTCTACCACAAAATTAAAACCATTTCTAATTATAGAAATAAATATTCAAATCCAGCAGATCAAACTCTAGAGTGCATGTGGAAAGGAAGACCTGGGAAAGAGACTATGGGAAAAAGAAGAAAAGAGCAGGGAGTCCAGGGATGATAAAATGTAGACTAAACTACTACCCACTGTCACTGAAAGAAGAAGCCCTATTACGAGTGGGGTAAGATGTAACAATGGGGGAAACTGGGTAAAGGGTACATGAGATCTTTTTGTACTGTCTGCAATTTCCTGTGAATTTAAAATGATTTCAAAATAAAAAGTTTCTTTTTTTTAAAGCCCGCCCCAAAAAATTACCTTGAGAAAATTTATGGGCTTATTATCTTATGTTTCTCATTGTCTTGTTATACATTAACATAATCTCTTTAACACATATTTATACTTACTTAATATAACACTAAAGAGAAAAACCTTCTAAAACTGTGTACCAGTCAATAGTATCTGATTTTCATCAGTGGACCGCCTATGATCTTGTCCTTGTCAGCCCAGTCGTTTCTCACATTCCCTTTTGCCCATCTTTGCCTCCGCTCCTCTGGATAAATCCCAGCTGGCCTAAATTGCAAGAATAATTGCCTTCTCTTCTGAGAACCACCTTTGACACTACAGGCACACCTCAGAAATACTGCAGGCTAGGTTCCGGACCACTTCAATAAAGCTGATATCACAATAAAGGAAGTCACATGAATTTTTCTGGTTTCCCAGTGCATATAAAAGTCTGGTGAGTGCGCAATAGCATTACATCTAAAAAAAACAATGTACACAGTTGAATTTAAAAATGCTTTACTACTTAAAAATGCTAACCATTATCTTACAATGCAAGGTTGCCATAACCTTCAATTTGTAAAGAGCTCAGTATCTGTGATGTGTAATAAAGCAAAGCACAATAAAACAAGGTGTCGATCCCTATATTCCCTCCACCAGACCTATCTTGCTAAAGCTCTATAAAAACTGCCTTTCTTTCCTAAGGTAATGTCTAAGTCAGCTTGGGCTACCACGACAAATACCATAAACTGGGTGGCTTAAACAACAGAAATTTATTTTCTCACAGTGCTAGAGGCTGGGAAGTCCAAGATCAAGGTCCAGCAGGGTTTGGCTTGTAGTTTTCACATGGCCTTTCCTTGGTGTGTTCACAGAGAGAGAGAGAGAGAGGGAGAGGGAGAAGGAGAGAGGGAGGGAGGGGGAGAGGGGGAGGGGGGGAGAGAGAGAGAGAGAGAAAGAGAGAGAGAGAGAGAGAGAGGGAGGGAGGGAGGGAGGGAGGGAGAGAGAGCCAGTGCTCTCTGCTATCTCCTTTTATATGGGCACTAATAATCCCATCATGAGGACCCTATCATAATGACATCATCTAACCTAATTACTTCCTAAAGGCACACTGGGGATTAAGAGCTTCAACATATGAACTGGGGGGTGGGGGGAAGACACATATCCTCATTCCATAGCAAGTAGAATATTCCTTGAAACTTCCTCATGTACTAGCACTCTGAATAAAGGCTTACGTATGCTTAGCACTTATCTGATTTTCTTCTACAGTTTCTATTAATTAATTAATCAACTAACAATTGAATACTATGTACCACAGATTGTACTTGGTGCTAGGGTTATCAAATATATATCTGAGATTAACCAAGGCATTTCTACTGCTAAAATTAAATAATGAGAAATAGGGGGAAAATAGTTAGTTAATGGGTAAAACTTATCTATTTTAAAATACCATATAATTATATAAGAAATGCTAATGAATAATCATGAATAGCTTAATAGATTTTTCTTTTCAATAAATATATGACTTGATACTGTGATTTTTATATTATATATACACAATACAGTCATATTCATTGATAACAGTGGTTCCTTCAACATTTCATGGTGTTCCACAAAGTTCATTTAACACCTATCAGAACTCTGCATTGGTTTTAGATACCATGAAGCAGAAGTGAGACCATGTGAACCAAAACCCAGCATGTTCTGTTTCATAATGAAATCAGCCACCAACTTGCAAGAAAATGATTAGACATACTTTGGATTCTTCTGAAGGTTCTTCAAATCATTCTCAAACTGACGGTACTACCATAACAATATGAAATTACTTTAAAATGTATTTATACACTGTTATGTTATGTAGGCACTTCTGTCTTCATTGGAATCTATCTGTTTCAAAATTTATACTTATTCCCTTGACTTTTTTGATAAATACAATACCATATTGTAAAAGTTAACACAACTCTTGAAACAAGTAATTAAAGCACATAATCATTAATGAGTCACAGACTTTTCTGGATCAGCAAGTAAAACAACTAGCTGCCACATACTAAAGAGATACTCAAAATGAAAAGAATAAAAACAAGATGAAAGAAATTCACAGGAATATGGCTACTAAAGCCTGGTATACTTGTATTTTACGTGCAAAGTAAATTTCAAGGCGAAAAAGAAAAGCACCCTTAGTGATGAGAAGGACCTCTAAATCACGACTAAAAGAAAATTATTTCACCAGTAATATATAACAAGTAAATTTGTAATACTTCACTTCCCTAAGGAAAAAGGAAGTGAGGAAGGACGCCGTTATGACTATATAGCTCTTCCCTTCTCGCCTCACCTCCCTACCAGATGCAGAGTCCCAGAACCAGGGCTCCAGCTGTAGGTGCCAGAAGCAAGGATAATTCCCAAGAATAATTTCTAGCCTTTAAAGCTTAATGTCAGTACTCCTAAGGGCCTGATAGGGTGAGTCGTGCCATCAATCCATCTAGTAAAACCAAGGCTGGCAGGGAATACTGCTGGATTGCGTGGTGGTTGAGATAGCCCACCATTTCTGTATCTACACAACCCTACACTGCATCAATGCACTGGGACGGAGGCACTTGCTAGACTAGTAGTGCTGCTGTCAATTTGGACCAGCACAGTGGTCAAACCTGACATTCTTTCCAAAGGACCAAAAGTTTGGGCAAAACTAAGTGACAGAGAGAAGGAAAAGTAACAGCTAAGGATAAAAGAATGAATAAATGGGTTATGCAATAAGGGAAATCCAGTATTATTATATTGATGCTCTGTGAGAGGCTCAGAGCAAGATATGATATTGTCTTGGGAGATTGGGATTGACAATATATACACTAATATGTATAAAACGGATAACTAATAAGAACCTGCTGTATAAAAAAATAAATAAAACAAAATTCAGAACAGATATGATATTGTCTCTTAGCTCAACTACACCAAATACCAGAATGCGTGAAGACATATGCTACTGAAACAACTTCCTGCTTTTGGAACCTGGCATGATCAAAGGGAATTCTGCGAACCTGAGTGGCATCACTCTGGGAGACAATTTAGTCATATGAAATGATGATGGACTAGATGGTTGATGAGTCGGTGGGACACTGGTAATATGCCAGCATCTTTTTTTTTTTTAATTTTATTTATTTATTTATTTATTTTTGGCTGTGTCGGGTCTTTGTTTCTGTGCGAGGGCTTTCTCTAGTTGTGGCAAGCGGGGGCCACTATTCATCGCGGTGCGCGGGCCTCTCACTGTCACGGCCTCTCTCATTGTGGAGCGCAAGCTCCAGACGCGCAGGCTCAGTAGTTGGGGCTCACGGGCCTAGTTGCTCTGCGGCATGTGGGATCTTCCCAGACCAGGGCTCGAACCCGTGTCCCCTGCATTGACAGGCGGATTCTCAACCACTGCGCCACCAGGGAAGCCCATGCCAGCATCTTTTGACTCACCATACTGCCATATGGTGTTAACACTGGCCTTGCTGATAAGATTCAACCACATTATGTAAACAGGGCTTTTGATAAGACTGATATTAATAATTAAATGTATTGGGAGATTTAAAGCCTCCTCAGGATTTAAGAAAATACTCAGCCGGAGGAAGAACTAGATTTCGTTAACCATCAGCTAGCTTCTATGCTAAACAGTTCTGCACAAGTTTATCATATGGTACAAATAACAATAGATCAAAGGGGAAAAACAAGTAATTAAAATAGTAGTACAAAAATATGAGAATGTATGTAATGGCCTTATAAGATGAATTAGTGGTTTCTTTAAATTTATCCCTACCCAACACTGGGCTCCTCCAAATGACAGACATACTCACTATGACACTATTGCTGTGTCCATCATATAAATGCTACGCTAAATTTAATACCCCCAAAAAATTATCATTTTGTTGTAAGAGAGCCTTGGCTGAAGGCCAGGAAGTGGCCTGTACAGTGAGGAACTAATCTTACCCAATGAGAGGTCTGGCCTTTGCTGCAGCTACTGGGAGGTGATCTCTAGGTTCTTGGAATATCATGCCTAACAGGAGTATCTTTGTCTGGGGCCTTCAGACACCAAACAGATTAAGAATGTAATTTATGATGGATATAATTTATTTGGGCCATGTAGTATCAGTTTTATCTGACATATTCCATAGCAAGGGATGGAAACTAAAGGGATCATCCCAACCTCAGGGAAGGGCTGGAGACTAAAGATCAGTCCTGCAGGCAGTATGTGACTGAGCAACCCCCAAAACTCTGGAAACCAAATGCTCAGGTGAGTTTCCTCGGTTGGCAATACTCCATTCGTACTGTCTCATGGATGCCGGGAAAGTAATGCTGCCCTAATTTCACAAGGAGAACAGGAGAGAAGCTCTGGGTTTCGTACTTCTCCTGAAATCTGCCTTGGGCACATCTTCTCTCAGCTGATTTTAATCTGTACCCTTTCCATGTAATAAACTGTAACTGTAAGTAGAACAGCTTTCAGTGAGTCCTGCTGAGTCCTTCTCACAAATTATTAAAACTAAAAGTGGTTTTGGGGACACCCCGAACCTGGAATTGGTGCCAGAAGTAAGGGTAGTCTTTTGAGACTGTTCCTTTTAACTGTGAAGTTGGCCCAAATTCCTTGCAGTTACTGAAATGCCAAATGCACTGTAATATGATGACTATCTTTATATAAAATGATCCCTGTAATGGCGCACATCCCAACTTCACCTACAACTCTAGTTTGACAATTTCTAACTATAAAATTATCTATTCTTTAGTAATTTCAAGATATTATACAAATACCTCCTCCATTAGCAGCATCAAAAATTCTAGTTTTCAAATGAGACTCAGGACTGTGGGGGACTGAAAGGAGTTTTATCTTAGCGTCAGGCTTCAAAGTTTTTCTATCTCATTGTAAAAGTGTAATGATTTTACATATACCAAGAGAATAACAGACAAATCATACCACAAATCCAAGCTTAAAGAGACGAAATCCGCCTGAAGCCCTTGTGGAGGCTGAGCGCATACCTATCCTTCATAAAATCTTATGGGATAAGGGATAAAAAACTCTTTAGAATTGAATTCTGTGTTATTTCCCTCAACAACTTCTATTAAAATAGGTTTGATCCATTTCCTGTAATGCATCAGTACACTTTACCCAAGAGTTAGCCATATTATATAAAACAGTACTAACATTAAGTAGATGAGGTTAATAAAAACTGTAATTATAGATCCCGAATATTGAATAAATTCCATGGGGAAAAAGTACGAGTTATGAGGAAATCCATGAATAACAAGTGAATTATTTTTTGCCTTTTATTTTTGGACTAGGGTAAGGAGAGAATACCTCAAAAAAAATACTTTCCATCCTAAGAATTTATTTAAGCCAGTACTTAATGTTTAAAACAAACACAGCAAAGCACACATACTCCATTACGTTCCACAAAACCGACCTAATTTGCCTTCAGAGACAGATTCTATCCAACAAAAAGTTAGTGTGCCTGAGACCTTAGGATCCTCGTCTGATCTGAAATGGCGAGCATTTTTATATGAATAAGCTATACCAAGCAAAACAAGTAAAGGTAAGCATGAAAAATATGAAAACATAATGACAACTGCTGCTCATTAGTTATTTTTTCCTGGTTTAGGTTCTTTACTTTTAATTGCAAGTTCTATCTCATGTTTCTTTACTTGTACCTATATTTTGCCAGTGTTTTATTGTATGAATTTTAAACTACCTAAATCCATTATGGAATAAGGTGAGAAAGAAAGGAATAAATTAAATGACTAGATACATAACTACACTATGAGGAAATACAATCCAGTGGGCGCTACACAATAACTGATGTAACTCTTTTTTAAGCCTATGTGTAGTCTAAATACTAGATGCAACAGTAACTCTTCCTAAAATATGACTTGACAATGGGAATGCTATGTTGCAGCAACCTATTAACCCGTAACCCAGTAAGAAGACCTTGAAAAAAACACAAGGTTCTAGAGGAAGAAAACCTCCAGAGATACATAATAAAATATATCCACTGAATACATTAGACGAAAACATCAGTCTCTGCCTCCAGAAGCTTAAAAACTAGTGGAAAATATGAGGCAAATATAAAAATAAATAAGTAATTTGATAATGTACACTATCCTATACCTTAACGAAGCATGTAACAAATTACAAAGTGATCATTCATTACACATATTCTGTATATTAGTTCTTGCATATATATATTTGTTTACATTAGTTCATCTGTACCATCCTTAGGAATGTGATGTGCCTTGAGCGGGTCCATATCCCATAATTGGGTTGAGTATAGTGGACCCTTTAGATATGAAAACTCATGTCTTTTAGCTCTATAGATGCTTTCAAGACTACTTCATTATCCTTTCTATTAATTGATTATAAGGTGCTAAGTGTGATTTTCTTTGAATTTATATTGTTTTGGTGCTGCAATTGTTGATTCTATAAATTCACATATTTCTCCAAAGTTGAGAAGTTTAGGGCTGTTCCTAAACTTCTGTTCCCTCCCTGCTCTCTTTCTGGGACTCCAATTATATATATGATAGATCTTTTTATTCACCTTTATTTTTTCAATCTTTTCATCTCTGTTCTTCATAGGATACTTCTGCTGATCTATATTCAATTTCACTGACTTTTTCCTATAAACCTCCTTTTGATACTGAAACCACTCAGTGAATTTTTATTAGAGATACTGTATTTTTCTGCTCTGAAATTCCCATTGGTTTTTTTATATTATCTATTTCATTGCAGAGATTTTCCATTATTCAGTCATTTCAAACGTGTTTTCCTTTACTTTGTAGAGTATATTTAAAATAAGTCCTTATTTAAAGGTTTTGTCTGATAATTCTTAGTCCTAATGACTCTTCAGGTGGATAAATCAACTATTTTTTCTCTTGAGACTGAATCATAATTTCCTGATAGATTGAGTAATTTGGGGTTGTATCGTGTGCACTGTGATGTTGTCATGTATACTCTGCGTTCTATCAAAAATCTCTGGAAAATGTTAGCATTTTAGTTTTAACAGACAGTCAACATGGTTGAGACAACACAACTGAACCTCAGAAATACTAAGCTAAGTGAAATAAGGCAGTCAAACAAGACATGTTATATGATTTCATTTACATTAAATGTCCAGAACAGGCAAATCTATACAGATAGAAAGTAGATTAATGGTTGCTTAGGGCTGGGGAAATAGGGGAATAGGGAGGTGAGAACTTAAAGGTATGGGGGTTCTTTTTTTTTTTTTTTAAAGAATTTATTTATTTATTTACTTATTTATTTATTTTTTGACTGTGTTGGGTCTTCATTGCTGCACACAGGCTTTCTCGAGTTGCGGCGAGCAGGGGTTACTCTTCGTTGCAGTAAGCAGGCTTCTCATTGCTGTGGCTTCTGTTGTTGCAGAGCATGGGCTCTAGGCATGTGGGCTTCAGTAGTTGTGGCTCGCGGGCTCTAGAGCGCAGGCTCAGTAGTTGTGGTGCACAGGCTTAGTTGCTCCACGGCATGTGGGATCTTCCCGGATCAGGGCTCAAACCAGTGTCCCCTGCATTAGCAGGTGGATTCTTAACCACTGTGCCACCAGGGAAGCCCCTGGGGTTTCTTTTTGAAGTCATGAAAATGGTTTTGGGCTGAGGTGGACAGAGTTCCCAAGATGGTGGAGTAGGAAGACCCTGAGCACACCTCCTCTCATGGGCACACCAAAATTACAACTATTTATAGAACAACTATTGATGCAAAACTGGAACCTACCAGAAAAGATCACTACAACTAAAGATTTAAAGAAGGAACCACAATGAGTCGGGTAGGAGAGGCAGAGTCATGGTATAGCAAAGACCCGTATCTCAGGGTGGCTGGCACACAAACGGGAGGGTAATTACAATTGCAGAGGTTCTCCCCAAGGAGTGAGGGGTCTGAGCCCCTCATTGGGCTCCTGAGCCCAGGAGTCCCGTATTGGGAAGAGGAGCCCCCAGAATGTTTAGCCTTGAAGGCCAATGGGGCTTACTTTTGGGAGACCAGAGGGCTGTGGGAAATACAGATTCTATTCTTAAAGGGCACACACAAAATCTCACATTCTCCAGGACCCAGGCAGAAGCGGTAATCTGAAAGGAGCCTGGGTCAGACCTACCTGCTGATCTTGGAGAGTCTCCTGGAGAGGCAGGAAGTGACTGAAACTTCACTCTGGGGACTTAGATACTGGCAGCAGCCAATCTGGGGAGCTCCATTCTACCACGTGGACACTAGTGCTGGCAAGCACCATTTTGGAATCCTCCCTCTAGCTTATTAGCCCCAGGATCCAGTCCTACTCACTAGCAGGCTGACACAAGCTTTGGGACACCCTGTACCCCACAGCCAGCTGTGTCAGGAGCCAGCCCCATCCACAGCAGTCTGACACCAGCTCTGGGACCTCTAGCCCTGCTGCCAGACCCCAGGACCCAGCTCCGCCCACCAGTGGGCCAGCATTAACCCCAGGACCTGGCTCCACCTACCAGTGGGTGAGCAACAGCTCTGGAATTGCCTAGACCCAGACCCCACCCAACGAGCCAGCACTAGCCCTGGGGCCCTCTGGAGTTCTACAACCATCTGCCTTGTGACATGGCCCGACCAACCATGCCTACAAGACCATCCACAGTATTCAGCCCACCACAACAGAAGGATCCACACAGCCCACACAGGGGTACCCCTACAGCATATAGCTCTGGTGACCAAAGTGGAGTCACATAGGACATCTCCTACAGAAGGCCACTTCTCCAAGGTTGGAAAATATAACTAACCTCCCAGATACATAGAAACAAAGACAGCAAATTAGGCAAATTGAGGTGACAGAGAAACATGTTACAAATGAAGAAACAAGATAAAACGCCAGAAGAATTAAGAAAAGTGTAGACAGGCAACCTACCCAAGAAAGAGTTCAAGCATGAACTCTTTCTCTCAACAAACAAAATGAACTCTTTATTCCCAACAAACAAAAGTCCAGGACCAGATGTCTTCACATGTGAATTCTACCAAACATTTAAAGAAGAGTTAACACCTGCACTTCTCAAACTACTCCAAAACACTGAAGAGGAAGGAACACTTCCGCTACATCCTACAGGTCCAGCATCACCCTGATACTAAAACCAGACAACAATATCACAAAAAAAGAAAACTACAGGCCAATGTCACTGATGAACAGACGTAAAAATCCCCAACAAAATATTAGTTAATCATATCCAGCAACACATTAAAAGGATCATATACCATGGTCAAGTGGGTTTTATCCCAGGGATGCAAGTATGGTCTGCAAATCAAAGTGATATACCACACTAACAAACTGAAGAACAAAAATCATATGATCAGCTCAATAGATGCAGAAAAAACTTTTGACAAAATACAACACCAATGTATGGTATGCCCACAAAGAGGGCATAGAGGGAATATGCCTCAACATAATAAAGGCCATATATGATAGGCCCACAGCTAACATCATACTCAGTGGTGAAAAGCTGAAAGCATTTCCCGTAAGGTCACGAACAAGACAAGGATGCCCACTCTTGCCACTTTCACTCAATGTAATATTAGCAGTCCTAGCCACAGCAATCAGACAAGAAAAAGAAATAAAAAGGATTTGAATTGGAAGGGAAGAAGTAAAACTGTCACTTTCTGCAGATGACATGATACTGTACATAGAAAATCCTAAAGACACCACCAAAAAACTACTAGAGCTCATCAATGAATCTGGTGAAGTTGCAGGATACAAAATTAATTTACAGAAGTCTGTTGCATTTCCATACACTAACAACAAACTGTCAGAAAGAGAAATTAAGGAAACAATCCCATTTACAATCTCATCAGAAGAATAAAATACCTGGGAATAAGGCTAACTAAGGCGGTAAAAGACCTGTACTCAGAAAACTGTAAGATACTGATGAAAGAAACTGAAGACAACACAAACAGATGGAAAGATATACTGTATTCATGGAGTGGAAGAATATCATAAAAATGACCATACTATGCAAGCCAATCTACAGATTCAATGCAATCACTATCAACATACCCAGGGCATTTTTCACAGAACTAGAACAACTTAAAATTTGTATGGAAACACAAAAGGCAAAGGCAAAGGCAATAAAAGCAAAAATAAACAAATGGGATCTAATTAGATTTAAAAGCATTTGCACAGCAAAGGAAATCTGACAGAATAAAGAGACAACCTACTGAATGGGAGAAAATATTTCACCAAAACTGATATTAGCAATAAGGGGTTAATATCCAAAATATATAAACAGCTCATGCAACTCAATATCAAGAAAACAGGGCGGGCTTCCCTGGTGGCGCAGTGGTTGAGAGTCCGCCTGCCGATGCAGGGGATACGGGTTCGTGCTCCGGTCCGGGAAGATCCCACATGCCACGGAGCGGCTAGGCCCATGAGCCATGGCCGCTGAGCCTGCGCGTCCAGAGTCTGTGCTCCGCAACGGGAGAGGCCAAAACAATGAGAGGCCCGCGTACCGCAAAATAAAAAAAAAGAAAACAAACAACCCAATTTAAAAGGGGGCATAAGACCCAAATAGACATTTTTCCAAAGAAGACATACAGATGGCCAACAGGCACAAAAGAGATGCTCAACATCATTAATCAGCAGAGAAATGCAAATTAAAACCACAATGAAATAATCACCTCACACCTGTCAGAATGGATAACATCAAAAAACCACAAATAACACGTGTTGGCAAGGATGTGGAGAAAAGGGAACCCTCATACACTGTTGGCGGGAATGTAAACTGGTATAGCCACTGTGGAAAACCGTGTTGATGTTCCTCAAAAAGCTAAAAATAGAACTATCCTATAATCCAGCAAGTTCATGTCTGGGTATGTATCTGAAGAAAACAAAAACACTAATTTGAAAAGATACATGCACCCCAATGTTCATAGCAGCATTATTTACAATAGCCAAAATACGGACACAACCTAATTGTCTATCAATAGATGAATGGATAAAGATGTGGTATACACACACACACACACACACAAAATGGAATACTATTCAGCCATTATAAAGAGTGAAATTTTGCCATTTGCAACAACATGGATGGACCTGGAGGGTATCATGCTTAGTGAAATAAGTCAGACAGAGAAAGACAAATACTGTATGTTATCACTTATATGTGGAATCTAAAAAATAAGATAAATGAATGAATATAACAAAAAAGAAACAGACTCACAGATATAGAGAACAGACTAGTAGTTACCAGTGGAGGTGGGGGGTAAGATAGGGGTAGGGGATTAAGAGATACAAACTACTATGTATAAAATAAACTACAAGGATATATTGTACAGCACAGGGACTACAGCCAATATTTTATAATAACCACAAATAGAGTATAATCTATAAAAACTTTGAATCACCACTTTATACACGTAAAACTAATATAATATTGTAAATCAACTACACTTCAATTAAAGAAATTTTTAAATATAAAAATGGACTGAGGTGATAGTTGCACTTATCTGTGAATATAGTAAAAACCACTGTATACTTTAAATGACTGACTAGTATGATATGTGATTTATATCTCAATAAAGCTGTTAAAGAAGATTATTTATAATTTAATCTCACAGCAATTTTTACGCAGATCCCCTGAATACCACTGGCAAGTTATACAAAAAAACAGAGATCATTCTTTCCTAAGGGTGAAAAAAGTTTGGAAAAAAAATCACATGAAGCAGCAATACAACAATGATTTCAAATGTTAATTATCAAAGATAATATCTAGTGCAATTATGAGTACAGCCAACAAAAGTTTGTGATTTTTATATCTTTTTTTAAATTGCCTTTGAAGGGTTTAAAATGGAGAGGGAATTCTCCATTTTTTTAAACTGCTTTAAAAGTTTAGTCTACCATGATCTGACTATATGGATATCTATTTTCACTAAGAACTTTAAAATATTTTTTCCTTCTGCAAAATGATAAGTGCTCCATAATAAAGGAAATTATCTCTGCAGATTATGTACACATATCTAATTCTCTCTAAAAGTATACAACTTTAAAGTGTTGTATACTTTATAATATCATTGATGTTTGTAACAGAACAATCTGCCAACCATCGAAGACCTTCCCTTCTCAATCAAAGTAGTTTCAAGCAAGGTACTTCTAGTTTGGAGGCAAAATGTGCAGTACTCTTAAAATGGTGTTATAGAAAACTATACTAGAAACAGAAATCAAGGTAAGAGCTTAGTCCCTGAAGGACACAGGGTATCAGAAGGTGACATTTTGATTATCTACGTAGAGTATCTATATGGTACTGAAGAATACCACAGGAGTCCTCATCTTTCCATTTCTGTCATCTGAAACTAAACCGCAAGATAATCAAACACAATATTTGTAACGAGATCAATTAATTAGACTGTTCTAGTGGGATTGTGTGTCTTTCATTATTAGCATTTTTGAAGTTGTAGCTAACAACTTGAACACAAAGTCTACTGCTGAGTTTAGTTAGCATATTTATTTAGAAATAGGTTGGGATTTTTTTCAACCTATAATTAGGGCTTACTTTACCATAACCCAGTATTTGGCACACACTTTAATCAACCTGAGTCAGATACACCCAATGATGCTGTGTAGTTGTTAGAAATAACCTCTATTCACAAATTTTGCATATAAGCAAATAAATGATTGAAAAGAGAGGACATACCCTGAAAATGTAAACTGCTTATTCAGCAAATAACAAATGGAAATGCTGGCATTTCAAACTTTAAGGTGAAAATTAAAGTGCACCTATGGCAAAGTCTAATATCTGAGTTGAGAGGTGACTGAAAAGAAGATATTTTATGACTGCTAAAATAGCATTTCAATAAACGCGGGGGGGGGGAACCATTTTGTTAAAAGCAAAGGGAAAAAATGGACATGCTTTTATAATGCTGATATTTTTTGATACAGTTGACCTTTGAACAACATTTGGTTTGAACTGGGTGGGTCTACTTACACATGACCTTTTTAAAATAGTAAATATTACAGATGGAGGAACCTCAAATATGGCGGAACTAAGGATAAGGGTGGAACTAAGGATACAGAGGGCAGACTATAAAGTTATAGGTGGATTTTCAACTGCATGAGTGTCAAAATCCTAACTCCCACAATGTTCAAGAGTAACCTGTGTTGTATTTTTCTAAGTATTCAAGTGCTATCTTTAACATTAAAATAATGATAATATATTACTTCTGAACCTTAATGGTCATTCTCTGTGTATCGTGTTTACTTTGGTTCTCCTTCCTTAGCTAAGCTAATTCAATCTATTGAAATGTCTTCTTCCTATCGTATACATGGCTTTTTCCCAAGAGGTCTTCCTGATTCACCTGTTCGCCTAACTTATTTATTCTTTTATTTTACATCTCCACAATGTTTAGTATACAACTTTACTACTTTTTTTAACCTGGTTTTGTCATCATTTAATTGCTCTCTATTATTACTGTTAAATTTATCCACGTAACTTCTCAAAATGAGGGGGTATTTCTTTCATTTCTGTTGTCTCTCTCACCCAAGAAAGTAGCTAGAACACTGGGAAAACAGTACTGATTGAACAAAACTTTCACGATGAATGAATTTACAAAATTAAAAATCTGTCCAACTTGGGCACAACTATGAAGCATAAGTATTTTGTTAAACATCTTCTTTCAAAAGACAATAAATTGAAAGTAAAGAGCATATTATATTACTTAACATAAAAGCAAGGGATATCTTACAGCTGCCCCCAACACCCGGGACAAAAGTATCCACAGGAAAAAGAGATTATTAAATGTTTGCTTGAAATGTGTCATCTAGGATACTAATGTAATTAAATATAAAGGGAAAGATGATTTACTTTTTTTTTTGCGGTACGTGGGCCTCTCACTGTTGTGGCCTCTCCCATTGCGGAACACAGGCTCCAGACGCGCAGGCTCAGCGGCCATGGCTCACGGGCCCAGCTGCTCCGCGGCATGTGGGACCTTCCCGGACCGGGGCACAAACCCATGTCCCCTGCATCGGCAGGCGGACTCTCCACCACTGCGCCACCAGGGAAGCCCAATGATGATTTACTTTTATTTCCCATAAGACACCTTATCTACACTCTCATTATTTTCCTCCTAACCTCTGGCTGTTCCTAACTTCTAGCTGTTCCTTCTTAGTTTGCTTCCTTGACTACTCCTACTCCACCCAGGCTCCAAAAACTGGAGCTCTTCAGGGCTCAGTCCTGGATCCTCTTCAATACTGACTCTGTTTCACAGAGTGAGCTCAGCTTATCCCATGATTTGCATATCATCTATGTGTTAATGGCACCCACATACTTGAATTACAGATACCAGCCTTACAGGTGGTAAGAAAAATCACTTCCTGACAGGCCAGGAGCCTAAGCAAATCTGTCAATCTTCAGAAATTCACCAAAGTTTATAAGAATTGCATATGTAACATAAAGAACTTCTTGGGTTTGGTTTCCAGACTTCAGAAGAACAAGTAATCAAATTACTTTTTTCCTTAAAATCTTATTATTTTGAAGTCATTGCACACTCAAAGCAAATTGCAAAAACAGTACAATGAGTCCCATTACCCTTCTACCCAGCGTCCCCCCTTACTCCCTATAACATATTATAGCTGTAGCACAATAGTAAAATGAGGAAACTGACACCTGTACATTAATGTTAGATTATAGACCTTAGTCAGTTCCCATCCTTTGTTTCAACCTTCGTGTATGTGTATGTAGTTCCATGCAATTTTATCCCACTCACAGATTTGTGTAACTACTACCACAATCAAGATACACAACTGTTCCATCACCACAAAAAAGAACTCCCTCTTGCTGCCTTTTTGGCCACGCAGCGCAGCATGTGGGATCTTAGTTCCTTGACCAGGGATCGAACCCATGCCCCCTGCAGTGGAAGCGTGGTGTCTTAACCACTGGGGCACTAGGGAATTCCCTCATGCTGTCTTTTTATATTCCCTCTCACTCCCCACACTCTTCCCTGCCCCTCTACCCTGGAAACCATTAATCTGTCCTCTATCTCTGTAGTTTTGGTATTTCAAGAATGTTACATAAATGGAATCATACAATATGTAACATTTTGAGTTTTAGTTCTTTTCACTAAGCATAATGCCCTTAAGGTCCATCCAGGTTGCTGCATGTATCAGTAATTCATTCCTTTTTATTGTTGAGTAATAATCTGTTACATGGATATACCAGAGTTTGTTCAACCATCACCCACTGAAGGGCATCTAGGCTGTTTCCAGCATTTTGCTATTACAAATAAATCTGCTATGAACATTCATGTACAGGTTTTTCTGTGAATATAAGTTTTAATTTTTCTGGGATAAATACCTTAAAATGTAATTGCTGGGTCACAGTAAGTAAGTACTGTACTTACTTACACAGTAAGTAAGTACAGTAAGTACATGTTTAATTTTTTTTTTAACTTTCAAACTGTTTTCCAGAGTAGCTGTACACATTCTTATCAGCAACGTGTGAGAGATCTACTTTCTCTGCATATCAGCATTTAGTATTATCACTACTTTTTATTTCAGTTATTCTAATACCTTCTCATTTGTATCTCATTGTAGTTTTAATCTGCATTTTTCTAATGGCTAATGATGTTGAACATCTTTTCGTGTGCTTAGTTGACATCTCTATCTCCCTTTGGGTGAAATGTCTGTTCATGTGTTTTGCCCACTTTATAATTGGATTGTTCAAGATTTTTAAATTTTGTTTTGAGAGT
The DNA here is from genome assembly GCF_963455315.2 of Globicephala melas. Classification (NCBI taxonomy): domain Eukaryota; kingdom Metazoa; phylum Chordata; class Mammalia; order Artiodactyla; family Delphinidae; genus Globicephala; species Globicephala melas. The sequence goes on from NC_083314.1 coordinate 23,909,227, forward strand.
TTTTTTTTTAACATATTCTACATATAAGGCCTTTGTCAGATGTGTGGTTTGCAAATATTTTCTCCCCTTCTATAGCTTGCCTTTTTATCTTCTTACCAGAATCTTATGTAGAACACGTTTTTAATTTTGATTAAGTCCACTTCACTAGTTTTTGTTTTAGGGACCATGTTTTTGGTGTCATATCTAAAAACTCCTTACCAAACCCAAAGTCCAGAAGATGTTCTCCATTGTTTTCTTCTAAAACTTTTATACTTTTACACTGTACATTTAAACCAATGATCCATTTTGAATTTTTTTTTTTGTATTTGTGTGAGGTTTAGGGAAGTTTGTTTTTTTTGCCTATTATTCTAGCCCGTTTGTTGAAGACTATGTTTCCTACGCTGAACTGCTTTTGCAACTTTGTCAAAATCAGTTGGGAGTTATTTGTGTTAGTCTCTGTCTGGGTCCTCTATTTTGTCTAGTGATCTATGCGTTTATTCCTCCACCATTATCAGAGTCTTGCTTAAGCTTAAGATAGTGATATAGTAAGTCTTAATATCAGGTAGAGGGATTCTTCCTAATTTATTCTCCTTTTTCAAAATCATTTTAGCTACTTTAGTTGTTGCCTTTCCCTATACACTTTAAAATAAGCTTGTTTTTATCTTTAAAAAATCTTCACTACTCTAAACAAAATTTTTGTTTATGTCTTGTGTTTTGTGTCCCCCAACAGACTGGAAGCATCTTCAGTGTCAGGACTGTATGCTATACTTACTTAAAATTTCACATACTTTAGCACAATGCTATTTATAAAAGAGGACTCAATAAATATTTCCTCAGTAAAGCATTTGCTGAAAATATTCTATCCAGAAAATGGGAATCACATTTTAAGAAGCACATCGATGCATCGGAACATGTCCACTGACAGGCAAAGGGAAAGACAAGAAGGGAGGGAGAAGAGGTATGGGAGTGGTCACAGGCTAAGAGTGTGTGTGTGTGTGCGCGTGTGTGTGTGTGTGTACACATGTGTGAGACAGTGGGAGAGAAAATGTGTTTGTCAATTTTGACAAGAGACACTATAAATGTTTAGACGTTTAACCTAAAGAAGAGATGACTTCTGAAGGCATGATGACTATAAGATAAACTGTATTATTATATGTGGCTCTGAAGGCAAAACTAGGACGAATGATTAAGAGAAAAAGAAATTCAGCTTAACATAAAGTAAAATTCTATAACACTGGAGCTGTCCAACAATGGAATAAATAGGATTCATTTAACATTAAGTACCTTGTAAAATTAGAGGTACTCAAGCAGCACTCAGGGCTGAAATGGATTACAATCCACATTTCAATATCGGAAAGATAGTTGTTACCCAGAATGCTGTCCTGAGAAGAATTATGAGACTGCGTATATAGTCAGTGGGAAGGAGTCCTGTGATCAGTTAAGAATATTTGTCACAGCCTGGCAGAAGGGAGGGTAACAAAAATACCTCATATTTACTATCTCTAATCTAGATGAATTATTTTCAGAAATAATATAAGTCCTCGTTGTGAATTTAGACGTGAACTGAGTAAGGTTTCTCTTAAACTCCACGAGTCTAAGACTAGCATTCTTTAAATGTTCAATGAAGTGATTTTTTAAAGTACTTTTAAATGACAGTCCTCAGCTAGGATCTTGGCTTACTGCTTAAGCAACAAAACAGCACTTGAGTTTCTCATCCAAATAATTCACTCTTGAGACAACAATGCCACCTTAGAAACTGCATTGTGCTTTACAGTTTTCAAAGTATGTTCATGTTTTTGCTTTCAAGAAAATTTGTGACTATCAGATATCGACAGAGAAAAGCATGTGAATAGGAAAAGTCAAACTGAGATCTGAAAAATACAAAATTTTTTAACCAAATTATTCTTCTTTTAATAATGTACTAAAACTTCACTGCTAATTAAATCAATCAGCATAAGATACCCAAATCTTAAAACAAACAAACTCTGAAACAGAAAATTTTTCTTCTTCCTACATTCTTGCTCTTCACAGAGATTACTCTCATCACCCACAACTCAAAACGAAAGAGCCGGGCTTCCCTGGTGGCGCAGTGGTTGGGAGTCCGCCTGCCAATGCAGGGGACGGCATGGGCCCGTGAGCCATGGCCGCTGAGCCTGCGCGTCTGGAGCCTGTGCTCCGCAACGGGAGAGGCCACAACAGTGAGAGGCCCGCGTACCGCAAAAAAAGAAAGAGCCATTGCTGTCTTCGAGCGTAAGTTATCACGAGTGAGGTCACTAGACCAGCAGGGGCAGAAGCAGCAGCATCACCTGGGAAGGTGTTAGAGATGCCAAGTCCCCAGACCCATCCAACCTACTCAATCAGAAACTCTGGAGTTTTAACAGCCCTCCATATGATTCTGATGCATGCTGAAGTTTTCAAACTATGGTCTTAGAAAATGGTTGTTTCTTTCCAACATGCCAGGATCCCTTCCCTTTCCCTGCTTCTCCTTAGCGTCTCTTTACTTTCTCACATTTTGCACAACCCAAAGATCTTCTCATTTGAGTGATCAATTCACCAATAACTTTGTGAGGATTTCCTACTTTCTTTCTTTTAAAAATGTGAGACTGCCTTTTAAACCATCCAATAAGTTTTAACATTTTTTACTACACATAAATTATTATGAGATGTTTACAGAGATTTTTAATATGTGTCAACAGGCGTAAGAACAATCTTACACAAAAATCATTTTGTAAATGGCCTGCTTTTTCATTCCATCTTAAACGGTACACAAAATAACACATTTGTAGGAAATTCTTAAAATAAATCATTATACCTGTCGAACAGTTTACAAAGAAGAAAGTATTCCATGGCAATCAAAATCACCACTTTCTTACAGAAACATCTCTTTTGACATTTATACAATCCGCTCCTTCACTGCATCTTACTCACCTGTGTACATAATGCAGTTGATGAACTGAATCAATTGCTATCACCATCTCAGCCAAGTAAAATCGAGCCATATCTTCAGGCAATCTATCTTCAAATTTGCTTAGTAGAGTAAGCAAATCCCCACCAACATAATAATCCATAACCAGGTACTGAGAATGAAAAATAAAATGTACTCAATAAATAAGGGGGAAAAAACAATGTATCTAATGTAAACCAAGGTCAAATAGCACTGGATCAAATACTTTTGTTGTTAAGTAACAAGGAGCTGGGTAAGATGATCAGCAGCAGTCACTTATAAGTCTTGAAAATTTCATAAAACAGTTAATAAATCTTCTAAAAACTGGGGCAGGAAACAATATAGGACTATCACTGCTTTGTTGTTGTTGTTTGCAAAGTAAAAATATGGAAAAGTAACATCATCATCAACTACAACAACAGACCACAGTTTTACCAACATTTCATAGAAGAAAAAACATTTAAATTCTCCAAATAAATTTTTAAAACTCAGAATAAGACAGTCATTTATGTTGAATAAATTCATCTTCATCTCACTACATTTTCCTTATTTCATCTTGAACCAATAACAACTTTATTATGACCAGCACTTGGATCAGCATTTGGAAGCCACTGGTATATAAAATATATAGCAATTCTCACCATATGCTTCTCTTCCCATTTCTGATACTGTGCAAGTATCAGAATGGATTTTTCTTAAGTATACATAAACAGAAGCCAACTAATTTTAGATAGGAACTCTTACAGGTATGTGTGTGTGATACTGTGATTTATAATAAGAAATATATATTTTTTGGAATAGAGCAGAGAGTTCCTTAAAACCATTGGAATTTCCTAAGTGACAAGATAAAGGTGTCTTTTGTTATTTATAACAAGCCCTTTCAACCACACCTAAGTTTATGTTAATGAGGTGACTTTTGGAAAACCCCTAGGAAACCTAAGGATGGGAGCTGGTTGCCAGGGAACCAACCAAGATTAGGGTATTGGAACTTACAGTCTCACACCCTCACCTCCCAACCCCGGACCTCCAGGGAAAGGGACTGGAAGTTGAATCAATCATCAACGGTCATATGATCCAACAATCCCACTCCTGGGCTTATATCTGGAGAAAACTCTAATTCAAAAAGAAACATGTACCCCAATGTTCATAGCAGCACTATTTACAATAGCCAAGACATGGAAGCAACCTAAATGTCCAAGGACAGAAGAATAGATAAAGAAGATGTGGTATATATATACAATGGAATACCACTAAGCCATAAAAAAGAATAAAATAATGCCATTTGCAGCAACATGGATGGACCTAGAGATTATCATACTAAGTGAAATTAAGTCAGAAAGAGAAAGACAAATACCACAAGATATCACTTATATGTAGAATCTAAAATGTAACACAAATGAACTTATGTTCAAAACAGAAACAGACTCACAGACATAGACATAAACAAACTTATAGTTACCAAAGGGGAAAGGGGGTGGGAGAAGGATAACTTATGAGTTTGGGATTAGCAGATACAAGCTACTATACATAAAACAGATAAACAACAAGGTCCTACTGTACAGCACAGAGAACTATACTCAATACTCTATAATAAATCATAATAGAAAAGAATATGTGTATATATATATATATATAAAAGAATAACTGAATCACTTTGCTGTACACCAGAAACTAACACAACATTGTAAATCAACTATACTTCAATTTTAAAAAAAATCAATGGTCAATTATTTAATCAATCATGCTTAAGTAATGAAGCCTTCATAAAAAACCAGCATGGGGTTTAGACAGTGCCCAGGTTGGCAAACAAGTGGAGGTGCTGGGAGAGTGGTACATTCTTGGAGAGGGCACGAAGCTCCGTGCCCCTTTCCTCATACCTGCTCTACACATCTCTTTCATTGGGCTGTTCCTGAGTTCTGTGAGCTGCTCTAGCAAAGCAACTGAATCAGAGGAAGGGGTGGTGGAAATCTCTGATCTATAGCCTGTAGGTCAGAAGCACAAGTAACAACATGGACTTCGGACTGGGGAGTATGGGGAGCCATCTTGCAGGACTGAACCCTCAACCTGTGAGATCTGATGCTATCTCCAGTTAGACAGCATCAGAATTGAGTTAAATTATAGGACACCCAGCTAGTGTGGGAGAACTGCTTGATGTGTGGAAAACCCACACATCTAATGTCAGAAGTGAAGTACTGTGCAGAGAGTACTGTGTGTAATGTAAATAAAAACAACAGAGTGTTCCTTTACAGCGTGTGTATACCAAAAAAGAAAAAACAAGGAGTATACACCAAAATGTTGACAGCGATTATCTCTGGGTTGTTAGATTACAGACTATGTCACAGCTTTTTGTTATTTTCTGGATTGCTTTATAAACATGTATTACATATACATGTGTATATTATGTTATGTCATGTTATGTCATGTCATACAGTGAGTGAAAACAAACTAGACATAGTGGAAAGATGGACTTTGTAGTCAGAGAGACCTGTATTCAAATTCTGACTATGGGTTATAAGTGGCTTTTGAAAGATTAATTTCTTTGGTACTTTACTTTCTCATCTATATAACTACAATAATGATACCTTCTTCAGAGTATAGCACTTAGCATGATGGTTAGTAAATTAAATATATTTAGAATGTCAGTTATAATGTCTTAAAGTTCAGGTCATTTTATTATAGAATGGAGTTATTATTTCAAGGATATTACCAAGTAATATCTTATTGACATTAAGAGTTAAAGAGTCTTGAGAAAATTCACATTCTTTTTTTGTTTGTTTGTTTGTTTTTGCGGTATGCGGGCCTCTCACTGTTGTGGCCTCTCCCGTTGCGGAGCACAGGCTCCGGACACGCAGGCTCAGCAGCCATGGCTCACGGGCCCAGCCGCTCTGCGGCTTGTGGGATCCTCCCGGACCGGGGCACGAACCCGTGTCCCCTGCATCGGCAGGTGGACTCTCAACCACTGCGCCACCAGGGAGGCCCCACATTCTTATTACTATACATTAGAACTACAAGCATGGGCAATTTTGTTAAATAAAAGAAAATTTTATGTTTTAAATCTTTGAAAGTTAGGGCAACAATGTATTTCAAATCCTGGTCTATGGTTTACTTGCTATATTTACTAGGCCTAATGTTTAACAGTCTCTGTCAAGAAGGTTAGAACAAAATAATTTAATGTAATAAAATTCTGTTAACATAAACATGTTGCTAGATTTGGCAATGGATGTAGAGCAGAAATCCACAGCTCTTACTTTAAAAAGAAGTACTTTGAGTATAGTAGCAAACACAGAAAGTTTTCAAACAAAAAACAAGTCTACTATTAAAACTGGAATCTAATATTTATACATAGAAAGTCATATAACATAACACATTTCTTCAATAAACATTTACTAGGTGCCAATCAGGATTTTTTTTGGTACCAAACAGAGGATAAAGAGATCAAAGGCTTCTACATCAAAGGCTTTCCTCTCTTGAAAGTGTACTTTTGCCACCCACGGTCGCCATTTAAAACTTAGGCTCCTTGAGTCATCATCTATCTTCTACTTTCATCCACATACTGCTATGTGCTTCCCTTAATAAACCCATGGATCCCTTCACTTCCAAGCTTTCAGTGTGCCTTACTGAACCTCTTCTACAGTAAACAACGTCCTTGAGATAGAATAAAAAATGATGAATACATAAATATTCCTAGTTTTCCTTTCCTGCTGGCTGCTAAACAATGCTCTGGCTTTGCCCACTCACATTCTTTCCCCACCTTGTCCTCAGAGGTAAAGTAGCTGTAGATAAGACAGAATTCAGCAACTGGGAGAAGCAAGAAGCAGAAAACACAAAAGTTTCTCAAGAGAAAAGCAATGAGTTGAAGATGAACTACACTTGCAATAGGGTTCTAGTGTTAGGGAGACAAAAATGCATCCAAAAGGCAAACAAGTAATAACCTCACATAAGAAAAAAGCCCCTTTTCCTCTATAACATATCCCAATGAATGTCTCTAAGTCATTCTTTTATGTTTTTTCCTTTGTTCACTACAACATTCAACTAAATCATCAAGGTCCTGTTGAGTCTACTCCCTGCTAAATCTCTGTGAAGTCCATCTACTTCTATCCCTACCCACTACCAACAATCCTAACCCAGGCTCCTGGCCTCTCGACTATATTACTACTACAAGTTTAAGACCAAAGTGAATAGCTTTCTATAATATATTTTATTCTGTAGATAATTTTCTTGGGAATGGAAAATAGAATACAGAACAAGAAAGGGACAAATAAATTCATTTACTAAGTCCACAGATACTTATATATAAGAACCTACTACGTGCTAAGAATACACTTATGCAATGGAGATACTACAATCAATTAGACATAATTCTTGCCTTCACGGTATTTACAATCTAATGAAGAAGAAAACACAAATTAATGGGCAATTTCAGTGTAATATAAATCTTTGACAGGGATAAGAAGAGGGTATTCCTGCAGGCTCTTAAAGGAAAAGAACCCAACCTTTTAATCAGGTTCATTCATTCATTTGTCTGAAATTTACTTTTGTACAAGGTATGAAGACTATTTTCTTATATACAGAGAGTCAATTATCTAAAACAAGTAGTTAAATATTCCATTCTTTCCCCCAGTTTAATTGAAATGCCCCCTCATTGTATTTTAAGACACTAATACACTTGGATCTGCTCCTGGGCACTCTATTCTGCTACAGTTGTCTATTTCTATATCAATATCATATTGTTCTCATTGACTAATTAGTAAAATTTAATATCCAGTAGGACAAGTTCTTACTTATAGACTACCTTTAAAATATTACTCAATATGGCAAAAGTGTCTTTAGACAAGTTTAGAAAACCACAGACTGAGAGGCAATATTCATAAGACATGTCAAGGAGATAATAATCCTAACATAAAGAGGTCCTACCAGTTGTTAAGAAGAGGGCGAGCAATCCAACAAAACTAGGATGAGGCTATTAACAGGCTATTTCCTCACATAAAAGGAAACACAATTAGCCAATTAATATTGGGCTGGCCAATAAATTCGTTCGGTTAGTGAATATGCTGTTCAATAAAGTCCTTCGTGAAAGTGAAAAATGTCTTTTATTTTTACTTAAAACTGAACGAACTTGTAGGCCAACCCAATACATAGTCAAAACCAAAGCAACAAAGAGATATATTTCACCAATTAGATTAGCAAAATGATCATTACTGTTTTGGAGAAAGTGACTTAAAACAACACTGCTTTTTTGGAAGACGATAAACTACAACTATTCGGGAAAGTAATTTCACAGTATCTACTGAATTTTAAAAGGTGCATACCCCTTGATCCAGCATTTCCACTCTTAGGGATATAGTCAATTAAAATAAAAGCTCCAATGTGTAAGGCATATGGGCAAGTATGTTTACTGGACAGCACTGTTGATAACTGGAACAAATAAGAAAGTATGAATAGAGATCAACAAGAAAACTGTTAAATGGATCCATTCAACATATCCATTCTATGAAATATGATACTGTTGCCCAAAAGAAAAATTAAATATATATGCCCATGAGATATTTTAAGCAACAACAGCAAGCTGCAGAGTAATATATACTTTGTAATCCCATTTTTATAAAAAGGAAGAAAATATACATATACACACAAACATTCAATTATACAAAGCATAAAAAATGAAAGGATACAGCAAAGTTAACATTAGTTACCTCAAGAGGGTGAAATGAAAGATGAAGGTAAGGACTATTAACTTTTTAATGTATATAGATCTCTGTACTGTATAGAGGAAAAGACCTAGTCAAATCGAAGTTGACCAATGGAGTAAAGTTCTGCAAAAGGCCAAAGGTGATGGAGTCAAAGGGAAAGGTTGATAGGAATAATCCTAAATATAAAGATATAACTCATCCACATTGAGAAAAAAAGATAAGAACAGGCCCAAATATGGATAAATTTGTATACGGGGGAAGGATGAAAGGAAATGCTGAGGTCAGAGCACAGAAAGTTAAGAAAGTTCATACTTGAGTAACCAATGGCTTTCATTTTTTTCAGGAAGTAGGGGGTTATAGAATGAGGGTGCAGGAATATTTGTATAATGTCCCTATACTGGAGATAGGGATCATAACTGTTATTCCTGCTTTATGGCTATGTAATAAGAGACAATAAAGATAAATGATTTGCCCAAACATTACATTAAAGAGTAGGAAAGCCAGAACTCAGAGTTCTTGATCTTTGATCAGTTACCTTCTTACTCCAATTAAAGAAAGTCAGTGTTCAGTAAAAAAGCTGACAATACCCATGACATAAAGGAGTATGTGCTAAACATCAGAATAACAAATAAGAAATTAAGGATACAGGCTGAGTCCTCAGAAATCTTGTATCCCTCCAAAATAAACAGATCTCTAGGTGTAGATATACACATCAGAAAATTTCCAACTCTGAATTTCTAAAAAATCTCTAATTCAAAGTTTGTGCTTTTTAAGGAACTACATTCCAAGGAAAGAATGCTAAAGCATGTGAAAACATACAATAAATAGATTGTGTCCAGAGAAAATACATTTCACAGAACAGATATGCTTTTAGAAGTCTTCTTACGGAGAATACCAAACTCCTTTGGTCATCTTGCTGTCACAAGAAGAGATTAATAGTCAATCCTTAGAGCCCCACCTTTTATTTATCCCTCCTAGCCCTTTTTTTTTTTCACTCTTACAAAAATACCTTTCTAATAATTTCTATCTCCAACACAAACTGGATTCCTGTAAAGAATTTAAAGTTCATATGACTAATTACAGTTTAATATTTAAATATCTTTCATCCTCTAATCAGTTTACAAATGCTAATTCAAAAAGCAAAATTTTTGCTTTAAATATCTTCCTATCTGTTCTTTTTTCTTCCTCAAACATAAAATAATAGGAAACAGTGAATAAGAAAATGTGAGGAAAAAAGAAATTTTCATTGATTTGTAATATTCTAAATGATATCTAAGTGATAAGAGGTTTATGTGCCCATATAGATACAACTAAGTAGGTTTGTATTTAATGAGTTTTTCTTAAGGAAAAAATGTTCTAATCACACCTTAATATCATTCATTAAATTACGCAGGTTCTTCCTAAACAAATAAAATGCACATATGCTATGACCATATATTTTTTTCATAAACTGGCTATAGTGATATTTCAGCATATTACAAATGAAAGTCAAATTATTTACCACAGCTTCCTTGAATTGTATAGCTCTGTAAATCATGTTACTTATTTGACTGCTTTAGGGCTACTAGGGTTAAAAGTTATTTTGGAAAATAACTATGTATAATAAAATTTCTTTTTGGGTATCTAAAACAAGGTTTGTCAACATTTTTAAATGATTTTATTTTCTTATATTTCATGAATATTCAAAAGAAAATCTTTGATGATAACAAGACAATTTAGGACTTCTGACTCTTGAGACTAATAGACCATGAAGGTTTCCCTGAACTAAAGAAAAACTGGCTGTTTACAGGAGAGCTGACTACTAGAGTATTTCAGTCCTCCTCCAGTTATTGTGGAATTTTAATTCTAATATAATTAATGGCTGATATACACACACAATTTCTTAGAAGTGTCTTTGAAAAAGAAATATTAATCCTAATCTCAAATGCAAAGAGCACAGATAAGACTAAATAACTCAGAGGAGAGAGAATGATAAGTCAGGCTTTTATTCATTGAAAATTTGGCAAAATTTTGCTATATAAAATTTGGCATTTGGACATTTTATTTCTGTATCTATATATATTTCTATATTTATAGCAAAATGTAGAGTTTTAAGCAATCCATAAATATACAGTGTTACATCTATCTACAGTAGAATTCATTGTCATAGTGGATTTTAGTCCTTATCCAAAAACTTCTGAAAAGTCATCATGATAAACTGTTATAATTTTGTTAAGCAAGTATTTGGCATGTGTTCGATTTAATCTTAATTTTGCTGACAAATCTATGCAGATTATATTTGCACTGATACATTCATCCCTAAAATCTCATATAAGTATGGTAAATTCAAATCAAATATTCCATTCAATTTAACAACTGAGCAACTAAGATGTGCAAAGCTCTACGTTATGACTTTTAAACAATTCTGACTATAACCCACAAAAATAATATGGTTTATATGATTATTCAGTAATCATTATAAAAGAAATGTCATGAAACAATATTTACTATTTGAACTCTGTCATTTCCTAGTCTATTTAATTTTTTAAATGCTGGTGTAACCTACTAAATTGATTTTATGACTCACAATTTGAGGTTTGAAAAACACTTTTATACTCTGGAAGCATGTACAGGATACAAAGACAAGTAATGACCCTGTTTGAACACCTGAACCTGGCCTGAAATCAGATAAACTTCACGGCTATTAAGTTACACTAACCTCTAATTATATTTTAGCTAAAGATAGCAGGGTTCATGCCATCTATTTAAAACTTTTTTAAGTTGTACCAAAAAAATCAAAGATATATACATACATAGGTTAATCATATAATAGCAGTACTAAAAAATGTAAAGCTAAAATGAAATAAGAAAGATTAATTCAAACTGGAAATACTGTTAAGATGTAGAATTTGAGTACAATTCTAAAGTATTAGCTAGACTTCAACAGGACTAGTGGCAGGAAGAGGAAGGAGTGGCACTAGTATGAAAGATATCATGGACAATAAAAACAAAGACAGAAAGTCAAAGAGTACAGAGAATGCTCAAGAATGGAGGGTATTCCCTCCACTGAGGCTGAAACAGAGAATTTGAGCAGGCACAATATTTCCAGTCATATCTTTTTATTTACCACTATACTATATTTAACACTATTAATGGTTTTCTCTACCAACTCTCCTTTCAGTTTCCATGGTGCAGTATTTTGATTCTCTTTCTTGCTCTGACCATTTCCATTAGTTTTCTACTTCTTGGGGTGCCCTATCTCTGACTTCTCTAGGCAAACTTGCTTTCTCATTTTACAAGCACTGCTCAGTGATTCTCATTTACTCCTTGTATTCACTGTTATCTACAAAAAGCGTTGGCCAAGTTTTCCTGTAAAGGACCAGAGAGTAAATACTTTAGGCTTGGCAGGCCAAGAGGCAAAATCAAGGATATTATATAGGCACATATATAATGACAGAAAACAAATTTCCACACATTTCATTAGCAAAATGCAAAATATAATAATGATAATTGAATACAATTTTTGTAATATGGACTACTAATGAGAAAATGTAATTCTTTTGTGGGGAGAGGGGAATAGAACAGTTTGCTTAACTGGGGCTCAAAGTTAGTATTCCCTACCATCAAAAACCTACTGCAAATGTATATCTGCAAATGCTGATCTGTACTGAGAGTCTACATATTTCATCTGTGAAACTCTATTCACAAAGATAGGTACTGCCAAATACTCGTATCAGTTCATGAGTATATAATCTTGATTGAGCATATTCCTCTACTTGAAATGCATTTATAGAATGCTATTAAAATTTTCTCCTGATTCCTGTGCATAAGTATGTCATTACTGCAGATTAACCACTTCTACCTGAAATTTAGGTGGAAGTTCTCAACTGCCCAGTTAAATGGATGTTGAACTACAAACATTTCCTTTGCACTTGCATCAAGTTCCAAAAATTGCTGCTAGAACTGTAGTTTGAGCTCAAAAGATTTATCGGCAGCAAATCTATGTGGAAATGGAAATCTCACTCCTTTTTACTTTTGACAGCATGGGAAGTAGATACAGCAGCTTGACATTACTTGTGATTCAAACAATGTCAGTTGTCAAAATGACTTCACCATAGCATAGTTTTGCATATAAGTGTTGTTTTGCCTTGTAATTTTATTTTAAATTTATTTTTAAAACATATCAAGTCTACAGGAAAAGCTAATTTCCAAGCCTTTTCAATACTTCATAATAATGGTTGAGGGTGGGGTTTTTTGTTCAGTTATATTTCAATCGGTCCTTTGTTCAAAATATCGCAATAAAATGTTACCACTGCAAAACCAGTGAACGGCTGTATGGCACAGCAAGAATGTTTAGCTCTGATTTCTGATAAAAATCCATGGAAATGATAATAGTTGTTTCCAAAAAACTGAATGAAGTGCAACGTTGATACTACTGGTTCAACACATGATAGATTCAAATATTTGCTGCAAACTACCTGCTGATTAATAAGACAATGAACATCCACATGCTTTAAGCAACTAATATTTTCACATGATTTGTAAATCTGTCCAAATAAGCCTTTTCCTGCTCCTACATATTTTTACCACTCTCAACTGTAATATGTTTTAGCAGATTCCAATTCAGGTTGTACCAAATCAGTGTTTTCTCAACTCCTTTGAAAATAATATGACTGTAATGATTCCACACAAGATATTCATAGAGGCTAATTCCTCAGCTATTTCAAACTCAAACATTGACCCCTCAAGTAACAAGGACTGAGCAGAACCAGCACCATCTTTCAACTCAAGAGTCAAAGAAACCCTCTCAATGTGACAGGAAATGATTATTTCCCTGGTTTTAAAATCCACCATTGATGCTGCTCCCATTGTCCTCGATTCTTGAAGCAACTGTTCTCACCAAAACGCTAATAGTCTTAGACAAGTTTATTTTCTGTGGACACATTTCTTTGGCTGCTGCAATCAAACATGATTTAATTAACTCAAGATTGGTAAATGGCTTTCCTTGTTTGGCTAGTAAATGAGCCACTTAGGAACTTACTACAGTTGCAGCCTCATTTTCATTTTTTATTTTGTGAAAAAATTCTGCTGTGATAAGATATTGTTTTAAATTTTCTAACTTTTCTGACTGCTGCTTTCCTATGAGTTAGGAATGCTGTGATGAGTGCTCAGTTTGGCAATGTACACATTTATTGTATTCTATTAGTACAAGTGAAGTGTAGTTATGCAATAAACACTATGCCGTAATTTAATTCATTAACAAAATAATCCACACTCTACTGTGCCTTAAAAGCATGATACTGAAAAGTCTACTTTTCTTATTTTGACATGAGGCATATGCACTGTTAATTTTAAAAATAATAAAACGTCATGATATAGCACTTGAAATGCTATCAAGTTATAAATTGAAATGCTATCAAGTTATAACTGTCACTGCACTTTGTAGTCTGACTCAGTGCAAAGCAACGAGTGACACATATAGTGTGTTACCCTCTGTCACAGTGCCAGTCTCCATCACAACTAGTCAACTCTGCCACAAAGCAGCCATAGATAATACATGAATCAATGGGCATGGCTGTGTGTCAATAAAACTTTATGAACACTGAAATTTGAACTTTATGTAATATTCACATGTCATAAAATATTCTTCTTTTGATTTTTTCCAACTACTTAAAAATGTAAAAACAACTCTTAGCTTGCAGGCTGTATGAAAATAGGTGGCGAGCCAGATTTGAGCTGCAGGCCACAATTTGCCAAAATCTGATCTATAAGAACTCCAAGACACCCTCAGAAACACCAGACTTACATATCTAACCCATTAAATGGATCACATGACAATTCAAACCCAACATATATCAAATTAAACTAATCATCTTCCCACCTACTTTAAATTTTCTCTTCCTCCTATATTCCCCAACTCAATTCATCACCTACCAACCACTGAATCCCACAAGTCAGACACCAGAAAACTGGCAATCATTCTGACTCCTCTCTCCTCCACTGACACTCACTCAAACACAACAAGTCCTAATTATTTTACTTCTTAAATAGTACTTGAAACCATCCCCTCCCACTGTCACCTTTATTCAATCCCTCATTATCTGTCACCTGAATATTGTCTCCTAACAAGTCTCTCTAGTTTTGCCCCCTGAAATCCATCCTTAACACTTCTGCTAGGATGTTCTATACAAGATATAAAACTGATTATCACACTATCCTTAAAACCCTCCTGGAAACTAGAATAAAATTCGAACTCTTCTGCATGGCCTACACTCTGGAAGCCTCATTTTATACCTCTCTCCCCTCCTTATCATATCACATTAGCCTTCCTCTCATCCCTCAAACAACCTCAGTCCTTTCCTGTCACAAACCCTTCTACAGTCCTAAAACAGCAGCTTCCAAACTTGCTCTGTGAAAGAACCCTGAGAAAGCATGAAGGAAAGTGGAAGGAGGAAGCTAAGAGATCAGTCAGGGCAGTTGCGTTTCTATATGCTTCATTGTATAGGCTTTCAGATATAATGTCGTTTTACAAAACACACACACTAGAGTTCCATGATCAAAAAAATATTTGTTTTTGAAACTCATGACTGTAAAAGTTTAATTTCCTTACCATAACGTATAAGGTGCTATATTATGTGACTCTCTCATCTCTCCTCCCTCATCCCCAAGCCTCTTTTTCTATCCTTCATCAAGAGGAACATAACAAGGTGGCTTCAAATCTCCATGCTCACCAAACCATCTCCACCGCTTCCCCCTTCTTGGTTTAGGCAATGTACATTTTTCTTAGAAGAGCCCTTACTGACTTCATACCTTTGAATAAATGTTATATTTTTCTTATATGAAACAATGTGTAAATATTATTTACTTGACTGTGAATTCCTTGTCTGGTTCCCCTCACAAGAATGTAAGAATAAGAAAAGAGATCCTTTGTCTGTCTTATTCACTACTGAGTCTCTAGAATCTAAAGAACAATGCCTAGCACACAGCACATGTTCAATAAATATCAAATTAATGAAAAATGTCTTATTGATTTTTATATCCCAGTACATAGTAGTAGTAGCTGGCACAAAGCAGGAACTCAACACATGTATGCTAAAACTAAACCTTGAAATAAAAACTGGGGTCAGAAAATGAAGGGCTTTGAATAACAGGCCAAGGAGTTGTACACTCGACTGTGACAGATATCACCTATTTTCCTATTTACTTGTTCATCTCTTCAATCTTCAATTGGTAGTGCTTCTAACAGTTTGATTTTCCTCCAAGCTCTTTCCCAACTTCTTTTGTCAAGTGGTTCATGATGTTAATATAAAATTAGACACAGCCTAGATTTTAAATATGGCTCTACTTAAAGTAACACATGACAACTTTGAAAAATATGTAAAATTCTAAATAATAATAGAATACTACAAATAAGATATCTTGAGAAAATAATGGAAAAAAAATCCTGACCACCTTTTATAGAATGTAAATCTGTTTGGATTTAGTTTTGACGTGTTTATTAAAAAACATAAAAAATTCCAACGGAAAGGTATTGAATTACCCAGGGAAAGAAATCACATATCAAAATAAACAACTTATACTCTGAAATTCAGTGGTTTTCTAAATAACATTTACATTTAAATAATGCTTAAGAGAAAATAATGCTAAATTCTGCCAATAAAAAATTAATAAGGATATAGAAACATATAAAAAGTGATTCTTACTAAGTTATTGTCATCTTGGAAAGCATAATGCAAAGTTGTAATCCATTTATTGTCTCCATTCACTAACACATCCCTTTCTTCACGAAAACATGCTGTCTGAAAAGGAAAAAAACATTTTTTTTAGATAAAGAATACTTCATGTAAAACTAGGAAATATATTATGCAAACAATTGCTTAAAATATTTATTACACTTTCTGTTCTGAAAAGGGAATACATCTAATATTATACGACTTTCCAATAAGTCAAGTTTCAAAGACCCCTCAGAAATTGAACAACTGAACAGTACACTTATAAGTATTTTATATTTAAAAATACTGTTGTAGTTCAAAAAAATCAGAAAAATACACAGAATTATTTAACAACCATGGTCCAATCTACCATCTAGATAATATAAATGTCAACATTTTGTCACATTTACTTCTGATCATTTTGTTATTAAGAAAATATGATACAAGTTGTAGCCTTCCTATTCCTAGAGCATTCCTGTCCCTTCTCCCTCTGAGAAAATGAATAATCTGAAGTTAGTATATATTCTTCCCATCACATGCTTTATTATTCATGTATGTGTCCAAAAACAATAGAATTGTTTTGTGTTTTGAAAACTTCCATGAATAGTGTAATTTCATCTATCCCTTTGCATAGATGGCTGTTTACCTTTTAATTGCTGTGGTATTCCATTGTATGAATACGGCAGAATTTATTTATATAACCCCCCAATCACGAAGATCACCCAATTTTGTATTATTTCAATGCTGCCAATGAATATATTTGTACAAATGTACAGTAAGTCCCCTACATACGAACCTTCAAATTGTGAACTTTCAAAGATGCGAACACGTGTTCGCATGTCCAATCACGTAAGTTAGTTCACCTGTCTGGCATACGTTGCCATATGCATGCATCCTCTACAAGTGGTTGTGCTTTTATGTATACTTTACTGTACAGCACTGTATACAGTACAGTAGTACAGTATTTTTATTTCAAGCCCAGGATGTCTGGAAGCAAGTGTAAAAGCAGCGGTGATGGAGCTGGTACAGTACTAACAGACATCACTGGATCGTTTTTTCAAGGGGGTAGATAGAATTGAATCCAGCAAGGAACTAAAACCTGTGTCATCAGTGTCAGGCGTGAGTGAAATTGCAGCTTGCCCTCCGTCTCCTATTGCTGACGATCCTTCAGCTCTACCATCTCCCACCTCCCCTCCCTCCTCCAGTCAGTAACTCTTCTTGCCTGTTCAGTCAGTGCCAGCCCCTGTATGCCAGCTGTTGTACTGTACTACTGTACTTTTCAAAGTACTGTACTGTAAGATTAAAAATGTTTTATTTTTTGTTTTTTATGTATTATTTGTGTGAAAAGTACTATAAACGTATTACAGTACAGTACTATATAGCTGACTGTGTTTGTTGGACACCTAGGCTAACTTTGTTGGACTTACAAACAAGTTGGACTTACAAACGTGCTCTCGGGAACGGAACTCGTTCATTGTAGGGGACTTGCAAGAGTTTCCTAGAGTATACACTTGGAAACAGAAATACTAGTTTTAAGCGTTTTCAACTTTACCAGATTCAGCCAATTTTCTTTCCTAAGTGGTATGCCAGTTACTACCCTCACCCTAGTGTATGAAATCTCCCCTTTTCCCCACATCCTCAACTGCACTTGGCATTGTTAAACTTTTAAGTGCGTGTCAATATGATGGGTGTGAAATAATATCTCATCATTCTTTTAATTAACATATTCCTAATTACAGGTGCAAACAAATAATTTTTTTGTTGCACTCGTTTTTTAATTAACTTTTATTGGAGTATAGTTGCTTTACAATGTTGTGTTAGTTTCTACTGTACAGCAAAGTGAATCAGCTATACGTATACATATATCCCCTCTTTTTTGGATTTCCTTCCCATTTAGGTCACCACAGAGCATCGAGTAGAGTTCCCTGTAAATAAATAATTTTACATATGCTTATTGGACATCTGAGTTTTCTCTTTGAAAAACTCGCTTTGCCCATTTTCTCTAATGAATTGTCTTTTTCTTACTGATTTATAAAAGTTTTAATTTATTCTGAGGATATATTTCCACTATTATAAAGATGTATCCTGGAGAACCTTAGAAATGTGTGGCTAAAAATAAAAAATAACTTTATATGATACTTTATAATTCTACAATATATCTTTAAATTTTTAATTAAAAAGCTGCTATGGCAAAAACAACTGAAAGGTAAAGTAGAAATTAAAAGTCTCCCTGAGTCACGCCCTGATAGTTTCACTGTCCACCTGTTATGTCCAGAGGTTACTACCAATAACTCAGTTGAATTTCTTCTCAGAAAATTTCTGTATACACATAAGCATATAAACACACACACACACACAACACACACACACACACACACACACAACTATATTCATATGGCATCCCATCTCCCCTATCTTTTCTTCCTTTACACAGATGAGATCACAGTGCTCTGTAAGTCATGTTTTTCAAGTAACAATATATCTGAACAGCTTTCCACACCAGTACATAGAGACCTAATTTTTCTTAATGGCTGTACCACATTCCATACACACTGAAAAACCATCAGACAGTATTCTACACATAGCAGGTGCCTAATAATTTATTTCCCACAAGATAAATTCAACAGCCATGATATATAAAACAATTAGCATTACTTAATTTACCCTAATTAAGTACCTTAATTTTTTTCCACATATTTCCATAAATTTTATTTGATGCAATAGAATTTCCAAAGCCATTTATTAAACAGCATCACCAAGGAAAAATTTTAAAACAAATAAAGCTTAAACCAAATGAATGGGCAGTTTTACCTGTCAATTCAATTATTAAAATCTACAATATCATGCTTTCGTTCACTTTATGGGGAAAATAGAATCACTTGACATACAACTAAGTTCTGTTTCAGACTTTAACTGACCTGAAATTATGGTTTGCTGCTAACATTTTAGAGAGGTGGTGAAGTCTGTCAAGCCTAGGAGACTCCTTTCTCCTGGCTTTATCTTACCAGGACAGCTATCTGAAATTTTAAAGACATTTCCAGCTAGAATCTGGAAATGTGACTGACTGATGACTCCAAACTAAATAAAGCTCCAAAGACTACCTGTCAACAGAACAGATTAACTTTAGTAGGATCTAATCTATTCTAAACTATGTAGTGAAAAAATAAATTAATTTTTAAAAACATAAAATATAAACTATTTCTAATATAAAATTTTAAACATATACAAGAGAAAGCAGTAAAATAATCCCCTGCCCCCAATGTACCCATCAACGAATTTCAACAATTATTTTATCGTTCAATTTTATTTCATCTACACTCTCACCCACTTACCACCACCCTTCCTCCACGCACATACATGTGAACACTCACACATATGTATATACACAGAGGATTTTTTTGCCGCAAATCTCAGACATATGATTTTACCCATACATACTTAGGTATTATAGACTATTCCTATTAATGCCTCAGATACTTAGTTTAGATGTGAAGCACAGTCTCCTTTTTTGCTTCAGTATATCACACTGTCCTCAGTTGGTTGTCACAGCTGAGGAGGGGTGAGGGGTAATGCTACCAGCATCTAGTGGGAAGAAGCCAGGGATGCTGCTTCACATCCTACAATGCACAGGACAGCCCCCAGATGGAATTATCTGGCCTCAAATGTCATAAGTGCCACTGCTGAAAAACCCTGTTCTAGATCAATATTAACCCAACCATGATGCATGTATACCAAGGATTCAATATAAAGACATTTAATAATGTCCATTTCAATTACATTTTTGAAAAAACTAAGTAAGATTTTTTAAAAATCCTCCCTTAAAAAAAAGAATATTTGGGTCTCTAAGAATGCGATCATCACAAAGGAGAGGTTACTGGAGACAATATAGCTTCTTCAGATTCTGTCACTCAGTTTCTATTCAACCAAACATTCTGCTTGCACAGTGATGGTTTTGAGTGTTGTGCAGTTTTACATTGTTAATATTCAGTTACATAGTGTTTAAATTTTATCCTTAATGGGTTATTGGTTAAAAAGAAAGAAGAAAAGGAATACCTATGCTGAAACAGAAGTTAATACAGACCATATATAAATGATAATAATTCTGCAAAACTGTCACATGATTCTCTTCCCTAGATCCATAGGTGCATTCATCAGATCATTATTCTTATACAGAATATCCAAATTGCCCAAATACTTGGAAATCACATGTTAAAATGAGAAAATCCATTCATGATATATCTACTTTGGCTTCTAATTTATAAGTAACAAAGACTTATCTCACCCATGAAGTATTACCACAGAAGACTTTCAAATAATAATTGAATCATTCTCTCTAAGCTAATATTTGAGGGGAAAAAAGTCAAGTATTTTTTTATTTTAATAAAATATTTATAAATATTTTAAATTGCAAAATGCAAGAACTTCAAATATCAGCTCTTACACACCAAAGCATCAATTTACTTTTAAATCTCCATATTAATATGTATTTGGTGACCAAATCAAACATGAGATACATCACATAAATCATTTGATAACATCCACAGTTGGCAAATGTGTGAGAAAACAGACATGTTTAAATACTATGAGTGCAAAGATACACTGATTCAACTTTTTTTAGAAGACAATTTGGCAATCGCTATCGAAGCTTAAAGGTATACCCGTCCCACACAACCCAGGAATTCCACTATTGAGGAGTTTAATCTGGGGAGTGGACAAATTCTAGAGTCAGCAGGACGTGAAAATCCCTTAGTGTAAAAGCTATACTTAAAATCCCTCAACCTCAGCATACACAACCTGGAGTACCTCAGGGCAGCCAACAGCAACATCTCTGATTAACAGTATTTCACAGCCCTTTCTATTTCTATGTTACATTGCATATACTTCTTAGGTGGCGTGACTAGTTCTGATGCACTATTTTCTCTCTTGTTTTGAAATTCCTCTTTGCTAAACACACATAGTTAGATTTGGTGAAATAACCAAATAAAAATAGTAAAAAGGTGGAAATAATCTAAATGCCCATCAATGTTTAAAAGAAAAAATCATCATACTAAACAATATATCCATTCAGTATAATGAAACTATTAAAAAGAATCAGGTAGGGCTTCCCTGGTAGTGCAGTGGTTAAGAATCCGCCTGCCAATGCAGGCGACACGGGTTCGAGCCCTGGTCCGGGAAGATCCCACACGCCGCGGAGCAACTATGCCCGTGTGCCACAACTACTGAGCCTGCGCTCTAGAGCCCACGAGCCACAACTACTGAAGCCCGCATGCCTAGAGCCCGTGCTCCACAACAAGAGAAGCCACTGCAATGAGAAGTCTGTGCACTGCAACGAAGAGTAACCCCTGCTCACCACAACCAGGGAAATGTCCGCACGCAGCAACAAGAACCCAATGCAGCCAAAAATAAAATAAAAAATAAATACTTTATTTAAAAAAAAAAAAAAGAGGGCTTCCCTGGTGGCGCAGTGGTTGAGAGTCCGCCTGCCGATGCAGGGGACATGGGTTTGTGCCCCGGTCCGGGAAGATCCCACATGTCACGGAGCGGCTGGGCCCGTGAGCCATGGCCGCTGAGCCTGCGCTCCACAACGGAAGAGGCCACAATAGTGAGAGGCCCGCGTACCGCAAAAAAAAAAAAAAGAAAAAAAAAAAGAATTAGGTAAAAGTATAAATATGGAAATGGAAAAATCCAATATATATTATTAAGTGATAAAAGCACTGTGAAAAAATCAGTCTTTTAATATGATTCCAGTATAGTAAATTTTTCTATTAAGGATAAATAAATCATCTTAATAATGATTTACTTTGAACAGAAAGACTGGACATCTGAGGGAGGGAAAAAAAAGCTTTCATTTTTTTACTGGTTATTTTCTAGAGTGCTTGCATTTTCTTTTTTTTACTATACGTAGCAGATCAGGAAGTAGAGACAGTTCCAATCTAATGACCTCAATTCATTACTACTGTTAACTACTACAGCTACTACTACTACTCCTGGCACATACATGTATAAAAAATAATAAAACAGAGCTAACAACAATAACAAAAATAGCAAGACAACAGGCATAAACCAGTACTATCACAGTTAAACTAAGATATATTATTCCTCCACTTATGGTATAGAGACAATTATCTTTATTTTACAAATAAGATAACTGAGCCTTGGAAAGGTTTGACTCGAGATGGAGAGCATTTCTGTAAACTATACTGCATCTTCCAACGAAATGAGTAAGATATCTCCTATATGAGTGAAATCAGTAAGAGTTGAATAAATTTGAAATGAAAGTAAAATTCACAGAATAGATTAGGAGAAGTTAACTTAAGGGACTGCTGACATACTAACAAAGTTTGTAAATGATGACTCTCTAGAGATATTAATCTTTGTAACTATAAGATTATTTACTAATTAGGTATCTGCCAGGTACAGAAAGAGACAAATTTCCTAGTATCTTCAAATAATCCATGTCCCACTAATTATTATATCTGTTACATACCTTAAATAGAAATAAATATGACAAACAGGTTGGAGGTAAATCTCTGAATAGTGTTCTAAAGTATCAACAATACACAGATTTAAAAAGTAAGAAATTTTGCTGCTCATTTGGAATTCATTAAGCATCATTGGTAGGACCAGTTTTCCCAAATTAGATAAGTAATGATCAGAACGGGCTTCTTTTCAATGTTTTTTTAAAAAAAGGATTTGACAATTCAAGCACAGAAATATAATTCCATCCTACTTTAAAATGAATTCCTCTTTAAAAGTTTCAATGTAGAATTTCTTCCTAAAAAATGAATGTTTCAAATAGTTTGAGGCAAGTTCCTTTCAAATACTGAACCAGCCTTGTATCCCTCAAATAAACCCCACTTGGTCATGGTGTATGATTTGTTTTATATATTGCTGAACTCTATTTGCTAATATTTTCTTAAGGATATTTGCATCTATGTTCATGAGGCATATTGATCTTTAACTTTCTTTGTATGGTCCTTATCTGGTTATTCCATCAGAATAATACTGACCTCACGGAACGACTGACATTCCTTGGGTCCCAAGGCCCCTAGTTTTTCCACATTCTCTCTGCCTTTCAGAGTCTTTGTATATCTGTTTTATATGTAATGTCCATGGTCTTTAGCTGTACTTAATGGGAAAGATAGGAAGAAGCACATCTATTCCATCTTGTCCCAGAAACAGAACATATTAATGATTTTTAATTCAACAAAATAATATTTAATTTTTAATTATTCCTGTTTTATCTTCAATTTTGCCACTTCCTCCAGTGAGTAATGAAAGTTAAACCAGTTACTCTTTCTTTTCAAAATTCTTCCCCAACATATATACACTACCAAACATAAAACAGATAGCTAG
This sequence comes from Globicephala melas, assembly GCF_963455315.2. Lineage (NCBI taxonomy): Eukaryota > Metazoa > Chordata > Mammalia > Artiodactyla > Delphinidae > Globicephala > Globicephala melas. The sequence continues at coordinate 23,932,887 of NC_083314.1, forward strand.
TGGGAAGCAGCTGCATAGCACAGTGAGATCAGCTCGGTGCTTTGTGACCACGTAGAAGGGTGGGATAGGAAGGGTGGGATAGGGAGGGTGGGAGGGAGGGAGATGCAAGAGGGAAGGGATATGGGGACATATGTATATGTATAACTGATTCACTTTGTTATAAAGCAGAAACTAACACACCATTGTAAAGCAATTATACTCCAATAAAGATGTTAAAAAAAAAAATTTCTTCCCCAACATATCCAACATCATAAAAAGTAAGTACAAACTTTAATTAAATTTTTTTAAAGTTCTAACCCTGGAACACTAACCCACTACAATTATGAGTTCTGCGAAACAATTAGAACATAATTCTTTACTAATTTTTAATAATAAGACTTATTGCTCCAACTGCTGGCAATGCTGTCAGCCCCTCCAGGCTTTGTCTCAGCCACGGAAAGCCTACTAGCCCAAGGCCATGTCCTTCTGGAGGCAGCCCGTATCCAATGAGTAACTGAGGCAAGTGCATAAAGGTCAACCATTTGGCCCAAGGTAGGACAACTCTGAAGGACCATTTCTGCTCCACGGATCCCTGTTGGATCAACAGAGGCTGAAGGGGCAGCTTGACTTCTCCCTGACAAATCGTATTTCACCTCCTTTCCTGTCTGTCAATGTCAATTTCAAAGGCACCCCCTAATAAATAGACTGCATACTAAACTCAATCTCAGTGTTTATTACCTGGAAAATATGACTAGTGACAGTAAGGCAATTCAGTTTTAGGGAAATACAAAAGTAAATATTGAAGTTATTGAATATAACGGGCACTGGCACATATGTCAGAGAGTGACATAAAACTTTCCAGATACTCTTTTAAACACGATTTTATTACCTCTGTAATTACCTCTGGAAGGTAGAGAGGGGCTGGACTTGGGCGGGGTATAGTCAAAGAGTACCTTAGCTTTATCTGTAATGTGCTATTATTTGTTTTACAAAGAATATATCTGTAATTTCATGTGTGCAGTTTTTTTCAGTAGGCAAATAGAAAAGAAAAAGACTGAAAGCAAAACTTGCCCAAAATGTTATTAATTCTAAATGATGGAATACAAGTGATTATTAGTTTCTTCTTTGTGTTTTGTTATTTCTTCAAATTTTCTAAAAGAAAGAAATATTGAAGTATTTACTTTCACTACCACAGTATGTATCTATCATCATGGGAACCATTTGTGCTTTTCCCTATGTATTTGCTGTTTTTCAGGTTGCTACAAGTACCGGTATATACAGAAAGATTTCTAAGGGCTAATTTCTCATTATCCTCTTATGAATCTTACTACCCTCTAGAGCTAACACTCAGCCTAGTCAGCAGTATAATCCTTCTGTAAGTTAAAATATTTCCACACCAGTAAGCTCTGCTTCCCTGAGGCCCCTGAATGCCCTACCTCACTGAGCAACTCACTATAACCCAGAACAGCAGACCTCCAGAACCACTCCCCAAATTTACATGTAATGTCAGGTTTGACATACATATCGGCTATTAGATATTTTTAACATCATGCCAGTCAGTCTTTCCCTCAAATCTAGCACGAAGATTAAAATGCTGACAACTCTTTCAACAGCAGATTTTACTCCCATTTTTAATAATATGAAACAAAACATAAATTTAACTGCATAGTCAGCAATAAACAGAATTCTTACAGGCATATTCAAAATTCCTGCGGAATTTGCTTATAGCAGAATACAAATAATATAAACAAGTTATATCAAATTGGATATCAGTCACTACAAAATTTCTTCCTGTAAAAGAAACTGGTTTCCACACATCCTTTTAACATAAGTGTCTAAGCCTGACATTCAAAGGGTTTCCATTTGGTTTTCAGATAATATTAAAATAGCATCACAAATGTAACATTCATCATAACTATATCATAATTGTGAATTACTGAATTTGTCTTTTAGGCTTTAAAAAATAATGCCATCGTAGATAAAAGGTTACTAAATGATACTTAAAGACCTATGGGCTCTCTATCATTTTATTTTTCTCTAAAAATATTTCTAAAATATTATTTAAATATTCCAATAATTAGAATCTTACCTCAGCTCTTTTCAGCATTTCCCATTTATTCAATATTTTCATGGCAAATACTTTATCTGCATTTTTTAGTTTCACTACAGCAACCTAGGAAAGGAAATACAACTTTTAAAATGTGACAAATAGTACTTTTTTTCAGTCATCCATTTTCCTTTTTCCTCTCTGTAAAAAAAATAAATACCAAAATTATCAGATTTCCATGCAGTTCAAATTCTAAGATCCTAAATCAAATAATATTGTCAGTTGAAAAAGTTACATTAGTGAACACGTGCCAAACAAACAACTGTGTTTTTGAACATGGTGTCGGTTGGTGATCGTATACTATATTCTCGTTTTCAAGTTTTCTGCTCTGGAATTTAAACTCAATATCTACTATCACTAAGAAATTGACCAAAATGTACCAAATGAAATAACTAGAGCTTAAACACTGCATGCCAAATTCCAACACGATGCTACAGGGAAAGCCAGCTGCCAAAACAAACATGTTTCATGGGGATCAAACAGTACGCCATAAACTGACACGCCACGTATTCTTACACACTATACCACAACCCCCAACGTGCGCGCACGCACACGCGCGCGCACACACACACACACACACCCTAAAGATCAATTAAGGCTAACACCTCTACAAATTGCAGACTTCACACATACCTTTCCGACAAAAAAAGGAACAGATATTTCTGTATTTTGTATTTTAGTTATGGATCAAAAAACTGTCAAATACAAATAACTAATCCCCTATTTTCACTCTCAACAAACCGATTACATTTCTGTTTCTACTTCTCTCCCTCAGTTTGACTAGATAGTCTCAAAGGGCCCTTGCAGCTCACTTGGGATGCTATAGAGCAGAGACTGAACTACATGAGAGGAGACAAAGGCTGTTTCCAGCCTTTACTGGGGGCGGGTGGAGTAGGGGGAAGACAAATACTACTCTAATGTGCAGAAGGAGAAAACAAACTATATACAACATATCTACAAACAGTTCAAAAGGATAGTTCTAAGCATAGAGAATAGGTTTAAACTCAAGTCCAAAATTTTTTAAATCTTAATAGCAAATGTACATATCAGGGGCATTTAATAAATTTATTTTTGGATCATTGTGCAATAACAATAATATGACTATATAATTAAAATCAGTGTATAATACTATAATATTATCTAAACTAGAATACATCTTGGTAATTGTCATAAATGGTTATACTAATGACTGTGATTACAGTTTCTCATCAATTAAAATGGTGGGAAGGAAGAAGAAATATCTCAAATTCATATGCAGTCACTTTAGTCTTTAGTCGTATCTGGTCATATCTGCAGAAATGATGGATCAGTTGGTTCATGTTTAAAGAAAAGGGGCTGTACAAGATATAGAAACAACCTAAATAGCCAATGACAGATGAATGGATAAAGAAAATGGAATATTATTCAGCCATAAAAAAAGAAGGAAATCTTGCTTTTGTGACAACATGGGTGAACCTAGAGGATATTATGCTAAGTGAAATAAGCCAGAAACAGAAAGACAAAAACTGTATGATCTCACTTCTATGGGAAATCTGAAAAAGGTGAACTCACAGAAACAGCAAATTCTATTTCTAGAATTCTAATTCTAGAAAGGTGGTGAAAGGGGCTGGGAGTTGAGGGAAACGGGGAGATGTTGGTCAAAGGGTACAAATTTCCAGTTATAAGATGAGAGATGAGTAAGTTCTGGGGGTCTAATGTACAGTATGGTGACTATAGTTAACAGTATTGTATTATATACTTGTAAGTTGCTAGAAAAGTAGATCTAAATGTTCTCACCACAAAAAAGGCGGGGTGGGGGGGAGTGCTGTGATAAAGAGCAAGGAAAAACTTGAAACATTTTTTCACTAGGATCTCTGAAAGTCTGAAAACACAAGTTTCATTATTCTGCAGACTCAAATCATATGCTGCACAACTGGGAGCACAAACAGATGGAAGGACAGGAGCATAGAGCTAGACATGCCTACATTTAAGACAGGGAAGAGATAAGGACGGCTATCACTTAAGCCCTCTCTTATTCTGTTTTAGAGAATGGCTGAAAGACTCCAACACTTAGATTTGCCCTTCTCAGGTCATGTGGTATGAAAAGAACTCCTCCCAGCACTGTGTGATTCACGAATTTTCTATGCACATGAGTATATAAGTATCTGATGATAACCAGTATAGTAGTAGCAGTATTCACCAGCATATATAGAGTGTGTTCTAAATGCCAGTTACTCTTCTAAGAGTTTTATGAAGGTCCACAATCCCTTACCAGCAATTCTAAAAGCCAAAGCATTTTCAAAATTCATTTGGCAAATGAATCAGGCAAAGCATAGTTTTGGGGGAGTTCTGTTTTCTTTTTAATCTCAGTGTAAAGATAAACATGCTTCACTGCAGAAACACCAACGCATTTGCTTATGAGGTTCTGCTCAAAACCCCAATAGGACTGTTATATAAAATAGAGTATATGTATTAAATTATCTTTCTAAAATCCAAATACTATTGGAACCAAAACCACCTCTGGATTATAGAGCTGTGCGGTAGAAATAAGCTAGCACTTACTGAACACTCAAACCCTGAGCTAGCACTTAGCGTGGCTGTTCAGGGTAGTGGTGATAGCGTGGACTCTACAGCCAGACTCGGGCTATACACAAGTATGAAATATTTAAAACAGGGTCTGGCACTTAATAGGTGTTCAATAAGCAATAGCTATTATTATGTGCCAAGCATTGCACTAAGCACATTATAGCCCAAACTCTCAACTGTTGTTTACTCTATCACTAATACGTGGTAGACGTTAAACATCCTTATTTCTTCCATTTCTGTAACAAGGAAATAAGAAGCTTTGATCTCTTCAACTTCCAACTTTATAAATTTATACCCATGACACATACATCAACATAGAAATATAGTTAGAAATATCCTCAAATGAACATATATATATACAAATAAAAACTAAGCCACAATATTTACGTGTGGTTTCCAACAGTAAAATATTGTAAATAACTTAAATATTCTGAAAGGTGAAAGTTACTGAACATACCACAAATAATAGAAAATTATTAATATTCTTGAAAATGTTGTTAAAGAATACTATTTAATAGGGAAAAGTTCACAGTATATTGTTTAAAAGAAGTTTATTAAAATTTGTACACTAAAATTAATTTTTTTATATATAAAGTATTTAGCTATACATTTCTATGCCATATTTATTCTGAGAAAGGCATCAAAACATTTTAAAAATCAGGTATTTCTAGGGGATATGATTTCTATTGCCCTTTCTACATTTTCTGGACAGAACATATGAAATTTGAAGCATGGGATGGGATAGTATGGAATACCATACCTCATCCTGATCATGAAATGACCATTAATTACTGAGGTATTTACAGTGTGGCTGATAATGGCCAAAACGAGACCCATACTGCACATCTATGTGATAATCAGGAATGCCATGCTGCTGCAGGGTGAAAAACATTCTCAAAGCTAGCTTACAACAGTTTCATGAGCTGCCTAAAAACTCTTCTGGAATGCAGTGGGATGTGGTGAAATAAAAATGTCAGTTCACACAGAACACAAACTTATGGTTACCAAAGGCAAAACGGGGTGAGGGAGGTATAAATTAGGAGTTTGGGGTTAGCAGATACAAACTACTATATATAAAATAAACAACAAGGTCCTACTGTATAGCACAGGGAACTACATTCAATATCCTGTAATAAACCATAATGGAAAAGAATATGAAAAATATGTGTCTGTATCACTTTGCTGTACACCAGAAACCAACACAACATTGTAAATCAGCTATACTTCAATTTTTTTTAAAGGCAGTTCAGAAAATATTCTTAAATTATCGAATTGATGACATGATGAGACAAGAGTATGAAGTTGATGAAGTGATAAAATAAAACTGATCTTGCTTTTCTCCTTTGACACTACAGATCATTTTCATGTTCATTTCAGTAAAGAAGAAGAAGGAGGAGGAGAAGGGGGAGGGGGAGGAGGAGGAGAAGGGGGAGGGGAGGACGAGGGGAGGAGGGGAGGAGAGAAGGGGGAGGGGAGGGGAGGGGAGGAGGAGGGGGAGGGGAGGAGGGGGAGGGGGAGGAGGGGGAGGGGGAGGAGGGGGAGGGGGAGGAGGGGGAGGAGGAGGAGAAGATTCTCCTAGAAATCTAACTTCAGGTTCTAGATTTTCAAGAGCCACAGCTAACTGACATATAAGAGGGTAGTACGTTAAAATGTCCTTTCTTATATAATTTGATCAGAATGAACAGTACACTTAGTATGGACGGGAAGATTATAAATTTAATACAGAACAAAGACATGTTTTTAAAAACACCAAATATAGAGCTGTCTTATATTATATAAGCATATTAAAAGCACTACAATGTTAGAAAAACTGCAAATGCTACAGAAAAATCAGTAGGTGACAAATGTAAATGAATGAGTTCTTAAACACGATTTAAGAATCATCACTTATAGATACAACATATAACTTAGGAATGATCATACTATATTAAACAGAATTTCAATATCCAAGAAGCAGCTGGCATGCAGTTCTACAAATCTAGTCTACATTCAATATATCCAGAATTTGCCATACCTCCTCCTCTAGTCCACACCATTCCCATCTACCATTATGTCTTGCCTGGACTATCCTGCCCAGCCTCTCTACTTCTGCTCTCACAGCCCAAAATCTGTTCTCAAAACATCAGCCACAGTGATTCTGTTTAAACTAGCTCAGATCATGACACTCTGCTCCAAAACTTCAGTTTCTGATCTCTCTCCATGTAAAAAAGTCCTTGCTATAACTTATAAGTAGCATGGTCCAACATATCGTGGTCTCCCAGATCTCATATTACTCTCCTCCTAGATCACTCTCTCCAAACATACTGATCACCTTGTTCAATCTCAACTTAGTGTTTTTGCACTTATTACTCCATAGGTCTCAAATGGTCTTTCCCCCCTATAGCTACACATGGTTTGCTCTCTCAATCCCTCCCTAAAATGTCATTCTGCCCTTTCACACTTTCTATCCCATTTCTTTGCTTCCTTTTCCCCTTAGCTCTTTTTACTTAACAAACTGTATATTCTATTTATGTATTTTGCTTACTGTTTGCCTCACTCACTAGAACATAAGCTCTATGTGGGTAGGTATTATTTTTTTCTCATTTGTTCACTAGTACGTGCCCAGTGCTTGGGAATCAATAGGTACGCAATAAATATTTACTGAATAAATAACGAGTGATTTGTAATCTATATGAGTGTATCTACATAGAAAGTTGAAAGGCATCAATACAATACGCTCAGCTTCAAGTACACTACTAAATTGATACTGAAACTCAAATAAAAATAAGGCATTATGATAAAAGAGATACAATTCTGTATCTTAAGGTTTAAGTGTGTACCAGATTATTCCAGCTCATGTTGCTCTCCTAACAATTATGTACGGCTTTTAAAGTCTCAACTTCACAGCTTAGCTTTTATTATCTTTCGTGTATTGTTACTGTTCACTATTTATTGCTCCATGTCTTTGTCTCCTTTTTATCTCTGCTGTATAATGTCTACCATCACTTATTAATAATAATAATAAACAAAAACAACTCATTTATCGAAAGCTTACTGTGACTGGCACTGGGCTGAGCACAATACATATACTGCCAAAATCAATTCCTACACCACTCTAAAGTAGGTTCTACAGTCCTCACGACCTGATTACAGAGCTAGAGTTATTTACTGCTATGAGTACTGAATAGTTCTCCAGGTTTTTGAAGAGATCTTCCCATTCATCATGCCTATAGTCTTGATTCCTATTGTCATGTTAATGGTGATCATTGTTAATATGTATGAAAATCACTGTATTTGTTTTTTATAAACTGCTCTGTTAGTGATCAGTCTGTATTCAAAATATTTAATTAAAAAAATACTGAGTCTCTTTAACAAGCAAACTAAAAACACTACAAAGAGTTCACTAAACCGGCTAGAGGTATCCTCTCTACGGAGTTGCAATTTATATATATAGTAGTGATAGTCAAAATATTTAGAAATTGGTACAGCATGGGCATTGACCAATTAGAGCAGACACTGGCTATAAAAATATAGTATGCCCATGCCAGTGTGCCCCTATGGACTGAAGACTAGCCCATATACAGAGGCTTCAAAGGTGAATCATGCAATATAACTTCAAACGTCTTTCACTCTCCCTTGAATCCCAGGAGAGCCAGGGTACAGAGTTTTTAAGGAAGAATGAACGGCTAAAAATAATTCTCCTTTCAGACCCTAAGACTAGGTTATGCAGACACATTAGGGCCTAGTTATGGTAATTAGAGGAAGCAAGCTAATTAAAAGCTTTTGACACCTGAAGCAGGGGTAGCAGGCCAAAGCAGCAAGCTTTCACAACAAGCTCTGAAGCCCAGAAGCCTTGAAGCTGCCGGAGCAAGGCTGGAGCAGGCAGAAGCGGTGAGCCACCAGGAAACTGTGGACAGGCAACACCCAGGGCGTAAGTTAAAGGTTTTCCTGAAAGCAAAAAGGAAAACCCAGCGTTAAGTTAAGCAGTAACTGACAACAATTGAGTCGTAGAGAGTAGGTTCTTAACTCATAGAGCTGTTGATTTTCAATTATATCTTGCTCCTTTATTATTTCCCATAATTTACGCATTTCTTGTAGGAGGTACATAAATTATGCTTTCATTTTCGGATTTTTTCTTTTTTTTTTTTAAAGAAAAAGCATAATTGAGAGAAATGCTGTTTCTGTCAGATATCCATGCCAGAGATGAACCTATCCACTGGGTCTATATAATACCTAATGACAAATTCCTGATAGAAGACAAAATACTTCGGAGAAAAAAAAATTCTCTTTAGGGCTGTCTGCATTTTGAAATCTATTAGTTGATAACTACTACAGGGTATGTAAGGCCACCAGAGATATTTTAACCAGGAATGAATAACTAACAGTAAGAACTCATAAACCAGCCAATACTACTTTTCTGTACAAAATTCACTGTCTTAAAATAGAGTAAACTATCTACAATCTATTTGTTGCTTTTATTTTACATACTTTAATTGATATACATACAGAGCAAGGAGAGAGGGAGAGAGGGAGAGAGGAGGGAAGGAGGGAAGGGAGGGAGGGAGGAAAGAAAGAAAAAAAGGAAGGAAGGAAGGAAGGAAGAAAGAAAGAAAGAAAAAGAAAGAAAGAAAGAGAGAGAGAGGGAAAGAAAGCGAGAGAGCGAGAGAGAAAGGAAGGAAGAAAGGAAGAAAGGAGAAGAGAAAGGAAAAGGAAGGAAGGCACCTTCTCATACTAAATCTCAAATATTATCAGTCATGCGTTAAACACTCTGAATTGACTCTGGATCACACTGGCCTATGACCAGGCAGGACTTAGTCTACTGACAGCCAGGCTGCTGTCTGCAGCAGCCCACTCCCGACCCTGCACCCATTCTTCAATTCTTCCAAGCATTAGGACTATAGAGCAAATATCACTGTCCTTAACTATCTGCCTCACTTAATCCTACTGAGTAACTGTAAGCAATTCTCCAGGGCCCTGTCCTTTTCTTCAGTCCCTTTTATGGAAAAAAATATATAAACAAATATACATATTATTTAAGTATTTAAATTATTGCTTTATTTTTTCCATAGTTCAATCTCAACTGAGCCCTAAATCTATCTGCAGCCTCAACATTAATCCCTTGTCCTTTACCAATCTTCTAAAATGACCTGTGCCACCCTGCTACCACCATCTGTCCTATCCCTGACCTATCCAAACCTTACCCTGCAATTAAGGACCTGGTAGCCTACTTCACCGAAAATAGATCCTTCACATTCCCTCATACCACCTTTAAATGTTTCTCTATTTCTACTTCTCCTTACTTCTTTTCCTTTTGAGCCCAAGAAAGAAGTGTCCCCACCACTTGCAAGGATAACAGTATCATCTGAGATCTTAACGCCAGGCTCTCCCCCTTCCTTTTCTTCTTTCCCTTGTTCCATTAAAGATTTATTTCTGGACTTCAAGCCTTCTTTCTTATGGCTCCTGAACACCAATTGATAAACTTTTCCATGACCATCTCCCATCCAAAAACAAAACATAAAACAAAAACTTTATTGCCATCCTACCTTCCCCTCAAGAAAGTGATATCACATTCCTTTTTCCACAAGGTATCATTTCTCCATAAAGCAAAGAGTACTATATGCTTGCTTTTTCCACTTGTTCATCATTCGTTTCTCAGCCTTCTTCAATCACCTATTTCAATCTAGTTGCTATTTCCCTCTACTGGACTGAAATTACTCTCTCAAAGATCAATTATGACCTTCCAAATTCCAAATCAAATATATTGTTCTCAATTCTCATCTGTTTCAACCTCTCTTCACTATTGGACACCACTGACAATCAATATACTACCCTACTTTTTCTTTTTTCTGTAACCTATTAAATGATTTTCCCCAAGGATCCCTACTCCACATTTTTTATATCTCCTCTCCTTCCTGACCTGTATTATCTATTCCATATGCCCTAATTAATATTTCTATGCTGATGACTCCTAAATCCTTATCTCCTAATAGGTAGACCCATACTTCTAGTTACCTATTAGTCATCTCTCTAGAATGTTCAGCAAATATTTCAAATTTAACAAGTCAAAAACCTGCACGTTAAACTCATTTACTCAGGTTGCATACCTCAATCATCCATGATTTCTACCTTTAACTTATCACTGACATCCAAAGTGACTTCTTTAACAATCTGTCTATCCCACCTATCCTTCTTGCCCACTGGCCTGCTTCAAGCCCTCATTATTTCATCTGAAAAATGATAATAGGTTCCTTTTTGACCACCTTACTATATGCTAACTGCTGAGAATACAAAGAAATAAAAGAGCCCTTGCTCTCAAAAATCTCACAGTCCAGTGTGGGAAACATAACTAAACAGATAATTATAGCACAGCATGAAAGGAAAGGTAAAAACAAGGTCCCATAAAAAGCACAGAAGAGAGATTCCTAAGCCAAAAAGGCAGGAGAAAGGAGGGAGGCATGTAATCTGTGAATATATATGTTAACATTTCTTGGAAGAGGTTACTGACATATGAGTCTTACACAGTGAGCCCCAGAAAAAGGGGACCAAGGGGGTTCTGACTGGAGAGAGGGAATATTTGGGGAAATGGGGGCAGCGTGAGCGAGGCACAGAAGCAAGTGCTATCTGTGCGGGGGACAGGGGTGAAGACAATCAGGGATAATAAGCAGTTTTCTTTCTTAGGAAAGGTTTTCTTCACAGCAGGGAATAGCTGGAAATGAAAGTGAAGGATCCAAATAATGGAAGGGTTTGTATGCCAGGCTAATCAACTAGAACCTTAAAATGTAGATAACAGGGAACCATTCTTCATATTTGGTTGTAGCTACATCACTTTAATAGCTCTGTGGAGAATGGTTCTGAGGCAGGGAAAGAAATGAGAAGGTTACAGCAGTAGCTGAGGTGAAAGATACTGAGGACTTACCTAAGGGAGAGAAGAAGAAATTCAAGAAATACTTAGGATAAAAAAAATCAATGATGAATTGAATGACGTGGAGGCTAGAGAGTGAGAAATCCAGGATCTCCCTCCCTCTGGTCTCTTCTCTACCAAATCCTTCCTCTACACTATCAGTATGATCTTTCGTATCATTCTCATTCTATCACTACTCTGCTTATTAACATTTGAGAGGACTCCCATTCCTATGAAATAACGTTCCTTAGAATAGCATACCAAATCATTCGCTGCATCTGCCCAAGAAAACTTTCAATCCTCATCTTTCACCACCAACGACAAAAACCCTTTATTCCAGGCACAAGATTACTAACTGCTCCCTGAATAAAAGAAACGCACTTAAAAGAATAAAATAACTATTTTGATTCTTTTAGAATATAATTATTATAGAAAATTTATAAAACTAAAGTATAAAAAAAAGCCACAGATAACATTATTTCATAGAGAAAACGACTCTGAAATCATATAAGTTTGTCCATATCCTTTCAACCAGCAAGGTCCTCTTCTAGAAGTTTCTTCTAGAAGTAATTATTTAGAAAAGCATCTGAAATACAGTGAAAGCATTTTGTACAAAAATGCTTTGGAGAGCATTATTTCTAATATAGAAAAAATAGAACAACCTAAACATTTCATTCATTTTTTATGTATTAAGCACCTACTATGTACTAGACCCTGTTGTAGGTGCTGGGGAATTGCAGTGAACTGACAGGGGAAAAATTCCTATATTCATGGAGCATACATTCCAGCTCAACATTATTGTTAAATAAATTACAGAGTTTCCACATAATGGACTTCTATGGAGCCATTAGAAATCAGGTTTAAAAGAAATATTTCAACATATGGGGAAAAGACTTAAAATATTTGGTTAGAAAAGCTGGTTAGATATCAATGTTTATAAAACTATCCCAATTTTATTACCTATGAATAGAAATAAAATTGGAAAGAAATGCCCCCAAAATTACAGAAGTAGATCTCAATGCTGTGTACCTTTCCCTCTTGTAGATTAGACTGTGATCCTAATCAAGGGTATGGAACATGTTTGGATTATAGTATATGGTTAATAAGTATTTTTTTTATTAGTCAAAATAGAGAAGGATGAAAGAAAAAAAGAACTTCATTTTTCTGTTTTTAATCTCCAATAAGGAAAATTATTATATTTAAAAGTACTGTGCTAAGTACTGAGTATAATGAATAAAGAAACTCAGTCCTTGCCTTCACTAAGAGTCTATTGGTGAAGACAAACATTAAACACAGAAATAAGGCATTTAAAAGTTAAAAGTATAAGTGCTAGGAAGAAGTTGTACAAGGTTCTCACCTTCCCCATTAGAAAGATAAAAGTATCTTACATCTTCACTCCCATTTTTATAAACTCATTAATCTACTGATTTCATTTTCCCATTCAGTTCTTTCACTGATTGCATTCTGCCATCAATTCTTTCACTCATTTGCAAATATGTAATGATTTTAAAGAAGCAACAGTAATAACAAAATATATTTTGTTAGGCCGGGATGACCTCCACTTTCTCTGAAAACACAATATCCATTAATATTGGCCTTAAATATAACGCATGAGTCATTTCGAAGTATCTGCAGGAACTGTATCAATAAAAGGTGAGTGCCTGGACAAATTCACTCTGCTCTACTTCCCATTTCTGTAAAACTTATCCTGCTGCTTTTTTATTCCTAGAGTTTAAACTTGGAGTGAATAAAAATAGTCTATCTTTAAAGCGAAAAAGGTTCTACCCTCTCTATTAGACTCAAGAGACAAGTGTTGAAAAACAAAGGTGAGTAATCCTCCTTCACTTCTGTGAAGTCCTAAGACTCAAGACTTGTCCTCTAGCAATCAGCCTAGAAGCCCATATCTTAATATGACTCTGTTCCACTAGCAAATGAGTTTCTAAGGCTGACTAGAAATAATTCAGCTAGCTGGATATACATAATTTTTGTCTATTTTGAGATCCAAAGTGAGGAACGAAGGTTTACATTTGAGGGAAGGTAGTGGGAAGTCTCCAGCTTGGCTCCAAGTTCATGTCTTAATCTTTTTTAACAGGGGATCCTGATAACACTAAACCTGATCTGGCTCCAACATACTGGTTAAAACCCACAGGCAAAGAGAACAGAGTAACTGGAAACTTATGTCCTTACATGGATGCAACGTCTTATAGCCCAGAAATAAAAAGTATCAAAAACATCCAGGATTCTAGAGTACAGGGACTAGAGACATTCATGGAAGGTATGTAGACACAGAACAGGGAAGACTGGGATTCTCAAGGGATGGAAACACTTAAGTAGTATAAAGAACCTGAGCTGTGCAGACCAGTCAAGAAATATTCAATTACTGAAGCACCAAGAGCCAGGTACACTGACTTTTGTTGATGTTTTCTTTTTGTTAGTATTTAAAGATGGTTTTGAGATGGTAAATGAGGGACACTCATTTACTTCTCTCTCACAATCTCATGAAATTACAGAAAATATATGTTGTTCAAAGGAATAAAATTACAACACTGGAAAATAAGAAGAATAACATCAACGAATCACATATTTTAAAGAATTCCTGAAATCTAGGATGAATAAAATGGGATTAGATAGAGACAAGAATGGAGAAAGCATAGCCCAAATTACATTACAGAAGAAAATTAAGGCACAGATAAGAGCAATGACATAGGGAGTTAAAGCTCAAAATTAATAAACTCAAAGACTAAAGAGAGCTCATAAAGAAACTGTCAGTGTATATTCCAAATGTTTGAATTTTTGCCAGAAGATATAATTGTATACTTTGAAAGGAATAAAATAATAAATGAAAAGGAAACTATCAGAAACCACAAGGTACTTTGGTAAGGTAGCTGGTAACTGAAGTAATATTAAAAAACTAGTATACATAAAATAATAGCTTTCATATTTTCCAAGAAAAAAAATCGGAATATAATGGTAGTAAACTATCCCAACAACAGCAACAGAAGAAAAAATACCTAGTAAATGAGCCAAAAGTTTAGGAAAACTGCCTATCTTTCTTCTCAAAAATTATAAATCATAATGTAATTCCAAAGAAGACTGGGTATCAATTCTCCTTTAATTAATCCGTAAATTTAACATTATCCCAATGAAAATAACACTTTTTTTAAGTAGACAAGTTGAGTCTAAAATTCATATAGAAAAATAAACCTTCTATTTTTGGTGGTATGTAAGGTTAGATACTTTGAATGAGCTTTCTAAACATAGCAAATATGAAAAACTATTAAAATCACCTTTTAAACATATTTCAGAACTAGGATGAAAGAAACTGGTATAGCATCAAAACTAAGTGCATCTAAGAATACTAAATAACAAGCAAGCATAGCTGGCTTTCACCATGAAGGTTTCTGCCCAACTCTGGAGACTGAATTTTCATGTTGGTAACTGTAAAGCAGGTAGAAACAGGAAATAAAGACCAGACAGCACACAACATAGATAATCTAACAGGAAGCCATACATGTAAAAAATATCTCCTAAGACTAATAAATGGATTTAAAATGGTCACAGGATACAAGGTCCATATACAAAAAAATCTACTGCATCTTGATATACTAATAAATGGTAAATGTTCCATGCGTTCGTCAGCTGTTAAACATAGTGTACTATGTCAATTAAGTTGTCTGTTAATTGTTGTTCACATCTTTTATTCCTTACTGATTTTTGTCTACTTCTATCAGCTATGAAAACAGTGTGTTAAAATTTCCTACTATGAAATTGATATGTCTATCCTTTTAGTTCTGTCCATTTTTGCTCTATATACATAAAAACTGTCCATCAGACAATACAAAGTTATAATGGATGTAGTATAATAAAAATAAATATTTTGCCTTTGTCCCTAGATCCTGGCACACAGCCCCTAAAACCCTTTGAATTTGTGGAGTTATAATATTCTTTTGTGTGTTAAGGAGATGAGTGGTGGCGGTAGATAGTTCAGTGTCGGGGGATGGTTGCCTGAAAGACTACTCCATTATTAGAATCTTGTGACTTTCAGCCTCACCCCCAACATGCAGAGAAGGGGAGAGGGGCTAGAGATTGAGTTGTTAATGGCCAACAATTTCATCAATAATGCCTATGTAATGAAATCTCCATACAAACCCCTAATTGAAGGGCTTCTGGGAGCTTCCAGGTTGCGGAACACATCAAGGTGCTGGAACAGTGGCACACTCAGAAAGGGCATGGAAGCTCCATACCTCTCCTTCCATGCCTTACCCTATGCATCTCTTCCATTTGGCTGTTCCTGAGTCGTATCTGTTACAATAAACCAGTAATATCAAGTACACTTCTGGGAGAAGTTAAAGATGGCAGCATAGGAAGACCCTGAACTCACCTCCTCCCATTAACACAACAAATGTGCAGCTACATAAGGAGACGTTTTCCTCGGAAAAGGACCTGAGAACTAGATGAACAACACCTTGGCAACAAAAGATAAAAGAGACACATGGAGGGGGTAGGAGAGGCAGAGACATGGTTTTACTTGGGACACCAGCCCAGAAGCAGTTACCCACAGTTAGCAGGGATTCCAAAAATATAGAACTCTTCCTCAAGGAGTGAAGGTATTGAGCACTGCATGAGGTACCCCAACCCTTGGGTCTGGCCCAGGAAAGGTGAACCCCCAAAACATCTGATTTAGCAAATAAATGGGAATTAAATCCAGGAGAACCACAGAACCAAAGGGAAGGGAGTAGCCACTATTCAAGGGGTCACATACAGACCCACTCACCCTGAGATCCAGTGCAAAAGGAATGGTTTGGAAAGCACCTACACCATAAGCAAGGGAGACCCACTTACTAATCTTAAAGTAGCTGCCAGAGAGACATGAGCCAGCTGGAACATTCTCTGGGGACAGAAGCACTGGCAAGCTTTGCAATAACATTCTAACTTGCTTATGACAGAGCTGATGAATGACATTTTTGGTGTCCTCCCTCTAGCCTGTTAGCACCAGGACGGATGCTCTACCTACGCCATGCCACAACCTGGTCAGGTGAGCACCCTAAACCCCCACTTACCACACACACCAGCCACACTACAATGGGGCTGGACGAGCACCCTGCACCCAGCCCACCCTATGCAGCAGCTGAGCCAGGCAAGTGCAACACACCCTGCCCTCCCTGCAGAGCAGCCACAGCTCTGCCACAGCCATCAGGTGCATGCACCCCACACGAGTGCCATCCCTTGAGTGCCTAACACTGAGAGCCAGGGGAAATGGCACTTCTGCGCCTCATGGGTCATCTCCTACACAAGACCGCTCTTTCGAAATTGGAAGAGTAGCTGTTTCGCCCAATACGTGAAGACAAATATAGGCAAATGAGGCAAAAAAATACGTTCCAAACTGAAGAACAAAACATATCTCCAGAGAAAGGCCTTAATGAAACAGAGATAAGCAACTTACACAACAGTTAGAAGTAATGCTGTAAAGATGGCTCACTGAACTCAGGAGAAGAAAGAACACAATGAGGACATCAACAAAGAGATAGAGGGAATTCCCTGGCAGTCCAGTGATTAGGACTTGGTACTTTTACTGCCAAGGCCCGGGTTCAATCCCTGGTCAGGGAACTAAAATCCCACAAACCATGCAGCCAAAAAAAACCCAAAACCAAACCAAAACAAACCAAAAACAAAGAGATAGAAAATATAAGAAAGTACCAAACAGAAGTTATAACTGAATGGAAAAAATACTTGAGGGGTTCAAAATCAGACTGGATGAAGTAGAAGAATGAATCAGTGAGCTGAGACAAAGCAATGGAAATCACCCAGACAGAGCAGCAAAATGAAAAAAGAATTTAAAAAATTGAAGATACCTTAAGGGACCTCTGGAACAATATCAAGGTGAATAACATTTGCATTATAGAGGTCCCAGAGGAGAAGAGAGAAAGAAAGGGCCAGAACAATTATTTTAAGAAATAATGGCTGGGGCTTCGCTGGTGGTGCAGTGGTTAAGAATCCGCCTGCCAATGCAGGGGACACGGGTTCGAGCCCTGGTCCGGGAAGATCCCACATGCCGTGGAGCAACTAAGCCCATGAGCCACAACTACTGACCCTGCGTGCCACAACTACTGACGCCCACGTGCCTAGAGCCCATGCTTTGCAACAAGAGAAGCCCGCGCACCGCAACGAAGAGTAGCTCCCACTCGACACAACTAGAGAAAGCCCGCACACAGCAACGAAGACCCAACACAGCCAAAAAATAAATAAATACAATAAATAAATTTTTTAAAAAAATAAAAGAAATAATAGCTGAAAACTTCTCTATCTGGGGAAGGAAGCAGACATACCAGTTGAGGAAACCCAGAGAGTTCCAAATAAGATGAACCCAAAGAGAACCACAGTGACACACATTATAATTAAAATGATAAAACTTAAGGGTAAAGAGAGAATTTTAAAAGTATAAAGAAATAAACAACCTATTACATACAAGGGAAACCCCATGAAGCTATAAGCAGATTTTTCAGCAGAAATTTTACAGGCCACAGGGAGTAACATGACTTATTCAAGTGCTAAAAGGAAAAAAAAAATTCCAATCAAGAATTCTCTAGCCATCAAGGTTATCATTCAGAACTCAGCAAGAGTGGAGTTCATCACCACTACATCAGCCATACAAGAAATGCTAAAGTGACTTTTGTAAGCTGAAAATAAAAGACACTAATTAATAATAAGAAAACATACAAAAGGGAAAAGGTAAATATATAGTAAAGGTAGTGGATAAATCACTTACAAAGCAAGTATGAAGGTTAAAATACAAAATAGTAAAATTAAAAATACAATACTTGGTTAAGGAAAGCATAATATTAAAACATGGAAAAGGTGTTATCAAAAATATAAAAGATGACAGAGGAGTAAAACTTTAAAACTTTCAAAAAAGTTACTATCAACTTAAAACAGATTACTGTATACTTAAGATGCTGTATGTGAACCTCACAGTAACCACACACACACACACAAACACACACACACAAACTTATAGTAAACATACAAAAGAAAAAGAGAAAGGAATCTAAATAGAACACGAAAAAAAGCCAGCAAACAAGAGAGAAAGAGAAGAAGAAAGAACAGAGAGGAGCTACAAAAACAGCCAGAAAACCACTAACAAAATGGCAGTAAGTAAATACCAATCAATAATTAATTTAAATGCAAATGGACTAAATTCATAAATCAAAAATCACACACAGTGGCTGAATGGATTAAAAGACCCATCTACCTGCTGCCTATGAGAGACTCAATTCAAAAGTAAGAATACACACAGACTGTATGTGAAGGGATAGAATACACACAGACTGTATGTGGAGGAAGAAAGAAAAATTACAGGCCAATATCCATGATTAACACAGATGTAAAATTCTCAATAGAATATTAGCAAACTGAATTCAACAATACATTAAAAGGATCATACACCATGAACAAGTGGGATTTATCCCGGGAATGCAAGGATGGTTCAACATCTGCAAATCAAACAATGTGACACGCCACATTAACAAAATAAAGGATAAAAATCATATAATCATCTCAATAAATGCAGAAGAAGCATTTGATATTATTCAACATCCATTTATGATAAAAATTCTCAACAAGTATGCACAGAGGAATGTACCTCAACATAATAAAGGCAACATATGACAAACCCACATCATACAATTCAACGGTGAAAAGCTGAAAGCTTTTCCTCTAACAGGAACAAGACAAGGATGCCCACTCTCACCATTTCTATTCAACACAGCATTGGAAATCCTAGCCACAGCAATCAGACAAGAAAAAGAAATAAAAGGACTCAAAATTGGAAAGAAGTGAAACTGGCACTATTTGCAGAAGTGCAAATATATATATAGAAAACCGTATATATAGAAAACCCTAAAGACTCCCATCAAAAAACTAATAAATGAATTAAGCTAAGTTGCAGGATACAAAATCAATACACAGAAATCCATGGCATTTCTATACACTAATAGAGAACTATCAGAAAGAAAAGTTAAGATAACAATCCCATTTACCACTGCATCAAAAGAATACCTAGGAATAAATTTAACCAAGGAGGTGAAAGACCTGTACACTAAAAACTATAAGACACTGATGGAAAGAAACTGAAGAAGATACTAATAAATAAAAAGCTATTCAGTGCTCATGGACTGTAAGAATTAGTATTGTTAAAATATCCATACTACCCAAAGCAATCTACAGATTCAATGCAATCCCTATCAAAATTCCAATGGCATATTTCACAGAACAGGAACAAATAATTCTAAGATTTGTATGGAACAACAAAAGATCTAGAACACCCAAAACAATCTTGAAAAAAACAAAGCTGGCATATACCCTGAGAAAACCATAATTCAATAAGAGTCAGGTACCACAATGCTCATTGCAGCTCTATTTACAATAGCCAGGACACGGAAGCAACCTAAGTGTCCATCGACAGATGAATGGATAAAGAAGATGTGAAACGTATATACAATGGAATATTACTCAGCCATAAAAAGAAATGAAATTGAGTTATTTGTAGTGAGGTGGATGGACCTAGAGACTGTCATACGGAGTGAAGTAAGTCAGAAAGAGAAAAACAAATACCGTATGTTAACACATATATATGGAATCTAAAGAAAAAAAATGGTTCTGAAGAAACTAGGGGCAGGACAGGAATAAGGACACAGACGTAGAGAATGGACTTGAGGACATGAGGAGGGGGCAGGGTAAGCTGCGACAAAGTGAGAGAGTAGCACTGACATATATACACTACCAAATGTAAAACAGATAGCTAGTGGGAAGCAGCCGCATAACATAGGGAGATCAGCTCGGTGCTTTGTGACTACCTAGAGGGGTGGGATAGGGAGGGTGGGAGGGAGGGAGATGCAAGAGGGAAGAGATATGGGAACATATGTATATGTATAACTGATTCACTTTGTTATAAAGCAGAAACTAACACACCATTGTAAAGCAATTATACCCCAATAAACATGTTTAAAAAAAAATCTCATTATAAGGACATATCACAATTGTTTATCCATTCATCACTTGATGGGCATTTGGACTGCTTCCTTTGCTAATATGACTAAGGCTACTATGAAAGTTCATGTACAAGGTTTTGTATTTACATGTGTTTTCAATTCTTTGGGGCATGTATCTAGGAATAAAATTGCTGAACTGAATGGTTGTTTGTCAAAGCAGTTGTACCATTTTACATTCCCACCAGCTATGCAGAAGAGTTCCAATCTTTCTACATTCTTGCAAACACTTATTACTGTCTTTTAATTATATTCACCTTAGTGGGTGAGAAGTGGTATCTCATTGTCGTTTTGACTTGTATTTCCCTAAAGACTAATGATGCTGAGCACCTTTTCATGTGCTTATTGGTTATTTATATATCTTATTTGGAGAAATTTCTATTGAAATCAGTTGTCAATTTTTTAGTTAGGTTATTTGTGTTTTTATTGTTGAGTTATATTCTTTATATATTTCGGGAAAATAGACCCTTATCAGATATACAACTTGCAAATATTTTCTCCCATTCTGTGAAATGTCTCTTCAATTTCTTGACAGTGTTATTTGGAAGCACAAAAATTTTTAATTTTGATGAAACCTAATTTATCTTTTATCGTTGGTGCTTGTGATTTGGTGATTGTGATATATTTAAGAAACTACTGCCCAAACCAAGGTCAAAAAAGTTTACATCTATGTTTCCTTCTACGAGTATCAGTTTTAGCTCTTACATTTAAGTCTATGATCTGTTTTGAGTTAATTTTTTATATGGTGTGAGGTAGAATCCAACTTCATTCTTTTGCCTTCATTTTTAAAAAATATTCTCTGGGAATAGAATCATAGATGACAAGTTTCCTTCTCTCAGCAGTTTTAAGATGCCATTTTCTATTATCTTCAACTTCCATCATTTCTGTTAAAAGGCGAATTGTCTTCTCATTGCTTATTGGAAGTTACATGTCCCTTTCCTCTACTATTAAAATTGTATCTTTATCTATGGTTTTCAGAAGTTTTACAATTATGTGGCTGGATGTATTATGTGCCTAGATGTTTTTATCGTGTCATGGAGTCAACAGAATTCTTGAATCTATGTATGGATTTATGTTTTTAGTTAGCTCTGAAAAATTCTCTGCCATCATTCTCTTCAAATGTTGTTTTTGTCCCATTTTCTCTCTTTTATCTCCTTCTGGAAATATAAATACATACATGTTAATTTTTTTTACTATGTCTAATATGAATCCTAACTTATTTTTAAACTTTCCTTCCATTTCTTTTCCTCTCCATGCTTCAACCTAGATATTTCCTACTGACCTATTTTCCAGTTCACCAATCTTCTCTTCAGTTTGCTGTGAAACCTATCAAGTTTTAATTTAAATCACTGTATGTTTCATTTCTACTACACTGATTACCTTAATCCAATCTGGGGTTGATTTGATTAGAATTGAGTTGAGTTTTGTGAGGGCTGGCCTATTTCCATTTGTCCTTACACCAAATGGTGTAGACTTTCAGGAGTTCCAATTAACTACCTGAGATATTTAACAGAGCCCTCCTTTTTATTGAGAACTGAACTCCAATTTTAGTTTCCCTTACCTGTGAGATTTCTGAAAGTTGTCTTTAACTTCTCTGCCTCTAGACAACTGCCTCCAAGAGAAAGGTAAAGCTGAATGTTGGGGGTTCACCTCTCAAAACACCTATTTCTGTGACTCTTAGCCCCTTGAGTCCTTAATGATTTCATAGCTCTTATGCCTTCAAATAGATGAATTTATATTTTAATCAAGGTTTTCTAGTTGTTTTCAGCAGAAGATTTGGTATGATATAAACAAGTGCGTTAGAATCAGAAGTTTTATGCAAATTGTTTAGTATGTCAAATTTCTCAAAATATTCCACTGAATTTTTATTGGCATTCCACAAAACTTATAGATTAATTTAGGGAGAACTGACATCTTCAGAAATTTTTTTTTCCATATTTGAACATGGTATATCTGTTTTTCAGGTCTTCTTATCATACATTTTAATAAGAGTTTTAGAATTTTCTCCATGTAGATCTTGTGCATTACTTGTCAGATTAAATTCTAGAAACTTGATTTTCTTTTATTATTGTGAATGGTATCTTATATCATCTCTTCTAGCTAATTATTTTGAGTACAAAGGAATTCTGATTTTCAGAAAACAATCTTTTATTTAAGAAATACTAAATTATCTTATTAATACATATAGTTTGTCTATTTCCCCTACAGATTTTTATATAGGTGATCTCTAAACATTTACGGATTTATCTCTTCTCTTCCAATCCCATTAACTCATTTCTATTTATTTTCTTAATGCACTGGCCAGGAACTCCAGTAACATAAAAAACACTGTTAACCATCTTTACCTTATTCCTGATCTTAAATGGAATGCATGTAAAGTTTTTCCATTAATGTTTGCTTTAGGTTTCTGGGCACATATCCTTCATCAAATTAAAGACATTCTCTTTTATTATTTCTTAACAGATGTATATTAAATTTATGCTTTTTCTGAAATGGAACAAATCATGTACCCAACTATTTTTAAATATATTAACTTTTTTAAAGAACTAATTTTGGGTTTTGGTAATATCTACTCTCTAAGAGATTTCTGGTCTTATTATTTCCTTCCTTTTTGTTTACTCTATAGCTCTTTTTCCAACTTCTGAATTAATATTTGTCTCATTAGTTACTGTATTAGTTTGCTAGGGCTGCTGTACTGAAGTATCACCGACTGGGTGGCTCAAACAACAGAAATTTATTTGTTCTCACAGTTCTGTAGACTATAAGTCCAAGATCAAGGTATCAGCAGGGTTGGTTCCTTCTCAGAGTCGTGAAGGAAGGTTCTGTTCCAGGCCTCTCTCTCTGGCTGGAGATGGACAACTTCTCCCCTATGTCTTTACATCACCTTCCCTCTGTCCATGCCTATGTCCAAATTTCCCTTCTTATAAAGACACCAATTATATTAGATTAGGGCCCACCCTACTGACCTCATTTTAATTTAACTCCGTAAAGACACTATTTCCAAATTACTGTCACAGTTTGAAGTACTGGAGGATAGGACTTCAGTATATCCTTTTTTTTTGAGGGCATGGGGAAGGAGACACAGTTCAGTCCATACCAATTACCAAAGTTTCTTACTTCCTGGTAAATATATTATAAGTTATAAATCTCACTTTAAGTATCTCACAAACTTTGAAGTGCAGCATTTCCATTAATATCTAATTATTTTATAATTCCTCTTATGATCTATGCTTGTAAGTGTGCAAACATTTGGGTCATTTTTAGCTATCTGACTGATATTTATTGTATTTTATTCAGGTCAGAGATTATGGTCTGCATAATGATGATTTTTTGGAAGTTACTGAAGCACCCTTTGTGGCCTAGAACATGTAAATTTTAAGAAGGATCTGTATGTGCTAGAAAAAAATGTGTAATTCTCTGCTGGATGGAGAATTCTATATATATCTATTAGGTTCAGCATGACAATCATGTCATTAAAATATTTTATATCTTGTCCAAGTGGCAACATGGTGGACTCGGGTTCCAGACACCAGATACTGAGATTAGACATGGCAACTGCAGGTTTAGGGTCTCCACAACTTCAGTAAATCCAGGATCCAGATGCCAAAGTGTGGTGGGCCCTAGCCATCATTTTCTGCCTGATGGTGCTGCCTAGTATCCCAAGCAGACCCTATTTTGCACCCCTGCAGATGAACTGTTCAGCCTCCATAATGGTGATATGAACTGAATGGGCTTTTTAAGCATTTCCTGGATAGATCCAAGCTGCCTCAGAGAGTACAGTTTGCTAAGAAAATGCATATGCCAAAAACATTTTGCGACCAAGGAATGGTGGCTAAACTGTCTAAACATTAAAAAAGACATTGCCAACAGTCCTGTGCTTCTTCCTGGGCATTTGGGGCCATAAAAACCATTTCTGATCAGATCTGTATTGACACCAGTAGGAATGCCCCCACAGAGATGCCTGCTGAAAACGTGCTCATCTACTGTGAAGTATGGGGATGGCTGCATGGGGGCTTTCCCTCTGCAGCCTGGAATTTCTGGACCAAGAAAGGTCTCTGGTGGTCTCTATGATGCCCATGTAGGCTGTAGGTCCTATTCTATCCCACAATGTGAGCACCATTTCAATGGCTCTCAGCTACCAGGAGATGGAGGTGAAGAGACACTCCCAAGTGCAGCAAGACCTGTGAGCCTGGCTATACTCCTTCCTACAAAGATAACGAGCACTACAGCTGCAGTTTCTACTATGTCCCTTAAGATCACAGCTGATATTTACAAGAATGGCCCAGTAGAGGGAACCTTCCCTGTGTATGCCAACTTCCTGCATGTCACAAATGAAATGAAGGGAGGCCACACCATCTGCATCCTGGACTGGAGAGTACAGAATGCCACCCCCTAATGGCTGGCTGTCAACTCTAGAAAACTGAGCAGAGTGACAATTTCTTCTTCAAATTCTCTAAGGAAAGGACTACGGTGGAATCAAATCAGAGATAGTGGACAGATTCTCATGTACTGATCAATACCAGAAAAAAAGTTAAGCCTACTGCGGCCTATCCAGCCTGCCCTGCACAAACTGTTATTGTTTTTGCTTTTAATATGGCAGGTTGGGTTAAGGTGGACATGAGGGTGGAAATTCCTTTTATTTTTTCAGTTCAGATAGGACTGAAGAGTGTAGACGGTGGCTATGACAAGACTAGACTAGGCCAAACCTGTGTATACGATTTGAATTGATCCTTTCTGGGTTAAAAAGAGCTCTCTTACACAGAAAATAACTCCAGACCCTGGCTACATCTCAGCCTCATCAGTGGACTGATCCTTACTGCTGACGAGGCAGAGCGCCCTTTAAATTTCCTAATAAGGACTTTCACAGAGACTAGTTCTACAAAGTGTCTGCTGCTCCAAAGCCTGCTACAACCAACCTCCAAACCTTCCCCAACCAATATCTCCAAGGAGCAAAACTGAGTGAGAACGTGACGGGTTTAAATGAAAAACTGAATTCCTAACAAGGATTTAAATTCCCACATATATTCACTACCTCTTCCCAAGTAGTTATTTTTGAGGTTTGGAGTAAGTTAAGAGGAGAAATGGTAGACAGCCCTTTAAATGAAGAAAGCCACTTTTTCCTTTGGTCCCTAAATCTGTTGAATTTCCAGTGTTGCATAACCTCTCTGTTCTTTTCTGTAGCATGATTTTTTTTTTTTTTTTTACCAGAAGCTTTATTTGCAATGAACCTGGGCTGATCATAGTATGAACAATTCTAACACTGGCAAGAACTGTTGTGCTAGTTGCAGAGTATAAATCCCAACAGAAATAGCTTAAAACAAAACTAGGTGGTCCCCACTAGGTACAGATTTAACTGACCTCTAATTCCCTTGGTGAAACTAGTTTGGGAGAAACCAGTTTTTATCAATTTTTAAAATCACTGCTCTACCAAATGTTTTAACACAGAATGGAATAATTATGCCATTAAAAAGTTCCACCTTCAAAAAATAAACACTTCTAAGTCTCGATTTTTTTCATCTGCTTAACTTGCCAATTTCGGAGGAGAGTTAAAAGCTCTATCTTCAACTGTTGAAAGTTCTTGTATTCCCCTATGCAAATTCTATCAGTTGTTACTTCATATATTTTAAAGCTAATTTGTTAGATGAACATGTATTCCACGATTACTAAAGCTTCTTTCATTAATTTATAACACTTGTAATTGATTAGAACACAGATAAAGAAAATAAAACAAAGGTAGAGTTAAACACAATTATAAACTGAACAAAATAGAACTGAAACTGAGATGAAGAAATAGAACATTGGAGCAACGCTGAAACCCCCCATGTGCCCCACCTGACCACAACTTCCACCTTCCCGCTAGAGATAACCATTACCCTGACTTTTGTGATAAAATCAAATCATATGCATTTTTTCCTTATGTTGCCTCCTTCACTCAACATACAGTTAGATTTTAGAAACAAAATTATTCTAGCCTCATAAAATGAGTTGGGCAGTGGTCCCTCTTTCTGTTATCTGAGAAAGTTTAAATTTAGAATTGCTTCTTCCTTAAATGATTCACAGAACATGCAAATTAGTACATCCAAACCTGGAAGAATTTTTTCATGATTTTTAAAATAGATGATACACTTACATGTTTCAGAAGTCAAAACAAAATAAAAAGGTTTCCAATTAGAAGTGTCACTCACACTCTGCATGTACCCCATTCCCTCTTGTCCCTTTAAAACGTCACTTTATGAAAATACAAGTAAGAATCATAATATTTCTACCTCTTTTTAACAAAAGATAGCGTACTATATATCAAGTTGGCCAAAAAGTTCACTGGGGATGTTAGAGAAAAACCCCAACAAACTTTCTGACCAACCCAATATATTCCCCTGCATCTGATTTTTTCACTTTACAATGTATCCTGGAGATTTCTCCACAGAAGTACACTGAACTTTTTTTTTATGGCAGCTACACAGCATTAGATAGACCATAACTTAGTCAATACATTGATGGGTACTTGTGTTGCATTTTTTTTTAATATTTATTTATTTATTTATTTTGGCTGCACCGGGTCTTAGACGTGGCACACGGGATCTTGGTTGCAGCATGCAGGATCTAGCTCCCCAACCAGGGATCGAACCCGGGCCCCCTGCATTCGGAGCACGCAGTCTTACTCACTGGACCACCAGGGAAGTCCCTATTTTATTTTTTATACTTGAACATTTGATACATTTGTACTTTCTCCTAATATATGGTATGAATTTTAATTGGATCCACAAATGGACTTTTCCAATTGGCTACCCAGTTGTCTCAAAGATCTAAGTTTCTACCTTGAGAAGCTAGAAGAACATGAATAAATTAAATCCGAGGAAGTATTGATAGAAGGAAGGAAATAACAAACATTTTAAAACTGCTTAACTTTTTAAAAAAAATTTTAAGTAAAAAGAAGACAAAAATATAGACAATTCACAAAGCCAAAGTAGCTCTGTTCAATAACTAACAACACTGAAAAACCTCTACGTGACTGATCAAGAGAAATAAAACATAAATTATAAATATCCACAATGAAAGAGAATATCACCTTGTATTCCACAGACATAAAAAAAATAAAAGAGGGCTTCTCTGGTGGCGCAGTGGTTGAGAGTCCGCCTGCCGATGCAGGGGACACGGGTTCGTGCCCCGGTCCAGGAGGATCTCACATGCCGCGGAGCGGCTAGGCCCGTGAGCCATGGCCACTGAGCCTGTGCGTCCGGAGCCTGTGCTCCGCAACGGGAGAGGCCACAACAGTGAGAGGCCCGCGTACACCAAAAAAAACAAACAAACAACAACAAAAAAAAACCACAGAGATATTATGAAAACCCGTATACATTTGAAAACTTAAATGAAATACACAAATTCCATGAAACACAAAACTTACTGAAGCTGACAAAAGATGAAATAGAAAATCTTAATAGCTCTATAACCACTAAAAAGTTAAATTAGTAGGATTAAAAGCCCCACAAGGAAAAACTCAAGTCCAGATGGGATCACTGCTAAATTTTATCAAGCATTTAAGGAAATAAATAAAAATATTCACAATTTTTTCTGAAAAAGAGTAAACACTCCCCAATTCATTTTATAAGTCCAGCATAACCCTGATGTCATATTTGACACAGACATGATAAAAAAAGAAAATTGTAGGTCAACATTCCCCATGAATATAGGTATGAAAACAGTTAAAATATTAAGGAACTGAATAGAGCCATATCTCAAAAGGATAGTAAGTCATGACCAAATGGAGTTTATCCCAGGGATTAGTTTAATATTTGAAAATCAATCTATATAAAACCAAAGGCATAATTCATGAAAGAAATAATTGACATATCTGATAAAGATATATCTGATAAAGGACTGTTACCTAAAATACACGAAAAAAATAACTCTTAAAATTCAACAATAAGAAAACAAACCAGGAGAGGAGGAAGATGGCAGAAGAGTAAGGCGCGGAGATCACCTTCCGCTCCACAGATACATCAGAAATACATCTACATGTGAAACAACTCCTACAAAACACCTACTGAACGCTGGCAGAAAACCTCAGACCTCCCAAAAGGAAAGAAACTCCCCACGTACCTGGGTAGGACAAAAGAAAAAACAAAAAACAGAGACAAAAGAATAGGGATGGGACCTGCACCAGTGGGAGGGAGCTGTGAAGGAGGAAAGGTTTCCACACACTAGGAAGCCCCTTCACGGGTGGAGACTGCGGGTGGCGGAGGCGGTAAGCTTCGGAGCCGCGGAGGAGAGCACAGCAACAGGGGTGCAAAGGGCAAAGCGGAGAGATTCCCGCACAGAGGATCGGGGCCGACCGGCACTCACCAAGCCAAGAGGCTTGTCTGCTCACCTGCCGGGGCGGGCGGGGCTGGGAGCCGAGGTTCGGGAGCGAGGGGAGAGGACTGGGGCTGGTGGCGTGAACACAGCCTGCAGGGGGTTAGCGCACCACGGCTAGCCGGGAGGGAGTCCGGGGAAAGGTCTGGACCTGCCGAAGAGGCAAGAGACTTTTTCTTCCCTCTTTGCTTCCTGGTGCGCAAGGGAGGGGATTAAGAGCGCTGCTTAAAAGGAGCTCCAGAGACAGGCGTGAGCCGCGGCTAACAGCGCAGACCCCAGAGACAGGCATGAGATGCTAAGGCTGCTGCTGCCGCCACCAAGAACCCTGTGTGCGAGCACAGGTCACTCTCCACACCTCCCTTCCGGGGAGCCTGTGCCGCCCGCCACTGCCAGGGTCCCGGGATCCAGGGACAACTTCCCCGGGAGAACGCACGGCGCGCCTCAGGCTGGTGCAATGTCATGCTGGCCTCTGCCGCCGCAGGCTCGCCCCGCACTCCGTGCCCCTCCCTCACCCCGGCCTGAGTGAGCCAGAGCCCCCGAATCAGCGGCTGCTTTAACCTCGTCCTGTCTGAGTGAAGAACAGATGCCCTCCGGCGACCTACATGCAGAGGCGGAGCCAAATCCAAAACAGAGCCCCGGAAGCTGTGCAGAGAAAGGGAAATCTCTCCCAGCAGCATCAGGAGCAGCGGATTAAATCTCCACAATCAACTTGATGTACCTGCATCTGTGGAATACCTGAAAAGACAACAAACCATCCCAAATTGAGGAGGTGGACTTTGAGAGCAAGACTTATTATTTCTTACCCTTTTCCTCTTTTTGTGACTGTGTATGTGTATGCTTCTGTGTGAGATTTTGTCTGAATAGCTTTCCTTTCACCATTTATCCTAGGGTTCTATCCGTCCGTTTTGGGGGGGGGGGGTTGTTTTGTTTTGTTTTGTTTTTACTTTTTAAAGAAATTTTTCTCTTAATTATTTTTTATTTTAATAACTTTATTTTATTTTATCTTTATTTTATTTTATTTTATCCTCTTCCTTCCTTCCTTCCTTCCTTTCTTCCTTTCTTTCTTTACACTTTTTCTCCCTTTTATTCTGAGCCGTGTGGATGAAAGGCTCTTGGTGCTGCAGCCAGGAGACAGTGCTGTGCCTCTGAGGTGGGAGAGCCAACTTCAGGACACTAGTCCACAAGAGACCTCCCAGCTCCACATAATATCAAACGGCGAAAATCTCCCTGAGATCTCCATCTCAACACCAACACCCATCTTCACTCGACAGCCAACAAGCAACAGTGCTGGACACACTATGCCAAACGACTAGCAAGACAGGAACACAACCCCACCCATTAGCAGAGAGGCTGCCTAAAATCATAATAAGTCCACAGACACCCCAAAACACACCACCAGATGTGGACCTGCCCACCAGAAAGACAAGATCCAGCCTCATCCACCAGAACACAGGTACTAGACCCCTCCACCAGGAAGCCTACACAACCCACTGAACCAACTTTAGCCACTGGGGACAGACACTAAAAACAACAGGAACTACGAACCTGCACCCTTCAAAAAGGAGACCCCAAACACAGTAAGATAAGCAAAACGAGAAGACAGAAAAACACACAGCAGATAAAGGAGCAAGATAAAAATGCACCAGACCTAACAAATAAAGAGGAAGTAGGCAGTCTACCTGAAAAAGAATTCAGAATAATGATAGTAAAGATGATCCAAAATCTTGGAAATAGAATAGACAAAATGCAAGAAACATTTAACAAGGACCTAGAAGAACTAAAGATGAAACAGGGAATGATGAACAACACAATAAATGAAATTAAAAATACTCTAGAAGGGTTCAATAGCAGAATAACTGAGGCAGAAGAACGGATAAGTGACCTGAAAGATAAATTAGTGGAAATAACTACTGCAGAGAAGAATAAAGAAAAAAGAATGAAAAGAACTGAGGACAGTCTCAGAGAACTCTGGGACATTAAACCCACCAATATTCAAATTACAGGGGTTGCAGAAGAGAAAAAGAAAGGGACTGAGAAAATATTTAAAGAGATTATAGTTGAAAACTTCCCTAATATGGGAAAGGAAATAGTTAATCAAGTCCAGGAAGCACAGAGAGACCCATACAGGATAAATTCAAGGAGAAACAGGCCAAGACACATATTAATCAAACTTTCAAAAATTAAATACAAAGGGTTTCCCTGGTGGTGCAGTGGTTGAGAGTCCGCCTGCCGATGCAGGGGACACAGGTTCGTGCCCCAGTCTGGGAATATCCCACGTGCCGCGGAGCGTCTGGGTCCGTGAGTCATGGCTGCTGAGCCTGCGCGTCCGGAGCCTGTGCTCCGAAACAGGAGAGACCACAACAGTGAGAGGCCCACGTACCGAAGGAAAAAAAAAACTTAAATACAAAGAAAACATATTAAAAGCAGCAAGGGAAAAACAACAAATAATGCACAAGGGAATCCCCATAAGGTTAACAGCTGATCTTTCAGCAGAAACTCTGCAAGCCAGAAAGGACTGGCAGAACATATTTAAAGTGATGAAGGAGAAAAACCTACAACCAAGATTACTCTACCCAGCAAGGATCTCATTCAGATTTGATGGAGAAATTAAAACCTCTAGAGACAAGCAAAAGCTGGGAGAGTTCAGCACCACCAAACCAGCTTTACAACAAATGCTAAAGGAAGGAACTTCTCTAGGCAAGAAACACAAGAGAAGGAAAAGACCTACAATAACAAACCCAAAACAATTAAGAAAATGGGAATAGGAACATACATATCGATAATTACCTTAAATGTAAATGCATTAAGTGCTCCCACCAAAAACACAGACTGGCTGAATGGATACAAAAACAAGACCCATATATATGCTGTCTACAAGAGACCCACTTCAGAATTAGGGACACATACAGACTGAAATTGAGGGGATGGAAAAAGATATTCCATGCAAATGGAAACCAAAAGGAAGCTGGAATGGCAATTCTCATATCAGACAAAATAGATTTTAAAATAAAGACTGTTAGAAGACACAAAGGAGGACACTACATAATGATCAAGGGATACATCCAAAAAGAAGATATAACGATTGTAAATATTTATGCACACAACATAGGCAAATACTAACAGCCGTAAAAGGGGAAATCAACAGTAACACATTCAGAGTAGGGGACTTTAACACTCCACTTTCACCTTATTTATTTTTCATGCAAAATGAAAATAAATAAGGAAACACAACCTTTAAATGATACATTAAACAAGATGGACTTAATTGATATTTATAGGACACTGCATCCAAAAACAACAGAATACACATTTTTCTCAAGTGCTCATGGAACATTCTCCAGGATAGATCATATCTTGGGTCACAAATCAAGCCTTGGTAAATTTAAGAAAATTGAAATCGTATCAAGTACCTTTTCCGACCACAATGCTATGAGACTAGATATCAATTACAGGAAAAGATCTGTAAAACATACAAACACATCGAGGCTAAACAATACACTACTTAATAACAGTATTCACTGAAGAAATCAAAGAGGAAATCAAAAAATACCTAGAAACAAATGACAATGGAGACACGATGACCCAAAACCTATGGGATGCAGCAAAAGCAGTTCTAAGAGGGAAGTTTACAGCAATACAATCCTACCTTAAGAAACAGGAAACATCTCGAATAAACATCCTAAACTTGAACCTAAAGCAATTAGAGAAAGAAGAATTAAAAACCCCAAGGTTAGCAGAAGGAAAGAAATCATAAAGATCAGATCAGAAATAAATGAAAAAGAAATGAAGGAAACGATAGCAAAGATCAATAAAAGTAAAAGCTGGTTCTTTGAGAAGATAAACAAAATTGATAAACCATTAGCCAGACTCATCCAGAAAAAAAGGGAGAGGACTCAAATCAATAGAATTAGAAATGAAAAAGGAGAAGTAACAACTGACATGGCAGAAATACAACAGATCATGAGAGATTACTACAAGCAACTCTATGCCAATAAAATGGACAACCTGGAAGAAATGGACAAATTCTTAGAAATGCAAAATCTGCCAAGACTGAACCAGGAAGAAATAGAAAATATGAACAAACCAATCACAAGCACTGAAATTGAAACTGTGATTAAAAATCTTCCAACAAACAAAAGCCCAGGACCAGATGGCTTCACAGGCGAATTCTATTAAAAATTTAGAGAAGAGCTAACACCTATCCTTCTCAAACTCTTCCAAAATATAGCAGAGAGAGGAACACTCCCAAACTCATTCTACGAGGCCACCATCACCCTGATACCAAAACCAGACAAGGATGTCACAAAGAAGGAAAACTACAGGCCAATATCACTGATGAACATAGATGCAAAAACCCTCAACAAAATACTAGCAAACAGAATCCAACAGCACATTAAAAGGATCATACAGCATGATCAAGTGGGGTTTATTCCAGGAATGCAAGCATTCTTCAATATATGCAAATCAATCAATGTGATACACCATATTAACAAATTGAAGGAGAAAAGCCATATGGTCATCTCAATAGATGCAGAGAAAGCTTTCGACAAACTTCAACACTCATTTATAATAAAAACCCTCCGGAAAGTAAGCATAGAGGGAACTTTCCT
Source organism: Globicephala melas (assembly GCF_963455315.2). Lineage (NCBI taxonomy): Eukaryota > Metazoa > Chordata > Mammalia > Artiodactyla > Delphinidae > Globicephala > Globicephala melas. Next base: position 23,966,421 of record NC_083314.1, read on the forward strand.
CAACATAATAAAGGCCATATAAGACAAACCTACAGCCAACATTGTCCTCCACGGTGAAAAACTGAAAGCATTTCCACTAAGATCAGGAACAAGACAACGTTGCCCACTCTCACCACTCTTATTCAACATAGTTTTGGAAGTTTTAGCCACAGCAATCAGAGAAGAAAAGGAAATAAAAGGAATCCAAATAGGAAAAGAAGAAGTAAAGCCGTCACTGTTTGCAGATGACATGAGACTATACATTGAGAATCCTAAAGATGCTAACCAGAAAACTACTAGAGCTAATCAATGAATTTGGTAAAGTAGGAGGATACAAAATTAATGCACAGAAATCTCTGGCATTCCTATACATTTATGATGAAAAATATGAAAGTGAAATCAAGAAAACACTCCCATTTACCACTGTAACAAAAAGAATAAAATATCTAGTAATAAACCTACCTAAGGAGACAAAAGACCTGTATGCAGAAAATTATAAGACACTGATGAAAGAAATTAAAGATGATAGAAATAGATGGAGAGATATACCATGTTCTTGGATTGGAAGAATCAACATGGTGAAAATGACTCTACTACCCAAAGCAATCTACAGAGTCACTGCAATCCCTATCAAACTACCACTGGCATTTTTCACAGAATTAGAACAAAAAATTTCACAATTTGTATGGAAACACAAAAGACCCCGAATAGCCAAAGCAATCTTGAGAACGAAAAACAGAGCTGGAGGAATCAGGCTCCCTGACTTCAGACTATACTATAAAGCTACAGTAATCAAGACAGTATGGTACTGGCACAAAAACAGAAATACAGATCACTGGAACAGGATAGAAACCCCAGACATAAACCCATGCAATATGGTCACCTTATCTTTGATAAAGGAGGCAGGAATGTACAGTGGAGAAAGGACAGCCTCTTCAATAAGTGGTGTTGGGAAAACTGGACAGGTACATGTAAAAGTATGAGATTAGAACACTCCCCCTAATACCATACACAAAAATAAGCTCAGAATGGATTGAAGACCTAAATGTAAGGCCAGACACTATCAAATTCTTAAGAGGAAAACATAGGCAGAACACTCTATGACATAAATCACAGCAAGATCCTTTTTGACCCACCTCCTAGAAAAATGGAAATAAAAATAAACAAATGGGACCTAATGAAACTTAAAAGCTTTTGCACAGCAAAGGAAACCATAAACAAGACCAAAAGACAACCCTCAGAATGGGAGAAAATATTTGCAAATGAAGCAACTGACAAAGGATTAATCTCCAAATTTTATAAGCAGCTCATGCAGCTCAATAACAAAAAAACAAACAACCCAATCCAAACATGAGCAGAAGACCTAGATAGACATTTCTCCAAAGAAGAGATACAGACTGCCAACACACACATGAAAGAATGCTCAACATCATTAATCATTAGAGAAATGCAAATCAAAATTACAATGAGGTATCATCTCACACTGGTCAGAATGGCCATCATCAAAAAATCTACAAACAATAAATGCTGGAGAGGGTGTGGAGAAAAGGGAACACTCTTGCACTGCTGGTGGGAATGTGAATTGGTACAGCCACTATGGAGAACTGTATGGAGGTTCCTTAAAAAACTACAAATAGAACTACCACATGACCCAGCAATCTCACTACTGGGCATATACCCTGAGAAAACCATAATTCAAAAAGAGTCATGCACCAAAATGTTCATTGCAGCTCTACTTACAATAGCCAGAAGATGGAAACAACCTAAGTGTCCATCATTGGATGAATGGATAAAGAAGATGTGTCACATATATACACTGGAATATTACTCAGCCATAAAAAGAAACGTAATTGAGTTATTTGTAGTGAGGTGGATGGACCTAGAGTCTGTCATACAGAGTGAAGTCAGAAAGAGAAAGACAAATACCGTATGCTAACACATATACATGGAATCTAAGAAAAAAAAGAATGTCATGAAGAACCTAGGGGTAAGGCAGGAATAAAGACACAGACCTACTAGAGAATGGACTTGAGGATATGGGGAGGGGGAAGGGTAAGCTGTGACAAAGTGAGAGAGTGGCATGGACACTTATACACTACCAAACGTAAAATAGATAGCTAATGGGAAGCAGCCGCATAGCACAGGGAGATCAGCTCAGTGCTTTGTGACCACCTAGAGGGGTGGGATAGGGTGGGTGGGAGGAAGGGAGACACAAGAGGGAAGATATATGGGAACATATATGTATAACTGATTCACTTTGTTATAAAGCAGAAACTAACACACCACTGTAAAGCAATTGTACTCCAATAAAGATGTAAAAAAAAATTTTTTTTAAATAATAAAAAAACCATTTCATTAAAACATGAGTTAAAGATCCAATATACACCTTACCAAAGAAGATATACAGATAGCAAATAAGCAAATGAAAAGATGCTCAACATCATCTAGGGAACTGCAAGTTAAAACAACCATGAGATACCACTACACGCCTAACAGAATGGCCAAAATTCAAAATACTGACAACTCCTAAACGCTGGTGAGGATGTGGGGCAACAGGAACTCTCATTCTGCCAGTGGGAATGCAAAATGGTACAGCCACTTTGGAAGAGAGTTTGTTGGTTTCTTACAAAACTTAAATAATGCTCTTACCATACGATCCAGCAATTCTGCTCCTTGGTATTTATGCAAATGAATTGAAAATTGATGTCCACACATCACATCAACCTGCACATGAATGTTTACAGCAGCTTTATTCATAATTGCCAAAACTTGGAAGAAAACAAAGATGTCCTTCAGTAGGTAAATGGGTAAATAAGCAGTGGTACATTCAAACAATGAAATATTATTCAGTGGTAAAAGCAATAAAAAGACATGAAGGAAACAAAATGCCTATTACCACGTGGAATAAGCCAATCTGAAAAGGCTACATTACTGTATGATTTCAACTCTATGACATTCAGGAAAAGGCAAAACTATGGAGACAGGAAAAAGATCACTGGTGACCAGAGGTTAGGGGAAGGAAGGGATGGATTGGCAAAGCACAGAGGATTTTTAAGGCAGTGAAACTATTATGCATAATACTAAAATGGTGGATAAGTTGTAACTATACATTTGTCCAAACCCATACAATATATAATACAACACCAAGAGTGAACCCTAATGTAAACTATAGACTTTAGCTGATGATGTGTCAATGTAGATCCATCAGTTGTAACATATATACCACCTTGTGTGGTAGGCTGATAGTAGGAGAGGCTGCACATGTGCAAGGTCAACGGGTATATAGGAACTCTGTGTACTTTGCACTCAGTTTTGCTGTGGACATAAAACTGCTCTAAAAATCAAAGCCTATTAAAAAAGTCAATCAGGGCTTCCCTGATGGCGCAGTGGTTGAGGGTCCGCCTGCCGGTGCAGGGGACGCAGGTTCGTGCCCCAGTCCAGGAGGATCCCACATGCCGCAGAGTGGCTGGGCCCGTGAGCCATTGCCGCTGCGCCTGCGCGTCCGGAGCCTGTGCTCAGCGACAGGAGAGGCCACGGCAGTGAGAGACCCGCGTACCACAAAAAAAAAAAAAAGTCAAAGTAGCACACCGAATTTACATAATAAAAGAGCAAATCCATATGATTATTAAATTCTCAGCAAACTAGTAATAGAAGACAACTTCTTCAATCAGATAAAGGGTTCCCTCAAAAACACCTACAATTAACATCATACTTACTAGTCAAACACTAAATCCTTTCTCCCTGAATTCAGGAATAAAGTAAGGATATATACCCTCATGACACCTATTCGACATTGTATTAGAGGTCCAAATTAGTATAATAAGACAACATAAAGAAATAGAATGTATAAAGTCTGGAAAGTGAAAAGGACAGTATGATTGTCCTATTCTCAGACAATATGATTGTTTACACAGAACAACTAAGAAAGTAGCAACTAAAACAACAAAAAACTATTTAAATAATAATAAATGAATTTAGAAAATAAAGTCAGATACAAAAATGAGTGGTATACATAGCACAGGGAGATCAGCTCAGTGCTTTGTGACCACCTAGAGGGGTGGGATAGGGAGGGTGGGAGGGAGATGCAAGAGGGAGGGGATATGGGGATATCTGTACACACATAGCTGATTTACTTTGTTATACAGCAGAAACTAACAAACCATTGTAAAGCAGTTATACTCCAATAAAGATGTTAAAAAAAAAAGAGTGGTGTATCTACATACCAACAGCATACTATTTGAAATATAAAATTTTAAATGTCATTTACCATAGCATCAAAAAACATTAAAAATTTAGCAATAAATTTAACAAATTATGAACAAGACCTGTACACTAAAATTACAAAAAAATTTTGAGTAAAATTAAAATAGACCTTAAAAGACAAAGAAAAATGCCTTGTTCATGGACTAACTAGTAGACTCATGATTGTTTAGATGTCAGTCCTCACAAAATTGATCTATAAACTGAATGCAAACTAAATTTCAATACCACTAGGCTTTTATGGAAACTGACACAGTGATTCTAAAATTTATATAATAATGCAAAAGTCTTCAAATAGTTAAGACAATTTTGCAAAAGAACAAAGAAGGAGGACTTACACTCAGACTTCATTACATACTCTCAACTCTACAGTATAAAGCTACAGAATCAAGATTGTGTGGTACTGGCATAAGAACAGACAAATATATCGGTGAAATAGAATAGAAATAGCAAAAGTAGATCAACATTTGTATGGTCAACTGACTTTTTTGACAAAGGTACTGAAGTAATTCAATAGAGGAGAAACAGCCTTTTCAACAAATTGTGCTGAAACAACTGGATATCCATATGGAAAAAAATGAACCTCGATCCCTATCATCTCACATCATACATGAATTAATTTGAAATGAATCACCAATCTAAACATAAGAGCTAAAACTATAAAGGTTTTAGGAAAAAAACATAGGTAAATATCTGTGACCTAGATATAAATAAGAATTTCTTACAAAGAACATGGAAAATAATAACCATAAGAGAAAAAACTGATAAAATTAAACCACCAAAATTTAAAACTTCTGCTCATCAGAAGACATTTTTAAGAAAATTAACAGGCAAGCTATGCAGCCTTTGAGAAAATATTGACAAAACATACATCTGACAAAAGACATTTATAAATATAAAATATGAAGAATTCTTACAACTCAATGATGACAAATACCTCATTTTTTTTAATGAGCAAAATATCTGAACGTATACTTCACAAAGGAGGATATAAGAATAGTGAATAAGCACACAAAAACTCATCATTATGTTGATATATAACACAAATCCACGTAACAATGCAATTTAAGACCATGAGATACTATTACACACCCATTAGAATGACTGAAATTTAAAAGACTAACAAAAAAATATTGGTGAGAACATGGAACTGGTGGGAATATAAAATGGTACAACCCCACTGGAAAAAATGTGCCAGTTTCTTTTAAATTTAAATATGCACCAACCACTTAACATACCAGTTCCACTCCTAGGTATTTATCCAAGGAAAATGAAAACGTATTTCCATAAAAACTTGTACAAAAATATTCACAACAATTTTAATCCTAACAGCCAAAAATGAGAAACAATACAAATGTTCATCAATAGAAGGATAGTGGTATATAGCTTACTAATCAGCAATAAAAAGTATTACTACATTTGATCACAAGAATGGATTTCACAGACATTATTCTGAGCAAAAGAGGCCAGACACAAAAGAGTACATATGGTATGATTTCCATTTATATGAAAATTTCAAACGGCCAAAACTAATCCATAGTTAAAATTTAGAACAGTGGTTGTTGCCACTTGATGGACGTTATGGGGAAGTAACAGGAAAGGGAACTTCTTAGGGTGATGGAAATGTTCTGTATCTTGTATAAGGGTGAATCCATTTGTCAAAACTCATGGAACTGTACATAAACAATTGGTGTATTTCAACATATATACAATTTACCTCAAAAGATGTAAACAAACCAAATAAAAATTGCACTCCTAGTCTAGATGGACTCACCAGAGAATTTTTCCAAACATTTAAGGAAATAATAATATTCTCAAACTCAGAAAATTGAGAAAGCGCAAATACTTCCCAAATTGTCTTATGAGCTAAGCATAACATTTTAAAAATATAAGGAAATTAAAAGATAGGTAAAATAAAGTTCAATCTTTTTCATGCACATAACAAAAAAAATGGTAAACAAAATATTAGCAAATCAAAACCAACAATATACTAAAAGAATACATAAGGAACAACTGGATTTATATAGTAATCCAATATTGGTATATTTAAAAATTAATCAATATTATTTCCACATTAACTAAATACAGAGGTCAAATCATATCATCAAAAGAGATATTAAAAAAAGCTTTTAATAAAAGTTAACTCTGATGCAAGAGGGAAGAGATATGGGAACATATGTATATGTATAACTAATTCACTTTGTTATAAAGCAGAAACTAACACACCATTGTAAAGCAATTATACCCCAATAAAGATGTTAAAAAAAAAAAAACAAAAAAAAAAAGTTAACTCTAATGCATGATAAAAGATCTCAACAGACTAGGACTAAAAGGAAAACTTCCTTTACCTAAAAAAGAGTAACTTCCTTAACCTAAAAAAAGAGTAACAATTTTTTTTAAAAAAGCTGTTCCAAACTTCATACTTACCCCTGAAATCACAAACCAGAAAAAAATTGATTTTCAACAACTGAATTTAATATTTTAAGGAAGAAACTCTCTATTGTAATAATACAGGAAAAAGAAATAACAAGTATAACAAAAGAAAGAAAAAAAGCTGTCATTATTTGGAAATGGTATGACTGTGTATATGAAAAATCTTTTAAATTTATAAACTAGAATTAATAAGTTAATATATCAAGATGCTTAAATACAAAATCACTACACAAAAATTAATTGTATTTCTAGTCTAGCAACATGGTTACAAAATGAAATCTAAAAATATCATTTACAGGCTCATCAACAAACGTCAAAGACTGATAAATAAATTTAATGAAACATGAACAAGAATTCTACATTAAAAACTATTAAAAATTAATAAAAGTAACACATATAGGGTCAGCTGATTCACAATGGAAGTTCCTTTGCAATCAAATGTAGAAAAAGTAGTCTTTAAATAAATGATGCTGAGAAACCCACAAAGAATAAAATGAACCTTGACCTATACCTCACAAAACACAAAATAATACCAGACGGATCACAGACCTAAATGAAAAAGATTTTTTTTTATAGATTACATAAGATAACAGAGGAAAATATCTTCATGACCTTCAGAGTAGAAAATAACTTTTTTAACGAACACAAAAAAACACTAATCATAAAGAAAAGCTTAATTAAATGTACTTCACCAAAACTAAGATCTTCTCTTCCATAAAAGATCTATACAGAGAGGGAAAAGCCAAGCCACACACAGGAAGACATTTTGTTTAATACACACACACACACACACACACACACACACACACACACACACACTTCCAACAAAGGACTTGTATCCAGAATATACCAGTAAGTCAGACAACACACCCTCCTGCTCCCACTCCCCCAATCCCAAAATGTGCACTTATGAAAAAGGATATCCAAGTTATATGAAGTAATATGAAAATGGGCTCAACTTTAAGAGTTATTAGGAAATGTAAAATGAAATCACAATCCAATACCACTACTCATCCACCAAAAAATGTCCAAAGTTTAAAAAATGATGCAAGTGTTGGTGAGGTTGTGAAGCAACTGGGACCTTAATACACTGTTGGTCAGAGTACACATTGAAAACCAATTGGGATATTATTTGGCACTACCAACTAAGACTAAATATGCCTAACATGCAACCCAGAAATTCCACTAGGGTTATATCAAACACAGATGAGTGCTTCTACCTCCCAAAAGACATGTACATGAATGTTCATAACAACATTATTAACAGTGGCCAAAAACTATAAACTTGAATACCTACCAACACTAGTATGGATAAAATACTTGTGGTATATTCATATAGAGGAATACTTTGAACCAACAAAAAACAAAAATGAATCACACAAGCATAATATTGAGCAAAAGAAGACAGAAACAAAAGAATATATATTATATAATTCCACTAATATAGCATTCAAAAACAGGCAAAATAAATCTATAATTATAGAAGTCAGAATAGATGGTTAATGAGAAGGTGGTTATCCACATAGAGGGGGCAATGGGAGCCTATCTTGATCTGCATAATAGTTACAGAAGTTCATGCAAATGTACAAATCCATTAAGCTATGTGTGTATATAACACAATTTTTTTAAGACCTCAAAATAAATGTATTTTCAGACAGAAAATGCAGATAATTTATCTCAGCAGACTTGGCAAAATACTAAAGGGAATTTTTAAGTCAAAAGGAAAATTATATCAAAGACAAGTATATGAATATAAATAAGTATGTGAACGTGAAGAGTAAGAAAAAATGTAAATACATGGGTAAAGCTAAAATGAATAGGGACACTATAATCGTATCTTTTGGGGTTTCAAATATATGTAGAGCTAATGACAATGAAAGGTAAATTTGGGTAAATGGGAACTGGCAAAATACAAATTTACCAAGAATACAAGTGGCAATCTCTAGGGAAACCAATAAAAGAAGGTACAACTCAGAAATGAATAGAAGGGGGAAAGAATAATTTAAAATATTCAGTTAATCCAAGAATTGAGAGAAACATAATACAGAATGGACAAGACAAACAGAAAACAAATAGTAATATGTAATGTAATTACATTAAATGTCAACTGACTACACTCCAATTAAAGATAAGACATTATCAGACTAGATCAAAAAATTAAAACTATATTCTACTTAACACTAAACGTATAAAGTAATAGCTGAAACTAACAGGGTGGAGTAAGATATTTAATGCAGAAGACTAATAAAAAGAGCTAGAATCATTCTACTAACATCAGATTAAGTAAAGTTTAACTCAAAAAGCATTACTTAGAGATAACAAGGATCATTACATCATGATAAAAGAGTTAATCACTAGGGAAATATAATAACTTGATATTTGTTATCAGTGAAAACTGAAAAAAATAAGAAAGAAATAAGCAAATCCTCTCTCAGGAAATGAAATATCACACAGAGAGAACAGTTAAGGATATGGAGGATTTAAATAAGATTAATGTCTTTTACCTAACTGATATTTACAGAACACTGCACAGCAAATTTCAAAGACTTGAAATCAGACAATGTATATTCTCTGACTGCTCTGGAATTACATTATAACTCAAAAACAGAAATATAACTAAAAACCCTCCAAATACTTAGAGATGGAGCGATAAACTTCTAAAATCATAGATCAAAAAAACCATAACAGAAATTTAAAATCACATTGGAAATCACATTGTATTTTGAGGAACTCTATAATGAAAATATGACATATCAAAACTTTGCTATAGCTAAAGCTGCTTAGAGGAAAAAGTATAGCACATCTGAAAAGATCTAGAAATCAATGCTCTGAGCATCTAACTCAAAAAGTTAGAAAAAGAACAGCAAGTTGAAACCAAAGGGAGAAAAGAACATTAAAAGATAAAAGCAGAAATTAATGAAACAGAAAACAAATCTACCATAGAAAAATACAAAGGGCAAAAGTTAATTCATTGAAAAAATAACAGAATTGATAAACCGCTAAGTATAACAAATGAAAAAAATGAGAAGTGCAAACGGCCAATATAGTAATAAATATGAAAAATCAGATGACATGGATGAACCTAGCAAAACTGACACATCTATACAAAATATCCAAATAGTTCAATTTCAATTTAAAAAATTAATTATATAATTTAAAACTCTCTCTCTAGGAACCTCCAGGCTCAAATGGCTTCACCAGTGAAATCTTCTAAGCATATAAAAAAGAAATAATAACAATCTTCTCAAACTCCTCTAAAGAACAGTAAAAAAGGAAATACTCCCTCTTTTTATGAGGCCAGAATAACCAAGATACCAAAATCTGATCAGGATGTGATAAGTAGGAAAATTACAGGCCAATTTCTCTCAAAGATCGAAAACACACACAACACACACAAATAGCAAACTGAGTCCAAAGGTAAATTAAAAGGATAATACATCCCAACAAAGTTGGCTTATTTTAGAAATGCAAGGTTAGTTTCACATTGAAAATAAACCAGTGTAACTCAACACGTTAACAGAGTAAAGGAGAAAAGCCTGAGTGTCTCAAAAGATGCTGATAAAGCATTTTATTAAAATCCAACACAATTCATGATTTTAAAAGTAAAATTAGCGAGGTTGCTGGGTATGAGGTCAATAAACAGAATTCAATTGTGTCTAACTACTAGCAAAAACAATTAGAAAATGAAACTTAACCAATAATTCTAATTAAAATAACATAAAGAATATCACATACCTAGGAATAAATCTGCTGAAAGATGTATAAATCCACTCTACTGAATGGAAACTACAAATAATTAGTGTGTTAAATTTATAAAGCCCTAAATAAATGGAGGCATATACCATGTTCATGGATGGCTGACTCAATATTGTTAAGATGTCAATTATCTACAAAGTAATCTCTAGTTTCAGGGCAATCCTAATCAAAATTCCAGCAGATGTGTGGGTGCTGGGTGTGGATGTGGATTTTTAAGAGTAGGTAAAAACTGAAACACTTATTCTAAAATTATATGAAAATATAAAGGGCCAAGAACAGAGGAGAAGAGGGAGGAAGTTAGAGTATACACACTACCAGATATCAAGACTTCTTAAACTAAAGTAATTTAAGGCAGTGAGAGACAAACAGACCAATGGAACAGAAGAGAGTACAGAAACATACTCAAACTTCAATGACATATGAAAAACAGAAATATCTTGGAAAAAAATTCCATGTAGAAAGACTTCATTCAGAAGTTTAATGATTTCTGATCAATGATATCAATTACAACACCAAGTAAATAATATTTCAGTTAAATTCTCTCACAGACTGTATAAAATAGCTTGCAAAACAATTATCAGATCTTCTATAAAATCTTTATCTCTTACCTCTCCAAAAGCCCCTCGACCAATCACCTTTAATATTTCAAAGTCTTCTCTATGTAATCGCATCTGTTTCACTTTAGAAGTAAATGGTTTAGCTGAAACAAAAAGGCAACATCAATTACTTAATGAACTGTGATACAAATCAGATATAAATAAGGATATTTCTTACTTAAACAATAAAAATGAAAATAAGGATTAAGGATTACGCCAAAGTATTTAATAGTCTCATCAAACTATATTGAGAATAGATTTAATTTTCATATGATGTTTATTTCTTATATATGAATTATATTTTGGGTGAGAAACATTTTCTTAAACACCAAATAATGCAAAGTACTAGTGATGTACAAATCAGACCAATTTATTCTCATTTTAAACATTCCGTGTATTCTAACTCAATGCTAGATACATATTTTAGGACAAAGGTCCAAGAAGTAAAAGCAAATTTCTTGGCACCAGAGAGAAATTCAGCAATCCCTACCAAGTAAATTAGTATTTGTCACACTCATTCATTTATTGATCATTTTAACATGCCTTTAGCAAGAGCTGACATTATACAAAGTATGGTGGCAATTACTGGAGCTTAAAACAAATATAATTACAATATGGTACCTTCATTCAAGAACTTCTCAGTCTTCAGAAATAGATACAGTATGTACACACATATAACACAGTAATGCGATAAAAGTTTCTAATAGAGATAAATACAAAGTGCTTCAGGATCAGTGAAAATGGAACCCTAATTCTCTTGTAAGAACACTAATGTTTCACAGAGGAACTAACATTGGATCTGGACCTTGAGGACTAAGTAGACTTTTGCTAATTTGCCTGTTTGCAATGTACTATAAATATTCCCAACAGAGGGAGCAATATAAGCAAACGAAGAGAGACAAAGTGAACTTGGGTGATAATGGTAAATAATCCACTGTTGTTATAGAATTATAAGAAGAAATACAAAGAAATCAGGGCTAGAAAATGGAAAATGGAAGTGGCCTTGGATGCCATGCAAGGAACTTAGACATTATTCTATTAATTATAGGGAACATATTGACATTTTTTTAAAAAATTATAAAACCAACTGCATGTTCTGCTGCCTTAAGAGAAATATAGACCTGTCTCCTTTCCTCCCCTCATGTCCCTCCTTATTCTCACACAAAAAGGAGTTAATACAATTAAATAGTCACTGTATATGGGTACAGCTCTCTTCTCTTTCCTACCATGCACGAGAGTGTGGAAGATCAAAGGTATGTATTTGAGCATTAGAAAGGGAAAGAGACACAGCAGGCCTTACCACTTGCTTTGGTCTAAATGTATTTAGCCCTAACTACCGATACATTAGGAAAGAGGGGTATTCCACATTGCAAAACCCAGTCTACTAGAGATTTCTGTATTAGTGTTTTAGATTATAAGGAAAGGAAATAGAGATTGAATCTCTATTTGGAATTCACACAACAGAAAATATGATCAAAGAAACAGATCAAATTTGAATAAAGGTATAAAGGATCTCATACTGTAAGAGAGAGAAGATGTAAAACCATGGCAGCCAGGAAGTGAACATTTTGATAAAATGACCAAGATATCTTGGTTTTGAACAATCTGGACTGGACAAACGGTGAGACTGTGGCAACTGGGAATCAGTCAGGGTCCTAACAGGAAATAAATTATCCCAATCTGAGGAAGGCTTATTTACAAATAGACTATTTACAAAGGTATAGATGGGTTATAAGGGAATGGCAAGGAAGAGTGAAATCATCTTGAGCCTAGTGTCCCTCCCTTTCCCAGCTTCTACACAAGCATATCAGAAATACTTGGTTAAGAACAGTACACATAGAAATGTGTAAATTAAAAATAAAGATGTGGAGCCAGCCAGTGTGAGAAGAGTGCTAGGCTAGTTGCTAGCTAGAGCTGGAAAATATCACAAAGCAGCCTACAACATTACACTTAACAGTTCTTTATTTCTTTTACTTCACTGTTTATTACCCTGACCCCCTCAAGATTTCCAAATACCTTAATCCAAATAGACGGTATGTTCTATATCTTTGTCTCGTTCTGACCCTAAATCCAAACAGCATTTCATCACAGACAACTATGTTTATTCTTAAAGAATAATTCTGTGTATACCTTCCTCTGGGTAACATCCTACTTATCTAAAAGGTTAGAAATCTAGGTATTTCAATCCTCTAAAACATTACCGTAAAGCAGGGAAAGAAACTTTTTTAAAACTAGAGTAACGGAAATACAATTCAGGTAAGCAAATGATTGTTGAAACAATCTTTTAGCAAGGTACAAAGGATAACAATATGTCAAAATATAAATGATGTTATCTTTCCATGCAATAGTATACACCCTGAAAGCACCAAGCAAATGAATACTGTTAAATCGTGCATAATTAGGATTAAGGATTTTATGAGCTATCCACGCTTTATGGGAGCCTGTAGTATTAACGAACTAGAAGAATAATCCTGTCCATTCTTTACTTCCTGGAACCTGCTAGTAAAAATCCCATTTCTTTGACATAGCAAAATTATTCTATTTTCAGACATTCAAAAATGAGTTAAGTCACAAATTTCTTCAGAAGGCTCATAGTTTACTAAATATTTATTCAATTCACTCGAAAAGTAACTTTGAATACCCGCTATATGCCAAGCACTTTATAAGATGTTAGAAGTATGAAGATAAATAAAATAGTCCCTGTCCTCAAGTAAACAAATTATGCAATAAGTGTTACTCTCCCATTTTAAATTTTCAGTGTTTAAAACAGACTTACACCCAAAAAATTATGCTCACATTACAAGGAATGAGAGAAATGCAAATAAACTTACTGCTAATATTCTATTATTTAACAACCAAATATGCCAAAAATAAAAAACCTGAAACCACCAAGTGTTTGCCGGAGTACGAATAACAGGTATTCTCACACATAACTGGTAGGACTGTTAATTACAACCTCTGTGGACAAGATTTGGTTTTCTTTTTCATTCTCTTAACATGACATTTTACTTAAAAAGATTTTAGAAGCTGATACATCTTTGTATACCTTGAGATAAACGTTACTTGGTTATAACGTAATTTTTTAATACATAGATGAAATTGCTTTGCTTTGATTTTACTTAGGAATCTTACATTTGTGTTTATAAACAATTCTGGTTTACAATTATATTTTTTCTGTACTATCTTCATCTGGTTTGGTACCAATAATAAACCAACCTCATTAACTATGTTGCGTAGCTTCCTCTCCTTTTCTTTTCTCTAAAATAAAATAATTCCAGGTTTTTCAAAGATCTCAATGTGAAAAACAAAACTACAAACCTTTTAGAAGACAATAAAGGAGACTATGACTATAAGGTCTGCTAAAACTTGCCAGTGAAACACCTTGCACGTGTCATTTTGTTGGATTTTTAATATTTCACTTCTTTCACACTGTCATTTTCATTTTTCTGTTTCTACCTGTGACAACTGTATTAATTATGTTTTTCTAAGAAATTATATATTGCATTGAAATTTTCAAATTTATTGGGATAGGGTGACATAATATTCTTTTCTTTATAAAACTCTACTACATGAACAGGTTTGATCCCTTTTTAATTACTAATATTATATATTTAGGTCTATTTTCATTATTTTTCTTTACTAATATTGCTAGAAAGTTTGCATATTTTACAACTATTTTTCCAAATATACATTATTTAGACTTGTTTATCCTTTCTAAAATTCTGTGGAGTTTTCTCTTCTGCTTTAGTAGGTTCTTACCTGAATTTACGTAAAATTTCAAAAAAAGTAAATAAAGGCTAATGTTAACCCTCGGCTCTCACCCACCAAAAAATCAATATAGCCATACTGATATTAGATGAAAGAGGTATTGGGTGGGGAGGCATTAGTGGAATAGAAATTAAAAGGAGTCATACATAATGATTAAAAAAAAACAAAAAAACCCAGCTGAAATTAACCAGGACACAATAAGTCTAAACATGTATACACCCAACAACATAACCTTCAAATGTGTAAAGCCAAATTGACAGACATAAAAGAAGAAACAAACTCACCTTCCTAAAGGGAGATTTTACTCTCTCTCTCAGTAACTCATAGCTCAAGCAGACCAAAAAACAATTTTTTTAGTGTATTGAGTGGCATACATGTAACACTCCACCTAAGAGTTGAAGAATTAATTTTCAAACACACACTGAACCTCTACAAATTTTTATAGTATGCAAGGCATAAAACTACCTCCAACAAAATTCAAAGTATTGGGAACACAAAAATAAAATTCTATGAGTACTATGCAATTAATATAATTAGAAATCAAGAACAGAAAGACCAGAGGAAAGCCCATAAGCTCTGAACTCTGACAATAATTTTGAAGAAGAAAGTAATAAGGTAATTAGAAAATATTCAGAACTACTTAATAATAAAAACATTACATATCAAGACTTCTAGAATATAACTGGGGGGGAGGGGAAAGCCCTCAATATTTATACTGGGAAAGAAGGAAGGCTGAAAATTAAGATGTCAGATATGTTAAGGTCAGACCAAGAGACTAAAATCAAAGTAGAAGGAAAAAAAATAAGGAGGAAAAAAATTAAATTAATTAATTAATTAATATCATTTACAACTACACATCTGCCAAAGACAGATAACTGGACTCTAATCACAAGGAAATAATCAAACTTAAATTCAGGAACAATCTAAAAAATAACTGGCCTGTGGTATGACAAGTTTCAAGACACAACAAGGACACTGAAAGATAAAAAAAAGTCTAAAGAACTGCTCCAGATTAAAAGATTCTAAAGAGACATTAAAACTAAATGCAGAATTCCCTGGTGATCCAGTGGTTAGGACTCCACCCTTTCACTGACAAGAGTGCGGGTTCTACCCCTGGTTGGAGAACTAAGATCCCGCAAGCCACACAGCATGGCCAAAAAATAAATAAAATAAAATAAAAACTAAATGCGGGCTTCCCTGGTGGCGCAGGGGTTGAGAATCTGCCTGCCAATGCAGGGGACATGGGTTCGAGCCCTGGTCTGGGAAGATCCCACGTGCCGCGGAGCAACTAGGCCCGTGAGCCACAACTACTGAGCCTGCGCATCTGGAGCCTGCGCTCCGCAACGAGAGGCCGTGACAGTGAGAAGCCCACGCACCGCGATGAAGAGTGGCCCCCGCTAGCCGCAACTAGAGAAAGCCCTCGCACAGAAACGAAGACCCAACACAGCCAAAAATAAAAAAAATAAATAAAATACTGAATACATAACTACTTTAAAAAAAAAAAACTAAATGCAATGTGTAATAATGGACAGGAACTCATAGCCAAAAATAAAAAATAAACATTGCTATAAAGGATATTATTGGGATAACTGGTGAAATTTCAATATTAAACATGTATTATATAATGTATCAGGGTTAAATCTGCTAAATTAATAATTGTACTGTGGAGATATCTAAGAGAATGCTTTCATTTCTGAGAAAACAGATGTTGAAGTATGTACAGGTAAGGAGTCAAGATATCTATATACATAAGAATGAACATAGATCCTTATTTTACACCAAATACAAAAATTAACTCAAAGTGCATCGAAGATCTCAACTTAAAAGTTAAAACTATAAATACTTGTAGAAGAAAACACAGGGGAAAATCTTCATGGCATTGGATATGGCAACGATTTCGTGCACATGACACAAAAAGCACAGGCAATAAAAGAAAAAAATAGATAAACTGGTTTCATCAAAATTTAAAACTTTTGTACATCGAAGTTTAGTATTAAGAGAGAAATTAAAAAACCTACAGAATGGTGAAAAATATTTGCAAATCATATATTTGAAAAAGAATTAATACTAGAACATATAAAGAACTCCTACAACTCAACTGAAAAACAGCCCTATTAAAAAATGGGCAAAGGTTTGATTAAATATTTCTCCAAAGATATACAAATAGCCAAAAAGCATATGAAAAGTTACTAAACACCAATAATTAGGGAAATGCAAACCAAAACCACAATGAGATATCACTTCACACCCTCTAGGATAGCTATAAATAATAACAATAATAATAATAAATTAATAAGTAAATTTTACAAAACAGAAAATAACAAGTGTTGACAAGGATTTAGAGAAACTGGAACCCTCATACATTACTGGTGGGAATGTAAAGTACTTTTTATGTATGAATGTAAAAAGCTATTTTGGAAAAGTTTGGCAGTTCCTCAAAAAACTGAACATAGATTTACCTTATGACCCAGCAGTTCTATTTTTAGATATATATCCAAAGGAATTGAAAAAAGGGATTCCAATAGATCCCTGTACACCAATGTTTATTACAGCATTATTCACAATAGCCAAAGGTCCATCAACAGATGAATGGATAAACAAAATGTGGTATATACATACAACAACAGTTCAACCTAAAAAAGAAATAAAAGTCTGATACATGCTCCAACATGGATGAATCTTAAAAACATTATGATAAAATGTTAAAAGAAATAAGCCAGACATAGAAAGGCAATTCTTGTTTGACTCACCTTATATGAAATATCTAGAACAGGCAAATTCATAGAGGTAGAAAATAGATTAAAGGTTACCAGGTGCTGGAGGGAGGGTGGAAAATGGGGAGTCATTGCTTAATGGTTATAGAATTTCTCTTTGGGATGATGAAAAGTTTTAGAAATAGCCAGTGGTGATGGTTGCACAACACTGTGAATGTAATTAATGCCAATAAATTGTACGGTTAAAATGGCAATTTTGTATTACATACAGTTGGCCCTTGAACAACACGGGTTTGAACTGCAAGGGGCCACTTACAAGCGGATTTTTTTCAATAAATACATACTGCAGTACTACACTCTCTGCAGTTGGTTCTGAACCTCTGATGCAGAATCGCAGATGCAGATGGCCCACTATAAAGTTATAGGTGGATCTTCCACTGTGCAGGGGTCAGCACCCTTAATCTCCACATTGTCAATTGTACTTTACCACAACTTTTTTAAATTAATAAGATAAAACAGTAAGATAATACCACTGAATTGCATACTTCAAATGAGTGAATTGTTTACTCTGTGAATTATATTTCAATAAAGCTTTTTAAGGAAGAAACCTTAACATACACACACACACACACACACACACACACACACACACACACACACACACACACACACACACACACACACACACACACACACACGATGGGTTTCTTGACATGGCTGTTACTCCCAGACTCTAACTCTCCCCCTTCCTTGAGAGAATCTAAGCTGGGGGTAAGTATTATCTTTGTCTTACAGGAAACCACCAGAAGAGAAAAACAAGAGGCCACCAGACCTGATTAGAACTGGTGAAACCCAAGATGGTGAGAGACCTGACCTCCCGTAGACCCTGAGCCTCATTATACATTCATTGTAATACATTAGCATGCAAAATGACACACCCACCAACAGCCATGACAGGAAGTACCGGACCATAGCAGGAAGAAAAGGAGGTGGCATACCAGTTCCAGGAAGAACAGTGCCTATTCCAATAAAACCAATGCATGTGCCTCCCCCTCGTTAACCCTACGTTTAAAAATCTCGCCTTGACTGCTCCCCCTAAAAGAAACTGATTTGTAACTAAGTTCCTGCTTCTCCATTCTCTGGCCATTGAATAAAGCTTGTGCTGTTTCAGTCTCAGCACTGGTTTGGTTACTGGCTGTGGAAATCCTCACGGGAAAAGACTCTCCCCCCACACCACACCCCCACTGAGGCAGGGGGTTTTGACCAGACTGGGGCCCAAGTGGGAGTCCACAGAGACAATCCAGCAATGGGTTGACACATAAAGGCCTTATTAGAACTGAAAATGGGAGCATAACTATAATTCAAATAAATTATAACATCAATCTCCAATACTTAAAAGGAGCTTTGATTTCTACTATATCTCAGGGTCACAAAACAAAGGTATTATTAATACATACTTCAAGTTCCTCCGAAGGATAAAGCAGAAGTCCCAAAAAAAAGTTGCTGCAGAGCTAACACATAAGGTATATTATACCTATTATTATAATCTGTGGTACAAATAAGCAACAATAACTATTAAAATCTATAGAGGGGTATATAGGTATTTTATGATACTCAGATAGTACAAAGAAAATGAACCAAAACAAAGTTAAAAGCTGTACAATTTATTACTGAGCACTCCATTCACAATGTCTGAGACAGTTTAAAAGATGCCCTAACACATTATTAGAGATGAGGGTCAGATATTAAATGAAATCATGAAATAGAATGAGATGATTCACAACTTCAACTACTGGAACATTTATTTCTATATTGCATTTGAAAAATTTGATTATACACTCAATTTACTGCCAAAAGTTCATTAGCACTATCTAACAAAAATGCTTTATTTATTTATTTATTTATTTATTTATGTCTGCGTTGGGTCTTCGTTGCTGTGCGTAGGCTTTCTCTAGTTGCAGTGAGTGGGGGGCTTCTCTTTGTTGCAGAGCACAGGCTCTAGGTACATGGGCTTCAGTAGTTGTGGCACGGAGGCTCAGTAGTTGTGGCTTGCAGGCTCACTGATTGTGGTGCACGGGCTTAGTTGCTCTGCGGCATGTGGGATCTTCCCAGACCAGGGCTCAAACCCATGTCCCCTGCATTGGCAGGCGGATTCTTAACCACTGCACCACCAGGGAAGTTCCCAAAAATGCTTTATACAAAGATATGTAAAATAAAAATCATGAATTCTATCTACCAAAAGGCCATTTCAGGCACTCCGTGCAATTTAAATAATTTTGGATATATAAGACTAGTTGCAAAAACTCTGTATTCATTACAGTAATTTTCAAAGAATTAATAATCACTACACTACTGTCCTTGACAAAAATCAAGGCAATACAAGGGCCCAATCCAGTCTGCTGTGCTGCTAAACAATGGCTATGTCTATACTGAATAAATGCTATATTCAGTGACCTTTCACAAAGTACTACACCATCTAATGATAACAATATGTTGACTTTCTTTAGTGCTGTCCAGTTCAGCGCTTTCACTTGTGGCACATACTTTCTGAAATCTGTGCCACGCCACCTCACTCTCCTTTCTCTGAAAATCTCCCCTAGAATCTCAGGGGAAGGTTAAATATATATTGTGGGGCCACACTTCACAGGTCAGAGTAAAGTGATCCAGAGTAGAAAACTGACCAAAGCTGTGGAACAAATAATTTACAACTGAACTCAGAAAGACTTAGTCTCTGCAAGTGGTTATAAGAATTAACATAAAAACTCAGTAGTTATTGGGGTAAGCATTCTACCACAAGGCTAAAAGCTGGGGAGAAAATTAGTTCTGCAGAAAGATACAAAGCACATGCATGAAGAGAAGGAGATATGAATGACAAGTATTATTATTCCCATTTTACAGAAAAGAAAACAGGTTCAGAAAGGTAAAATAAATTCTGAAGATTACTAGTAAGTGGTACTAATAGGATTGAAGCTCTGATCTGTCAGGCTCCAAAGCCTTTCCAATATAATATGTCTCTTTCTTCCCAAAAGTTCTGAAATTAACACAGATACTGGAATTTAAGAAATCAAATATGAAATAATTCTAAGTTAAAAAAAAATCTCTTTGAAGCTGCAAAGAAAGCATATTTCTATCTGAGCCACTCACACAACTGCCTGGTTCACTGTACACTGATAAATGAACGGATAAATGAATGAATGATTCTAAAATAAAAAGAATTCGAAGTTTCAATATGAAATGCCAGGTATACCTTGCAAGGCATATCCTTTTCCCTGCTGAATGTAGCCCAAGATCTAAACACGGAGTCTCCTTCAGTTCTCCCCTCCAGCCTGCCTCCTCCCAACAGCTACTGTCCAGGCCTCATGGGAACAGTCTGCTGGTTTCAAACCACTGGTAATATTAGCTGCCATGGCTTGAGAAAGGAACCTAGTTAGTGGTTCCAATAGAAAAAGAAAGTGGAAAGTAAGAAGATGAAGAATAAAAACAAAGACAGAGCCTGAAGGCATAAAGAGGCCTAGAAGAAAACAGTGAGTACTGGAGCAAGAGATTTTAACCTTCCCTTCACCCATGATTCTGCTTCCTCCCTTTCCTCTCAGATTTCTCCAGTGGGTGTCCATCCTTCCATTTGTCCTCTCCCTTATCCTTTCTACTGCATGTCCTTCCACTATGGATGCTGATACTAATCTGCAGTGGAGGAACATGAGAATCAGGGACCAAAACTAAGGCAGGGAGAAAATCCATGCAGAAGGGAGGGAGGAAGAGAAATATGAGGGAGCAATGACAAAAGAATAGTTACTGAAGTCACATTAAACTTTTATCAGTTTTATCAGGTTTTATGTCTATATTTTACAAATAAAATATACAATGTAGTTTTAAATTAATATATAGTAGATGATGAAATATACTGCAACTATATACGAATCATCTGTACAAAGAATAAAATTACAAGTGGTATGTTTCTGAGATGTTTAGCAATGACAGGAGGACAAGTGTAGCACTGTGTTATTGATTTTTAAGCCCATAAAATAGTATCTTTGACAGAGTATTTTTTAATTTTTTAAATAATTGATTACTGAAAGAAGTTTCCAAATAGTCCATATGTGTTTATGGTTTTGGCGCCTTAACAGGCAAAGGTAACGGATCCACACACATAAAACCATGCAACAAACCCACAGAAATGCTGAATAAGAGACACCCATGAGAAATTTTAAATATACATTCAAACTCAAAAAACAGAGAGAGAGAGAGAGAGAGAGAGAGAGGCATGGGGAAATTCCCAAGAGCCAGAAATAAAGAAGTCCAATCAAAACACAGGAGCAGATGCTGCAAAAAGCATAATATTGGTCCTGGGCACAGTCGCTAACAGATCCACAGGAAATATGCGGGTATTGCTCATGACCTAAGAGGGGGGAAAGAATGGAATCAATACTCCTGATTAAAATCAGGACCCAGGACCCTTTCTCCACGTAAGGGAATAACAAAAATTCTGACTCTTGGTTTAGGGGAGCAGCCCAGGATGGAGTGGGGGGTAATGTAATGGGGGAGCATGTGACAGTTTGGAGTCTGAATTTATACTGCTCATGTGGCAAAGGAATCCTCAGCCAAGAAATGAGTATTAAATCTGGTCCCAACCCCACAGAGCAAAGCACTCAGAGAGAATAGAACTCAACCCAGAAAAATATACCCCAATCAAAAGTGAGCTCACAATCTAAAAATTTAAACCACATGAGGAAATAGTCCACCATAGTGTAAAGTAGGCAATTTAAACAAACAGGAACATTAGTACCCCCAAGAACTCAAGAGAATAGTACGATCTAAAAAACACCATAAAATAAGTGGGTAATGATGACTAAGAGATAGAATATAAATGATAAAACAGATATGAAAATCTACCAAAAGAAGTCAAGAAATTAAAGGTATAGTCATTGAAATTTAATGTTATTTTAAATAGTAACATGTGCATATATGATAAAATAATGAATTTAAATCACCAATTTACTTCTCTATATGCTGTTTATAACTACTCAAACCTTATTTAAAATAAAAAAAAACCTCTTAATCAATAACTCAAAAAAAGGGAGAGTTTACAGAGAGATCACAGACTACTTCAAGAATATGGTATAAGGCTATGAACTCCTCCCAAAGAAAAAGCACAGGGCTTCCCTGGTGGCGCAGTGGTTGAGAGTCCGCCTGCCAATACAGGGGACACGGGTTCGTGCCCCGGTCCGGGAAGATCCCACATGCCACGGAGCGGCTGGGCCTGTGAGCCATGGCCGCTGAGCCTGCACATCCGGAGCCTGTACTCCACAACGGGGGAGGCCACAACAGTGAGAGGCCTGTGTATAGCAAAAAAAAAAAAAGAAAAAGCACATATACCTCAAATTTTATATATCATACAGAAAGATTACTAGATACTTCATAATCCTAGATTAAGAAATGATGTTCTACCAATGTATGGATACCAAGGGGGAAAGGGGTGGGGTGGGAGGAATTGGGAGATCGGGATTGACATATATACAGTACTATGTATAAAACTGATAAATAATGATAACCTACTGTATAGCACAGGGAACTCTACTTAATGCACTGTGGTGTCCTAAATGGGAGGGAAACCCAAAAGGGAGGGGATATATGTATATGTATGGCTGATTCATTTTGCTGTGCAGTAGAAGCTAGCACAACATTGTAAAGCAACTATACTCCAATAAAAATTAATTTAAAATAAAAGAATAGAACTACCATACAACCCAGCAATCCCATTACTGGGCATATACCCTGAGAAAACCATAATTCAAAAAGAGTCATGTACTACAGTGTTCATTGCAGCTCTATGTACAATAGCCAGGACACAGAAGCAATGTAAGTGTCCACCGACAGATGAATGGATAAAGATGTGGCACATACATACAATGGAATATTACTCAGCCATAAAAAGAAACGAAATTGGGTTATTTGTCGTGAGGTGGATGGACCTAGAGTCTGTCATACAGAGTGAATTAAGTCAGAAAGAGAAAAACAAATACCATATGCTAACACATATATATGGAATCTAAAAAAAAAAAAAAAAGGTTATGAAGAACCTAGGGGCAGGACAGGAATAAAGACGCAGACATAGAGAATGGACTTGAGGACACAGGGAGGGGGAAGGGTAAGCTGGGACGAAGTGAGAGAGTGGCATGGACTTATACATACTACCAAATATAAAATAGATAGCTAGTAGGAAGCAGCCGCATAGCACAGGGAGATCAGCTCAGTGCTTTGTGACCACCTAGAGGGGTGGGATAGGGAGGGTGGGAGGGAGGGAGACGCAAGAGGGAGGAGATATGGGATATGGGGATATATATATATATATATATATATATATATATATATGTATAGCTGATTCACTTTGCTATAAAGCAGAAACTAACCCACCATTGTAAAGCAATTATACTCCAATAAAGATGTTTAAAAAAAAAACCATAAAAATAAAATAAAATTCTCCCACCTAAGAAAACAAAAAAGAAAATATAAATACAAAAACATAAGTTAAAAAAAGAAATCACGTTCTAAAAGGTATTAAGTATGTAGACATATTAAACCAAATTACATGTCATCACAGAAAATATCACCTGATTAAAAAAAAATCAGCCTTTTAAGCCATATGATAGCCTGAGAATGTCATTTTCCACATTCCCAGCATCAATGAATTCTACTTCCTATGACACACTAGAAGGAACTAGGAACTAGACAGCGTGAACTTATTGCACAGATTTAAAAACATCTTCCTTTACAAAATCTTTCTTTCCTTACAAAATATTTCTTTAAAATAAAAACCAGTGGTGAGCCAGATTTGTCCAATGGTGTCATAGCTTCCTGAACCCTGGACCAACAAAACAATGAAACAGAAATAAGTTCAGTTATTTGCACACATATACCTAAATGAACGCATAGGAAAAGAGTCTAAAAAGATATAGGCCAAACAATTAATACAGAGAACTTCTGTGAAAGAGAATGGACATAGGGCACAGAAAAGGAGGGACTTTCACCTTTACTACTGAAAGCAGAGAAACATTTGATTAAAAATATGGAATCTGAGGTCAGACAGACCTGAGTTCAAGGTTAGGGTTTGTCACTTATTAGCTATATGATCTCATACTAGTAACTTATCTTTTATGAACCTCATTGCAAAATAGAAATAATAGAACCTAAGTCAACAGGTTGGTTGTTTTTTCAGTTTTATTTTGTGGTAAATATATATAACATAAAATATGTCATTTTAACCACTTTTGAGGGTACATCACTGGCATTAATTACATTCACAATGTTGTACAACCATCACTGCTTTCTATTTCCAAAACGTTTTCATCACCCCAAACAGAAACTCTGCAACCATTAAGCAATTGTTCCCCATTCCCCTTTTGCTCCAGTCCCTGGTAAACTCTATGATCTACTTTATTTCTGATTTGCCTTTTCTAGGTATCTCATATAAGTGGAACCATACAACATGTGGTTTATTTCTGGCTTATTTCACTTAGCATAATGTTTTCAAGGGTCATCCATGTTGTAGCATGTATCATAACTTCATTCCTTTTTAGGGCTGAATCATACTCCATTGTGTGTGTGTGTGTGTGTGTGTGTGTGTGTGTGTGTGTGTGTGTGTGTGTGTGTGTGTGTGTGTGTGTGTGTGTGTGTGTGTGTCACATTCTTTTATCCATTCATCAGTTAATGAACACTTGGGTTATTGTGAATAATGCTGCTGGGAACACTGGTATACAGTACTTTCGTGCTGTTGTTGTGTTGTTTTACAATTAAATAAGAAAATACAATACTTAACATGATATTTCATGTATATAAAGGCTCAATAAATGCTAATTATACTTATATATTGTTTGAATGGTTTAAATAAACCTGTGTTCATGTATTGGGTTGGCCAAAAAGTTAGTCTGGGATTATGGAAAAACTCGGACAAACTTTTTGGCCAACCCAATATAACATGTAAATTTTTTTAAATAACTGCTCCTAAGAGCATGATCTGATGGTAAAACAATCATATAACTAAAGAAAGAATGTGTCCAGGAGGACGATATTGATCAGGAGAGAATATTTGTGAGTGAGAAACCTAAGTAGTAGTCTTTCATGCACAGTAGATGGGGATGCTGACAAATGAACAAAACATTAATCCACCTGACATGTCATTCCTGCCATGGAATAGCCCATTCCTGCCATGGGCTATCAGAACTTAAATCCATTAGAGTAACTATCCTTATTCCAACTCCATTCTTTAGGCAAACTTCTAATAAAATACTTTCTGCAAGAAAAAAAAAGCACCAGTAGGGCTGACACAACTAACTCCAATGCTCGATAGATATATTCTTTATTGTAAATCACTAAACTAGCATTCTAAATTCACCTACTTTGCTTCCTATAAGACTAGTAAATATATTAGCATCCCTAATTTGATCAATTCTATAAGGTTGAGTCTCATAAATTCACCAATAAAATGTCGTCATTAATCATTTAATTCTACATTTAATTCCTTATTGAGCTCCTGTTCAGTACCAGCCACTGTGCTAGAAATGACTAGTTACTTAGTCTTCCCATAGTAACAATTTACTCTCGTCACATACTTCTTTCAAATATCTTCAGTTATCACCACTATTAATAATGCATAAATAAATAATAGGTTCACAGGAAATTTTATATAACTGTTTTATGGGAAGTAAATCTCAAAAAAGAGAAAATATAGACATTATATAAATTTATTTCCACTCAGCTGGTGAGAACACTACTATAAAATGGTGTTTTTAAATTATTCCATATGTTTAAAATATGACAAAAGTAAAAAAAAATAGTTTGGCCACTTTGTTTATATTTTTTACATGTTTTTAAAACATTTATAAAGAAATATGAAGGGTCTTGTTTTACCAGCTATTAAAAATGTATTTAAAAAGTATCAGTCTAGGGGCTTCCCTGGTGGCACAGTGGTTGGGAGGCCGCCTGCCAATGCAGGAGACGTGGGTTAGAGCCCTGGTCCGGGAAGATCCCACATGCCTCGGAGCAGCTGGGCCCCTGCGCCATAGCTGCAGAGCCAGCGCTCTGGAGCCCGTGAGCTGCAACTACTGAGCCCACGTGCTACAACTACTGAAGCCTGCATGCCTAGAGCCTGTGCTCCGCAGCAAGAGAAGCCACCGCAATGAGAAGCCCGTGCAAAGCAATGAACAGGAGGCCCCACTCGCTGCAACTAGAGAAAGCCCGCACGCAGCAACAAAGATCCAACGAAGCCAAAAATAAATAAATAATATAAATTTATTTTTTAAAAAAGTATCAGTCTAAATACAGGTAGATTATCTAAAAAACAACCTATGTATACCATAAATGTATTAGAATAGGACATTTTTATGATCGGGGGATGAGGAGGAACTTTTCTAATCATATGCCAAAAGCAAAAACTCTAAAGGAAAAGACAGAAAGATTTAACAGAATTTTAAAGTTACTTTTTTTTTTTTGGGGGGGGGGGGGTGGTACGTGGGCCTCTCACTGCTGTGGCCTCTCCCGTTGCGGAGCACAGGCTCCGGACGCGCAGGCCCAGCGGCCATGGCTCACGGGCCCAGCCACTCCGCAGCATGTGGGATCTTCCTGGACCGGGGCACAAACCCGTGTCCCCTGCACCAGCAGGCGGACTCTCAACCACTGCGCCACCAGGGAAGCCCTAAAGTTACATTTTTAATTGAAGTATAGTTGATTTACAATATTATGTTAGTTTCAGGTGTACAGCATAGTGATTCAGTATTTTTGCATATTATACTCCATTATAAGTTATTACAAGATAATGGCTATAATTCCCTGTGCTATACAATATATCCTTGTTGCTCATCTAAAAGTTATAGATTTTTTTAATTCTCTGAATAAATTTAAAAGAAAATTATATTACAAACAGGGAAAATACCTGTAAACTGTGAAGGTCAAAGGGTTGCTATTCCTAAAATTCAAAGAGCTCTTGCAATGTAGTTAGAGAAAAAGAACTTTATAATAGAAAATGGGGCAAATGGTAGGTAATTTTTTTTAATAACTTGATTTTAAAACATACATTTAAAAAGCCTTAAATCAAATATATCAAATAATTAAGAGCTCTGTCTTCACAGTTTGGATCCTGAGTTCCAAACCTGACTGTAATTGAATAGCTATGTAATACTGGATAAGTTTCTTAACCTAATTCTCAGTTTCTTTATGGAGACTATTTATTAACCCAAAGGTACTGGCAAGATAAGGTAAGTATTTTATAAACAGATAAGATGAAAAAATCAAAAAGGGAAGACGTGGTTATAAGACGATTAATAAAAATGGTAAGGAGCTCAAGTTAAAATGAAAAGAATGATAGCCAGTGGAGACTTCAGAAGAACGTCTTTGCCTGCTAAAACCTTTGAGTGTGAGACACACAGGTGTCATTTATTTGTATAGGAACACCTATGTCACATTCAAAGTTTCCTAGGAATTCTCAAGCAGATAAGCACTAATGGAAAAGAAGGGACAGACCAAGGAAAAAGACATAAATGACCTAAGCCTTCTGAAACAGCACAACCATGGAGAGATGATCAATTGGGGTGGGGGGACTGACTTTGACAGGTTTCAAATATTCACATATACAAAAAAAAAAAAAAACCAGGAAGCGGAAGTAGGGAGAAGGGAGAGAAGGGAAAGGATAAGGAGGGGAAAGAGAAGGGGGAGAAGGAGGAAGAGGAGGAGGAAGAAGAGATTTCCCCACAATTCCCCAAACTGTGAATCTGTGAGGAAAAAAGTCTTACAGAAAGTATACAGAATTAGATATATTTGGGTTTGCAGCAATTCTGTAGTAGATATCTCCTGAATGGCAGATAAGAGACAATAATATATGGTACAAGGAAGGGAAAGGAGGGGTGGTAAGGGGTAAAAGAGAAGAACCTAGTGGCCATATCTCTACTAAACCCTCCCCCTCCCCCACTCCTTACAATGGCTATGATCCAGAAGGAGACACTTGATCCAAGCTATCTCAATTAGATTCTCTCTCTCTCAAAAGAAATAGAGACTAGGAATCACAGGAGAGCATCCTTGGGAGAAGCATAAAAGACAGTGATTAACTTCACAGTTTGATAACTTACATGTATTAAGTTTCAAATGGGTAACCTCTAAAGGAAAAGAAATGGAATGTTTGTCAATCAAACAAGTAGAGGGGAAAACTGATTCAGGAAAATAAACTGAATTAATCCAAAAGATATTGAGAACATATGAAAAAATAAATATTTTCAAAGTCTTTTTAAAAAGGAAAAAAAATGGTAGAAATAAATCCAAATAATTCTGTATTTACAATAAATGTAAATGGCCTGTTACAGTCAAAATACAAAGATTTCACACTGAGAGAGAAAAATCCAGTCAGATGCTTTTCCAAAAAACATCAAAACACAAGAATACAGAGAGAATTAAAATAAAAGGATGGAAAAACAAACCACATAAATAACCAAAATAAAGCCACATTATTTATAATAAGGGAAAAAAAGAGGAACTATAGGGCAAAAATCCTAACTAAAGATAACGATTGTCATTACATAAAAGGTGCAAATCATCATGAAAATAAAATAATTCTACATTTCATCATTTAATTAATCTAGTATTACTCAAAGTATATAATCGGCAAAAATTGAGACAGTTACATGGAAAAACTGGAAAATACCCCATCAAGATAGATAACTTTAATACACAATAATTTATAGGTGAAGCAGACAAAAATCTGAAACTCTAAATAACAAGTTGGGTCTACTGGACACATACAACAACTGCAGGAGAAACATTATTTTGAAAAACATGTGGAACATTTATATACATGGAACAAATACTAGGCCACGATGGAAATAAGTTGGAAATTTTTTTAAATAATAACTTTTTTTAAAGCATTTGGAAATTAAAACACACCTCTAAACAACTCATAGTTCAAAGAAGAAAACAGAAATAGGAAATAAGAAAGCATTTAACATGGAACAATAATAAAAAGACAACATATCAAAATGTGTGGGATGTACCTACAGTGGTACTTAGAAATCTAAAGCCTTAAAATTTATATTAGAAAAGAAGAATGCTGAGAATTAACAGGCTAATCAAAGAACTTTAAAAGATGGGGAAAAGAACAAAAGTAAATGAAAGAAAATAATACAGATGAGAGTACAGATTAATAGAAAATAGAGAAAATCAACATTACAAAAATTGGTTCTTTCACAAGACTGACAAGATCTTTTCACAAGATCTCTAAAAAGAGACCAAGGAAAGAGAAGACGTAAATAAGCAATATTAGAATTAAAAAATGTACACAATTACTGATCTTAAGAGAGTAACCAGAAAATCATCATTTAGAACAAGTTTATGCCAATAAATTTTTAAATTAACATTAAGTGGGCAAATTCCTAAAAAATGCAACTTGTCAAATGACACAAGAAATAACAGGAAACTTGAATAATCCTACATCTAATAAAGAAACTGAATCCCTACTTTAAAATCTCTCTGGAAAGAAAACTCCAGGATGAGATAGGTTTGTCACTGAATTCTTCCAAACTTTCAAATATCTAAGGTAGTAATGACACCAACATTACATGAAGAAATACATTTCAACGTGTTTTGTGAGGGCAGCATAATGTTGATGCCAAAACTTTACACAGACATCAAAAGAAAAGAATCTCTCTTGTGTACACAATGCAAAAAAAACATAAAGCACTAGTAAATCAAATCCAAAAATATGTTATACTTCACAACTAAGCTGGGTCTAATGAAGGAAGGCCAGATTGATTCAATATTCAAACTTAATGTTTATCACCACATCAATGGAATAAAGATGAAAAATCAAATGATTATCTCAACAAACACAAAAAAATAATAAAATGCAATATTAATCTATATTAAAATAACAAAAAACTTAAAACCTTTTAGAAAATAAGGAATAGATACATTGGATAAAACTCTTAAGCAGTTTTTAAGGTCAACTTCTAAAGGCATATTGCCAAGGACAAGATCCAAAGCTAGGGTACTCAGAATGACTCTAAAACCCAGGCTTTTCCCACAACACCCCAGCAGTGGTCATGAAATATTTTTGTTCACATACTAGCTCTACAAAGGTTTTGAAAAACAACGTACTCCTTTGAACAGTTTTAAATTATAGCTCAAATAATTATAGGTTTAACAGTTGTAAATGATGTGACTTCCAGTATATTTCATACTGCATATATGCTTTAAATAGAATTCTATTAAAACCTGGAATTTATGAAAATTTATGGGAAATGTCCACCATATAATCTAATTGGCAAAGCCAAGCCTCATTATCAAACCAATCTATAACGTAAGACTTATTTTGTTAGAAAAGGTCTGACTTTAATTTTTAACTCAAATGAGTGTGTTATTACATAGCGCAATGTCAGTCATTTTGCTTCAGAGTTTTCAGAAAGATTATGGATGACTGATAGAGCTTCGTTACTAGTTTGTAAGCTAGTGAAATAAAACACCTGCCTCAATACTTTTTATAGAGCTTTTTGTTATGCCCTCCCTTGGGAGCTATGCATTCTCAAATAGTCCCTTTTGTTTTGCATCCAAGAGATTTTCACAAGCTAAAGCATGAACCATAGATTTGAGACAAGAAGTATGCCTTTATCTTATAAAGCGGGAGACGAGCAATTATAAAATGGGAGTGGAAAATGAAAACGGACTTCATAGTGTTCTCAAACAGATGGATTTTAGAAAAGAATACTTACGGAAGTTGAGGATCTGGAATTTGACTCCCATTAAACTATATGTACCCACATACCCTTGGGGTGCCTTCATGCACTAATGGTACAGCTACCTCAATTTGAAGACGAGTATCACAATCCTGAGCTTTAATAGATAATTTTAAGTGAAATTGACAATTTGTATTTTCACAAAATGTTTTAATCTGATTTTAATTGACTCTCAGGTGTAAGTGAATGACGGTATCTTTAAAAAGGACTCCATGCTGGAGGCTTTGTTTTCTAACAGGGATCACCTGCAGTATGTGGGGAGGGTTGTTTTGGCTACTGATAGGAATCATTTTCTTAGCCCTCTCCCTCTCCTCCTCACTCTAAGGTAAGTTTGCCAGCCAGGGATCCCAGTACAGCAGTTCAGGGTGTCAGAACCCTTTCTCAGGGCCAAAACTGCCTCTGAGGTGCCCTGGGACACAACTGCTGCTACTGGTGGCCAACACTCCATCAGCAACTGTCTAGTGCCTGTTCCATAGTCCAGATACAGTGCCAGGCCTGTTGCCTCCCTCTTCACCACATTCTCCCAAATTCCAGTCCTCCATACTCCCAAATACTATGCCATGTGTGAGCAGGGAAAATGCCGAGCCACATGAGAATCTAGGCGCAAACCAAACTAGGAAAGTCAGTCTGGTGTCCTATTAAAACCTCTCTAATGATGCAATTAAAAGAAAAAAATGTTTTTGTTTAATTTTTTGTTTGTTTGTTTTTGTTATTGAGCAAACATGTTTATTTTTTCCATATTTCTATTTTGACATACTTGAAATCACAGAGAATATGGTTCCCTGTACTTTTAAAAATTTTAACAGTACATTTCTTAATTTCTCTTTCACATTAAAAGGGTGATGGCCATCAAATTCTTTCCCTCATTCTGGAGTTGACAACAGGGGGGGAAATTACTCCCACATTCTCTCAAGTTAATAACCATTATACACATTTAAAAGTCCTTTTAATTATTGGAACTCTTTTTCCCGATTGCCTGCTCTGGTTTTACCCAAAACCACATTGGGGTATGTAGGTTCAGAGCCCTAGACCCTCAGGCTTTTTGTTCTGTCCCTACTTCTGACACCCCAGACATGCCTGGGGAATTCCACGGCTTCTCAAAACACAGCTCTTAAGGGTATCAGCAGGCTCAGTTTCCCAAGCTGTGGGACAGAGGCAGTCAGCCAGCAAAGGGCCACCAACCTCATCCCAGCCAGGGCAATTCTAAGCCAGGGTCCTGTCTTGTATCCCACAGCCCACAAGACATGAAGCCCACAGAAGCAGCTATTCCAGGGCTCCTAAAAGCAGCCCAGAGCACACAGCCCTGCCCACCTGTAGCTGCTGAGTCTACTGTGGCAGATACTCCATGCCTGCACTGAAGCAGACGTAGTGGGACTTGGAGGCCCTGCCCTGAGCACCAAGCAGCAGTGTGTCTCTGAGCACCACCCACCCAGAGCTAGAGTTTTACAAGTGCTCCCAGCTCTTACAATTGAGAGTTTGATGACAATGCCTGAGGCAAGGAAGAGGAGTGGGACAGAGTACTACCATGACTCAGAAAACCTGAACTTCTGCTCTGGACATGCCAGGACCTCACAAGTAATCCTGGGCAGGACACATCCCTTACTATAAAAGGAGAGAGAGAGCAAGAAGAATTACAATCCTGAAGCCTGTGGAACAAAAACAACATTCACAGAAAGACAGACAAGATGAAAGGGCAGAGGGCTATGTACCAGATGAAGGAACAAGATAACATGCCAGAAAAACAACTAAATGAAGTGGAGATTGGCAACATTCCAGAAAAAGAATTCAGAATAATGATAGTGAACATGATCCAGGACCTCAGAAAAAGAATGGAGGCAAAGATCAAGAAGATGCAAGAAATGTTTAACACAGACCTAGAAGAATTAAAGAACAAACAAACAGAGATGAACAATACAATAACTGAAATGAAAAATACACTAGAAGGAATCAATAGCAGAATAACTGAGGCAGAAGAACGGATAAGTGACGTGGAAGACAGAATGGTGGAATTCACTGCTGTGGAACAAAATAAAGAAAAAAGAATGAAAAGAAATGAAGACAGCCTAAGAGACCTCTGGGACAACATGAAATGCAACAACATTCGCATTATAGGGGTCCCAGAAGGACAAGAGAGAGAGAAAGGACCAGAGAAAATACGTCAAGAGATTATAGTCAAAAACTTCCCTAACATGGCAAACGAAATAGCCACCCAAGTCCAGGAAGCGCAGCGACTCCCATACAGGATAAACCAAAGGAGAAACACACCGAGACACATAGTAATCAAATTGGCAAAAAATTAAAGACAAAGAAAAATTATTGAAAGCAGCAAGGGAAAAATGACAAATAACTTACAAGGGAACTCTCATAACGTTAACAGCTGATTTGTCAGCAGAAACTCTACAAGCCAGAAGGGAGTGGCATGATATACTTAAAGTGATGAAAGGGAAGAACCTACAACCAAGATTGCTTGACCCGGCAAGGACCTCATTCAGATTCCATGTAGAAATCAAAAGCTTTACAGACAAGCAAAAGCTAAGAGAATTCAGCACCACCAAACCAGCTCTACAACAAATGCTGAAGGAACTTCTCTGAGTGGGAAACACAAGAGAAGAAAAGGACCTACAAACACAAACCCAAAACAATTAAGAAAATGGTCATAGGAACATACATATCGATAATTACCTTAAACGTGAATGGATTAAATGCTCCAAACAAAAGACACAGGCTTGCTGAATGGATACAAAAACAAGACCCATATATATGCTGTCTACAAGACACCCACTTCAGACCCAGGGACACATACAGACTGAAAGTGAGGGGATGGAAAAAGATATTCCATACAAATGGAAATCAAAAGAAAGCTGGAGTAGCAATACTCATATCAGATAAAATAGACTTTCAAATAAAAACTGTTAAAAGCGACAAGGAAGGACACTACATAATGATCAAGGGATCAATCCAAGAAGAAGATATAACAATTATAAATATATATGCACCCAACATAGGAGCACCACAACACAGAAGGCAACTGCTAACAGCTATAAAAGAAGAAATTGACAGTAACACAATAATAGTGGAGGACTTTAACATCTCACTTACACCAATGGACAGATCAACCAAAATGAAAATAAATAAGGAAACAGAAGCTTTAAATGACACAATAAACCAGATAGATTTAATTGACATTTATAAGACATTCCATCCCGAAACAGCAGATTACACTTTCTTCTCAAGTGTGCACGGAACATTCTCCAGGATAGATCACATCTTGGGTCACAAATCAAGCCTCAGTAAATTTAAGAAAATTGAAATCATATCAAGCATCTTTTTTGACCACAATGCTATGATATGACAAATTAATTACAGGAAAAAAAACCTGTAATAAATACAAACATATGGAGGCTAAACAATATGCTACTAAATAACCAAGAGATGACTGAAGAAATCAAAGAGAAATCAAAAAATACCTAGAGACAAATGACAATGAAAACATGACAAACAAAAACCTATGAGACGCTGCAAAAGCAGTTCTAATAGGGAAGTTTATAGCTATACAAGCCTACCTCGAGAAACATGCAAAATATCATATAAACAATCTAACCTTACACCTAAAGCAACTACACAAAGAAAAAGAAACAAAACCCAAAGTTAGCAGAAGGAGAGAAATCATAAAGATTAGAGCAGAAATAAATGAAATAGAAACAAAGAAAACAACAGAAAAAATCAATAAAACTAAAAGCTGTTTCTTTGAGAAGATAAACAAAATTGATAAACCATTAGCCAGACTCATCAAGAAAAAGAGGGAGAGGACTCAAATCAATAAAATTAGAAATGAAAAAGGAGAAGTTACAACAGACACTGCAGAAATTACAAAGCATCCTAAGAGACTACTACAAGCAACTCTATGCCAATAAAATGGACAACCTGGAAGAAATGGACAAATCTTAGAAAGGTATAACCTTGCAAGACTGAACCAGGAAGAAATACAAAATATGAACAGACCAATCAAAAGTAATGAAATTGAAACTGCGATGAAAAATCTTCCAACAAAAAAAAGTCCAGGACCAGATGGCTTCACAGGTGAATTCTATCAAACATTTAGAGAAGAGGTAACACCCATCCTTCTCAAACTCTTCCAAAAACTTGCAAAGGAAGGAACACTCCCAAACTCATTCTATGAGGCCACTATCAGCCTGATACCAAAACCAGACAAAGATACTAAAAAAAAAATTACAGACCAGTATCACTGATGAATGTAGATGCAAAACTCCTCAACAAAATACTAGCAAACAGAATCCAACAACATATTAAAAGGATCATACACCATGATCAAGTGGGATTTATCCCAGGGATGCAAGGATTCTTCAATATATGCAAATCAATCAATGTGATACACCATATAAACAAACTGAAGAATAAAAACCGTATGATCATCTCAATAGATGCAGAAAAAGCTTTTGACAAAATTCAACACCCATTTATGATAAAAAAAACTCTACAGAAAGTGGGCATAGTGGGAACGTACCTCAACATAATAAAGGCCATATACGACAAACCCACAGCAAACAT
Source organism: Globicephala melas (assembly GCF_963455315.2). Lineage (NCBI taxonomy): Eukaryota > Metazoa > Chordata > Mammalia > Artiodactyla > Delphinidae > Globicephala > Globicephala melas. Next base: position 24,002,262 of record NC_083314.1, read on the forward strand.
CATTCTCAATGGTGAAAAACTGAAAGCATTTCCTCTAAGATCAGGAACAAGACAAGGATCTCCACTCTCACCACTATTAGTCAACATAGTCTTGGAAGTCCTAGCCATGGCAATCAGAGAAGAAAAAGAAATTAAAGGAATACAAATTGGAAAAGAAGAACTAAAACTGTCACTGTTTGCAGATAACATGATACTATACATAGAGAATCCGAAAAATGCCACCAGAAAACTACTAGAGCTAACCAATGAATTTGGTACAGTTGCAGGATACAAAATTAATGCACAGAAATCTCTTGCATTCCTATACACTAATGATGAAAAATCTGAAAGAGAAATTAAGGTAACACTCCCATTTACCACTGCAACAAAAAGAATAAAATACCTAGGAATAAACCTACCTAGGGAGACAAAAGACCTGTATGCAGAAAACTATAAGACACTGATGAAAGAAATTAAAGATGATACCAACAGATGGAGAGATATACCATGTTCTTGGATTGGAAGAATCAATATTGTGAAAAGGACTATACTACCCAAAGCAATCTACAGATTCAATGCAATCCCTATCAAATTACCAATGGCATTTTTTACAGAACTAGAACAAAACATCTGAAAATTCATATGGAGACACTAAAGACGCCAAATAGTCAAAGCAGTCTTGAGGGAAAAAAACGGAGCAGGAGGAATCAGATTCCCTGATTTCAGACTATACTACAAAGTGACAGTAATCAAGACAATATGGTACTGGCACAAAAACAGAAATATAGATCAATGGAACAAGATAGAAAGCCCAGAGATAAACCCACCCACCTATGGTCAACTAATCTATGACAAAGGAGGCAAGGATATACAATGGAGAAAAGACAGTCTCTTCAATAAGTGGTGCTGGGAAAACTGGACAGCTACATGTAAAAGAATGAAATTAGAACACTTTCTAATACCATACACAAAAATAAACACAAAATGGATTCGAGACCTAAATGTAAGACCGGACACTATAAAACTCTTAGAGGAAAACATAGGAAGAACAATCTTTGACATAAATCATAGCAAGATCTTTCTTGATCCACCTCCTAGAGTAATGGAAATAAAAACAGAAATAAACAAGTGGGACCTAATGAAACTTAAAAGCTTTTGCACAACAAAGGATACCACAAACAAGATGAAAAGACAACCCTCAGAATGGGAGAAAATATTTGCAAACGAATCAATGGACAAAGGATTAATCTCCAAAATATATAAACAGCTCATGCAGCTCAATATTAAAGAAACAAACAACCCAATTCAAAAATGGGAAGAAGACCTAAATAGACATTTCTCCAAAGAAGACATACAGATGGCCAAGAAGCACATGAAAAGCTGCTCAACATCACTAATTATTAGACTAATGCAAATCAAAACTACAATGAGGTATCACCTCACATCAGTTAGAATGGGCATCATCAGAAAATCTACAAACAACAAATGCTGGAGAGGGTGTGGAGAAAAGGGAACCCTCTTGCACTGTTGGTGGGAATGTAAATTGATACAGCCACTATGGAGAACAGTATGGAGGTTCCTTAAAAAGCTAAAAATAGAATTACCATATGATCTAGCACTCCCACTACTGGGTATACACCAGGAGAAAACCATAATTCAAAAAGACACATGCACCCCAATGTTCATTGCAGCACTATTTACAACAGCCAGGTCATGGAAGCAACCTAAATGTCCATCGACAGACGAATGTATAAAGAAGTTGTGGTACATATATACAATGGAATATTACTCAGCCATAAAAAGGAACAAAATTGGGTCATTTGTTGAGATGTGGATGGATCTAGAGTCTGTCATACAGAGTGAAGTAAGTCAGAAAGAGAAAAACAAATATCATATATTAACACATGTATGTGGAACCTAGAAAATGGTACAGATGAACCGGTCTGCAGGGCAGAAGTTGAGACACAGATGTAGAGAACAAATGTATGGACACCAAGGGGGGAAAATCGCGAGGGGGTTGGGGGTGGTAATGTGATGAATTGGGCGATTGGGATTGACATGTATACACTGATGTGCATAAAACTGATGACTAATAAGAACCTGCTATATAAAAAAATAAATAAAATAAAATTTAAAAATTAAAGAAAAAAAAAACCTAATACTAAAAAAAAAAAAAAAAATAGAGAAAACCCACCTGGTTCTGGGTAAAACCAGAGCAGTCAGTCAGGAAAATAAAAAAAGAGTTATAAGAACTAAAAGGGAAAGAAAAATTTAGAGTGAATGAGTAAATATTGCCTAAGAGTGCAATATTAATATTCTTAAGGTGAGAAAAGCAATTTTCTGAAAATTATTTTTATGGCTCCTAAGCAGTACTTCCAATGAGTTTAAACTAAATAAAACAGTTGTTTACATAACACCCTAAAATATCTGTATAGCAAATAGCAGGATCATGTCCAGTGTTTACATATATATATTACACATATGTGATATAAGAATTTTGATGTATTACACATATGTGATATAAGAATTTTGATGCCAGCTGAGTGAAAAAGGCAACAGAATTTCTCTAGCACAATACTGCAGCAGCAATGTGCTCTCTGTTATTACCTGCAGGCATCTAGGATCTTGCTTAATATATTATAGTTTTTTTAAAACACAGATGATAAATTATTTTTTAAAACTATTTAAAACAGTAATACTACTTACTTAAGAGCAGGTAAAAAGCAAACAACAGAAAGGTACAGCTCTAACTCACTTTTTGCTAGTGGGTCTCTCCTTTATTCAAGTGTATAGCCACTGAAATAAGCCAGTCAAAAAAGGGCAAATACTGTATGATTCCACTCATACGAGGTACTTAGAACAGTCAAATTCACACACAGAAAGTAGAATGGTAGAGGTCAGCGGTCAGAGGGAGGGAGTTAAATGTGGAGTTATTTTTAATGAGTACAGTTTGGGAAGATGAAAAAAGCTCTGTTAATGGATGGTAGTGCTGGTTGCACAACAATGTCAATGTACCTGATGCCACTGAACTGCACACTTAAAAATGGTTTAAAAGGTAAATTTTATGTTATGTATATTTTACCACAATGTTTAAAATAAAGATTTTTTTAATTCATGGAAGGAAAAAGTCTAAATTGAGAAACTTCTACCCATTGACTTAATCTTTCCTGCAACTAAATAAATTTTCCATTATTCTATTTTAGTGGCAGAATATCAGTGCTCTAAGGAGCATGGCTTAAAATCCAGATACTGATGCAACAGCAATGTCCTGAAAAGTTACATATGTCTCATACATATTTTTGCAAGCAAACATTTATAATTCTGTTGATATTAAATGATATAAGAAATTTTTATATAGCTTTCTAAATACACATAAACAAGAGAAATATAAATGAGTAAAAGGTATTTAACCCACCATAAAAATGAGAGGTTTCACATGCCATTGTAAAAATACTTTACTATAATATCTACTAATAGCTAATACAAAGTTTGCCTTACTTGCCAGTCTTTCTGCATTAAAAAATAATAGCAAATGTATCTAGGAACCAAAAAGGAAGATCTATGTCTGATGAAAATGTTTGTAGTACATTTACTTTCAAAGTGCTTTACTAGCTTATTTTAAGTAATGAATGAATGAAATATTAATATTAATTATTAATATTTTATAATTAAAAATGTTATAAGGATTATTTCCTTTAAAAAATTAATGATTTATTTACTTTTCTACAATTTATTCTCAAAATGAAAAACTGAAGTTCAAGCAGTTCACAAGTTATGAACTAGTTATAATCCAGAAATTTATTTCCAAATAATTAATTTGAAATTTAGAATACAATATCTCATAAAAAGTTTTACAAATACTGGTTAGTTTTCCAGCCCACTTAAATCTGTAAGTTTAAACCTAAGGTCAAACAAGTAATTATCAATTCTTTCACTCACCATCACTTTCAGGAGCATGCCTGAATTTAATACCACTGAAGACAGTGTACTTATTTTCTCAATCTATGATTTCTAAAGAAATACTAAATTGGTCCCTGAGCCTAGACTTCAGGGCAACATTTGGTTGAGTTTCTCTCTTGCTAGAATCCTAAGTTCCCCCAACTATTAGAAATCCACTTAGTTCTAGGCAGGCTGACCAAAGGATTCAGTTCCCTGGCATGCACCTCCAGGTGGAGAAACATGGTCCAAACAATCAGTGCTCTCCAGTCTATCCAGCCAGACACATGGCCCAACATGACAAAATTCTTCTGGTTTCTTGCATAAAACAGGGAGCAAAACAAACTGCCTCCACAGTATTAATGGAGGATCCAAACTTTATAAACATTAAGCTGACATTCTCTAGGCTGGAGCTGTGATTCTTAATCAGAAGTGCACATTAGAATCAACAGGGAAGCATTTTAAAAATTCACATACCATTTCCTGCATCCTGACTTAACCGAATCATAATCTCTGGAAGTGAGATAAAATCATACATACTTTGAAAAAGCCACACAAGTTATTTGGATGTATACCCTAAGTTAAGAACCACTTCTTTTGAGGACTTTACATCTTTAGTTGTTCAATAGCCACATAGACCTATGAAAAACAAACCAAAATTTACAGTCTTGGTTCCATCTATCTGCCTTTGAAACAAAAGACCCAAACTCCATCCAGCTAACCCTGAAATAACTGGCCCAAAACCAAACCAGGTAAAGGTACCCCATAAAAAGTCACAATGAAGGATTTTCAGGATCTGGTGCTCTTTTCTTGAAGATAGCCAGGTTATTCCTTACAAATTCTATCTTCTGTGAGTCCTACAAGCTCCTGTCACTGGGGAGAGGATCATTTATTTAGGATTTACTATGGAATTATCAATTGAGAATAAAATCCAAGAAACTCCACCTTTGTCTCTGTCTCGGACTGATGTGAAAAAGAAGCAAGCAATGCCATTTTTGCACAAGTCAAATTATTTTGGCACACCTTAGTTAAAACTACAACACGGCCTGTTTCTGAGCAGCTGGACGTAGCTTCAGGGGAAAAAAATCACAATCTTACTATCTGATAAACTCATCACCACACATGTCATGTGAACATACATTCCTGACAATTTCAATACCTCTCCTTATGACAGTCACTCTCCTACCCTCCAAAATCACTATTTCATATTGTGCAGAAAAGAGATGGCATCGCAGGCCTAAGGCTGCTATTCTTAGAAAGACCTGCTTCCAAGGCTGGTCCTTGCCTGGAGTCTGGGAACTCAGATTTGAGAAGTGTTTCCTCAATCCTGATAGGATTAAGTGGCTCAGTGTACCTAAACTGTGTAAACAATAATGGCTTATGCTGAATGCTTGCTGTTCTGGGTGTCTGGAATTTTGATCTGTGCTAGGCAGAGGGAGCCTATGTGACCAGGCTCCAGTGAAAACCGTGGGCATTAAGTTCTTAATGAGCTTCACTGCTAGACAACACTTCACACGTGATGTCACAATTCACTGCTGAAGGGATTAAACGCATCTTGTGTGACCAATGGGAGAGGATTCTTGGAAGCTTCTGTTTGGTTTCCTCTGCCTTTGCCCCATGAGCTCTTTCCCTTTGCTGATTTTGCTTTGTAGCTTTTTGTCATAATAAATACTAACCATGAGTATAACTACATGCTGAGTTCTGTGAGTCCTGCTAGTGAAGCACCTAACTTGGGGGTAGTCTTGGGGACCCTGACACACACATCTCTTCTCTCATTAAATTTCCAATAATCCCATTACCTACCAACACTCTCACCTGATTACTTTGTCTTAAATATTAATGAAATAATAGGAGCAATCAGAAGTGAACTCCTTTATCTTCCCACAACCCTGTATCTGTACCCTTGTCCTCTGCCTCTCTACTATAAAAAAACCAAAAAAGTGCCCTGCTTCAATCAAAGACCAATCTCTATATTTATGTTCCCTCTCTCCTATATCATAAATTTCTTTCTCCTCACTGGATCACTTTTATCAACCATAGTTTTCCCCCATGCTTAAAAACACTCCCTAATCCCATGTTCCCCTCTACCTACCACCAAAATTCTTTGCTCCCCACCACAGTGACACCTCTGTAAAAAACTGTCTCTCCCTATATATATGTGGCTTCCACTTTGCTCCCATTTTCTTTCCATCTGACTTGACTTAGACTTTTGCCTGCATCTTGGCCACATTCACCACATGTGATATTCCTTTCTTCTGAAACTTTTCTTTTGGCTTCCTGACAACACGTTCTCCAGGTTTCTTCTACGTCACCAGCCATTCTCCATTTCTGGCTCCTCTACTGTTCAAGCTCTAAATTTTGGATGCCTCAAGAGTCAGCCCTTAGTCTTTTCCTCTTTCTTATCTACAACATGTTAAGGGTTTCACCTAGTCCTACTGCTTCACCTATAAGCTGATGAATCTGAAGTTTATATCTCCAGTTCTAACCTCCCAAATAACTATATATCTCCATACTAACATATCAACTGCTTACTATCCCAAATGTGGCCAAAACAGAATTCTTGATTCAGTCCTCTCATCATATAATTCTATCTCAGTTACAGTAGTAGAAATGAGTAGTTGTGATTAAGAGTGTGTGCTCTAAAATCAGATTAAATGGTTTGGATCTTGACACCACCACTTGTTAGCTATTGAGACCTGTACCTCAGTCTACTCATATATAAAATAAGAATAATTCTACCTTCTATTCTTCATAAGGTTACGATGATTATTATTAGATAATCCATGAAAACTGCTTAGACAGTACCTGGCGCACAGTAAATAACAATATTAGCTATTGTTATTCATCTGGTTGCCCAGGGCAAAAACGTGGGTCATCCCATGACTAACAATCTAAATTACCACCCAAAACACTCTCTGTCATGTCTAACTCTTTTATTTTCTTTAGAGATCTTAACAATATCTAAAGCAATCTTATTTATTTACTTGTTTATTTCCTGAATCCCCCCCCAAATTATGATACATGTTCCATGATAGCAGAGACTCTGCCTGCCTTGGTGACTGCTGGATCTGTAGAAACTTATACCTACCACATACTGGATATGCAATAAATATTTGTTGAAATGAATTAATGGGTGAACTCCAAAATCATTCTATCATTAACAAAAGACTACAAATCTTAAGGCTACTTATGCTTTGGTAGGAAGCAATTTCCAAAACTCATGGCTTTAAAAACTAATACATATTTAATGGCTTCCTACTGTCCAGAGTCAAATTCAAATTATGTAGTAAGCCTTCTCAAATGGCCCCAACCCACCGTTCCAACTATCACGTATTTCCCACTATTCCCTCACTCTGCTCCAAAGCACCCGCCTTTGAGCTTTCCCACCTCCATACTCTAGTTCCACTGTTCCCTTCCATCTAAAATGCCCTCTTCCTATCTCAAATTCACAGAATGCTATCTTCTTAAGGATCAACTCAAACGTCACCTCCATAATTGATCCTTTTCCACTCCCTACTCTATTAATCAAAAGTAATCTCTCCCATGCCTCCTTTAATATATTTACATTATTTAATTCCTTGAGGGCAGGAACCACATGCTGTTCATCTTTATTGTTCCCACACTCCATTATATACATAATGTTTATTGTGCACAATAAATATTTATGAATTAACTTTAAACAGACCTTCTCCCAACCACACCTTCTGCAGATATCACTAACAATAAAGATACACTGGAATTTATTTTTATTAGAGATACAATGAGAGCTGACCCTTGGTGTGACATATATAAAAAAATAGTTAATAATCTAAGGTTATTCATATTGGTTGCCAAACAAGCACCATAAACAAATTTTATAGGCATTCAGAGAGGAATAAGCCAACAAAGGAGGGCATGGCTGAGAAAAGTATCATTTTAATGACCATCTGCAATCTTTTTTGATCGTCTGTAATTTTTAAATTAAAACTTAATTGTACATATCTACAATGCATCCTTTTCTCTCTTCTATACAGCAGTGCTGGCTCAGAATCCTTAAATCAAAACCGCACATTAGAGAAGCCATTACTTAGAGGTGGTCAGGGAAAAGGTAAAGAACACCATAAAACTTTACTGTAGCACTAATAATTCCTAACGAAAATGCTATAAATAAACTGTAAAACCACAATGCCAAATGTAGTAGAGACTATTTGTGGTTTACCCAGAATCCATTCCCTCTTCCTAAATAGAATCCTAATATTGTTAAGTTATCTACACTTCCTTCACATAGCCCATGTACCCTGAATAATCTCACCAACATAATGACTAGTTCAAGAATAGACATGAAATCTCATTCGGCTACTAAACTAGAGAGGAAATTTTGGGGTGTTTCTATGAAAGGCAGGTTTGTTCCTCTTGAGAGGGCTATAGAAAGCCAGTTCTCTCTGTTGGTATCTCTGTCCTCGAACTTAAACAAGGAATCAAGTTGCTCCAGTGCCATCCTACAGTCTTGAGGGAAAAGTGTTAAGAGAAGCCTACACTACAGCAGCAGTGAGGCTGGAAGAACATAGATGTTTGATAGCACTGTTGAGCCACCAAACCAGAATCTTACCCTGCCTTTGCTCTTGATAGGTTAGCAAGTAAAACTTTCCTTATTATTTAAACCAATTTGCATTAGATTTTCAGTTACTTATAGCCAAAAGCACACTATCAACCCTCCATTTTTAATGTGTAATCAACAATTTTTTCTTGTTACTGTACTATCATTGAGGTTTTTTCCCCAACCACTGAAGGACTTCTTGTACCATCAGAAATCTTACCGGTTTCTGCTACAGAATCATGAATTCAAGAAATAAAGTACAGGGCTTCCCTGGTGGCACAGTGGTTGAGAGTCCGCTTGTCGATGCAGGGGACATGGGCTCGTTCCCTGGTTTGGGAAGATCCCACATGCCGCGGAGCGGCTGGGCCCGTGAGCCGTGGCCGCTGAGCCTGCGCGTCCAGAGCCTGTGCTCCGCAACGGAAGAGGCCACAACAGAGAGAGGCCCGCGTACCGCAAAAAAAAAAAAAAAAAAAGAAAGAAAGAAAGAAAGTACAAATGTTCACAAAATTCAAGTTTAAAAGTTTGAAAATAATAAACAGGCCTAGGGTCTACAACAAATCTATTATATTGAATAGTAATTTTTAAAGTATCACTGTTTAAAAGAAGAAATATAAAGTTTAAGGTAATTTTTTAAATCTCAAGTGAAACCTACTTTTCACTAATTATATATATCTCTATTTAGAGACACAAGCATTTCCATATTTTTATTCTGAGAGATAAAAGACATCATAATTATTATGAAAAAGATCTTGTTCCAATTATTTTTAGACAGAATGGCAGTAAAACAAGTATTTTTGAAAATATTTTTATTAACAAATGAGTCATCAATAAAGTTCACTGAACTAAAATACCCTTTCTCAGGACTTCCCTGGAAGTCCAGTAATTAAGACTCAGCACTTCCAAGCAGGGGGCACGGATTCGATCCCTGGCCGGGGAACTAGTAAGATCCCGCATGCCCTGCGGGAGGCCAAAATATAAAATTAAATAAAATGAAATAACTCCTTCTCTATTACCTAGAAGATGTAGTGAAAATTCAACAAATATCAAGATAATCTGGTCATAATCTTATTACTTTCTACTAATCAAATTTCTGTATTTGTTAAAACTTTACTTGAAAGAGGATTAAAACATTTTGATATTTAAATTGCCCTCCTTGTCATATTCCCTTTCTTTCCTAATTTCTACAGAACTGCTTTTAAGTAGAGGTTTTAGAAGTGTTTTCTTCATCAAAACAATTGACTCAATGTTGAGATTTAACTGTATCAAAATAATTTTAATTTTATTGCCTATTTATTCCATTGTTCATTCACCATTTTTTCATTTATCAAATAAATACTCATATGTGTTGCAAGATAGTGACTACATTATATTTTTAATCACCTTTTCATCCTTAATTGCTTACAATTTCTAAAAATTATCACAAAAAAGGAATTCAAACAAACAATCTACCAGTTCACAGAACCTACAACAAATGTGCTATCAGAACTGGCTTCACAATCTAAAACTAACATCATTTATTGTGAAAGATAGCTGTAACCCTATGGCCGTGAGATTGATATACAAGGCTATTATGACAAAGAAATTTTTTTTTTACATTTACTTCATATTTTTTTCACTATTTCCTTATAAAATCAGGGTCAAATGTTGATTTAAAAATGGCCCTAAGGAGTAGAAGGACGTGTTCTCACTCCCTCCTGTGAGAACACCAGAATCACAACTAGCTGCTGGACAGTCATCGACAGGAAGACACTGGAACTCACCAAAAAAGATACCCCACATCCAAAAACAAAGGAGAAGCCACAATGAGACAGTAGGAGGGGCGCAATCACAGTAAAATCAAACCCCATAAGTGCTGGGGGGGTGACTCACAGACTGGAGAACACTTATACCACAGAAGTCCACCCACTGGAGTGAAGGTTCTGAGCCCCACGTCAGGCTTCCCAACCGGGGGGCCTGGCAACGAGAGGAGGAATTCCTAGAGAATCAGACTTTGAAGGCTAGTGGGATTTGACTGCAGGACTTCGACAGGACTGGGGGAAACAGAGATCCCGCTCTTGGAGGGCACACACAAAGTAGTGTGCGCATCGGGACCCAGGGGAAGGAGCAGTGACCCCAGGGGAGACTGGACCAGACCTACCTGCTAGTGTTGAAGGGTCTCCTGCAGAGGTGGGGGGGGGGGTGCGGGGTGTGGGGTGTGGCTGTGGCTCACCGCAGGGACAAGAACACTGGCAGGAGAAGTTCTGGGAAGAATTCCTTGGCGTGAGCCCTCCCACAGTCTGCCATTAGCCCCACCAAACAGCCCAGGTAGGCTCCAGTGTTGGGTTGCCTCACACCAAACAACCAACAGGGAGGGAACACAGCCCCACCCAACAGCAGAGAAGCACATTAAAGTTTACTGAGCTCTGCCCACCAAAGCAACGCCCAGCTCTACCCACCACCAGTCCCTCCCATCAGGAAGCTTACACAAGCCTCTTAGATAGCCTCATCCACCAGAGGGCAGACAGCAGAAGCAAGAAGAACTACAATCCTGCAGCCTGTGGAACAAAAACCACATTCACAGAAAGATAGACAAGATGAAAAGGCAGAGGGCTATGTACCAGATTAAGGAACAAGATAAACCCAAGAAAAACAACTAAATGAAGTGGAGATAGGCAACTTTCCAGAAAAAGAATTCAGAATAATGATAGTGAAGATGATCCAGGACCTCAGAAAGAGAATGGAGGCAAAGATCAAGAAGATGCAAGCAATGTTTAACAAAGACCTAGAAGAATTAAAGAACAAACAAACAGATAAACAATACAATAACTGAAATGAAAAATACACTAGAAGGAATCAAAAGCAGAATAACTGAGGCAGAAGAACGGATAGGTGACCTGGAAGACAGAATGATGGAATTCACTGCTGTGGAACAAAATAAAGAAAAAAGAATGAAAAGAAATGAAGACAGCCTAAGAGACCTCTGGGACAACATTAAACACAACAACATTTGCATTACAGGGGTCCCAGAAGGACAAGAGAGAGAGAAAGGACCAGAGAAAATACGTCAAAGAGATTATAGTCAAAAACTTCCCTAACATGGGAAAGGAAACAGCCACCCAAGTCCAGGAATCGCAGAGCCCCATACAGGAGAAACCCAAGGAGAAACACCCCAAGACACATAGTAATCAAACTGGCAAAAAATTAAAGACAAAGAAAAATTATTGAGGGCAGCAAGGGAAAAACAACAAATAACTTACAAGGGAACTCTCATAACGTTAACAGCTGATTTGTCAGCAGAAACTCTACAAGCCAGAAGGGAGTGGCATGATATACTTAAAGTGATGAAAGGGAAGAACCTACAACCAAGATTGCTCTACCCGGCAAGGATCTCATTCAGATTCGATGGAGAAATCAAAAGCTTTACAGACAAGCAAAAGCTAAGAGAATTCAGCACACCAAACCAGCTCTACAACAAATGCTAAAGGAACTTCTCTAAGTGGGAAACACAAGAGAAGAAAAGGACCTACAAAAACAAACCCAAAACAATTAAGAAAATGGTCATAAGAATATACATATCGATAATTACCTTAAACGTGAATGGATTAAATACTCCAAACAAAAGACACAGGCTTGCTGAATGGATACAAAAACAAGACCCATATATATGCTGTCTACAAGAGACCCACTTCAGACCTAGGGACACATACAGACTGAAAGTGAGGGGATGGAAAAAGATATTCCATACAAATGGAAATCAAAAGAAAGCTGGAATAGCAATACTCATAGCAGACAAAATAGACTTTCAAATAAAAACTGTTAAAAGCGACAAGGAAGGACACTACATAATGATCAAGGGATCAATCCAAGAAGAAGATATAACAATTATAAATATATATGCACCCAACAAAGGAGTACCACAACACAGAAGGCAACTGCTAACAGCTATAAAAGAGGAAATCGACAGTAACACAATAATAGTGGGAGACTTTAACATCTCACTTACACCAATGGACAGATCATCCAAAATGAAAATAAATAAGGAAACAGAAGCTTTAAATGACACCACAGACCAGACAGATTTAATTGATATTTAAAGGACATTCCATCCCGAGACAGCAAATTACACTTTCTTCTCAAGTGCGCACAGATCTATTCTCCAGGATAGATCACATCTTGGGTCACAAATCAAGCCTTAGTAAATTTAAGAAAATTGAAATCATGTCAAGCATCTTTTCTGACCACAACACTATGAGATTAGAAATGAATTACAGGGAGAAAATTGTGAAAAGCAGAAACACATGGAGGCTAAACAATACGTTACTAAATAACCAAGAGATCACTGAAGAAATCAAAGAGGAAATCAAAAAATACCTAGAGCCAAATGACAATGAACACACGACGATCCAAAATCTATGAGATGCAGCAAAAACAGTTCTAAGAGGGAAGTTTATAGCTATACAAGCCTACCTCAAGAAACAAGAAAAATCTCAAATAAGCAATCTAAACTTACACCTAAAGCAACTAGACAAAGAACAAACAAAACCCAAATTTAGCAGGAGAGAAATCATAAAGATCAGAGCAGAAATAAATGAAATAGAAACAAAGAAAACAATAGCAAAAATCAATAAAACTAAAAGCTGCTTCTCTGAGACGATAAACAAAACTGATAAACCATTAGCCAGACTCATCAAGAAAAAGAGGGAGAGGACTCAAATCAATAAAATTAGAAATGAAAAAGGAGAAGTTACAACAGACACCACAGAAATACAAAGCATCCTAAAAGACTACTACCTAGTGGGAAGCAGCAGCAGAGCACAGGAAGATCAGCTCAGTGCTTTGTGACCGCCTGGAGGGGTGGGATAGGGAGGGTGGGAGGGAGGGAGATGCAAGAGGGAAGAGATATGGGAACATACGTATATGTATAACTGATTCACTTTGTTATAAAGCAGAAACTAACACACCATTGTAAAGCAATTATACTCCAATAAAGATGTAAATAAATAAATAAATAATAAAAATACCACATAAGAACAAAAAAAAAAGACTACTACAAGCAACTCTATGCCAATAAAATCGACAACCTGGAAGAAATGGACAAATTCTTAGAAACTTATAACCATCCAAGACTGAAACGGGAAGAAACAGAAAGTATGAACACACCAATCAAAAGTAATGAAATTGAAACTGTGATGAAAAATCTTCCAACCAACAAAAGTCCAGGACCAGATGGCTTCACAGGTGAATTCTATCAAATATTTAGAGAAGAGGTAACACTCATCCTTCTCAAACTCTTCCAAAAAATTGCAGAGAAAGGAACACTCCCAAACTCATTCTATGAGGCCACCATCACCCTGATACCAAAATCACACAAAGATGCTACAAAAGACGAAAATTACAGACCAATATCACTGATGAATATAGATGCAAAAATCCTCAACATAATACTAGCAAACAGAATCCAACCACACATTAATAGGAACATACACCATGATCAAGTGGGATTTATCCCAGGGATGCAAGGATTCTTCAATATATGCAAATCAATCAATGTGATACACCATATTAACAAACTGAAGAATAAAAACCGTATGATCATCTCAATAGATACAGAAAAAGCTTTTGACAAAATTCAACACCCATTTATGATAAAAACTCTACAGAAAGTGGGCATAGTGGGAACGTACCTCAACATAATAAAGGCCATATACAACAAACCCACAGCAAACATCATTCTCAATGGTGAAAAACTGAAAGCATTTCCTCTACGATCAGGAACAAGACAAGGATCTCCACTCTCACCACTATTAGTCAACATAGTATTGGAAATCCTAGCCATGGCAATCAGAGAAGAAAAAGAAATTAAAGGAATACAAATTGGAAAAGAAGAACTAAAACTGTCACTGTTTGCAAATGACATGATACTATACATAGAGAATCCTAAAAATGCCACCAGAAAACTGCTAGAGCTAATCAATGAATTTGGTACAGTTGCAGGATACAAAATTAATGCACAGAAATCTCTTGCATTCCTATACACTAATGATGAAAAATCTGAAAGAGAAATTAAGGTAACACTCCCATTTACCATTGCAACAAAAAGAATAAAATACCTAGGAATAAACCTACCTAGGGAGACAAAAGACCTGTATGCAGAAAACTATAAGACACTGATGAAAGAAATTAAAGATGATACCAACAGATGGAGAGATATGCCATGTTCTTGGATTGGAAGAATCAATATTGTGAAAAGGACTATACTACCCAAAGCAATCTACAGATTCAATGCAACGCCTATCAAATTACCAACGGCATTTTTTACAGAACTAGAACAAAAAAATCTGAAAATTTGTATAAAGACACAAAAGACCCTGAATAGTCAAAGCGGTCTTGAGGGTAAAAAACAGAGCAGGAGGAATCAGACTCCCTGATTTCAGACTATACTACAAAGCTACAGTAATCAAGACAATATGGTACTGGCTCAAAAACAGAAACATAGATCAATGGAACAAGATAGAAAGCCCAGAGATAAACCCACCCACCTATGGTCAACTAATCTATGACAAAGGAGGCAAGGATATACAATGGAGAAAAGACAGTCTCTTCAATAAGTGGTGCTGGGAAAACTGGACAGCTACATGTAAAAGAATGAAATTAGAACACTCCCTAACACCACACACAAAAATAAATGCAAAATGGATTCGAGACCTAAATGTAAGACCGGACACTATAAAACTCTTAGAGGAAAACATAGGAAGAACAATCTTTGACATAAATCATAGCAAGATCTTTCTTGATCCACCTCCAAGAGTAATGGAAATAAAAACAAAAATAAACAAATGGGACCTAATGAAACTTAAAAGCTTTTGCACAGCAAAGGAAACCATAAACAAGATGAAAAGACAACCCTCAGAATGGGAGAAAATATTTGCGAACGAATCAACGGACAAAGGATTGATCTCCAAAATATATAAACAGCTCATGCAGCTCAATATTAAAGAAACAAACAACCCAATCCAAAAATGAGAAGAAGACCTAAATAGACATTTCTCCAAAGAAGACATACAGATGGCCAAGAAGCACATGAAAAGCTGCTCAACATCACTAATTATTAGAGAAATGCAAATCAAAACTACAATGAGGTATCACCTCACACCAGTTAGAATGGGCATCATCAGAAAATCTACAAACAACAAATGCTGGAGAGGGTGTGGAGAAAATGGAACCCTGTTGCACTGTTGGTGGGAATGTAAATTGATACAGCCACTATGGAGAACAGTATGGAGGTTCCTTTAAAAGCTAAAAATAGAATTACCATATGATCCAGCAATCCCACTATGGGTATATACCCAGAGAAAACCATAATTCAAAAAGACACATGCACCCCAATGTTCACTGCAGTACTATTTACAATAGCCAGGTCATGGAAGCAACCTAAATGTCCACCGACAGATGAATGGATAAAGAAGATGTGTTACATATATACAATGGAATATTAGTCATAAAAAGGAAAGAAATCGGGTCATTTATTGAGACGTGGATGGATCTAGAGTCTGTCATACAGAGTGAATTAAGTCAGAAAGAGACAAACAAATATCATATATTAACGCATGTATGTGCAACCTAGAAAAATGGTACAGATGAACTGGTTTGCAGGGCAGAAGTTGAAAGATGTAGAGAACAAACGTATGGACACTAAGGGGGGAAAGCTGCAGTGGGGTCGGGATGGTGGTGTGCTGAATTGGGTGATTGGGATTGACATGTATACACTGATGTGTATAAAACTGATGACTAATAAGAACCTGCTGTATAAAAAAATAAAGAAAATAAAATTTAAAAATTTAAAAATAATACTAAACTTTCTTTGGGTTATTTGTATGGAAATATGTTAATATAAATGTTTCAGACATTACGTGATATTCCTAAAAATCTTATATATTCTGGTATAATGTTACAAGTCATAATTCTAGTTATTACTTTAAAATGTATATCTCAGAAATAACTAAATTTCCTTGTCAACTGCATTATTATGAACTTTCATCAAATCTTTAACCATGGTCATTTTTAAGTCTTTCGTCATTTACAGACAGTTCTGGGTGTACTCTGATGCTTCTGCAAAAAATGTTCCTATAAAAGGGTTTCATCGGGCTTCTTGGTGGCACAGTGGTTCAGGGACCACTGAGCCTGTGCGTCCGGAGCCTGTGCTCCGCAACGGGAGAGGCCACAACAGTGAGAGGCCCATGTACCGCACAAAAAAAAAAAAAAAAAAAAAAAGGATTTCATCTTCAAGGAATTCATGGAAAAGACTGACAAGTACAGGTTTCTGGTAATTGACTATACTGCTGAACTGAATGAATAAGCATTTTCAGAACTCTAATGGAAAAATGATGAATTCATAAAAGTGCTAACAAAAGATCAAGATGAAAATAAAATTAATTTCATGGGACTGAGTGAACTGATGAGGATGATTATAATTTTTCTGACTTTGAATAAAAAAAATGGCTCTAGCTTGTAATAAAATCACATTTAAACACATCAGTTTATAACAGTATTATTTATAATAGCAAAAAAATCGGAAGTGACAAATACTGAAAATACATTTCAATGTCCAATACATAATGGTATATCTATTTAGTTGACTTTGAAAATGGTCATTATAAAAACACAATAATATAGAAATAATATAGAATACATTTTATATACAATAATACAGAAAAAGGTTAGGATAATACAATATTAATAATAAAGATAACTAATACTTATTGAGGGCTTACTGTATGCCAGGCACTGGTCTAGCACCTCATGCACAGTATTTTATTTAATCCTCACAACCCTGTGAGGTATGTATAATAACTATCCCCATTTTTATTTATTTAACATCTTTATTGTAGTATAATTGCTTTACAATGGTTAGTTTCTGCTTTATAACAAAGTGAATCAGCTATACATATACATATATCCCTATATCTCCTCCCTCTTGCGTCTCCCTCCAACCCTCCCTATCCCACCCCCTAGGTGGTCACAAAGCACTGAGCTGATCTCCCTGTGCTATGCAGCTGCTTCCCACTAGCTACCTATTTTACATTTGGTAGCATTTATAAGTCCATGCCACTCTCTCACTTCGTCCCAGCTTACCCTTTCCCCTCCCCATGTCCTCAAGTCCATTCTCTACGTGTGTCTTTATTCCTGTCCTGCCCCTACGTTCTTCATAACCAATTTTTTTTTTTAGATTCCCTATATATGTGTTAGCATATGGTATTTGTTTTTCTCTTTCTGACCTACTTCACTCTGTATGACAGACTCTAGGTCCATCCATATCCCCATTTTTAGAGATGAAGAAACTGAGGAACAAAGAGGTTCATTAATATGCACTATCACTTACCATGTTAGTGAAAAAAGCAGAGTATAAATATAGCAGAAGTGTTCCTTTGTAGAAAACTAATGTATACATTAAAAAACAATACTCAATAGGAAGGTATAAAAATGACAAAAGCTACCATGTTATAGTGGCAAATTTTTTTTCTACTTTTTAAAAAACTGCAGAGGCCATTTAAGAACATAATATTATATATTAAGAAAAAATAATTTTATAGTGAAATTCACAAAACATATATACAAATTTTGTACATAGATACAAACTTTTTAAATTAAGTACAGTTCCAGCAATTCTAGCAATATATTCTATTCAATGTATTCTATTCCTCACTCTCTTCACACACTGCACACGAAGAAGAGATAACCAAATTAATAATTGGAAAAGTATATCAATTAAGTTCAGGGGCTTCCCTAGTGGCACAGTGGTTGGGAATCTGCCTGCCAGTGCAGGGGACACGGGTTTGAGCCCTGGTCTGGGAAGATCCCATATGCCGTGGAGCAACTAAGCCCGTGCGCCACAACTACTGGGCCTGTGCTCTGGAGCCCATGAGCCACAACTACCGAAGTCCACACACCTAGAGCCCACGCTCCGCAACGAAGAGTAGCCCCCACTCGCCAAAACTAGAGAAAGCCCGTGCACGGCAATGACGACCCAACGCAGCCAAAAATAAATAAATAAAAATACATACATTTATTTAAAAAAAAAAAGATTAAGTTCAGTTCTAACAAAAAACCCAAATTCTCAGCTTAAACAAAATAAAAATGTATTTCTTTTACAAACAAAAGAAGTCTGAAGGTAAACAGTCCAAGGCTGATAAGGCAGTCTGATAAAGTTGTCAAAGGATCCAGGATGTTTTCAGCTCACCACTATGCCATCCTTGGAGCATGGCCCTCATGCCCCCATCCTTAAGGTCCAACCTCTGAAGACATCACATGATATGTGTTCTGTGTAGCAGAAGGGAATAAGTGGGGAAAGCTCACCTTTTAATGAAGCTTCTGATAAAACATATCACCTTCCACTTACATCTAATGGCCAAAACTAGTCACGTGTCCACACCTAACTGCAAAGAAGACTAGAAAATAAGGTCAACTGAATTTTGTTAATACAAAAGGGGGGCCGTATCAAAACTCCAACATTTTTTCCCATTTTTTATAGAAATGGAAAAGCCAATCCTCAAATTCATATGGAAATGCAAGGGGCCCAGACTAGTCAAAATAATCTTGAAAAATAAGAACAAAGTTGAAGGACTCACACGTCCTTCAAATTTCAAAACTCACTACAAAGCTACAGTAATCAAGGCTGTGTGGTACTGGCCTAAGAACAGACATAAAGATCAATGGAATAGAACTGAAAGTCCAGAAATAAACCCATATATTTATGGCCAATTGATTTTTGAATAGGGTGGTAAGTCCATTCAGTGAAAGACCTCTATTTCAAACCATATACAAAAATTAACTCCAAATGGATCAACAACTTAAGAGCTGAACCATAAAACTCTTAGAAGGTAACACACGGCAAAATCTTTTTTTTTTAATTCTTTTTTTAATATTCTTTTCCATTATGGTTTATCCCAGGAGACTGTATATAGTTCCCTGTGCTATACAGTAGAGCCTTGTTGTTTTTCCATCCTAAATGTAAATGATACTGGACTTGGCAGTGACTTCTTAGATATGGCACCACAGGCACAGGAAACAAAAGAAAAAATAAACAAACTGGACTTTCTGAAAACAAAAAAAATTTGTCCATCAAAAGACAATTATCAACAGAGTAAAAAGGCAACCCACAGAATGGGAGAAAATGTTTGCAAATCATATATCTGATAAGAGATTAATATCCAGAATACATAAAGAACTCTTACAACTCAACAACATAAAAACAAACAACCTGATTTAAAAAAATGGACAAATGACTTGAATAGACATTTATTCAAAGAAGATATGCAAATGGCCAATAAGCACATGAAAAGATACTCAACACCGCTAATCTTTAGGGAAATGCAAATTAAAACTACAGTGAGCTACCATTTCACACATACTAGGATAGATACAATGAAAAACCGTAAAATGCCAAGTGTTGACAAAAATACAGAGAAACTGGAACCTTAGTACATTGCTGGTAGGACCGTACAATGGTACAGCTGCTTTGGAAAACGGTTTGGCAGTTCCTCAAGAAAAGTTAAACACAGAATTACTGTATGACCCAGAAATTTCACTCCTGGGTACACACCCCAAAGAATCAAACAGATACCTGTACACCAATGTTCGATGCAGTATTATTCATAATAACCAAAATGACCCAAATGTTTGCCGAAGGATGGATGGATAAACAATGTTGCACATATACATACAACGGTATATTATTCGGTCTTAAAGATAAATGAAACTCTGCTATAGGCTACAAAAAGGATGAACCTTAAAAACATTATGTTAAGTAAAATAAGCCAGATACAAAAGGGTAAAAATTATATGATTACACTTTCATGAAATATCTAGAATAGGCAAATTCACAGAGAAAGAATAGACTGCAGATTACCAGGAGCTGAGGGGAGAAGAGAACGGAAAGTTATTGCTTTATGGGTACAGAATTTCTGTTTGGGGTGATGAAAAAGTTTTAGAAATAGACAGTAGTGGTTGTTGCAAAACACTGTAAACATAATTAATGTCACTGAATTAAATACTTAAAAATTGTTAAAATGGCAAATTTTGTTATATATGTTTTGCCACAAAAAAAAAAAAAACCCTTAAATGAAAAGAATGGAGACAGGAAAATGGGGGAAACCAGAGGGATTACTGTTTTCCGTCCATCTCAGGACAAACACATACATGAATACACACACACACACACACAAACACACACTCATGTGTAGTAAGTAAGAATTTCAGGCAGCTGCAATTGTCAAGGGTCCTTCCCTCCCCAGAGTTGTACCATGATTCCAAACTCATATATATTTCCAAGGCACTGGTAACAAGGAGTATTTAGAGCACATCCAACACATATACACAAACACAAAATAACCGTAAGTTAAGTTATGACCAAATAGCACCAGAAATGCAACCACTATAATTGTGTTCACTCATCTTGTATTATTTTTTTATAGTAACAACCTAAAGAAAATAGTACTTGTTTAAATAATTTGTCTAAACACATGAATAAACTAGATAATAGCGTTTGTATAGCCATTTCTGCTCTAGCCTAAAAACTCAAAGGAAAATTAGTCAAAACTAAGCTGAACTAAACACATTGGTTATCTATGAAACTCCATATCCAATATAATAGAAGAGAATCAAATATGTACAACTCTTTACATTCTGGAGGCTAGTATCTTCTACAAATGGACAACCTTTAAAGTAAAAGAAATATAAATCAAGTGAAACAAATATAGTGAAAGTCCTTCTGTGAAAGGACAGTAGTAAACAACCAAACATTTTCTTGGTATTTCTCCATAAAGTATTCCAGATTTTCAAAACAAGAAATTCAGACTCCAATACAATTTGAGTCACACACAGAGAATTTTAGAAAAAAAAATTAGTTAAAACAACTTTACCTGAAAATTCATAGTGTTAATAAACACTAAACAATTGGGGCTTTTTAAAATCTAAATAATTTCTATTTCAAAAACTATATAGTCCTGGAGCTTCCCTGGTGGCGCAGTAGTTGAGAATCCACCAGCCAATGCAGGGGACATGGGTTTGAGCCCTGGACCGGGAAGATCCCACATGCTGCAGAGCAACTAAGCCCGTGCGCCACAACTACTGAGCCTGCACTCTGGAGCCCACGTGCCACAACTACTGAGCCCGCACGCCTACAGCCCATGCTCTGCAACAAGAGCAACCACCGCAATGAGAAGCCTGTGCACCGCAACGAAGAATAGCCCCAGCTCGCCGCAACTAGAGAAAGCCCGCGCACAGCAATGAAGACCCAACACAGCCAAAAATAAATTTCTTTAAAAAAAAAAAACTATATAGTCTTACAAAAATTATCTTTGTATATTTCAGAATTGAAATGTAAA
Organism: Globicephala melas; assembly: GCF_963455315.2. Lineage (NCBI taxonomy): Eukaryota > Metazoa > Chordata > Mammalia > Artiodactyla > Delphinidae > Globicephala > Globicephala melas. The sequence goes on from NC_083314.1 coordinate 24,024,114, forward strand.
TTAGATGCTACTGTAAAGGAAATATTACTACTGCTAGGGGAAAATTCCTTTAACATTTTCAAATACTAGCTATATTACATCATTTCCTTTTACCTCTTTCTTTTTTTAAATGGAATGGTTAAAGTTGTATTTTTTAGTAGCATACCTAATTGAAAACAAAATATACTAGATTATCATAAATATTTCATTCTAACCCTAAGTAGCTATTTTAAACTATGGAAGTTGCTCTCTAGGAACTCTAGTTATATCTACTTTAAATTCTTTTGATTCTAAGTAAAGGCATTAAACCTAGAAACTAATAAGTGATCACCAATTTAAGATATAAATTTTAATTTATGGCTTTACTATTTTTAATGTTTTCTTTTTTCCTTTTAGATGAAATGCAACACTAACAGAATTTTTTTTTTTTTTTTTTTTTTTTTTTTTTACGGTACGCGGGCCTCTCACTGTTGTGGCTTCTCCCGTTGCGGAGCACAGGCTCCGGACGTGCAGGCTCAGCGGCCATGGCTCACGGGCCTAGCCGCTCCGCGGCATGTGGGATCTTCCCGGACCGGGGCACGAACCCGCGTCCCCTGCATCGGCAGGCGGACTCTCAACCACTGCGCCACCAGGGAAGCCCTAACAGAATTTTTTAAGTATACAATCACCAACAAAAGAAGTTACCGACAATCTGGAAAATAAAATAAAAATGACCTTGAACAACAGCGGTGCAGTCAACAAAAAAATCAGAATAATCTCTAATGCAAGGAAACAAAGTATTGCAAAATTGTTTAGTCGTTTGGGCTGCTATAATAAAATACCACAGATTGGGTGGCTTATAACAACAGAAATTTATTTCTTACAATTCTGGAAGTCAGAACTCCAACACCAAGGTGCCAGCATAGTTGCTTTCTGTGTCCTCTCATGGTGGAATGGCTCACAAGCTCTCTGGGGCCTCTTTTATAAAGGCACTAATAATCCCGTTCATGAAGGTTCCATCCTCATGACCTAAGCACCTGCCAAAGGCCTCACCTCCTAATGCCATCATCTTTGGGGGTTCAGATTTTAACATATGAATTTTGGAGGGACACTAACATTCAGACCACAGCAGCAATTCAATAATAATTTGTTTTAGGGTGTGTTTTTCAATATGTATCCTAATGTTCAAATTAAATAATGAAATCATTCCCTGAAAACCTGACCAGGAGTAGTTAGAAAGCTGACCAGTTTTCCACTTAGTCCTACTGCTCAGCAACTCCCTGAAACAAGCTTCTCTTAAACTCAGCCCTAAAACAGAAATGAAAAGGACAGCTCAATTATTTAGGCTTCAAAAAATTTTCTGTGAGATATTAAAATTACAAGAAGAATCTCATTTAATATGAGGCATTTCCTTGCATTTACAAGGTCCAACATGGATTTCAGAAGACTCAAGAGCAGGTGAGTACTGTTAAACAGAGCTACCCTGCAGCTGTGTATCTGACAAGTGTTCTGATGTCTGCTCTCACAGTACCTGGTCGCTTACTAGTTTATAGAAGTGACAATTTCATCCATAATTCATAACATTTGTGTAATTTAGTTTGTCTTTATTGCTCTGTTAGAGTTCTTTGTTGTGTGTTCAATTCCATAAACATTGAGTATTATGCGTGTGCCTTATGTAACTTTAGAAGGATCTGTTTATCATTAATGTAATTACATAGAATTTACCCTACATAGCTTTTTCAAGAATAAACTACCTTTTCCTACGATAAATCAAGACTATTTATAAATTGCCATCTATAAGAACAGAGCAATCACTAAAGAAGAAAAAAAGACTGATTTGCTCAAAGACAAATTTTAACTGATAAATTTTAAATCTTCTATTTACTGTATCCAGTTTTCAGCTCCTCATTTAAAGACTTGGAAAAAAGTTTGAAAATGAGGTCAATGAGGAAGGATTAAAGGAATAGGGACTTCATAATTCTTCAAAAACTAATACTATTTTTTAAGTTTTCATGTTTATTAGTTATTCATAAACACAGATTCAATTGCCAATTAAGGTTCAAGAAAAACACCAGGCCCCAGTTAAGCACCATCACCCTCACCAAAAATCTTTTCCTTCCTATACCATCCTCCCAATATAGTTATAGTATAATTTTAGTTAACTCAGTATTCACTGGTTCCACTACTGTAACCATGTAAATTATTATTTTCCTTTCCTACACAAATTTTTATTTTTCTTAATCACTGCTTTCTCATTTGCTTCACTTTCCAAGCAAACCCAGACTCTCTCCAAATTTCTAAATCTCCTCTCAAGATGTTCAATCACATCAGATATTAAAGTCTCTCGGGGAGATTTCTGCACTGCCTCTTATCTGGGCTGATTGACCTCTATGTTTGGTGCAAAGCAATCATTCTGTATTCTCTCTTCACCATCATCTTAAGAAATCCTTTCTTCTCTCCCCTGTACTGGATCTCCTACTAGGGGATATCTTATATTTCCTCATCTTAATTTACTCTGTTTAGTTGGGGCTAGAGCATCCAACTCGTCAGTTTGCCTATGGCTCTCCTGGTTTCAGCACAAGTCTATATACTAAGAAATTCCCTAGTCCCAGGTAAACCTGGATGGTGGGTTACCCTATTGGGAGTCCAGAGGTTGCAGAAGGTAAAAAAAAATTTTTTTTTTTTTTTTGGCAGTACGTGGGCCTCTCCCGTTGCGGAGCACAGGCTCCGGACACGCAGGCTCAGCGGCCATGGCGCACGGGCCCAGCCGCTCCGTGGCATGTGGGATCCTCCTGGACCGGGGCACGAACCCGTGTCCCCTGCATCGGCAGGCGGACTCTCAACCACTGTGCCACCAGGGAAGCCCGGTAAAAATTTTTTGAAGACTTGCAGGTCTTAAACTGTCCTTATCCCGCCTTCACACTTGACTGAGAATTTGGAGGGTTACAGAATTCCAATTCGGAAATCATTTTCCTTCAAAATACTAACATTGTCTTCTAGCTTCCAGTGTTGCTGCTGAGAAGTCCAAAGCCTTTCTGATTCCTGATCCTTTGTATTTTCTCTTTGGAAACTTTTTGAGTCTGTTCTTTGTCCCCAGAGATCTGCAAATTCCACAATGAATTGGTTGTAAATCTTGGTATGCATCTATTTCCACCCCTTGTGCTGGTATTTGGTAGGGACTCTTTATCTAGAAACACGTGTCCTTCAATTATAGACTATTTTCTTGAATGATTTCATTGGGTTCCTCCCCTCTGTTCTCCCTATTGGAATTCCTATTATTCAGACCTCTTAAATTGGTCCTCCAATGTTCTTCTTTTTATCTCCTCTCTTCTATCCCTTTGTGGTTTCTGCTGTATTTTCTGAGAAATTCTTTGTTTTACCTTCTGGTTCGTGTACTGAGGTTTTAATTTTAGCTATCACATTTTTAATTTTTTTCATTCTTTCATTTTCATTTTTTTCACTGTTCCTTTTTTTTTTTTTTTTTTTTTTCCGGTACGCGGGCCTCTCACTGCCGTGGCCTCTCCCGTTGAAGCTCACAGGCTCCGGACGCACAGGCTCAGCGGCCATGGCTCACGGGCCCAGCCACTCCGCAGCATGCGGGATCCTCCCAGGCCAGGACACGAACCCACGCCCCCTGCATCGGCAGGCGGACTCCCAACCACTGCGCCACCAGGGAAGCCCTTCACTGTTCCTTTTCATGACATCCTGACTTACTTCATGGTTCTTCTCTTATCTGTGAGAATATTAATGATAGTGTTTTGTTTCTGAAGTCATACTTTCTCTGCAGAGTCTGTTTCATGTAAGGTGCTTTTTTCCCCTGTTTTTTGTTTGTTTGAAGCTGTATCTTATTTATTATAGGCTTTCTTCAGATATCTGACAATCCCTGGTTTTATATTAGGAATGAGAAAATGGAAAGATGCTCTGAAGCTCTGAACCTTTGGGTGAAGCCCACTGATAATGAACTGCACTGAAGTGTGACTACCTGAGCCCTTTACTGAGGAATCTCTGATGTATCTGTATCTTTAGGCCTTTCTTCTTGGACTGGTCAGATTCTTCAGAGAAGACTTTTCTGATCTCTTATCTTCGTGATAAAGGCCTAGTTGCCAACTTTCTGGGAGCCAAGCAAAAGTATATAAACATTTATTTACGCTCCTGTTTTCAGTATGAAATGCCCATCCTAAACTGTGCCTAACGTCACTCAACACAGAGAATCTCTGTCTTACCGAAAATAGACATTCAGTCTTTGTTTGGGGAGGGAAGACAGGAGCCAGCTGGCATGTAGCAGGGGAAGGGCTCTAGAGTTCCTACTGCTTATACAACAATTCAATCAGTCCTCCACATTTTAGCTCCACCTGTACCTCAACTTTCACAGATTCCTGACAATACCAATTTCTAAGACTTTTAAGCATTCTGCCAAGTCAAGGGGATAGGTCCTAGCTTACACTATTACTGACTTAAGACTTGACTTTCTCAGATCTGCTAAGTCAGCAGTTATCACCCATCTACATGCTTTTTCAGCTTCCAAAATTTCACAGTATCCTCCCATGTTTTTCTCATCCTTGAAGATTTACGACTTCTTAAAAATTCCTTTACCATAGTTTTAGTGGTGCTGCAGAAGAGAATGAAACTAATTTGTGTGTTCAATTCATCATCACCAGACTATGCTGGACACTGTTGCAAATAAGGTTAAACACAGACTTAATGTAAGAAAATTTTACCTTTAAAAATTGGAGGCTATTTGCATTTTATCTTATTCCTTTAAACAGTAGCACCCTCTTCTCCTTACCTTCACCCCATAAAATACTCATTTATAGATTATCAACTGCTGAGGGAGGGGACTATGAACCACTACTTATAAGAAACCCCTTCTGAAATAAAGCAGGATACATCAATGAAGAAAGAAATCCATGGAACAGTTAAAGAATAATCAAGTAAAAGATCTGATTAGTAGAAGAGTCAACACCTCATTATAGGTGGAGGAAAAAGGTGACTGTGGTACAAAAGGGCAGCACAAGAGAATCTGGGGGATAATAGAACTGCTTTGTATCTTGACTATGGTACTGGTCTACATTTGTCAAAACTCATAGGATATATACCAAAACAAATGAACTTTACTATATATAAATTTTTTTTAATGAAGTACAGTTAATTTACAATGCTGTACTAGTTTCTGCTGTACTATATATACTATATATACTGTACTATATATATATATAATTTTTGAATAGCTTTAAAAAACCCTTTAAGGTAAGAATGGGAAATATAAACAAAATTATATATATATACATATATATATATACATATATGCATACATACATACACATATACCATATATATGCCATTAGGAGGAATAGATCAAAGTAGGAATGGGGGAAGAGAAGGCATCGTGGATCAGAGTAGGGTGTTGAAGGCTGAGCTGAATGAAAAGGATATCCACATAAAAGAGCTGCATGGCATCACTTCTGGGATATTCTTGCCAAAGATGTATTATCATGAGGAAACAAACCCAAATTTAGGGTTTACTTCAAATGCTGCAAAATAACCAGCTGGCAATCTTCAAAAGTGTCAGTCATGAAAACTGAGGAAAATCTGAAGCCCTAGTCCAGACTGACTGACACTAGAAGGCATGACATCCAAATGCAACATGTGATTCTAAACTGAATCCTTTTGCTATAAAGGTATTATCAGGACAACTAACAAAATTTGAATGAGGTCTAAGGATTAGATGATACTAATGTACCAGTGTTAATTTCTTAATTTTAATAATTGCATTGTGGTTATGCAAAAGAATGTTACAAAATACACACGAACATATTTGGGGATTACGGTATCAAGTTGGCAATTTACTCTCCAATGATTCACAGGGGAAAATATTGTACTAGCAATTTTTCTGTACATTTCAGATTGTTTCAAATTTTTTTAAATAATAAAAAGATTAGAAACATAGACAAGGACCATATCCATATGCCATGCTAAGGAGTTTCAATGTCATCCTGAAAGCTATCAGTAGTCACTGTAGGATATTAAGCAAGATGTTGACACGATCAAAGTTGTAACCATTTTTTAAAAGTTCTACTAAACAAAGGCCCTTGGATATGTAGGATTCCCAATATTTTCAGGTTAGGTGCACATGTAATACTGAGATTATAAGTTACTTAGCATTTAAAGGAGAAACAAAAAGCATGATTAATAAGGTCAACAAGACCCAGGAATGTAATACATTTAGATACATTTAACATAGACAAGTCAACTGAGCAGATGCACACAGAGGTTGAACAGTACCAGGATAACTCAAGAGCTGCTGTAATTAATTGGGGTTACCACAGGAACACAGGTAAAAGTAACAAGTATGATCACACTTAATCACAATTTACAGCAATGTAACACAGCAAGGAACGCCTGGAAAAAACTGTCAACTTAGCACGCATCAGTCAGAAATGGGGTGACACATTACAAAGGCATTCAGGAAAAAGGCAGAAATAGAAATCACACTAGACTTGGGAGTATTATTATGGTTTTAACCATAAACTCTAGGAAAATCTTTATAAGTACAGAAGATGAGAAGCTTTACGATATCATGTCAATGTGTCAGCTGCACCACATACCTGAGCTTTTGGTCTGTTTTTAAATGTTCCTTGGTTATGATTTTTGGTTGGGGCAAGGCCATAATTAGCTAGCAATACAATCACAAACTGGGGCTCTAGCCACTGTGGGTTTTTCCTAATCTTTTCAAACAAATATTTTTTTAAATCTCAGGACAGAACACTTCTAAGTAAGTACATGACTACTTTTAATAATATCTGAGTCAACTTGGGGCGTTAGCCACTTCCAGTAAACCAGGTATTTAAGGATGGGATTCTTGTTGCAGCAGGGCAACATTGCTTTGACAAAAAAAAACCTCTCATAAAATTAATTAGTTTTGTTCTATTTCACAGCCATGACAGTCTGTCTCCCAAATTCTATACCAGCGCAACAGTTAGAGAGATAACTGGATTAAAAAATGATCAATTGCTACTGAAAACAAAAAATCACTAGGTTAGCAGGAGCATCTTTACAAACCACGAACTACACACATAAATATAAACTCAAAGGCATGTATCAAGTTTTATTGTTCTTTGTCTATAAACACATACTTACCCAATGCAGAACTCCACATTAACCTAGTACATACTGCCGAACTGCCTTCTAGGTGATGCAAACAGAAGTGCTAAAAAAACATTAAACACGGAAAGGATAAAGGCAAGTCATTCAAACCTCTGCCTTTGGAGTTGGATGTGAACTCTGATAATATTCAAAATACGATGTGATAGAAGAATTCAGTAGCCACTTTCTGAAATATAATTAATTTAAGAGCTCTGACACGGCCTATGGATTCTTAGCGCACACCAGCACTTCCCAAACTCTGCCAGCTATCCTCATAAAAAGGGTTCCAGGGCTTCCCTGGTGGTGCAGTGGTTGAGAGTCCGCCTGCCGATGCAGGGGACACGGGTTCGTGCCCCGGTCCAGGAGGATCCCACATGCCACGGAGCGCCTGGGTCCGTAAGCCATGGCCGCTGAGCCTGCGCGTCCGGAGCCTGTGCTCCGCAACGGCAGAGGCCACAACAGTGAGAGGCCCGCGTACCACAAAAAAAAAAAAAAAAAGGGTTCCAAAGTCAAATAACTTAGGCAAATTCTAGGTAAAACAAAGTTAAAGAGGTTTCTGTACCACAGAACTTTTGAAAAGTGTTACTATGATAATGTGCTTTGTAATATACAAAGAGGGATGCAATAAGTACTATTTCCCAATCTTACATATACACTGAACTCTTAATTTTCAAAATCTTCATTTATATCTATTGAAACATAGTTTAGGAAACACTAGGGTATACTGTGGATTTTCTTCATATTTACTGTCAGTCTACAACATGCATTTATGGGTGCTGCATAATCTTTAGTCCACAAAAATTCCTAAGTGAATGACATATCAATAATTTTTCATCATTATTTTAATCTTCTGAGTTGAGGTCTAGAATTCCACCACTGATTTGCAGGTTGGAGCTATATAAATATAAAAATAAATCATAACTAGCCATTTCACAATATTTGCTGTTGGTGATGAAAAGAATAGGCATGGGCTTAATATTTACTGAAAAACAGTTCAGAACTACACAACATTGTAAAGCAACTATACTCCAATAAAAATTAATAAAAAAAAAAAAGTTCAGTTAATAACAACAAAATGTTCCAGTGCAAAATATCCTGAAAGAAGGAATAAGATGCTGTTTGCATAGTCACACAGGGAAAGACATCTCCGATGCCAATATAATTCAATAAAATATTATCAGTAAGCTATGAGTATGTTTGTTAATGGTGAAATAAAGTTATTTACATCCCTGTATTAGTACAACTATACATTTCAATTAAACTTTACCAAAAAATAGCATTTTATCTTCCTTTATCATAAGGCCAGATAGAAACTTCAAAAACAGAATGAGAAGTCTCTTGCCTTCTGAGATGGCCCACACTCTGTCTATGGAGTGTGCATCTCCCTGAATAAACCTTCTTATCATTTTGGGGAAAAAAAAAACAAAAACAGAATGAGAAAAAAGCCAACAAAATTCAACTATAAATCACCAGAAAAAGAAAATCCTAAACCAACTTTCAACCTTTTGGAAAAATAAGCTATTACTATTATGCCAATTTTTCACTGATGTTAAAACAGACTTAGGTTAAGTAACTTGCTTAAATCACCCAGCCAATGATCAAGGGAGTCAGTCTGAACCCAAAGTCCCTACTCTTTTCCAGTATTATAGGTTTAGAACAGAAATATTTCAGGTTGAGGTATTCCACTTGTAGATCTTCACCATGGAAACTCTAAGTAAATTTAATTAAGCTTTATCACTGTGAATAGAAAAAACTGACTAGAACATGTTTTGGTTTTTTTTTTCATAAATTAAGCCTACAGTGATGTGTATGCAATCTGAAATAAAACCAAAATTTAGTAAGCGATTGCATGACTGAACTAATTCACAGGTATTTTTAAAAGATTGTTTTCATCCACATAAGTAGTCTTTTCAAGCATAATTAGATTGGGGGTGAGAGGAATAGTGTTGATGGGGAAGAATTAAAGAGAACAATAAATGTATGTCAGAAGAGAGAGAAAAAGACTAATTAATTTATGCTATAAGCTATTTATCTTTAAAATCAAGTCAAATTATCCTCTAGTATTATCTTCCACCTTAATACTCAGAATAGAAATTTATGGTAATCACAGAGTTCTAATTGCTCACATAGTGTTGAAACAGCACCAATTATATATGGTTTCCTCTTTAATAAAAGTATTGTATATTCTGGCTTCTTTAAGCTCTACATAAATAGGTGCTGGCACTTGAAACCCATAGTTTCACAGATACAAATAATAGTAAAGTTCCCACACTAATCCAAAAATCTGAAACCAACAGCCTAGCAAAAAACATTGTAACCTTAGAAAAAACAATACTTAACACTCTGAATTGTAAAATTGCATGTCCATGATCTTTTCCTCTGAAATATCACAAAGTAATGAATAACATTATTTCACAGACAGACAACAGTTGTGCAACATGTTACAATTAAAGTAACTAAAGCTGCAAAAGATAAGGTGAGAATTTCTGAATTTGTTGTGAATGCCTATACTTGAAAAGCAAGTTTAATTAGAGCAAGAAAAGGTCATAAACAGAGACTTGTCAGTAATTTCAAAGACTTCAGAGGCTAAAAGCACTGGTTCATTATTTTATCTAATTTCATTCTACTTTATAGGGTGCTTTTTTTTCCTGGACGCAAATGTTCACCAGCCTCACACATGTGCTACTCCGCCATGATTAAGTTTATCTGTGACTATGACACAGAAGACAACTGAAAGTCCACACCACTAAGTAAAACCTAACTTACTCAGATTTGGATTTTCTCTCCAAACCACACAGTGTTCCAGGCTTTCCCTAAAATTATCTTTTTCTAACCCTGAAGACACAAGGGACACCAAGACCTCATACTGAAAGAGCATTTCCCAAAGGGTGTTCCATGGAACACTGGTTGCCATCCGTCTTCCTCAAAACATTATAAATTCTAGGATAACCCACAATATTTTTAATGTTTAATTTTGTGTAAAAGTTTCCCAAATTTATTTACCCACACAACCCCCCCCCCAAAAGCACCTATTAATATCCCATGGATTTCCAGAACACATTCTGAAACTAGGGAGGGGGCTAAAGAAACCCTAACCCCAAAATGAACCATCGTTCATATGAGGAAGAATTAAGGGGCAAATAGTGAGATTGGAAAGTGGAGAGCCAGGTCTCTGAGCCTCCTGTTAACCAATGAAAGCTTAAGTGCTACTCACCTATAGCAGCAGATAAAGAAGCACTAGAATTGGGGGAGGGGTGTTAGCCAATAGAGGCTAACAGCTACTAATTGGAAAAAGTGGACACTGTAGAGAGGAAGTATGGAGCAACTGGCTGGGAAGAGCAAACCTGTTACTCTGATCAGCATCAAAGGGGAAAAAAGGAAATCCCCTGGATCTGGAAAGGAGTTTTATATGCAGTGACAACAAAAGACAGTCATTCATATGTCTGGGATGACCTATACTTATAGTGTGGGTCATTTCCAAGAAAAAAGGAAAAATCTTTATGGAAAGAACTTCTTGACTCAAGATACAGCAAAAGCTGTTGAGCAATTCTTCACCTTAGCTACTGAAAACTTGAAGTCACCCCCACTGGAAGTTTCATGAGTAACAAGGGATGAGAAAATTTATGGAACTAGCAGATCCTTCTCACCTGCATCTACTCTAACATTCATCTGGAGTAATGGGAAGGCATAAACAAAAAACTACAACCAATGTCTAAAGGTCACATCCCTCATGTTTGACAAGTTACACAACTTTTACAGTTAATGGAAGTCAATATCCAGGAGCCCAAAGTCAGAAAAGGAAAAATGTCAAAAAAAAAAAAAAAGGAAATGAACCATCAAAGACAAAACCGAGTGAATTCCGCTGTCCATTAAGTTCTTCTAAATTAAAAATACTCAATTATTCACGAATCAGACTAAAGTAGCAACCCAGGAAAACAGTATATTCATGCTCATTTTCTCATTTCTCCCCTCTCCCATTCTCCCTCCCTCCTTCCAAGTATCCTGTCACTACCTAAACTCCTTTCTTTTAAATTCTTCAGTCTGTCCCAAATTTAATCATGTGTACTTTTTGAAAAAGGGAACTAGGTCTATAATTTTTTCACTGTTAAACAGTGAACATGTTTTAGCGTCATCTACACTAGAATTCAAACTCTTCTGCTTCCAATCTTCGGTAAGAAATGTAAGAAAACATGAGTTCTGTATAACAATATTTATTCTTTCAACACATGATGTACTTGATATATTCTAGTATACTTAATTTTTTAAATGCTGGTTGGACTTAGTAAATTGATTCTAAAACCTATCAAAACCAATAGGATGAAAAACAATGAGCAATATATACAATATACTGGCAATAAGGGTACATGAATAGAAAAGGGTTTGGAAGAATTTTTTTTGACTACCATAAAAGAGTAGCAGAATAAAATATTCATTTGTAACAAGTTCAGTTCTTTTACCCTAAAATAGCCTGGGCTTACTATCTAATATTAACCAAGTCCCAGGAAATAGGGAACATTTCATAAAATTTCCAACACATTATGCTACGTGTTTTTACACTGCTATGTTAAGGTATGCCTTACATTTCCATATGAAATAAGTTCCTAAAATTATTAGTGTTATTCCTGACATCCCTGTTCACACTCATGGAGCAGTACATCCTTTAAAAAAGAGAGAAACAGAATGGAAATGGAAAAATAATAGCCATCACTTATTGCCTGCTTCTATCATATGCCAGCATCGTGTGAGATCAAATAACTGTACTTACTATCACTCTTAGAAGAGACTAGATTATTAGGTGACTAGTATGAAGGAAACAAATGCCCAACCTATATTTCTGGTGACATTTATGATGATCCTAATTGAGGACTTAAATAAAAATAAACCTAATCATGTGTATTAAATGAACTTTTTGGTAATTTGGTATGATTAATAAATTCTACTCAGGAAAAGCTAACAACGAGGAACAACATAAGTGAAGAACAAAGAAAAGATTCAGATTCTTCTAATCAAGGCATCATCATCTCACTTAAATGACCCACATATCAAAAGCATGAAAAAGCTTTAAAACTACTCTAATAAAATGAAAAGTTTAAACCACAGTACCTGCTGATGTACTCTAGTAACAAGTTTATTAGTCATTCAGACTATTGTGTGTGTGTGTATACACTGAATAAACTATAAAATTACTGTTGTTTAAGGATAATTTAAATGAAATGTTATGAAGTCCAAGATTCACAAAGCATCAAAATACAGTTGGCCACATACAGATAGTTCTGCATTTCTTTTTTTGTATTGAGTAATATTATCTTATGCCTATTTTTTAAGTAACTTGGTTAAGAATTCCCTAAAATTCTGATTTTCCATTTCAAAGTAGAAGATAACCAATTCAATGAATAACATATTCATTTAGTGATTACTAGCAGATTAGCTTATAATGTAAAAGTTATTTTTACTTCTACAGCTCTACCGTAACTTAACTCTAGAGTCACACTACTGACAACAAAACTTTTATTTTATAAACAAAACATACAAACCATAACCACTTCAACAACTTAAAAAACAAGGACAAAACAATCTTTCAAAGCTTGTTGTATATAACAGGAAAATATAATAATATTTAATAAAAATAATAATCTTATTAAATTTAAAAGTGATATATGGCCTTAAGGCACTCTTTGTCCCCTTGCTCTATTGCTCAGTGACTTAATTCCCTCTTCCTCTCTAGAGCTCTACTTGTTTCCTCCCTCAAGCCATTAGCACCAAATGCAAGGAGTGCTATCAAAAAGAAGAAAAAAAAATCTAACTTTGAATTGTCAGCTTTCTTACTGTCATGATACTGTAATGAGCGAAACATTAACTATATCAATAGAAAAGTGAAATGGGCCATAACTAGGAATAAAGTGAAATTGATGGAAATGAAGCAAGTCAGAATCTTGCTGACTTCATTTTTAAAAGTACCATCAGCATAAAAATAAGGCATATCTAGATGACACTTCCATTCATATAGACAGCCAAACAAATATACATCATGTACTAGTATTTAACCACTACAGCTCTTCTGTTGCAAATATTGGGTCTTTTAAAACTCAAACAAAAAATTGTATCATTTAAGGCAAACCTAAATTACCAAATTTAACCCCAACAAATAATCCCTTTCAATTTCCATCACAGACCAAAAAAATAATATTTAAAATATTAAATTGAGGTCAATTCACTATCTGGAAACTTCCTTAATCTAACTTGTTTTTTATATAATGTTAGGTAGTGAGAATCCAATAAGACATTTCCCCAAAATGTAGTAATCAGTTGATCTATTTCAATAATTAAATGAGGAGACTGGCATTCTTAAATAACCTAAATTTTCAAAAAACTTAAAGATAGTAAATACTACTACTCATGATGCACTTCTTGACAGTTTTTTCCATTCTTTCTTTCCTTCCTCCTTACCCAAACTTCTATGGTTGGTAACTCCCACTTTCAAGACCTCACACTCCAACTTAAAAACGCCTAAGACTTAACAGACACTGCCTAGTCCCAAAGCCTACAAAATAACTGCCTAAAAATTCTAGTCTCTCGTTCTTTATTACTGAGAAACACAACAGGAGTTTACTTAAGAGAATGTATATTTTTGTTACATCACACCAGACTTCTAAAAGACAAAATATGAAGGATACTACTAAAACATAATTTACTTTAAAACTGTGAAAAGTCCCTTGCTTGAAATTGTTTAAAATCTGCTAATAAAAGTAAAATGTATTTGGCCAAACACTTATTTGACTTTTGGCTTATTTGGCTTAAATTAAATATATACAAACAAGGGTTTTTTTAATACAGATATAAGAAACAAGATCCAAGAAAACATATTTAGTGGGAAATATATATAAATTATTCTGATAATGCAGAAAAATATCTCATAACATAAATGTAAATTCTTAATCACCAAAAGGCAATTGAGGATATAGTTTTTTATCATATTTTTAAATTACATTTACAACTGGTACATACGAAGAGTTCTCCCACCATTTTGCAGATGAGAAATAATAGATATTAAAATGACAATCATAATCATAGACTAGAGTATCGCTATGAAACCATAATTCAAGAACTGAATCTCTAAAAGTATCAAAATCTTTTCCTTAAATCTTGCAAAAACTAAAAATTTTCTAAATTTATTAAACATGAGGTGTAAAACTACACATCCTTTATAAAATGTTTTACACATAAAAATAAGGGACATATATTCACAAATCCAGTACCAAAGTCAAAACTGTTTCATTCTTAAGAGAGCAGTCTCTTGAAAGATCATTTAGAATTCTTACATTCCCAGTATGAGTCTAGTAATCTGTTTTTAAAAATTATTCTATTCACATTTCATATATATATATATATATATGTTTTTTAACCCTTGCGATATCAAGTTGCTAGAAAACTTCTGATACTGACAAATTGAATAATTAAAGTTATGATGTGTGGGCAATCTTGAATAAGTGATTTACCTGACAAACGAATTTTTAATAAATTGCAAGTCAAAAAAACGAAATAATCACCAACTGACTTTTACTTCAGAAAAATAAAGATTTACTTGGAAACAAAGACATTTTAGTGTAAAAACTTTCCAACAAACTCAAATATTGGTATTCCAAAGGTACAAAATAACTTCTTTAGCTAATATCCTTCAAAAGTCAATGTACCAATGTAGGTACACTGCCATGTACTATACACAGTATGGTATGTCATGATGTGTACTCTTCCCACAGAGAACTGGTGGATGTTGGAACTTGCTCACATGTAACATCGGAAACAGAACTTAAGCCAAGCCTTCAAGCTTGAAGGTCACATGGAGCATTTGCTCTCATCATTGATTTACTCCACTACCTAGCTCTTCTAAATCACATCTATATTTAGGAGAATGAAGACAAAAATTTAGCCAGTTTAGGTTTGAATTAAATTTAGAGTAAATCTAACTCTCAGGCAGGCAGGAGCTGCTCCCAAACATTCTCTACCAAATACTATCACAAAATTCTTAAACTATTTATGTCATCTTACAAACATGACAATTTTTGGCAAGTCCGTGTTTAGTAATTTCCTTTGCTTGTACTATATAGAGATGTGATAAAACCCACTGATGACCACCTTCAAGTTCCTGTTGACCTAAGATATTTTAATATCTCCTCCCATTTCCAGAGTGATTTCCAAAGCCTGGGAAGGAATGTTTCCACTAATAAATATCTTTCAACTGAATGCCTGTTATACCACCACGCTCTCGGCAAAGCGAGCAATAATCCATTTTTGCCCATCACAGAATTATTCAAAATCTCTTACTGCTGACCAAAAGACATAAGTTCTTCCTCATAAGTCCCACATTAAATCTAGGCAACACTACAGGGGTGGGATAGGGAGGGTGGGAGGGAGGGAGACGCAAGAGGGAAGAGATATGGGGATATATGTATATATATATATAGCTGATTCACTTTGTTATACAGCAGCAACTAACACACCATTGTAAAGCAATTATACTCCAATAAAGATGTTAAAAAAAAAAATCTAGGCAACAACTGAGTAGCATGCTTTTACTCTTGGGAAAATATTTACTGAAAACTACAAGAAAAAAGCCTTGAATAATTGGTGTCCACTCTTTTATAGTATATATATTTAAACACATTATGTATAATGTATTTAAATACATAATATATATTGTGTAAACACAATATATATTTATATACTCATTACAGAGAGTTTATCATGGTAACTCTCTATAACAATTAAACCATAATGGCTAGCTAAAGAGTTTTTTATTTTACATACAAACTTACCCCATTCTAGGTATTCAAGAATGTTCTTCTCTCTTCTCAATGGAGAATTATTGCATTCATCATAAAGGCAGATGAGGATATCCAGTAACGTTTCCACACTGAAGCACTGCCCATTGGTCTGAGCGGGCCCATCCAAAATAAACTGCTCCAACTGCCTCAAACGCACTTCTCCAGACATGTTTGCTTCAACTTCTGCTGGTTTTTCTTTCAATTACTGAACCGATTTTGACGATGATTATTTGAACCTAAACTTGAAAAGGTGTGGTTTTAAAAATAAACCACTTGTTATTCAAACAACTGTCATGCAATGCCGGTGCTGAATTCAACATCCAACACACCAGTAACCTCACTTAACTGAAGCGTCTTCTATTTCACACATATACATATATTTTGAGGGAAAGTTACCATAAAATATATTTAAAACATTTTTAAAAGAATAATACAATTAAATCGTATATTTAAATAAAATAATTAAAAAGTACTGAGAACCAAAGAGTCAACACTTCTTTAAAAAAAAAAAAACTCTTCTCCTTCATTCAAAATTCAACTCGTGCAACATAATCCTGAAACGAATCCAGTTGCATCATTAATGAATTAAGTCCGATCTGCATCAGCAATTCACTTCCCAAGCAGAAGGAAAATCGAAAAGGAAGAAAAAAAACCAGAATGTATATAAGGGGGAGGGAAAACCAAAAATTCTGCTGCAAATCCTCCCAACCACCACTTGGATAACGCATCAGCGGCAATTTCTCCGGAGGGAAAGGGAGGGGGCGAGGTCCCTGAAGCAGCCCCTCGACTCGGAGCACGCCAAGCCTTCCCCGGAGGAGGCTTTCCCTTTCTCCTCCCGAGGTCCTTCTTTTTAAGGCTTTGCAGTTAGTCCTATTTCCAACGGATTCCGATGAAAACTCTTCATTTTTCTCCCCGCTTCTCCCAGGGGCCTGACTGGCTGCGGGCGGCACTCGCCCCCGGCTCCGGGAGCGGCGGCTACTCGGCCGCCCGAGCCCGCTCCATGTCGGTGGTCGCTGGGCCGCCGGCCTGGGCCGCGCCGGGCGCAGAGCCCGGTCTCCCCCACACCCGCACCGCGGCCGCCCACCCGCTCGCCCGCCCACACTCCCGACGCCCTGGCGAGGGGGTGCTTTTCTGGATTCAAAGGACACGGACGGCAGCAACTGCGGCGGCGACGGCGCGGGCGGCTCCGGCAGCTAGTTCTCCCCCTTCTTCACACCCCTGGGTTAAGGGCATCTTTCCCCCGCAAAGAGGGGAGCGGCAGGCGCAGGAGGAGGGGTTGGTGCCGCTGGTAAGGAGACCAGAGGCTGCCGCAGCCCGGCTCGCAGCCACTCCCTTCCTTTCCCTCCACCCCTCCCCCTCCTTCCCCGTCCTCTCGCGCTCGCGCCCTGGGCTCCGCGAGGCTGCTCCAGGCCCCGCCGCACGCAGGCGGAGGCTCGCCGACGAGTCCGGATCCAATATGGCGGCCCCCGCCCCCCGACACGCGCGCACACGCCCTCTGCCTTCCCCGCCCCCGCCCCGCCCCCGCCCGAACCCTGCCGGCGCGTTGAGGTCCGGTTCTGCGGCCCCGCAGAGCCGAGGCCAGGCCTTGGGGGGCGCGCGGGCGGGGGCCGGGGGCGCGGCGGCTGCACCACCCCGAGGGGAGGGTGGGGACGCCTCGGCTGGAGAGGCTGCGGCTGCCGCAACGTGGAATGCAGGGATACGGGAGGACTGAGGGAGGCCGCGGCGGCGGTGGTGGCGGACGGTATGGAGGCGGGAGGACCCAGGCGCGGGTTGGGAACTGCGCCACAGCCTCGCCGCCGTTCCCGGTTCCTCGAGGCTTCTCGTAGGGATCGCAAAGCGGGGCTTCCTCCGGTCCTCGGAGGCACCACCCGACTGGCACGTTTGCTAAGGGGGCCCAGAAGCAAACGGCTTTAGGCTTCCAACAGATCTGTAAAACAGTGCTTTTCTCACCGCCTCTTACCTGCGCGCTACCCGCCCCCCAAATTCAGTTCTCAACAACTCCAAAGTAATTTTCTGGGTGTCCAGTTACACCACTTCTTGTGTCATTTCCCGGGACAAATACACTGACAGACATGTACGCGCTACCCTCCAAGTCCTGAGTGTGTGTGCGAGAAGAACAACTCTCCATGTCTATTCCCAAAAGTTTCCTTACGTAGAGCACAGTGTTTTCTCCTCCGGAACTATTCTAGCTGCTGCCTTTATCCCCAGCCTAGGTTACCACCTACAGGGGATTCAACCAATGAAGGGGAGTCAAGACAGTTCGCCACTCTCACCAAAACTCCATCCCCTGTGCGCGCTCGCATGCGCGCGCGCGCACACACGTAGCCCAATGGCACAATGCAGAAACTGGGCAGCAAAGGCAAGTAATTCAATAGGTAAGGCCATTTAGGGCCTTCCGGGGTTTTTTTGAATCTTGATTTTAGGAGAGCGCTCTACAAAATTCTCATGGAAGATCCCACATTTAAATGTATCACTAAACTGAGTCACTGCATCTCTGTCATTTCCTCTCAAAACTGCCATCTCCTTTATAATCTTTCTCCAAAATACAATTATTTTATATTCCTTTCCTACACCCGTGAGGCAGTTACGTTTTCTATGTTAATGCCTACAATTGCCACAATTTTTCACATCTTACTAATATGAAATCTGAGGAAGCACTAGAAATGAAGGTCTAGAAATGAAGGCTAAAAATGAAGGCTAAGGATAATTATTCAAGTTGCTGTCATTCACAAAATATTGTGACTCTTGTGAAATCTACACTTGCATGGCTTATATGAGGAGACACTATTTCCAGTAAGCTCTTGACACATGTGATACTTACATAGATTCAGACAAAAGATGGATCATTTATAGCCATGACATCTTTATGTGCATGTGTATTGGCTAATTATAAAAGTAATAGAAAAGCAAAAAGAAATGTTTAATCCTAACACAGATAATAATATTTTGGTGTTTATTTTTAAAGTCTTTCCTATGTATTTTAATAAAATGATGCATAACAGAAGCCAGTTTTATAGCCTCCTGTTTTCACTTAGCAATATATTATGAACATGTTCTCAGGTCAACACATATTCTTAAGCAACATGGTTTTTAATGGTGAAGCCAAGACATTTTAACAGTTTCAGTTGACCATGAGGTGGGGTAGCAAAGAAAGAAGCAATTTCTTCTGCTTTGGCACCACAGAGCCGACTCTAAGATACCTGCTTATCCAACTTGTAAATAACTCTAAAGAAGAGTTTAAAAGAGAACCTATAACACATTGTCTCAATAAATGCTAATTAACAGTGGAAGTGTATGAGGTACAGATATGTTTTTTAACAAAAGAGTCATGCTGCCAGTTTTCTCTCTACCTATTCTGTTAGCACTTGGGTACCACCCACAGTCCAGGGTACTGACGGTTGCTTAATAACCTTTTCCACATTATTTAGAGAGTAAAGGGGAGAACTTATTATTTTTATTTTTTAAGAAAAGCACAAAGAGAAGGAAGAAGGTTGAACCCAATCAATTTTGCTTGAATAATTCAAGCTCAGAGACTTAATAATTAACTAGACCCTAAACACATTGTGTGGGTGTTATTTTAAATGTTTGGGTTGAAGTGTGAACATTCTTGTTAATGAAACCGAAGAAAGGTGCAACTCCAGCAGCCCTACAATGCTTGAAGTGATCCTGCAAAACATGAGTGCTACAGGCTGCATGGCAGGGTAGCACTTTTTTCTTTGGATAAAAAACCTGGAGGAGGTCTTCTTTGTGAAATTTTGCCTGGGGGCCTGGAGATTAGATGTATACCACTGCAAACACAAATTGTTTGAAATAATCAGGAAAAGTTTTATGAAGATGCTGGGTATTATTCTGACCTTTCAGAAAAGAAATAGGACAGGAGAGGACAGAGAGATAGGAGAGTGAAAAGAATAAAACAGGACAGGAGTCATTAAGCCTAGTCCAACAAATCCTCCAATTCTGGCCTAAGAACAGAATTGATCTACCAGTTTATAACAACCAGCCCCACTCTTACCTTGCTGTACCTTACTCCAGAATAACTAGATAGAGAACAGGGCCAAAAGCAAGGTGAGTGCCACAGCAGGGCTTCATGTATAGTAACACACAGGTATCTTACTACATCACCTTTCAGGCCAGCTAGCACATCCTGACCCTGCAAATGACTGACTTGGTTTAGAGCCCTCTGAGGATAAAACGCCAGCAAATGCTTGTCCTCACTTCATGTCTGACTCCTGACATGAGTAATACCAGCTGCAAAGGCTTATGTTATAAAAAAGGGAGACTTTGTGATTAATAATTACCTCTTTTACAGAACACTTACAATGTGTAAGTACTCTCCTGAGTACTTTGAGGATATTATTCTATTCAATCATTATAACCATATGGAGTAGACAAAGTACCATTTCCATATCATAGATAAGGAAACGGGTTTAGAGATATCTTGGATAACTTGTGAATGACCACACAGCTAGCAAGTGACACAGGAACTGGGAGTCAACACCAGGCCTGAGCCCATGGTATTAACCATTATACAAGAGAGGTCAGAAAGATCTGCAGAATTCCATAAACCCAACTCCTCCTTCCTGTTGTAACCAGGGAGCAGTGGGATATAGTTGTTAATCCACATATTTGGACATTAGAAATTGACATCAGGGCAGAGGAGGGAAACACATATGACGGATCGGGATCCAACCAGAAAAAGAGAAATCACCCATGTATTTAAACCAGAGAGACCTTAATTATGAGAAATGGGTACACAGGCGATGGAAGAGCTGAGGAAACACACAGGGGAGAGTGAGGTGACCCACAGTCTGGTGGCAGCACCTGCTACTACCCCAAGGCTGGTGGAAGCTAAAACCAGGCCTGGAGGGAGCTGGAGCCCAGAGGAGGTACAAGGGCTACCAGGGAGGCTGCCTAGGCAGAGAGAGGGGAAGGAGAATCCCCTTACCGCGAATCCCCCACTATTTGCAGCTAACACAGAGCTTGTGAAAGAGAGCCTGCATGCATTGTCCCCAAAGATACAGAGCAGAGCAGGCGATGGATGTGGAATGGCTGCAAAGACAAACCGGCCAAGGATTTACATACATATAATCAACACAGTTTCAGTTTTACCCAAACCATTAAAAAAAAAAAAAAGCAATAAAGCCAATGTCTTATCTTTGAACAATAATTAAGTGGATTTTAAAGTGGCATGGTTTTAACCTAGGAGCAGTTTTTACTCCTCCCTTTTCATATTTATTTTGCTTTGTTTTAATTTCTCAAAAAAAAAAAAAACCCTAGGGGCTTCCCTGGTGGCACAGTGGTTGAGAGTCCGCCTGCAGATGCAGGGGACACGGGTTCGAACCCCGGTCCGGGAAGATCCCACATGCCGCGGAGCGGCTGGGCCCGTGAGCCATGGCCGCTGGGCCTGTGTGTCCGGAGCCTGTGCTCCGCAATGGGAGAGGCCACAGCAGTGAGAGGCTCGCGTACCGCCCAAAAAAAAAAAAAAAAAAACCCTAAACACCCAACCAAACAAACTCTCCTCATCTAGGGCATGTTTACTCAGGTTCACAGACCAATACTTCCCACTTGCTGATCAGTGGATCTTGCCTACCTTGCCCTATCTTTAAATCTTGCATTTAAATTTCTCATTAAAGCTCTACATAAACAAGCTCTACTATAAATGGCATTTTCAAAAATATGTTTAGGGTCAAACATTATAATACAGATATTGCCCCCCTATTATAGCAGTTTAGTAAATTTGGATATTAAGAAGATAGATGCCATTCTCTTATAAATACCATCAGCAGGAAACATTTGGCAAAAGGCTCCATGCCATGGGTGTTGACAGAAACCAAGCCAGTTAAGCCAATGTGTTCTTCTCAATCCTGAGGCGGGGCTAGAGGTGACACAGCCAGGACCTAGGGGCTGGCAGCAGAAGAAATGAGTTAAAGAATCCATTTACCCCACTCTGGAAATCTCTCTGCCAAGGTTACTGTGACTTCCACATTATCAAAGCCAATGGTCAATCCTCATTTTACATTTCATTTGATCTTTTAGCAGTTTTGACAGCACTAATCACACACACACACACACACACACACACACACACACACACACAATTGAAATACTTTTCTTCACCTGGCTTCTGCACTCTCCTTATCTTCTCCTCCCTCACTGGCCACTCCTCAGTCTTCTTTGCTAGGTCCTCCTTGTATGCCTGATCTCTAAAAATTGGAGTGCCTCAAGGTTCAGTCTTTGGAACCCTTCTCTCTTTTCTATTTACACCTATTCCCTAGGTGATCTCAATCAGTCTTAAGGATTTAAATACTATATATAATGGTTTGAAAACACATGTCACAAATTCTTCAACACTTCTCTCATTGAAGGTTGAGTCTGCACCTTGAATCTAGGCCAATCTTAGTGAATCACTTGTTTAATTAGAAATTAAAATGAATGGAACAAATAGAATGGAACAGAATAACCACTTTATGTGGGTTATTGAGGTTGGGAAAACAAGATGTGATAGCCATATCCTTTGTTGTACAGTGCCCATCAAGCAACACTAATAACAGCTAACATTAATTGTGCACCTTCTATGTCAAGTACCAAACTAAGGACTTTCCATTCACTGAATTCTCTTAACAACCTTATAGGGCAGAAACTATTATTACTTCCTGTCTTAATCAACTCAGGCTACTATAGCAGTTTACCATAGACTGAGTGGCTTAAACAGCAAACTTTCATTTCCACAGTTGGAGGCTGAAAGTCCAAGATCAAGGTGCTGGACAAACTGGTTCCTGGTAAGAGCACTCTTCCTAGTTTGCAGATGGCTGGCTTCTCATTGTACCTTCACATGGTGGAGAGCAGAGAGAGAGGAAACAAGCTCTCTCATGTCTCTTCTTATAAGGTCACTAATCCCATTCATGAGGGCTCCACCCTCACGACCTTAATTGCCTCCCAAAGGCCCCACCTCTTAATACCATCACATTGAGAATTAGGATTTCAACATATGAATTTTAGGTGGGATACAAACATTCGGTTCATAAAATTTCCATATAGAAAAACTAAGGACTAGATAGTTTAAGTAACTTTTCAATGGTTATAAAGTTGATAGGTGGTAAGGTCAGGCTTTCAATCCAGGTGAGATTCATTTTAAAGCCTGTGTGCTGAAATGCTTTGTTAACCTACCCCAATACAAGCTAAAAAAAACTAATATCAGCTAACTGATTAATAATTAGACAAAGCCCTCTTGTCTAACAAAAAGAAGGGAAAACAAAAATGACTTCATTATAACCTTGAAGCATAAAAGACATTCTCTTGCAGGAGTTTGGTCAATTGTTTTCCATATAAAGAAGAGCAAAACCAGAGAGAATAGTTTATTGAAATAGGGTTTATTTCATGTAGACAAAAAGAGAAACTCTTAATTGTCAGGTTGGTAAACCCCAAAATCAGACACAAAGAGAAATTGTGGAGTTGTAACATCTGAGGATCTTTAAAACGATCGTTTCAATTCAATTTCAACCGCCATCTCTCTTGAATAGTTTGGAATCCACCTGCCAGAAGGTGATGGGATCAGAACAGATGTGCTCTCCAGGCTCCCTTCAGCAGTAAGATTCAGTGCTTCCTCGCCCGTACGGGGGACTAATTAAACCCACAGTCATATGGTAGAGCCAGCGATTATGTTTTAGAAAAGACTGTGACCTCTCTCTGACCCAGAGGATAGCAGCATCAGCACTTACAAGCCAAATGAAATGAGGCACTGTCAGCAATGTTCCTTACAATAAAAAGTATAGCAATAATAATAATAATAAGTATCAAGACATAAACCCACAAATAGGATGGTATCTGGAGCACCCCAGGCATTCATGATGGGAATAAGGGAAATGAAAATTCAAGAAAATTACATTTGAGATATCAAGAGGGGCTTTCCTCAAATAAGAAAGGTTCCTAACATTACAAAGTACAAGCAGAAATCCATGCAGAAGATAAGAAACAATGTAAAAAACTTTGTAAGTATTAAAACTTGGGACTTGTTCCAACCACTTCTTGAGATACTAGGGTGGCATGGGTCAGGATAAGAAGCTAGAGAATAATATTAAGAAATGATGTTAGAAGAAACAAATTAAGTATTTTTCTTTACTGTAACATTAGACTTTCCTGTTCTTTGAAACTTTGTTTCTCATAATGATAACATGTTATCCTGTATAAACTGTTGATCATTAGTGGATTATTTTCTCAGCAATGGAGCTGAGTTTCTCTGAACGCTTTTACTCACCATGCCTTGTGAGAAGAGCACAATTTATTTAATAACTAGCCACAGTACAAGGTAGCACTGTGGAACAAACACTTTTTCTAAATAAAACTGAATTGTCTAGGCAGTGATAAAACTACAACTTTGTCATCCTTAGTACTTCATACTAAAAATGGAATTAACCATCTCATAAAAGTATTAGCTAATCATTAACAAGTACAAGAGCAATCATTCCCAATTTTTTCAAACAATTCAACTGTTTTACTTTCATTCATTCATTCATTCCCCCTAGTCATTCACCAAGCCCCCAGTCTGCACCAGGAACAACGTAAAAAGTGTAAGTTCAACCTTCACTGTACAAATCCCCAAAGATACACTTATAAATTATAAGCGAAAGTATCACAATATTGTTAATATCCTCTTAGTTGGAAGAGAAAGATTGGTTGGTAGGAGGTGATAAAGCAGAGAAATTTTCCCGAGCAGTTGAATTAGACTACACGTTTTGGTAAGCTTTGGATTACTCATAGAACAGAGCAGACAGAGGGGATTCTTCCAAATAGGGAGAAAAGAAAAGCCAACTTCAGCACTGTGGGAAACAAGCCAGGACAGAAGAATCAGGGCCCTCCAGGAAGGGACAGAGGTACAATGAAATCCAAGCGTGGTTAAATGAAATCTTACGTGGGTGATTTAATATTCAAGTGGCTAATTCCATGAGGACAGGGTTGAGAAGGGCAGTGATAGTTGTCATGTGGGCGCTAGGATTATGGTGGTCCTTCTAGGTTAGGGTGGCATTGGTTACTAAAAGAGGTGGGAAGAGGATACAAAGGCAGGAACCCATGAGAGTTTCCAGGTCTCAGCCAACAACGGATGGACTCATTTCAGCAGGGAATTGGAACAGAAACCCAAAACCAAGATGCAAAGCCTGACATACAAGCTGACCTAGTAGAATAAGGGTCAGGTAGAAGCTCTCTGATGTGTTTGGGAGCTAATGTTACTTTGGAACCACTAGACCCAAGGTGTACAAGCAAAGGCCCATTTCAAGATGTTGCTCCCTAATGGTCAGTGTTGTCAGTGTGCCCTATAAGGCCAGGCTTACCCTACTCAGGGCCTATATGGGGTGGAGCCTGAGATTCATCATTGCTGGCATCCGATTAGACCCAGAACAGCCACGGACTCATGCCACCTGCCTAAAACTATCGCCCTCCATACCCTACCATGATGCCTAACACCAACAATCTGACACTGCTTTGGGTTAAAGTCGAGTTGGGGAACATTTTTCATGGGCTGGTGCAATCTAGAGCTTATATGCACTGGAGCTAAAATTCAAATAATGATTTCTCCTTCAATTGTCTGTTATGGCAGTCCTATTCACAGTGGAACCTCTGAAGGTTAAATAACGAACTATTGTGGAGCTATGAACCATGGTTTAAAAGCAAGTTAGCCTTGTAAAGAAAAGTCATTAGAAAAAAGTAATGAAGGCAGAACATCCTCAGCTCAAAGAGCAATCAGATGGTCACAGTGTCCCTCTATGACACTGTCTCTCAGTATGTCTCTCTGACATACTGACCGTCCCAGACAGTGTGCTGGATGCTTCCCAGTCTCTGTGAACTTTGAGAATACAAGCAATTCTCTCTCCAGCTCTCTCTTGTTCTCTCCCTCTGTTTTTACCTTGATCTCTCTTCAATCTCTGTTAATGTATCTTTCTGTAGCTATTTCCGTTTATCTACTTCTTCCCCCTTTTCCTCTGCCTACCTTCCCTTCCCCCTTTATATGTCCTTTCTCTTTTTTAGTCTTCTCCCATTTCTCTTTCCTTCTTTTTCCTTCTTACCTTCCAACTACTTTTTTTCCCTTAACTTCTAATAATAATAAATGAAGATTCATTTGTAAATATTTATTAGAGATAACCTGTCTCAGTAAATAAGCTTCTGGTAAGTGCATTACCAGAGACATAACATGAAGTTAGCGCCTATTAACACATTCCTATAAATTTAGATGAACTACCTTACCTAGAAGAGACAGGGCTGAAGGAAGAGCATGCAAGGCATATAATTTTTCCTGACAACTGGTGGCAGGTAGAGGGATGAAAGAAAAGTCTATGCATGGGACATTCCATGAGGGCAGTGAGAAACAAAAAAATCTGAGCATATGTTCAGTGCGGGGTCTGTTCTGAACATATTTCTCACATCATTTCTTTGATCCTCACAACACCCCCATGAATTAGGCAGCATTATTATCTCCAGATGAGGAAACAGGTGTAGAAAGTAAGTGGCAGAGCTGGAACTGGGACCCAGTCTGTCTGTTACCAAAGTCCATGGTGACAAAACAAAGAGAAACTTAATGAGCTTGATAGTTCTATCTGTTAGAAAAAGCCAAGTCATGAAAAGGAACCACAGTAAGATACCCTGAGGACTCGTGGCTCCACCGGACTACTCCCATTCAGCTTCGCACCTGTGGTCCCTAACAGTGCGCTGGCACAGACTAGGAGCTGAATAAGTGATTATGGAACGCATGAACAAGATTCAAAGCAGCAGGCACTGAAGTTTCTGAACTGGAAAAATCATTATCGTACCCGGTTCAGGAGTCATGCAGCCTCTGCGTAAACATTCCCAGGGACAATTCTCCTACAAAATAAGAGTCACAATTGGGCCACATTTTTGATACAACAGTTCAAGGCCTTAAGCTCCCATGTATGCAGAGGCTTTAAAATATATTTCTGATACTCCCACTTTTGCAACATTTCATCTGTCATTAATTCTTTAAAAATCACCAGAAGGTAATGTGAATATACTTCTGGACTACTTAAAAATGGTTAAGATGGTAAGTTTTGTGTGTTTTTCACAATTAAAAAAATTTAACTCATCAGGATGTAAATATTTATGTATATGAAATATACATCATCTTGAAACATATATCATGAAAGTTCCTGGCATGGACAAGTAAGTTATTCATTTCATTTCAGAAAAAAAATTAAAATCTGATGGATGACTAAGCAAGTCTGTTTGGGAACTTGACGCTTAGCTGTTAACTGTGCTGAATACTCTGTTAGTGCCACTCTTACCTCTATCCTCCTGGAAGTTTTAATAACTCATTTTTCTCTTCAGCCTTCTATGTAAATATAAGTTTAAATTTTCTACAGTATTTAATATTTCACAGTTACAGCCGTCCCTTGGTATCTGACAACGATTGGTTCCAGGATCCCCCCTTGAATACCAAAATCCACGGATGCTCAAGTCCCTTATATAAAATGCACAGTATCTGCATATAACGCATACCAATCCTCCCTTATACTTTAAATCATCTCTAGCTTACTTATAATAACTAATACAATGTAAATGCTATGTTAATAGTCATAAATACAATGTAGCTGCTATGTAAATAATTCAAGTATTGCTAGTTGGAACTTTCTGAAAAAAATTTTTTTAATATTTTCGACCCATGGTTGATTGAATGCATGGATGTGGAACCCACGAATACTGAGGGCCCACTGTAATAATTCAGTTTGATCATTTATGTTGTAGCCTGATTGTTTCTTCAATGATACTTTTATTTGGGGATATTCATCCCTTAGGTGATATATTTATCAAGATATTCTCCTTAAGAGATTTATTCTCCTCATGTGATAGTGCTTCATATGTATATTTAATCTAACTTGAGTTCTCAGTTGTGTAGAAGGAATATGTGATTAGCTTAAGATGGAGAAAGATTACCGTGTCTATTTTATTGATCATGCAACTAAAACTCAAATACATGAGTTTACCTGAAGTGTAGTAGCAACAGTGGGAAGGTATTAAAGACATGACCATGACTTAGAAGTTGATGCTTGTGTTTCAGAATCTGTCACTTCTATTACACTGTCATTACATGACCAATTGGCTTTTTTGAGTCCATGCTCAACAGATGTTGTTTTGTTTTTTTGTTTGTTTTTTTGTGGTACGCAGGCCTCTCACTGCTGTGGCCTCTCCCGTTGCGGAGCACAGACTCCAGAAGTGCAGGCTCAGTGGCCACGGCTCACGGGCCCAGCCACTCCGCGGCGTGTGGGATCTTCCTGGACCGGGGCATGAACCCGTGTCCCCTGCATCGGCAGGCGGACTCTCAACCACTGCACCACCAGGGAAGCCTCAATAGATGTTTTATTAACTTAGAGATGCTTAGAGATCCCAGTGACAAGGATCTTATTGCTTTCCAAAGTTGTCTTTATTGCTGGATAAGTCTACTTTTTACTATGAATAATAAGTAATATATTACACCAGTTAGCACTTTTGATGTTGTTGCATAACAAACCACTTCAAAATTTAGTGGCTTAACACAACCATTTATAAAGTTCATGATACTAGAGCCAGCAGTTCAAGCTCCACTTCGCAGTTTTTCTGCTAGGTTTCTTCATGCATCTGTGGCCAGCTACCAATGGATGTTGTCACTCTTGGGTGGGCTCTCACACACGTCTAGAGCCTCAGCTGGGACGACTGAGCTGACTCTGCTCTGATCCGCATGGTCTCACATTCTCCAGCAGGCTAGCCTTGACTTGTTCACACGGCAAAGGCAGGAGTCCCAACAGTGCAAAGAAAAACACACAAGGCCTCTAAAAGCCTAGGATTGGAATTGGCACACCATCACTTCTGCCACACTGTATTGGCCAAAGCAAAGTCCCAAATCCGGCCTAGATTCAGAGAATGGGAAAATGGACTTCACCTTTGAACAGAAGAAGACACATTATAAAGAGTGTAGATATGTGGAACTATGAACGACTGTGACCATTTTTGACATGTACCACAAATATAAAAATTGCATTTAGGAGGTATTGGGTATGATATTAAGGATATAAGAGATGATATTCAAAATGTCAAAAGGACAACCAGTAGGGAATGAACACTAAACATTCCAGAACGGATGACAACTATAAACAATCGATAAAGCCACATTGATGTGGAGTCATTGACTTGAAGGATGTGATACTCACGACAAATATATGCTCAAAAGATACAAGTTACCTTATCATTGGCTGGAGCTTTGAATTTCTAGCAGAGGACTCAAGTTAAATCTGAATAGCTTCAAACTTAAGTAGACCCAAAGCCCTACTTTGTGTTTTTCCACTGGAAGTCTGAACTTGATTCTCAGATCTTTTCACTCCTCTGCCTGGAGAGGTCATATCCACCAAATGTGAAGCAAAAGATCCAAAGGGACAGTCACAAAAGAGATGATTTGCCTCAAAGCCTAAACTTGTCTACCTCATGCCTTCTCAGATCATGGCAGAAGCATAGGGCTTCTCAGATTAGCCACAGAATGGGAAGGGGGGAAAAAGGCATCTAAAGAGAAGAAGACAGTGAGAGTTTATCCCACAGGCTGCCTTACCCTTTGGTGAGAGATGAGAGAGCCCTGGGTGAGTCTCCACTCTTAAGTAAGAGACTCAGGCTTTATCTCACTTGTCTAACTTCCTAGAGGGAGGAGTCCAGAAGGGAACCTATTCTTGTACAACAAATATTTCAGCCCAGTGCAGTGATTCCATCCACTGATATAGAGTGGCCAATAAATTATGCTTCAACCTGAATATCTATACCATAGCCTGGCTTTTGGTTTAGAGTAAGAGGTGGGTAAGAAGAGTAGAGGGAAGACTAGAGGCCAATGCTATATGCTGCTTACCATTTCACAAAATACTTGTGCACACAAATTCTCTTAATACATCCTGAACTTTCGGAAACCCCTGTGAATTTACTTTAACAGTCAATTTTGCATAAAGTGTCTCTATTTACTGTATTCATGTCAGTTGGGATTCTATGGTTGCAAGCAACAGAAACCAATGCTAATTTAAGGAATTTGCTGGAAGCTAATGAGATAGCTCACAAAATCAAAGGAAAGCCAGAATCACCAAGACAGCTGTTAGGATCTAGACAGCGTTAACTAATGGTCATTTCTTCCAGGTGCCAATGATAGGATAAATCAGCTTCAACATTTTTTATCCTTGTATCATGTGATGTAAGAACCAAATTTCAGGGAAACAATGTTTAGCTGACCTAGTTTGATCGCATGCTCATCCACTGGACAGAGAAAAGCATGGCACCAAACAAAGGACTAATTTGAGAAGAGAGGACTCATTTCTCATTTTCCAAAATAATAGGAAAGGTTGCAGGGCCATCCAAAAGGGTCCACTGTAATATCATGGCCACAGTATCATTAAAGTGCTGAGTGAAGACATGCAGCGAGGTTAAGGTGGCCCGGGGACCGTAATATGTAATAGGCTAACAGACAACCTCAGAAGAACGTATTAAGTTGGAACACGTCTATTTGGATAATAGAGAAATTCAGTAAACTTGCATAACACAATTGCTCTAAAAATGTACCTGGCACTTGTTTTGAGCAGGCAATTTAGACAAAGAGACAAAAAAATGATTGCCATGAAGGAGGAGGCTTTTTTCTTCTACTCACAATCCCCTAGAAATAGGAGGCATGCCATGCTACACCACACCATGCAGGGCCACAGAGGGAAGCACCAAAGCAAGACGAGCCAGCAGAGAGAGGGGCAAACTGTAGGCAGGAGCTTTTATTGCAGTTTACACAGGAAGGAATGGGAGAAGCAAGGTAAGCAAGAAATACAAACTTATGATTGGATAGTCTGAATAACGTTGATAGTCTCTGGACTGTAGGGATGGTTCCCAATTGTCCAATACCTGGTCCTGTGCTGATTAGGGCAGGAGCTAATATCCCAGACTGAAGAAGTATGAGAAAAGGAAATTGGTGGAGGGTGTTGTTTGCACATCGAAAGTATGCTGGCAGGAAAGTTGTTTGCCTCTCTAGGAATTAGTTAACTCTGGGAGGGCGGTTCCCCAGATCTGTAAGGCCCCAAATGTCAGAGCAGCAATAATACAGAAGGTAAGAAAAAATAGTTAAAGCAACTACATTCTTTGGGCCACCATGTGAAGACGTATAAAGATACTAGATAAGCGCTTTACTACAGAGCCTCATTCTAAGTTCCATTTTACTGACCATCCAATATGCTGCAGGCATAGTCTGTTGAACCTCCTTCCACCACTCCAGTTCCTCTTCCTTTCCTCTAGCCTTGTTTATTGTGGCTATAGCAACTGTTTTATTATAGCCACAGTTATTGTCTGAATTTGCTTTTAAACATGATAATATGGTATAGCCAACCATATTTTAATAATCTATTTTAAGATATTAAAAAATCTTATTTATATTATAGATTTATGGATGTACGATCTTCCAGACTGATGCCAACATATAATAAATCCCCAGTAAATTAAAAATGTTTAGCATGTGAAACTAAGTCTAATTTTTTTTTCTACTTTGATGTTCCTCTGTCTTCACATTTGTTTCAACTCCCCTACTAGAATCACATTCTTATTTATTTCCTCTCTGGGCATTCTTGAGATATTTCTACTCAGTAGAAATACAATATCAAGCTTCACTGTTTTATTAAATATATCAGACATCAGACTCTCTGGATAGTGAGCCAAAAGTTGCCAAAGGATATATTTCTTTTGTCTGCTGTGAATTATGCCAGCAGGCTCAACAGAGTAGTAAAGACTGTGTGTTTTATATTATTAACTGAATATGTGAGAACTGATCTTTGCAAGGAACTAATTGTCCTATAACCTTATGCCATCATCGAGAGAGATTTAAGCATTTTTTATTTTCTCCACAGATGAAGTGTATGTTTTCTTTGGCTTTACTTCTATTGAGTTTGGTTAATCCCTTTCAAACCAGGAGACTCAGACTTAATATATATACTCTCCTTTGTACAAAATCTTCAATATTTTGCACTTACTAACACACAGTTTATCTGTCATTTTAACTGTGCTCACCTGAATTATGCCAATTTATACTTAACCATACCAAATTTCATTTATGATTCTGATTTTTTTTTTGATTTTCAACAGCAGTTGAAAGTGATTTAGCATAGTACTTTGAATCGTTTCTTTTGTAAACAGTGATGATGTAATGTTTCTCCACAATTATTTCCTTTAAAGTTATTTAGTTTTTATATTGATAGAAAAGGAAACTCAGCCAACATTGACTTTCTACATTTTAAATTAATTCTCCAGTATCTTCACATGACTATGGCTTCTCCTAAATTTCAAGCTTTTAAGTCTGAATTTTACACTTCCTCGTTTCACAAACCTGGAAAAATTACTTTCTTCTTTTATTTCCATCTCCCCATATAGGAAAGTTAATAATTTATCTACCATAGGTCATACTGTGAAATTCCATTAAGAAACCACCATGGTGGTATGTTGCTTTGGGAGAGAGAAGAACCTCCATAAATAGTGGTTTGCACCAGTCTTCCTCCTAACACTTCTCCACAAGCCCACTATTCTGATTCACAGGTTTCTGCCCAGTCCCAGAGTTTCACATTTTCTTCTTTTATGAAGTAACCATTTCCCATGAAGCTTACTTATATACTGCTCATTCTCAGTGTCTCTACTTCCTAAATAAACATATGGAATGGATTCAAACTCCTGAACTCTGGGAACTTCAATAAACTGAGATTGTTTAAAGAAAACTCTCAGTGAATAATTATGCTATCCCTCCCCCATGAGGCTGCAGAATGTTAGCTTTGAAAGGACTATAAAGGACATCTAGCCCAATCTCTGCATTTTAGAGATGAGAAAACTGAGCTTTTGGGAGCTTGAGTAATCTTGAAATTTGCCCAAATTGACAAGACTAGTAAGTGGCAGATCCGTATGTGTATAGTTTCAAAAGCATGAAATATTGATAATTACTTCATTTTCATTAGTTTCTCTTTTAAAAGTATCTTAAGACTGGGGCTTCCCTGATGGCGCAGTGGTTGAGAATCTGCCTGCCAATGCAGGGGACACAGGTTCGAGGCCTGGTCTGGGAAGATCCCACATGCCGTGGAGCAACTAAGCCCATGCACCACAATTACTGCACTCAAGAGCCTGCAAGCCACAACTACTGAGCCCATGTGCCACAACTACTGAAGCCCACGCACCTAGAGCCCATGCCCTGCAACAAGAGAAGCCACCACAATGAGAAGCCTGCACACCACAAGGAAGAGTAGCCCCCACTCACCGCAACCAGAGAAAGCCTGCATGCAGCAGCAAAGACCCCATGCAGCCAAAAATAAATTAATTAATTAAATAAATTTATTTAAAAAAATAATAAAAGTATCTTGAGACTAATATAGCCTGGTTAAATTTTTGAAGTCTCAAAACTCAAAGGGAGTTTCCTGGTGGCCTAGTGGTTAGGATTCAGGGCTTTCACTGCCATGACCTGTGTTCAGTCCCTCGCTGGGGAACTGAGATCCTGCAAGCCACACACCACGGCTAAAAAACAATCAACCAAACAAACACAACTAAAATAACCTAGTGTTATTTTGTGCCTCATTTTTTTAATCAAAGAATTCCTCCTGAGGTTTGTGCCTTTAAGAATGATTTCTAAGAAATCATGACTCAGAGGTGATATTCAATATATTAAACAACAGGACATCATAGACATTGCCCAACAATTGGTGTGTCTGTTCTTGTTCTACCAGCTGTATGTAACCATGGGGATATTACTCAAAAATAGACAATGCCCTGTGTTAGAAATTTAAAAAGAATAATCCTGAGAGGTGGTCACAACACAATGAAAATGTAATACCCAGTAAAACTATAATATTTTCACTATCATGTTTGGTCCACACAATTTGTTCTTTCTCAAAAATTTAAAGAGGAAACAAAGGACGTTTTTCCCCACGTGATAATTCTAGTAGACTGTTAGATTTAACTGTTAGTAATGGTAACAGAATTGAACTTCTGGAGCTGGTAAAATTGATTGCCTCCTCAAGTTAGAATTTTTAATATTTTATAAAATAACCTCTGGATATAGTTATCCATGTATGTAATTTGTAGTTGCTACACTGGGTTTGGGGAGTGAGGACATAATAATATGCTTTATTAGCAAACTTGAATATGGGCTAAATTTGTGTTTGCTGATTGACTACAGAACTTCATAAACATGGCAGTGTATTTTTCCCAAAGTCAATATGGAGATGCACCGTGGTGCTTGCTTTACTCAGCAAGTCTGAATTTGTGGCAGGAACACATTCAGTTTTCCTGTGCTTCTCTGTTATTTGGAAGAACAAGACAGAGTGTTTCGTTGTTCTTTTGCTTCCCTCCACCTAGAAGAAATTTAAAAGAAACAAAAAATGTTAGTATTAGGAGGGAACCTAGAAGTGTAGTGTAATTTTCCACACAATGCAAAATCCCTTCTATGAGCATCCCTGAAGAATCTTCAGCTGGCTGCTTCCTGAATATTTTCGATGATGGGGAGTTCATTGCTTAATGAGGAGCTGTTCCTTACTCAAGAGCTCTGGTTGTACAAAGATTTGTGTTAACCCTTAATCCGTGTTTCTGAAAATGCAGTCTCTGGACCAGCAGCATTAACATTACCTGGAGGGCTTCCCTGGTGGCGCAGTGGTTGAGAGTCCGCCTGCCGATGCAGGGGACAGGGGTTCGTGCCCCAGTCTGGGAAGATCCCACATGCCGCGGAGCGGCTGGGCCCGTGAGCCATGGCTGCTGAGCCTGCACGTCCAGAGCCTGTGCTCTACGACGGGAGAGGCCACAACAGTGAGAGGCCCACGTACCGCAAAAAAAAAAAAAAAAAAGAAAGAAAAATTACCTGGAAATTTGTTAGAAATACAAATTCTCAGGCCTCCATTCCAGACTGACTGAATAACAAAGAAAATTCTAAGAATGGGGCCCAGCAGTGTTGTAACAAGTACTCCAGGTGATTTGATGCATACTAAAGTTTGCACTGCTCTATATACAACCCCATACGATAAAATTAACAAGAACAGCTCCCCTGTTGGCACAGTGGTTAAGAATGTGCCTGCCAATGCAGGGGACACGGGTTCAAGCCCTGGTCTGGGAAGATCCCACATGTCACAGAGCAACTAAGCCCGTGCGCCACAACTACTGAGCCTGCGCTCTAGAGCCCATGTGCCACAACTACCGAAGCTCGTGTGGCTAGAGCCCATACTCCGCAACAAGAGAATCCACTGCAATGAGAAGCATGTGTACCACGAGGAAGAGTAGCCCTCACTTGCCACAACTAGAGGAAGCCCACGGGCAGCAACAAAGACCCAACGCAGCCAAATATAAATTAAAAAAAAGAAAAAGAAAAAAAATTCTTTGGGTTGCAGATATCAGGAATCTAACTATAAATTTAACTTTAGCATAAAAGGGAATATTGTAGTTCATGAGGCTTGTGATAATGGGGTACTTCATAGGATCAAAGGGATTGATCTGGACCTACAGGACCTGGGCTTCTGGTATTGGAAAGAAGGCAATGAACGTCTTACTCTTGTTCATGCTCATAGTGTTCTCAATGGCTCCACCCCCCACCCTCCACCCATATGTTGCTCATTTCTGTCTCTGCTTAATTTTATCCTCTACTACAGACAGGCTTCTGTTCATGGGAAGATGACTACCTTCTCTACCCTCCTACCCTTATACATGTCTTCATATGCCTCAAGCACCTGACCTCAGGGGCAGGGCTATTCCTCCTCAGACTCCGAATCAAGGAATCCCAGGAAAGAACTCCTAGGGCAGGAAAGGTTAACCGAAGAAAGGCATTGGGAAATCTTGCTGGGCAAACAAATAACAATAGTTACTGTAGTCTATTGCATAAACTATAGTCAATCTTACTTTGGTAAAGGAAGTTCAGTCACCTTGCCCAAATCACTCAAGTCAGTGAAAATTAAAATCCCCAAAACTTGAAATAATAAAATTTAAGACTACATTAGAGTCACCCATTTACTGAAGACTGCTCTAGAAAACTTTTGTTTGGATTTTAAGTCAACATTTTTGTACTGAACTTTCTCCCCCCCATGAAAAAATAAGAGTTTTATAAAAATAGCTTCATGAGCCTGCAATAAAACAATGGTGAAAGAAATACAATTTTTCCTATGTCAGACAGATGATTGAGATTTTTTTGCATTTATGTCACTCAAAAATGATTGTTATAAACTTCCAACTTGGCAGGAATGTACTCCCAATGGAGGAAAAGAAAAAATCAAGCCAATCTAAAGTCATAAAAATTTAAATAAAGTAGTTAAGAATAAGCACAAAATAGAACATTTTACGGGTTTTCTCAAGAACTTTGACTTAAGGCTTCCCAATTCAAAAAAATTACAACTTAGAGATTTGACATTAGCAAAATGATTACTTTTTCTTTTGATATACCTTCTACCTAAACTCAGAAAAAAATGTAGTAATGGGGCTTCCCTGGTGGCACAGTGGTTGAGAGTCCGCCTGCCGATGCAGGGGACGTGGGTTCGTGCCCCGATCCGGGAAGATCCCACATGCCGCGGAGCGGCTGGGCCCGTGAGCCATGGCCGCTGAGCCTGCGCGTCCGGAGCCTGTGCTCCGCAACGAGAGAGGCCATAACAGTGAGAGGCCCGCCTACCGCAAAAAAAAAAAAAGCAGTAATGAAGCACACACATTCATTATCCAAGCATAAGGAATTCCAAAGATTTTCTTAGCAATGTTCATTTGAGCTCTTTACCCATAAGTTGGTCTTCCCATTTTTCCCTTTGCATGGTACACTATAGCATAACACATTATGGTTTATATTTTTAGGGCATGTTATAAACCATATTAAATGGGCTCGATAGCTGAATCAACATAAGAATCTGAACTCTGGAATTTCCAGGTTGTTGAATGTCTAAATTCATAAGACTGCTGTGTTACACTATTTATGGACAGTTTCATCAAAACAAGCACCATCCTAGGTTTTGTCTTTCCAACTTTATGTTTCCTTTCACCCATTAGGCCATTGTGGCTCTCCAAGGCAGCCTGGGACAAGGCGTTTCTGTCAGCCAAAGCAGAGCTGAGCTAATGCGGCACTAGTGAATTCTGATATTGAAGTTCTTATTAATATTTTATTTTAATTTATTTTTTTGTTTGTTTGTTTTTGCGGTACGCGGGCCTCTCACTGTTGTGGCCTCTCCCGTTGCGGAGCACGGGCTCCGGACGCGCAGGCTCAGCGGCCATGGCTCACGGGCCGAGCCGCTCCGCGGCATGTGGGATCTTCCTGGACCGGGGCACGAACCCGTGTCCCCTGCATCGGCAGGCGGACTCTCAACCACTGCACCACCAGGGAAGCCCTATTTTATTTTATTTTAATAGATCTTCATTGAAGTATAATTGCTTCACAATACTGTGTTAGTTTCTGTTGCACAACAAAGGGAATCAGCCATAGGCATACACATGTCCCCATATCCCCTCCCTCTTGCGCCTCCCTCCCACCCTCCCTATCCCACCCCTCTAGGGGTGCAAAGCACTGAGTCCATCTCCCCGTGTTATGCTTCTGCTTCCCACTAGCCAACTATTTTACATTCAGTAGTGTGTGTATGTCGATGCTACTCTCACTTCGCCCGAACTTCGCTCTCCCACCCCATCCACGTCCTCAAGTCCATTCTCTACATCTATCTCTTTATTCCTGCCCTGCAACTAGGTTCATCAGTACTAATTTTTTCTTTTTTTAGATTCCTTATATATGCATTAGGTTCTATATGAAGTAATTGTTTTTTAATTCTTAAAATCATTATTGACTCCTCCCACAAATTTCTGTCAAACAAGCAGGACAGAAGCTGTTACAAAAGCAAAGAAACATCAGTGGTTCTTATGGTAATACACGAGCTCTCTATTTTTCCATGACCTTTTGTGCTAAATGTTACATCTGAAGTGGTGCAGAACAGAGGGAATAGACTCGGTTTTTCCTTACTCACAATTTCATTTCAGTGGACAAGTTATAAAAACAAAATCAGAGGACCTCATTCTGTTCTCTATCTGGGACACTAAATAAGCCCGTCCATGCTATTTTGCCACAAGTAGATTAAGAGGGAAATTCCAAATCTTGGTATGACTATCCCCAAAGCCATCTGGTTCTACTCTCACTTGTCACTTTCAACTGGAACTCAAAACTGCCAACACCCTAGAACCAGTTTTTATGTTAGGAGGAACATACACGAAGTCTCTGGCTCAGATGAGAATCTTGCTTTAGGATGGTTTTTCCTTATGGTCCCTATATGCAGGCTGTGTGTATGAACTTTCTTCTCTATTCTGAATGCCTGATCTGGGAAAATTACATGTATGATGATGGTTTTGATAATCAGTATGATGATAATGATGTTGACGATGACTTCACAATCATTTAGAGCATTTCCTATGAGGCAGCCACTCTATTAAGTACAGTCGGTTCTTCTCCAGTGTCTATGCATATAATGCAAATTAGTTCCTACATGACCGGTAAATAGAGAGACATCAATATAATCAAGATTACTTTGATTCATAAGTAGTTCTCCCCAGCATATGAATATTTTGCAGCTCAGTGCACACATGTTAATATTTTACAGTTCAATGCTCACTATTTATTAAGGTTTAAAAAAACACGGGAAGTCATGAAGTAATCCAGTACAGAACACAGTGCCCATTCACCCCACTTTCTTCCTCTTGGCTCTATCTTGGAAATGCTCACTGGGAGTTTTCCTGAATCCTGGTGCATTTTGCCCTCATCTCCATAACTTGGCAGCATCTACCCTTACTCAA
The DNA here is from genome assembly GCF_963455315.2 of Globicephala melas. Lineage (NCBI taxonomy): Eukaryota > Metazoa > Chordata > Mammalia > Artiodactyla > Delphinidae > Globicephala > Globicephala melas. The sequence goes on from NC_083314.1 coordinate 24,062,831, forward strand.
ACCCTCTTTCATCAAGCAGCCATCAACTTTTCTTAAAGGCAAGTCTTATATTTACTTAGTATTTCTTTTTTTAGGAGAAGTTTAACTGTGATAGTATTTTATTAGGATGGGTAGTGTTATTGTCAGTGCTTTGGTTACAAAGTTGCATAGATTTTGAGCAATCTGCCCCAACTCTGTTTTTCTTATAAATCGTCTTACTTTTAGTGTGCAAGTTTGCAGAATGAGTGGTTTGTGGTTTCTGCACTTATTTTAGAAATGCCTGTTCTTTACCTGTGTAATCTTATTCCGTTCTTGTCACTGTTTTATGGCATAGGTGTTATTCCCCTTAACTGATGAAAGGAAACCAAGGCTCAGGGAATTTAAGTAACTTGTCCAAAATCTCATTGTAATGAGAAGGCAAGATGACTTTGAGTCATTATATATACCCCACTTATTACCTGGCTTCCTAAACTTCTATTCAGCTTCATTTTCCAGTCTTAGGACCAAAGTGAAGGCAAAGGCAGTAAGACACAGACCCCGTGCAGCAGAGTTGTGGTGAGCGGGGAGCAATGATCTGCCTTGCCATTCTCCTACACTGACAGCACTTCCTTTTCATTTCTTGTGGAAGACATCCCAGAACATTTTTTGTTGTTATTGTTCCAGAAAAAGTCTCCAGAAAAATAAATTAAGTATGTGGGTCAGCTGTAGCAAGCTACTGATAATGTCACATGAGGGAGGCTGTGGAGTTCTGCAGAGGGAAAAAAGCCAGGCTGAGGCTGACCTGGCCCTGGTTTCATGGTACAGTGATATAGCACATTCCAGAAGAAGAAAATAGGATGTTGAGGATTCCAATAAAAAAATAATCCCAGAAGAGATTTCCTATTGTCCGTGGAGTTCCCTTTAGAAATTGAATATGATTTGAGGCAAGCACTATTGTTCATCTCACAAATGAAAATAATGCATTTTTAAAAGAAATGGTCTTACACAGCATCATCCTATTTTTATTAAAATAGAATACAGACATACAAATCCTCTGAACAGTAAACATCAAAATATTAATGGTATTAATTTCTGAGTGGTAGGATTATGGGTTTTTCACTAGTTTATATTTTTACAAAATGTCTAAAATGAACAAGCATAATTTTTCTAAAAAAAAGTGATAAAAGTTACATTTGAAAACAAATTTTTAGGAGAATTTTGTGATTTTCTTTCCTGAGAACAATTGATTTTGTACTGGGGAAAGACATTAATAATAGTCTTCAGGTAGATCAGTCTCTTGGTGTCACTCAGCTTTGCTGTCCTTATAAATGTCACAGACTTGCTATTTTTTTTCCTAGTCTTTCATTTCAGCTTTTCACGACTTTGCTTCTCCCTCTTTCCCACACGTTTTATCTCATCCACACTTACGGTCCGTTTTTCACCTCTCTTTGCACTGCTGCTTCTCCCTCCTTTCCTCGACTCAGGCATCGCTGCTTCCCTACGATCCCCAGCCACCCCTGTGCTGACTCTAGCATTCTCTTCCACCAATGGGGCCAGAGTTCACAGTTGATTGCACACTCCTATTGTTTTGGGGATTTTTTTTTTTTTTGCGTCTTTTTCCCCTCTTATTTCTCCCAGGATAGCAGTGGCTATTGGTTTACTTTGAAGGAACCTATGTCATTTGGGTTTCCTGGCAGCACCACCGAGAAGACGGATTCCTCTTAGAACATAATCACAAAACAACAACAACAATAAATCTCTATTTCTAAAGTTTTTCTGTTGCCACTCACTCATTTGTTCCTTAGTTGCAGCAGCAAAATGGTCATACCTAAAAACCAGGAGGCTTGGTAAACACACAAGAGGTTATTGTAGACTCCTCTCTCAGAAACGTTTCCTTTTCCTTTTATTGTCTATTATGAGTGAATTACAATACTATCAGGATCTAATCTCACTGGTAGCTTCATCACCTCTGGGGAAAATTACTGTAAGTCAACAGAGCTTGTCTGCAACCATGTCTACTTCCATCCATGAATCCTTGTGGTGTTTCACTAGGATATCTAAGTTTGCATCAGTCCCTGCTTTCTGAATCAAAATGAGCATAATGTCATTAATTCAATCGATCAGTCTGATGTGCTACTTCCAACAGATGATCAAGATAGTCAAGGTCTCTGTGGGCTACGTTGTCATAGAAAGAAGACAAGTTAACACAGACCTGTGGCAAGACGGTGATTGTATCTTGCTGCCTTGTAAAAGCAAATGGGTTTTTAATTTTCCTTACTGATCACATTCGCCACATCAGTAGTTACACTCCAAGTGCCAGAGACTTTGTGAATATATTCCAGTAAAGATCCAACATCTGGTACAACAGCTGCAACTGGGTAGCCCCAGTTGCCACCTGCCTCGATCCATTAGTTTTCACAAGGGCCAGGCAGGTGAACTGAATGGGGATATGATGGAGGTCACCATCCTCGCATCCCTTTGCCTATCTCCACAATTCTTGGTATACAAGATTGCTCCTGATTTACTATCTTGGCTGGAGGAGGGCAGTTTTAAGGACCTCCACTTGGGTCTTTCTACCATAATAGCTCTTACTCCATAGATCAGGTATCCAGTGTAAGGTTTCTGCTTTCTGTTAGGTATACATAGCCCAGTTATGCCCTTGGGAACTGGGACAATAGCCACAGTTGGGTCTGCAGACTTAGTAGACCCACCATCAGATGGATTTGGACAGGATTCCATTTGTCACCTGGATTCCATAAGATTCACCTATAACTGGGGGATCGTGTTGGTGTTTTGAATCCCCCGTATCCAACAGCCCTAAAAAGCCATGGTCATTCCCCTTATCCCTCTATATACTTATTCCAGTACATGACCACAGATCCCTTTAGGAAAGGAATGGGGGAAATGATGACTGTATATTCCCATAGTGGCATTGTGGGGTTCTTTCTCAAGTGGACCTAGCCTCTCCTTCAATTAATGGCCTCTGGGAGTGAGAACTGGCTCAGATCTGGAAACCAGGTGAGGGGTCATGATTTTCCACTTCTGCAGTTGATGTTAACTTTCTGCTCACTAAGCTCTATAGTGTTTCTCATTATATAAGTGAAGTAATATCTTAGTTAACTGCCCATTGATCTTGCCTCCCTAGGATCACCATGGTCTTTTATTAGCTGTTGCCATAAAACTCTGAGAGAAAGCACCCCGTATGAGATTTTGACTTGTTGCCTACTTCTGTTATATTTACCTTGCTCTTGTCTGTTAAGTGCTAGCACCTGGGCTCTGCTACCCCAGAATTCTCTCACCTATCCTGACACTAGGGAGCCCAGTCCAAGGCAGGATCTCCTACAGTTACCAGTGAGGATAACCATCGTGGGGCTTCTCAAAGATGCTGGTGCCCTCCTTGCTAGCGCATCCTTAGCCCTTCAATGGAAGGAATGTTCTTTAGACCACACGCTCAGGAATGGGTTCTCTTTATTACATAATAAACCCATTCTTATATTTTCATCTCCCCAAGATTTCTAACCCCCTCCTCAATATTCTGCAAGACAGTTCCAGCATCTCTACCTCATTTCCAGCATCTCTACCTCATTTACTACCTCAACGTTATGTTAAATTTTTATGGAGCAATCCCAGCCCGTATTAGGACTGATTTTCAGCGTCATTGCCAGGATATGAAACTCCTAATCTTAGAACACTCTCATATCAATGAATTCTCACCTACACAGCCTTAGATCCTGCCCTTCCTAGCCCAACTCTCTCAAGATCCATCCCTGGATATAGCTTCCCCTTTCCTGCCAGTACATATTAGCCAGATCTTGGGGCAATGAAGGGAGGCAGGAGCAGATTCAGAGGAGGAAACTCATCCACAGGCAACTGCTTCAGGTGAGGGTTTTGAAGGGTCTCCAGGAGAGGAGGAGCTCTTTTCCTCTAGCATTGGGATAAGTGAGCCACTTCTGCCAACCTGGAGAGTTCAGAGGGACCAAGATCTCGGGGGCTCAAATTCTCTAGCTCATCCACCCCAATGTTCCCATTCCATGTTGCAGGGTCTCACTCATTCCCTCTCAGGGCTCTGGTTTTGACACAGACTTCTCAAGGCTGCAGGTTCACTCTTTGCTGTAGGTCTGCCATCCTTAGAATGAAATCCTGGGCCTGAGTTAAGGAAGACAAGAGCCTTTTTAAAAGCTGCCGTGAAGGTTTTCTGACTTTCGCAGCATATCTTCAGTTGATATTTGATTTAACTGAGCCTGTCATTGTCTTTTTCATGACTTGTGATGCTGTTCACAAGACCCAGCCAACACCACAGCCGCAGGATACACGTCACTCCCATACCATTCAGCCCATCCCTGGTGAAATTCTTCATGATTAGGATGCTGCTGCAAGCTGGTGGTTGTTGTCACCTCCCTTAACACCAGTCAGAGGTCCTTGACTGGTAGAAGAGCAGACTCCTCTCTGAAAGTTTCCTCTCCACGGTACTTCTGGTTCCAACTGTCTTAAGCCTGGGTTTCCCTAAGAAGCAGAGCCTGACATAAGGGTTTGCATGCAGGTAATTCATCTTGGGACGTGATCCCAAGGAACAGAAATGAAGCTAAAAAGAGTAAAACAGGAAAGGAGAAAACACAATCCAAAGGTGTGTTATTAAGCTGATCATTGGGCTCGATCCAGCTGGGAAGTTTCTAAGGGGTCACGTAAAATGTGCCTCAGAATTGTCCATCTGAGTGCCTACCATGGGTCAGGGGGATGTCTCCCTGGGAAACGAAACTCCCTGCCAGGCTTGCACAGCCATTTTGTCAGCATGGCTGAATGGGTTCCTCAAGGCATCCCACGGGGTACAAAGTGAGAGAAATAGAGACACATGTGATACAGCTGAGGTGGGTTGCTCTCAGATTACACCTGCACATTGTTGGTGAAATTCTTACTGATTAGGGTGCAAGCCAGCCCCACTTAACCTCACGTAACACCAGTCACGTCAGTGACTAGAATTTAAAAAAAGGGTCAAAATGTTATGACAAGGTGCAAGATGTCTCTGACATGCATCTTCTCCCAGAACATTGCCTCGTATTATTCTCTTTGCCCAAACCTTCTATTTTGTTTATCATCACTGTGATTCTCTCCCGGAAACAATCTCAACAGGGTGTCTTTCCCCATCTGTAAAGCTTAACCCAACAACACTCTTATTATCTAATAGCAGTATTCAGCCAGTTCCTCTGTGTAGTATCCTTTGTGGATTTCAGATTATGACTCTTTCCTCAGGTTGTTTCTCATATTATTTAACTGTCCCTGGTCATAAACTGTAATAAATTTGTGACAAAGGTTTCTTGGGTCGTGTCCCCTGAGACATATGCTTTGAGATCTGTAGGAAGTTTATTGGGGAGTGTCTTCAGAATCAGCACCAATGGGGAGGGAAGGAAGTAGGATAAAGCAGAGGGAGGAGCTGAGCTGGGTTGCAACAGAGCCGGGCTGCAGCCAATGGGGAGCTGTGCATGGCCTGTCTTGTTCCACCTTGACGCCAATTGCGTAGACGTTTGTATCCTGCATTCATCAGTCTTTGGGTGGGGACTGGCCCCAGGGAGGGTATGTTCTTGGGTGAGGGATTGAGAGCATTTCCTGGAGAGTGACTCAGCTGAGAGACTTCAGCCGCCAAACACTCCCAGCAGCTGGGGAGATGATATCTCAGTTCTGAAGGGAAGATCTGGGCAGTGTATCATAGTATTAACTATAGCCCACCCTTTCTGCTGCTTGGATTATTTTCTTTGTAAATTAAGTTCTACAAACAGTTCTTCCGGGATTCTGGTTGGTTCTCCTTGTGGGAAATTTAAAAGAGGAAAGTTTGCAGGAAAAAAACACAACTTCTGTCACGGCAGTAACGGAGCCTGAGGCTCCAACTAACCGTCTCCCTCTTCTGCTGCCAATTCTATATCCTCTCACCCTTGGCTGGCCTCTCTGTTGGTCTTGGTGCCTTACTTGATGGGGTGACCTAGACTCTCATCCCTGACAGATCTGGGACCCTGGTTGCCATGCCCTTCTCAGGCTCTGACTGTGGCAACTTGTCCATTTACTATCAAAATTGGGAAAGAGATTACTAGGCGACTCCCCTAGAGATGACCTGAGTGCCAAACACATTTTCCCTTAGTGCCACTGTACATTAGCAGCCCCACCTCCTCCTGGTGACCAGAGTCAGTTACCCCTACTGTGTCCCCAGTATGGCTCATCCCCAGAATGATGATGTTTTTTTTTTTTTTGTCTCTTACAACAAGGAGTCTGAAATGATTGGGCAGCAGCTACAGCTTATTGGTTAATGGAAAGATTACTCTGTCCCTGGTGGAAGTGGTTTCCCTCTAGGATACAAGATCTCTAAACCCACAGAGTCCAGAGTTGTATGGACAGAAAGCACAAATTCCCGACAGTCACTGATAGTGATGACAAACACAGCCACTCCTACTTCACCTCGTTTCTCAGACCCATGTGTTCTTCCTGCTGGGGATACAGTACCACATAGTGGTAGCTGATTTAGGGTGAGTCCTGCAACCTGGAGGATGATGCCTCATCCTCACAGGTTATCATCTCCAAGCCTGGGCTTCAGTGGCTCCTTCAAGGGCCATTCTATTCCTTTTGCAGGCTGGCATGGTCCAATTGATATTATGGTCCTGTGTCCACTTTTACACTCCCCTGGACTGATACAGAGTCATATGGGATTCCATGTTTGTGGGTGAAACACTGTAATCCCTCAGAAGGTGGTGCTGGCTGAGATCCTGGAGGCAAAAAAGGCAAACCCACATCTATAGGTATTGATTCCTGTCAAGATTAATTGCTGCCCCTTCCAGGGTAGAAAGGCTCCAGGGTAATTAACTTGCCACCAAATGGTTAATGGGACTCCTTGAGAGATGGTACCATATTGGGGATGTGGGGTTAGTTTGTGTTTCTGGCAGGTTGGATGTTTGGCAATTGTAGTAGCTAGACCAGCCTTGGCGAGTGGGAGTCCATGCTCTTGGACCCCCATGGCTCTCTGTTCATGCACCCTTTGTGCCAACACTGGGATGGCTGATGACTACCAGTGAAGGCATTCTGTCTGATTGGTTCTAGTGTCCCTTCCCTGGTGGATTGCTCTCTGATAAGCATTAATTAACAATGGGATTCAAAAACCTTCACATTTTGGGTCATGCCCATTGCTCTAGCCTCCTGAGCAATCAGTGAAGCTAATCACCAAGAGTAGATGACTAAGTGCACTGCTCAGAAATCTGCCGACTGGTAGGATTTCCTTCACTGTCTTTCAGGGTCTTCCACTGCAGGGCTACAATGGAGCTGTAGTGCAGGCACAATTCATTCTCATCCTGTGTCCACACACCAAGGCGACCCAGTGAATTTAACATGGCCTTTTCCCTCTCTGTCAGTTGGTCATAAGGGACCCTCCATGGTCCAGGTGTGAGCTGAGGGAGAGGAACCATTGCAACAGAGGTAGAAAACATGAATTCAATCTCTCCTGGAGCTCTCTTTTGCTTGTAATTAAGTCCTGAGCCTGATGCTCAGTTTTTCCTGTGTTCTAGCTGTAAGATAAGAGTCTCTATATATGATGTCAGAGAGAACTGGCTTTCTGATTGTTGACTAATCATCCTCAGGCTTTTATTGTCTTTCTCCAACACATTAAATGTCTACAGTAACAGCCATCCATTTCCATAGTTCTTAAAATTACTACTTCGCCTGAACTTCTCAAATGCCTGAGATGTTACCCCTGTGAACCCCCCCACCAATACCCCATCCCAGCTCACCATCAGGGAAAGTCTTAACAGTTGCTCGGCATCTGGGCTTTCTATCCTATTCCACTGATCTATATTTCTATTTTTGTGCCAGTACCATACTATTTTGATGACTATAGCTTTGTAATATAGTCTGAAGTCAGGGAGCCTGATTCCTCCAGCTCAGTTTTTCTTTCTCAAGATGGCTTTGGCTATTCAGGGTCTTTTGTGTCTCCATACAAATTTTAAGATTTTTTTGTTCTAGATCTGTGAAAAATGCCATTGGTAATTTGATAGGGATTGCATTGGATCTGTAGATTGCCTTGGGTAGTATAGTCATTTTGCATATCCATGCTCCACCTACCACAGTGTTGGTGTCATTGCCAATGACCATGGGCAATACAGCTCCAAAATCCATTTCTGAGTCAGCTTTCTCAGACCAGTCCTGGAACCAACTATCCTAGGTCAGGTTCCCCAAGAGGCAGACTCTGAGATGAAGATTAGCATATGGTGAATTTATGAGGGGAGGAGTGTCATCAGATCACCATGAACAGGAGATGAAGGAAGAAGGACTGAGCAGAGGGAGGAGATGAACTGCATTACAGTCACAACAAAGACCTCAGCTGATCCCATAGGGAGTTCTGGGCTAGGATGTGGGCCACTCCCAAGGGAGAGGGTGACTTGGGCAAAGTGGCTCTCCTGGGCTAAGGAAATTCACAAAAAATAATTCAAAGGAGAGAAGTCAGATGTCAACACTCTTGACAGCTGGGTGAATGAGCACCTCAGTCTTTTTAAAAAATATTTATTTATTTATTCATTTATTTATTTGGCTGTGTCAGGTCTCAGTTGCAGCATGCCAGATCATACTTGCGGTATGTGGGGTCTTTCATTGTAGTGCGCAGGTTCTCCTTTGCAGTGCGCAGGCCTCTCTCTAGTTGTGGTGCGCGGGCTGCCCATGGCATGTGACATCTTAGTTCCCCGACCAGGGATCGAACCCACATCCCCTGCGCTGGAAGGTGGATTCTTAACCACTGGACAACCAGGGAAGTCCTGGGCGCCTCAGTCTTGAAGGGGCCTATGGGCCCCATGTCATAACATCCACTACATAAGGCCAATTCTTCTTTCTCAGATGAAGAGAACTAATAAGCCTATAACTTCCTCCATTATAAGGCAGGAGACTTAGCCCAGATAAATCAGGCCTAAAAACATCAACAGTATTAATAACGTGGTAACTGTGGATGACTTCATATAATCCCAAGGTCAAAAAGGCAAAAATATAACTTCTCTCACCCCAAGGATGTTCTTTTCATATTTTGTATATCCTTCCCTGTAATAATGCCATGGAAGAGAAGCAAAGATCCTATCTTCTATACTTTCTATAAACTTTTAATATCACCCGTCTATAAAGATGAGACTTAAAGTCTATCCAGGTTTTGAAACCAGCCCTTTTAAAATATATTTCCCAACAAAGCAATTCTGGCAGAGTTGAGGATAGGAAAACCTTTCTAAACTGCTCTACACCAGATGAGTGATACCGCTTTCACACCTGTGTAGTTTTGCAAATTCACTCTTTCTGCCAGAATGTCTTTCTTACCCCATGTCTTCCTCCAGAATTCTATTCACGCATAAGGTTGCCAGATTTAGTAAATAAAAGTACAGGATATCCAGTGAAATTATTTTTTTTACATCTTTATTGGATTATAATTGCTTTACAACGTTGTGTTAGTTTCTGCTGTACAACAAAGTGAATCAGCTATATGTATACATATATCCCCATATCCCCTTCCTCTTGAGGCTCCCTCCCACCCTGCCCAACCCACTCCTCTAGGTCGTCACAAAGCACCGAGCTGATCTCCCTGTGCTACACAGCAGCTTGCCACTAGCTGTCTATTTTACACATGGTAGTGTACATATGTCAGTGCTACTCTCTCAATTCGTCCCAGCCTCCCCTTACCCCTCCTGTGTCCACAAGTCCGTTCTCTATGTCTGCATCTCTATTCCTGCCCTGCCACCAGGTTCATCAGCACCGTTTTTCTAGATTCCATATATACGTGTTAATACACAGTATTTTTTTTCTCTTTCTGACTTACTTCACTCTGTATGACCGACCCTAGGTCCAACCCCATCACTACAAATGACTCAATTTCGTTGCTTTTTATGGCTGAGTAATATTCCATTGTATATATGCACCACATCTTCTTTATCCATTCATCTGTCAATGGACATTTAGGTTGCTTCCATGTCCTGATTATTGTAAATAGTGCTGCAATGAACGATGGGGTACATGTATCTTTTTGAATTATGGTTTTCTCTGGGTATATGCCCAGTAGTGGGATTGCTGAGTCATATGGTAGTTCTAATTCTAGTTTTTTAAGGAACATCCATACTGTTCTCCACAGTGGCTGTATCAATTTACATTCCCACCAACAGTGTAGGAGGTTTCCCTTTTCTCCACACCCTCTCCAGCATTTATTGTTTGTAGATTTTTTGATGATGGCCATTCTGACCAGTGTGAGGTGATACCTCATTGTAGGTTTGATTTGCATTTTTCTAATAATTAGTGATTTGAGCATCCTTTCATGTGCCCCTTGGCCATCTGTATGTCCTCCTTGGAGAAATGTCTACTTAGGTCTTCCACACATTTTTTGATTGGGTTGTTTGTTTTTTTGATATTGAGCTGCATGAGCTGTTTGTATATTTTGGAGATTAATCCTTTGTCCATTGCTTCGTTTGAAAATATTTTCTGTCATTCTGAGGGTTGTCTTTTCATCCCGTTTATGGTTTTCTTTGCTGTGCAAAAGCTTTTAAGTTTAACTAGGTCCCATTTGTTTATTTGAATTTCAAATAAACAACAAATGCTTTTTAGTATAAGTCTGTCCATATATTCCATGGGACATACTTATACTAAAAAATTACTTGTTGTTGATGTGAAATTCAAATTTAACTGGGCATCCTGTACTTTATCTAGCAAACCTATTCATTCTTCACACATTTACTGAACATTTACCACATGCCAGAAGCTATTCTAAGTACTGGGAATATAGTGCCAAACAAAAGTAACTCAAATTCTTGCTCTCATGTGATTTACATGCCAGTGTAGAGAGCCTGGCCATAAACAAACACACCAGTAAATATACAATAATATTGTCAGAACATAAATAAATGCCATGAAGAATAAAGTGAGGTAAGGGGAAAGGGAGTGCTGGGCCTGGAGGTGAGGCAGTGTTGTTCTACGAAGTTCTTGCTGATCAGGTGAAACTTGAGCGGAGACTTGAAAGAAGCGGAAAGCCAGCCACGTAAAGATTTGGAAGGGGTATACTCTCCAGGCAAAGTGAACCCCAAAAACAAAGTCCTAGAGGTGGAGGGACAGCAAGGAGGCCGGTGTGGCTGGAGCACAATGCACAGGAGGAGTTTGCCAGGAACCCCCTGGCAAAGGCACGGGCAGGGACGGGGGCAGGTAATCTTCAGCCTTTTGGTCACAGTGAGGGCTTTGGCATTTACTCTGGAAACATGGAGCAGATGCTTGACGAGGTCTCACATTTCAGACAGGGCAAATGTTCAATTAATAAGTATTTGTTAAATAAATGGTTTCCACGTTGAGAGTTGACTCTTCTTGCTGGGGCAGGGAGGTGGGGCAGAAACAAGGAGGTCAATAATGAGGCCAATAGAATAATCCAGGAGAGAGTCTGGACTACAGTTGTAGCAGTAGAGATGGTAAGTGATTGGGTCCTGAACATATTGTGAAGGTATAGCTGATAGGATATGCAAAGCGAAGAGTCAAGGTTGAGGCTTGAGTCTCTAGAGAGGTGGAGTTGCCATTCACCAAGTTTGAGAAAGCTGTCGGGGGGAGCAGGTTTGATGGCGTGCAATGGGGGAAGACGTGGAAATCTGGAGTTCAGCTTTAGACTTGTTGATTTTGACATGCATATAAGAAATCCATGTGGAGATGTTGAGGCAGCAATTATGATAAAGTCTGAGTTCAGAAAAGAGAAATGGGCCGTCTGGAGATGTAAATTTGGGAGCAGTCACCTACCTAAAACCATAGATCTGGATGAGATCCCTGAGGAGTGTGTATAGACAGAGAAGAAATTTCCAAGGACTGAGCCCTGGGGTCTCTAAGTGTTTAGAGCTTGAGAAGAAAAGTGGAAAAGAAGTCATCAGTCTGGCAGGAGGAGACCAAGGGAGAGTGATCCAGAAGCTAAGAGAAAAAATATTTCAGGAAAGAAGATGTGATCATTTGTGTCAAATGCGTCTGAAAGTCGACGTCGGATGGGGCCTGACCATTGGGCTTAGCACCCTGGAATTACGGACTCCTCAAAAAGATCTATTTCGGTAAGATGGTGGGAAAGAAAGCCTGATGGGAGTAGAATAAAGAGAGAATGAGAGGAGGAAAATAGAGCTAGCAACTATAGGCTAGGCTTTCAAGGAGTTTTGCTATCACATGGGAATGATCCCAAAACAGAGGGGAAAGATAATGACGTTGGAGATGAGGGAAACCGTATCAGGAACAGTGTTGAGCTTGGGAAAGAGAGTGGGAATTAGCACATGAATGAGAAGTTGGCTTGAGACAAGAGCACAGGCAGTTCATCCAGAATCTCAAGAGGAGGGTGAAATAGCGTGTGTGGAGAGAGATGCAGAAAGGTGGGCAGAAGTGGTAGGAGGGGCACACGTGAGCTCTCCCACAGCTGCTCCTGTCCTCTTAGTGAAATCAGAAGCCAGGTGGGCATGAAGGAGAGGAAGGATGAGGTACTGGTCGGGGAGAGAGGAGAAGGTGTGAGCGGAGGAGTCGCCTCTGGAAGTGTGATAGGATGGCCCGGCAGCACTAGGGCTACAGGAAATTAGTGGTTGTTAGTTTAATTTAGAACCAACACCACGCTTGTGTGTTTTTCTTTGGTCACTTTCAGCTGTTCAAATGCAGGCAAGGAGTAGGCAGAAAACCAGGTATAAGAAGGGGTGGAATTTTGGCAAGCAAATATGTCAAAGTGAGAGAGAGGCAAGGGAGCCTAGAATGTGGTGGGCAAGGGAATGTTTACAACAACTGCCCAAGAAATCTAAATCGGGTTAGGAGGGAAACCAGGACATCAGGGGGTGAAGGACAGTGAACAGATGGTAGGATCAGGGGATTGGAGGATCCAGTGGGATTGAAGGATTACTGGAATCAGAGCGCTACAGAGTGCTGAAAAAATAGGAAGCGGTGGTCAGAGTGAGATCCTTGAAAGTGAAAGTTACAGAAGACTTGCAATTATTAGTAATAGTAAATCTAGGCTATCACCAAGCGACTGAGTGACTGAAGTAGGATAGAAATCACTGAAAGAAAGAAATCAATGAACTGAGAGGTCTAAGAACTTGAAGAGAGCAGGCAGTGAACCGTTGCATTAGTTTCCTATTGCTACTGTAGCAAATTACCACAAACTTAGTGGCTTAAAACAATACAGATTTGTTGTCTTACAGTTTTAGCGATTAGTCTAAAATCAGTCTCATTAATCTATAGTCAAGGAGTCAGCAAGTCTGATTCTCTCTGGAGGCTCAAGGGCAGAGCCCCTCCCCTGGCCTTTCCAGCCTCTCGGGGCTGTCCGCATCCCTTGGCCGTGGTTCCTTCCTCACAACTGTATCACTCCAACCTCTGCCTCTCTCACATCTCCCTCTTCTGACTCAGATACTCCTGCCTCTCTCTCATAAGGACCCTGTGATTACCCTGGATAATCCACCACCCTCCCCCGCCCTCATCTCAAGATTTTTAACTTTTAAGATGTTAATCTTTACATCTGCAAAGTCCCTCTTGTCACTTACATATTCACATGTACTGGAGATGAACACGTGGACATCTCTGGGGGGACATTATTCAGCTACCACACCAGCAATATATATTTTTCCTCTGTGAAGACTTTCCTGATTCTGGCACTCCCACCCTACCCCAGGCTGAGTTGATAAATATTCCTTTTGGTTCACCATTGCACTTTCTAAGGACATTCCCGTATTAGAGGATATGGCTTCTTTTTTTTTTTTTTTTTTTTCGGTACGTGGGCCTCTCACCGCTGTGGCCTCTCCCGTTGCGGAGCACAGGCTCCGGACGCGCAGGCTCAGCGGCCATGGCTCACGGGCCCAGCCGCTCCACGGCATGTGGGATCTTCCCGGACCGGGGCACGAACCCGTGTCCCCTGCATCGGCAGGCGGACTCTCAACCACTGCGCCACCAGAGAAGCCCAGGATATGGCTTCTTTATTTGAGTATGTGCTATGCTAGGTTCTGGGTTAATCGCTGTTAATACAAATAGGATACAACATTTAAAAAACTCTCGCCAATGTTTGCTTATATGTCTATTTCCCCAGGTAGACCGTGGATCACACCAGGACAGGAACTACTCACATTCATCTCTCTGTCCTCGGTGCCTGCCATGGCACCTGACGTATAACATGTACTTGGTGGACCTTTTTAAATGGGTAAATGAGCTCTGCGTGCATTTAGTAACAGAAACATCTTCTCTACGTGATCACATGCACATGAAAAGAAACTATTTTCATAATCCTAACCCAGCTTCCTGACAGCACTGAATTAGTATGCCTTAATGATACATATGTTATCATTTTACTAATCTGCAAGCTAATCCCTCAGCTGTCTGGAAACAAATGCTAGTCTTCTGAATATTATGTATTTTTAATATTATGTATTTTTGATATCCACCAGCTAACATCTTAATTTAGGAACACTTGGACATCGTAGTTCATAATGGTTATGCCAAGCCTGCTTATTTAGAGAATTTAGATTGGGTCATATCTCCAGGGAAATCACCTGAATTAAAATAGAAAGTACCATCCATCTCTTATTCAGTCACGATTAGAGACTGATAAAAACACATCAGCAATCAAATAAAGACTGAATTCCTCAAAAGCAGCCTGGCAAAGTAATAAATAATATCCTGTGCAAAAATCAACGGCAGACACTGTTTAAATTCATATCCTTTTATATGAATATTTTATAATTATTACCTCAAAGAACTAGATGATAACAGATTCCAGTGAAGATTTTGATATCTACAGTTACGTAATGGTGAAATTAGATTCTGGGACACTGAGTCCATTGTAAATCTTCTGTAAATGGAATTATCAAAGCCTAAATCATTTTTCACCAGACAAGTTGCTTTCTTCAGCTGTGCAATCCTACAACTGCGGGTACATCTTTTGTAGATTATAGAGACCTACATTATAACCCTATCCTAATGGCTGATCAGCTACTCAATTGGAAAAGCCCCAGCAGAGTTCTGTCATCAGAATTATTTAGATGCTACCCTGATTTATGAACACCAGTGCTTGCCAAACTATTATCCCTGTGAATAGTAGGGGTATCTTCCCTCAGAATGTAGACAGAGGTTTGTCCATCCCATTTTCAAAAAATACTCATGTTTTAAACTAGTATACCATATAGTTCCTCAAAACTCCAGGCCTATTTCTTTTTGACACATTACAGGGTCATCGTATCTAAATTGAGACTTCATGTAAAGAACAAACATACTTCAGGCAATGGAGAGGCACTGATCACAGTTATTCTGTTTTAGATCAAAACAACTTAAAGCTATTAGTAGCATTATCAGTCATTCATAAGTCCTTGATTCCCTAGACAAAAGCCACCCAGAGACCAAGTCCAGCTGTCCTAATATAGATGCAAGGCACTCATGTTTCTGTGGAGTCTCCTCCTACTATGAAAATCAGAATGCGTCCAGGTACAACCCTAGAGACATACATGCATGCGTGAGTAAAGGCACACAGACAATTGTGTTCATTGGGGTATTGTAGGTAACAGCCAAAGTGAAAGAGGGCAGATTCCACTTACCTTTGGGGTAAAGTGGCGACTGGATGGTGCACAGGAGGGCTCCTGGGGTGCCGGCAATGTTTTAATTTTTGATCTGGGGACTGGTTATGCAGGTGTGTTCACTTTTTGGAAATACACTGAACTGTTGTTATTTGTACACATTTCTGTATGTATATTATTCTTCAACAGAAAGGTTTTTTTTTTTCCTTTTTTGTTTTTTTAAAGATCAAGAGATTTTCTCAGCTCTCACGAGGTTGATCTTGCTCTTCAAAATGCATTCCACAGGACTAACAGCATGGACTTTTAGGAGAATGACCGAAAAGTAGACTCTCGGGCCCCACCCCAAACCTACTGAACCTGAGTCTGGATTTTGACAAGATCCCCAAGTGATTTGAATGTGCACTGAAGCTTGAGGAGCACTGATCTAAAGTATAAAATTACAAATAGAAAAGCTCAGCATGACAGTATAATAAGTAGTATAATGGAAGGAAGCACAGGGTGCTGTGGAAGCCAGAAGAGGCACCCCTCGCCCAGACCAGCTCAGCTGCCCCGCTGAGTTTGCTCCCAAGCTGAGTAATTCTGGGAGGGCCTAATTGCCAGAAATATTGGCTTAGAACCTCAGGTTTGCTCCCTCCCTTATTTATGGTTTAGCATTTTAGTGAAGAGCAGTAATTGGCTAGAATCAATACAAAGGGAGCCTGAGTTTCAGGCCAAGAAAGGGCTGCTGTGATTCTGCAGTTGTTTAAAAAGATAAATGGTCTCTATAGCTAGGGACAAAGAAAAGTAGGACAAGCACAAGGAGAACCTGATAGAGGAGTGCCTCGCAAATAATTAGTGGCTAATTTTAGCCCATCAGCTTACCTATTTTTTCATTATTCAGTAAAACTGAGTTCCAAAGTCGTAAAATTTGACCCTACAGAGGAGACCCCAAAATAACAGTTAAGATCCAGTTATGCTATCTCACGTAATGGACACTAAAAGCAGAGCCTCAGCAGCACCTCGAATGTTGAGTCATTACTTTCCTATTTCTTCTGTTTGTCATTCCTGTGATCACCGTTATTGTATTTCTCCAGAGCATTTTCTCTTCTAAAAACGGGATCTTAAAAAATGAATTCCAGGTGTAATGATGTTAAACACCATGGAGAGATGATTTCTTGTCTTTGTGTGGCATGCTCCCTTTAATTTATACTTGAGTCACAATAAATTGTTTTAATTATAATACTACACTGCTAACTCATTTAGCTTGTGGTCCACTCTGACCCGGAAGCACTTTCTACTACATTTGTGACTCTTTAGCCTTAAGCCTCTTTGAGTCTGTATTTCTGACTCCTCAAGATTTTAACATGCATTTGTCTCTGCTGAGGTTGAAAGCAAGTCTTGGTTGTCAGTACACAGATTTTCTGAATTTTCCGTCATGTTGCCTTCTATTCCTAGTGTTCAAGTTGATAGCATCCCCTCCCTGCAAGCGGGTGCTCTCTTCGAATTTAGTGAATACTGTCAATATCTTTATCTAAATTACTGATAAAGAACTAGCCCCTGAAGTTGTCCTTGAGTTGATAAGGAGCCACTGATAATCGCTGTTTAGGAATTTTCAGTAGGCTAATAGTATCTCAGCCTCTGGCTTAGCAAATCATGTGACACAGGATCAACTGCCTTAGTCACATTCATACGGGGTCCTTCCCTCTAACCCGCCATCCACTCACCCACCACCATATATCCTGCCCCCGAAGCACAAAAGGAAATAACAACATTGGTCTGGCATAATCGTCTTTTAACCAACACATGCCTTGGCATTAAAAATGTAAGGAAATAAGACCATTTTTTCTGCGTCATAGCCAAGGCACTCCGCAGCAAACCCAGTGTGGTTTCTGAGCAGCATTTAATAAGTGGAACAGGCTGGACCGCCTGATGCCTGGAAACACACACCAGATCAGATATTTATTAGCAAAAGTGGCAGGAATGATTCAAGATCTGAGGTCACCAGGGTCTGAGAACAACCGATCAGGAGAACAAGTAGCCACCCTGGATAAAATCTGACCTCCTTCCACAATCCCACTCAGCAGTCAGAACAGACGACAGAAGCAGCCAAAGGAAGCTCCCCAATATATATATTTTTTTAATCTAAAACAGAAATGCAGACAATCATCAAGCAAAGACAACTACATACTGTGTAACAGGAAAACATACGTTGGTCTGTGTTAAATTATAACTTAACCATGCACAGGCAGGCCCCATAGAAGTCTACTACTTTGCTTTAACTTGTCCTGGTAATTTACTTTTTGGATAAAATCCCTGCCGTTTTCATGCGACTCCCTGCAGGACTATTTTCACTCACTGGCACCACCTCCTTTTCAAGAAGTAAACCTCATTCTTCTTCTCCATGTTCTAACTTGACCGTAACATATGCAGAGTTTGTACAGGGTCAAATATCTGCTTTTTGCGTATCAGGTTCTTTTACAGTGTCAGAACCATTGTTTCAGTTGTAACCAGCTAGACGGTAAGGACTGTGTGTGTGCGTGTGTGTGTGTGTGTGTGTGTGTGTGTGTGTGTAATAGATTCTTTTCTTAATACAAGTATTCCTCATCCTGTGGCAAAAGGGAAAAGTGCCAGATTTTAGCATTAGGAAATAAATAAAGCAGGGAATTAAATCCCTAGTAATGGCCTGAAAACTCGTGACTTCAGGATTTTAAAATTCCTTTTTCATTATATTCAGTGGATTGAAACTGCTATGCTAAAATGTGACAGGGGATGGCAGGCACTCCTCCTGCTGGCTGAAAGAGCTGCAGAGGGGCAGGTGCTCAGGACCACCTGGTTACAGCTGTGATGCCCCCACTGGCACCAGTGCAACTGCTTCTACACCAGTTCCAGAGGTCCCAACCCTTAATCACTTGCTTCTTTTCCAATGACCTGACAAACGCCTGGGAACCAAGTCTCTAATTCAGAAGGCTCCCCAACTCCTAAACCCCCTTCTCTCTCCCTTATTCTCTCATATGGCTTCACCAGACCTCAGTCCCACTGGGTCAAAGGCCTAATGTCCTCCCTGCTCTGACCGACACACTTCTATTTGACTCTGTGTTCTAAGGTATCTTCCCTTGACTCCATCTCCTCCAGAACTCATCTCCCCCAAATAGGGTTCATGATACAGAATCTCACTTTATAACCAACTTAGCTGGTATGTCTACTTTTTCAAATTGAGCACCACATGCAATCTGGGATCTAAGTCACTTTTGACACCCACAGCTGATAAATGGTTACCCCTAGAGAGGGGGACTTTTGTTTGTTTGTTTTTGTTTTTGTTTGGCGGTACGCGGGCCTTTCACTGCTGTGGCCTCTCCCGTTGCGGAGCACAGGCTCCGGACGCACAGGCTCAGCAGCCATGGCTCACGGGCCCAGCCGCTCCGCGGCATGTGGGATCTTCCCGGACTGGGGCACGAACCCGTGTCCCCTGCATCGGCAGGCGGACTCTCAACCACTGCGCCACCAGGGAAGCCCGGGGGGATTTTTTTAAATAGATTTTTAAAATTAATTAATTTACTTATTTATGGCTGCCTTGGGTCTTCGTTGCTGCGTGCGGGCTTTCTCTAGCTGCAGTAGGCAGGGGCTACTCTTTGTTGCAGTGCGCGGGCTTCTCATTGTGGTGGCTTCTCTTGTTGTGGAGCACGGGCTCTAAGCGTGCGGGCTCAGTAGTTGGGCACGTGGGCTCCAGAATGCAGGCTCAGTAGTTGTGGCACACAGGCCTAGTTGCTCTGCGGCATGTGGGATCTTCCTGGACCAGGGCTCGAACCTGTGTCCCCTGCATTGGCAAGCGGATTCTTAACCACTGAGCCACCAGGGAAGCCCCAGAGAGGGGAATTTTTAGTGCCACAGCAGAACCACTAAATTCCTCTGTGTCTCATGATGTATTTGTCCTTGAAGAATTCATTCATTGATTCATACATACATATATTCATGTATTTAATCACTTATTTAAAATGCATTTGTTAAACATGTGCCATGTGCCAAGCAAGGAAGAGATAAACAACATGATATTGTTACCTTCAAGAAGCTCATAATCTAGTAGCCAGATAAATAAAGATAATTATGGCTCTAAAACAGTAAGAAAAAATCAGTAAACATGAAATGCAAAGGGTCTTTTGAGAGCTCTGAGAAGAGGTATCTTAACCAGCTAGGAGGGATTAGGGAAGACTTTTTGGACAAGTCTGGGGTATGATCCAATTTATTGCTTGCTGGGAGGTAAATGTAGAAGTAAGGCAGCAAGTGAAACCGAATTACATTTCATAAAATCAAACTATAGGCCCATAAAGCTTCAGCCAACATATAAAAAAATTTATATCATGTCTTTGACCAAATACATCCAATCTTTAGCAGGCAGTTTCTTGCTGTGAGCACAGTTAGATACGTACAAAGATGGTTTAGTTTGAGGTACTCATTAAGTCCTTGGACAATGTTTTGAGGATTCCAGGTCCACTTTCTCTGCCCCTGGCTCGTTCACAATTTTCATAATAGATCTTCAGAGGGACCAACATACAGGAAACTCCACTGTTTCTGAAAGATGACCTCTAAAAAAAGGTGAACACAGACTTAAAGAAGGTTTGCATTTGATTCTGCTCACAGAATAGCAGCCAGGATCTTTCATATTTAAAAAGGCCTTAAAAAGAATCAGCTGTCCATATGTATACACGCTACAGTGCTGATCTACTTAGGCCTGCTGCTTCCTGCAAATAGAAAGAGAAGGAAATAAAACAGCTTCCAGTCAAAATGAGATCAACTCATCTGACCCACAAAAAAAAAAAAAAATCCAATTACTTTACAATAAGACAATTACAGCAATTCCCATGGAATAAGCTAGCTTGGGCTTTTAACTAATCCTGGATAAAGCTTGGAGGCCAAGTTGATTTTAAATAGTGATCTAAACATTTACATGCTTATTTGAAGTTTGGCTCTCTTAAATTCATAAGAAAGGTCTCCATTATTTCTTAGTGAAAAATTCTTCTCATATTGATATTTTCCAAACTTTTGTCATTACCAAGCCCCCAGAAGACAGCAAGATTGTCTTATATTTTGTATACTTTGTATCCCCATGTGTAACAATTAGAAAATAGGAAGAATTTAATGAATGTTTATGAATAAATTAAAAAACCCAAATTTGGGAGGACTTCCCTGGAGGTCCAGTGGTTAAGGCTCCACGCTTCCAATGCAGTGGCTGCGGGTTTAATCCCTGGTCAGGGAACTAAGATCCCACATGCTGCGCAGCATGGCCAAAAGATTGAAAAAAAAAAAACATTTGGAGACAGGATGAATAGATAGGAAGGAAATAATACAATCTCTGTTCCCACAGTGGAGTGAATCCTGCACCCCTAGACTAGCTACAACCATCTTAACCCAGAACATAAGAACAAGTACTAATCCCTTTTCAGAATGTCAATATTTCAAATTATGTTTATTTGCTGGATAGGGTGTCTGTTTATGTTTTTCCCAATGTTATGCAGCTGTGTTTGTCTGCCCTTTGACGTATTTGTCCATCCTGATGGAAAGCTTAGACAAAGTGGAAATGATGCCTATTTTAATGGCTTCATGGCACTTAAGTGGGTACTTAAAGATGCTATTCTGAATGGAGCCTTTGGGAGACCCTAATGAGTGACACCATTCTAAATGAACTGAAATACCAAAAGAACAGCCTCTCTCTCTGGAAGAAGAATACTGAATGACATCACTGTGTTTTCAAAGCACAACACCATCATTTAGAAAACATTCCTCGTTACTTTGCAAGTCTCTCCCTCTGTGCCTCAGTGCCCATTTCCCTAAAGGAGCATGTCTGGAGTGAGCAGAGGAAGGGAAGATAGAAATGAAGGAGCCACTGTTTTGTTGCTTCTTCCTTAGGCCGAGGTGCCCTACATACATATAAATGGCCAGCATATAAAAGGCACCCTTATCCATATTTCTACCCATCACCTCCAACAAACTTCCCAGCAGTGATACTCAGGCTGGGGCATCAGGAGAATTTCCAGTTCACTCAGGCTTCTGCCTTGATATAAACCAGCACCATAGAAAGATGTGATCACAGAGCTGGGAGCACTTATTATATCCACAACATCCCCAGCTCCTCCCCCAGAGACTCTGATCCCCTGGGTCTGGGATAGGAGAGCACAGGCTCAGTAGTTGTGGCGCACGGGCCTAGTTGCTCCGCGGCATGTGGGATCTTCCCGGACCAGGGCTCGAACCCGTGTCCCCTGCATTGGCAGGCGGATTCTTAACCACTGTACCACCAGGGAAGCCCAGGGAAGCCCACCACTTAATTTTATAGATGATGAGATTGAGGATAGAAAGTTGCGATGACTTGGCCAAGGTCACACAGCAAATCTGTGTTTAAGCCTAGGTTAGGCCACAAGGAGCCGCTTTTTTTTTCTTCTTTTTTTTACTTCATCCCCAGGCTGATCTTCAGGAAGCACATGAAGCAGTGCTGGCACATGTCATCTGGTGGTTTATTCCCACATGAGTGGCTGCATGAGACAGACTACTTCCATGGGTAGTATCTGCCTCCAGGCTGTGCCTAATTAAAGGTTATAAAAACCAGTCTGCCAAGTGCAGAGGGATTTGCAGGAAACAGCAGAAAAAGGAGTAGAGAAACAATTAGATGAATGTTGACAACAGAAAAAAAGGATTCTTTAACATATTTCAATGTCTATGTTATAATTCTTATTCTAACAAAATGAACTTTAAGCAGGAGAGGTTCTGTACATTTTCAAAGGCAATTTTTTTTTTTTTTTTTTTTGTGCGGTACGTGGGCCTCTCACTGTTGTGGCCTCTCCCGTTGCGGAACACGGGCTCCGGACGCGCAGGCTCAGCAGCCATGACTCACGGGCCCAGCCGCTCCGCGCCATGTGGGATCTTCCCGGACCAGGGCACGAACCCGTGTCCCCTGCATCGGCAGGCAGACTCTCAACCACTGCGTCAAAGGCAATTTTTTCTGACAGCATTCTCAAACAATTTAAAGTGACTGCCTGTTTATTATTGAAGATCTGTATAATACAGCAAAAAATTCGAAACACGATTTAAAGAAGACCAACACTAGGCAAGGTCATAGCGACAGCAAGTGTGCTCCGACTTCCCCATCCTGCTCTGGTTACCCTTCTGATACCACAATGGCAACTGCTCAGCCCCACTGTGGTTAATGCCCTCCTGCTCCCAGTCTCCCCATCTTCATCAGTTCAATACTCATTTTTCTGTATGTTTTCAGCCTCCTTACTCTCGTCTTCCTTTCTTTCCTGAGGGATGGCTCCAAACCCTACTTCAGGTTTCTACATTCCCCTTCCCTCCACTCTCAGATGCTTCCTCCTCTGTCTCTCTTGCCAGCTCTTCTCATCTGCCTGATCTAAAATGGGCCCCAACACATATATAAACAATGGAATACTACTCAGCCATAAAAAGAAACGAAACTGAGTTATTTGTAGTGAGGTGGATGGACCTAGAGTCTGTCATACAGAGTGAAGAAAGTCAGAAAGAGAAAAACAAATACCGTATGCTAACACATATATATGGAATCTAAGGGGGAAAAAAAAAAGGTCATGAAGAACCTAGGAGCAACATGAGAATAAAGACAGACCTACTAGAGAATGGACCTGACGATACGGGGAGGGGGTAGGGTAAGATGGGACAAAGTGAGAGAGAGGCATGGACATATATACACTACCAAACGTAAAATAGATAGCTAGTGGGAAGCAGCCGCATGGCACAGGGAGATCAGCTCGGTGCTTTGTGACCACCTAGAGGGGTGGGATGGGGAGGGTGGAAGGGAGGGAGACGCAAGTGGGAAGAGATATGGGAACATATGTATATGTAT
The DNA here is from genome assembly GCF_963455315.2 of Globicephala melas. Classification (NCBI taxonomy): domain Eukaryota; kingdom Metazoa; phylum Chordata; class Mammalia; order Artiodactyla; family Delphinidae; genus Globicephala; species Globicephala melas. The sequence continues at coordinate 24,086,162 of NC_083314.1, forward strand.
AACTGATTCACTTTGTTATAAAGCAGAATCTAACACACCATTGTAAAGCAATTATACTCCAATAAAGATGTTAAAAAAATAAAATAAAATAAAATGGGCCCCAATACTGAGGTCCCTCTCCCCTCGACTCTGTATATTGAACATATCCCTTACGCGATTCATCCACTTTAAGGCTTCGGTTTCCACCTACAGACTTAAAGACTCCCAAATCTGGGTCTTAGCCCAGATAGCTCTCCCAAGCTCCAGACACGTATTTCCAACCATCTGGACACTCCACCTGGATGTCCTGCAGGCACCTGAAGCATACATAGCACATTCAAATCAAACATGTTATCCTCCGGCCAATGCTGCTCTCACCTGCGTCTCTATCCTAGTGAATTGTGTCTCCCGCATTAGACACGCCTGAGTCATCTCAGATTCCTCCCTCACCCTCATCCAAATAAATCTACTCCACACATTCTGGTAGTCTCTCTCAGGAGTGTTTCTTGAGCACAGCCAAGCCAACTTTCCTAGTGTCACCGCTCTGGTCATCTTGGAAAAGAGCCTCTGAACTGGTTTTCCTGCCCCCGGCCTCTCCTTGCTCAGCTCCATCCTGCACTGTTTGCAGTTACTGATTGTCTCTTTTGTGTGGTTCTCCTTTCCTGTAACGTAATGTTGGGAATTCTTAAAATGGCATAAATGGAGACTTCCCTGGTGGCACAGTGGTTAAGAATCCGCCTGTCAATGCAAGGGACACGGGTTCGAGCCCTGGTCCGGGAAGATCCCACGTGCCATGGAGCAACTAAGCCCGTGCACCACAACTACTGAGCCTGTGCTCTAGAGCCCGCGAGCTGCAACTACCAAGCCCACGTGCCACAACAACTGAAGTCCACACGCCTAGAGCCCGTGCTCCGCAACAAGAGAAGCCCCTGCTCCCCACTAGAGAAAGCCTGCGTGCAGCAACAAAGACCCAATGCAGCCAAAAAAAAATTTTTTTAAGAAAAAAATGGCATACATGTTCCTTCAGCCTAGCTTTCCTTTTCATTCTGACTAATCTCTCATCACTCCCCCAGAAATGCACCCCTTTGCCAAATGAATTTACAATTTCCCAAACACCCCAGGCTCACCAGTGATTTTGTGCCTTTACGTACACTATTCTCTGAGCCTGGATTCCCCCCAACCCTGCTTCCTCTTTCATTGTCCTACTTGTCCAATGAAAAAGCACCTTCTCTGAAAAATTTCCTCCAGTACATTGGGCATGAAGGCTTGTTCTGCCTTCCTGGATCCTGCACTGTTTTGTTTGAGTTTCAATTTCTCTGTTGATGCATTTGGAGTCTTTACTTAACTGTAGTTAAGGTGCTTAAGGGCAGCATTATGTTTTATCTACTTTGGCATCTTCCTCATGTAGCACATAGAGGTTGCTCAGTAAATGGTGGAGGAATGTGTTACTGAAAGCAGGTATTTCTCATTAAAAACATTTTTTAACAGATTTATTGAGAAATAATTCACACATCATACAATTACCCTTGTAAAATATACAATTCCATGGTTCTTAGTAAGTTCACAGGTTTGTGAAACAATCATAACAATCTAATTTTAGAACTTTTTTGTTCCCCCATAAAGAAAGCCCATACCCTTTAGCTATCACTTCCCCAACCCCCCAGTACCCTGACCCAGTCCTAGGCAACCACTTATCTACTTTCTTTCTATGTAGATCTGCCTAGCCTTGATGTTTTATATAAATGGAATCATACAATATATGGTCTTTTGTGACTAGTTCCTTTCACTTAGCAGAACCTTTTCGAGACTCACTAAGGTTGTAGCATGTACCACTATTTCATTCCTTTTTACAGGCTGAGCAAGAGTCCACTGTAAGGCTATACCACACTTTGTTTATCCATTCATTTGTTGATGGCCGTTTGAGTTTTTTTCACTTTTTGGCTATTATGAATAACATTGTTTTTAACATTCATGTACAGGTTTTTGTGTTTTCATTTCTCTTAAGTATATACTTAGGAGTGGAATTGCTGGGTCATATGGGAACTCTACATTTAACTTTTTAAGAACCTGCCAAAATGTTTCCAAAGTGGTTGCACTATTTTATATGCCAACCAGCAATTAACGAGTGTTCCATTTTCTTCAGATCCTCACTGACACTTGGTATTGTCGATCTTTTTTATTATAGCCATCCTGGTGGTTATGAGGTGATATCTCATTTTGCATTTCTCTAATAACTAATAATTTTTAGCACCTTTTCTTATGCTTTTTTTTTTTTAGCCATTTGCGTATCCTCTTTGGAGAAATATCTATTCAACTCCTTTGCCCATTTCCAAATTAGGCTATTTGTCCTTTTATTGTTGAGGTGTAAGTGTTCTTTATATATTCTAACCTAAGTTTCTTATCAATTATATGATTTGCCAAAGTTTTCTCCCACTCTATGGGTTATCATTTTCACTTTCTTTTTATTGGAGTATAGTTGTCTTTTTCACTTTCTTAATGGCATCCTTTGAAGCACAAAAGTTTTTAATTTTGATCAAGTCCAATTTATATATTTTTTTCATTTGTCACTTATGTTTTGGTACCATATCTAAGAAGTTATTGCCTAACCCATAAAAATTTACCATTACGTTTTCTTCTAAGAGTTGTATAGTGTTAGGTCTTACATTTATGTCTGTGATCCATTTTGAGTTAATTTTTGTAAATGGTTTAAAGTAGGGGTCCAACTTCATTTTTTCGCATGTGAATATCCAGTTGTCCCACCACCATTAGTTAAAAAGACTATTCTTTTCCCATTGAATCATCCCAGCACTCTTGAAAATCAACTGCCCATAAATGTAAAGGTTTATTTGTTGACTCTCAATCTTATTCCATTGAGCTATATGTCTATTCTCATGCCGAAACTTTTAATCTTTAATTTAATTTGAAAGATGTCATCCCTGTCAATAATTACATTGGAGGCAATATAGTTTGAAGCTCAGAAGGGCCCCTAAAATTACACTAAGCTCAAGATCCTGAGATAACACTTGCCCTAGGGGAAAGCAATGAGCTTTAGCTGCCGAAGGTCTATTCTTGGACTCTTTTTAGGAGAGGGAATCATGCATGTGTCAACATTCTTGGGAACTGGCTGTCCTGCTCAGCAGACTTCCTCTCTCCAGGTGGTCTCACTGAAAACGTCCATTCTTCTTTTGCTTCAAAATAAGCCCCACCCTGTCCCAATCTTACTGTCTCCCTTATCACAAGATTCATATTTTGAGTTTCCCAGGATATTAGGTATAGTTTTTAGTAATGTGTAATTCATTTTTTCAGCATATATTTAATGAGCATCTGCTGTGTGCCAGACATAGTTCTTGACTCAGAGAATAACAGTAGTAAACAGAACTCATTACTCTCAAAGAACTTACATTTTAGAGGCACAAAGAAGCAAAATCAAGTAATCAAATAAATAAAGTAATTCCAGATAAATGCAATGAAGAAAATAGAGGTAAGGGCTTCCCTGGTGGCACAGTGGTTGAGAATCTGCCTGCCAATGCAGGGGACACGGGTTCGAGCCCCGGTCTGGGAAGATCCCACATGCCTCGGAGCAACTAGGCCCGTGAGCCACAACTACTGAGCCTGCGCGTCTGGAGCCTGTGCTCCGCAACAAGAGAGGCCGCGACAGTGAGAGGCCTGAGCACCGCGATGAAGAGTGGCCTCCACTCACCGCAACTAGAGAAAGCCCTCGCACAGAAACGAAGGCCCAACACAGCCAAAAATTAATTAATTCATTTTAAAAAAATAGAGGTAATAAGATTGCAAATGAAAGCGGGACCTTATTTAAATAGGCTGGTCTAAGGGAGCTCCCCAAGGAGGTGGTATTTGAGCACAGTCCTCAGTGTTGATAAGTGAGCTATGTGAAGATCTAAGAGGAAAGTAATCCAGTCAGAGGTAACAGCAAGTACAAGGGCTCCAGTAGGGTATGTGGAACAGTGAGAAAGCAAATGTGGCTGGAGCAGAGTGAACGAGCAAGAAAGGGGTAGAAGGTAGAGGTCAAAGAAGAAGCCGAAGGCAAGATCGTGCAGGTCTTCATAGATTAAAATCAGGAGTTTAGATTTTATTTTCAATATGAGGGAAAATGCTTGGAGAGTTTTAGCAAGGGACTGATGTGATCTAATTTACACTTTAAAAAGATTACTCTACTAGAAGAAAAGAGATGAAAATCTTTGTGACCTTGAGTTAGGCAAAGATTTCTTAGATACAACACACAAAAGCTTGATCCATGAAAGAAGATATTTAAAAATTGGGCTTCATTAAAATTAAGGAGTTCTGCTCTCTGAGAAACACTGTTTAGTGGATTAAAAACAGGGCACAACTAGTCCAGTATGTAAGGAGCTTGGAAGTTGCTACTCCATCTTAACAAGCAGACAGCTGACAAACTGAAAAATCAACCACTCTTCTTGGATCCCTAAGAGCAGTGAGGTCACAAAGCAAGCTGCTACCCCAAAATTGAAGAAACAGGCAGGTAAATACAGAGAATCACAATTTGCCAGAGCAGAAACCCACAAGCAAAAACCTCCGTGGGAACCAGTGCTGGGGTAGAGAAACCTGAACTGTAATTGACACATTATTATAGGCTCAGTGTGAACAACTCTGAGAGATAAAAGCTCCAGGAAGACCCTATCATAGGGAGGCCTTCACATTTTTGTGAGTTTTGTGTCTAGGAACTCAACTGTGTGCTCAAGTGCGTATCACAGAAAAATTCCCTTGTGCTTCTGGCCTGGGGACGAGAAAATGAACCATTTTGAAACACACCGGATCATTCTGCTCTTCTTAACAAGGTCTGTCCTCAGGAGAAACTATTTAACTAGAGCCTACCCTGTTAAGGTTTTATTAGAGCCTAACTGACCTTGGGGAAGGGAAATACTTAATTCCAGCCCACTCTAGCCATCCCGTCCCACCTAAGGCAGGGTTGCAGCAGAAAGGGTGGGGGGTGGAGTTCAGGAATTAATAAGCACTTGTGACGTTCACAGTCCAGAAGCATAGGTTCACTAAAAGCCTGAGACCTAATCATAGGACTATAGGATGCTTCCCCTCCCCCACACCTTACCACATTACCAAAGGCCTATATAGAGTACTTCCTTTTACCTAGTACATCATGTCCAACTATCAAGAAAAAAATTACAAGGCATAATAAGAGGCAAAAAACACAGTTTGGTGAGATAGAGCAAGTATCAGAACCAGACTCAGATACGGCAGGGATGTTGGAATTATTAGACCAGCAATTATAGCAACTATGATTAATATGCTAAGGAATCTAATGATAAATTTGACAGTCTATAAGAATAGATGGGCAAAGTAAGCAGAGAGATGGAAATTATATGAAAGAACCAAAAAGAAATGCTAGAGATTAAAATAAACACTGTAACAGAAAGGAAGAATGCCTTTGATGGGCTTATTAGTAGACTAGACACTGCTGAGGAAAAAAAGAAATCTCTGAATTTGAAGATATCTCAATAGAAAGCAGTGCTTAGTGGGAAATTTATACACTGAAGGCATATAGTAGAACAGAAGAAAGATCTAAAATCATAATCTAAGCTTCTACGTTAGAAAATTAGAAAAAAAAAGAGGAAATTAAATTCAAAGTAAGCAGACCTCATAGATATTGAAAGGATAATAAAGGAATACTATGAACAACTCTATGCCCACAAATTTTATAATCTAGATGAAATGGATTATTTCCTTGAAGGACACATCTGCCAAAACTCACACAAGAAGAAATAAACAGTCCAAGTTGACCTGTATCTTTCAAAGATCTTGAATCAATAATTAATAGCTTTCCAAAACAGAAAGTGCGAGACCCAGATGGATTCACTGGTGAATTCTGCTAAACATGTAAGGAAGAAATTATACCAATTCACTACAGTTTATTTCAGAAGAAAAAAGCAGAGGAAATACTTCCTAACTCATTCTATGAGGCCAGCATTTCCTGAATACCAAAAACAGATAAAAATTACAAGAAAAGAAAATTACAAACCATTATCTCTCATGCAATAGAGGCAAAAATCATCAACAAAATATTAACACATTGAATTCAACATTGCATAAAAAGAATGATATACCATGACCAAGTGTGATTTATCCTAGTTATGCAAGACTGGTTCAACATTTGAAAATCCATTAATGTAATCCATCATATCAACAGGCTAAAGAAGAAAAAACATGTGATCATATCAATAGATGCAGAAAAAATATTTGACAAAATCCAGCAACTATTCATGATAAAAACTCTCAGTAAACTTGAAATAGAGGGAAACTTCCCCAACTTGATAAAGAATATCTACAAAAAAAACCAAAATAAAAACAAAAAGACTTACAGATAACATCATACTTAATAATGAAAAGCTTAAGGCTTTTCCATTAAGATCAGGAACAAGGCAAAGATGTCCCTCTCACCCCTCCTTTTCAACATTATACCATATGTGTTAGTTAATGCAATAGGACAAGAAAAGAAAATAAAGGTGTACCAATTGGGAAGGAAGACATAAAACTATCTTCTTTTGCAGGTGACATGATTATGCACGTAAAAAATCCAAAAGAATTGACAAAAAACTCCTGGAACTAATAAGCAATTATAGCAAGGTTGTAGGATATAAGGTTAATACAGAACAGTTGATTGCTTTCCTAATATACCAGTCATGAACGAATGGAACTTGAAGTTAAAAACATAATATTATTTACATTAGCACCACTCCCCCAAATTAGATACTTAGGTATAAATCTAACAAACTATGTATAAGATCTATATAAAGAAAACTACAAAACTCTGATGAAAGGTATCAAAGAAAAACCAAATAAGCTGAGATACATCCCATGTTTATGGACAGAAAGGCCCAATATTGTCAAGATATCAGTTCTTCCCAACTTGATTTATAGATTCAAAGCAATCCCAATCAAAATCACAGCAAGTTGTATGAATATCAACAAACTGACTCTAAAGTCTATATGGAAAGGCAAAACACCCAGAATAGCCAACACAATATTGAAGAAGGACAAAGTTGGGGGACTGACACTACCCAACTTTAAGACTTACTATAAAGCTGCAGTAATCAAGACAGTGTGGTATTGATGAAAGAATAGACAGATAGATCAATTGAACAAAATACAGAGCTCAGAAGTAGACCCACATAAATATAGTCAACTGATCTTTGACAAAGGAGCAAAAGAAATGCAATGGAGAATAATCTTTTCAACAAATGATGCTGGAACAACTGGCCATCCACTTGCAAAAAATAAATCTGGACACAGATCTTACACCCTTTACAAAAATAACTTTAAAAGGATCACAGACCTAAATGTAAAATGCAAAACCATAAAGCTCCTAGAAGACAACATAGGAGAAAACCTAGCCTTAGATATGGCAATGACTTTTAACATACAACACCAAAGCCATGATCTATGAAAGAAAAAATTGATAAGCTGGACTTCATCAACATTAAGAAACTTCTGCTCTGCAAAGACAATGTCAAAAGAATGAGAAGACAAGCCACACACTGGGAGAAAATACTTGCAAAAGGCACATCTGATAAAAGACTGTTATTCAAAATATACAAAGAACACTTAAAACTTAACAATAAGAAAACAAACAACTCAAAAAATAGTCCAAAGACCTTAACAGGTAACTCACTAAAGAATATAACAGATGGCGAGTAAGCACATGAAAAGATGTTTTGCATCACATGTCATCAGGGAAATGCAAGTGAAAACAACAACGCCATACCACTACACACCTATTAGAGTAGCCAAATCTAGAACACTGAAAACACCAAATGCTGGTGAGGATGTGGGGCAAAAGGAACTCTCATTCATTGCTGGTGGGAATGCAAAATGGTACAGCCACTTTGGAAGACAGTTTAGCAGTTTCTTACAAACTTATGGGCACACAAAAACCTGCACATGGATGTTTATAGTAGTTGTATTCAAATTGTCAAAATTTGGAAGCAACCAAGATGTCCTTCAGTGAGCGAATGGATAAACAGTGGTAAATTCATTCAATGCATTATTATTCAGCACTAAAAAGAAATGAGCTATCAAGCCATGAATAGACATGAGAGAATCTTAAATGTGTATTACAAAGTAAAAGAAGCCAATTAGAAAAGGCTATATCTTGTATGATTCCAACTACATGACAATTCTAGAAAAGGCAAATGGAGACAGTGGTGGCCCAGGGTTAGGGGAGAGGAATGACTAGGCAGAGCACTATTTTTAGCACTATTCTATATGATACTATAAAGATGGACACATATCATTACACATTTGTCCAAACCCATAGAATGTAAAACACTGAGTGTACCCTAATGTAAACTATGGACTTTGGATGATTATGATGTGTCACAGTAGGTTCATCAATTGTAACAAATGTTCCACTCTGGTGGAGGATGTTGATAACAGGATAGGCTGTGCATGTGGAGGGGCTAGGAGTATATGGGAAATCTCTGTACTTTCTGCTCAATTTTGCTGTGAACCTAAAACTAACCTAAAAAATCCTAACCCTAAAAACTCCAACAAAGTACTTCTATTCAGACTATTTCTAAAAACTTTCTGAACTCAACAGTTAGAAAACAATCTAATTAGAAAATAGCAAGGGAATTCCTTGGCAGTCCGGTGGACTGTACTCTGCACTTTCACTGCCAAGGGCCTGAGTTCGATCCCTGGTGAGGGAATTAAGATCCTGCAAGTCGTGCATGGTGCAGACAAAAAAAAAAAAAAAAGCAAAAGATTTGGACTCTTCAGTAAAGAGGGTATACGGATGGCAAGTAAGCACATGAAAAGATGTTTAATATCTTTAGCTATAAGGGAAATGCAAATTAAAACCACAATAGAGAGTTCGGGTCTTTTGAGGATGAGCTGCCTGTTCTCCATCCTTGGTGCCCTGCAGTAAACGCTGTACTTTCCCTCACCACATCCCGGTGTCAGTAAATTGGCTTTGCCGGGAGGCCGGCGAGGGGACACAAGTTCGATTCGCTACAAAGAGTCTATATTCAGGAGGAAGTAAGCCCAGAAGAGGAAAACAGGCAAATCAAGATGTGTAGCTCTGTTGCTGCCAAGTTGTGGTTTTTGACAGATTGTCGAATCAGTGAAGACTATCCCCCAAAAGAGATCTTACGAGCATTAAAGGCCAAATGTTGTGAGGAGGAACTGGACTTTAGGGCTGTGGTGATAGATGAGGTGGTGCTAACAATCGAGCAAGGAAACCTGGGTCTTTGTATCGATGGAGAACTAATTACTGCCTATCCTCAGGTGGTGGTAGTGACAGTACCAACCCCTTGGGTGCAAAGTGATAGTGACGTCACTGTTTTGCGCCATCTAGAGAAGGTGGGAAGCAGGTTGATGAACTGACCTCAAACCATCCTGAACTATGTTAATAAGTTCTGGATGTTTCAAGAGTTGGCAGGTCATGGTGTTCCTCTGCCAGATACTTTCTCTTACGGTGGTCATGAAAATTTTGTTAAAATGATTGATGAAGCAGAAGTACTGGAGTTCCCAAAGGTGGTGAAGAATACACGGGGTCATAGAGGCAAAGCAGTTTTCTTGGCTCGCGATAAGCACCCTTTGGCTAATCTAAGCCATCTTATTCGCCATGAAGCTCCATACCTATTTCAGAAATATGATAAAGAGTCTCATGGAAGGGATGTACGTGTCACTGTCGTGGGATGTCGTGTGGTTGGCACAATGTTACGCTGTTCAACAGATGGGAGGATGCAAAGAAACTGCTCACTAGGTGGTGTCGGGATGATGTGCTCATTGAGTGAACAAGGGAAGCAGCTAGCTATGCAGGTGTCTAACATCCTGGGATCGGATGTGTGTAGCATTGACCTGTTGATGAAAGACGACAGCTCCTTCTGTGTCTGCGAGGTCATTGCCTTTGATAAGGCGTGTAATCTAGATGTAGCTGGTATCATAGTGGACTATGCCGCCTCCCTTCTGCCCTCTGGCCGGCTCACCCGGCGTATGTCCCTGCTCTCCATGGTGTCCATGGCCAGTGAGACTAGTGAGCCGGAGTTGGAGCTCCCAGCCAATACTTCTGTCGACAACATGAGCGCAAGTTCCAGCTCTGTTGACAGCGATCCTGAAACCACGGAACGAGGGCTGCTCACCAAGCTCGCAGGGGGCCTATTCAACGGAAACCAACTGCTAGCCAATGAAATCAGACTCCTGGTGGAGTGATTCCACCAGTAAATAATTAACCAGCAAAACTCTTGTAAAACTTTCTTTTTCCTTTTTTTCTTTTTCTTTCTTTCTTTTCTTTTTTAAACCAACTTGCAATGCTGTTCGTGGAGAATGCTCAGGAAGATGAGAGAAAATTGAGTAGCATTAGTTAGGAGAGAAGAAGAGGGAGATAGATGAGACGTTTGCTACAAAGATGTTACTGATTTTGATTTACAAATCCTGCAGATAGAGAGGCAGAAGAGGTGAGATACAGAAAAATGTCAGGCTCTCATAGTTGCCCTTTTAAATTACTCAAAAATGTGTAGGCTCTCAGGACATGAAGAACATAATTTTTTTCATGGTTTTTGTACAGTTGGTACAAATTTCAGAGTAGTGTAACTTCACATTGTGTTGTAATGGGTGACGAAGATATCTATGTAAATTATAATTTTTTCTATATAAATCTGAAAATTCAGCCTATACACTATTATCTAGGAGCTTTATGTTCATAATTATGAAATCTTGAAGGGCTCTTCTATTGACTTTTCCCCCCTTAATTTGGGTGGGAGGGCAACATGAATGTGACCCAATAAAGGTTTTTTTTAATGATAAAATTGGCATGTTTGCATGATAAAAGGGAAATGAACAGTATTGCAATGGCTGGCACACAAAATAACATTTACTCCATTGTAGATAAAATTGCACTAGTTAAAAATATGTTCATTGACTTGTATTTGTTAGTATTTTAGCCTTTTTTGAAAGATATATGCTCTGTTAATGTTGCTTTTTTTTTAAAATACATGTGAGTATTAACATTCCCTGATCTATGCCTGCATCCTTAACAATGGCCAAAGTGAAGAAAATGCTACCTTTTTTGTTAACAAGACACTGACTTGAAACATGTGCATTTAAAGCCTTTTATTTTTTTCCTTTTTCTTTTGGTGGTTGGGCATTTAAAGAATAAGGACAAGGAAAAATATTTTTGGGGGGGCAAATGAAGGGTCTATAAATTCCTAAGTATGAAGTTGAAGTGATTTCTAATACCAGCGTTATATATCTGCATTTTTCACATTTTAGGACAGTGTCTGTGTGTGCGTGCGTGTGCGTGTATGTGCACACGCATGCACGCTTGCATGTTTATGTACTTTGCATTTTGTTTATACCAACCAATCAAAAAGCGTAGATTCTAGAAAATGGAGCATGATGGGAAACAGTTTTTTACCTTAAAAAAAAAACAATTGAGTTGTTTTCATGACTATAATCTACTGGGTAGAGGTACTCACCTAGAGACGTGAGGAGAATAGCTGCTTCTTAGGCTTTTGTATATACGTATGTTGTTTGCTTTTTTCTTTGGTTCTAGACTGTTCAGTGTATGATCTATTCCAGTCTACATGCTTTTCCTCTGCTTCTTGCTGTGCATTTTCTCCTATTACACATAGGTTTGGGGGTGGGGGTGACTGAACATTTTTGTTTGGGAACTTATTTAGCAGTATTGAGTCTCTTATAGCCCTATTCTGAAGGCTTCAATATTCTACTCTTTATATTACTTTATTTCTGAATTTATAAAAGCCCCCAAACTGCATATAATGAGACTTTAAACATGGGTAAAACTATCCCAATGAATGGTTTGGAAGGTGTGTTAAGTAATGGAGGCGCTCCAGAGCTCAACATAATTTTTTTAAGAAGCAAGTTCCGTCTCCCTACAACCCTCTGAAGCTTTTGACCCAAGACCTTTCTTGCCTCTCCAGTGCTTTTTTTCTTCAGACGGACCGTAAACATAATTTCTTGGACACTACTAGAGAGACTGTGAGGCAATAAGATCAGCATTAACCAGCTCTAACAGAGGTTTGATCATGCTTACTTGTACAGTTTTCCCCCCATTTTAAAAAAGGAATGTAATAAAACTTGTTTTTTCCATAAAATTAAATAATATTAAGATGGAAAAAAAAAACCACAATAGATATCACTGCACAACTATGAGACCAGTTAAAATAAAAAATAATGTCAATACAAATGCTGGTGAGCTCAGGGAGAAACTAAATCTCTCATACATCACTGGTGGGAGTGTAAAATGGTACAACCACTCTGGAAGATAGTTTGGCAGTCTGTTCCAAAGTTAAATATATACTTACCATACAGCTTAGCAATGCTACTCCTGGATATTTACCCAGAAAGAAATGAAAATGTATGTTCGTTCAAAAGCACATATATGAATGTTTATAGCAGCTCTATTTATAATCATAAACGGGAAACAACCTAAATGTTCTTCATTGGAACTATTCTATATCTTAACTGTGGTAGTGTTTACAGGATTATCTACCTATGTCAAAACTTGCAGAATGACCAACCAGGTGAATAAGGATGCTGTTAACTGAAATGGGGATGACTGGGGGAAAAGCAAAGTTTCAGGAATGTGGAGTCAAGAGTTGTTTTTCAGACGTGCTATGTTTGAGAAGACTATTTGACACTCAGTAGAAATGGTATGTTTGACCTTGGAGCTAAGGAGAGTAGTCAGAAATGGAAGTATAATTTAGGATTCATCAGCATTCTGGTGGAATCTTTACATCAAAAGCACACCATCAACGATCACCAGATCAATGTGACCTTGGTTATTTTGACACTGGGCAGTGTGGGTACAGACGACCAACTGTATTTTCTTTTTCTTTTTTTTTTAAACTCTTCTTTATGTATTTTCTTCATTAGTTGTGACATGAATGTGAAATGAGACAGAAGTTATTTCCTCCATGTTACTTACAACTAAATCTAGATGTATCTGTCAAAGGACTTTAAACAGAACTTTTACCTTTGACCCACCTATTTTGTGAGCAACAAATTGCAGCTCAAAACAGGGCTGGGGCCTCGAACTCTTGAACTACTGTGAGCTACAAAAGATGCCAGATTTGATTGATTCTATAAAAATGATTTATTGTACATATGCATGTGTGCATATGATTCATAAATATTTTCAGCAAATTGAAAACATATTTTAAACGTATGGAAATTAGCAGAAATAAAAATGAACAATAGATAGTAAGGGGAATAAAATACTTGATTTGTAACTTCATGGAAGTAAAAAAAAATTTGCTTAAACAAATCCATCCTATGTAAATAAGAAGTTAAAAGGAAAAGTCGGCTCCAATGTACTCTACATTTGCACTTCTGTAGTCAGAGCATTTTGTTTTCTGTTTTGTCTTGGAATTGGTTCCCTTATATAACACATGTCGGAATAGCTGGAAAAATGTGATTAACAGTTGCCAGCTGAAATTCTTGTCCCGCAAGGACAACTCCCTGCTGGCTCCTTATTTTCTTCTCATATTTGGGGTACTGGGAGCTAGTGGTTGGAGCACAGGCAGGCAGGCAGGCAGTGTGGCTCTACAGGAGAGAGAATTCCAGGGTTGGGCCTTCTCACTTTGCAGCTATCATTAATTTCCTCCATCTTCTTGCCAAAGCCCCTTTAAGACTCACTGTGGTCTCACACAGGGTGTGGCCAGCAGGAATTTTGCCATTATCCGGATTCCTGCAGGAGCCCAATCTTGCCAACGTATAATTTAGGTGCTTAAGGAAGAGGGAAAGGTGAACCAACACTAACGCCTTGGCCTTGATTTCCTCATCCACCAAAGAAGCAGAGCCTTGTACACATTCGAGAGCTTACCTTCTAGGGGAGGTTTTGAACAAATATACAGCCAAATTCTAATTTTGGTTCCACCAGATGTGCTGTTTTGGACATCTAGCAACCTCTCAGTTTTCCAGTAAATGCTCTACAATGAAGCTCATAAATGTAGTTAGAAAGTTCCTTTGATAGAAGACCCTATTAGGAAGGAATACATTCAAAATGGATAGCATAGTTTTTGCCACATGGGTACTCAGAAAAATTTTTTTTAAAATTTTTTTGGTTTTTTTGAGTTGAGCTCCTTAGATGACTGGAAAATAATACTAATGGGCATTTGCTAAAACAGTTATAATAAGAGAAATAATTCTAAAAATCTTTAGTCTTTAGGGTGCTAAGTAAATCTTACGATATCGACATGCCCTTTTCCCTATGTCTCAGGTACTGTCCTTTCTTGCTCATACCAGATTCCCTTTCACCACCTTCAATCAAGCAACTGATCAATATTTATAGAACATTTACGATATAACTAGCACCATAAAAGGCACCAGGCAGAATCCAGAAGATGTGGAATGCATGGTCTTTGCCCTCAAGTAGTTTATAATTTATTTAGGAAATACTAAAATTCAAAACAGCAGCAAATGACATATACCATCTAAGTGTTATATCAATACCTTAGAGATGTAGTCATAATCTGAGGCAAGGGAGGTTAGTGAAGATTGGAGTGCTTAAGAAAAGCTTTATAAATCTCATCTTTCTCCTGGGGAGGAAAGTGGGGAAGGAGGAAGGTCAAGTGTGTAGAATCTCGGAGCTCAGAGCCTAGAGAACAACAATACCATTTCTCACTAAGCAGGCAATTGTGTGACAAAGTTCAAAGAGACAACACGTGTAGATTTATCAAAATGGGGTGCCAAGATAGTCTCGAACGGTGTTGTCCAGTACGGTAGCCAATAGACATATGTAGCTATTTAAATATAAATTAAAATCAAGTAAAATTAACATTTCATTTCTTCAATCTCACCAGCCACATTCAAATGCTCAATGGCTATATGTGGCTAGTAGTACCGTATTGGACAGAACAAATATCAAACATTCTCATCATTACAGAAAGTTCTCTTGGACAATGCAGGTCTAGAACCATCAAAGTGTGAAGGAAGCTTGAAAGGATTCCCCCAGCCATTGGCATATTGCTGCAGCTGCTTTCTTTATGCTTTCTGTGGACACAAGGTTTCCAAAATCCAAAAGAGGTTTAATTATTTTAAACAAATGGACATTGAGCAGCTATTAATACAAGGCTGGGGAATGTGATAGACATAAAAGTGAATCAAGCAGATTCCAGTCCTCAAAGAGCTGAATACCTGGGGGAAAAAAGATGTGAGCACAAACAACTGTCACAAAAAAATTAAAGTGATAAGTATCCTTAGGGGAATAAAATTAAACATGTAGGAGTTCAAAGAAGGGGCAGATTAGTTCTATTTGAAGATTTCAGCAAGGCTTCTGAAATAAGGCATTATTCGAGCAGAACCTTGAAAAGGCAGTGGGAGTGGTAGAAAATAATCCCTGGGAACCAAGAGGCCAGAGATGATCTTTAGGTTCAGCTATGCCCTAACTAACTATGTGGCCTTGGGTAAGTCAGGCTCCAGGCCTCGGTTTCTTTATCGGTTGAGTAAGGGTAGCAAAGGAGAAACCAAATTTCCAGATGGCGTGTCCCATGCAAGCAAAGGCACAGGGACAGATGGTTGTATGTACAAGAAATCTAATAGTCTAATTAATGCTGAGGTGCTGTCACTATACGCCCATCTTAAAACTTGTTCCTGGGCATTATGTAACTCTAAGACAACTCAAAAATGTTTGTTTGCAAGAATAAAAAGCCACCGTCACAAAAACAAAAGCTAGATTTTGGTAATGCCTCCCCCACTCTACCTTATTGACATACAACATCGTGTACATTTGTAAGGTGTCCAATATGGTGATTTGATACACTTATATATTGCAAAATGATTGCCATTACAGCATTAGCTAACACCTCCATCACATCGCATAATTACCACTTTTTTTTGTGGTGAGAACATTTAAGATCTACTCTCTTAACAACTTTCTGGTATATTATACATTATTATTATCCAGAATCACCATCTGTACATTAGATCCCCAGAACTTATTCATCTTATAACTGAAAGTTTGTCCCTTTTGACCAACATTTCCCCATTTCCCCCACTCCCTAGCCCCTGGTAAACACCATTCTATTCTCTGCTTCCATGAGTTCAGCTGTTTTAGATTCCACACATAAGTGAGATACAGTGTTTGTCTTTCTCTGTCTAACTTATTTCACTTAGCATAATGCCCTCAAGGTCCATCCATGTTGTTGCAAATGGCAGGATTTCCTTCTTTCTCGTGGCTGGACAATATTCCATTGGAATAATATATATATATATATCTCACATCTTCTTTATCCATTCATCTGTTCATGGACACTGAGGTTGTTTCCATATCTTGCCTATTCTGAATAATGCTGCAATAAGCACGGGAGTGCAGATATCTCTTCAAGATCCTGTTTTCATTTCCTGTGTATATATATCCAGAAGTGGGATTGCTGGATCATATGGTAGTTCTATTTGTAATTTTTGAAGAACCTCCATACTGTTTTCTGTAGTGACTATATAAATTTATATTCCCACCAGCAGTGTTCCCTTTCCTCCACAGCTTCGCCAATATGTGGGTCTCTTGTCGTTTTGAAGATAGCCATTTTAATAGATGTAAGACAATATCTCGTGGTTTTGATTTGCATCGACAACTGTGATGTTGAATACCTTTTCGTGTACCTGTTGGCCACTTATATGTCTTCTTTGGGGAAATGTCTATTTGGTATCTCCACCCATTTTTTAATGTGACTGTTTGACACTTTTGCTATTGAGTTGTATGAGTTCTTTACATATATTGGTATTAACCACTTATCAAATATATGATTTGCAACAATCTTCTCCCATTCCATAGGTTGCCTTTTCGTTGTTTTGCTTGTTTCTTTTGCTTTGTAGAAGCTTTTTATTTTTATTTTAAAATTTTTTTAATTTATTTATTTTTTTTTGCGGTACGCGGGCCTCTCACTGTTGTGGCCTCTCCCGTTGCGGAGCACAGGCTCCGGACAGGCAGGCTCAGCGGCCATGGCTCACGGGCCTAGCCGCTCTGCGGCATGTGGGATCTTCTCAGACCGGGACACGAACCCGTGTCCCCTGCATCAGCAGGCGGACTCTCAACCACTGCGCCACCAGGGAAGCCCTGCAGAAGCTTTTTAGTTTGATGTAGTCCCACTTATTAATTTTTGCTTTTGTTGCTTGTGCTTTTGGTGTCATATTCAAAAAATCATTTCCAAGACCAATGTGAAGGAGATTTTCCTCTATGTTTTCTTCTCAGAATTTTACAATTTTGGGTCTTGTGTTTAAGTCTTTAATCCATTTTGAGTTAATTTTTGTGAGTGGTTTAAGATAGGGGTCCAATTTCATTCTTTTCCATGTGGTTATCCCATTTCCCAATGTCATTTATGGAAGACACCATTCTTTCCCCTCTGAGTATTCTTGGCTCCTTTTTCAAATATTAGTTGACCATATGTGAAGGATTTATTTCTGGGATCTCAATTCTGTTCCATTGGTCTATGTATCTATTTTTATGCCAGTACCATACTGGTTTGATTACTACAGCTTTGTAGTATAGTTTGAAATTAAGACATGTGATGCCTCCAGCCTTGTTCTTTCCCAGGATTGCTTTGCCTATTCAGAGTTTCTTGTGGTTTCATTTGGTTATGTCTTAATAGTTCACATTAAATATGAGAAGTAAAGCCAAACAAATGGAAACAATAGTATTTGTATTTAAATATGGTTTTTAAGTGGAACTAGAGGATGACTCCATTAATTTGGTCCCCTCTGGGAAAAGGTTTTATTCATGGAAAATATGAGTGAGAGCCACACTTTGGGAAGCAAGAAATAAAATTACAGGACATTTCTGAGGGGGAAGAAAAGTAAGTCAGAGTCTGAAGCTGAGAAATCACTACTGAACAGGCTGTTAAAGGATAAAGCTGACATGAAAAGAGCAAAGCCAAGAACATGGTAGTTAAAATAAAATGTGGGTCATATGTGGAATGTGGAGTCCCTTGTTAAGAAGCAGACAGAAAATAGTGCATAAGTGAAATACCAGCTCAGCAGGTTTATAGATCTCTATCTCTAGAGCGATTATGAATATATAGAGAGAAGTATTTTCATTTTGCAGCTGTACCAAAGCATCTGTCAGTAGTTCCATTATCATTTTCTTGTGCATTTATTTTTATATCCACACAGAAAGATTAGAGAAGGTAAAAATATATGCTCTGTGTGTACAAATATACTGAAATATTTATTTAGTGGTTAAAATTAAAAGTTCCTGGAAATTGCTTTTCTAACCCCACAGCTCCCTACTGGCTAAGGGCACATTTCTCAGTCCCTTACTCTTCACCTAAAAACCTGAAAATAAGATCCAATATAAGCCCAGGGAAGAGACATAGCTATTATAAATAGAGATATTATGTAATCATCTACCCATCCAAGTTTTTAAAATAGATTGAAATGCTACTCTCTCCAAGATTTATAGAATTTGCTTTAAAAATAAACGTGTGGACTTCCCTGGTGGTCCAGTGGTTAAGAATCCATCTTGCAATGCAAGGAACACCAGTTTGATCCCTGGTCAGGGCACTAAGATCCCACATGCCGCGGGGCAACTAAGCCCGCACGCCGCAACTACTGAGCCCATGCACCACAACTAATGAGTCTGTGCACCACAACTAGAGAGAAGCCCACGCACTACAACGAAGAGCCCAACTGCAATGAAGAGCCCACATGCCGCAACGAAAGATCCCGTGTGCTGCAGCTAAGACTCGATGCAGCCAAAAAATAGATAAATAAATATTTTTTAAAATTTTTAAAATTAATTAAATGTGAATTTTGTATGTATATGGCTGAAATCCATGCTTATATTTGTTCAAGAGCTCTTAAATCCAGACTGATGTCACTTTTTCTATTGCTATAGATGACTGTCATTACTGTATTAAATTAACCAGGTAAGGTTAATTGTTAGGTACCATAATTAAGAGAATGGAATTAGCTTTTGTTTGACAAATTCAATTGCATGTTCTTTTTTCCTTTTGCTTTATTTTCTTTTTCTAAAACATGAACTCCAGAAGGTAGAGTTAACATTTAGTCAGGATCAATTTTAAGTGAAAGACTGCTATAAGAACTCACATGTCAAATGGGTCCTCCAACTTCTGCAATGAATTACTAACATATATTTTAAAGAAAATTACCCATGTCATCTAAGTTTTCAAATTGGTTGACCTAAAGTTATTCATATTATTCTGTGTTTTATAGTGCAGTGATTTGTGATTTTGTGATTCTGTTCTGCATGCATGGTTGTACCCTCTTTATGATTCCTAGTATTGTTTATTTGTGCCTTTTTTTCCTTGATCAGTCTCGTTAAAGACTGTGTAACCCTATTAGATTTTTTTTCTAAGAACTAACTTTTGGTTGTCTTTATTTACTCTGTTATGACTTTACTTTCTATTCAGCCTTTATGCGCTTATTTTTATTCATGTTTTCTGTCATGGATCAAATTGTGTCCCCCTTCCTCCAAAAGATGTTGAAGTCCTAACCCCTGGTACCTCACCATGTGACCTTATTTGGAAGTAGGGCCATTGCACATGGAATTAGTTAAATTGTCACGAGGTCATACTGCAGTAGAATGGGTCCCTAATTCAACATGACTGGTGTCCTTATAAGAGGAGGAGAATTTGGCCACAGACACAGGTGCAAAGGGAAGACGATGTGAAGATGCACAGAAGGAATGCCATGTGAAGATAGGATTAGAGTGATGCATCTATAAGCCAAAGAACACCTGAGGTGCCAAAAGCTAAGAGAGAGGCCTGGATAATTCCTCCCCTTTAGAGGGAGCATGGCCCTGCCTACATCTTGATTTCAGACTTCTGGCCTCCAGAACTGTGAGCCAATACATTTCGGTTGTTTTAATCCACCCAGTCTGTGGTACTTTGCTATGGCAGCCCTAGGAAACTAATGTACCTTCCTTCTCTACTCTAAGTTTATTACTCTATCGTTTTTCCAGTTTCTATTTTGAATGCTTACCTTTTTTATTTTCAATCTTTTTCTTAATAAAAAAAAGGATATACCTTTAACTCTAGATTTTTGTAATTTTCATTGTGATTTCATTTTTTTTTTTTTTTTTTTTGAGGTACATGGGCCTCTCACTGCTGTGGCCTCTCCCATTGCGGAGCACAGGCTCTGGATGCACAGTCTCAGCGGCCATGGCTCACGGGCCCAGCCGTTCCACAGCACGCAGGATCCTCCCGGACCAGGGCATGAACCCACATCCCCTGCATCAGCAGGTGGACTCTCAACCACTGCACCACCAGGGAAGCCCATGATTTCCTTTTTAACCTTGAGTTATTTGGTTGTAAATTTTTAAGTTTTGAAGTATGCAGAAATTTAAATATTTTTAGTGTTGATTTCCAATTTAATTGAATTATAGTCAGACTATGTTTGCTATTGATTGTTTTTTAATTTGCTGAGACTAATTTTTAACCTAGTAGGTGATACATTTCTTTTGTAAAAGTTCCATAGATACTGAAAAAGAATATACTGTATGTATTTTTTTTTGCTTGGTTCAGAGTATTACATGCATTAGATTTACATATTAGCTCAAACTTTTAAATTTGGTGTTCAAATATTCTGAGAGTTGCTAATTTTAAAAATTCTGTTTGGTCTATCAAAAGTGTGTTAAAATTCTTTACCATGATACTGGACTGGTAAATTTCTCTATAATATGGGCAGTTTTTCTTTATGTATTTTGAGGTACATACAGGTTTGTGACTGTTACATATCACATATATCATGTTATCATGTAGTGTACCTCTTTATCCTTATTAATTTTTGTGTTTTTAAATTCTATTGCATCTGGTATTAAGATTTCTATACCAACTTTCTTTTTGCTAATATTTTTTTACTTCAAATAATATTCTATTCTTATATATTTTTTATTTTTCCAAATGGTTCTGTTTTAGATATGTCTGTTGTGTGTAGTATATAACTGATTTTGGTATTCTATGCATTCTGATAATATCTTTGTTTTAAATCAATTTTTAACACATTTATGTTTGCTGAGGTTAACGATAATATTTGAACTTATTTTAAACTCTCTTTTCGTTGTATTTTTACCATCTTTTGCTGTTCTTTCCCCACTTTTCCTGCCTTCTCTTGCATTGAAAATATTTTCTGCATTCCCTTTTTCCTCTTCTGCTGGCTTAGGAGTAAGACATGGTATTTTATTTATTCTAGTAGGCATCCTCAAACTAACATACATACTTAACTATTCCATTTTCTGAGAACATCTAAAGTTATTCAGTATTTTTATCCTTTTCCCTGACACGAAACTGATCTTAGCATATATTAACTTCCCCTTGAGTAATTCTCATCCTCTTTTCCCATTCTTTACCCCCTCTAGTTTTTTCACTTTTGTTCAGAGTTTTGTCTAGAGTTCATCCTTTAAATAAAGGCAAAAAATGGTGAGTTTTGTAAGAAAATTAAATTAAATTTACTAATCTAATTTATCAATTTCTCTGTTTATCATTATCAATCTCTGTTCTCTTTTGTTTTTGCTGAAATGCATTCTTTTCTTAATATTTATTTATTTATTTGGCTGTATCGGGTCTTAGTTGCCCGCACAAGGGATCTTCGTGCCATGTGGGGGATCTTAGCTGCAGCACGCCAACTTAGTTGCAGCACACCAACTTCTTAATTGCGGCATGTGGAATCTAGTTCCCTGACCAGGGATCGAACCCGGGTCCCCTTCACTGGGAGCACGGAGTCTTAGCCATTTGACCAGCAGGGAAGTCCCTGCTGAAACACATTCTTGCTACTTATTTTCATGAGGGTCTCTCAGTGAAAATATTTAAATCACTGTCTTTTTGAAAATGTCTTTGACCCTCACTGTTAAATAATAGTTTAAAGAGATATAAGATTTTTATATTCTCAGCTATTTTCCCTCAGGACTATAAAGATATTATTTCATTGTCTTCTGGCATCGGTTTCTACACATGAAAAGTCAGCTATCAATCAAATTCTCATTTCTATTAAGGTGATATGTCTCTTCTCTCTAACAGCTTTTAAGTTCTATATTTATCTTTGATGTTACACAGTTTCACTAAGACGTGTGGATTTATGTTTATCCTGCTTGGCACTTTATATGTCTCGTCAATCTGAGATCACAGATCTTTCTTTAACTGTGGAAAATTCTTAGCTATTACCTCTTCAAATAGTGGTTCCTCACCATTCCTTTCATCCTCATTCTCTAGAACTCCTTGTAGATGTTATGTTGAAGCCAATCAATCGGTCCTCTCTGTCTCTTAACTGCTCTCTCACATTTTTTTTTGTCTCTTTCTGTCCTGTTTCCTGGGTGAAATCCTCAGCATCATCTTCAATTCATTCATATTCTTTTAACTATTTCCAGTCTAGAGCTTATCTCATCTGTCGAATTTTTATTTTGATGACGCTATTTTTCACTTCCAAGATTTCTAGTTGTTCTTTTTAGTATCCATCCATTCTGATTTCATTTATGCTGACATTTTCCTCACAATGTCTTGCTCTTTTTTTTTTTTAGAGTTATTTCTTCACATATCTCTTTGAGCATTCTAAACATATTTAAACCTTCTCTCAGATGGTTCCA
Source organism: Globicephala melas (assembly GCF_963455315.2). Taxonomy (NCBI): domain Eukaryota; kingdom Metazoa; phylum Chordata; class Mammalia; order Artiodactyla; family Delphinidae; genus Globicephala; species Globicephala melas. The sequence goes on from NC_083314.1 coordinate 24,108,684, forward strand.
TAACATTAGTTTCAACAGTAATAAATTATGTACTTTTGTTCTGTTGGCTATCTTTCTTAGCATTGGGTTTTGATTGAAGAGCTCATTTTGAGACGAGGCTTGCATTCCCTCTGTCTCTCTTTCTCTTCTTCCCTCAACCCCCATTGTGCTTTCTCCTTCCTGTCTAGTGGTTTTGTGATTGCCCTCCTTCTGCATTTGGCTCTGTGGACCCCAGTTCAGACCCAGATCTACTAACAGAGCTTCAGAGATCCAGCCCACAGGGACTGAGGACAGCACAGATCTAGGCACCAAACCAGGCAATGGACTGCTCCTTTTCCTGGTCACAAGGCTATATCTGTGTCCTCTCTTTCCTCCAAGTCCACAGTTTGCTAAAAGCTATAGCCCCAGGCAGGAATGACATCTTTTTCAACCTCCTTTCATGAATAGGAGGAGGCTGCCTCTGCCTCTGGCTTCAAGCGGTGAACCTGGCTTCAGTCTCCCATCTCGGCATGGAACTTTTTTATTTTAATTTACCCTGGAGGAGCCAAACTCCAGCTAACATTGCCTGGTTCCAGACCTAGAGCCCAGTAAGTTTGTGGCTTCCGCTCAGCATGAGCTTTGTATTTCTGTCCCAATTCTGGGCCGCAGAAGTGTTTATTTAGTTTTTAAGCTTGATAAATTTCATTTATCATTGCTATGTGTTTGGAGTAAAGACGTGTCAAAGAACAAACCTTCAGAGCTACTTGGACTAGGTTTGCGTGCTGACTTCTTCAGTGAACTAAAGACTGTAATGCATTCAGTTCAATCTTTAGTTCCCTCTTAGATGAGGACAGTATTTAGCCTGTGGTGACATGTCATAACTAAAACAATGTCAAAAGCATGGTTCTTTAAATGCTTTTATCTTAACACCTGATTATCTAACAATTAACTTGGTTATCTAATGATCTAATTCAGTTGTCATGATACTGAAAATACCACACTTTCCAACTTCCAGTGAATTTTCTTATCTACATTTTCATAGAATAACAAGCAATTTTTTTTAATGAAAAAGAAAGATGGGGGAAATGTCATCTCTTCACCCCTGAATTCTGGAATCTTCTAATGATTATTTTACCAAGTAAATAAACCCAGGAGTAAATGAAATGTGGTTTACTGCTATGTTTCCTGGAATTTCTTGCAGCCAACTCAGGATAATAGCATCTCAGAGTTGGAAGAAATTCTTCATATGACCACACCGAATTTTTTTTCCTGTTGGTCTGCATCATATTTGTGAAGGTTAGTGACTAAAAGGCTGAGACTTTAGAAAGTCCTGTGGCCAAGGTAAAAAAAGCCCACTTCAAAGGAAGTTCGGACATTCAGCTTGTTTCTTTGAAGAGAATTCATTTCCACGAAAAATGTTCTGAAAACTTTCTGATGGGACCAGAGAGAGCAGAGAAACCTGCTTTCCCCTTCATTTTACTATAAATGGAGTCACATTGCCAGTGTCATGCTGGTACATGTTTAACAACTAGCTTTCCAGGAAAAAAAAAAATGTACTGTTTGTCAACTTCCATGTTGTCAATACTCTCCCCGCGGCTGATTTCAAACTATCAGTGTGTCATCGCTAAACACAGAATTAGAAGGAGATGCCCATAATAAGTTTTCTGCGTGGATAGGACTCAGCTTCTGCACAGTACTGTGATAATGCCAAATCCAGTAGATACTTTCCAGACCTCAACTTCACCTCTCAGCAGCCTTCAGCATAGTTGCTTGTACCATTATTGAAACACTCTCTCCTCTGCTTTTCTGGCGGCTGTGCTGTCCCCTCCTCTCTCCTAAGCTTGGGCTAATGTAAGTCTCACTGCCAGCTCTTCCTATGCCTATATTATCAGAGACACTCAGCACTCCTATTGGAGCTTGTTGCTCATTTCTCTCTACATTTCCCCCCTGGGGGATCTCATCCAGTCCCATAGCTTTAAAAATCACCAAAATGCTGTTAACTGCCATATTTTTATCTCCAGCCCAGACCTTTTTTCTGAGCTCCAGGCTTGATATCTAACTGCCTACTCAGATATCTCAGAGGCGACTCCAACTCAACTTATCCCAAAACTGAATTATTGACCCTCCTCTTCCCATGTCCCTTATCTAAATAAATGAAACTACCAGCTGTTCATCTGCTAAAACCACAAACCTAGGAGTCATCTCTGCAAGATCCCTCCCCTTTGCTCATAACAGCCAACCCATTACCAAATACTACTGAAACCACTTTCGAAATATTTCTCAAATCTGTCTGTATCTCTCCATCTCCAAGCTCTCACCATCGCAAATGGACTACTGCAGCTGAACTCCTAAGCACTATCCCATCTTCTTCTCTTGCCCTTTCCTCCTGTGCTCCCCAGAATGGGCAGAGAGATCATTTAAAATGCCTTAAAGCCTGTACTGGTTTTCCACAGGATTTAATAGAAAATGAAACAAGCTTACATGGCCTACAGGGCCTACATGATCAGATTTCAGTTTAATTCTCCAACCTTATCTCCTACCCCTCTCCTTCTCAACTACCACACTTTGGTCCCACAAGTTGTTGGGTTTTTTAAAATAAATTTTTAGTTATTTATTTAATTTTGGCTGTGTTGGGTCTTCGTTGCCACGTGCGGGCTTTCTCTAGTTGTGGCGAGTGGGGCCTACTCTTTGCTGTGGTGCATGGACTTCTCATTGCAGTGGCTTCTCTTGTCGCGGAGCACAGGCTCTAGGCGCGCAGGCTTCAGTATTTGCGGCACGCAGGCTCAGCAGTTGTGGCTCACCAGCTCTAGAATGCAGGCTCAGTAGTTGTGGCTTGCGGGCTTAGTTGCTCTGCAGCATGTGGGATCTTCCCAGACCAGGGCTCAAAGCAGTGCCCCCTGCATTGGCAGGAGGATCCTTAACCACTGTGCCACCAGGGAAGTCCCCCCACAGGTTGTTTAAGATTCTTAACATACATAATTCTGAGTATTGAGCTGTTTGCCTATTTCATGTCTATCTCTCCCCATTAGACTGTAAGCTCCATGAATGTAAGGACCATGTCTATTATGCTCACTGTATACCCAAGGCCTAGCCCACAGAAAGTACTCAATGCATATTTGTTGAAAGAAGTAATAAATAAATGAATGAAAACAAGATCATATTTTCAGATAAACCTTTTAAGGTTAAACCTTTTGGACACGTACAAAGGGGTGATTGGAGTGGCTGTTGCCATTGAAGCTTTCCTAATTTTTCTTGTTTTGGGCTGCACCATGCGGCATGCAGAATGTGGACTCTTAGTTCCCTGACCAAGGATTGAACCCATGCCCCCTGCAGTGGAAGCGCAGAGTCCTATCCACTGGACTGCCAGGGAATTCCCACCATTGAAGCTTTTAGGATTCTGTGACTGAAAAAAATTCACAATTCCTTTGATGACAGTACTTCTATAACAATATAAAGTTGGAATAATTTATCCTGGAAAGAAAACATAGAAAACAAACCAAGGAAGTGAATGAACTTCCCTGAGTATGACTAAGATGCAAAACAAATGATCAAGTAATCCACCACTAAGTAGATTTATTTTTATGAAGACAAGTGCTGAAGAAGGGAGTCTAGCATAGAGGTTAGACCACATGTTCTGGAATTAGACTTGATTTCTGCCATTTAACTTGCTGTAGGAACTTGATCAAATTTCTCACCTCTCATTTTCTTCATCTGTAAAGCAAAGACACTAATATCCCATACATCTTAGGGTATCTGTGAGATGATGCATTGAAAACACATTCCACCACCAAATTTTACTCTACCCTTAATTTACTTAATTTCTCTGAGCTACAGTATTTTCATTTGTAAAACAATGTGTTTGTACTTAACTTCTTTTAAGACTTATCTGGTACAAAGGTTTTATTTTATTCTGCGTAGTTTTAATGCTCTCAAAGCCATCCCTACTCTCATTTGATGTGGGGATTAAGGGCCCTGCTCTATGAGGACCCTGTACGGTGCACCCAGGCAGGAACAGGCTGTGTTCAGACACCATTCTGCCTGTTTGGTCTTTCCACATCCAGTACACCAAGTTCTAGAATCAACTTTTTAAAAAATGTTTTAAAAGTACTTATGATTTTTTTTCTTCTTTTCAAATGTAATACATGCTAGCAACTATACTTCATTAGGGCAGGGGTTGTACCCATCTCTATTTTCTCTTTTATTTATTTATTTTTCAGTGGGCTTTATTTTTTAGAGCAGTTTTAGGTTCATAGCAAAATCGAACAGAAGGTGCAGAGATTTTCCATAAACCCCCTGTGCCCACACACCCACCATTATGAACGTCCCCTGCCAGAGTGGAACATTTGTTACAATTGATGAACCTAAACTGACACATCATAATCACCCAAAGTCCATAGATTACATTAGGGTTTACTCTTGGTGTTGTACATTCTTTGGGTTTTGACAAATGTATAAATGTATAATGACATGCACCCACCAATTATAAAATCACACAGAATAAATAGTTCACTGCACTAAAAATCCTCTATGTTCTGCCTATTCATCCTTCCTTCCCTCAACCCCTGGCCACCACTGATCTTTTTCCTGTCTCCAAAGTTTTGTCTTTTCCAGAACTGTCATATAATTGAAATCATACAGGATTTCTTTTCAGTGCTGAATAGTATTCCATTATCTGGATGTACCACTGTTTATGTATCCATTCACCTACTGAAGGACATCTTGGTTGTAACCAAGTTTTAGCAATTATGAATAAAGCTGCTATAAACATCTGTGTGCAGGTTTTTGTGTGCATGTAAGTTATCAACACCAAGGAATGTAATTGCTGGTTTTTTTAGTAAAAATATATTTAGTTTTGTAAGAAATTGCCCAACTGTCTTCCAAAGTGGCCATACCACTTCATATTCTTACCAGCAATGAATGAGAGTTCCTGTTGCTCCACATCCTCACCAGCATTTGGTGTTACCAGTGTTCCTGACTTGGACATTCAGTAGATGTGTAGTGGTATGTCATCAATGTTTTAAATTTGTATTTCCCATTTGTTTTAAATTTAAAACATCGATGTTTTAAATTTGATGCTCCACATCAAATTTGCATTTGTTGTGGAGCATTTTTTCATGTGCTTATCTGACATCTGCATATCTTCTTTGGTGAAGTGCCTGTTAAGGTCATTGGCCCATTTTTTAATCCAGTTGTTCATGTTCTTATTGTTGAGTTTTAATTTAAATTTTTTTTTCTTTTTATCCAAGTGATGCTTGCACATAATTTTGAAAAAATCAAGTAATCTATAAGTATTAAAATCAGCATTTTCTTGAATCTACCCTCGTTTCCTATGCCTTAGTGGCAACCCTTTCAACTGATTCTTCTAGCAATTATTTCCATATTTCTAAAAACTAGGTTTATATTGCAACTTTTTGATTTTTCAGTTCCAACATTATCTGTTAACTTCCCACATTGGAAAGTGAGGATTTAGTGCTCTCTCAACATCACAGTCCTCCCCCTGTATCCACTCTCTCCTCAACTCCCATTCTACAATACAGTTGAAACCTAATTTTATTTTGATATTCAGTGTTTATACTATTTTGACTATATGGTATGATTAATAGCTAAGCAATGTGGTATACTATGTTGACTTTTTCTTTCCCAAACATTTTATTTTCCATAGTCTGTTTGTTTTTCAAATGTGTTTACTTTTTAGTGTACTTATGACTGAGTCATCTCCAAATTCTTCCCCAGTTGTGCAAATATCTTCTCAATAGAGTTACTCACATTAAGCACTCCATTAATTTCATCTTTTTGAAGAAGTCTTTCCTGGAAACTTCTGATCCCCTTCAATCTGGATTGGTTACTCTCTAAACTGTCCTCTTGGGATCTCCCTTTACCATCTTCCTGAGAATTCTCTGAACTCCCTCCAGGTTGGATCTTCTGTTTCACAGATCCCATGTCTTCCTCTTTTTGGTTTACTCCCCTTTTTAGTGAAGAACAATTTGGGAGTGCTTACATGTCTGAAAATATTTTTAACCTACCTTCACACTTGCCTGAAACTTTGTCTACGTATAAAAGTCTAGATTTTAGATTATTTTCTTTCGGAATTTTGAAGACATTGTTCTCTTGTATTCTGGCTTCCAGTGAGACTGTTGAGAAGTGGGATGCTATTCTGATTCCTGATTCTTTATATAGTATCTGTTTTTTTCCTCTTGTAGAATATTTTCCTTGTCTTCCGTCTTCTGAAATTTCATGTTGACAGGCTTTGGTGTGAGGATATTTTCATTCAATGAGTTAGATATTCAGTGGGCCTTTCCTATTTGAAATTCATACCCTTATGTTCTGGGAAACTTGCCTGAATCTTTCTTTCTTCTTTACTTTTAAATAGTGTACTGTTCTTATTTCATGTGTTTAATATCTCCCCTTATCACTCTGAGCATATTAATTATAGCTTTTCTTTGGAAATACTCTTTTCCTCTCATCATCTCTGTTTCATCCAAGTTGCTTTTCCTGTTTGTTTTCTATCTTTCGTATTTTAGAAGCTTTCCTCAAATGTCTGGCGACCTCTAGATGTCCACCTATATTTAAGAAAAGCATGCTAAGAAACAGATTGAAATCTTCATACACATGAGTGGGGCTTACTAGCTACAAGTATCACTGTAGAGTGATTTGGCTAGAGTCTTCATTAGAGGACGCCCCCTGCCCCATCTATGTCAGTATCATTAGATCTTTTCTCGAGGGCTGGACAGATTCTTCAGAGAAGACTTCCAATTTTCTACTTAGATGGAAGGCCTAAGCCTGGCTGCCAGTAGACCAGGAGCTGATTAAGGGAAGAGGTAATACATGTACCTACATTCAGTGAGTAAAATTTCACCTAATATCTCTAGTTTTAATATGGTAGCCCCATCCTGAACTATGTCTGGTGTTCTCTGGCCCAGAGAACATATTCCTGGGTGAGAGAGATAATATGGACATCTCATTTTTTTTTTTTAAAAAAAACCCAGCTTTATTGAAATATAACTCACATACCATATGATTTCACCCATTTAAAGTGCACGATTCAATGATTTTTAGTATATTCACTGAGTGGTGCCTCCATCACCACAAACAATCTTAGAATGTTTTCTTACCTCCAAGAGAAAGTTCATTTCCATTAGCAGAAACGCTCCAATTTTACCTCCCACTAGCTCTAGGCAAACATTAATCTACTTTCTATTTCTATAGATTTGCCTATTGTAGGCATTTCATATAAATGGAGTCATACAGTATGTGTTCCTTTGTATCTGGCTTCTTTCACACTTAGCATAATGTTTCACAATTCACCCATGTTGTGTACTGAATCAGAACGTCATTTCTTTCTTTGATGAATAATATTCCATTGTATGGATATATCACATTTTATATATCCATGCATTGATCTAACTGCTTTTTTTATCCAATCCGCTGATTGTAGCCCACCTTCAACCTCACTTCAAGAAGAACCTCCAAAAAAAAAAAAAAAGGAAGACCCTCCAGTCACCACTTCAGTGGTGGGGTTCTTCAGCGTAAACCGGGTTGCTTTTCAGCTTCCCAAACACTGCTATAAAATTTGGCATTCTCAGATTTCCCAAGCAGCTATCACTTGACCAGGTGCTTTCCAGTACCCCAAATTTCATCTTTGTTTTCTCTTGTCCTATTCTCTCTTTCATTATGGCTTATGCCCCCCCATCCCAATTCCTTTATTTATACTTTAGAACAGTTCAGAAGGGAATGAAGGCTAATGTATACATTTAATCTGCCATCTTCAACTAAAATGCTTAATATCAATCTTTATTAATACAAGAAGAGATGGTTTTAATCTGATGTTATGAAATCAGCAGAAAGCAAAGAAAGCACCAACATTACAAAACAACTGTAAACAGGTAACTTAGACAAATGTATGCATGCAATAAGCTAATATATGATGTGGCTCTGGTTTTCATTTTAGACAGGTATGGCCAAGGGAAATATCTCTGCTCTGGTCCTTCCTGATCCTTCCATTGTCCCTGGTTCTTGCTCATCTATAGATTCTTTTCTGTGTCCCACACTGTCCCACATCCCATGCCCTCCTCTATCAATAAATCTTCCTGGCATCAGGAAGCATTTTACATGATTCCAGAGCAGTCTCTGTCTCTCAGTCTGCCATTGCTCCTTTACGTAGATTCTTCAACATGTTCTCTGGTTCTAGCTATGCACATTCTGGTTCTACATTATACCAAAGCATAAAGAGATCTGCTTACTTCCAAGATCCAGTGAAAATGACTTCGGCATGTGCCCTTTTCCTGGCATGTGCTTTTTCAGTTGCAACAGCTGCTATGTAATATGGTAGGTTACACAGACTACCTATGTCTGTTCTATGAGATGACTACTATGTCTCATTCATATGTCATATGTCACAGAGTTAAGAACAAGACACAAGAAATAACAGGATCGATGATTATTGTATAGTGGTGCTTCCTGAAAACATAGTTCCCCACAATACATTAATCATCGATTCTGTTATTTCCTGTGTCTTTTTTTTTGGCTGTGCCGCGCGGCATAGGGGACCTTAGTCCCCTGACCAGAGATCAAATCCGCACCCCCTGCAGTGGAAGCATGGAGTCTTAACCACTGGACTACCAAGGAAGCCCCTCCTGTGTCTTATTCTTAAGTATGTGACATATGATATATGACATGAGACATAGTCCCTATAATATATTTGTTTTTTGTTAAGCAAATCTTTTCATAGATGAGATTAGGTTGAATATTGGCCTTGTTTTATCTGAATTATAACATGTTGTAAATTAGAATAATCCATGGTAAAACAATGTTAAGTTATAACTTTGCCCAAGCAGGTGATAATTACTGTATTAAAGTATTTCATATCTAGTCACTCTACAGAGCGCTGACTACCAGTTTGAAGCCTCACTTTACATCTGTGGATCAGCATGCATCAGTGGGCCTCAATGTCTTAGAAAAACTCAGCCCAGTGGACCAGGTTTACAGACCTGAGAGGACAAGGAAATTCTAAGTTCTAATTCAGAATCTTCTTCCAACTTTCTGGGTGGCTTCCACGAATCATTTCACACTCATTCGGTCATTTCTTTATTTCAGCAAGCAAATAGAGTCTACTAGCGTCTCAAGGGCATTGCAAGAAAGGGGAAAGTGGTGGCCAAAAAGAGAATGAACTGAAAATATCAAGAGCACGTCAATAGTTCTAACCTGTAGCAAGAAAAGAAACAAGGCAGCACCGGAAAACAGCACGAATATAGCCAAAACCAAAGGCTTGTTGTTGTTATAAAGAAAGGGAACGATGTCTGATTTTAACATTCACACACTCCAAACCACAGTCATCCAAGATTTTCTCCCGCAGCCAAGCCTGCTGGTGGGAGCCAGGTCTAGAGGAAAGTTTGCAGAAAGCAGATTTTGGCAAAGGTTGCCGCTAAACCTGCAGAGAACACAGTTCCGTTTTTTGTTGTTTTTTTTTTGAAAGAACATTTTCATTCCTCTTTGCCACAGAGTTTCACGGACTCTGTTTATTTTTCCTTTTCAGGTTATAGTATATGGATTTTTCATCATCAGATATGAGAAACAGGCACATTTCTTTCCTTTTTTTCTTCCTTTCCTCACAAAATTCTTTCAACTCATGGGTGCAGCCAAAGTCTAAGATTGTATTTTAGAGAATCTATTTTCTTATATTATCATTCAATGACTTCAGAGAAAGAATGCGTTACTAAAGTCCACTCTCTGAGTGCTTTGAGGAGGGGCTAACACATGCCCAACGGGAGGCACGATTAATGATTTTGATTACAATCCCTGGACAAGTGGCTTAGGTGGCCCAGAGTCCTATACCCAGAGAGGATAGCACGGGTCCTGGGTCTGTTTTGGATGGTTTTGGAAACCAAAAACAACCACTGCAAGTGCACTGGTTTTAGAGGAATGTCCAAGAAAATTGCCTTCCTTCTCACAACGTGTCATTACAGAAAAACAGAAGCCCGTACATTCCAATCTGATTTTCATTTAACTCTGCAAGCCTGTAAATTTTGCCGTGAGGTAAGGGGCTGATTCAGAGCTTCAGAATCCTTTTGGTGCCACAGACACTATTTTAAAATGGATATTCCTTTGAGTTTCTCAATGTTATTCTGCTAGGGTCACGGAATAGATGGGGCTCTGCCTGATGAGAACTCCCAGTCCTGGTAAACAAGAACGGGGATGCCTGGTGGCCAAAGTAGCTGCCTTGTATTTTAAAGGTTAGGAGTTCAAACCTTGTGGGTTTGCACTTGGCTTGAAGTGTGCACGTATCTTGGTTGAAGAAGCAATAACATTACACGCCATAACATTACACGATGGAATCTGGCCTACCCCCAGCTGAGTTCTGGCTACAATTAAACAAATACTTCCTATGGAATGCTTTGCCTCGTAGATCCTGAACAAAGGGTCCACATTCCAGGAGACATAGAAAAGCCGTATTTTCAAGCTTCCTGCCCCCTACGGTGTATAGATACTTGAATTCCACCATATAGACTACAGTTCATATTTGACACATTCTTTAAATTTTGATATACCTATAGCCCCAGGCTTCCTTTCCACTCTTCATTTTCTTTTCTCCTGATTTTCCAGGAAGATGATAATTTACAGATTTAAAGGCTCCTTGCACCACTGACCCATTGGAAATAGACCCCATTGGAAGAAAATATAACCTGCACCAGGCATCATAATTTTAGTGGTCCATTGGCTTCATAATAGCTTGTTTTTCTATAGTATTTTAGTGTTTATAAAGCACTTTACATATATGATCTTTTCTTATTCTCATAGCCATTGGTTAAATGGTACTCCAGCTCAGACCTTTATAACTCTAAATGTTTTCATCACTATAGTAGAATTGCCTCTAATAGCAAAAAATTGCTATAGAATCACATTTATGCCCTGCTTTATTGAGCTATGCTTGGTGATACCACTGCCGTCATGGAAAGAAAACAAACACTGAAGTTCCCTGTAGACGCTGAACACAAAATACCAACAGTTGAATTGATTTAATTAAATTATCTGCTACCCCATTCGCTCCTATACAACCACAATAAAGAGAAATAACTAACGCTTTATGCTCCCTTGCTTCAAGAATGCTTGAAATTAGAAATATCCCAGCATTGTGACCTGAAGTTGCCTCAACAGGAAGTTCTGTTTTTTAAATTAAGCCTCCAGTCATTTTCCTTCCAGTTGCTCTTATTATCAAGGGGGTTTTGGACAAATAATTCCCAGGAAAGCTATCAACGTATCTGTGCGAGGAGGAGAGTAAGATACCTGCTCCCTACCTAGCTGGCAAAAGTGTTGGGAAAAACAACCAGATAATGTCTACTGTGTGCTTTGAATGCCTAGAAAGGAAGTTTACACACAAGACTGTGATCATATCGAGTCAACCGTGATATCATCGTCTATATTTTACATGTGTGGTTGTTGCCTAAGACACTGATGAATATGATTTGGCACTCATGTTTGATATCTTAAGGACATGATGATATTACAGTAAATTAGCAAAAGTGTCTAAGTTGGGAAGGTTAGGCATCCTCTTCTTTTAAAAATTCCTGAATGACCCGAGATTTATTTTTGGCTAGCTTCTCCACCTGGTCCTGCAATTAGGACCACCTCCAAGGTGCACAAAGCACTCCTTCCACGTCTTTACCAGTCACGTGATTCCCCCTCTAGAAAGGGTCAGGATACTGTGGCAAGGGGTGACTTGGAGAGGAGAGAAAATGTGTCCAATCCTACTGAGGGGCTACGAAAAGGTGAAAGCCCAATTGGAGGATATCTATGGTCATGCTTCTAGAAAGCCTATGCCCATCAGGCCTATGCCCACAGAGCAATATCTTTCCCAGGCCTAGAAAGACCATACGAGGTGACCTTCCCCCAAGCACCATTTGAATTTGCTTAAAAGAATAATTCTAAAATCTAGAGTCACAGTGTGTAACCACATTGACTATCTTCGAGTGGGCCAGGCACTGCATGAGGTGCTGGAGACACAGTTAAAACACTATTCCTCAGAGAAATGGCTGTCCAGTGGGGAGACAGACAAGCACTCAGATAGGACCAACACCCAGCACAGTGCCTGACACACAGCAGGACTTGCAGCAGACTTGCTGAACGAATGAGCAGTATGGGCTGCATGGTGTTGAGGACATTAACAAAGGAAGCACGAGGTGCAGTGAGAACACGTATGAGGGTTCCTGACCACAAGCAGCAGGAGAAGGAAAGAGACTGCAAGAAAGACCTCGTGTGATGGCTGTGCGTGGGAAGGTGGGAGTGCACGTGGTTTACAGAGGCAAGAACATTAGCTGTCAGGCTTTTCATTTTATCCTAGTTTACTTTCTTTCTTTTCTTTTCTTTTTTTTTTGCGGTACATGGGCCTCTCACTGCTGTGGCCTCTCCTGTTGTGGAGCACAGGCTCCGGACACGCAGGTTCAGCGGCCATGGCTCACGGGCCCAGCCGCTCCGCGGCGTGTGGGATCCTCCCAGACCAGGGCACGAACTCGCGTCCCCTGCATCGGCAGGCGGACTCCCAACCACTGCGCCACCAGGGAAGCCCCCTAGTTTACTTTTTAAAAATATGCTGTTCACAGCCCACTAAGGTCTCAACGCTCAGTGTGAAAAATGCTACATTTTAAAAAGAATTTTCTCCTCTACATAACTGTTGGCCTTGAAGTCAAGGACCAGGAAAAGAATTGGAATGTTTGCTTGGGAGCTTTTACATTTCTGCTGGGTAGCACAGTCCATTTCCAACCCGTCTCCATAGTATTCAATGTACAGGGTCATACAAACCATCTGTATTAGTTTCTTATTTCTGCTGTAACAAATTACCACCAACTTGGTGGCTCAAAACAACAGAAATCTATTCTCTCGCAGTTCTGAAGACCGGAAGTCGTAATCAGTCTCGCTGGGCTGAAATCAAGGTGTTGACAGGGCAGTGCTCTCTCCTGAAGCTCTAGGGGAGAATTCATTCCTTGCCTCTTCTTCCAGGTTCTGGTGGCTGCTGGCATTCATTGACTCGTGGCACCATCGCTCCAATCTCTGCTTCCCTGGTCGCGTTGCCTTCTTTTCTGACTGCTGTCAAATCTTCCTCTACCTCCCTTTAATGAGGATGCTCACGATTGCATTTAGGACCCACTTGGATAATCAGGATAATCTCCCTATCTCAAGATCTGTAAAGTCCATTTTTGCCGTATAAGACAATATTCACAGGTTACAGGGATTGGGACATGGCTATCCTTTTTCTTGAGGTCGGGGAGGGGGACATTATTCAGCCTACCACACCATCACTGTCTGAATCCCTGGGTCTCCAACATAAATTTATCTCAGTTGAGGTTCTCTTTACTTTCCTTTAAAAAAGTCAGAATAACCACTCTCTTCTTTCTTTGGAGGAGAAGAAAAATGGACAAAAGATGGGAGATAATTTTTGTGGAGCTCCTACTATGTGTTAAGTAATTTATAGGTACTCTTTACAACAAGATTGTGGGTAGCTATTGTCACCATTTTACAAATGAGAAAAGTGAGGCTCAGAGACGCCAAGTAACTTGTCTAAGTAGAGACAGAATTTGAACATGGATGTGTCTGAGCCCATGTGTCAAAGCCCATGTCCTTTCCACTATATCAACACTCCTCAAATTTCATTATTACTCTGAAATCTCATAAAGGAAAAAATTCTCACAGACCTTGGTTGGAGAAACAACCGAATTAAGGAACTAAAGTTATATTCTATGAAAACATAAATTTAAAAAAATCTCAAGTTCTTCCCAAATCCTGGCGACCTCCAAGTGAGAAATACTTTAAGAAACCATGGTTCCCCCGACTTGAGAACTTCATTTTCAAGGATCTTAATATTAAGACCCAGGACGGCTGCATTTTAACCTCGTTGCTCTGCTGATTAGAAAAGGCTTTAATGAAACAAACATTTGCTGCTAATAAGATTTGAACGCTAGTGATCTGTTAATACTATAGATGTAAGTTAATTATTTCCACCACAGAGACGCTTGATGAATTTCAGCCACATCAAAGTAAGTGGCCGTGGCATGTTTTGAGTTTAATCTAAATGAAAGTTTACCTGGATGTCCTACACAAGATTTGAGGTTTAAAGATGTCACCCTCATTCTGGCACATGCTGATCAGCTATAATAATATGGAAGCATATCCACATCGGTTCCAAAACAAAGGGGTTTTTCTCATTTTTAAATCACTGATTTCTAGTTCCACTCTTAAGACTCCAAACTCTGAAATGGTCAATCCCACCAGTTTTCTTCTACACAGTCCAGTTTGGGGTCTGTGTCCGGCATCTCAGAATTTCACAGCAGGGGCTTCCCTGGTGGCGCAGTGGTTGAGAATCTGCCTGCCAATGCAGGGGACACGGGTTCGAGCCCCGGTCTGGGAAGATCCCACATGCCGCGGAGCAACTAGGCCCGTGAGCCACAACTACTGAGTCTGCGTGTCTGGAGCCTGTCCTCCGCAACAAGAGAGGCCGCGATAGTGAGAGGCCCGTGCACCGTGATGAAGAGTGGCCCCCGCTTGCCCCAACTAGAGAAAGCCCTCGTAGAGAAACGAAGACCCAACACAGCCAAAAATAAATAAAATAAATTAATTAATTTTAAAAATAATTTCACAGCAGTCAGAGCAGCAGCAATTCTGTCCTTGGACCTCATCTCTTGGTCTCTAGACTCAACCCCAACATTTGGATATTTGCAAACAGAAAGAAGGAAGGAAGTCAATAAAAGACCTGTGTTTACACTTTCCACTCCTTTCCTGTTCCCTGTACATAACAGGGCCTTTCTCTGAGGTAATGTCAATCTATTTAATCAGCTTCCCTGTACTCTAAGTTCTTCAGAGAAAAAAAGTCCTTCTAATGCCTTTTATTCCTTCATTTTTCTTGGTCAGTGGTATACATCCATGTGGCTGACAGACAGAGTAAGCAACAAACTCTAGCCCCCACAGTCACATGGGCATTTTACATTTGCCTCCCGGTTCCTCTGAAAAATGGTCATTCTTGTTTTATTATTTAGTGTGACTTTTACTAAGAGAGGTCAGTTATTCTGAGGGGCAGATTTTCTACCAACTGATCAAGAAATCTAGTGGAAGCTTTCCCATCTTAGGAACCCAGGCTGAAAGGAAAGTGTGCATTCTGTAGTTGGGGGAGGGTAAGTTCTCTTCTGAACGTGACTGGCCTCGATCTGCCTCTGCCTCTCCAACATCCGAGCAGCCCTCTGACAGAATACCTAAATGCTATTCCTATTTGTCATTCTGGCAACTAGGCCTTTAATATCCTCCCCATTTGGGGAGAACCCCAAAGTAGAGGAAAGACAGGACTCCACTTCCTACTTTAGAAGCCAAAGAGGGCAGAGAGTTTCTATCTTCACCCCAGCAGTGAGGAAACTAGAACATCACCTGGGCTCTGCAGATCGAAGGCCCCATCTGGGACATGCAGCCTGTGGGGAAGCAGAAGCCTTTGGCAGTGACAGTAGTGGGTTTGAGTGTCCAGCAGTGTGGCAATGAATGATAGTGGCAGAGCCCAGCAGCACTGTGACAAGTAAGTGTCCAGTAGTGATAGCCTTAGTGGCAGCATTTTAAGCACATTATCCCTGTGGCAAGATCTCGGTTGTACCTTGCTTCCCTTGACTTTTATTCATTTTCATTGCCTGATTCTCCAGCCTTCCCACTGATTCTGTGAGCCATACAATATTCTTTCAATAAATTCATCTTTCGCTCAAGTCAACTAGAAGAGATTTTCATTGGTTGCAACCACGAATTCTGACTGGTATGCCAATCTTTCCTACGTGGACATGTGATCCAACAACAGCTGAGTATGGCGGGCTTGATTGGGCCATTTCCTTCTCTCAGGCTGACCTTCCAATCGTGTGTGAATTGCTTTGCTTCCTCTTAAGTCAGAAGTAGCTGTTTGTATTCCAAGGACAGGTACAGAGAACCTTAGAAGACAAGTGCCATAGAGCCCAAAGCAAACTAGGAGAAACGACTAGAAGAGGGAGGATCATCTGAGGTCTTCTCTGAGGGAGGTGGATATGGTCACTTAAGAACAAATGACAAAGGTGAAGTCAAGGTGGCGGCATGGGAAGACACGGAGTTCACATCTCCCCGCAACTAGGGTGCCTGCCGGATACTGGTGGGAGACCTCAACGCCCAAGGAAATGGGAGGAACACCGAAGCAAACCAGGAATATTCATTGGAGTGAGGTCTCCCGGAGGTCCTCATCTTGGCACCAAGACCCAGCTCTACCCAACAGCCTTCAAAGTCCAGTGTTGGAAGCCTCAGGCCAAACAAGCAGTAAGACAGGAATACAATCCCACCCATTAAAAAAAAAAAAAAAAAAAAAAAAGATGGCAAAAAAAAGTCTCACAGATGAAGGAGCAAGGTAAAAACCTACAAGACCAAATAAATGAAGAGGAAGTAGGCAATCTACCTGAAAAAGAATTCAGAGTAATGATAGTAAAGATGATCCAGAATCTTGGAAATAAGAATGGAGACATGGATTGAGAAAATACAAGAAATGTTTAACAAAGATCTAGAAGAACTAAAGAACAAACAGAGATGAACAATACATAACTGAAATGAAAAATACACTAGAAGGAATCAATAAGAGAATAACTGAGGCAGAAGAATGAATAAGTGAGCTGGAAGACAGAATGCTGGAAATATCTGTTGAGAAGCAGAATAAAGAAAAAAGAATGAAAAGAATTGAAGACAATTTCAGAGCCCTCTGGGACAACACTAAATGCACCAACATTCAAATTATAAGGGTCCCAAAAGAAGAAGAGAAAAAGAAAGTGTCTGAGAAAATATTTGCAGAGATTATAATGGAAAACTTCCTTAAGATGGGAAAGGAAATAGTCTCCCAAGTCCAGGAAGCACAGAGAGTCCCATCCAGGATAAATCCTAGGAGAAACACACCAAGACACATATTAATCAAACTAACAAAAATTAAATTTAAAGAAAAAATATTGAAAGCAGCAATGGAAAAGCAAAAAATAATACAAAGGAATCCCCATAAGGTTTTCACCTGATTTTTCAGCAGAAACTCTGCAGGCCAGAAGAGAGTGGCAGAATATACTTAAAGTGATGAAAGAGAAAAACCTACAGCCAAGATTACACTACCCAGCAAGGATCTCATTCAGATTCAATGGAGAAATCAAAAGCTTTTCAGACAAGCAAAAGCTAAGAGAATTCAGCACCACCAAAACAACTTTACAACAAATGCTACAGAAACTTCTCTAGGCAGGAAACACAAGAGAAGAAAAAGACCCACAAAAACAAACCCAAAACAATTAAGAAAATGGTAATAGGAACATACATATTGATAATAACCTTGAATGTAAATGGATTAAATGCCCCAACCAGAAGATGCAGATCGGCTGAATGGATAAAAAAACAAGACGTTATGGAGATTCCAGATATATGTTGTCTACAAGAGACCACTTCAGACCTAGGGACACTTACAGACTGAAAGTGAAGGGATGGAAAAAGATATTCCATGCAAATGGAAATCAGAAAAAAGCTGGAGTAGCAATACTTGTATCAGGTAAAATAGACTTTAAAATAAAGACTGTTACAAGAGATAAGGAAGGACACTATGTAATGATCAAGGGATCAATCTGAGAAGAAGATATAACAATTATAAATGTTTATGCACCCAACATAGGAGCACCTCAATACAAAAGGCAAATACTAACAACCATGAAAGGAGAAATCGACAGTAACACAATGATAGTAGGGGACTTTAACACCTCACTTACAGCAATGGACAGATCATCCAAACAGAAAATAAATAAGGAAACACAAGCTTTAATGACACAATAGACCAGACAGATTTTATTGATATTTATACAACATTCCACCCGAAAGTGACAGAAGACACTTTCTTCTCAAGTGCACACGGAACATTCTCCAGGACAGATCACATCTTGGGTCACAAATCAAGCCTCGGAAAATTTAAGAAAATTGAAATCGTATCAAGCATCTTTTCTGACCACAGTGCTATAAGTTTGAAAATCAATTACAGGAAAAAAACTGTAAAAACCACAAATACATAGAGGCTAAACAGTGCACTACTAAATAAACAAGAGATCACTGAAGAAATCAAAGAAGAAATAAAAAAATACCTAGAGACAAATGAAATGAAAACACAACTCAAAACCTATGGGACACAGCAAAAGCAGCTCTAAGAGGGAAGTTTATAGCAATTCAATCTCACCTCAAGAAACAAGAAAAGTCTCAAATAAACAATCTAACCCTACATCTAAAGCAACTAGAGAAAGAAGAACAAACAAAACCCAAAGTTAGTAGAAGGAAAAAAATCATAAAGATCAGAGCAGAAATAAATGAAATAGAAATGAAGAAAACAGTAGCAAAGATCAATAAAACTAAAAGCTGGTTCTTTGAGAAAATAAACAAAATTGATAAACCCTTAGCCAGACTCATCAAGAAAAAAAGGGGAGGATGCAAATCAATAAAATTAGAAATGAAAAAGGAGAAATCACAACTGACGCCACAGAAATACAAAGGATTATAAGAGACTACTACAAACAACTCTATGCCAATAAAATGGACAACCATGAAGAAATGGACAAATTCTTAGAAGGGTACAATTTTCCAAGACTGAAACAGGAAGAATTAGAAAATATAAACAGACCTATCACAAGTAATGAAATTGAAACTAATTAAAAATCTTCCAACAAACAAAAGCACAGGAGCAGATGGCTTCATAGGTAAATTCTATCAAACATTTAGAGAAGAGCTAACACTGATCCTTCTCAAACTCTTCCAAAAGATTGCAGAGGGAGGGACACTCCCAAATTAGTTCTATGAAGCCACCATCACACAGATACCAAAATCAGAAAAAGAAAATTATAGACCAATATCACTGATGAACACAGATACAAAAATCCTGAGCAAAAAACTAGCAAACAGAATCCAGCAACACATGAAAAGGATCATACACCATGATCAAGTGGGATTTATCCCAAGAATGCAAGGATTCTTCAATATATGCAAATCAATGTGATACACCATATTAACAAGTTAAGGAATAAAAACCATATGATCATCTCAATAGGCGCAGAAAAGCTTTTGACAAAATTCAACACCAATTTATGATAAAAACTCTCCAGAAAATGGGCATAGAGAGAACCTACCTCAACATAATAAGGGTCACGTATGACAAACCCACAGCAAACATCCTACTCAATGGTGAAAAATTAAAAGCATTTCCACTAAGATCAGGAATAAGACAAGGATGTCCACTGTCACCACTCTTATTCAACATAGTTTTGGAAGTCCTAGCCACAGCAATCAGAGAAGAAAAAGAAATAAAAGGAATACAAATCGGAAAAGAAGTAAAACTGTCACTGTTTGCAGATGACATGATACTCTACATAGAAAACCCTAAAGATGCCACCAGAAAACTACTAGAGCTAATCAATGAATTTGGTAAGGTTGCAGGATACATAATTAATGCACGGAAACCTCTTGCATTCCTATACACCAACAATGAAAAATCAGAAAGAGAAATTAGGGAAACAATCCCATTTACCGTCATAACAAAAAGAATAAAATACCTAGGAATAAACCTACCTAAGGAGGCAAAAGAATTGTACTCAGAAAACTATAAAACGCTGATGAAAGAAATCAAAGATGACATAAACAGATGGAAAACTATACCATGTTCTTGGATTGGAAGAATCAATATTGTGAAAATGACTCTACTACCCAAAGCAATCTACAGATTCAGTGCAATCCCTATCAAACTACCAATGGCATTCTTCACAGAATTAGAACAAAAAATTTTACAATTCCTATGGAAACACAAATACCCCGAATAGTCAGAGCAATATTGACAAAGAAAAACGGAGCCAGAGGAATCAGGCTCCCCAACTTCAAACTATACTACAAAGCCACAGTAATCAAGACAATATGGTACTTGCACAAAAACAAAAATATAGATCAGTGGAACAGGATAGAAAGCCCAGAGATAAACCCACGCACATATGGTCACCTAATTTACGACAAAGGAGGCAAGAACGTACAATGGAGAAAAGACAGCCTCTTCAGTAAGTGGTGCTGGGGAAAATGGACAGCTACATGTAAAAGAATGAAATTAGAATACTCCCTAACACCATACACAAAAATAAACTCAAAATGGGTTAAAGACCTAAATGTAAGACCACACACTATAAAACTCTTAGAGGAAAACATAGGAAGAACAATCTTTGACATAAATCACAGCAAGATCTTTTTTGACCCACCTCCTAGAATAATGGAAATAAAAATAAAAATTTAAAAAATGGGACCTAATGAAACGTAAAAGCTTTTGTACAGCAAAGAAAACCATAAAGAAGACAAAAAGACAACCCTCAGAATGGGAGAAAATATTTGCAAATGAAACAACAGACAAAGGATTAATCTCCAAAATATACAAGCAGCTCAATATCAAAAAACCAAACTATCCAATCCAAAAATGGGCAGAAGACCTAAATAGACATTTCTCCAAAGAAGATTATACAGATTGCCAACAAACACACGAAAGGATGCTCAACATCACTAATCATTAGAGAAATGCACATCAAAACCACAATGAGGTATCACCACACACCAGTCAGAATGGCCGTCAACAAAAAATCTACAAATAATAAATGCTGGAGAGGGTGTGGAGAAAAGGGAACCCTCTTGCACTATTGGTGGGAATGTAAATTGATACAGCCACTGTGGAGAATAGTATGGAAGTTCCTTAAAAAACTAAAAATAGAACTACCATATGACCCAGCAATCCCCCTACTGGGCATATACCCTGAGAAAACCATAATTCAAAAAGAGACATTGGGCTTCCCTGGTGGCCCAGTGGTTAAGAATCCACCTGCCAATGCAGGGGATACAGGTTCGAGCCCTGGTCAGGGAAGATCCCACATGACATGGAGCAACTAAGCCCATGTGCCCCAACTACTGAAACTGTGCTCTAGAGCCCATGAGCCACAACTACTGAGCCCGTGTGCCACAACTACTGAAGCCCGCACACCTAGAGCCCATGCTCCACAACAAGAGAAGCCACTGCAATGAGAAGCCCACGCACCACAACAAAGAGTAGTCCCTGCTTGCTGCAACTAGAGGAAGCCCGCGTGCAGCACAGAAGACCCAATGCAGCCAAAAATAGATAGGTAAATAAATAAATAAAGAGATACACGCACCCTAATGTTCATTGCAGCACTATTTACAATAGCCAGGACATGGAAGCAACCTAAGTGTCCACTGACAGATGAATGGATAAAGAAAATGTGGCACATATGTACAATGGAATATTACTCAGCCATAAAAAGAAATGAAATTGAGTTATTTGTAGTGAGGTGGATGGACCTAGAGTCTGTCATACAGAGTGTAGTAAGTCAGAAAGAGAAAAACAAATACCATATACTAACGCATATATATGGAATCTAAAAAAAATGGTACTGATGGACCTAGTGGCGGGGCAGAAATAAAGACGCAGACATAGAGAATGGACTTGAGGACACGGGAAGGGGAGGGGGAAGGTGGGGCGAAGTGAGAGAAGAATCGACATACATACACTACCAAATGTAAAATAGATAGCTAGTGGGAAGCAGCTGCATAGCACAGGGAGATCAGCTCAGTGCTTTATGATGACCTAGAGGGGTGGGATAGGGAGTCTGGGAGGAAGGCTCAAGAGGTAGGGGATGTGGGGACGTATGTATGCATATGGCTGATTCACTTTGTTGTACGACAGAAACTAACACAGCATTGTGACGCAATTATACTCCAATAAAGATGCATTTTTTAAAAATGACAAGAAAAGAACTTTGTATATTGATTCCTTTTAAGAAATGAAGTTTATTTTGTTTTTCACCCCAAACATAGAAATAATTCGTGTTCATTGTGGGAGAATGTGAAAGAAGGAAAAAAATTACCTGTCATTCTACCAGCCACCAATAGCCACAATTGAAGCCACACTTGAAGTTTTGGTGTGTCTTTCTAATATTTTTTCTATGAAAATGTTTTCATAGTTATGATCATCCTA
Source organism: Globicephala melas (assembly GCF_963455315.2). Classification (NCBI taxonomy): domain Eukaryota; kingdom Metazoa; phylum Chordata; class Mammalia; order Artiodactyla; family Delphinidae; genus Globicephala; species Globicephala melas. The sequence continues at coordinate 24,130,690 of NC_083314.1, forward strand.
GTCTATTGCTTACTAAAATTCAGAAAAGAGCAGGAACATTTCCATTAAACACTGATAGATAGATACACATATCTCCAGCTGCTAAAGGTAGGATAGTGAACTCTGTCTTTTGGCTGAAAGAAGCATTTCTCAAAATGTGTTCCATAGGACACTTATGCCCGCATTTGTTAACAGCTGTAGAAATAATATAAAAAGAAATGTTCTCAATCAGATAAGTTTGGGAAATGCTGAGTTAAAGTTGAACAGGTTTCTTTATTGCATGAATTTTCAGAGCTTGTAACACATTAGGGTGCAGTGTGATTCTTAAAGAGAGCAGCATTTCCCAAACATATTTGACCATAAAACTACCCTCTGAAAACACATTTCTCAGGACCAGGGTTCTAAGGATTACTGACCCAGAAAACTCAGATCTTCATGTCGTTTTACCTTCCTCCCACTTCATTATTGAAGAATCAGTTCAGTCAGGGAAATGGAGAATGTATTTCAGATATATAAGAGCAAACTTTGGAAAGGAAGTAACAGAATAGGACCTTGGAAGTAAAATTTCTTTGCCTATTTATTTACCTGTAAGAACTTGTTCTAGGGAGTGAGGTTTATAGACAAACATCAAATTCATACCTGAGAGAACTGAGAACAGAGCAACACTGAATTCTAAAGGAGCAATTTTATCATGGGAAATGTTGCTGCATAAATGAGTTTATCCACATTTAAGTAGAAAATCCAATTAACGTACTAGAACACTGCATTGCCAGGCTAAGGAGATTAACTTCATGTTGCTCAATATCATTTTAGTACCTCCCCCCTAAAAAGGACAGTTCCATATCACAAATTTTTTTTTCAATGATGCAAACAAGGACAAATGAGAAAACAGAAGAACACAAGAATATATTTAAGACAAGGACAATGTCCTCACCAGAACAAAGCACGGTTGACAAAAGAAACTTCGGTGAGAAATCCTGTTCTTACCCCATCACTTCCCCAACTAACCTAACGTCTGGACAGACTCGAAGTGGAGAATCTGCCACTTGGAGTCTGTGGATTCAGCCACAGATTAAGTATGAAAACATGGCATCTTCCATTAAAACAACAAGTGTGCATGTCCATTTGACATTTGCGGGAGGCGAACAGGAAGTAAAAAAGAATCCTGAAATGGGTGTTGTCTCGTAATATACACCTTATTTACCACCTTGGGGTCGGCTCTGTGTACTTGCTTTGTGCCAAAACCCAGCCCCAAGACTCCCTCAATATTCCTGAGCCTGGTGTCTATCGTTTTTGGAATAAACTAAATGTTTAGGAAAGTCTGGGAATTACCAGAGTTCAAAAGTACCTTTCTTCTGTGAAGGAGCCTAAAGATATTCTAGGACAACTTCCTGATTTGGGCCTGAGACTTTCATCCTGCTTCTGTTTGGTGAGCTGCTCGTCAGACCCCCGTCACCGAGCTGGACAGCGCGAGCTCCAGGTGACCCTTGAGAGGGAAACGGAATCTGAGAACGTCAAAGCTGGAAGGGACCTTAATGATCCTCTCCTCTAACCCAACCCCCTCTATTTACAGATCCAAAAACATGAAGTCTGAAACCCACCCAGAATCCTGAGAGTGAATGCGCTTTCCTCCCTTCGTCTATTTTTGTGCAATTTTCCCATGGCAGCTGGCCAGAGCATCTACATCAGTAATGTCTAGAGGATTTATGAGGCCAAGCGATCCTTTGGGTTTCTACGCAGACCTAAACAGGAAACCCACACAAGGAAATGCCCTTTCTGTTTGCAGGCCGAATTCCCAGGATGCTTTCACCAGAGTGCCCCGGCTGGAACAAAACAAAGGCCTGGCAGAACAAATGCCCTGAGATCCGGAGGTGGAAGTGCCCTCCCCACCTCTCTCCACCCCCTCCCCACCTCTCTCCACCCCCTCCCCACCTCTCTCCACCCCCTCCCCAGTCTTGTGCTAATTTAATGAGAACAAGTCTTGCTTCTCTCAGACCTCGACTTGAGGTTGCTCCGTTGGTCTAGATGCTGAATAGGGGTCAGGCTGGAGACTGCCACCCCTCGGCTCTCAGACCGAGTTCAAAGCTTTGCGCCTCTTTTTCAATTACCTGGGGAAACTAGGCAGCCCACTCACACCTCTCCTATTCCTTCTGCATGTTCCATTTTGCTTCCAGAGGGTGCCTTAGGGCTGAAAAAATTTGTGCATTTCCTAGCCGAGGCTTCTGAGTCCTTGGGAGCCACCATTGTGCACCGTGACAGCCTCTCAACCAGACACCGCTCTGCTCCCCTTTGCTGCAGCCTCAATAACCAGTGTCCTGCCAATCTCCTCTGCCCGTGTAATCAGTCCATCTGCCCTGTGTCCAGCCATGCCGGCCCGGCATGGCATGTTTAAACCTTTTCAGCTCTCCATGCAAGATTTAAAACTTCAGAAAGAGACGGTTGCTCAGGGCTGGACAGGAGGGAAGCCTGCATTCCCAGCTCAGGGAACAGAATGGCGTGCTGCTGACCCTTCTCCCCCTTCTCAAGGTGTCCCCTTGGGTTGACACTGCAAATAGACTCTGTCCTCCTTGGTTGCCCCCAGCCCTGCCTTCCCTTGGGGAAGAAGACTTAGGCATCTAGTGAGCCAACAGTATTATCAGGGCCTGTCTTTCAGGAATTACCAGATGCTGGGAAGAGGATAATGTGTCATTTCCTTTAACAAATAGCCTGGGCATCTGTGCATTTCCTGTCGAGCCAGCTGTTGAGGAGAATGTGATGTGGTGAGAGTGAAGGACTAACCACACTGTCTTTCACTCTCAGGTACTGAGGGGCCTCTCCAAAGCCTTTGGTTCCAATCCTCCGTTAAGAAAATAGTTCTGTCCTCTGTAGGCATGGGTGACACCACGAGGAGACAGCACAGGTTCAAAGTAAGGCTTTGGAAACAGGAGGAGTGCTCTAAGGGAAAACGACAAGGAGCCAGGGAATGGTGGGAGAAGGCTTGGAGTGATCAAATTGTCTACCCTTTCCCCCATATCATCCGGCTCAGTAGTGAACCAACACAGGCCACGGTCTTTGCGAATTTGCCCCCTCTCAGCCATCGCTACTAATCTGAAACTCTGGGGACAAAGCCCAGTGCTCTCTTTTGAGCCTTCCAGGTGATTTTGGTGTGCCCTCAAGCTTGAGAACCTCTGACCCAGATAGATGCATGTCAAGGGTTCTCAGAAGGCAAAAGAAGAAGAGATGGTATGAGATGGTTATCTGAGAAAATGCTTTAAAGACCTTGCAGCAGTGGGAGAAGAGGATGGGGCCTCTGGATGAGGCTATCTTGGAAAGAGAAAAATTCTAGAAATAAAAATGAAAGACGGTAAACAAAATAAAGATACAGCCATATCTCTTTTTGCACACTGCACTAGTTTGTACTTCTTCCAGAGTATGGTTTAAAGAACATAAGAGTATATTCACAGAATAATTTTCAGTTCAAATAAAATGTGCAGTGTGGGCCCAATTATATAAAATGTATGTGCATATCAACTGATATATGGAAAAAATACTGGAAAATTGTGCATCAAAATGTGATCATTCCTGGGTGATGGATTATGGAGCATTTTTATTTCATTCGTTACACTTTTCTGGGTTTCCTCCCAATTTTTTCCAGGATAAATAGGTAGTTTTATAACCAAAAAAATTTTAATAAAGTGACAAGCTCGTTGGGTCAAAATGGTCATTTAAACAAATTTCTGTAGCTCTCTCCAGAGGCCAGCTCTTCAAGAATTTATGTCACATAGATAATTAGCACCACCTGTTACACTTGTGCTAAAACAGGGCATGAAGAACGTTGGATTCAGAATGTATAAAGAGATGATTAAACTCATCAGCTCCAAAACAAAACAGCACAGCAGCACCCTGGCCTCACTGGGGCCCAGCCCAGCGCCCTGGCTGCCTCCCCTGCCTGCCAGGTGCCTCTGAGGGAGATCTGGGTGCTGGGTGTTCTCTGCAGCCTGCAGGGACTGGCTGTCCTCCTGGATGGCTTTGTTCGGAAGCCCCAGCCGCCTCTCGGTTTTTACACCCCTTTTTCCTAACAGGGATAGGCCGGTGGCAAAAACAAAACAAAACAAAACCACTGAAAGGCCCTTAAAAGCCTAGAAAGGAAGAAAGGACAATGGAACGTGATGTAAGAGCAACTAAACAGCCAGTGACTCAGCGCTTCTGCGCCATCAACACCAGCTGCAGTCCGCGGTGGCAGCCGCAGCGGCGGCTCACAGAACAGACACACACACACACACACACACACACACACACACGCAGTGTAAACATCTCACAGCCTGGAGAGCAAAAATTCTGGCTCCTAGACTGTGCTGCTGACAAGACACAGAATCAACGATTTCTGGAGCTGCATACTTGGCAGAATGTATAAGGATGTTGCATGTTAATTCAGCTTTCCACTAACATCTTTTCCTAAGGACCTGGACATGTATCCCTGGGGTGAGATTCTCCAAACCGGAGCTAGTATCCACCTGTAAGCACAGCTATAGCTCACAGCTATTGAGTCCCTGAAACACCACAGGATGAAGTTTGGTTAACGTGGTAGATTTTAGTATTGGCTTCTCAAGAAGACCCGGGGGGAGAGGTGCAGGGGTGGGGGATGAAATTCCCACCCTTTGTGAGTCATGGAAGGGGCTGGGAGACCACAAATGGGAGTAGGACTCTGCCCCATGGAATTTTTTTTTTTTTTTTTTTTTTGCGGTACACAGGCCTCTCACTGTTGTGGCCCCTCCCACTGCGGAGCACAGGCTCCGGACACGCAGGCTCAGCGGCCATGGCTCACGGGCCCAGCCGCTCCGTGGCACGTGGAATCTTCCCTGACCGGGGCACGAACCCGTGTCCCCTGCATCGGCAGGCGGACTCTCAACCAGTGCGCCACCAGGGAAGCCCCTGGGCCTGATTTTTGTTTCAGTCTCATGTAGGCACCGTGATGCCCTCCTCCTTCTTCCAGCTGCTCCTCACACACAGATTCTCTTTCCATCTGACAATCCTCTCACCCCCTCACCCCCTCACCTTCTCAGGCCAACTCGTGGATCAAATTTAGAATGTCTCCTGGCCTGCTCTCTCCATCGTGAGGCCCATGTTGGTTGGTTCCTACTGTCTGCGGTAGGGCAGTTCTTTCTTTTTTAAAAAAAATCTTTTATTTTTTTAATCTCTTTATTTGTGTGTGTTTCTTGGGCTGTTCTTTCTTAAACGAAGCCCTGTTTTCTCTCTCTCTATTTATTCCCACAACCACGGCTGCTGTAGCCTCCCCAGGAGTTCCCCAAAGTAGGTCTCAGACTGGTTTTCCTCTTGTAATTTGATATGAAGGAGGCAACGCGCCCCAGCTCCACCCCTCTTACAGAGGGCAGTCCAATCATAACTTTCCTCACAAATTCCCCTCTCTCCATTTTCTTGATCCTTCTATATTCCTTCACGGATGGGGTTTTTTAAGGGTAGTAAAAAGCTGTGTTGAGATATTTCTTTTGAAAATCTGCATATGGTCTGTCACAACACACACGCCTCAAATGAATATATTGTTCAACCAACCACCTGTGTGGGGCACAGACGAGTTTTCATCTATAAACTGGGGATAATAATATCTGCCCTCCTTACCTCACAGAAGCAGTGTCAGGATTTGGACAGGATCAGACAGGAAGTTCTGGTAATGCATGCCGTCAGTGGCGTGCAAGAGTCTGCTCATATCCGCTCTGAAAGCACCTTTGGAAACCCAACCATCATGTTCTGTGATATCATAAGAGTAGCTCGAAATCGGCCATGGTGAGAGTATTTACACCATGGAAATGAGCGGATGCTACACGTTAGAGCTTTCTCCCCTCTCCCCATCTTAAGGCAGCTTTTAAACATTTACCAGCACACCACTGCATGCAATTATAAATGCAATAAATCTTATCGTTTTTTATATCTGAAGCCCTCACATGACATGGCTGGAAGATATGGCTCCCAGTTGGAGCCATAAGAAGAGGGCAAGAGAGTGAAGCCTTCACTTCATGTAGGAATATCCCTGGGAGTGGCCAGCAAGGATGTGCCGAAGGGAAGGACAATAGCGTTCTCAGGGCCTGAGGAAGCACCTGTTTTCTAGGAAAAGTAATTTACTAACAGATGGGAGAGAGAGGCGGGTCTGTGTTCCTCAGAGTGGACAGGCAGTCTGGGGCAGCTGGAGAGTGGCCCACCGGGCAGGGCTGCCCCATTTTCAGGCCTGGAGGAGTCTCAGCTCTTCCAGCCCTTTCCCAGGGCCCAGGAGCAGGGAAGGTGCACTCCAGCCCCACAAACAGTGTGGCCGCCATGGCCCCCGAGCTGTGCTTAACCTTCTGGTCTTTGAAGGCAGCAGAATTGAGGACAGCGGAGGCCACTCACACGAGGAGGAAACAGAGGGGCTTCAGCAGCCGTTGGGGATGGTGGAAGCCTTTCGGGGAGCTGGCAAGGCCAGGAGGACCTTGGCTGTCTGCCCCCAGCAGGGATGCAGTCATGTGGCTTGACATCTTTCCCTATGGTGTGAGGATGAGCCAGACTTGGAGGAGGGGGCCAGGGTTGGTGATCATCCAGGCTCAGGGTGTGGAGGGCCAGCTCCTGGCCTGTGACAGGTTACATCCTGTGACAATTACGATGACCCCTGGAGAGGGTAAGCGATCAGAGGAAAGCCTGAAACTCAACAGAGAAACAGCCTGTGGTAACGACCCAGTGAATGAGGGACTGTCAGTGCCAGGTTCCTAAAGGAGCATTAAGGTGCTGGGGGTGAGGAAACAGAACCCCACACAGGTGAACTGCCTCTGAGAATCTACGACCCCTGAAGCCCATTCGAAAATCTCTCTACCACCTTGATTCTGAAGCTAAGAAAACCTTTACAAATCAAATCCACTCTGTTTTCTCTATTTCTCCGGGTTTGTTTTCTTCTTGGACTCATTACCTTCACTGAAACTAGGTCTAATTGGATTTTTTTCTTTCTCTACCGGCCATGGATAGCCCCATTAACATTCTAATACCATTAGAGAGTCTTTCAATTATGTTAGAAATTAAGCCTAACTCGCCATTCTTAAAAATGTTTAAATTTCCACGCAAGTCCCCTTGACCTGGTTTTCTTTTGTCTTCTTGGGCACAGAATCCCTGCTACTGACACCTTATGACTCACTGCGGAAGATCGGAAGACACCAGTGTCAGAGGGCAGTGGACTCTGGAAACCGAGGAGGGACAGAACGTGAGAAGAGCCGTTTCTTTCTGCCACAGGTCACAAGTTACGGGGGAGAAAAGTTGCCAAACACTAGCTTTGCTCCTTTTGAAAATATCAACTTAGGAGCATATAGACATGAGGAAGTGGAAATTACATTCTAATATAAAGAAATGCATTTGATTCGATGGTGGATAAATGACAGCTCTATCAGAGAGTAACGATAAGCTATATACTTTAATATCCACATTTAGAAAAGCAGTGAAGCCAAAAGCTGTGCTAAGGGGTCTCAGAACAACACCTCCAACCCCATCAGAGCATTCTTAGGCTTCAATGATAATTATCCCTGATCTGAAGGTAACAGGGCTTCCTGCAACCAAAAGTAAGTTCTGTTACCGGTCTGACTTTCCATGGATTCTTACTTAGGACAGAGGTCCCAGGCCCAAATCTACCCTGTTGCGCTGACAAGGACCTGATAGCTCTACTACACCAAGCCAGACCGAGCGTGTTTAAACAGGTGAAGAGACTGTCCCTCTGCCCCCAAATTATTATGCCTATTACTATACTACCATCTAATGGTGAGGTGCATTAAAACATAAACGTAACCTAGTCCAAGGACCACTGGCAAATAGTTATCATGTATCTCTCTGTCTCTCCAGATAAGTCACCAAGTGACATAGTTCATAAAACATGGCTCCAGATCTAAGATTCCTGCTAAGGAGAAGGTAATGAAATCTCTAATTTGCCTACCTGAGAAGAGATTGTGTCAACATCAGGGAGAACAGCAAGATTTCTAAAACACTCCCAAAGTGTGCAAGCTAAGAGAGAACTATAATTTCAGGATAGATGTTGGTTAAACTTTCCTATATATGAAAATTGAGTAATAACAGAAGGATTTGTACAATACAGTACGTGCATAATGAATTACTGTCTTACACAGAGAAGGATAAAAAATTCAACCACAGTCGTATGCAGAGACTATCCACTGCTCTAAAAATAAATCCCCACGGCAAAAGTCAGGTTTTAATTGTTATAAAGAAAACAGTAATATATTATCAACCCTTTGCCCTCTGCTCTTGCTGGTCAAGATTTTAGATTTTTTAAATCTATTTGGGGATTTTCCTTCAGTGCTAAATGTTGAAAGTGGAGATTATTTGGGGAAAGTTACTGAACCATGAAAACAAAGACTGCCCCCCCTCCCCCGCCCTTTCTCCAAACACACAGGACACACATATCAGGGATTTTTCCACTTCCTGAGCCGTTCCATTAGTACCACCAATAACTCAACTCGAAATCCCATCAGAAGACAGACAGAACCTCAAGAACTCCTGGGATGCAGCTAGCTGGTCCACAGTGCATCAAGGCTGGGTGCAGAAACCCCAGAGCAGCATCCTCTGTGGGTGGCCTAGACAGATGACAACCAGATACCCGGCCAGCTTGTGAGGGTTGAAATGCCATGGGAACAGCAAGCAGGAGGGGGAGGTAGCATTAGGATACCCTGGAACACGGCTTCCAACACCCGTTATGCCGTGGAATTTTGAGAAACATCATTAATAAATTTACAGCAACCTAAAAATGCAAACTGCAAGTTGACTTCCATTCCGGGAAGTGGGCAGGGGTCAGCATAAGACCAGAGAAAAGCCTTCCTGGTTGAGATCCACATTGATGTGCGCCTTCCCAAACAGCATCCCTCCCCAACGTTCTACAGAACAGTAGAAATGGTGTGCTGCTGTTAGAAACACACCTCAGAAGCACTGAGCTGTGCAAAACCACCACATCTCTTCCTCTCCTGACCTTGATTTCACCCCATCACAGAGATAAAACCACCCGTCTAAATCAATGGTTCTCTAAGTGGTGTCCCCAAAAAGCAGCATTGCCCCAGAACTGCTTAGAAATGCAAATTCTTGGGCTCCACACCAATCCTACTGAATCAGAAACCCTGGGAATAGGGTCCAGAAATCTGTGTTTTAACAAGTTCTCTTGTGGAACTTGTGGATTCTGATGCCCACATAAGCTGGTGAGCCACGATTATAAATGAAGACACTGCAGGAACACACAGGGATGCAGTCTGTTGGTTAACTGACGGCAAACGAGGGTGCGACCAAGTTAGCTAAAACCTGCAGCTCTGGAATCAGCAGTTTCATCCTGCACCCTCAGCTCCCTCCGGTGTCAAGCACCATGTCATCTTGGTCCAGACTCCCCTGCCCTCACCAGCGTTAGTGGGTCTGCCCACCTCCTCTCCCTGGAAACCGGAACAAAGCACAGGACAGGGTTAGTAATCCACGGTACAGTCAAGCAGAGAGGTCCCCTGGGACACTACATCTCCTTATTTTGTTTTTTAATCTTTGGGATCAGTGGTTCACTTCCAGGTCCAGCAAGAATGGTTGGCAAGCCACGGTTGTTAGGTGGGAGAAACACCGGCCTGTAACACTGAGATCTCGTTGTGCTCAAAGGAAACGGTGTGGCCTTGCTGGCAGCTCAGGAACTGAGATAGCAACCAAGCCACCGACAGAACCTTGGGCGTGAGGGCACAAAGCAGTTGATTTCAGGGGTTTTCTTTTTCTCTGATAAATGTAAACGTTACATAAAAGTCTAAATAATACTTTAACTAAAACCCATACTGTTTTGTGTCACGTGAGAAGGCGGTGTTTTAAAGTCGTAAAATGACTGCATGTGGCCATGAGCTGGGAGAGGTTGTGGGTACAGAGGACAGAGTTAGAACAGGAAGAAAGGGGCGAAGTATTTCTGAAATACTTTTTAACAAAGAACATCCCCGTTCTTTTATCAGAAAACATTTCGACTGTGAGGTTTCCACATAGCTACTAATAATAACTTGTACATTTGCCTAGCTGGAGGCTGGAGAGCTGGAATTTACAAATAATGAAGAGCAGAATAAGAGCTGAAGAGGAAGCCAGCTCTTTTCCTTGGGAATAAACAAAACATGGTTTGGACAACCACCGCCTGAAGAGAGCAGGAAAGAAATCAGGCTGGTCCAGGAGACATCAGGCTATAGCTCATCAAAGCGTAAGGCTTTCCCGTCTCTGCTTCTACAGCTGGAGCCAACCCGGGAAGCCCTAGAAGAGAGCATCATCACCAAGGGCATTTCCCTCCCGGGCTGACCTTGGACTGCCGCTTGGTGTCACCTGTCAAAGCCAGTAGGCAGTAAGAACGAGTGCTGAAGTAAGGTTCCTGAGCCTCTAGTGCTTGTTCCAGGCTGGGGATGGAATGGATGTATCTAGACTGTAGAGTTCGTCTCCAAAGAGGACAAAGCCACATGGTGCTGAGCTGGCCCAGGAGCAGGCAGGAGGGCCTGTCATCTTTGCTCTGATCCAGCCAGTTTCACAGCCGCCAGAGCAGCCCCCATGGCACATTTAGAACCTCCAAAATGAAATCACCTGTCGCACTGAGGACCTGCTTTTGTTTTTATTTATTTATTTAAGGCTGTGTTGGTTGGGTCTTCGTTGCTGCGCGCGAGCTTCTCATTGCGGTGGCTTCCCTTGTTGTGGAGCATGGGCTCTAGGCACGAGGCCTCAGTAGTTGTGGCTCGCGGGCTCTAGAGCACAATCTCAGTAGTTGTGGTACATGGGCTTAGTTGCTCCACGGCGTGTGGGATCTTCCTGGACCAGGGCTTGGACACGTGTCCTCTGCATTGGCAGGCGGATTCTTAACCACTGCGCCACCAGGGAAATCCCTGCTTTTGTTCTTTGATAACCTCATTCCGTCAGTAAAGGGAAAAGATATATTAAAATACTCATCCTCTTCCCTTAACCCCGCCTGTGAATCTCATCCTTGCTTGGACAAACCCATTTCTCTTACAGGCAGGACGACGATGGAGGGGGGCAGGGGAGTTCTTTTGGCTGTACGAGAGGGCCAGAGGAGGGGAAACTTAGGCTAGAAACCCACTGGGTACCTCCTTTTTGTGTACCTATTGATAACTCAAATATACTCATTAGAGAATTTAATAATGTTAAGCATGCAGCTCAGCTGGGCAGCCTCAGCTAACCTTCCTGCACCACCCCCCCCCCCCCGTCCAGGTGCACAGCTGCATGGTGAGAACATGTCCCCGTCTCTATCACTGGGTCCCCCCCGCCCCCCCCGAGAAATGCTGGGTGCTGTCACAGTCACAGGCTTTGTGAGGACCAGGTGCACCCCCTGCCCTCTCCCGACTTCCACACACACGCCGGCTGTGCTTCTTCCCGGAGCCTTCAGAACCTCTATCAACGCAATGGAAGCGCGTCGGCTGCTGCCAGAGCAAACTGCCAAGGAAGCCTGCAGACGCATTCAGTCTTATTAAAAGCCAATAACATGAACTGAATTCTTCACCTGGTTTCCTATGGAAAAAATAATACTGGGGAGAGAAAAAACAGAGTGTACTCTGTGTGTGTGTGTGTGTGTGTGTGTGTGTGTGTGCGCGCGCGCGCGCGCTCTCCTCACTCTCATCTCAGAAATTTATTCTTTCAGCCAATACACATTTTTGATACTTACTATGTGCAAAGCTCTGTGCTAGATTCTGTTAACAGGAGTGAGACACAGTCCCTGACTTCCAGGAGCTCACAATCTAGAGGAGAAAATCATACGTAAATAAAAACTAGGAAATCGTATTATAAGTTCTGTAATAAAGGCTCATTGATCTGTTCAACAAAGATTTATTGTGCACGACGTGCCAGCCTCAAGTATGAACAAATAATTTTGAGAGCCCAGAGGCCCAAGATAACTGCCGTTCCTCTTCCAAACAGGAAAGATGTGCTATGAGAGCTCCCCACACCTATGCTCTTAAAGGATAGAGTCCAGATCTTTTCATATACCCATCATACCTGGTGTGTGGCAAACAAAAATGCCTTCTACGCATGAATTTCCTGTCCTGTTATTCACCAGGCAATTTCAACCTAATCTTTCTTTGCCATTCATTCATCAATTCAGTAAACATTTATCGAGCACCTACAATGTGCTGGGAACAGGGGCTACAAAAACAAGAAGATCTCTGGTTGTTCACAGCTCAGTGCGGGAAACTAGCAAATAACCACCAGACAACACGACAAGTACTCCTTCCTGAGCACAGGATCCCTGTGGAGTGTGCACTGAAGAGGGGACTCTCACCCAGCCTGGGGCAGGAGGGAGGGGTCTGGGAAGGCTTTCTGGAGTGAAGCCTAAGCTGAGTCTCGAAGGAGGATGCATGGGAGTAAAACCAAGTTGTGTGCGTCAGAGGGACGGCGTTCCAGACAGAGAGGACAACTTAAGAAAGACAGAGAGGGGACATGCAGTAGGGGTTCATGGGGGCCTTCAAGCGTCCAATATCCTGGACTGGGCACTTCCGAAACCTTGATCTTGTCAGAGCTGCTTGGCGTCCAGTTAGCTTCCTTCAGCTAACCAAATCCTTGAGAAGGTGTAGCAAGTCAAAGCAAGGTGTTCTCAAGTCAGAGTGACTCTGCCTAGTGGGCCAGATGTTCGTGTGGGCCCTGGAATCTGGATATGTGCAGAGGATGCTGAGTGAGCATGAAATTGGAGCAAGTTGCAAAGCCAATGATCTTGTCATCAACTTCTGACAGCCCCGTATCTGTCTCCACTACCAGCTCCTCTCGTCCTCCTTTTGCAGCCAAGCTTCCAGGATGCAGCCCTTTTCTCTACTTCCTCAGCCTACATACTCCCCACCACACCGTAATCTGGATTCTACCACTTCTCCCCTGAAGCTGCTTTCACCTAGGTCACAAACGCTCTCTTTGCTGCTAAATACAGGGTTCCTTTTAGTCCTTCTCGTTCTTGGCGTCTCTACAGCTTCTGCCCCTGAGACCTGCTCTCTTCCTACCGCATGTTTCCTCCTATTTTCCCTCCGATGCTACTGGCTGCTATTTCTCAGGCCCCTTGGTGTCTTCCGTTTTCTCCGCCAATCCTGCAACTGATCGTTTCCCTCTCTATCCTACTCTAGGTGAGATCACGGCTTCAGTTGCCATCTATGCAGTCTAAAGATTCCCAAATTGCTGTCTGTGGCTCAAATGGCTTTTTAAAAAATTGTGGTAAAATACAAATAACATAAATGTACCATCATAACCTTTTTTTTTTGTTTTTGCGGTACGCAGGCCTCTCACTACTGTGGCCTCTCCCGTCGCGGAGCACAGGCTCCGGACGCGCAGGCTCAGCGGCCATGGCTCACGGGCCCAGCCGCTCCGCGGCATGTGGGATCCTCCCGGACCGGGGCACGAACCCGTGTCCCCTGCATCGGCAGGCGGACTCTCAACCACTGCGCCACCAGGGAAGCCCCGTGATTCTCTTTTATCATAACCATTTTTAAGCGTATGATTCAGTGGTGTTAAGTACTTTCACATTGTTGTACAACCATCACCATTGCCCATCTCCAGAACTCTTTGTCATCTTGCAAAACTCAAACAAGGCAGTCATTAAACAATAACTTCCCATTCCCCACTCCCCCAACTCCTGACGGCCACCATTCTACTTTCTGTCTCTATGAGTTTGACTACTCTAGGTACCCAAGAAAGTGTAATCATACAGTATCTGTCCTTTTGTGACTCCTTATTTCCCCTTGCAAAACGTGCTCCAGGTCTACCCATGATACACCATGTGTCTGAATTTCCTCCCTTTTTAAAGCCGAATAATATTCCATTGTATGTATATACCACATTGTGTTCACCCATTCATCCATCAGTGAACACCTGAGTTGCTTCTACCTCTTGGCTATTGGGAATAATGCTGCTGTGAACATGGGTGTACAAAAATCTCTTTGAGACCCTGCTTTCAATTCTTTGGGATATATATATCCAGAAGCGGAATCACTGGATCGTATGATAGTTCCATCTTTAATTTTTTGAGGGACTGCTTTACTGTTTTCCACAGCAGCTGCACCATTTTACATTTCCACCAACAGTGCATAAGGGTCCCAATTTCTCTACATCCTCACCAACACTTGTTATTTTCTGGTGTTTTGATATTAGCCATCTTAACGAGTGTGAGATTCAAAGGACTTTTAGCAACTCTAGACTTATACAGCCAGCTGCCTACTGGACATCTCAGTCTGAATATCTTAGAGAACCCTGAACTCAATTTGCCCCCAAACAAATCTTTTTCCCCAAACCTGATGCCCCGTGGTGTTCCCTACCTTGGCAAACCCCACCACCATCCCTCCAAGTGCCAAAGCTGGAGATCTGGATGGCTTTCTCGTCAGTTTCAGCAATTCTAGCTCCCTGGTATCTCCTGAATCTTCCCACTTCTCCCCACCTGGACCCAATACTACCATCTCAGTTCATCTCACATCTGAACGCCCACAAAGAGTCCCTGCCTCCTGTCCCTGTTCCCTCTGATTCATTCTTCTCGCTCCAGCCAGTTATCGCTTTAAAGTGCAGATTTGAGCCCATCTTCTTCTGTTTCAAATCCTCCAGGGCTCCACCATGTCTTCAGGATAAAGCCCAAAGTCCTTAGAATGACAAATTCTGTAGTGTGGCCCTTTATGATCTGGTCATATGATGTTCTGATTCAAGCCTAATTTCTTGTCACTTCCTGGCTTTGTCTTCTGAGCTCATTTTGAAGGACTAGCCATTGCCCAATGTGTTACAGTCACAATGCCTCTCACCAGGAATTCTTGATCTGGAACATCCTTCCCCTCTCCAGCTTCCTCTCTTGCCTGACTCTGTTGAAACGTTACATTCTCTGGGAACCTCCCACCCTCCCTGGGCTGGGTGCTCTCTCCATGTTTCCCATAGCACTCACCACACTGCCCTCTCTCCTACACTGTGAGCACTTTTAGGTTCTAGACTCTGATTTATTTATCTTTGGATCTCCAGGATCTAGCACAGAGCTTCGGACATACTAAGTGCCTGTCTGAGTGGTCAAGGGAGGCTTCCTGGAGGAGATGACAACTAACCCGAGTCCTAATTAATGGCTAAGAATTGGCCAGATGAAAACAGGTCAAGGAATATCTCAGGCAGTGGAGGCAACAAGCAAAGATGCAGGTATGTGGTATAGAATGAGGCACCGGAGAACAGCAGGTTATTCAAGGTGGCTGGAGCACATGACATATGAATGACCAGAGACAAGCCTGGGGCACTTTTACCAGTAGACTCAGAGGAGAATCTATCGGGCAATCCTGGGCATGGTACCAAAGTATGGAACTATTATATAAGGTGAGTTGGGGCGACTCATGGGGACCAATATTCAAAATTAAAGAGCAGGGCTTCCCTGGTGGCGCAGTGGTTGAGAGTCCGCCTGCCGATGCAGGGGACGCGGGTTCGTGCCCCGGTCCGGGAAGATCCCACATGCCGCGGAGCGGCTGGGCCCGTGGGCCATGGCCTCTGAGCCTGTGCGTCCGGAGCCTGTGCTCCGCAACGGGAGAGACCACAGCAGTGAGAGTCCCGCGTACCGCAAAAAAAAAAAAAAAAAAAAAAAATTAAAGGGCAAATGACAGATGAGAGATAAATGTGTTGTCCTCCCAGAGTATGTATGTTTGAATTAAGTGATGGTTGGGCCATTTACCAAGTAGCTCCTCATCCCATATTTGTTAAACTCAACCACTAAAGCATTAAGATAAAACATACTGATAATAATAATAAAATATATAATATACACTAAAATATAATAATATTAATAAAGCTATGAAAGGAAATATGACACTTCAGGAAATGAGTCAGAGGATGAAGGAGATGTGCATGAGGTCAGGAGAGACTAAGCTTCCTGAAATTGGGAACCACTAGTTCTTTCTACTCTCTAAAGATCACGAAGTCAGAAGGGTAAGGTGGGACTTCCCTGGTGGCGCAGTGGTTAAGAATCCGCCTGCCCATTCAGGGGACACAGGTTCGAGCCCTGGTCCGGGAAGATCCCACATGCCGCAGAGCAACTAAGCCTGTGCGCCACAACTACTGAGCCTGTGCTCTAGAGACTGCAGCCACAACTACCGAGCCCATGAGCCACAACTACTGAGCTCGCCGGCCACAACTACTGAAGCCCACACACCTAGAGCCCGTGCTCCACAACAAGAGAAGCCACCGCAATGAGAAGCCCACGCACCGCAGCGAAGAGCAGCCCCCACTCACCGGAACTAGAGAAAGCCCGCGTGCAGCAACGAAGACCCAAGGCAGTCAAAAATAAATAAATAAACTGAAAGTCAAAATCAGCAGTAGGGTTACATTCACAAGTCTTTAAAAAAAAAAAAAAAGAAGGGTAAGGAATAGAAGCAGAAAGTGTGGGGACAGAAGAGAAGAGGTTGAAAGGGGTCAGCTGGTGAGCATCCGGCAGAGGGGAGCGCTAATGGGGTGGGGATGCCGGCAACTTACCCTGCAGAGTAAAAGCCTTCATTCACACGTTGTTCTGTCCATGCCTAAGAACCTGAGCAGTGGGAGACGAAGTCCTGAATGTGCTGCCCCATGTGGCTGCAGACCTTTACCCTTTATTGTACAGGAACCTGCCCCGGCCCACGGCGAGATGGCTTTGGATGCCGACTTGTGTTCCTCCTGGCAATGTGCCCCCCTAAACTGACCTTCAACTTACTGTGTCCCTCACTGGGTCTTTGTTCTTTATACTTTTCACACCCTTCCTCCCCTGCCACTCAACCCCTGTCTTTCTCATTCCTAACCCAGAGGGTTATGTTCACTTGATCAATCAGTCCTTTTACGTCATTGGGGGTAATTTGAACCTGTTCCCACTGGCCTTTCAGAACTGCTCTTCCGCTCTGGCCGCGCGTTCTAGCCTCCCTTCCTGGATCAAACACACCTGACTCTGGGTGAGACGGTCCCTGCTTGGGCTTTTCCCGCCTCCCCCGGACATAACTGAGAAGGGCTTGCCTAGGCTTGCTTAGGGGTTTGATGCCCAGCCTGGAGCAACAGGAAGGAGAAGAAAGGTCCCGTTGGCCCTATCAGCCTGGCCCGAGTGCTCTGTGATAGGCGGGGATGCTGACAAGAGAAGCCTGTGCAAAACCACCGCAGCTGAAAATAAAGAGGCTCTGGCCACAGAATCACTGAGCAAATTCAGGCCTTGGTCTACATGAAAAGCTCCCCGGCTAAGTCACACCCTCCACTGAGGCAGCTCAGAAGGGCTGGGGAAAGCTCTCTTTTCTGGGAATTGGGAATGTGGGAAACTCCCAAAAGGAGTCAAAATCCGCGGGCTGCAGGAAACGACAGCCAGGCCACGGAAACAGTGACCGGCTAGTTTTCGTGTGCTGCCACCTTCCGGGAGACTTAGAAACTGCAGAACTGCCGGCCGAGGAAGAGAGACGCTGACTCATTCTCTAGGAATTTTTTGTGCATCCAGATGTGGGAGGCATAAGACGGGGTCCCCGACTTTGATAAGGATACAGTTTAGGTAATTTGTTGTAAATGCAGTAGAGAGAAGTGTGCAAGCCAGAATCCTGGGAGCCCTCTCCACCTCCAATCCATGATCAAGTCTTCGTGATTCCACGGCCAAAATGCTCCTTAGATCCATCCACTTCTCTCCACTTCTGCTTCCTTCTCTCCTGAGTCAAACCAGGACTTTCCTTTTGCCTAGCTTCCTCCCTAAATATTCTCCTTCTCTCCATCAATGCACTTCCCTCAAACCATAGCAGCCTGCTTAAACCATTTAAGGTTGCTTAAATGGAGAAAGACCAAGCTCCCTGCTGTAAACCAGGGCCCCGCGTGGCCTGGCAGCTGCCTCATCTGGTGCCCGCTCCTCCTGACTCTCTCACATCCGCACACAGATCTTCCTTCCATTCTCCAGACTAGACAAGCTCGCTCTTGCCTTCTTGTGCTTCTCCGTCCCTTCTGCCGAGCACCGTCTTCCTCATGAGCCCCCTCTATCTACCTAATTCCATTCACCCTTCAGATGGCAGCTCAGACATCACTTCTTCAGATAACAGGTCCCTCTGCGATCTAATCTAAACTTTGTGTGCTTCCTTCTCACGGCAAACATCACAGTTTAATTCCTTTGTGCCCATTCAGTTGATTAGTGTCTCCTTCCCCACAAGCCTAAAACTCAACATTGTGTCACCAGCGCCTGGCATGTAATAAATGCTGAATAAATATTTGTGGAATGAATTTGAATGGGCCTGTGGACTTCTTACATTGAAGAAGGGAACAGTTCGGTTTGCTCAGTGAATACAGACATATACTCCCCACCACAGGAGTAGAACAGGGCCGGGATTTCCCCTGCCACCTGGTAGGATGCTCTAACCACAGTGACACCTCCCTCTGAGCCTTTCTGGAAGGCTCAGCATTGCTCTGTCCTGGGTGGATGGTCCTTAAGGTGGATCATTGGTGGCGGGGTGGGAAGGCTAATGACAGAGGGTGGCTGTGAATGGAGCAGAGAGCAGGGAAAGGGGGTAGCAAGAGACCATTCAAGTCAGAAGGCCAGTGGACTGATCACCTCTAAGGTATGTGAAGTCCCCACGCACTTTCTCCAGGTGCCAGAGAGAATGATGCTGTATATACGCTATGAGGAGAGTCATCGTCACCCACTTGGGTGTCATTACCTGGGGCTCAGGCTGGTTGAATTCATTCATTCGGTAACCTCTACTGCGGTCTTGTCCTCCAGGAAGTTACACTGCCCTCGGCCCGCAGAGGGCACCCTGGAGGCACTTCTGCGCATCCTGTCCTGCACTCAGGTCCGCGGAGCCTGATGTGAAAGTCGCTGAGGCGGAAACCATCTGATTATAAAGCAGGCTGGGTGGAGGAGGGGGGGAGAGTTTCCCCCGTGTGGTTTCCGCAGTGGTGAGGTGGGTTGATTAGTCACGTGGCTGGTAGAACATACAGCAACAGAGGTACGTATAGCAGCCATTTGATTTTTTAATTGCCCAGCGTTCACTTCCCCGTTATTGGAAATATCACCCCAGTTTTTGTGTGTGGAGTTAAGCCTCTCTCCTGTGTGCGCTCTTGGTGGGAAAGTAAATCAAGGGACTTTCCCGCACAGCCGAAGGGTGGGCACGTGATGCGGTCCAGGCTGTTCAGACTCTCTCCTGAAACTGTAACTTTTTTGGGCGGGGGGTGTGGGGTGGGGGGCTGCCCTGCACGGCTTGCGGGATCCCAGTTCCCCAACCAGGGATCGAACCCGGGCCCTCGGCAGTGAGAGCTCGGAGTCCTAACCACTGGACCGCCAGGGAATTCCCATGAGACTGTGACTCTTGAACAGAGCCAGGCATCATCAGCAATGAACACTTGGAGCACACCTGTCGCCTCGGTAACTCTCAGGTAAAGCAGCTGACCAGTTTCTGTTGGTTCCTGTCCCATTTCAAGACTGGGTGTCCAGCCTCCTGTCTACTCTGTGAGCTACCCAAGAGTGTTTCAACACACATCTCCTTTTGTCTGACTTGCTGAAGCAGGTTTTTGTTCCTTACCACCAAGGAACGGTGACACATTATCATCTGATTCATAACTTCCATTTGGCCGACTACAGATGCTGCGCAATAGTGCAAAGGCTTGGATAGGAGCTGCCAAAAGAGGAGGTGGCTGGGAGTGCCTGAAATGTTGGCCATCAGAGTCCTTGGAGGATAAACAGGTTGACACTAGTCGATGAGGATAGCAGGAGAATTAAGTGCACCATCTTGCTGACAGTATCTCTTACCATTAGGCATGAGCCAGCCGAGGGTATATAAACACAGAAGGTTGGAGATGAAGCCCAGAGATCACATATTCCAGGGACATTTGGGACTGGGGAATGTGCAGTGATACTCAGATGACCCCAGGCACAGATGCCAGAAGTGGTGCCGCAAGGGGGGATGTCATCAAGCAGAAAACTGAGACAAATGTCCCTTTCTGAAAAGGATATCCACCCCCTACTCCTGCCAGATTTGGAGAAAGATAGGCACGGGGTGGCCCCATCCTCTGCTGGAGAAATCATTCACTCTCAACAGTGAGAGTCTGGGCCGGGTCAAGATAAACTGGAACTACGGCAGAGGTGGTGGGTACTTGGCAGTGTTGGGGACAGACTTCTGAGGTGGAGTGAAAGTCTGGGTCCTCCAGGAGATGGCTCCTGCTTTATAGGGAGCTGGGGCCACGGGTGATGACACTAAGCTCTTGACATGCTCGTCATGAGCAGCTGGATGGGGAAGAGCTTAGGAGACACACCCCCTCTTCAGAGGGTATGTGTGGGCAGTGTCCGTCTCCACCCAGGTGGCCCTGGGTAGTGTTGGAAGCCTGCTCTGTCAGACCAAGACAAAGTCTTTGCTCCACAAATCTCCTCATGTTCTGAGTCCATAAATGCTCTGATCCAAAGGCAGAACCCTACCCTTCCCTTGCCCCCTACCTGCCCTCAGAGCTCCAGCAGGCTGTGAAACACACACACACCCCCACCGCCACTGTGGCCATGGCCTGGTGACAGGAGTCAGGGACCAGGCCGCTGGCGTCAGGCCCATCCTCTCCGTAGTCATGAGGATGGGGGAGTTGGGGGCTGTGCAGCACGGCCCTGAGAAGGTGTACTTCAGGGATCTTGGTTGTAAGCAGCAGAAACCAATTCTAGCAGGTTAGAGTGGCAAATACACTGAAAAGATACTGGATAGATCAGAGAGGCGCTAGGACTGGAAAGTCAGACCCGGAGCAGACAGGAACAGAAAGCCCCAGTCCACTGCTGCTTGCACCGCGGACACCGCCCACACTGGACAGCGGACACCACGGCCACCATCCTGACACTTGTGACACTGGGGGTGATCGTGACTGTAATCTTGTCACAACTAGGAAGGATCCCTTCTTTGTTTCATTAACTCTCAAGTCTGACTCTAGGGCAGTGCCTCTGATAGGCTGAGTCTAAAAAACAAAACATAAGAGACAGAAAGAAAAGATTTCCAGTAGAACTCCCCTCTACCTCCACTTACTCCTTTACTTTTCTTTTGTCATCTGAATTCTTCCATACACATTTTATAAAGAAGAAATCTAAACTGCCGCTCTAGTGGATGTGGTGATGCCTGCCCTGGTCCCATCCCAGCCACTGAGTGCTGGCGGCTAACATGTCACAGCTGCTCCTTTTTCCTCATCTTCTCAGGAGAAATGCCCTTGGCTGGCAAGAACTGCCTGTTGGGAAGTTACAAACCCTTTTCCCCAAGAGGAGGGGGCAGCTCCAGCCACTGACTGACTGATATGGGAGTACAAAAGCTGCCCCCGTGCCTCAGGGCAGGTTATGTTCCGGAGTGCCCCTCTGTTAGCCTTTGTCTGAGACCACAGCCTTCAGCTGAGTTAGAACTTAACCTGCTTGAAGCTTGCCCTCCCCTTACCTATTTTGCCTCGCTTTCTCCCTTACAGGTCTTTCCTGAAAACAACCCCTCAATAAATCGTGAGCCTGTCTCAGGCTCTGCTTCCCCAGCCCTGCTTTCATCCTCATCTCTCTCCCCTCTCACTCCAAGCCCTAGAGTCTAAGGTGTCTTGGCTTCTGCTTCCTGGGCAGAGAAGTGATAGTGATGAAGGGCAGGCAGGAGAGAGAAGCTGGGCCCTCCCGCGGGAGAGACAGGTATTAACCCAGTAATCACTCACGTAGCTTGTAGGGTAGTGATCGAGACAAACCTTTTGAAGGAAAGTCTGTGTGAGAGGATCCAACCCAGTCCGGAGGTGGGGAAGTCTTCCCTGAGGAAGTGAAGTTGAGTAAAAGTGTAAAGTGGGCCGAGCAGAGCCTTCTCACACAAAGGCCCTACGGCAGAAGGGGATCTGGGATGAAAACAGGGCCGCTGAGATTGGAGCAGAGAAACCAAAGTCTAGTGGCGCTGCGGCTGCGGGGACGGAGAGGGCCAGAGGGGTTGACTTGGCTTTTTAGGGAATCTGGTCTTCATCCTAAAACAAAAGAAGCATTGGAGGGTATTCCGCTTGTGGGAGAGGGGTAAAGAGACACGATCCATCTATGGTGGAAAGATTTCTCTGCCTGCAGCACAGAGAGAGGGTAAGAAAAGGAGTTTTATTTTAAGAGCAATGGGAGGTCACTGGTTGGTTTTAAGTGGGAGCTGGTATGATGAGATTTCTCCTCTGAGAACATCTCTCTGTGTAGAAAGCAGAGTAGAGAAGGGCAGGGGCTTCTGCCCCTGAATCAAGAAGACCAGTGAAGAAGCTCTAGCAGTGCCTCAAATGAAACCTGTCAATCAGATGTGGAGTGTGCGGGAATGTGAGGATGAAGAACACACCTGGCTTTGGGGAAGAATTTGATGCTGATGCCACTTACAGAGATAAGAAGGCCTGAGGAGTGAATTAAGCGAGGGGAACCAAGAGTTCCATTTCAGATCACGTCACATTTTAATATGCCCATTAGGTAACCAAGTGGAGATATCAAGCATGTGGTTTGATATGAGTTGGATTTCAGAGCTAAGGAGAAATGGTTGGGCCCTAGAACTGGATGAGATTATTAGGAAGAAGAGCTCCTGGGACCCAGAGCTGATGACAATATCTAATCCAGGCAGAATAGTAAGCACTTGCTTTGTGGAATATTTTTATTATAAAACTACATGTGTTATATAGGTTTTCTGAGTTGCAGATAACAAATGTTCACGTGGATAAACTCAGATATTCAGGATTTATTGCCATCATGCCCAAGAAAATAAAGATGGGAACTTTAGCCCACAGCCTGACTTCATAATAACTCAGGGGCAGCCAAAAAGCCATATTATTTTAATATAGTTTTGAGGAAATTTCAGTGGGTCTGTGCTCCATGGAACCCAATGACCCTAACTAAACTATGATTATGTTTTATAACACTGCTTGCTTTAGGCCATAGAGCACAACGCTAGTGCATGGGTCTCTGTGAAAGGGCAAAGGCGTATATCAATTTGAAAGTCTGGCTTAAATGAAAGAATGATTTTAGATTAAGTAGGGAAATGAATTGACCATGTATTTTTCAGACTATCCCTCATAGATACTATTCTTGCAACCAAACTTTTGATACGTAGTCTTGGAGGTTATACTCCCAAATCGTATCTGAAGAGCCTGGCAGATAGTAGTTGTTCAATAAATATTGTCTGAATGAATGAGAGTCATTTTATGTTGCTGATTAAGAGCATACTTTAATTATGGACCTCCCTGGTTGCCCAGTGGTTAGGACTCTGAGCCTCCAGTGCTGGGTGCATGGGTTCGATCCCTGGGCAGGGAAGATCTGCATGCCGCCTGGCACAGAAAAAAAGAACATACTTTAATTAGAGATAGGTCACTTGACTGAATAAAAGCCTAATGTACAAAGAAGGGCCAAAGGACTGTTCATAGGTGAACACATTTTATTTTATAAAGCAATTTTGGTTTCTTTTTTGAATTATAACATATATATTTATTGACAACTGCTTGATGTGTTGAAGAGGTCACAAGAAACTGAGTACAATATATTTTCCCCACTAGTTGGAGGAGAGATTTGGTTTCCTCTGGTCTCCTTCCACCATTCAGGAACTAAGCTCAACAAGTATTTATTAAGCACTTACTATGTGACAGGCATCATGTTATATACTAGGTATAAGGACTTATAAATCACTTTAGAAAACAGTTCTGAGTCGATTCCAGCACAGGACAAATGGGTGACTAAAGTCCAAATCTCTATGCCATGAAACATAGTCATGATAACTTTTGCTTAGAGGTTTTTTTCCAGAAGTATTAACAAATGCCCAAAACAACCATTATGAAGTCTCAATAAAGTAGTCATAGAATGTCTAACTCCAGGAAATCAATTAGCTATATATATCTAGGTGAATTTCTAGTCTCTATTCTGTTTCATTGATCTGTATATCTTATCATATACCAATACCACACTGTCTTAATGAATTTAACTTTATAGTAAATATTACAATCATGGAATATAAGTCTTCCAACTTATGTCTTTTTCAACTTTTGGTTAATTCTAAGACTTTGCCTTTCCTCATAAATTTTAGTATCAGCCTGTCTGTTGGGATTTTAACTAGGATTCCACTGACTCTGTAATTTAGACAAATTGACATATTAATGTTGAGTCTTCTAATCCAAGAACAAATGATATCTTTTTGTTTATTTAGGTCTCCTTTAACTTCCCTCAGCAGTGTTTTGCCTTAGAGGTCATTCCATATTTTGTTAAGTTTATATAGCCATCTGCTGGTGAGCCAAATCTTGGGGCAAGGTGGGAGGTCATAAAGTCCTAATTTGTTCTGTTTGCCAATTTCTGTGGTGTAAATACTCACACCATGACCAGCTTCAAGCTCTCAACATGATGTCACCCAATGTAGAGTTCAGAAGAGATGACAGAATCACCTGTCGTGCGAGCCAGTTCCAACACACATAGGATATATTCATAAATATTTCATGGTTTTGTTGCTATTGTAAATTCCTGACATTGTAAACGTTGTTGAGCGATGGGATTTTTCTTGTCTTCCTTTAAAGAAAGTTAAAGTCTGTTTTGTTGGGCAGTTGAGTTACTTGCAAATCAGGCTGACCTTTTTGAATTATTAGAGCCTCATTTTGAGGTCTTTACTATGGGCCAGTTTAGCTCTTCTACTAAGACACGACACTTCTGAGGTCCTTACTCTGTACCCCAAGGGTTCAACAAGTGCTCTCCACTCTGCACAGTAAGAACTTAGGTCTCCCAGCCCTGTGTCAGCTTTGGGAATTGTTTAGCTTATAGATTCCCATCAGTTGCTCTTTGTTAGGCCTTGGGGGTTTCATCCAACATGTGCTCAGGTTAACATTCACACAAAGTCTCAAGGGAATCCTCATGCAGATTTCTGAAGCACTTTCTTTTTTTTTAATTTTTAATTTTTATTTTATATTGGACTGTAGTTGATTTATAATGTTGTGTTAGTTTCAGGTGTACAGCAAAGTGATTCAGTTATACAGATACATATGTCTGTTCTTTTTCAAATTCTTTTCTCATTTAGGTTATTACAGAATATGGAGCAGAGTTCCCTGTGCTATACAGTAGGTAGAAGTGTGTATATGTCAATCCCAAATTCCCAATTTATCCCTCCCCCCTACCCCGCCCCCTCACCTTTCCCCTTTGGTCACCATAAGTTTGTTTTCTTTGTGAGTCTGTTTCTGTTTTATAAATAAGTACATTTGTATCATACTTTTTTAGATCCCGCGTATCAGTGACGTCATAGGATGTTTGTGAAGCACGTCCTTTATATAGTGTCTTCCTCTTTAATCCTCTGCCTTGCAAATTCCCTTGGCACCACCCCCTCCTCCACCCCATATACACAACACCAGTTTTGTCTCTTTAATTCAGCAGGATCTCATGGGTTTTAACTGGGTTCCCAACCCCTGCAGAGCAGTTTAAAAATTGCCTTCGGGCAGAAAGCTGGAGCCCTCGTAGGGCTCACCTTATTTGTTTCTCTTATCTCTGGGGGCACATTCTTCGCTGCCTCTTGTCCCAATATCTGAATACAGTCGTTTCATAGGTTTTGTCCAGTTTTCTAGTTGTTTATGCCAGAAGGGCAAGTTCCATTTCAATGACTCCTTCACTGCCAGAACAGAACTTATTGGTTTGTTTTTTAGTCTGAGTCAATACATGCTTAATCGAAAACATTCATGTTAAAAGGGCTGCTTTGTGCACTGAGGGCTATGACCGCAATTAGGAACAGAGTTAGAAATGTGCATATTCTAGGTGAGGGGAGAGAACTGAGAAGGCTTTCAGGAGAAGACACTCAAGGTGAATCTTAAAGTATCTCAGACTTTTCAAACCCAAATCAGAACTACCGATATTCCCCCCAAACCTGCTCCTCCAAGTAGCCCTATCTCAGTTAATGCCAACTCCAACCTTAGAGCTGCTCAGACTAAAACCTTTGATGACATCCCTGTCACCATTCTTTTTCTCATATCCCACATCCAATCCATCAGCAAATTCCATCAGACCTACCTTTAAGCTACATCCAGAATTCAGCCATGCCTCACGGCCTCCACTGCCCCCACGCTGGGCCAAGCCACCAGCGGTTCTTGCTTGGATTTCTGCAGCAATCTCCTAACAGGTCTCCTGCTTCCATCCTTGTCTGCCTACAGCCTGTTCTCAATTCAGCAACCAGAGGGATCCTTCTAATATGTAACTTCCCTGTTCAGACCCTCCAATAAACTCCTCATCTCACTTAGAATAAAACTTTGCGTTGGTTTACAAGGTCTCCCCTTATCTTTCCCACTTTGACCTTCACTCGTCTCCCCCTCGCTCACTCTCCCCAGACCACACTGGTCTCCTTCCAGTTCCCCCCATGTTTAAGGGCTGCCCCTGCCTCAGGATCTTTGCCCTCACTCTTCACTTATCCCTTAATACTTTTCCCCCGAATACTCACCTGGCTGGCTCCTTCACTTCCTTAAGTCTTTGCTCAAATGTCCCTTCTCAGTGAAGCCTTCGCTGACCATTCCATTGGAAATTGCAATAACCTCCACACCTTCTCCGGCACTCCGCCCACATCCTTCTTCCCTGCTTCATTTTTCTCCATAGCACTTACCCCTCCTAGTCTGTTATATAATTTACTTATTTATTTTGCTCCTTGTCTGTCCCCTCCCGCCACTATCGTCACCACCACTAGAGTACAAATTCTGTAGGTCAGGAAGTTTTGTCTGTATTTTTCACTGATGCTCAGCGCCTAAATTAGTAGCTGGCGCGTAGTAAGCCTCAGTAAACAGTTCATGAATAGATGAATGCCGAAGCAGTGGGAGCGGAGGTAACTAGTGAAGGATAACCATTTCGGGCTGAAGGAATGGCACGGAAAAGCACCGAATGGGGAAAGAACGTGATATGATCAGGAAACTGAAATTAGATGGATATAGCCAGAATGAAGGGCCTGTGGGGAGGCAGGGGATGGTCTGCCATGCTAAGGTGTTTGAACTTCAGCCTAAAGCAATGGGGTGTCACTGAAATGTTGTAAGCTCGGTGGAGAGGGCTGTGAAACCTGATCATGTTAGTAATTTAGAAAGATCACTCTGCCAGAAGACATGGGTTTAGAGGTGCGGAGGCCAAACACAAGGAGACCAGCTGTTTCTAATTTCAGTAGCTCTGATGATAAATGATGAGGACATGAATTAAGTCAGTAGCCAGAGGCATTAACACAGAGAGGGGGTGGATTTGAAGGGGAGTTAGGTAGTGAAATCTTCAGGATTTGGTAAAATGAATTGGTTGTGTGTTGCGAGACAGAGCCAGTGTTCAGGATGACAACCAGGTTTCTAGCTTTTGGGTAACTTGAGGGTTGATGATGCCATTCACTGAACACAGATGTAAAGCAATTATACAGACTCACCAGTCATCTTCCTGTTATTGGGCAACCAGGGCCCAGTGATGATGGGTGTAAAACCCAAGCCGCTTGTCTGCATTCACCCTATGTGGACACCCAGCTGGTGGCAGGAAGTCTGACCTGAGCACCGTTACTCAGCAAGCAGCCTCCCTTCCATTATGAAAGACCAAGCCTGTAATGTAAATACTGCTTTCATTTGTTAGACACGGCTTTGTGGCTTCTTGCCCCACCTTGACTGCCCTATGAAGTAACTGGAGAAGGAAACTGTGTGTGGGTTTCCCTAAAGAGAAGTTTAGATTCGTCTAAGATTATAAAGGTACAGGCAGCAAGGATTGTCACTACCAAAATCTGCCATGACCACGAGTATTTATGCAAAATACAGTGCTAGACGCTAAACTAAGCTCATGTGCCATTGAGGTGCTGCTTTATTCTTTGCCTTCCTGAGAAGATCTTTTCCTTTAATCGAGTGGTGAGGGGAGTGGTGAAGAAGACACTTGGCTGACCAGGCTGGTCATCCTTGGAGTCAATGTTCACTGTAGTCAGATCACCTTTACCACCAAGTCCAAGCTGTCTGAACTTCCCTCCTAGGCTGGGGCTGGGTGGAGAAGTGAGGCAGGCTGCAGGATAAGGAGTCCAGGGAGAGCACCCAGGAAAGGAGTCTGAAGCATCTTTCAACTTTCAGAGGGATCAGGCTGATGGGTGAATGTTGAGTGTGAAACAAAGGGGCTATAAGCAGAGTTAGCAAGAGAGAAGAAGTCAGCTTAGTAGGGTAGAAGGGAGGCATCCTGGAAAGATTCCCTGAGGGTCCAGAAAAGAGAAGCAGAACCTGCCTGTGAGTTTGGAGAAAGCTGTTGAAGCAACTCACTTGAGCACAAGCAGCTTATACAGCAATGGCGCCGCATTTTGTGTAACGGAAGTGATAGAGAATGGAATACAGGGGTTTAGGACTTAATGGCATGCACTATACGAAGGTAGAATATTTGCATTCATTCATTTAGAAAGCTGTTATCCACTACCTACACGCACATAAAACAAGATAGCCCCATGAATGGAATAGACAGATTATAGGCTGGTGCAGTTGGAGGAGGAGTTTAAGCACATATGTAACTTCTAATGAAGTGTTATTCCTAATTAGAAGAACGACACGTATATAATTTCTTTTTTGATGATACTGCTAAAGATGGCAATTCTGAGTTAAGTACATACTTTGTAAGAGTTTTTGTTTGTTTGTTTGTTTGTTTGTTTTTCGTGGTACACGGGCCTCTCGCTGTTGAGGCCTCTCCCGTTGCGGAGCACAGGCTCCTGACACGCAGGCTCAGCGGCCATGGCTCACGGGCCCAGCCGCTCCGCGGCATGTGGGATCTTCCCGGACCGGGGCACGAACCTATGTCCCCTTCATCGGCAGGCGGACTCTTAACCACTGCGCCACCAGGGAAGCCCACTTTGTAAGAGTTTTATCCCATGGTTTTGAAATAGATAATTTTTCTTGGTTATTAAATTTACCCTCCTATGAGTTTTCTTTTTTCTTTTTTTTCCTGTGAGTTTTAATAAGTGACTCAAGTAGGAGGCTCACCATCACGATGAACATTTTAAAAATGATAAATGAAATAAAAACATTTGAGTTCAAAACATGGCCATGGATCCTTTGCCTTTGCAGCTACTTGTACTGTTCTTTGGAGGCTAGATAGCTTTCTTGAACTATTGAGAACTGACCTGTGTTAGTGGACAGAAATGAAGAAAAGAATTTGTCCTGCATGGCCAAGCAGATCTTGTATAGCCTGATCTCTCTGAATGGAAAGAAATTGTTCTCTGGGGCTTTGACATATATGGAAAACATGGGTAATATTGTATGCTACTGCACCAACTTGTTTTTACTTTTCCATGTATGACAAATAGCATTGTAGAAAGCAGCAGGCCACCATAAAAAATCTATCTAGTTAGGCAGATAGATATAAATATGGAGATATATATCTTTTACAAAACAGCAACCCTAACATCTTGCTTGAGTATAGTAAAATGCCTCTGGGTCACTAAGAAATTTTAGGGTGGCCCTGTTGTTCACTCTCTAAATATATATAAACAATTATAGATTTTTCATGAAAGTTTAACTTGTGTTCTGATAGAAGAAAGACTAAGACTATTAAAAACTGGGCTTTTTAATGCAGTTTGGTTTTTTTCAAAGAGCACATTTGTGAAACAAATAAACTGATACGTGATGCATTGTAGGCAACAGGGACAATCTCAGTAGTCCAAGTTCTAAAGATGCTTTTTGGAGCTTCTCTGCAGTAACGTTCATTTTCAACATTTAAATGCTTCTTTCTGAAGAGAGACTGTCTCTAACTGATGGCTGGGGAGATTAATGATAACTTACAATGCATTTCAATTCTTCTCCCCCAGTGACACTCAATTTTCTAAATCAATAACAAACACACTTTCCATGTCAGAGGATTTCACTTTTACTATGACTGCAAAAAGTTACCCCAAAACATGGTGCCTTGAAGCACAATAATCATGCGTTATATAATGTATTATTTCTCACTCTTTCTGTGGTCAGAAATTCAGACCAGGTATAGAATGGTTTCTGATCCACAATATCTGGGGCATCAACTGGAAAACTCCAAGGCTGCGGGCTGGAATCGTCTGAAGGATCATCCACTCGTACTGTATGACAGCGATTGATGCTTGCTCACGGCTGGGGGCTGGCTGCGGCTGTCAGCCAGGGTATCTTCACTGGACCCCTCCCTCTATGTGGGCTGGATTTCCTCACACGTGATGGCTGCGTGCTAAAGGCAAGTATCCCAAGAGACGAGGAGAAAGAGATGGAGAATTGTATCTTTCGTGTGGCCTGGGCTTCAAAGTCACATATTTAGTGGCATTCTGCCAAACTCCAGTGCTTGAGGCAGTCACAGGTCCCTGTTCAGGTTCATAAGGAGGGAACAGAGATCCCATGTCTCTTTGGGAGAAGTGTCAGGCTCATTGTAAGACAAGCATGTAGGATGGGATAAATGTATAGGTAGAGCCATCTTTGGAAGATACAGTCTGCCCCACTGTGCTTCTAGAAAGGTATAGGAGATTCATCTCCTAGTTGCTACATGACTTAAATTTTAATATATTTTATGATATAGTATCTGCTCATATGGAAAACTTAGAAAAATATGAAAAGAAAATAGTCCAGTACAGTCCTAATACCCAAATAAGCCATAATTAGAGAGGATTAAAGTTTTTGTGTTGTCACATATACCATTTCCCCCTGTAGTTTCTTTTTTTTTTTTCTTTTCTTAATATTTATTTATTTATTCGGCTGCACTGGGTCTTCGTAGCAGCACGTGAGATCTTTAGTTGCAGCATGTGAACTCTTAGCTGGGGCGTGTGGGATCTAGTTCCCTGACCAGGGATCGAACCAGGGCCCCCTGCATTGGGACCTCAGAGCCTTAGCCACTGGGCCACCAGGGAAGTCCCTCCCCCACTGCCTCCACACTGAGGTTTCTTTCATTGCCTTTCCCTCCCAACTTTTAATGAAGGTTTTGAAAGAGTAGTTCCAAGAACATCCATTTGCTCTCCACATAGGTTTAGTAAATATTAACATTTTGCAATATTTGCTTTATCTTTTTTTTCTTGCTGAACCAATAGAAAGTTAATTTCAGATATCGCGATACTGCCTCAACATATTGCTATTGCAATATGTATCTCCTGAGAATAAGGACATTATCCTAAACAATCACAGCACCATTATCATCTAAGAAAAGTAATAGTCTCATAATGCTATCTAATATCTATTCTATATTAAAAATTCTCCATTTGCTTCATGACCATCTTTTATAGCTTTTCTTTTTTTTTTTTTTTTTTTTTGTGATACGCGGGCCTCTCACTGTTGTGGCCTCTCCCGTTGCGGAGCACAGGCTCCAGACGCGCAGGCTCAGCGGCCATGGCTCACGGGCCCAGCCGCTCCGCGGCACGTGGGATCTTCCCGGACCAGGGCACGAACCCGTGTCCCCTGCATCGGCAGGCGGACTCTCAACCACTGCGCCACCAGGGAAGCCCTATAGCTTTTTTTAATACAAGTCAGGATCCACTCAAGGTTAACATTTGGCCCCTGGGTGACTTTGGCGAGTTTCCTGACCTGGCTCCTGTGCCTCAGTACCCACGTCTGTCAGATATGCACTTAGCGATAGGATCCCTGTCCACCCACGGAGCTGTTGTGAGTATCACATTCATTCATTTCAACTGATACTTCTTGGACACATACTGTGTGCTGGACAGCAGTGCTCTCATGGAGCTCACACTCTAGACAGACAATAGAATACGCTTTGAAAATTAACAGTGCTATATAAATATAGGGGATTATCCTTTTAAAGGACTGAAGCAAATCTTGAAAAACAAATCTCCTTTATATAAAATAAAATGGATTTGGATTAAAATTAAATGATTCCTGTTCTGTATAGGTGATTGGCAAGCTCAATGAAGAGATGAGTAGCACCGAGCAGCATGACAACTTTGGAGTTTAGAGTGTAAACAGTTTCTTCTGCTTCTAATGAAATAAAATTATGTATATGCATTTCATCACATAAGATTTGCTAATTTTGACTTTCTCAGTTATTATTTTTCTAAATGCTTAATAAGCAAAATAAAACCATATTAGAACACAGAGATGGTGAGACTCACAGAGGTTAGAGCTGGAAGGGGCTTGAGAGGTCATCTAACCCAGATTCCACATTTTTACAGATGACCTCATCAGTGATCATTTTAGAGGAATTTGCATGAATTTTAAGGCTCTAGACACACATAGTTTCCGTATGCAGAAGCCCAATTTTGAAATCCTGCACATTAGATAAGGCAATCTGAATCTTGTATTATCCTAATCTTTGTTCCTCATCTCCCAGTTACATGGATTTTCTTGTTAGTCCTGTGAGAGCTGAAGTAGCAACGGTGTGACAGTGGAACAACCGTGGTGCAGTGGTGCTTGCCAGCCGGGAGATCTATCTTATGCCGCTAGAAAGGTGATGGATCTTCTTCAGCAATATGGGTTGAACTTAAGCAAAGGTGAAAGAGATCATTTTGGAGCCTTTCCCTGGAACAGCTGACAAGCATTGCCTGTTCCTGTCCTTGGCTCTAAGCTGCTGGGCAATGTGGTTGGCGAGTAGATGCCAACACTTGGGAATTTTGTTCTCCTGGATTAACAGTTCTTAGCGCTGTTGGCTCTCAGGGAAATTCAGGACAAGCTCCTTTTGTTACTATCGGGTTGGCTCGACTGGCGAGGGGTTCTGGCCAGCTGAGGACAAATTGAAGTCATTTGTTCATTCATGTGCCGGTGCTCCTGTATTCAGGAACAGTTGTTCTATGGATGGCAAAAGTGGAGGACTTCAGGATTTAGGATAAAACTGAATGGCCAGGGACTTCCCTGGTGGTGCAGTGGTTAGGACTGCACACTCTCAATGCACAGGGCCCGGGTTCGATCCCTGGTCAGGGAGCTAGACCCCACATGCATGCTGCAACTAAGAGTTCTCACGCCGCGATTAAGGAGCCAGCAAGCCGCAACTAAGGAGCCTGCCTGCTGCAAGTAAGACCCAGTGCAACCAAATAAATAAATAAATAAATATTTAAAAAAAAAACTGAATGGCTGTCCTTTTGGGACTCCTTAGGGACTTAGCCGTGCCCCATGTGTTACACTTACCCTGAGTTTTAGGTTTCTTTGTTTTTTATTACTGAGGATATTCTATAGGTTTTCTTAAAATAAACAGTCAGCATCTAGATCCAAATTTACAATATTTGATGATCTTCCAGAACTTAATGAATAAAACATTAGCTAGCAATGCCCC
The DNA here is from genome assembly GCF_963455315.2 of Globicephala melas. NCBI lineage: Eukaryota > Metazoa > Chordata > Mammalia > Artiodactyla > Delphinidae > Globicephala > Globicephala melas. The sequence goes on from NC_083314.1 coordinate 24,163,778, forward strand.
ATTAACGCATTTAAATATATTGGAGTCTGCCAATGTCCTCTTATGCCTCTCTCCAAAGGAGGCTTGAGGTTTGAGCATATGATGATAAGGAAACATTTAGTACTGTAGAGCAAACCCAGTATTTAACCAAGATTCCAGGAATGTGATAAAAGCTGGCTATACAGAACCCTTCGAGAATGGTGGTGGGGATGTCCACCTTCGAAAGTATGGCCAAGGCATGGTCAAATCCTTTTCCCAGGTCTTCTTCAGCATGGCTGAGAAAGGCAATCATTTCCAGAAAGAAGTTGCTGAATACCGTTGGGGGTGGATGGGGAGGTGAATTAAACATAAAGAATAAAAGAAACATAACATCACTTATTCAATCATTCATTCAATGACTATTCACTGAGTATCTAGTATATGCTGGAGACAAGCAGTGAACAAACTTTAGAGAAAGCTTGTAGCTTTTAATACCCTTTGCCTTATCAAAAAGGCAAAAACAACTTGCAAAATACAGGGGATGGAAAAGAAAATCTGAAAAATATCACCTGTCGTCCTTGCTCTCATAGAGTTTCCATTTTAGTGCTGAAGGTGGTACTTGGGAAGCTAGAGAGTAAGTAAACAAATGAGGATGAAATCTGTTAGCTGGTGCTATGAAGAAAAGCAGGTAAGAGGATAAAGAACGAGGGAGGAAAAGGTGCACTTTAGGTGGTATGGTCAGGGAAATCCCCTCTAATGAGGCCCATGGACCTCACTCTGTCCTTTCTAGTCTCAAAGGGCTAACCTAACTTTGCAAGCACCTGGTTTACCAGGCCCCAAAGTCACCACATGGAGGATCCTTCATATAGAAACCAGTTTTGTAGACAACTTGGGTCCTTGTAGTCAAGGAGCAGTGCTTCCCTGTGGTTGACCTGAGGCTTGTCTCTCAGTGCCAGCTTCTGGTCTAGGAGCCTGTATTCGTTTCCTAGGGCTACTGTAACAAATTACCACAAACTGGGTAATTATCACAACTCTGGAGGATAAGAGTTCAAAATCAAGGTGTCAGCAGGCCCTACTTCTTCCAAAGCCTCAAGTGGAAGATCCTTCCTTGTCTTTTCCAGCTTCTGGTAGCCTCAGGTGTTCCTTGGCTTGTGGCAATATCACTCCAATCTCTCTTTCCATCTTCATATGGGCATCTTGTCTCTGTGTTTCTTCTCTTCTTATAAAGACACCAGTCATACTGGCTTAAAGAACCCACCCTACTCCAGAATGAAAACATAACTAATTATATCTGCAATAACCCTATTTCCAAATAAGGTCACATTCTGGGGTACTGGGGTTAAGATTTCAGCATACCTTTTATGGAGGGCACAATTCAACAAATAACAAAGACCAAGAGTCCAGCCAATTTGGGAATTCTCTGGTGGTCCAGTGGTTAGGACTCCGTGCTCTCACTGCCCAGGGCCAGAGTTCGATCCCTGGTTGGGGAACTAAGATCCCACACGCTGTGTGGAGCAGCTAAAAAAAAAGAGTCCAGCCAATTGTTCCCAAAACAAATGACTAGGCCATGGGTGACTGATATGAAGACTGAATGGGCACAAACGCTGAGGATGTCTTAGTACCTTTATATGATGACAACTGTATGACAATACTTTGCATACAGTACAAATTGCACACATTTTGTGACAGGAGGATGATTAGGTCAGGCTCTTGGTTTATTACTAACTATATGATTATTGGTAGTAAACAAGGAGAATGTGGATTTGAAGAAACTAGGGTTATCTATTTAATCTTCTTAAAGTAATTGTAAGAATAACTAATACTTCTTGAGTATTACTACTTGCTAGGTGCCAAGTTCTGTCCTAAAGTGTTTTATGCATGTTAAATCATTTAATTTTCGCAATAACCCTGGAAGTTAAAACTATTGTCTTTTTGTATTTTGCAAGTGAGGAAACTGAGGCATGGCATGGTTAAGTAACTTGCCCAAAGCTACTCAACTGGGATGTGACAGAGCCCTATGAGCAAACTATTGTCTTTTTGTTGCAAATCCCTGTAACTTGGATCTGTTTCTGTATTGGAAACATTATTTTAAAAGGATTATGCATAATCACAAAGGGTAGCAAATCTGAATCTCTTCAGTGATTATTTTTAAACCATTCAAGAGTCCATCTTAGTTATATTCAAACCTCAATTTTGTCTTTCTCCTAAAAGATCACAAATAATAAAATTAAGCAAAAGCAAGAGGTGACTGGATAAGGGAGGTGAGACATACTCTCCTCTTAATGCAAAGAGCCTTTCACGTTGAGTTATGTCAACAGCTTATTCATTCATTTGGCTTCCAATAACTGAAACCTAGCCACTTAAAAAATAAAGCACAGGGCTTCCCAGGTGGCGCAGTGGTTGACAGTCCGCCTGCCGATGCAGGGGACGCGGGTTCGTGCCCCGGTCCGGGAGGATCCCACATGCCGCGGAGCGGCTGGGTCCGTGAGCCATGGCCGCTGAGCCTGCGCGTCAGGATCCTGTGCTCCGCAACGGGAGAGGCCACAACAGTGAGAGGCCCGCGTACCGCAAAAAGAAAATAAAAACATAAAACACAAATACCACCTCTTCTTATGGCGTGAGATAAAGAAATACTACTTAAGCAATAAATTCTGAAGCTGAACTGCTTAGATTCCCTATACATTTAACCGTTATAAAATGTACCTTTTATACATTTATATTAACAGACCCACAATTGTTGGTATATAATTGATAGTTATATTATATAATAGAGTAGTAGTTTGATTTTTTCCATTTGTATGCAATATGATAAAGACATCAGAAGTTCCACTGACCACATACTCAATAGCAAGAAGGCATAAGGGAGGTGAGAGACCTTTGAGGAGCTGAGAAGGATCCATCACTTTGGGGAACATGTAAAAATAAGAGCATTCGGTTCAGTCAGGAAGGGAAGCCCATGGTTCAAGGGAGAGCTCTTTAGGAGACATTAGTCTCACTACTTCTAACATGACTGGATTGAGCCAGAGTTCAAATTTTCCTGCTTTTCTCAAATTAATTTAAAGAAAATATGGTATTTTTATTTTCATTTTTATCAGCAGGGTCCTTCTATGTCATTACTCCCATCTTTAATTATTTTAGAGCCCTGGAGCTGCTGTTACCTTTAGAAAACTTTTGCATATGGTTGCTCTTTCCCTATATATTATGCCAATATTCTTGAAAGTATCCTTTAAGCTGGTGAAAATGAAGGAAGAAAACTAATATTTGTTGAATACCTACTATGTGTTTGGCATTGTTCTCGGTGTTACCTAGCATATGTAATTTAGTTCTCATAACAACTCTATGAAGTAGGCACTACTATTATCCCAATTTACAGATGAGAAAATAGGTGCTTAGAGAGGTAAATCTTGGAGTCTTCAGAGTACTGAGGTGAATGGCAGAATATAAAACCTCACCTTCTTGCTTCTCTTTCCTCTGTGAGCCTATTGCTGGGTTATACTTGCTGGAAAAGTTTGCTGTTAGTGCCAAATTGTGCAACAATAACAACAACAAAATAACAAAACAAACCACTATTTATTGTACACCTAGCATTCCAGGCACTTTACATGCATCACCATTAATTTTGTTCCTATAATAATAGCCCTATGAAGTTGGTATTATTTTCCAATTTTATTGCTTTATTATTTTCCAATTTTATTGCTTTATTATTTTCCAATTTTATTGCTAAGTAGCCTGGGCCAGAATGTAAATCAATGCACAGCTTCCTTCATTGAGAAAGTTTTCCTTTGAAAGAAAAAGTCAGTGTGCTTAGTGACATAAATGATTCCGTATTCTGGCACTAGTTCCTCATCTCCTTGGAGATTTGTCCAGACAGTCTAAAGATCGCACTTGGAGTAGCAATGGCTTAGACAGATCAAGTAAATCACTCACGGTCTCATAGGTAATGGGTGGTAGGGACAGGATTCCAACCCAGGTCGACTGCTCTTTCCCAATAACACACTGTCTTCCCAGTGTTCAAGGAATGAGGTACTGGCCTCTGCAAACAACTCTGCAGAATGTACTCTCTTCCTTGTGCTTTCTCTCTCCCATTCCTTGCCACAATTCCACAGTATCTATGTTATATGAGGAAAACAATAGCTATTGTAAATGTTCCGTTAGAATTATAGAAGAGTGAAATTGGTACATAGTAATTCGTGGAGGTGAGAACAAGGTATTGCCCAAGAAATTAGAATAAGGGAAATAATAAACAAACAACCCGATTAGAAACTGGGCAGAAGACCTGAGTAAACATTTTTCTAAAGAAGACATACAGATGGCCAACAGGCACATGAAAAGATGCTCAGCATCATTAATTATTAGAGAAATGCAAATCAAAATCACAATGAGATATTACCTCACATCTACCAGAATGTCTGTCATCAAAATGTCTACAAATAACAAATGCTGGAGAGGGTGTGGAGAAAAGGGAACCCTTGTTCACTGTTGGTGGGAATGTAAATTGGTGCAGCCACTGTGGAAAACAGTATGGAGGTTCCTCAAAAAAACTAAAAATAGGGACTTCCCTGGTGGTCTAGTGGCTAAGACTCCACGCTCCCAACGCAGGGCGCCCAGGTTCGATCCCTAGTCAGGGAACTAGATCCCACATGCATACCGCAGCTAAGAGCTTGCATGCCGCAACTAAAGAGCCTGCATGCCGCAAATAAAAAAAGATCCTGCATGCCTCAACGAAGATCCTGCACGCAGTAACGAAGATCCTGCGTGCAGCAACTAAGACCTAGTGCAGCCAAATAAATAAATATTAAAAAAAAAACTAAACTAAAAATAGAACTACCATATGATCCAGCAATTCCACTGCTGGGTATATATCTGAAGAAAACAAAAAACATTAATTTGAAAAGATACATGCACCCCAATGTTCATAGTAGCATTATTTACAATAGCAAAGATAGGGAAGCAACCCAGATGTCCATCAATGGATAAAGAGGATGTGTTATATATATACAATGGAATACTACTCAACCATAAAGAAGAATGAAATTCTGCCATTTGCAACAACATGGATGGACCTAGAAAGTATTATGCTTATGAAATAAGTCAGACAGAGAAAGACAAATACTGTATGTTTTCACACACATATCACTTATGTTTGGACTATAGAAAATTAAAACAAATGAATGTATATAACAAAACAAAAAGAGACTCACAGATATGGAAAATTAGTGGATACCAGTGGGAAGAGGGAAGGAGGGGAAGGGGTGTGGGATTAAGAGATACACACTGCTATGTATAAAATAGACAAGCAACAAGGATATATTGTACAGCACAAGGAAATATAGCCATTACTTTGTAATAACTTTAAAGAGAGTATAATCTATAAAAATATTGAATCACTATTCTGTATGCCTGAAACTAATATAATATTGTGAATCAACTATATTTCAATCAGAAAGACAAACAGAAAATAAGACTGCCCTCTGAAAATCAAACAGATGGAATCCACACGTATCATGGATAGACTTGACCAACAGTGAGAATGCATTAAGAGATTGTATGAGTAAATGTTTGGTTGAGAGGTGTGGAAACACCCAATATACTACTCATAGTGACCTAGAAACAATCGCAGGGAGACCAGACTGATTGTTTCATCAGCAAAATCCCGATCTGTTGTACGGGGCTTTGTCTGGATTGACCTTGTACTCAGACTGGCGATGGTGAACCTAGTGTGGGAAAGGAAGTCAGGGACACGGAGTTGGGCGTGTTTATCCAACACGGACTCTCCTCTGTTGTGAGGCAATTATGAGTCATCAGGCTTCCCAGGCCTGGATGAGATCTGACTCAAAACAATGCTCCCTTCTAAACTTTGATTTTGTGTTCACCAAGTAATATTTTGATTATTCTGTTTCCCAGGCACCTCACTGTCAGAAAAGAGGGTTCTCTGGATATGAGTTACAGGGACCTTAGTTAAAGCAAGAAAATATCCACTATAATATTGTAATGTATTGTAAATGAATACATTAGAATTTGGGTTTATGTATGAACTTCTTATGAGTGTGATTCCTACAAGTCAGTCTCCTTGAGACAGAGGAGCTCTCTAGGAGTCCTGGCATGGCCACGTTTCTGTACCTCCAAGGCCAAGACTAGAACCAGGCTCATGGTGCTGTCACCCTGAGAGGGTGTGCAGGGTGTGCCAGCCAGGTGTCATCTCTCTCATCCCCCTTCTTTTCAACTTCAAAAACAAGCACAGTGGTTGGCTGTATAAATGCCAGGAAATACACAAAGGTCCAAGAGGTAAGAAAACTTTTCAGAAGGCTAAAAGTGAGTAAGGAATCAGATGGCATAAGAGCTGAGAAAATGATAGGAACTACATTTTTTTAAAAAAAGAACCATGTAATTCAGAAAAGTGACACAAGGAAAGAACAAGCTTTGGAAGAGAATGAAAGTATTGATAAAAACCATGTTGTAGGGAGACCAGAGGCGAATTTCACAGCGTACATGAGGGACTCTATCACGTCGAGATAGGTGGATCCAGAAAAAAATCAGGAAGCGATCAGGGTGTCCATGTGAAAAAAACCTAGGCTGGGGAGTGGGGATCAGGAGAGTCAAAAGGCAGTGACATGAGGATGATGGCCCAACTGTCAACAGGTAGAAGGGTTTAGCATTTTCCATTTTCATTGCTCGCTCTTTTGGGAAAGACAATCAACTGCAAAAAAAAAAAAAAAAAAGGCTTAAACACCAACATTTATAGAATTATTGCGAGCTTTAGATTCCGTCACCTTTTTGTGGTCTAAAACACCTCAGGGCACTAAAGATTTGAAATGGCAATAGACAGGAGGACCTCTCTCCTTGAAACGAGTCTTTCATCAGAAACTGTCAAGCTTCTCAGCACAAACCATACCCAAGGAGCTCCTCAGGGAGAACTGTGAACTGCTTTGAAGAGGGTCCAGCAGAGGATCTGCCTCTGCTTGAATACAGGGTCTGGATTGCCGGTTAGGAGGTGGATCAATATAAGCTGTAAATTAAAACCCATCTCTCACAGAATCTATTTTTAATTGATATTAAAGGGAGATTCCCATGTTTGTGTTTATTAACAGATACCTCTTTATCTTTTTTTTGTCTTCTTTTCCTAACTCCACCAATAGAAGAAAAAGTGTATTCACTCATTTATTCAAAAAAAAAAAAAAAGGGAATACCTACTAGGTGCTAGGTACCTTGCTGAGTGTTGTGGAAAAAAGATGACAAAGATATTGTCCCTGCCCTAACAAAGCTCACAGTGTAGTGAGAAAGATAACTTATAAAGAGTAATCAGAATACAGGGTAGTAGGTACTGCAATGGATCCTTGAACACTTTCTCATTTCAAGGCAGCAAGCTTCTCAACTGTGTGCAGATAGCAACATTATTCATTAGCTTCCTTTGTCTGGAGTACCTTTTCTATTAACTTGCTGCCAACACATCAGATAATAGCGGCAATTTGGTGTAAGTTTTTTTTTCTGGTTCATTAAGCTGGAAATGTTGTTTCTCTTTCATTTCTCAACTGTGTTTTGTTTCCTGTCTAGTTACTCATGTTGATGTTTTAACATGGGCAGGAGAATAGATTTTATTTACATTGCTTGCAGTTGTGTCATAAAGGATAATTTATTTTCTTCTAGTTGGAAAAAATGAGAGACAGGGACTTTGATCAGAGACAAATGAGAGACAACCTGGGGGTTGCCTATCTAGGTTTGCCAAAACTACACACAACTTTGAGCCAAAATTTTATTGAAACAAGCTGGATTTGGTAACTTCTAAGGGTCCTCTGACCTGATAATCTATGAAATTATTATTTGATAATATATGAAATTGTATATTAGGCAAATTAACATTAAAAAAATCAAGGACGAGCAAATTGAAAAAATCTTAATACAATGATGGAATGTAGCCTGATATTTTTGTAGAACAACTCATCCAAAAAGACAGAGAAATCTGTTCTATACTGTCACATATTGTTCTTATTGATACAGCTTAAATAAGTCATCTGATGTCCAACAAAGTGTTGGCAATAGCAAATATTTGGTAGAAGTTAAAAGTTTACTACAGAGCTTCCCTGGCGGCGCAGTGGTTGAGAGTCCGCCTGCCGATGCAGGGGACACAGGTTCGTGCCCCGGTCCGGGAAGATCCCACATGCCACGGAGCAGCTGGGCCCGTGAGCCATAGCCACTGAGCCTGCGCGTCCGGAGCCTGTGCTCCACACTGGGAGAGGCCACAACAGTGAGAGGCCTGCGTACCACAAAAAAAAAAAAAAAAAAAAAAAAAAGTTACTACATATTTTTACACATAATCCTCACAACAGATGAGGAAACTGAGGCTTGGATAGTTTAAGGTCTTTGTCCATGGATGCACAGATAGCAAAGGGTCACATCAGAGATCAGTGTTCACATTTACATCTTCTCCCTCTGAATTTAGTACTTTTTATGTTTCAACAAGCTGCTTCCCAAAGTGCTTCATATATTCAAAGAAATTCTCAGGAGACTGCTGCTTTAAACCACCTGCTGGAGGGCTTGATCCCAATGCATTCATGTTGAGGCTCGTCCAGAATGGGATGCGGCTCACTCAGGCTGATACTGGCCTGTGAGCCCCTGATGGTCTGGGGAGAGTTGAGGGTTGACACAAAGTTGGGAGCTACTGTCTCAGATCCCCTTTTCTCTAGGAGGTTGACATTATGCAGGTTTGAAACGTGCTAGGAAAACTAGCAAAGGAAATAAATGATTTTAATTAAATAAAATTTTAAAAAGCACTTGGGTTTTAAGTACTCCAACTGTCATGGAATGGTTTATTGAGATTTCATCTACGTTACAAATGGTTTCCAAATCAGCTGGAATTATTCTCAGATATGCCAAAGTTGGTTTTTACACATCACTTTGTCCTTTTATGTTTCTGCAGCACAACTCCATCTAAGTCTTATAGTATTAGTACGACTGCGTTTTACTCTTTGGAATGTTTATGACCTTCAAATTGAAAGACTCTTGATCTTCTTTTCTAATCTCTGAACACTGTAACTCAATAAGACAATAATTCTTACACAATGGTTCTGGTGTGTCCCTCCCTACCTTCCGTCCCCCTTTCTGGTTTCCACTGTCTACCCTGCTGACAAGGTAGCTCCTCAGCCTTATTTAGTAAAGATTTACCAAGTGCCTATTTTTCCAAAAGCTGCTCCCCATTGATGAGACAACATATGTTTGTCTGAGATAGGATTAAAAGATTACATAATTGATTGCTGTGTCAATCACCCAAAGAATGTAAGAACCTTCTTATGATACAAAAATATAAGTGCTAGGGGAACGTGGGTAACAAGGGTGTGTCTTGTCATTCACTCTTTAAACCAAAGCACTGTAATATCTGAAATTTGCCAACTGTACTAAACTTTCATGTCTATAATCTGTGACAAAGGTAATGAAGGGTAGTTATCTAACTTTAAATTTAGACCCTTTAAAATAAGAGAATGCAGAATCAGAAGAACAAAAGAAATCAGAGAGATTATAGAGCTGTTGTTCAAAAACGCTCCAACCGTAAAAGTGACAAGCCTTCTTTAAAAGTGCCTTTTGTCCAACTGGTGGGAAATAAGTTTGTGATCCAATGAGTTCTAGTGAATAAATGGCTTGCCCTAAACCAGAATGTGAAACTAAAATATTCCTATGACAAACTAGTACACTGAACTGAGGGTTCATTATAATTATCAATAAGATGCTTAAGAAAGAGTTGTAACTCTCTTTGATTTTAAAGAATTTTTATAAAAATATTTCCAATGAAAAGTAATTTGTCATTTAATTATGCTGTCCTGATTGCATTGCTGAGGGACACAGATATTGGTCTTGCCAAGCTTTGTATCCCCAGTGCCCTAAGTAATGACTAGCCCATCAAAAGCATTCAATAGATATTTGATGGTTGAACAAACAAATGAATGAATGACAGGGAACTGAAACAAAATAAAACTATTCTGAAAAATACAGTTTGGAATCTTAAGGATGTAATTTCGGTTTCATTGAAGTTCTGTATTGTTTTCTTCACAAAACAAGAATTATGTGGTCTGCTAATAAATAATTCACTTCTAAACCCTAAAGGTCTTTGTCATTCAAACTTATTTTCAAGAGAAGAATGCTCTAGGGCAGGGGTCCCCAAACCCTGGGCCGGTCCGAGGCCTGTTAGGAACCGGGCCACACAGCAGGAGGTGGGGGGGGGTTGCGAGCAAGCAAAGCTTCATCTGCCTCTCTGCATCGCTCCCCATCGCTCGCATTACCGCCTGAACCATCCCCCCCTTCCCCCCATGGAAAAATTTCTTCCACGAAACCAGTCCCTGGTGCCAAAATAGGTTGGGGACCGCTGCTCTAGGGCATGCTGAACTTTATTCTGGGCATTCCACTGCTGGCTGTCCACTTAGGGCATCCTAGTTGACATCTTGTTTCAATTTTCAGACTTTTCATGGTGAAAAATTGATACAGTGTCATCTATGCTTTTCTTCAATCAAATCTAACAAGTCTACCTGAAATTTATTAAAATGCCATTCAGAGGACCCAAGAAGGAGTAAAGATAGAAAAGGCAAAAGGAAAAAAATCCCTATAGTCTATAATATAAACCATGTAGAGATATTGTTTTGACTAACAAATTAAAATGCTTTGAAAACTTATGAAGCACCATGTAAACATCACAGTTCATAGAGGACGTGGAAGCTCAATGGGACTAAACTAAATTCACAAGGAAAAATAAGACTGAGAATTCACCTAATAAACTAGGCATGAAGCTTTGTTAAAATGGGTGACCTATTCCCTCAATGGAATATCATCAGACTTGACTGTTCTCATTTCCATCACTTTCCAATGCTGCAGAGCCAACTTTTCTTACCCACCTGATTTCTTTAGAGGCAGGATGCTTCAGGCGAGAGATTTGTGACTTGTGAACAATACTTGCAACACCATTGACTAAAAGAAGCATAAAAACTATTATGTGCCCCCTGGAATTTGGCATAACAATGCTCTAAGGCAAGCATGAGTCTTGAGGAATTAAAGGTTGAAAAATGAAAAATGCAATGATATGTGAGTACATAACCTGTAGCTACCCATAGCAGAATTTCAAGGTCCATCATTGACAGTGTTCTTTGGGGTTAAGGAACAGAGAAATCATAACCGTGATATTTTTAGTTAAAACCTACAGATTTTTAAAATAAAAGAGGAAGATGTGAAAGAAAGGGAGAGGTAGAAAGGGGAACAATTTTTAAGAAGAAATTAAAATGTGGTACCATGTCTATGACAAATATTACCAGTGTTCAGAGAAAGAAATAAAATCTGTGGCATTTTGGGGGTACCATTCATGAAAAACAATTTTTCAACTGCATAAAAGACTATATTTTAATGGCAGAAAAATATTTCTATTGCTTTTCTTTAAAAACTTTAGATTTGATTCAATGTCTATTTTTTAAACAAAACAAGTATAATCCGTGCGAAAATATTTGTGGCAAAACATTTGATAATCTGTTTCCCCCTCTATAGAACGAGATGTTTAACCTAGAATATCTCTAGGGTCCCTTTTAATCTAATATTCTATATTTTGCTTTTTGAATGGTGAAATCAATAAATATATACTCATTCACTAAAAAATTATTTTAGCACTTATTTATATGCTGGCCACAGGGAACATGAAAAATGACTCTTCACTCACCAAGTTGATTGTCAATTGGAGAAATCAAGGTTGGGGTACTCTTTGCTATAAAAAATCGTCTCCACAAAATTGACGAAAACGTAGCTGTTGACAGAGGCACCGCTTCTATGTGAGACAGAGAAGCTCCGTTTTGTTGTTATTGCTAAAATATAAAGGTTTTTCCCCATTACTTTGCAAAACAAACAAGATCTAATTCAGAACACTTCAATGAGGTTCTTTTTCTTTTCTTTTTTTTTTTTTAAAGATTTTCAAGCCACTCATTTCTTTTTGTTTTCTTTTTTTCCCATTTATTTATATATTTATTTGGCCACACTGCGTGGCATGTGGGATTTAGTTCTCCAACCAGGCATCAAACCCGCGCCCTCTGCATTGGGGAAGTTCCCAGTGAGGTTCTAAATTCTCCGAAATTAGATGGTTGTCTGTTGCTCCCAGGATGCTGGATTGGTACTGAAACAGCATCTCTTGAATAAAACATTCCAAATGGAAGCATGAGCATCCACACTAGTCGTTATCATTTTCTAGGCCTTTTACCAAAATAACAAATGACTGATCATATAGGGAGAAAGGGAATGAAGTGTATTTTTTAAATTTAATTTAATTTATTTTTTATACAGCAGGTTCTTATTAGTTATCCATTTTATACATATTTATGTATACATATCAATCCCAATCCCCCAATTCATCCCACCACCCCCGCCACTTTCCCCCCTTGGTGTCCCTACGTTTGTTCTCTACATCTGTGTCTCAATTTCTGCCCTGCAAACCGGTTCATCTGTACCATTTGTCTAGGTTCCACATATATGTGTTAATATATTTCTTTTCTCTTTCTGACTTACTTCACTCTGTATGACAGTCTCTAGATCCATCCACGTCTCTACAAATGACCCAATTTCATTCCTTTTAATGGCTGAGTAATATTCCATTGTATATATGTACCACAACTTCTTTATCCGTTCGTCTGTCAATGGGCATTTAGGTTGCTTCCATGACCTGGCTATTGTAAATAGTGCTGCAATGAACATTGGGGTTCATGTGCCTTTTTGAATTATGGTTTTCTCTTGGTATATGCCCAGGAGTGGGATTGCTGGGTCATATGGTAATTCTAGTTTTAGTTTTTTAAGGAACCGCCATACTGTTCTCCATAGTGGCTGTATCAATTTACATTCCCACCAACAATACAAGAGGGTTCCCTTTTCTCCACACTCTCTCCAGCATTTATTGTTTCTAGATTTTTTGATGATGGCCATTCTGACTGGTGTGAGATGATATCTCATTGTAGTTTTGATTTGCATTTCTCTAATGATTAATGATGTTGAGCATTCTTTCATGTGTTTCCTGGCAGTCTGTATATCTTCTTTGGAGAAATGTCTATTTAGGTCTTCTGCCCATTTTTTGATTGTGTTGTTTTTTTAATATTGAGCTGCATGAGCTGTTTATTTTGGAGATTAATCCTTTGTCCGTCGATTCATTAGCAAATATTTTCTCCCATTCTGAGGGTTGTCTTTTCGTCTTGTTTGTAGCTTCCTTTGCTTTGCAAAAGCTTTGAAGTTTCATTATGTCCCATTTGTTTATTTTTGTTTTTATTTCCATTACTCTAGGAAGTGGGTCCAAAAAGATCTGGCTGTGATTTATGTCAAAGAGTGTTTTTCCTATGTTTTCCTCTAAGAGTTTTATAGTGTCTGGCCTTACATTTAGGTCTTTAATCCATTTTGAGCTTATTTTTGTGTATGGTGTTAGGGAGTGTTCTAATTTCATTCTTTTACATGTAGCTGCCCAGTTTTCCCAGCACCACTTATTGAAGAGACTGTCTTTTCTCCATTGTATGTTCTTGCCTCCTTTGTCGTAAATTAGGTGACCATATGTGCGTGGGTTTATCTCTGATCTTTCTATCCTGTTCCATTGATCTCTGTTTCTGTTTTTGTGCCAGTACCACATTGCCTTGATTACTGTACCTTTGTAGTATAGTCTGAAGTCAGGGAGTCTGATTCCTCCAGCTCCATTTTTTTCCCTCAAGACTGCTTTGGCTATTCGGGGTCTTTTGTGTCTCCAAACAAATTTTCAGATTTTTTGTTCTAGTTCTGAAAAAAATGCCACTGGTAATGTAATAGGAATTGCACTGAATCTGCTTTGCTTGGGTAGTATAGTCATATTCACAATATTGATTCTCCCAATCTAAGAACATGGCATATCTCTCCATCTGTTTGTGCCATCTTTGATTTCTTTCATCAGTGTCTTATAGTTTTCTGCATACAGGTCTTTTGTCTCCCTAGGTAGGTTTATTCTTAGGTATTTTATTCTTTTTGTTGCAGTGGTAAATGGGAGTGTTTCCTTAATTTCTCTTTCAGATTTTTCATCATTAGTGTATAGAAATGCAAGAGATTTCTGTGCATTAATTTTGTATCCTGCAACTTTACCAAATTCATTGATTAGCTCTAGTTGTTTTCTGGTGGCATCTTTAGGATGCTCTATGTATAGTCTCATGTTATCTGCAAACAGTGACAGTTTTAGTTCTTCTTTTCCAATTTGTATTCCTTTTATTTCTTTTTCTTCTGATTGCCAAGGCTAGGACTTCCAAAACTATGTTGAATAATAGCGGTGAGAGTGGACATCCTTGTCTTGTTCCTTCTACGTATTTTTGATTTTCTCTTTGATTTCTTCAGTGATCTCTTGTTTATTTAGTAGCATACTGTTTAGTCTCCATGTGTTTGTGTTTTTTATGCTTTTTTCCCTGTAATTGTTTTTTAATCTTATAGCATTGTGGTTGGAAAAGATGCTTGATATGATTTCAATTTTCTTAAATTTACTGAGGCTTAATTTGTGACCCAGGATGTGATCTATCCTGGAGAATGTTCTGTGTGCACTTGAGAAGAAAGTTAATCTGCTGTTTTTGGATGGAATGTCCTATAAATATCAATTAAATCTATCTGATCTATTGTGTCATTTAAAGCTTGTGTTTCCTTATTAATTTTCTGTCTGGATGATCTGTCCATTGGTGTAAGTGGGGTGTTAAAGTCCCCTACTATTATTGTGTTACTGTCGATTTCCCCTTTTATGGTTATTAGCATTTGCTTTATGTATTGAGGTGCTCCTATGTTGGGTGCATAAATACTTATAATTGTTATATCTTCTTCTTGGATTGATTCCTTGATCATTATGTAGTGTCCTTCCTTGTCTCTTGTAACGATCTTTATTTTAAAGTCTATTTTATCTGATATGAGTATTGCTACTCCAGTTTTCTTTTGATTTCCATTTGCATGGAATATCTTTTTCCATCCCCTCACTTTCAGTCTGTATGTGTCCCTAGTTCTGAAGTTAGTCTGTTGTAGACAGCATATATATGGGTCTTGTTTTTGTATCCATTCAGCGAGCCTGTGTCTTTTGGTTGGAGCATTTAATCCATTCATGTTTAAGGTAATTATCGATATGTATGTTCCTATGACCATGTTCTTAATTTTTATGGGTTTATTTTTGTAGGTCCTTTTCTTCTCTTGTGTTTCCCACTTAGAGAAGTTCCTTTAGCATTTGTTGTAGAGCTGATTTGTTGGTGCTGAATTCTGTTAGCTTTTGATAGTCTGTAAAGCTTTTGATTTCTCCATTGAATCTGAATGAGATCCTTGCCAGGGAGAGTAATCTTGGTCCTAGTTCTTCCCTATCATCACTTTAAAAATATTGTAGCACTCCCTTTTGGCTTGTAGAGTTTCTGCTGAGAAATCAGCTGTTAACTTTATGGGAGTCCCCTTGTATATTATTTGTCGTTTTTCCCTTGCTGCTTTCAGTAATTTTTCTTTGTATTTAATTTTTTGCCAATTTGATTGATATGTGTCTTGGCGTGTTTCTCCTTGGGTTTATCCTGTATGGGACTCGCTGCGCTTCCTGGACTTGGGTGGCTATTTCCTTTCCCATGTTAGGAAAGTTTTTGACTATAATCTCTTCAAATATTTTCTCAGGTCCTTTCTCTCTCTCTTATCCTTCTACGACCCCTATAATGCGAATGTTGTTGCGTTTAATGTTGTCCCAGACGTCTCTTAGGCTTTCTTCATTTTTTTTCATTCTTTTTTCTTTATTCTGTTCTGCAGCAGTGAATTCCACTGTTCTGTCTTCCAGCTCACTTATCCATTCTTCTGCCTCAGTTATTCTGCTATTGATTCCTTCTAGTATATTTTTCATTTCAGTTATTGTATTGCTCATCTCTGTTTGTTCTTTAATTTTTCTAGGTGTTTTTTCTTTAATTCTTCTAGGTCTGTGTTAAACATTTCTTGCATCTCCTCAGTCTTTGCCTCCATTCTTTTTCTGAGGTCCTGGATCATCTTCACTCTCATTATTCTGGAAGGTTGCCTATCTCCACTTCATTTAGCTGTTTTTCTGGGGTTTATCTTGTTCCTCCATCTGGTACATAGTCCTCTGCCTTTTCATTTTGTGTATCTTTCTGTGAATGTGGTTTTCCTTCCACAGGCTGCAGAATTGTAGTTCTTCTTGCTTCTGCTGTCTGCCCTCTGGTGGATGAGGCTATCTCGGGAATGAAGTTCTGAACTGGGCACATACTTCCCTTTAATCTCTGCAACAGCTCTGCAAGGAAAATAAGTAACATTAGCCTTTCTTTTTAGATGAGAAAACAAGCTGAGAAACTGAAGTAATTCCATTAAAATCATGTTGCTAGAAAGTAGTGAAATGGATTAAAACCCTAGTTTGTTTGGTTCCAAATAACCATGTTCTTTCCACTACGCAGTGCTTCCTCCAGTAATGGAAGGCTTTGAAGCCATGTTTACCAGTCCATCCTGTGGAACACTAATGAGGGAAAATGTTTCACAATCATAAATGGATTCATGCCATGGTCAAGTAACTTTGAGAAATGCCAAGCATATTAAAGACAGTGAAGTATTACGTAAAAGAAATGTTTAATTTCATTTAGTCCCCTTTCCCCCAAACTCATCTGATTACCAAACACAGATTTTTTTCATTTTAACAGTTATTAACATCTCTGGAAAGTAAAACAATTCGGCATATGCTCAAATGACTGAAAAGAGGAAAAAGGAATTATCGAGGGCTTTAAAGTGGAAATTTGGTTTACAAAGCAATTGAAATAAAAAACTAGCAATTATGAGGGAAGCATTAAAAAAGTATAAGATACAGTCTGCTCTCATTGTAGCTGGGAGATGGGGTTGCTGGGTGGGTGGAGGGAGTCTGAGGCAAAAGGGGAAACAGACATAAAATAATATGCACAGCATATATTCTGTGTGAGTTCTTAGTGATTAATATGGGCTGAATTTGAGAAGATTTGTGAGAGAAAAGAGACTTGAGCTGCACCATTTTCAGTGGAAGACACTGAAAGGGAGAAACATGTTTGGGGGAAAGTGAAGAAAAAATTCTCAGAAACTACATAAGGTAATAAAATAGGACAGGTAGTGTTGGTCCAGATTATAGACAATCATACAGAAACCATACCAGCATTCTGTCATCATTATGCAAAGAAAGATTAAAATCTGAAAGATCATTATAGAAAGTCAATTAATCTGGATAATAAGTATGATGAGACAGATTTTTGAATTTTACAACTGGCAGGGCTCTTAGAGCAAAGTTAACAAATGTTTGTCTAACGAATCCATTGAACCTCTAATCCAGCCATTCTTGCTCTCTAAATCTGATAACTGAAGCCCAGAGAGGTCACTTGATTTTCCTAATGTTACACAGCTCATTAGCAGCACACCTGAGTTGAGAACTCAGGTCTTCAGACTACCAAGAAGTACAGCACCCATGAATTGGGCATAAAGTGATACCAAGGAAAGGAAGTGTAGAATGGGGAGCAAAGCAAGCACATGAATTAGCACATCTGACTGCAGAGTAGCTTCTGTTTGAAGAAGTCTAAAATAATTAAGACATATAACCAAAAACCTTTTTTAAAAAAATTTATAAATTTATTTATTTATTTTTGGCTGTGTTGGGTCTTTGTTGCTGCTTGTGGGCTTTCTCTAGTTGTGGCAAGCAGGAGCTACTCTTTTTTTTTTTTTTTTTTTTTTTTTGCGGTACACGGGCCTCTCACTGTTGTGGCCTCTCCCGTTGCGGAGCACAGGCTCCGGACGCTCAGGTTCAGCGGCCATGGCTCACGGGCCCAGACGCTCCGCGGCATGTGGGATCTTCCCGGACCGGGGCACGGACCCATGTCCCCTGCATCGGCAGGCGGACTCTCAACCACTGCGCCACCAGGGAAGCCCAGGAGCTACTCTTAGTTGCACTGCACGAGCTTCTCATTGTGGTGGCTTCTCTTGTTGCAGAGCACAGGCTCTAGGCGTGCCGGCTTCAGTAGTTGTGGCACGTGGGCTCAGTAGTTGTTGCTGGCGGGCTCTAGAGAGCGGGCTCAGCAGTTGTGGTGAACGGACTTAGTTGCTCCATGGCACGTGGGATCTTCCCGTGTCTCCTGCACTGGCAGGTGGATTCTTAACCACTGCACCACCAAGGAAGTCCCCCAAAACCTCTTTTAACTCCCTCTCCACCACAACTTAGCCCAGTACCTTTTGCAAACAAATGTCACGTTCAGAGGTTGCTGTCAATAAAGGAACAAAAATTATGGAGAAAAGGATATTACATTTCTAAAAGACAGCCTTTGACAAAAAACATACGGGAAAGGGTAACAGAAAAGAATAAACTTTCCTGATTAAAAAAACGTGGCCTGCTAGAATCCTACCTCTACCTCCCATTATAATTCTTTTATTTGGAATTTACTATTGTGGATATATTCCACACGTTTGAAGAGTGTGTGGTGCTGGGACTTACTTCAAAGATACTAACAACAAATGAAAGAAATTCCACAATGAAACCCCAGGGTGACCAAACATGCAACACTGACTTGGGGTAAAATTTTGACTTAGAAGATTAGACTAGACCTCGTGAACATCTCTGGCCACGAAAGCACGCTCGGATGTTTAAAAATACAGAGAGGGAAAGAAGCGTTTCCCCAAAAGTCAGGCGCCCACTTTTGGCACGGAAAGCCGGAGCAGGGAGAAAGAAAAACACCGAAGGCAAAGATTATCATTCGGCCGCCGGCAAGCGGATCCAGAAGATAACGCGGCGACTCTCCCGTCACAGTAGACACCCGGCGGGATCGCTACGCGGGCGCTACTTCGGGTACAGACTACCACTCCCGACTCCGCTCTAGGCCCAAGGGCTGGGCAACCAGAGCGGTTTAACGCGCAAGGCATTGTGGGGTTCGTAGTCGTTCTTCCCTTCGGCTCTTTGGAGGTGGGGAGATCCTATTTTACAAAAAAGCCCTGCCCTTCCCCACCCTGCTCCCTTTTCCTCCCTTTCCCTCCCCCACCTTTTTTCGCAGAGAGTTTGAAATTCCCGCAGAGCCGGCGCCCAAGGCCGGAACACTCGCGAGAACTCAGGTCCCAGCGCCGTGATCTCCTTTCCGTCTCCCACTTCTCTCCGCCCTTCCCCGCCGCTCCCCTCCCCTCCTGGTTGTTTGCGACTGTGTGTCGGCCGGGTGGTAATGCGCAAAGACGGGTCATCGCTGCGCGAGCGGAAGAGACAGAGTCGCGTGGGGAAGGGACCCGGGGCCGCGGCGCAGGCAACGACTGCGTTTTAGTCGCTGAGCGGTCGGCCGGCCTGTTGCCGGCGAAGGCGCTCGCGGGGGTTGTGCGGAGGTGTGCGCGCCCTGCCGGTGGCGGCTGTGTCTCTTGGGAGATGCTGTGACGGACCCGCGCGGGAGGAGCTCGCGCCCTGCCTCGCGCCCTCCTGGACTCGGCGGCCGCGGCCGCTCGGTCACCCGCCCTTCTCAGGTAGTGGGAAGGGAAGGAGGAGGTTGGGCCGGGACGGTGGAGGGCTGGTCGGCGCGGCCTGGGCCCGGAGCGGCGGTCCGGCTTCTCTCGCCGCGCCTGGCCCGCCGGGCCCTCCGCGCGCCGGGCCTAGGCCGGACTTGTGGCCGCTCAGCGAGCAGCGGCGGCCCGACTCGCGGAGCGGCCCGACTCGCGGAGCGGCCCGACTCGCGGAGCTGGCCCGAGGGGGCGAATGCGGGCGTTGGCGGTTGCGGCAAGCTCCAGGGCTCCGGGAGTTTGTTATATAACCTCGGCGGAGCGGCGGCACATGGCGGCGTAGAGGCGCCTCAGGGTCCAACCCCCGCGCCTAACGCGCCGGCAGCCGGGTGCTCACGCCCTCCCAGCGGCCTGGACCGCGGCGCCTCTAACCTACTGTTCTTTGGTGCGGTTGAGACTTTGGCGGGCCTCCCTCCGGGGGAACCTGCTCGTACTTTGAGTCTGTCTTAACATTGGTGTGTGGTCCCCATGCTCCTGGGCCTGGCTGGGATGAGTCCCGGGCGGAGAAGTTTGCCTCGTGATTTGAAAAGTGCAGTGAATTGGTTCGATAAAGGAGATTTAAAATAACTATACATCTTGGAGTGGGTATTAATTTGCCTTGCTTGTGCCACCTGGAAACTTGAGGACAATTACTTTTGTTACTCGTGGACTGGGGGGCGTGGGGAGGTTAATTTGTTCTCAAAGCCAACGAGGTTCAAACTAGCCGTTATTATCTTTTTTCAAATGGGCAGTTTGAGAAGATACTTGATAAGAACCTGGGTCCTTGAGGATAAAATATAGGTCTCTTGGAAACTCTAAACTTGAGTGTATTCTTAAAATATCCTAAAGAGCCAGTAGATATTAAGGACTTTTCTTTAGTGAGCTTTCATTGATTAAGTCTGTAAGGAGAGAAGAAATTAGGGTAGGTTTACTTATTTTGGAGGATTTGACTAGGGATGACAAGCCCAGCTCAAGTTAATGTTTGAGGCATGCTCTGAGTGTGTTAAGCGCTAGGGAAAGTCTACATTCTCCTCGTACTGTAATTTTTGATTCTAATTTTTCAATAACCTAGTGCCAGAATGTCACCGATTCGCAGTACAGCAATAATTACCAAAAAAATTTTTTTTTTCTTTTTTAAAGATTGTTATACAGCAATTTTGGGATGGACACATCTCGATTTAAGAGGACACAAAACATTGTTTCTTTCCTAACCATAAAAATTTTCCGGAGATTTTTCGTTTTCTTCTTCAGAATGAAGTCTCATTTCCCTAGGTTAGGTCAGCGGTCTCTACAGTAAATCTTGTCTGCTGTCCACCCTCAACTGTTCCCGAATTTATGCTTCGGCTATTCCAGAATCATCCCCAATCCTGGGCCCATTTTCTTGAAGATGTACTTTAATGTTCCTTTGCTCCTGTCCTTCAGCCTGGAGTGTCATCGCTGCCTTTTTCAAGTTTTCAGCTTTCAAATCCTCCTTAGCTTAAATGCCATCTTTTCTATACACTCTTTCATTTCTCTTTATCCCAGTTCTTTCCTGGGATCTCACAGAATATACACCTTTATTGTAGCATTTATTTTCATGGTTGATTATGTGTCTCCTAGAATGTAAACTCCTTGAGATCAGGAAGTAGGTCATCTTTCTGCCCTTGCATTCCCTTCCCAACGCGATGTTTTAAAAGTAGTTCGTGATTGGTAACTGTTTGAATTAAGTTTGAAAGAACAACTGCTAAAAGGCTGGACGTTTTTGGGTCCACAGCTAGTTTACATTTATATCATAATTCTTAGTGTTTTTTTTTTTAAAGTCAAAATGCATACAAAATGTTTTGTAGA
Organism: Globicephala melas; assembly: GCF_963455315.2. NCBI lineage: Eukaryota > Metazoa > Chordata > Mammalia > Artiodactyla > Delphinidae > Globicephala > Globicephala melas. Next base: position 24,185,030 of record NC_083314.1, read on the forward strand.
AATATTCGCTCAGTATATGGTGCATTATAATTATTGAACAACTAGATTAAAGTTTTATTTTCTGTTGTGGAGTTTAGCAGCCTTCTAGGATGTGTGTATTTCACACAACTGATTTTTCGTATTGTGTCAATATCTTTCCTAGTACTTTTGCAAATTTTGCTTTGCTTCTTAATATTGAAGCAATGTATACTTAAAAACAAGTGGGATCCAGTATTAAGCTTTTTTTTTTAAGAATCAATTTAATTAATTTATTTTTGGTTGCATTGGGTCTTTGTTGCTGCGCGTGGGCTTTCTCTGGTTGTGGTGAGCGGGAGGCTACTCTTCGTTGTGGTGCGCAGGCTTCTTATTGTGGCTTCTTGTTGCGGAGCACGAGCTCTGGGCGTGTGGACTTCAGTAGTTGTGGCGCACAGGCTTAGCTGCCCCGCGGCATGTGGGATCTTCCCGGACCAGGGCTCGAACCCTTGTCCCCTGCCTTGGCAGGCGGATTCTTAACCACTGCACCACCAGGGAAGTCCCTGAGCTTTCTCTCTTTAATACACTTTATTTTTTAGAGCATTTTTAAGTTCACAGCAAAATTGAGTGGCAGGCACAGAGATTTCCGGTATATGCTTTCCCTGCTCCTATTCATGCATAACTTCTCCCATTATCAACATCCCCTACTAGACTGGAACATTTGTTGCAATTGATGAACCTGCACTGACACATCCTCACCCAAAGTCCATAGTTTACTATTCATTCTTGGTGTTGCACATTCTATGGATTTGGGTCAATGTCTAATGGCATGTATCCACCATTATGATATCATTCAGAGTAGTTTCACCACCCTAGAAATCCTCTGTGCTCCCCTCTCTATCCCTCCCTCTCTACTAATTCCTGGCAATCACTGATCTTTTTGTCTCCATAGTTTTACCTTTTTCAGAATTGTCTTATAGTTGGAATTATGCACTATGTAGCTTTTTCAGACTGGCTTCTTTCACTTTGCAATACGCATTTAAGTTTCTTCCACGTCTTTTCTTGGCTTGTAACTCTTTACAGCACTACCTAATATTCCATTGTTTGGATGTACCACTGTTTTATCAGTTCACCTGCTGAAGGACATCTTGGTTGATTCCAGGTTTTGACGATTATTAATAAAACTTAAAAATATGCATGTGCAGGTTTTTGTGTTTTATATAAGTTTTCAGCTCCTTTGGGTAAATACTAAGGAGCGTGATCACCAGATCATATGGTAAGAATATGTTTAGTTTTGTAAGAAACTGCCCAACTGTCTTCCAAAGTGGCAGTACCATTTTGCATTCCCAGCATCAATGAATGAGAGTTCCTGTTACTCCACATTCTCACCACCATTTGGTTGTTGTCAGCGTCCGGATTTTGGCCATTCTAGTAAGTGTGTAGTGGTAGGTCATTGTCTGAATTTGCATTTTCCTGATGACATAAGATGTGGAGCATCTTTTCATGTGCTCATTTGCCATCTGTATATCTTCTTTATTGAGGTGTCTGTTAGATCTTTGGCCATTTTTTAATTGGGTTGTTTGTTTTCTTGTTGGGTTTTAAGAATATTGAGTTTTTAAAAATTGATTATATTTATTGTTCAACATGTCTTTTCCTGTCCCTGCTAGTATCTTGCTATCCTAATTTATGACATGTTTAGGACCTGTTAGTTGCAAGGCATTGTGACCCTCTGGAATTCACAGGAATAAGGTATGATTTTTGTCTTTTAGGAATTCATAGTATTGTGGGGAAGACCGGCAAATACAAATAACGGATTTCAAAAATTATTTTTAGGATTGCTAACATAAATGTGGAAAGGAGTGAGCTCAGAGATGAGATTAAATAGGAAAAGGATTGATCTACCCAGACCACACTGGGAATCTAGTCCTTAAATGGGGCTTTGGCAGAAGGAGGTAGAGGAGGGAACAGTATAAATAAAAGAATGAATATGCGAGGCAATAGCAAACTGATGAAGGAAGGGGCGTGGGGAGACAAACATTGTAAAGATAGTCTGAGACTGCCAGATTGTGGAGGGCCTTGATTACCTGTGGCTGAAGATGTCAGTTTTTATATTCAGTAGGGGAGTCATTGAAGGTTTTTGTGAAGGGAGTGAAAATCCATCTGTACTTTATAAAGACAGTGGACAATATTTTCATTGAAATTAGGCACAATTTTCTTGCTCTGCCTATCTAGACCTTGGAAGGATTTGAAACTTTGTAAATTACTTTTTAGAGGTTGTCAATACTGGCATGTCAGGCTAGGACTGTACTTAATTTTGTACAGTACTGACCATAGCTGCTTAATGTATTTTTGTGAAGACGTATATATAGATATGTCTTTATATAAGATGTTCTTTCTAATATAATATTTAGAAGTTCTCATCATTGTGCTTAAAATGTTAAAATTCACACTGTAAATATGGGATTTGAAAGGTCTGGAAACCAGAAGCCAATTTTTGCCCTATAGATTCAAAGGCTAACTTCTAAATTTGGAAAACTTTTTCTTTCACTCACTGAACCTTTTTTTGAACTACTGTGTGTCAGAATTGACCCCTTTATTGTTATGAAATGACCCTCTTTATCCCTGGTAATATTCTTTGCTCTGAATTCTACTTTTAAAATTAATTAATTAATTAATTAGACTGTGTCAGGTCTTAACTGTGGCATGCAGGATCTTTGTTGCGGCATGCGGGATCCTTCATTGTGGTGCCTGGGCTCTCTAGTTGTGGTGCGTGGGCACCAGAGCGCGTGGGCTCAGTAGTTGCAGCACTTGGGCTCTCTAGTTGTGGTGAGTGGGCTCTAGAGCAGCAGTTGCAGCACACGGGCTTAGTTGCCCTGTGGCATGTGGGATCTTAGTTCTCCGAGCAGGGATCAAACCCGCGTCCTCTGCATTGGAAGGCAGACTCTTAAACGCTGGACCACCAGGGAAGTCCCATGAATTCTACTTTGACATTAATAAGCTGCTTCTGCTTTTTTTTATTGTTAGCATGATATATCTTCCATTATTTTACTTTTAACCTATCTAAGTTTTTATTTAAACTTTGTCTTGCTTTTTTATCCAGTCTGACTGATCTTTGCTTTTTAATTAGAATATTAAAGTCATTTTGTTAATGTAATTAGTGATGTAATATGGTTAGGTTTCAATCTACCATCTTCCTATTTTTTTATTTGTCCCACTTGTTCTTTTTAAAATTTTTTATTTTATATTGGTGTATAGTTGATTAACAATGTTGTATTAGTTTCAGGTGTACAGGAAGGTGATTCAATTATACGTATACATGTATCTATTCTTTTTCAGATTCTTTTCCCATTTAGCCATTTGTTCTTTCTCTTTTTATAGCATTTTTGAATTAACTTTTTTTATGTTGATATTTTATTTTTCATTGGCTTATTATATCTGTGTGTGTGTGTGTTTAATGTTTATTTTAATGTTTCTAGTGTCCATCTTTAAATTACTATAGTCTGTTTTCAAACAACATAGCATTTCGTGTATAGTGTTAAGAACCTTGTAACAATATGCTTCTATTTCTCCTCTCTAGGCCTTTGTGCCATTGTGTCATTTGTTTTCCTTGTAAATATGTTATAAACTCCTCAATATATTGCTGTCACTTTTGCTTCGAATAAACAATTGTCTTTTAAAGAGATTAAAAATAAGAAAAAAAAGTGTTTTGACCTTTTTTGGAAGTCTGTATTCTTTTACGTAATCCAGATATCCATCTGGTATCATTTTGCTTCTGCCTGAAGGAATTCTTAAACATTCCTTGTAGTGCAGATCTACTGGTGACTATCTTTTCAGTTCTTCTGTGTCTGAAGTGGCTTTCTTTTGCCTTCATTTTTTAAAATTTATTTTTTAAAATATTTATTAATTTATTTATTTTTTGGCTGCGTTGGGTCTTTGTTGCTGCACACGGGCTTTCTCTAGTTGCGGCAAGTGGGGGCTACTCTTCATTGCGGTGCACGGGCTTCTCATTGTTGTGCCTTCTCTTGTTGCAGAGCATGGGCTCTAGGCACATGGGCTTCAGTAGTTGTGGCACACAGGCTCAGTGGTTGTGGCTCGCAGGCTCAGTAGTTGTGGCACATGGGCTTAGTTGCTCCATGGCATGTGGGTTCTTCCTGGACCAGGGCTCGAACCTGTGTCCCCTGCATTGGCAGGTGGATTCTTAACAACTACACCACCAGGGAAGCCCTGCCTTCATTTAAAAAAGATATTTTCACTGGATATAGAATTATAGGTTAACAGCTTGCTTTTTTTCAGAACTTAAAATACATTGTTCCACTTTTTTTTTTTTTTTTTTTTTGCGGTACGCGGGCCTCTCACTGTTGTGGCCTCTCCCGTTGCGGAGCACAGGCTCCGGACGCGCAGGCCCAGCGGCCATGGCTCACGGGCCTAGCCGCTCCGCGGCACGTGGGATCCTCCCGGACCGGGGCACGAACCCGTGTCCTCTGCATCAGCAGGCGGACTCCCAACCACTGCGCCACCAGGGAAGCCCATTGTTCCACTTTTCTGGCTTGCATTGTTTTCAGTGAGATGTCTCGTAATTCTTTGTTGCTCTGCAGTGTGCTACTTTAATATTTTCTCTTTGTCCCTTGATTAGGATGTATTAATATTTTGGTAGCGTTTCTTCATGTTTCTCATGCTTGAAGTTTACTGACCTTTTTGATTTATGAGTTTGTAGTTTTCATCAAATTTAGGAATAATTTGGCCATTAGTTTTCCAGATGTTTCTGTCCTCTCCTTTTGGAGATTCCTATTACACATATTAGGTCACTTGAGGTTGCCTCATAGCTCAGTGATGCTCTCTTCTTTTGCTCCTCACCCCAGCCTTTTTTCTTTCTGTGCTTCATTTTATTTAGATAGCTCCTACTGTGGGTGTTTAAGTTAACTAATATTTTCTGTGTCTAATCTGTTAATCCCATCCAATGTATTTCTCATCTCTGGACATTTAATTTAGACGTTTTTATATCTTCCAAGTCTTTCCTTAACATGTTCATGATTTCCTCTATCTTGTTGGACTTAGGGACTATAGCTAGAATAACTGATTTACTGTTCTCATCTAATAATTCTAACTTCTGTGTGATTTCTAGGTCCGTTTCTATTTGTTGTTGTTTTTTCCCCTTATTATGGGTCACATTTTCCTGCTTTTTGCATGCCTGACAGTTTTTGATTGGATGCCAGACATGATGAATTTTACTTTCTTGAGTACTGAATATTTTTGCAATCATTTATATATTCTTGAGCTTTGTTTTGGGATGCAGCTAAGTCTCTTGGAAACAGTTTGATTCTTTTGAGGCTTGCTTTTTGAGCTTTAGACCAGAGCAGCCTTTAGACAAGGGCTAATTTTTCTCCCCACTCCTGAAGCAGTCAGTACCTTTCTGAGTACTCTACTCATTGCCCATGTATTAGGCTTTTTTTTCACTCTGGAGCTATACCTGGGCGTGCATACACTTTGGGGATTGTTTCTCCTCTGCTTTTCCAATGATTTATTTCTTGGCTTCTGGTAGTTTCCTTACATGCTTATATTAACCATGTGAAGATTCAGGAGAACCCACTGCAAATCTCCGGAGCTCTTTGTATGACCCTTTGTATTGCAGTACTCTGTCCTTTGAATTCTAGCTACCTTTGGAATTCTCAACTCTGTCTTCTCAACTCAAGGCGACCCTTGGGCTCTATGTGGGTTCCCCCTCTCTGCTCTGTGTTCTGGATACACGCTATACACGGTAACCTGGGACAGTCCTAGAAGTCATCTTGTTTGTTTTTCTTTTCTTAGGGACCACTGTCCTGTGCTACCTATTGTCTGGTGTCTGAACAACTTGTTTTCACATATTTCGTTTCTTTTTTTTAGGTGGGAGAATATATTGGGAATGGAAATTACAATTCTCTTTTTAAATATTGCGATTGTTTGAGCCACTACTTCCACGTCGTAATCTTTGTTTTACATTAAAAAGAGCATAACAGAAAACACATCCAGCCTGAGAAATGGAACATTTATTATATTTCTTTTTCAAAAAATTGATTATTGTGCACCTTTCAGATGAATTTTAGAATCACTTTGTGGAAGTCATCTCATAATTCTGTTGGTTGATTGATTTGCATTGATCATGGAACTTTTTTGCCTAATGTCCATGAACACTCCAGTGACTATACTTTGGGAAAAGCTACCCAAAGTGTACAGAATTTTGGAGGTTTTAGCTTCAGAGAAATGATTTGGGTTTTAAGTTTAATAGGAAAAATGTGTTAACTTCAGTTTACCATTACACTGTTTTTTTAAAATCAAGACTAGAGAAGGCCATCAGAGGTGAAACCAACATAATAACAGTGTGATTGTGGCCTTTCCTACCTAAATTTGTGTAAAATTTTCTTTGGTACTAAAATACTTAGGAGGAGAGGGATACAATCACTTTATGAAAACATAATGCTTTCAGCATCTAAAGCTTGAGCCTAGGACCATCATGTATATATAAGATGTTAATATAATTATAAAAGGCTAAAGGTCATTACTTCTCACTGACTATATGTTATAGTAGTAATAGTCTAATTACTTTATATTTGATTATACTTTTAGATCTGTTTTGGATTTAAAAAAAACTTACACTTTAACTAGGAAGTCTCAAACACAACTTTTTTTGAGTTTTTTGAGTTAATGGTGACATACATGTTTTTTGACGTAGTTGATCAGATTTTTGTCCAGAAAATAGCATTCATAGCCTGGACAGAAAATTATAACTCATGTTTTTGAGTAACCTTTTCAAATCTATTTTTTCTTTTCACATAAATTGGTAGTGAGAATAAGTACTTGCCAATTGTAGAATGACCAGAAAGAACAGGAGACTGGAGATCAAAAGACCATTAGTCTAGGGCTTCCCTGGTGGCGCAGTGGTTGAGAGTCCGCCTGCCGATGCAGGGGACACGGGTTCGTGCCCCATCCCACGGCTGGGCCCGTGGGCCATGGCCGCTGAGCCTGTGCATCCAGAGCCTGTGCTCCGCAACGGGAGAGGCCACAACAGTGAGAGGCCTGCGTACTGCAAAAAAAAAAAAAAGACCATTAGTCTAGTTTTGATAAAGCCTGAGTCACTAGGAAGAGAAATAATGGACTAGAAGGCAGAGGTTTTTTGTTTGTTTGCTTGTTTGTTTTGTAAAATGGGCAGTTTTTGGTGACCACTTGTATTGCAGGGTAAGGGGAGGAAAAGGAAACCATTTATTCATGTAGTCAACCAATATTCTTTGCCCCCTCCAGCGTGGAAACTACTTGGATTAAAATAAGTAAGATCTAATCTGTCCCCTTAGAACTTTCTAGTTGGGTATACAAAGAGGAAATTATAGAGTGCGATAAGTACCATCCATGATAGGGGAAGTACCAGGTTTATCAGGAGCAAATGAAATTGTAACTTAACCCGGGCAAGGAAAATTTTTTTTGAAGAATCATTGTTTTAACCAAGTCCTCAAAGTTTCTGGGTAGGTGATGGAATCATTAACTGAGAGAAGAAACAGAAGAAAAGGAACAAATCTGTAGAGAGGAGGGAGAAAGATTGTTTCATTTTGGAAATGTTGAATTTGAGGTGCAGTGGAAGCATCCACATAGAGAATGATTAGTAGTGTCTGTTACTTTGGAAAAAATATGGTGTTGCTGTCGTACAGTATTTGAAGCCATGGAGTAGCAAGGATCTCTTTCTCCTGGTGATCTGGTGTGATACGATAATGAGGTAAAGTTTTTTACCTGTAGGAAATAAAAATTCTAGAATTACCAAGTCAAAAGATTTGTCCGCATAAAATTAGGGCCTGGCAAATTATCTTCCAAAAAGGCTTTGGGGGTTTATGTTTCTGCAAGAGTGTATAAGCACATGTGTGTTTTCTCTATACCTTTAACAGTGATTGGCAAAAATGGTATCATGATTTAACATGGCATTTTCTTGATTGTTAGTGAATATTAGGTTGATTTGCACCTTCTTCCCATCTTAGATTATGTAAATATCTCCTGTATTTTCAAAGTTTTTTGTTTTAGATTTTTTTGTTTTTAAAAAGTTCTTTACTTAATTCATTTTATAAAAATGAAAAACATTTTAAAAAAATCCAAGCCATACCAAAAAAGTATAAAGAAAGGAACAAATCACCCCAAATTTGGGTCACACAAAAGTAAATAGTACTAATGTTTTGTATTTCAGACATCTCTGTAGTCAGATATATAGGTATAAGATTTCATACAGAGACTAGTTTTATGAAATGCAATAGACTATAAATGTTATTTTTTAGAAAATTAATTTTATAAGAAAAAACTAAAAGGACAGGAATTATTAAGCTTATGATAATTCTTTTAACACATCAGTCATTTCTTTATAAGAGTGGTGTTTGGATTTTTTTTTTTTTTTTTTTTTTTTAAAGAAAGATCTGTTAAGAGTGGCTGTTAACTATTGTTTTGACATAGGTTTCAGTTTGATAGTATTGATTTTATTTTCTGAGAATGGCTTGGGCTGAGTGTTACAATTGTGTGTAGTCCCTGCTGGGTAACCATGTACCTAGTAAAATGACTTGTAGTTGGTATTACTCTCCTGCCAGGGAGACTCCTTTGGATGTTAATGCCTTTCTCCCAATAAAGCAGCACAGTGCCCTGGAAGATGGCCCACTGATGAGGTTCAATGGTATGTAGTATGTAATGAGAGGCTTCTAGACCTGGAATTTTCCTAGGGTTATCTATTCACCCTTTTAGTTTACTTCTTTCCAAACTGAAGGATATTAGAATTCTATGGATTTTTTGAACTCACCTTCTTTCTTCTGTATTGTTTCATGATGTACACACACACACATATACTTTTATTCATTTTCTAGATATTAGGGGAGGAGTGTGTAGTATGTGTGTGGGTAATGTGTGTATAACTTTGCTCTACCAATGTGTAACTTCTTTGCTGGAACAAATTGTACTGGTAACATTAATTGAATAGTCCATACTTCTGCTCCGATTTGAAATACCCAAATATGCTTATATCATCTACTAAATTTTTGTGGTTCTCTGTCTAAATTATCTGTTTCATTGATCGATTTGTCCATTACTAGCATATTATTATTACAGTTTTAATTATTATAATGTATTGAATAATAATATGTTTTTATAATCTGATAAAGCAAATTTCTCTTTATTTTGTTTGGTTATTTTTAGTATTTTCCTATTAAGGAAACTTTCTACTAATATATACGTTCTTGTGTATGCCTCTTCCTATATATATTTTCAACTTGGATATGTAACAAAGTCTAAAATAAGTCAAATGTCTCTTCATTCTCAAGACAACAAGAGGATTACAGATGCTTTATTTAAATCCAGTACTTGACCATTATTATTGTTGCTGTTATGTTGTCCATATTTTAGATTTTTCCATTTATTTACCAGTACTTTGACACACCATTCTTTTGTGTCTCAGAAGTTGTGTCTGATCATTATTCTACCTGAAGCCTTCTTTTAGAATTCCCTTTAAGGGAGGATCTGTTTGTGCTAAACTCAGTTTTTGTCCAAAAATGTGTTTTCATATTTGTTTTTGAGGATAATTTCAGTGATATATAAACTGTATGTTGACAACTATTTTTGCTTAGAATTTTGAAGATATTCCAGACTTCTGACTTCCACTGTTGTTGAAAAGTCATTTCTTTTTATTTGACCTAGGATTCACTGGTCTTCCTGATTTCAGAGAATTAGTTTGTCTCTACAAATCTGGGAAATATCTTTTAGAATGTTGCCTCCTCCTTGCCATTCATGTTATATTTTGGGGGGATTCTGAATAAACGTATGTTAGATTTTCTCCCTGTAACTTTTAACTACTCATCTCTTTGTCTCTCTGTGCTACATTTTCTCTCTCCACTGCTTTTCTTATCTTTTGAGTTTGTTTTTATTGACTTAAGTAGGTACAAAAGAATATTTGTAAGTTATGGAGAACCGTGATGCAAAGAATACCTATGTTCTCGCTACCAAGTTTTAGAAAAAGAAAATTACCATTACCTGGAGTCCCTTGTGTATTCTCCATTCCATTCCCCTTTCTCTCCTCTCATGGGTAGCTACTATTGTGGACTTTGTATTTATGGTTTCCTTTGTGTTATTCATACTATTGCTACATGTGTTTGTATTCTTAGGAAATATTTTTTTTAGTTTTGTAGTCTTTTAAACTTTATATAAATGTAATTCTGCATGTATTTTCTCTACTTTTGTTTAATAATATACTCTGATGTTTGTTCATATTGTTGCACTGTAGCTGCTACATTCTCATTGCTCCATTGAGGTTTTTTCCCCATTGAGTTCTAAATTTTACTTCATTTTTCATTCCAGAAGTTCTTTTTTCCCCCCCAAATCTACTTGACCAATTTCCATTATAATATATATATATATATTTTTTTTTTTTTTTTTTGGTACGCGGGCCTCTCCCATCGCGGAGCACAGGCTCCGGACGCGCAGGCTCAGCGGCCATGGCTCACGGGCCCAGCTGCTCTGCGTCATGTGGGATCTTCCCGGACTGGGGCACGAACCTGGGTCCCCTGCATCAGCAGGCGGACTCTCAACCACTGCGCCACCAGGGAAGCCCCTTCATTATAATTTTTAAAGTTTATTCCTCATTAGCAAACTAAATCTTTGATTTCTTTAAACCTATTAAACATACTTATTTTCTGTTCTCTGATCTTTTCAGTATCTGAATGAAGTCTTTGATAGCCTGATTCTGCTGGCTGTTGATCCTGATATCCTTGTTAAAGTTTTGTAATTTTGATTGTAAGCTCATTTTCTTTGGAACTTCATCTTTGAGAACTCTTTGAGATTCCAAAGAGTTCAGTTCAAATATTTGGTGGTTTCTGTGGGTTGCTTGGAGCATTACCAACCTGAAACTACTTTATAATATTCTTCACCTGAGTATTTTCTGGTACCATAGCTTGAATTCTGGCCACTAATTTGTATGAAGGGAAATTTTCTTTTTCTGTGTAGAAACTTTCAGCCATGGTCAAAATGAGCAGCTTTATTGCTCGCAGTCCTGCACAGAGGGTGTTTGTCTCATTCACCTTTATGCTGATGATATAGCCCTATGGAGTTTAATAGGGGTGGGGGGGTTAGCCCTAAGCTTTTTCTTCAGCCTCTGTGGACCTCAGGATGCTCAAAACAAGATCAGGGTCACCAGAACCGGATTTAGTAGCTAACCCTCAAGACCCAAGCCAGCTTATATATTTTCCAAAATTCCTACTGTTTCCACTTTTGGCTTTGCCAACTCCGTAATCTTTCAAAAAGATACTTTTATGTTTCAGCCATCATTTTTCATTGTTTACAATGGAAGAGTCATTTAGGAAATCTACTGTTGTATACATTGTAAATGAAAGATAATTTTAGATTTTTTTCTGTGCAGTTAAAGACATGCGCCGAACTCAATTCCTGAGGTTACTGTGGGTTTGGACATTTTTCATGCACTTTCTCCTCTTTTACTGTAGTGGTAACTTTCCTAAAATAATAGCAATTTTTCCTGTTTTGTGTGTGAAATGTTCTTTGAGAGTAAATGAAGCAATAAGATTAATTGCGTTGAACCCAGTCTTCGAAGAATCTAGGCACTCATATATGTCCTTAGGACATCTGGCTTAATGAATCTTTACCCTCCTAAGGCTGTTTGGGAAATACTTTCTTAGGAGAGAATGTCTCAGACCCAAAGCACATAATGTGTAGTTCATAATCAGATTTTAGTTTCAGTTTGTTTACTTTTGTATGGTAGCTTTTTCTTTTTCTTTTCTTTTTTCCCTTTCCCCTTGGTTAGAGATAATCAGGTGTCTTATAGTACAAATATATCATAATAATCGTACTTTAAAAAATGTTTGCAGTGGAAGTATGCGAGACCTAACAGCCCAAGTGACTGTAACAGCACAATTCCCAGAAGTGACTATCCAAGCCCTTGGAGAAGATGAAATAACATTAGAATCTGTGCTTCGTGGAAAGTTTGCTGCAGGTAAAATAATGTTGCTGAAAATTTAGCAACATTATTACTAAATTTAATAAGATTAATAATAAACATATATTAAGATAAATAATATTAAGCATATATTGCAGTTCCTTTAAAGTGGAAGAAAAAAAAGCAGAACTGCTTAGAGTGGTCTTATATAACTATATTACATCTACAACTACATATGTATTAATTTCTACCTACTTGAGCACATTGTCATTGAATCTCCTGGGGTATTATAGTTCATTTTTCCTTTTTGCAATACCATATATTTTATATCTCTTAATATTGAGTATCTGCATTTGGAAAGTAGAAATGATACATGGCTGGTTTTCCTTTATAATTAGTAAGTTTTATCGGTGATGAGTTTAGATTAGAACGTGAACAGTCTTACGAGTAGAAAAACCTGATTGTAGTGCCCTAGGTGATACAATATATTCTGAAAGTCTTATTTCTTAATTCTATTAATCTGAACAAGATCTTAATAATAATGATGTTTTACATTATATAATACAGCAGAGAATTAGACCAGAGAAGCCATTAAATTATGGATTTCAGTCTAGTGAAATATGTTGCAGAAGACTTTTCTGAAAATGAATTTTATAGCCATCCTGCCTAGCAGGAAGACAACAAAACATATAGATCAGTAATTTAGCTATTTATAGTGCTATTCTCTTGAATATTGAAGGTAATAACAGTACTACTCTTACATACTAGGTACTGTAACAACTTTTCATTGAGGTAACTACTAGGTTTCTCTAATTAGGCACTATTCTGTGTAACTGAGAATCAAATAGGTTAAGTAACTTGGTCCCAGTTACATAGAAAGCAAGTGGCAAAAATGAGCTTTGAACCCATGCATTCTTGGTCCCCACTGTGCCATGCTATTTTTTTTAAAACTCTTTAGTCTCTCTCAGCTATAATCTAGTATATACAGCTATTTATTTGGATGCATGGTAGACATCACAAATTTAGTAGTAAAAATTAACATCATTCATCTAGCTGTTCAAGGGAAAATTCAGGGTCTAGTTCTTGATTTTTCTGTATTACTCACCTGCCTATATATTATTCATCAGCACGTAAATCCTTTTAGTTCTGCCTCTGAGATGAATCTCCAGTCAATCCCCTTTTCTCTATTCATGGCCACCATAAGCATAAGGTACCATCTCCCTACTTCTGCTCTGGTCCCACCTTATTGTCCATTCTCTGCTTAGCATCTGGACTAACATTTAAAAATGTAAATCAGATTGTCACTGTCCTGCTTAAAACCCTCCAGTTACTTTAGATTGCATGAAGAATAAAATCCAGACATGACTAGTCAGAGGCCAAGAAGGGCTTCTGATATTTCCTATTATTATACTGGTTATGTCTCGTCTTCTCAGATTTTGAACTCTTCAGTGACAGAATCATGAGTTATACTTTTATAACTCCCATAGCACCTAGTTTAACTCTTAAGGTATAATGTAGTAAAAATATGAGTTTGGGAGTTAAACAGACTTGCGATCCACTTCTGGCTCTGGTATTTGTAGCCATGTGGGTTTTGGGCAAGTCATTCATTCATACAGTTGTATGAAAGTTTAGTTGCCTTATTTCTGTATTGAGGTGTAACAAGGAGTAAGTGAGATAATGTATTTAAGCATATAACATGGTACCTTTACTGAATGGTTACTTTATTATTATTGCATTAGTAGTTGTTCAATTTATTTTACTAATTAGAGGACCACTCTTATGTAAATGCTTAGATTTCAGTTTGGAGATAATGGCTGTATATTATATATGTAAAAGAGCTAACTGCTATTTAGTTTTGTTGTATATATACAATATTAAAATAAGCAACATTTTTGTTTTTTTTCTTCTAGGGAAAAATGGACTTGCTTGCTTGGCTTGTGGTCCGCAACTTGAGGTAGTAAACTCTCTAACAGGAGAGCGGTTGTCTGCATATAGATTCAGTGGAGTGAATGAACAGCCTCCTATAGTCCTAGCTGTGAAAGAATTCTCTTGGCAGAAGAGAACTGGATTGTTAATTGGATTGGAAGAAGCAGAAGGGAGTGTTCTCTGTCTTTATGACCTTGGTTTATCAAGAGTGGTTAAAGCAGTTGTTCTTCCTGGAAGGGTAGGTACTGCTTAAGATATGTGGACATTCTGCTTTCAAAACCGAACCCCTGCTGGTTACATGGGTGTGTTCACTTTGTGAAAATTCATTGAGCTATATACATTTGTAATTAGATTACTTTTATGGAAGTTTGTTGTTTTTCATTAAAAAGTTTAAAATAAAGAGGTTAAAAATATATTATCAAAACAACATAACATTTAAAATAAAACTTTCTTTGGACAAAGAAGATGTGGTGTGTGTGTGTGTGTGTGTGTGTGTATATATATATATATATACACACACACACACACACATATACACACAATGGAATATTACTCAGCCATCAAAAAGAATGAAATAATGCCATTTGCAGCAACACGGATGGACCTAGAGATTATCATACAAAGCGAAGTAAGTCAGAAATATTAGAAAGTCTAATGTTTAGACTCTAAAATATTTCAGTGTATCATATTTTAGACTCCACATATGATATCACTTATATGTGGAGTCTAAAATATGATACAAATCAACATATCTATGAAACAAAAACAGACTCAGAGATAGAACAGACTGTGGTTGCCACAGGTGGGATAGGGGTGGGTCGGGGAGGGAAGGGATGGGAGCTTGATATTCAGAGAGACAAGCTATTATGTACAGGATGGATAAACGACAGGGTCCTGCCGTATAGCGCAGGGAACTGTATTCAATATCCTGTGACAGACCATAATAGAAAAGAAAATATGTGTATATATATAAAGAATATATGTCTATGTATATGTATAACTGAGTCACTTTGCTGTACAGAAGAAATTAACACAATGTAAATCAATGAAATTAAAAAAAAATTAAAGTACAACTTCCTTATTCTTGGTTAGAAAATTACAGAGTAAAAATAGTGATGACATGTAGTGTTCTTATATATGAAAAGTATCATCTGAGTTTTGTTCTTACATCCAGTTGTGTTTTATGAGGATACCAAAAGTTTATAAAAATATTATATTCATTACTATGCCATTTTTTCCTTGTCTGTTTTTTTCTCTTTTAATTTGAGACTGTAGCCTTGCAGCAGTATGTAAAATATGTCTTTATTACCATTTAAGATGTGAATAATATATTTAAATAGTGAGTTCATTTATATTCACCATTTATTAATTCTAACATATGTATGCCTTGATATGCCAGGCATCTTATCCAGTAGTAATTATAGAAGTTCTTTGAATTCAGGTTGTTTCTTCAGCAGATTTATTACTGCTCTTTTTACATGGTGAGAAAATGTATACACTTACAAATACACACAGACAAAAATCATGGAAGAGTAGAATTCTTTTTCTTCCAGTGTGAAAGAAGTATGCACTTTACACACAAAAGTATATGTAACTATGTATGCATATATATGTATGTAATGTATATAGTCATAGAATAGAATTTTTAAAAAAAGGGAGCTTAATGACAAAATAATAATGTTTTTATAGTGAGGAAGCCAACCCAGTGGGCTAATGTGGGGTCTGAAGTAATTTATAGCCTGGTATCTTATATGTACTTGCCAGTGATGATGATTTTAAAGACAGAATTATTTTTGGCAATTTATTGAGTGCTTACTGTAAATCAAGCTATGTGCTAGATTTTGGGGGTAAGTAGATGAATTGAACTTGGTACATGCTGTCCAAAAAGGCTTGTAGTCTAGTGGGAGAAGACAGATTATAGGATGATAGCATAAATATAATAAGTGCTTTGATAATTTTAGCACTTGGAACGTGGAGAACACCTGGATGATTTCTGTTCAAAAAGGTTGGACATTTTAGGCAAAGAGACCAAAGTGTAAAAAGTCACAGAGTATGGAACATTTGGAAAACTAATGTTATTTAGAACGGCGGGCGAGAAGGGAAGGAGGAAGTGGGTGCCAGAAATGGTGAGGATTGAGATTGTGAATGGCCTTATTTGCAGTTAGGGGCCTCCTCTTAAAGTCTGTGGTGAAATCATTTTAAATTTAAAGTGGAATTGTAGTGTAAAAAGCTATTTGGTTGGGGTAGTTCAGGTAAATAAGGATGATGGACTGAACCGAGGAAGTGGCATAAGAAATGGAGAAGATGGGACAGATTCAAAGTAGATTCCAGAGGTAACATGGACAGGACTTGTTGATCATTTGGATAAGAGTAATTGAGAAGGAATAAGAATTAGATAAATTATTGGTTGCTTAATTGGATGAATGGTTGATATCACATGGAATATAGGGGAAGGAAAAGATTGGGAGAGGAGTGATAGATACCTTCAAAAGGAGTTCAGTCAGCTAGCTCTTTTTTGACTAGGGCACAGTATCCCCTCTTAAATTTTTAACTGCCTCACTTTAAAATTAATTAAGGTAGCATTGTCGATAACTTCATGTATAGTATTTATATGAGGAATGCAAACAGATCCCTTACCCTTCACTGAAGGAATTAAAGAGAACATGCTTTAGTATTTATAGACATTATTACATAATTTAGAAAAGGAAGACAATCCATGAAATTACAGCTTTCAGAATTAGAAACACTAAGGAATGTTTTGTGTACTAATGAAATATTGAGAAAGCCAGGGTTTTGTCTGTAATAATAAATTACAACCTGAAACAAACTTTAACCTTACATTAACACATAAACCATTGATAGCAAATTTCCTCTTTTCTTTCTAGGATATTCATCAGTATTATAGTAGAAATCACCAAATACTTAATTATCAAATATCATACCTAATTAATTTTTGTGAATTAATAAGAAACAGAAGGAAAGCTAAGTGTAAACTAAAATACAGACTATTAGGTACAGACATTTAAAATTTGACTCATGAGATGAAGAGGAAAAATACAACTCCATAATGTAGCTACAGTATGATTTTCTTTAAGTAATTTCAGTCCTTGTTAAATGTCAGTGATCCAGTTACTGCCAAAGCTTTGTGTGAAGTCCATTATAATGTAGCCCTTTTAAAGAAGGTTAGACCTCTTCAGGCTTTAGGGCATAAAAAGGACCTTTTTAAAAAAGTGTAAACAGTAAATTTATCTGGAATGATTTATTTTTAGTCTTCCTTAGAGAAGAGGCTATATACTTATACAGTAGCTGGTTAAGAGTTTTAAAGTGAGAAAAATCTAGGTTTCAGTTTTATACTTAATGACTGTGTGACTTGAATAACTCGGCTATTCTAAGCCTCAGGGTGTTTCATCTTTAAACAGAGATAATTATATATAGTCTGATATCAAAGGGTTATTGTGAATTGATTAGCATAATGCCTGGAATATAGTAAAGTCTTGATAAACATCAGTTATTATTCCAACTGCACCATGTGATTCTTGTTATATCTGAACATTTCTTTATGTTATTCAGATTTGCAAGTATCAAATGCAGATTTATGATTCTGTATTGGAAAATGTTAACATCTGTATAACAAATACCTGCTTTAACCTCAAAATTTGTTGTGTTTTCTCACTTTGTATAAGAAAAGCAAATGATATATTCTGCTTTCTAGGTAACAGCTATTGAACCTATAATTAATCATGGAGGAGCCAGTGCAAGTACTCAGCATTTACACCCAAGCCTGCGATGGCTTTTTGGTGTGGCAGCTGTGGTAACTGATGTTGGACAGATCCTTCTTATTGACCTGTGTTTGGATGACGTGTCATGCAATCAGAATGAAGTAGAGGCATCAGGTAATTAATTAGTCATTCTTTGCTTGAAACCAGAAATTAAGCACCTGAGTATTCTGATGCAATGGATTGATTTTTTTTTTTAATAGTCAGAAAATGTTACATAGAAAACTTCTTTATGTATCTTTTTTAAAAAAAATGTTTGCTCCTATTTTATTGTTTTGGGCACTATGGAGATTTTTTGCATGAGTTATTCTACTTTATTGATGAAGTGTTTATAGACTAGGTCTTGAAAGAGATAGGGGTATGTTTCCAGATATACACTTGGATAATATATTCAAGTTATTAAGTAAATGCCAGAAGAAGGGCTGAAAGGTATAAAATCTTGTTCCTACAGTAAGCCCAAGATAGAAATAAAGCAATAAATAACAGTAATTTAAAAGTCTTCCCTCACAAAATAACTTCCTAAAATAGAACTAATGCTACTTAAGTGAAGAGAGATAATTTTCCCCCTTTAATACTAATGCATATATTTATAAATCTCCTCAAGTGTTTTTTGTTTTGTTATTTTTGTGATTTATGAGACTCTTACTTGATTGGTTTATGTAGGGAGGAGAGCTAACCTAAAAACTTCTAAAAATGTGTGTATTACCAATAAAGTTTCAGGAAAGGACTATTCCTTGAGGACCTTCTTGATTTTTAAAATAGTCCTCTTGGGACTTCTGGTGGTTCAGTGGTAGGGAATCCATCTTACAATGCAGGGGACTCGGGTTTGATCCCTGGTCAGGAAACTAAGATCCTACGTGCTGCGGGTCAACTAAGCCCATACCCTGTAACAACTGAGCTCAGGCGCCTCAACTAGAGAGCCTGTGTGCTGCAAACTACAGAGCCCACGTGCCCTGGAGCCTGTGCGCCACAACTAGAGAAGAGAAAACCTGCACACAACAACTAGAGGGAAGCCCGTGTGCCTCAATGAAGATCCCGCGTGCCGCAACTGAGACCCGACACAGCCAAAGATAAATAATATAATAAATAAATAAATAATAAATCTTTAAAAAAAATAGTCCTGTAATATTAGTGCAGATCTGTTTATTTATGGATCAGCTAAGAAATAGATATAAATAATCAGTATTTTGTCCCAATTTATAATGAGTATAACTAATAAGAACTGTTGGTATGTAATAAAACTGATTAAAACTGCAAGTGGTAAAAATTATGTTTGACCAGAAATTAACTGAAGAACCAGATTATCTGATCAAAATTTAAATCTGCAAAATATGACATGAAAAAGTTTGATTTGGTAGAAATAATGGCCACACATGCACTTAAGGAAAAAAAAAATTCTCATAGTGATGGAAACTATACCTGGAAATTTAATATGTATTAAGATCTGATTGATCTTAATAAAATCCCAGGTAAAGTTGAAATGAAAAGAATTGATTAGTATAAATAACAGTAACTAAAAATGAATTTGTAGAATATTAGAAATGATTTAACTGCTCTTTGTAGAAAATTGATGAAGGAATTTGTCTTGACGGAGTTTTGTTCCAGAGTGTTTTGTAGATGATATCGCTATAGGTCTAAGGCTAATTAAAATACCTGTATTCATAATTAAAACTCTTCAGATCAAAATAGTAGAGTTGAAACATGCTTTATTTCAGGAGTCAATAGTTAGTAGTTAAATTCAACACAAGGGTAATTTTATAATGAAACTCTGGATTGTAATCAAAGATCAGAATCAGTTTCTCAATTCTGAGAATTAGGAAGCCATTGAATTTTATAGCATACAAAAAGTTGAGTTTTGGGGTTTAATGCAAAATTAATTTTTTGTTTACAGAAGTAATTTATAATTACAGCTATTTAGACTTCACTGAAACACACACAACGTAGAAAATGAAGTTCCTAACATGATAAACATATTATACATACTGTTTTGCAACTTTTTCAAACTTAACAGTATTTCTTATACATCTTTCCATATCAGTGCACATAGAGTCTACTTTATTCTCTTGAATAAGTTTACAGTATTCCATTTATTAACTAGTTATTTTGGCAAAATGTAATCACTTGCTGTTTTCTGGGGGAAAAAATCAGAAGCAGAATGGATTAGGAGGGTAATCATTCAAGTACAATGTGATAGGATTTTTTCCCCCTTCATAACAGCATTGAGGGAATCTACTCTTGCACAAGTTATATCAATGAATGGGCCTGAATTTTTTTTATTTAAACATTTCGAACATCTTCAAGTAGATAGACCAGTATAAAAATTCCCACAAACCTGTTACCTAAATTCAAGTCAGTTTTCAGAATTTACCCATATGTGCATCTGTTCTCTTTTATTTCCCTTTCCCCACCTTCTCTCTCTCTCTTTCTTTTTTTTTCTTTTTTTTCTTTTTTATTTTTGGCTGCACCGTGTGGCATGCGGGATCTTAGTTCCCAGACCAGGGATTGAGCCCTTGCCCCCTGCATTGGGAGCACAGAGTCTTAACCACTGGACCACCAGGGAAGTCACCCTTCTCTCTTTTTTACTCTGTACTAATCTAAAGCAAATAACAGTTATTTTACTACATAATCATGATGTGGTTTACCACTGTTAACGACATTAAATATGGACTTACATTTGATGGTTTGCGTCTCATGTCTATTAATTTAGAGCCGTCCTCCCTCTATCCTGTCCTTATTCATTTATTTATTTTTAGTGCCACTGACTTGCTGAAGATGTTAGTTATCCGGTAAAATGCCCCACATTTTGGAATTATCTGTGTGTCTTCATGTGATGTCATTTACATTTTGTATTTTCTGCAATTGTTAAGTTAGCTCTGATTAGATTGATTTAACACTTGACAAGTATACTTCAGAAGTGCTGGGTATTTCATAATGTATCACAGCAGGAGGCACATGGTGTCTTGTTTCATATTCAGTGATCAGTGGGTTCAGATGACGACAGCATGATCCATCAACCTTTGTACCAGTGGTTCTCGGGTGATTTTTTGCCCTCCAGATTTTTGGTCATATCTGGAGACATTTTTGGCCATTAATACTGGAGGGAGATGATGCTACTTGGCGTCTGGTAGATAGAAGCCAAGGATGCTGTGAACATCCTATAAAGCACAAGACAGCCCCCACAGCAAAGAATTATCTGACCCAAGATGTCAATGGAGCCAAGGTTGAAAAACCATACTTTGTTTCATCCACTGAGATTGTTGCCTAGGTCTCTTTTGTCATTAGGGCTGCAAAAAAAGATGATTTTAAAGTTCTGTTAATCTAAAGAATAATTTTCTGATTAACTAGGGCCATTTGTTCACCTTGAAATACAGTTTGTACAGAAAAGGGAGAATAAATGCTTATATTACTATTTCTTTAAGTACTAATTTTCAGAGTAAGAAGCTGGTACTCAGCTACCTTCAGTGTTTCAATTCATTAAGGTCTCTTGTAAGTAAGGAGGGCAGGAACTCATGGGGTTTTATATATTGTACTTAATGTGTTTTATTCATTTTCATTATTTTCTTCTCATGCCCAAAAATGTTCTGTTTTTGCTAACGAAGGCACCTTCATGTAGTCTGACACATCCCCTCAGATTTTGATAGCTTCCTAGATTTCTGGCACAGGATGTGCCAGGCTCATCTTATATATTTTCTGCTTCTGACTTGGAACCAGCCATTCTCCAAGGGGAATATTTAGGTTGTTAGTTGTAAATTTGAATAAAGAAACCATCAGCTTTATTTATGATTGTTAAGGAAATTGTTTAATTCTTTTAAAATAGTCTACTTTAGATAATATTTGATGTGTACTATGAGATTTTTAAGAAATTATACAATTAAATATACTTCGAAAATTATAGCATTTAAAATAAAGGCAGTTATTTTATAGTTCAGTATGCTTTATTATCACTAATCTTATTTTAATTGACCCCAGTAGTTTTCAGTTGCTGCTTGAATAATGGGCAACACACTTGCTTTTATGATGTTTATAGTTTGTTAATCTTACTTGTCTTATTTATTTTTTAGACCTTGAAGTTATAACTGGTATCCCAGCTGAAGTACCACACATCAGAGAAAATGTGATACAAGAGGGACGCCATCTGTGTTTTCAATTAGTAAGCCCATCAGGAACAGCTGTTTCAACCCTTAGTTACATAAACCGGACAAATCAGCTTGCTGTTGGTTTTTCTGATGGGTATCTAGCACTTTGGAATATGAAAAGCATGAAAAGAGAGTAAGTACAACTTTTTCTCTTCGATTATGTGATTATTGGTAATTTCTTTGTGAATGTAACTTGTTCTCAATTACTAATATTTAAAATTAACATAAACAGGAAAAGATAGGATAATGATTGAATGACTATGTAATTTTCCATTGCATTAAATTATAACTTTGTATAATAAAGGAGTGACCTAGCACATGAATTTCGGTTGATTCAGTATATTTAAAAGGCATTTCAGGGAATTTCCTGGTGGTCCAGTGATTAGCACTCTGTGCTTTCACTGCTGTAGCCCGGATTCAGTCCCTGGTCAGGGAACTAAGGTCCTGCAAGCAGTGTGGCTCGGCCAGGGGAAATAAAGGCATTGCAGTCATTGTGGTGTTCAATTTGCTAGTAACTATGACTACATTAAGATAAACTACGTATTTGTATAGTATGAATTCCTTCAGAAGTACTTTTCTACATAAGCATATGTGTAAGGTAGTTTAATAGTAGTAGTTCTCAGTTCACAGAAAAACAAAAGCTTTTTTAAAAAGTTACAAAATACTGTGTTAAAAATTTTTTATGCTGTCAAAAACTTCCCCCAAGTATAATTATATTGATACTTTTCTATTAATCTTTATGTTGTTAAAATTGCTGAGGAATTGACTCTTTATTGAGGGAGGTAAGGCACTATAGGTTTTAAGTCTAATCTCTGTTAAGAGTTAAGTAGATACCTATTTGTCTCTTAAGTTGTCAATTTAATATTTATTTCTTCTTTTTTCTTCCAAGTAATATTGGAATATTTTCTTGAGTAATTTTTCTTGCAAATGAGTCAACAAAATATTCACCCTTCCAAACTTCCTGCTCAGTTCGTCTCACCAACAAATTGGTACCTACTTGGCTGTGTTTGGTTATAAATATTTGCCAAGTTTGAAGTGAAGGAAAAAGAGAGAGGTAGAAAATAAAGATTCTCACCTATACCCATTTTTTACTGTTGGGTTCTTTGATGATATTAGAGTGTTACTAGCCCCTTAAGTAAACATAAACGGTCCTTGCACCTCCTCAAAGTCAAATTTTTCTGCACAGTGCCAGTGATGAAGTGGCAATGCTATTGCGTAGTAGCTCCCTATGGGAAGTCCATCTCAACTCTCTTTGTTGATACCTTTTTATCTGCTCTTGTTTTTGCATAGCTCCCAAAGGAGTGCCTGGAGAACCTGGCTTTTACAGTGTTTTCTTTAGCACTATCATCCTTCACTGATCATACTTTTCCAAAGGGTTTGTGAGAACTCTTCAGATTCTAACTCATTCTGTTGTCGTAATGGGGAAATTGACTCTAAACCCAAGCAACTGAAATAGAGTGTTGTGGCAGTATTTCATCTCTTTCTAGAGTACCTGTTATTGGGGAACAGTACATCGTGGCATACGTTTACACGCCTGGAAGGACTAGTTCACACATGTGTATATGCATGTGCTTTAGTAATTTTAACCCTTCCCAGTTCTACCTGGGAGATGGGGTGCCATGCTCATTGTCTTGATGTCTTGTACCCTGTGTATTTTTGAAGATAAGACGATTGTATGAACAGCAGTTGCTCTAACCCAGATTCTTACATGAGGCATCTTCTTCCTTTTCATGAAATTATAACTTAAAAGTATGAAGTGTACTGATATTTGTGCCTGTTATAGATACTACACACAGTTGGAAGGTGGAAGAGTTCCTGTATATGCTGTCACTTTTCAAGAACCTGAGAACGATCCTCGTAATTGCTGTTACTTGTGGGCTGTTCAGTCTACACAAGATAGGTAAGTGTGATACATGTGGTTTTAAATATTTGTCAGGAATGGAGTAGCAGTTAATTTCCTTTGCAAAGCTTTGTACTGTGTTGTCCCTTTTTAGTGAAAGTGACATAAATTCAGTGAATTAGAAAGTGGTAGTTGAAATGACTTTAAAAGGGAAATGATTATTTCTGCATGTTTGAGTAATGCTGAGATATCAGTAAGAAGAAATTGTGCTTACTTGACCTGTTTAGGTGTTATTTCAGAGAGTAAGCCAATACACATGAGTAGGCAATTTCTTATTCCTTAGGCAATTTTTATGGCCTTCTATGTTCTCTCATAAGAACATTTTTTCTCTTTTATAATCTCATTCCTTTTTTCTCTTTGTTGTGTATGTATCTGTACTGTGTTCTCTAGTCCCTCTGCTTGCCTTTTGCAGTATATCTTTAGGGTTAATTCAGTTAATTTTTCCGTCTTTCATAAGCTTTAATTTTATTCCAGCTATAGCTTGTGAGAAATCTTTCCTTTCAATTTAATTTCAAACTGGTTAAGCTTGTTCATTTGCAATGCTAGGACAGTGTAAGTATTGATTTTCTCTTATTTTTCATTGGTGTTTAGTACTTTCTTTGATGATCAATGAAACAGTTAAGTCTGTGGCATAAATGACATGATTTGATAACTGTTCCTAATACTTTCTCTTCCCAAGTCCGTACATGAATTGTGGTCAGCTTGGGTGTTTGTGTTAGATGTCTTCACTTTGAGGTTTTGTCTTACACTTTAGTGAGTAAGTCAGTGAAGGAAGAATTGATTTGTCACTTTGTCAATCCTGGAGGAAAATAGAAATAAAAATATAGAGACAGCTATTGGGATATTCCTCATTAAGTGAAATCCGTATTTCCATCCATCTGAGTGTAATGTGGGCTGGCAGCAGCTTGAGTAATGTGCCTTGTGAAGGCTCCATGTGGTGAATGAGAAGGGACGTTTATCTGAACAATTTTTGTATCCCATTTATTTTTTCTTCCAGTGTTGCCTAAGTAAAGCACACCTATTGAAGAAAGGGAGAAGGACTATTAAGTAAAGAGTTATAGTCTCAGGCACATAAGATGTCACCTAAAATATGCAAGCAACATAAGCTTTAGTTAATTAGAATCAATAAATAATTAAATCAGTTATTATTTCAAAGGACTACGTTTTGTGAAAACAGCCAAGTAAAACTAAATTCTTTACAGTGACCTCAGTTTTGTCACATGCACTCAATATTGTATGCAGATTAAATTTATTTGGACAATAAAAAGTGCTTAATGCACTAATATGATATTCAGTATTTCTCCTTAGCTAATTTCTGTTTCTTTCAGTGAAGGGGATGTTTTGAGTTTACATCTGCTTCAGCTGGCCTTTGGTGACAGAAAGTGTTTGGCATCAGGACAAATTTTATATGAGGTAAATGGTAATGGTAGTATGGGTTCAGAGTACCATTTTGTTCATTGTTTGCCTGTTTTAAGATACTGAGGTATTGAAATGTTATTCTTCTATTCAAGTTAATACTGTATTCGAAATATAATGTAAAAAGTATTAGATTAGGGATCAGGAGACTGGTATTTTACCAAGGTAGCAATCTTAAAATCTTCAGGTGTCACTTTCCTCTAAAATGAGGGAATTAGACAAGACAAACTTGTGGCCTAATTGGTAGCCAGGAAAAATAACCCCACTTTCTTGCTCTAAGATAACAAGCAGTAAGCCATGGGGTGACTTTATAGTCTTGTTGCTTCCAATTGTGAAAGAGGGTAAATGCATCTACGTTTTGTATGACTATTTTTCTGGCTGAATTCTTGAGGAAATAGTGGGGTCCTGCTAATAGCCATATTTGGTTAGCCATCACATTAACTTCTCTAGAACAGGCTTTCTTAACCTAGTATTTGAGGGTGTGTGTTTGGGTTTTAGGGAATTTGTGAAGTCCCTGAATCACGTGTGGCATCTTCATGATCACAGTGTCCGCGTTGTCCCTCCCCCCGCCCCCCCAATCCTCCAGTTCCACATCTGTGGATTCAACCAATCTCGGATCAAAAATATGCGGGGGGGGGGAGGGAAATTCCAGAGGGTTCCAGAAAGCAAAACTTGAGTTTTCCGTGCCACAGCAACTATTTACGTAGCATTCACATTGTATTAGGTATTATAAGTAATCTAGAAATGATTTAAAGTATACGGGAGGATGTGCGTAGGTTATATGCAAATATTACTCCATTTTATATGAGGGACTTGAGCATCCACAGATTTTGGTATCCGAAGAGGGTCCTGGAACCAGTCCCTCATGGACAGCAAGGGGCAACTGTATGCATTTTTCTGGGGAAAAATTCATAGCTTTTGTCAGATTGTTACAGGGATCAGCGAACAAAAATTTAAGGACTACTGTTTTAGAGCAAGAACTTCAGTGAAAACACAGAAGTAGGTTTGCTGGTCTAGAGTATACGTATATATAATTTTAATGCTTAGGTCCAGTTTACCCCCGCAACCAGTAGTGCATGAAGGTTCCCGTGTTCAGTAACAGCTTTAGAAGATTTCTTGGTAATATTTTTGGGAGACTAAATTTAGTCTTTTATTTGTGTTTTATGCTATATAAAATTTTAGAACCCTTTTCAATAATTTGTTCTCTTCAGTCTTTTAACTTTTTTGTTTTCTTTGTATTGTAAGAAAACTCTTTTGGAGAACATTTAATTTTAGAATGACTTTTTCCTAGAATCCTATTAGGATATAGATTGTTGTACATTTTCTATTTCAGGGGTTAGAGTACTGTGAAGAAAGATATACACTGGACCTCACAGGTGGCATGTTTCCTTTGAGGGGCCAGACTGGTAATACCAAACTGTTGGGATGCCAAACTGTAGAGAAATTTCGATCTCATGGTGACAGGGAGGAAGGCATGAATGAAGGTTGGTTAAAAGTACTCTTATTATATACCATGTGAATACTTGATTTAAGATTTATCTTGATTTAAGATATATGACAGGTATTGTTTTCTGTAGTTCATTGGAATACTAATTGTGGAATATATTCAGGTCTGTATGAGATATGAGGTATGTCTTGCTCTCCAGATTGCCATGTGTAGAACTCAAGAATTGAATAGATTAAGAAAATGAGAAACCCTTGTATTTTGATCCAGCTCTCAAAACAGACAGACATACAAAAAAAGGTCTCTAGTTGTAACTAGTATGAATAGTCTCTGAATAATGTTTACCTCTGTATTTTTGAGACGTATACGGCAAACATGCTTTGGTTGCCTTGAATTTTTTGTCTACTTTAGTGTCATTCCTTCTTCCTGGTAAACATCCTGGCGTAGTGAAAATTGCATAGATCTTAGAATCCAACCAACATGGATTCAAGTCCCAGCTCTGTCACTAGTTGTAACCTTTCATAAATTATTTAACATTTGTGACTGAGCCTCTTGTTTCCTTACCTGTGAGTGGAATAATACATTTATACCTTCTGCAAAGGGTCGGTTGTGAGGATTGAATGTGATAATGGGATAGTTTTATTTTGTTCTGGGAATGTTCAGTGGGGCCCTGATTTTGTTTGTTCTTACTGGGATTCATTCTCATGGTTAGCTCATTCATTCCAGAGATGGCCTCTGTCCTAGTCCCCGCATCTATATTTGTGATGCATTCTTCACATCCAACTAAACATGTCAAAACAGAACTTATCAAACCCTGTCTCTTATTCCCCACTCACATCTTCTTTTTTATATTCCCTGTTAGTTGTGCCTCAGATTTTTACTTTCCTCTTTCCTTCTATTGATCTCTTAACTTTGTTCCTATCCTTCTAGGCCAGCCACCATCCAGGTACTTATGTCCCCCCACCCCATGCGTTACCATATAGCTGGATCAATCCTTCTCAACTAGAATTCTTCTAAAGAATTAAGCCCTAAAGCCTAAAGGCATCCATTTTAAGTATTGATATTCTCTGGTAGCAGTGACATATTCATGGGAGAATTTTCATTCAAATCGTTTTCTACTTTTCTACCTACAATACCTCAAAGTTGCCAATGAGTACTTTTTAATAAGGTCTTCTTGAAATAGAAAAACAGTCAACATACAATTGAATGAATCTCTTCTTATAGAATAAATGATAGAAATGTGTCTTGACAAATCAAATCAAATATGAATTAAGCCTCTTAATTTATGAGAAAGTCTTGCTCTAATTTTATTTGGGGGATTTATTTTGAGATTATTTATTCTATTTTTAAAGATTATCTTCTTTTCTTTTAGCTTTGTCTCCTGATACCAGTGTTTCAGTCTTTACTTGGCAGGTGAATATATATGGACAGGGAAAGCCTTCTATATATTTGGGGCTTTTCGACATAAATCGTTGGTATCATGCACAAATGCCAGATTCGTTAAGGTATGATTTTTCTCTCTCTCTCTACGTGTATGTGTATGTATTTATTTATATATACATATATAGGAATTTTATGTGTAGCAGTTCATTGACCTAATGTGTAAAATTTTCTTTTAGATCAGGAGAATATCTACATAATTGCTCTTATTTTGCATTGTGGTCACTGGATTCTGTTGTAAGTAGGACTTCTTCACATTACATCTTGGATATATTAGTACATGAGAGAAGTTTAAGTCGAGGAGTTCCTCCTTCATATCCACCTCCTGAGCAGTTTTTTAACCCAAGTACTTACAACTTTGGTATGTATTTCTTTAACATTACCTTTTGAGAAAAATAACATGCAAGAGTATGTGTTTGTATTTGTGTTGTGTGTATATGTGTGTATAGTGTATTGTTCATTTCTCATTGTTATTAGTTAATATATGGATAAGTTAGGAAGTTAACTTGATATATGCACACAAGAAGTTTAGTGTTTATATGTTTTATAGAGAAATTATCACTATTTTGAATTTGCTAGAAAAGGTATTAACTATTTCATATTAAGTGCACTTGTGATAAGGTTTGGTATCTTGTTAGGATAGAAATACCTGGACAAATTACTTAAAAATTTATTGTATGTAGTAATTCCATACCTTGCCTAAGAATCTGTTATTAGGATAAATTTTATTGTATTAAAACCATCCCAAATATAATATGTAAGTGGATTTTTTTTTAATCTTTTTTTTTTTTTTTTTTAGATGCCACTTGTTTGTTAAACTCAGGAGTTGTTCATATAACTTGTAGTGGTTTTCAGAAGGAGGTAGGTAACAAATGACAATTTGGACAGAGTGTTTCTTCTTGAACTGAAGTCAGATGATGGATTTAAACTTTACTTAGTGTTATTTATATAAACTATTGTTTCGTCTTAAAAGGTAGCTTCTGCTAGGTTTATGAGATTAGCCGCTAGTAGCATCAGTTACTGACGGCAACCTTCTAGGTTCTAAGGTATTGGGATGTTTTTAGCAGCTTTATATGGATGTTAGCTCCTGAACCCCAGGCAAAAATAAAGCAGTGCTTTACTGCATCCCTTTTTATCCATCCTCTTAATTCTCTTCCTTCTCAGAAAGCTTATGGGTAAATGAAGTAATGCAAAGAAGATACCTAGCACAGTGGCACAGTGACTGGCCCAGAGTGGGTTATGACTGTATGTTGATAAATGAAGTAATGCAAAGAAAGTACCTAGCACAGTGGCACAGTGACTGGCCCAGAGTGGGTTATGACTGTATGTTGAAAATACTTTTCCAGGAAAACACAAAGTGGCAGACCCTTTAAATGATAATCAGCTAGATGTGGATGAATGCCATATTTATACTTCATATCAGATCTCTTTCACATTAGGCCAAGAGGAATAAACTGCAAGATTTTTCTTTTGTGTATTAAGTTGGTTAAGATCTGTTACCAGGTCTGTCAGCTTTATAGAAGGTAACAGGGTTACCTTACATATAAACAACTTAAAATACCCTTATCAGTAGTATTATTTGTAACTAGCAAGCATTGGTTACCTCAAGAACCTATAAGCACTTTTCCCTGCAAGAAGTACAGAAATGTAGTCTTCCACAATTTTCATTCAGTGCCTTTTAGTTTTATTCAAAATGTTAAGTGTAAAGTAGGGTGATGAGTTTATTAGTTATTCTTAAATTTGATTATTTGAATTGAATAGTGACTGATATTAATCAATCTATTATAGACTTTGACTTTTTTAAAGAAATCAGGACCATCTCTCAATGAAGTCATTCCTGATAGTTACAATCGATGTCTTGCGGCTGGCCTTCTCTCACCAAGACTTATTGATATTCAACCTTCCAGTTTAAGTCAGGTGAGAGATTTTTAACTCTGTTGTTTCTTTTGGATCACATGTTATTAGCTTTCTATTATAACAAAAATCTATTAGATAATTTCTAAAAAAGTAGATTAAGTAGTATAATGCCAACTCTGCAAGTCAGTAGCTGTGGTTCTTGGGTTTGGCTTGAAATTCATACTTGTAGGACCCAATAGGCCTAACTTGCCACCAGGTCTATAGGCTAGGAAACACATCATGGCTGCATCAGGCATGTCATGAGTAGAAGTCATTATAACAGTCGAGGGGCCATTTTCTAGCCCCCAGAGAGAACAGCTTAGGTGCAAGAGAATGAGACCACATGTGTGGAAACCATCTTG
This sequence comes from Globicephala melas, assembly GCF_963455315.2. NCBI lineage: Eukaryota > Metazoa > Chordata > Mammalia > Artiodactyla > Delphinidae > Globicephala > Globicephala melas. The sequence continues at coordinate 24,215,207 of NC_083314.1, forward strand.
ACTTAGGTGAATCTCACAGTCTATAGCCACAAATTAGGGTTCCCAATATCAGCTTCCCTGGGAACTCGTTAGAAATGCAAGTTCTTGGTTCCTGCCCTAGAGCTACTGAATCAGAAACTCCAAGAGTAGAGCCCAGCAGTCCGTATTTTAATAAGCCCTTGAGGTGATTTGTGATGGTTTGAGAACCACTGCTCTATAGAAACAAGTGTCTTGTGAAAGCCTCTTAGTGAAGATTCCAAGTTCCTGTAAAACACAAGACAGTTATGGGAGTCAGACTTAGTCGTGGAAGCCAAAATCTTAATTTCCTAATGGATATATAAATAAAAATATTGTAAAATCCACTCACAGTTTTTATAGTCCCAATACATTTTACCAGTCAGATGACATTCTTAAGCAGTGTTGCCAAAAAAAAAAAAAAACCAGTGTTGCCTGGTGATAACTTATAATTCACATTTATTTTAACTTGATGTTTGCTAGTAAAATGTGCTTAAAGAAAGTAAACCAATCCCAGGTCATTTTCCTGTGGAGAAGGAGAAAATGTTTTATTAACTTTCCCCTCAAGTAGTGTTGGAATTAAGTTATTTAAATAATTGCAGGTATGTAACATAATGAATTGTTAGGGAAAGAGCCTTTTAAATATCAGACGAAATGTAAATATTGCTGCTGGTGATTTAACACCTGCAGTTGGAATTTAATGCCTAATTTCATAGAAATAAGAGAAATTTTCAATACTATTACCAGGGGATTTTTTTTTTCTTTCTCTCCCCCCTCTCCTTTTATATTACTGTACTGGGCAAATATTCACTGTGCAGTCATGTACAGTTGTCCCTCTGTATCCACAAGGGATTGGTTCCTGGACCCCCACAGATACCAGATTTCAAGGATGCTCTAGTACCTTATGTAAAATGGCATAGTATATGCATGTAACCTATGCACACCCATCCAGGTACTTTAAATCATCTCTGATTAAAGTACTTAGTACAGCGTACATGCTATATAAGTAGTTGCTGGCACATGACAAATTCAAGTTTTGTTTTTTGGAACTTTCTGGAATTTTTTTCCCCTGAATGTTTTCTGTCTGCAGTTGGTTGTATTGTGGATGAGGAACTGACTGTGGATATCTACATAAACATTTTCTTATATAACTTTTGTTTTTTCCTGGAGTTTCCAGATGGCCTTAACAAAAACCCAAAAACCCTTGCCTAGCCTGTCATTCACACAACCTTAATTTTTTCTTTTCAGTTTGTTTTTGCTCTCTGTAGAACCCCATTAGACAAATGTTGACTGTCTGAGTTGATCTTAGGTTAACTTATCTTTGCTTTCCAACTGTTTGTCTCATTTGCCTCTGATTTTATTTTCTGGGAGATTTCTTCATCTTCCTTTCTTTCTTTTAGATTTTAAAAATTTAGCCCCAATTTAAAATTTCTGTGAGCTCTTACTCTTTGATCATCCTTTTTTCATAGTATTCTATTTTATGGATGAAATATCTTCTCCTAGCTATGTATGTTTCAGGTTTTATTTAGTTCCATGAATTATCTCTATTTTCTCTGGAGTTATTTTTATTATTGTAGTCTTTCTGATCTGGTGGCTATCCTTAAATGTTTGGTGGTTCTTAGTTATCTTTTCATATGTTAAGTGAGTCAGTAACAGATTATAAACTGTCTTTTGTGTGTTTTGTGTGGATAGAGTTCATCCAGAGGTATCTTTTACTTTAGGAAGATAGATTGGATATGCACCATTTTAGTTGAGAAACGCAGATTTTTTTTCTGGGACTATTCAGTGTCTCCAGAGATCTGTCAGGCTGGCTCCACAGTTCTTTGCTGCAGGGTAACAGAAGGGTGGGGACTGTCTGTTCTAGATACTAAGTTTGAACCTGTTGCCTGTATTCAGTCCCATGTTTGATCACTCTTTCACCCACTTTCCTCTGTACCTGGATTCTCCAAGAACTTAACCTGATAGGATTCTGAGAGCCAAACTGGCTCTATTCTCATCTATAGTTCCCCTCTGTGGGGACTCTAGGACGTGGTTTCCTTCACACTGCTAAGTCAGTCACCTTTCCTCTGCTTAGTACTGCTTTTCAAAAATTTTGTTGAGCTGTCTTATCCCATGATGCCTTCCCTTCTCTTTTCTTTGTCCTTGTTGATTTATACCTTTTTTGACTCTTTACCATCGTTTTAGTGAGACCCAGTGATGATGTAGGGGTAGGAAATAAAGGCTGTGGTGTGATGTTCCATTTTTAGACACAAATAACAACGATTTTTTTTTTTTAAGAGAAGCGTGTTTGGAGACTGGAGCACTTTACGAGAAAGCCTCATTCTTCCATCAGCTGGATCACGTCCAAAATATTTCATCTGAATTTCTTGGCCGACTCCTAATCCTAAAGCAGTGGGATGTTTAATCTTCCGTTGATCATGTTGTGTGTTATGAAGCAGTGCTGCAGTCATATTTGGATATAGTTTAACCATTACTCAGTGTCTCTGATTTCAGTTATTGTGGCGGTGTACACTGCTCCCGTTTCTAACTGCTGCTCTTGATCATCTTCGCAGATTTCGGGAATGAAGTCTCTTGCTTCATGCATAGTACTGGATGTTGGTACAAATACAGAAAATGTTTCTTCATCCACCTGACTAATAGTTACTCCTGTTTCAGCCTGAAGTTATTTTTAATTGATATCCACCTGGTCCAACAAATTTTGCTCACTTTAGTAATGGAACCTGAACAGTTTCTACAACAGGTCCACTTTCTTTTCTAGATGCTCGAGGTTTTGAAATAGTTTTGTTCATAATCTTCTTTTGTTCATTGTGAGTAGTATGATCTTTTTAGCCCATCTGTTTGGTGCATGTTCTAGCAGAATTGTTAATATGTTGTGTAGAAGAAATCTCTTCTGTCTAATGGTCCCTGGATAATCTGTGGGCTGTGCATTTGCATTTAAGCTAGCGGGCTTCCATTCCCCTCCCCTCCAAGAAAACAAAATTGAAAACACAAGATTCAAAATGGCTTTATGCAGCTCTGAATTAGATTTATTAAAAGACCTCAGGTAAATTTTGCCCTGGTGGCCCTGCTCATAGGGCCCTTTGGTCAGGAAATGAAACTGACTATCCTTCCCTGCCAAAGGCTCCAAATTAGTATTGTGTGGGAACTGTTTATCATCCTTAAGGAGTTGGGCACTTTAAGTGCTCTATTTAATTTTTTTACTTTAGGGAATTAATACTGATTCCTCCCCACCCCCGCTGCCATTATACATTATCAAGTTTAGTTAAAGCAATGATATCTAAGTTTTAAAAAGAAAAGTGAAACTAGAAAAAAATTACCTGTAACTCAACCATGTTAATGAAACAGCATTTAATATTTTCTGTGATTATTTTGAATCTGTTAATCCAACCCTTGTTGTTTTTTCCACTTATATAGATAATACATGAATAATTTGAATTGAGAAAATTGACTAAAGTATATGGAAGTATGCAAATATTGGCATTTTGTTGACTTTTTCCATGTATCTTCTTTAAAACTTTATTCCTAGAATAGACCAAATTGAGCTGAATTGGTTAGTGATGCGTACACAGAGGTAAAACAAAAAGAAAAGCAACACTCTTGCACTGCTGGTGGGAATGTGAATTGGTTCAGCCACTATGGAGAACAGTATGGAGGTTCCTTAAAAAACTAAAAATAGAACTACCATATACCCAGCAATCCCACTACTGGGCATATACTCTGAGAAAACCAAAATTCAAAAAGAGTCATGTACCAAAATGTTCATTGCAGCTCTATTTACAATAGCCCAGAGATGGAAACAACCCTAAGTGCCCATCATCGGATGAATGGATAAAGAAGATGTGGCACATATATACAATGGAATATTACTCAGCCATAAAAAGAAACGAAATTGAGCTATTTGTAATGAGGTGGATAGACCTAGAGTCTGTCATACAAAGTGAAGTAAGTCAGAAAGAAAAAGACAAATACCGTATGCTAACACATATATATGGAATTTAAGAAAAAAAAATGTCATGAAGAACCTAGGGGTAAGACAGGAATAAAGATGCAGACCTACTGGAGAATGGACTTGAGGATATGGGGAGGGGGAAGGGTGAGCTGTGACAGGGCGAGAGAGAGTCATGGACATATACACACTAACAAACGTAAGGTAGATAGCTAATGGGAAGCAGCTGCATGGCACAGGGATATTGGCTCCGTGCTTTGTGACAGCCTGGAGGGGTGGAATAGGGAGGGTGGGAGGGAGACAGACGCAAGAGGGAAGACATATGGGAACATAGGTGTATGTATAACTGATTCACTTTGTTGTAAAGCAGAAACTAACACACCATTGTAAAGCAATTATACCCCAATAAAGATGTTAAAAAAAAAAAAAAAGATTCCTAGGGTTTCCCTGGTGGCTCAGTGGTTAAGAATCCGCCTGCCAATGCAGGGCACACGGGTTTGAGCCCTGGTCTGGGAAGATCCCACATGCCACTGGGCAACTAAGCCTGTGTGCCACAACTACTGAGGCTGCGCTCTAGAGCCCGAGTGCCACAACTGCTGAAGCCCATCCGCCTAGAGCCCATGCTCTGCAACAGGAGAAGCCACCGTGATGAGAGGCCCATGCACCGCAATGAAGAGTAGCCCCCGCTCGCCGCAACTAGAGAATGCCCGCGCGCAGCAACGAAGACCCAGTGCAGCCAAAAAAAAAAAAAAGAAGTGATTGCTACAAAAGGCTGGGGAGTGGTTACCAGGGGGGATGGCAGGAGTGAGTGGGATTTGCTTTTGATCAGGTAGGAGGAGACAGGACTTCTGGGAAGTATTCTCAATCTAGACTTGGGCCATAGTTTGATCAGTGTCCACTTGGTAATTATTTGTTAGTTGTATGTAATATGGACTTTTTGATATGTATACTTTCCTGTATCTCTTTATCCCTCCATATACGTGAAAAGGATGATATATATGTAATTTCATATATTGTTGTCAGGATTTGTTCTTCTGTTGATTATGTATTTGTAGGTTTTACCTTTTTTCTTATTGGGTTGTCTTTATAGAAATTCTTTATTAAAATATGTAGGTATTTATCCTGTTGTAAATCTTACACATATTTCCCCCATCATTTGCTCTTCACTGTTTTATGGTATCTCTTACCACATTCAAAATAATATTTTTAGAGTCAAATGCATTTTATAGCTCTGGCTTAAAAAAATTTTCCTAACACCTAAATGTTTCTTTAACATTTAAGGCTATAATTCATTTTTGTGTGTCATATAAGGTAAAGGTACATTTTTCTTTTTGCCAGATGATTAGTCCAGCTGTGCTATATCATTTGTGAAACAGGACCCATAATATCCTTTTATCATGCTACTGAAATACCACCTTTATCTGATATTATATGTCCATATCTACTGGGTTCTATTTCCAGGTTTTTATCTCGTTTCATAAATCTGGTTACCTATTTCTATACCATTTTAATATACTGCTTTGATATTTGGTAATGCAGTCTCTTTTTAATCTATAATTTTTGAAAGTTCATAGGCAGTTCTTTTTTATTAATTATAAGATGGTTTTATCCAGTGCTTCTGTTGGAAATCTTTTGGGAATTTTATTATATTCACATGTTAATTTGGGGGAGAATTGGCATTTTTATAATCATCTAGGTATAAATGGTATATCTTTCCAATTATTTAGGGTTTGTTTTACATCTATCAGTAAGAGTTTATGATTATTTTCTAGTGGGTTTCTTTCTATTTTTATCCCTAAGTGTTTTGTAGTATTTTTATGAGTAGACCATTTTCCCTATGTTCATTTCTAGATGGAGTTGATTTTTGTATATTCATTTGGTATCCACTTAACTAAATTAGAATATCTTAGATTTTCAAGGTATGCAACCATCAGCAAATATAGGCTTTCCGCGCCCCCCCCATTTTTGTTTATTACTTTATTTTCTCATGGCATTTGGTAGAGCCTCTACAAACCATAGAAAAATAATTGTACTAGCAGACATCCTTGTTTTGTCCCTGATTTTAATGTAAATTGTTCTGATGAATCTCCATTTAGAATCATGCTATTTTTAGTTTTGGAGAATTTTTATCATATTGTAGCTCCCTCTTCCTGTTTAACTTATCTATTTATTCATATGATTCCTTTTTTAAAAGGTCTTTGCTGCTGTAGTGAATGAAATTCATAGATTCTTAAACGAGATGTATAGTGTTGTTGAGATTTAATTCATATACCATTCAGTTCAGTGGTTTTTAGTATATTTATGGAGTTGTACAACTATCACATTAAATTTTAGAGCATTTTTATCACCTTCCCCCAAACCCCATACCCATTAGCAGTCAATTCCTTTTCCTCCCTTCTCTCTCCTAGCCTTTGGTAACTATTAATCTACTCTCCGTCTGTAGATTTACTTGTACTAGACATTTCATACAAATGGAATCAAATAATATATGGCCTTTTGTGACTGACTTCTTTGACTTGGCACAGTGTTTTTCAAGGTTCATTCATGTTGGAGCATGTATCAGTACTTCATCCTATTTTCTGGCTGTGTAATATTCCGCTGTACGATATACTACATTTTATTTATCCATTCTTCAGTTGAAGGGCATTTTGGTTATTCTCATTTTTGGCTATTATGAATAATGCTGCTTCATGTACACTTTTTGTGTGGACATGTGTTTTTATATATCTTGTGTGTGTACCTAGGTGTGGAATTGCTGGGTCATTTGGTAACTCTCTGTTTAAGATTTTGAGGAACTACCAGACCAAACTGGCTGTCCCATTTTACATTCCCACCAGCAGTGTATGAGGATTTTCTGCACCATCACCAATGCTTCTTACCTTGTGTATAGCCATCCTAGTGAATCATAATGATTTTTAATCCTTTTAAAATTTGTGTTCTGAACTTGAATTTGCTGCCTCTGTCTCTGATCACATATCCTTTCTTTTCTTTCTTTCTTTTTTTTTTTTTTTAACACATCATTTAGGAAGAACAGTTAGAAGCTATATTGTCAGCAGCAATCCAGACAAGTTCTCTGGGACTTTTGACTGGATGTATCAAAAGGTGGATAACAGAAGGTAAGATTATGATTTTTAACAATTAAAAACTACTTTTGTATTTTTAAAACTATCAATTCACTGTTTTGCGGGGGGTTAAGTTAAACTTTATTTTGAGATAATTGTAGGTTCATGTGCAGTTGTAAGACATTTACAGTGTACCTTTACCCCCATGAATGATAAGATCTGGCAAGTCTCTAATATTATATCACACCCAGGACCTCTCTTGTTGCCCTTTCATAGCCATGCCTACTACCCCCGGCCGCCACCCCATTCCTAATGCCTGGCACCCATTCATTTATTGTCTATTTCTGTAATTCTGTCATTTCAAAAATGTTCATAAATGGAATCCTACAGTACCTAATCTTTTAGGATTGGCTCTTTTTCACTCAAAAATTTTCTGGGGATTCATTCAAGTTGTGTGTATTACTCTCTTTATAAACACACACTTCACACACACACATTGTTTTTGTTCTGACCATTTGAGAATAAGTTGAAGGCATCATGCTTCTTTACTGAAATACTTCGATATATTCCTTCTAAGAACAAGGATATTCACTTAAAAAAACACTTTTTAGTTATAAAAATCAAGAAAGCTAATATTGATGCATGCTGATGTCTAATCTGTAGACCTTATTGGAATCTCACTAATTGTCCTAATGTCCTTTGTAACATTTTTAGGGAGGGGGAATTCAGAATCCAATCCAGAATGTATTTTGTATTTAGTTTTCAGGTCTTTTTAAATCTCTCTTAATCTTGTATAATTCTTAAGCCATTGTCTTTGAAGAAAGTTACATTTTTAAAGAATATGGGCAGTATTATTTTGTAGCCTGCCTATCAGTTTGTGTTTGTTGATCTTTCCTCATGATTAGATTCACATTTTACAGTTTTACAGCAGTGTTATGTAAATTGATGTGCTCCCTGAAGTGATACCCTGAAGGTACATGTTACCAGTTTGTCTCCATTAATGTTGATGTTAAGGGCGCTCACTTGGTTAGGGTGGTTTCTGTCAGGTTTCTCCACTGAAAAGTTTCTAATTTTTTTTTTGTAATTAATAATCATTCTCTATTTTTCCCTTTCATATTTACAAATAAGAACAACCAAATTCTGCTGCTAATTTGCGCTTTGTTCTTGAATGGACATGGAATAAAGCGGTTCTCACAAAAGGGGAATTTGACAGACTATGTAAGTAGTATATTAAAAAACTAACCTTGGGTTATGTTTTGAGTATATAGCAATAATAATTTTTAATCATTTTGAAGTTGCAAACTCTTTAAAGAAGTCCCAGAAGGAAACATTTCTTTTTACATTAGCGTGACGGGTTTTTCAACAGATAGTTTATTTTTTTTTGTTTATTTTTTAAATGAGCATGTGTTAGCTTTAATAAAACAATAAAAATATCCCACATTGAAAAATGTCAACTTCATATTACTTATTCATGTAATCCTTTGCAATCATCATGGATAATTTGAGATGGACTCTTCTTAAATTCAGCAGATCATTTAAATTGGCAGCATGTTAGGTATGTCCACAATAGGAAGTTTCAGAATTATAGCTTAATTATCTTTTGATCTTAGAATTTAATTTATAAAATATGTTAATGATGGAGTAAAGAGAATATGCCAGTTAACTTCTGAGCTTTATTCATTTTCCATTTAAAATATTTATGAAGCTAAATAGCAGGGCAAAAACTCAATCACCTGTCTTCTACTAACAGATGTCATTAGTCTTTATCTAGTCTTGTTTATTAGTGAATTGTACACTTTGAGTTTTCTTGTATTCTGTGAATATTAGCCCATTATGCCCAACTAGTGCAAAAATAATGTTAAAGGTAAATATATGATTGCCCTGTACATGAAAGTAAAATTTAAGTTTATTTAGAAGTATATATGTATTTGTTATTAGTATTATTATGTCATGATGAATGAACAAATTGGACTTATTTAAAAAGTTATTCTTAGTAGAGGATTTTTAAACCAACAAAATTTGATAGGAGTACATGGAGTTCTGTATAGTATTTTTAGGGTGTACTTAAATGAAATTGTAAACATGAAATAAGTAATTTTAAATATTTCAGTAATCATTGTACATTTGAAGTGTGGAACACCTGATAATTCAGAATCAGGGTGAAAAAAATATTTTTTTGAGAGGAAAATATTTTCAGGGCTGATTATGTAAGTTATGTAAAAAAAAAATTCAACTTGGGAATTCCCTGGTGGTCCAGTGGTTAGGACTCAGTGCTTTCACTGTGGGGGCCTGAGTTTGATCCCTGGTCAGGGAACTAAGATCCCCCATGCCATGTGGCTTGGCCAAAAAAAATATTCGACTCAGTTCATAAATTGTATGCTTTTATTATGCTTTGAGCATAATGTGGTGTTTCAGGGTTGAACTTGGTAGCTCAGCCATTATTATTACTGCTTTGAGCTTTATTACTGTTATTATTTTTTTTTTAACTAAGAATAATTAAAATACAAAGTATAATAGTTTTTTAAATGTATTGGAAGTAAAGCAAATGATTTGAGGAAGTATTCAGAATTAAGGTATTTGTTTTCTGGTCAAATCACACATAATTATTAATGTAATTAAATCTTATCTAAAACAATGTAACCAATAGCTGCTAAAATAGCTTCTCCCAAAAGTGCATTTGTAAACTCAACCTTGAGTTTGAAATGAGAGGACAACCGAGTCTACAGTGCATTCATTGTAGAAAGCATGCAATTATATTGTAATAGGTCTCTATCTGAGTCTTAATTTCATTGTCTCACTTTTGAAGACTGGCGCTGAAAGAAAGAGTTCTTATCAAATAATAATCACAAAACAACATAATACATAAAAGGTCTGATATAAAAGATTTATTTGAAGGAGAAGCATTTAATGAATATAACTGATTTCTAGTGAATCTGAAGTTGAATCTATATCACTTTCCTCTGTGCTCACCTATTGCTTACCTCATTCTACATTTTTATTTTATTATTATTTTTAATTATTATTATTTTTTGGCTGCAGTGGGTCTTCGTCGTTGCTCACGGACCTTCTCTAGTTGTGGCGAGTGGGGGCTACTCTTCGTTGCAGTGCGCGGGCTTCTCGTTGCAGTGGCTTCTCTTGTGGAGCACGGGCTCTAGGCACGTGGGCTTCAGTAGTTGTGGCTTGCGGGCTTCAGTAGTTGTGGCTTGCGGGCTTTACAGTGCAGGCTCAGTTGTGGCACACGGGCTTAGTTGCTCCGTGGCATGTGGGATCTTCCCGGACCAGGGCTCAAACCCTGTCCCGTGCATTGGCAGGCGGATTCTTAACCACTGCGCCACCAGGGAAGTCTCATTCTACATTTTTAAAAAGTAAAAATTTGTATTTGTATCTGCCTTTCTAGATTCCTTGAGGGTATTTGTCATTTGAAGCTTGTCTTTGTAGATCTCATATAGAATAATTCTCTGGTTAATAGGAATTTGATATGTTTTGCATTTGTGACTTTAGTTAATTCAGATGTACTGTGTCAAAACTAATCTTACATTTTATCCTTGAAAGGTGCGCCATTATTTGATGGTTCGTGTCGTTTCATCGATCCACAAACTATACAGTCTCTCCAGCAGTGCCATTTACTTCTTAGCAACCTTAATATAGTCTTAAGCTGTTTTGCAGCTGAGGCCCAAGAGATCACCGAGAGAGGTGTGCTATTTGTCTTATATAAATGAGTGTTTCATTGACTTTTACTTCTTGACTTCGAGAAAGAATACATTTCCTATGTATTAGATGGATTACTGGGCAAACAGGCCATCATTTCTCAAATGCTGGGATTTTTTTTTTTTTTTTTTAATGAAAAGCTACAGAATGTTATTAGATGTGCCATGAGCTGATGATTAAATAAGGTTGGGAAATTTGGGGATTAAGGATTGTTAAGATAGTGTACTAATGGTAGAATTTCAGATTTTTTAATTATATGTAAGTTTTTATTCATAGAGTTGGTCATTGTAATTTTTCTCCTCTGTTTTGCCATTTAAACAAAATAGCCAGTTTCGTCTAAAGGCCTGGTTTGAACAACCTGTATGATGATACTGTACTAGTTTGTTTTAATGTAAAAATCTGACTACTGAAATTAGATAAATGGAAGTATAGCTAATATAGAAGCATACGTACCTAAAGTGTCTGTTTTAGTCAATGAGTTAGTTTAGCATTTTGGAGATTATTTGTTCAAGCTAAGTTTGTTTAAAAATACATACATATTGCTTAAAATCACCAAGTGATTAATTACTTTTTTTGAAAACTATTGAGTGCCTTGATTTTTCATTTGTGGTTGATAAATTGAAAGCTAACAACAGATTTTAACTCTTTGCAGGTCTTATGGATTTAAGCAATAAGTATATGGTTACCCAGCTCATCTGTCAATATGCACAAGTGGTTCTTTGGTTCTCTCATTCTGGGCTTTTACCAGAGGGCTTAGGTAAAATATTTACCTAATCTATAAATATTAACATTGGAACATTCTTAAATCTTTATAATTTTGTTGTTCTGTTGTAGGATTCCTTTCTTATACCACCTCACTTATGTTTTCTTGTATTCTTCTTTTCTTACATTCTTCCCTACTTTGTACCTTCAGTGCTTCATCCCATGCCTGATACACATGTGTTCCATACATGTTTATTGGGTTAAAAGGAAAGAATATTTGCTGAAACATGGCTTCTGAAGATGGGTTCAATGATATCACTGGCTATAATTTAGATCCATAGAACTATGAATTTTATAATCTAATTTGTCCATCTTTTTCTCTTAAGTGTTCTTTTAATATGGTTATTAACCAGTATTATTAGCCATCAGTTAAATACTCTCTTTATCTAATAACTCGTCTAATACCAAGAATTAGAGAATTTGACTTACTATATTTGTTTGGAACAAAAGTATCCAACTTCTCGCATTTCCAGGATACACAGACTTAGAAGTGCTTCTGCCATTGTGCATACTTACTGTTGATCTTATTCTTTCATAATTCTCTTAGAGTTTTACTTGAACTTGCTCGCTTTTAAATTATCATTTGTGCCTAAGGGAGTAAAATCATTTTCTAGAATAGCTTTTCCATGGTTTTAAGCCAGCTTCCTTTTGTTACAAGACTTTTATGGGAGACTCAGTTTTCTCATTTGTGCATCTATTAATAAAGGTGTGCAGTGTTCTTTTATTACTTTAAGAAGCCTGCAAATTGAACAACATTACAAAATTATAGTAAAATATCATTGTATGTAACTTTAAGTATTTGGGGGATATTTTGGAAATATTACTAGCTTTTCTTCTAACTCTTAAAAAACATCTAGATGATGCTGTGCAGTTGTCAAGGTTATGCTACAACTACCCTGTAATTCAGAACTACTACACCAGTCGTCGACAGAAGTGTGAGCGTTCATCAAGGTATAGTACATCCAGAACCTTCAAAAACTATTTTAGAAGTTACTTGTGTAAGAAGTTAAAGCTTTCTCAGAACAGAATTCATCATGTTATAAAATGATTAAATGGGTGGAATTCTCAGTAAAGTATATGAATTTGTCACCAGCATTACTATTTTAGTTGTAATGTTTGCCTTGACCTAATGGTTACACCTTTATTTTAGAACTTGAGAATAGCTATTTATTATTTCCTAAATAAAACTATTTACCACATGATTGATTTATTGGAGGAGATTCTATAATTTAAGCATGTATTTTTCCTGAGAATTCTTACACAGAAAAAGACTAGAAGCAACTGTTTATTAAAGCATAAAATATATATCATGTTAGTTATTTTACATTGTTTTTCCATTACCATTTGCATTTCAGCACTTCAACCACTTTTTTCTTTATTTCCTTTATTTCTCTTTTCTTTAAATACATACTCCCCCCTTCCCTTTAAATACATATGTAGTTGGTTCCTTTGAAATAAATATATAGAAGTAATAGAAGAAAAAAGAGGAGTGTTTAGAGCCTTGGGTCTACCTTGGGATTATAAATAGCCTTCTTCTACAGGTTGGAATGACAGAATTGTAGAGCAGCTTAGAACCTTTAGAGCAGTGATTCACAAACCTTGGTTCTGGGTTTGTTGTGTCAGACTCACTTGGAAATCTGTATAAGGCTGCGCATGGCAAGTTGGGAGATCCAGTACTTCAGAGTAACTGATCTATGATAGTGAGCATTGGCTTGGGAGATTTATTAGGCATATTGAAAATTTCTAGATCTGTTATTTCCAAAGTGTATGTCCTTGAGCAGGTTGGCTAAGCCTTCTAATCGTATTTGTCACATAAATTATAAAGTTAGTATAAAGATGAAATAAAATATTATATGCAAGGTACCTCTTACAGTGCCTTACTCCTAAGAAAATTTCATTCAATAATTAGTAACTGCTCCTGCTGTTATTAATCTTAGATGAGGAAACAGACAAGGTCCATATCTGCTTACCCCTTTGTAGGTGCTCAGTAATATATATTATCAGGGAATTAATGAGGTTAAAAGACTAGTCCAAGTGATGAAACTGAAAATATTGACATTGAACTACAGTATTATTTTCTTTATACTGAGCTGCCGTGCTCTTTGGTAGTCTCAAGATGGTAAAAAGTAAGCCTCAGGCATTTTGCTGGCTAGACCACATTCTTCCCGGGAATCTGACCTTCACTGACTGACTTGCTGATGACCAAACTTGAAGCTTCTTCAGGGTTTATCTGACTAACTTTCCTTGATGTCTGGATTTCTCATGATGGGATCCTGTCCTTGAATCTCTTCTGCCTTTGATAGTTGAGATCATTACTTTTAAGAGTTTGGTGCTTTTTGTTTTGATAATAATAATTTAACACTAATGCTAAATATCCTTAATGTTGTCCTTATTGCAGAGGGAAGTGGAACCCTGATTGCTTGATGATTGATGGAATGGTTTCTCAGTTAGGAGATCGAGTAGAGAAGTTGTGGAAACGGGATGAAGGAGGCACAGGAAAATATCCTCCTACTAGTCTACATGTAGGTTTGCAATAACATGATAACATTTTTTAGTCTCCAAAGTTGGGCGGGATTTTTCATACCTGGCACGGGCTTGGGAAAGCAAGGAGCATAGATGGACGAATATATACAATGCACTAAATTTTTTTTTAATAGGCATTACTTGACATATACCTACTAGACAACGTTACCGAAGCAAGCAAGCATTCTGTTGTATCCTTTAAAATTTTATCAAATAATTCATGTATTACCAAAATCATTCAGTGTCAGACTAGTGGGAACCTTATGCATCTCATCCAATCTCAATTTCGCATTTGGATTTGTCTTAAAGGAAAGATTCTTAATCCAGGACCTGTTGGTTGGGTTCAGATGGTCTATGGTTAACCTTGAATCTATGCAAAATTTTGTTTTAAGTTTATTTTCCTAGGGATAGGGTTCATGGCTTTTTTCAGACTCTCAAATGTGTCCAAGACACTCCCAAAGAAAGTTAAGGACATCTGCTCTAAAACATTGCTAGCAAGTGGTCATTCTCTGAGGTTAATTCATGTGCTGAATATGAATGCATTATAAGTTAGCTTAAATTACTTAGGCATTGTGTTTGAGCCTTGTGGTCTCTTAAATAAGATTTTTGTACTTAATGTCAGTTTCTTAGTCAAAATGTATAGTTTTATTAATAATTTATAACATAAGTGATGTGTTTGCTTAAAGGCTGCCAGGTTTTGCTGGATAACTGGAATTTCGTGTATAGCTTTCTTAAATTTGCCAAGCTACTAACTTCATGAAGAAAGTATGCTTTAGATCATCTCCTTTGTGGTGGTACTTGCTATTGAGAATGAATGAAGTCGGTTGTGCGATTGGCTGTACCCATGTTTAATAAAACTATACTTCTGTAGCTGGACATACATAATGGCTTTCTGAACACCTAAAGAAGTGTCTTAAGCCTTTTTTCTGATATCTTCTGTTGCTACCTATTGCAAATATATACGTAGGAGTTTTTCTTTTTGTTTATTGTCCTTAATCCTCTTTTTTAAAGACTATTTATTTGCTACTTGATATTATGTATTCCTTTCCAAACAAAACGGATACTTCCATTGAATCATTTCCCACTGCCTTTGCCATTTCTTGGGGCCAGGTTAAACTTATTCAAGGGTTTTGGCTGATAGATCATAATGACTATGAGGTAAGTCTGTAGTTCACTTATAATGTAAGCTTTTGTAAATTATTAGAATTTTAGAAAAAATACATAACTGGATTTAAATTTGATATTAAAGATATGACACCTACTTCCAGAGGTAATTTAAGGATTCAGTTTAATCAGTACCTTCACCAAGCACCATCTTAGGCAGTACAAAGATAAAATAGTTTAGAACCCCAGGTTCCTTACTGTCTTTAAGGAAGGAAGGAAACAAATAAATAATTACTAATAGTGCAAATATAGTGATTGGTATGTTAGAGATATGGTTGGTGTATTGGGTGAACTAGAGAAGGCAGAATTTGGCATTGATGTATGAAACTGGTGATGGAAAGATTCTATATACTAGCTTAAAAAGGTCTCAAAAGTATGAGGCTTTTGATAAGGGTTTTATCTAAAATAAAATATATCAATATCATAGATTAAAGTAGATATTTTCAGATATATTTAAATTGGTTTTATCTTGGTTTATGTAGGTTTAGTATGTTGCCTTTTTTTTTTTTCTAAAAGCAAAGCATTATATTTGTGTTTACCAATTTTTATGTCATTTTTGCAGAGTGGTTTGGATCTTCTGTTTCACCCAGCTACTGTAAAACCTGTGTCATGGCAACATTCAAAGATTATTGAAGCCTTCATGGGTCAGGGTGAGCACAGACAAGCCCTCAGATATATTCAAGCAATGAAGCCAACAGTGTCCAGTGGTAGTGATGTTATCCTTCACCTCACTGTTTTGCTCTTTAATAGGTAAGTACCTATTTTGAAAGTACAGTCAAACTCTTGTTCATGTGTTAATAAAGTGGAATTGATGAAATAGACAGTAGCAATGTATATTTTGATTTGGTTGCATTACACAGTATTCTTATGTTATTCATCTTTTCATCATTAAGAAAAATGTAAAGCACCTTTTATCTAAAATAAGATGAAGAAAAGAAGTACCTTGAGTAAAAGGGGAAATCAAACTGAGGTTTAAAAATTGTATTTGTTTCTACCTGGCAATATTGACAGTCTCCTGCGTGGACAGTTGCAGTTTGATTATGCTGAAAAACAGCCAGAAATATGTTGAGTTGATAAATTATGCTCTTTGAGGGTATATTCCAGTGATGGTACTCTGATATTTTTGTTAGTCTTGGTTGCTTGGGTGTTGCAATTCTTTGATTTTTCTTGTTGCATTATAGCAATACACTGTTGCTATAATAATTATATTTGTCATGTGTATAATAAATGACAAGTTAAATGGCATGATTGGAAATATAGTAATCTGGTTTTGGGGTTTTCTTAATACCTAGTTAATTGGGAAACTCGTTTGGGACTGAAATTTCTTAGATTGTAACTATTTTTTTCAACTTGTATTTTTTTTTCAATCTTACTTGGTTGGGTCATTTTTTATATTTTTAAAAATTGGTCACTTTACTCATCCCAAATTGTCATTTATGAACCATACAGCACTTCAGTGTCAGCACTCTGAAAGTTGTTTTCTTTGTTCTCTTTGGTTAAACAGGATGTATTTCTGAGGAGAGAGGGTTGAATCTTTCCGTTTCAGACAGATTTGCAGTTTAATAATAGACTCGTTAGACATATTGAAACTTACAGTGTCCTCAGAAGTAATGAACTAAGAAGTACTTGTTGAAATAATTTTGGTTAGCAAAAGTATTTGACTAAGCCGAATAAATTAAGAATGAATATAAGAACAAAAATTTAAAGAAGCTAAAGGAGATAAATGTTTAATAAATGGGTTAAGAGTTCTAGTACTTGGTAGGCAAGTAGCATGCACATTTTTTTCAGTTGCATGTAAGCTTCTCACTTTTAAGTGACTTTAAAGAGGTGGTACTTGCACACTAATGCTTTTACATCAGAAAAGCAGATGTTGGAACATTGAGGGAAAAAAACTTTGAAAGGTTGGTGGTTTTTCCTCTTTTTCATTCCGTTGTCCTTTGATTCATCCAGAGTATGTTTCTCTGTTTTGCTAGATTCTCATTTCCTCTCCCTTAGCCATAGCAAACATTATGTAATAATGTTTATAATAATACAAACTTTATATAGTGTAATTTCAAAACCTTATTTCTCAAGTACAATAAAGCCTCAGTTATCTAGTCCCCAGAACACTAGCATTATTAAGTGTCCTTTACAGTAAGTGCAGGAGTGAAAACAAAGGACCACTCAAAATGCCATTTGTGAGATAGCATGTTTTCAGATTCAGTAAATGTTTAAGATAATTACTGGTTCTATAACTGGAGAACGACTCGAATGTTAGAGAGGCAGAAGACAACTGTTAAGATAAGTAACAGTGGGGGTTTTTTTGGTTTGTTTTTGTTTTTAAGTTGAGGTATAGTTGACATACAATATTATATTAGTTTCAAGTGTACAACATAATGGTTTGAATTTGTATGTATTATAAAATGATCACCACAATAGGTCTAGTTAATATCTGTCACCATACATAGTTATAGAATTTTTTCTCTTGTGATGAGAACTTTAAAGATTTACTTTTAAATATGCAACTTTTAAATATGCAATACAGTATTATTTACCGTGACTTATTTATTTTATAACTGGAAGTTTGTACCTTTTGACACTTCATCCATTTCACCCACTCCCCACCCCCCTCCTCTGGTAACCACAAATCTGATCTCTTTTTTCATGAGTTTTTGATAGATTCCACATTGAAGTGAGGTTATATGGTATTTGTCTTTCTCTGTCTGACTTAGCATAATACCCTCAAGATCCATCTGTGTTGTCCAAATGGCAAGATTTCATCCTTTTTTGTTGTTTTTATTGAAAGTAAGAAAACAATGTAGGAAGAGGCTGCTTTAGTTTTTGAACTGATACTTGTGCAGAAAGGCAGCCATGTTTCATTGCTCAGGAGGTCATGCAGCTACATACATATTCTGCCCTCCACTTTTATTAGAAAGAAGTAAATGACAAGAAAACAAGCTGATTTTTAGGGACTTAATTCAAGAAAGCAAAGTTCTGAGGTATGTCCCATGTTTAGCACATAATCACCTAATTTCCCCAAATGCCTACATCTCTAGTCCAACAGAATGATTAACCACAGTGTGCTTGAAACATGGAAAAAAGCTAAGCTTGGGAAGTTTGAACTAAAAGTAAGTCAGGCTACACAGCGGTCTTGCTAACATCCATATGCCATGATTGCATAGCAATAGTTAAAATAGCTGAAAAAATTTTGATACTTCAACTATCAGAATACTAACCCTCTCCCCAAACTCACCACATGCTAGATAAGTGAGGTGTTGTTTGGTTTTCCAGCTATTGTTTGAATTTATATTAATGATGATATTATTTATTAATCTATATCTTTAAAAAAATAACAATACTGTAATAGCTGCTGATGGTAGCAGAGATGTTAAGAGCACAATCTTTGGACGCAAATAGATCTGAATTTATACCTGAATTCTGCTACATTCTAAAATATGATCAAAAGCAGTTGTTATCCTTTCCGAGCCCAGGTTTCCTCATGGGTTAATAATGACCAGCTTGCAACATTTCGAGGGTTAAATTTTGCAAGCACTATTATAGTTGCAGGTAGTAAGTCATTAGTAAATGGTGGTAGATTGAATTTTTTTAAAGTTAACCGTCACTGCCATCATTTATTTAACTTTCCAGCCTGACTCCTGACTCTAGCCTCTACCACTTCTTTTTTTTTTTTTTTTTTTTTTTGCGGTACGCGGGCCTCTCACTGTTGTTGCCTCTCCCGTTGCGGAGCACAGGCTCCGGACGCGCAGGCTCAGCGGCCATGGCCCACGGGCCCAGCCGCTCCGCAGCACATGGGATCCTCCCAGACCGGGGCACGAACCCGCGTCCCCTGCATCGGCAGGCGGACTCTCAACCGCTGTGCCACCAGGGAAACCCTACCACTTCTTTATTAAGATCATCTTTCTTTAAAACCATTATGATGGTAGCTTTCCAGTTGTATGAGCTTTATTTATAGACATACCATCACAATTATGGCTTGGCAAATAGGTTTACCTGCAAAGTAATCATGATGCACAGTACACGATAGCCTCAAAGTAACAGCTTTAGATTTTCAGCTGTTAACACTGAGTATTCAGTCTTAGTAACATAAAAGTACAATAGAGCTGGAAAACCTTTTTGTATAGGCGCAATCATTGTCTTTATTCTTTTCTTCCCACTTCCTGTGGGTTTTATTCTGCTGTGCTTTTTTTTTTTAAGTTTTTTTAAATTTATTTTTATTTTTGGCTGTGTTGGGTCTTTGTTGCTGCATACGAGCTTTTCTCTAGTTCCAGCAAGCGAGGGCTACTCTTCGTTGCGGTGTACGGGCTTCTCATTGTGGTGGCTTCTCTTGTTATGGAGCATGGGCTCTAGGAGTGTAGGCTTCAGTAGTTGTGGCTCACAGGCTCTAGAGCACAGGCTCAGTAGTTGTGGCGCACGGGCTTAGTTGCTCCGCGGCATGTGGGATCTTCCTGGACCAGGGCTCGAACCCGTGTCCCCCGCATTGGCAGGCGGATTCCTAACCACTGCACCACCAGGGAAGTGCTTTTTTTTTTTTTTGCGGTACACGGGCCTCTCACTGTTGTGGCCTCTCCCGTTGTGGAGCACAGGCTCCGGATGCGCAGGCTCAGCGGCCATGGCTCACAGGCCCAGCCGCTCCGTGGCACGTGGGATCTTTCCGGACTGGGGCACGAACCTGTGTCCCCTGCATTGGCAGGCGGACTTCCAACCACTGTGCCAACAGGGAAGCCCAGGGAAGTGCTTTTTAACTCAAGTTGTGCTTTTTAACTCAAGTTGTATGATTTTTCATTCTCAACCCTTTATCTTTACTAATATAAAAACATAAATCTGAATGTTCTGTCTATTGCTGTGGCATCATCCCACAATTTTAATTATCTTTCTGTTCTAAGTATTTTTAAATTTTCATTATGATTTTTTTCTCTTCCTATCAGGTATTTAGAAGTTTCACTTTACAAATGTGGGTTTAAAAATTATCTTGTTCTTTTCTATCTTAATTGCATCGTGACTACATAATGTGATCAATGTGGTACCCATCCTCTAAAATTTATTAAGACTTGTATTCACAAGTAGTCAATGTGTTGCTCATTTATTAGGTGAGATGTCAAGTGTATTTGTCTAAAAGATCAAGTTTGTTCATTGTGTGGTTTTAATCCTTGTATGTCCTTAATGATGAGTGTGTGTGTGTGTGTGTGTGTGTGTGTGTGTGGTCTGCTTAATTATTAAGAAAGGTTTGCGGGAGTTCCCTGATGGTTCACTGGTTAAGACTCTGCACTTCCACTTCAGCGGGGCGTGGGTTTGATCCCTGGTTGGGGAACTAAGATCCTGCACGCCGTGCGATGCAGCGATGGATAGATAGATAGATAGATAGCAAGTTGCCTACTCTAATGAAGGATGTGTTCATTCCTCATAATACTGCTAACTTTTTGTATGTCGAATATTAGATACATAAGAGGTTTTTTAAACGACTTTAACCTTTTATTATTATAGAGTAACCTTCATCATGAGTAATTGTTAATGTAGCTATACCAATATTCTGTTATTTATGATATATCTTTTCCAAATATTTTAACTTTTACACTAATCACTGGAAACCAGTAGTTGCTTGTTTACCTCTCTGGAATTTGTTTTTTCATTGTGATCTCCATGACGCGTTTCAAAAGATTATTTATATTCAATCTAGCATTTTTGGAGCTTGTCACAGGAGTGTTTTTCAGGCTCTCTTCTTTCAGGCTCTCTTCTTGCTGTATCGCCAAGAACCCCCATACATTTCTTATTGAAATAACTTTTACTATCAACATGCTAGTTTAGCCTTTCATCGGTTGAAGTGATTTTCTTACTGCTTTTCCTGGCATCATGCCTTTCTGCCATAGGAAGCAGGAGAGAGCGGGAATTTGAAACTTAACTTATTTTAAAATTTATGCACTTGTTGGCCCAAAATGGAGCATCAGTTTCTTGTAGTTGGAGGTAACTGTGTCTTCTCCTGCTAGGGGAGAAACTGGGAAAAAACATTATCATTTGTCTTTTGCTTTCAGGTATGCTCACTGTTACTAGATTAATATTTGATAAGTCATAAATAAATTAATCTTACTCCTACTAGTATGTCTGCTCAACTGGGGGTAGATATCGTACTTTAAAGTGGAAAACTTAAAATATATATCCATGAGCTGGGGGAAGAGGGGCAAGAATATGGCTCTTTCTGTTTCTGAATAGTAAGATAAATACATGCTTCTTTCTAAAGGTACAAAAGGATACACAGTGAATTCCCAGCCTCCTAAGCTTCCTCCCAGTACCCAAACAATGTTAATTTCTAGTGTATCCTTCCTAAACCGTTTTGGACCTACTAAGCAAATGTGTATATATGTCATTTTCACCCCCTCTCCCTTTTTAAAAAAATACAAACAGCATACTGTACATCATTCTGCAATATACTTTTAAAGCTAGTTTGGAATTCATTTCATAATAGTGCGTAAAGAGTGGATGTACCAGTATTTTTTTAACTGGCTTCCCTTAGTGAACATTTAGGTGGTTTTACTGTTTTAAACACTGCTGTGTGTGAGTAACCACCCATTTTACACAAGTGCAAATTTATTTTGTAAGGTAAAATCCTGGAAGTGGAATTACTGGGTAAAAGGATATTTGCAACTGTAATTTTGATAATGGCATGTTGCCTTCCATGAATGTCGTGCCAGTTTAACCCCCCTAATAATAATTAATCATATTAATATTACCATTGTCACCTGTCAGTTTTATCCATCTGGTAGGTAAAAATGGTAATATTAATATGATCTCACTATAATAATTGAACGCATCTTTTCATAAAGAGCTATTTTATGAAGTCAGAATGACCAGTACTTTTATGACTTTTGTGTCTTTTCCACTTCAATATTATTAAATTCTCTCACTGCTTCTGTTACCATTCTATGTTTTTTGTTTTATCATTTAAATTTTTGATACATCTGAAATTTATTTTGGTGTAAGCATTTTGTAAGAAGATTCCAGAATACACAAAAAGTAGAATAGTGCAATGACTATTCCATACACCCATCCTAAATCGAATTCAACAGATACCAAGATTTTATTATACCCACTTCATCTGTTTCTTTATATTAAAATTAATGGTGAGGTGTTCATTCATCCTCATTAGCTATTTTTCTTTCTACAAAAATGGTGTGCTCATTTTAACATTCCCAGATTTTTTATTTAGGAAAAAAATTAGTCCTCTTAGATACTCAGGTTATAACAACTACACTGTCATGCCTGTCCTGGTAGAAGAAGAAGTGGAAGGCAATTTCAGATGCAGATTTTTAGGGAATACACCACAAATGTTTTACTTATTTGGGTCGTTAGTTTTATAAGTTCTGTGGAATACGTTAAAATATTCTAATCCCCAAACAATAAAGTTAACAGGGCCCTGAACTGCCAGCGGTGGGATTTGCTTCCCCAGGAAACTTTGTGTCTAGTGGGAGTCTGGGACAGTGCTGCCAAAATTTCCTCAGATGCATTTTCATTATGAATACTAATTGCTGTAACTTTGTTCACACATTCTGTGTTTCTTACGAGGGTCAGTTATTTATTTATAAGTCCTTCTTTCAGTTTTTGTTTTTATTTCAATAAAAACTATAGCTAAAGCTTTTTAATTAAGATGCCTATTAAAATCAAAATTATTCACTTAAAATTAGGAATGATTTTTTTTTTAGAAAATTATTCCTATCTGCTTGCCATTTTTTATTCTACCCCCACTTCTGACTTGACAGTTAGCCCTTCCAAAAATTCTACCTGTCAGATTAATCATTGTTAATCTTAGTGTATATTTTTCAAGACATTTTGTTATCTAAATAAATACATAAACATTTATAGGTTTTGTTTATTGATTAATTTTTAGAAATTATAGTTATTCATGCTGGTTTTTTGTTTGTTTGTTTGTTTTTTGCGGTACGCGGGCCTCTCACTGTAGCAGCCTCTCCCGTTGCGGAGCACAGGCTCCAGATGTGCAGGCTCAGCAGCCATGGCTCACGGGCCCAGCCGCTCCGCGGCATGTGGGATCTTCCCGGACCGGGGCACAAACCCGTGTCCCCTGCATCGGCAGGCGGACTCTCAACCACTGCACCACCAGCGAAGCCCATTCATGCTGTTTTAAGCTTATTTCTACTTAACAATATATCATGAGAAACACTGCTTCATTTAACACTTTATTGCCCACAGAAGGATGTTTCAGCAGCCCCACATGTTATCTAAAACTGTCTAATTTGACCCAAGTTCTCCAGTCAGATCTTGCTGTAGATCAGCCAAAATCGTCTGTTACCAAGCTAAGTCCTTTATTTTCCCATCAATACAATATGCTGTTTCTGTCTGTAGGTCTTTGCTCATTTTCTTTTCCACTCTTCTCATGCTGAGTGTCACCTCCTTAAGAACCTCGCTTTAATCTTTCAGTACTGTGCAGACCACATTAGTTTTTTGTCTTCTTGAACTCTTGGGTACAGACGGTCCCTGACTTAAAATGGTTTGACTTGCAATTTTTCAACTTTAAAATGGTGCAAAGCAATATGCTTGTATGAAGTAGAAACCATACTTCAAATTTTGAATTTTGATCTTTTCCTGAGCTAATGATATGCGGTGTGATTCTCTCTAATGATGCTGAGCAGTGACAGCAAGCTGCAGCTCCCAGTCAGCCACGTGATCACGAGGGTAAATAATTCATATGCTTAAAACCATTCTCTACCCATAGAACAATTCTGTTTTTTACTTTCAGTGCAGTATTCAATAAATTACATGAAATATTCAACATTTTATTATAATATAAAGTCTTTAGAGATGCCTTATCTTCTGGTTGACAACTTCATTATGCAGTGATTAGTATGCTATAAAATTTTAAAGTACTTTTAAATTACATGTACAAAGTATCTTTGGAATTCTTCAGGTGGATTACTTGTTTTGAAGATTTTAAATAGCTTTTCTAAAACTAAACTTTGATAAATATTGATTTCAGGTGCATGGTTGAAGCCTGGAGTTTACTGCGACAGCATTCTAATAGGTTGGATATAGAGGAGTTGCTCAAGCACACATATGAAGTCTGTCAGGAAATGGGCTTAATGGAGGATTTACTGAAGCTGCCATTCACAGACACTGAACAGGTAATGACTTATCAGTATAAACTTATATCCAGAAACTCAGGATAAGTTAGTGGCTTACAAATCTATTTTGTTCTTTCTAGGAGTGTTTGGTGAGATTTTTACAGTCCAGTGCCAGTGTTCAGAATCATGAATTCCTTTTAGTTCACCATTTGCAGCGTGCCAATTATATTCCTGCCTTGAAGCTGAACCAAACTCTGAAGATAAAGCTTATGGTACAGTTAAACTTGTTTTATTATGGGGGACAAGAGAATAGGGAAAACAGGTGACTTTATTATATGAGAGCTTGTAGTTCGGTAGCCGCTGAGCATTGTATAATCTTGAGTTTAGGAAATCCTCTTCTTGGCTTCTGTAGCAGAATTGAGAAACAGGGTATTGTTACTTATCTAATTCTTTCATATATGCAATTTCTGTTTAGATATCTGCCCACAGTCTTGCCAGACTTACTGCTTCACTCGGAAAACAAGAGGAATTGGTAGAGGATAGTAGTAGGAAATAAATAGTGCAACAAGTATGGACTGTAGGGGTTGGGCTAATTGTTCATTTGCTCTGTGTGAACAAATGAGCACACTCTCTGAACCTTGGTTTCCTCAATTGCAAAATGACAGTATCTCTGTGTGAGGATGCACAGAGGTGTGTGTGAACATGTTGCTTAGTAAATGATAACGATTGCTTTTATTGTGAATAATCAAGGCTGGGAAGGAGAGGCTTGGAATTTAGTGACGGGTAAGGACTGATGAAGCAATTAGGTGTGTGTATGAGGTCCTTGGTTTGGAAGAATGGATATGTAGGAAGGAGGAAGATATTCTTGCGTATTCATAATTAACGTTAAATGGTAGATATATAAACATAGCACTAACATTCTTGAAGATTAAATTTTTACCAGTTATTATATGTTCAACAGAATGATCGTGATCCTCGTTTGCGAGAGAGATCAGTGGCTCGAAATTCTATATTAGACCAATATGGGAAAATTCTTCCTAGAGTCCAGCGAAAATTAGCCACTGAGCGAGCTAAGCCTTACCATCTGTCAGCATCATCAGTTCTTCGAGAAGGTAGGATATCATTGAAAAATGTCATAAAGTATTGGGCTAGAAAAGATATTGAATGATTGATTATCTTCTGAAACCATCGTTATCTTCTGTTTAGCTCAATGTTGCTTTGATTCCTCACAGTGGTACTTTTTTTTTTTTTTTTTACTGGCTACTCTACCCCAAGAACTCAAAAGCTTTCTTGGAACTTTTTACAGTTTATTTAATACAAAATGACAGAACTCTTTTTATTTCATTTGAAGACTCCTGTCTAACTTCTAGAAAACATGTAGAATAATTATTTTACCATCTCCTAAAAGCCCAAATTGTTAAATTTCTGCATAGATGTTGCTAAACCAAATATAACTTTAACTGCCCTTATGTTGTGTTTCGTTTTCTCCAATCACTCTTACATATTAATCTATTAAAATTCTGGTGTTAGAGATGAAATTAAATCCTACCTTTTTCATTTTACAGTTTCTAGGCCAAGACCATTATCAGCAGTTCCAAAGCAAGCTGTAACAGGAACTGTGTTAACAAGATCTACTTTCATCAGTAATGTGTTATCTAAAATTGGAGAGGTCTGGGCAAGTAATGAACCTAAAAATAGCATCTCTGTCTACAATAGGTATGTTTTTCTTACATCTTTTATAGTCATGCTACTTGTTAATCTTTCCTGGATATCAGCTGCATTCATAAACAATCCAGCCTTAGAGCTTATTAATATATATAAAAAGGAAAACTCTTTTTTATGTTGTCTACTTTTCTTGCAAGAAGAATGTTCTTTGTCTTGAAATTTAAAACCAAATTATGTTCGTTATTTGTAAATAGGCAGAAATGCACTAAGGAAAAAAATGAAAGCCCCCTTCTCCCATCTGATCTCACCTTCTTATAGCATTTGTAATTTAATCCTCCTCATGATACGTAATCAAAAGTTAAATTTTTATTTTCTTCGTAGTCCTAAAATAGAGGAACCATCTCCTATAGTATATTCCCTCCCAGATCCAGAGCTGCCTGAGGCATTTGTTGGAACACCAATTTCAAAAGCATCACAAAAAATTTCTAGGTAAGAATTTATTAAATCACTTTTAAAAGACAAGGTTAGATAAGAATTACACTGTGATATAAAATTTGTCTTTCTCTATCTGACTTTACTTAGTATGGTATTCTCTAAGTCCATTCATGTTGCTGCAAATGACAACATTTCATTCTTTTTTTATGACTAATTCCATTATATATATATACCACATTTTCTTAAACCAGTTGTCTGTTGATTGGCACTTGGGTTGTTTCCATGTCTTGGCTATTGTAAATAGTCCTGCTATGAACATTGGGGCGCATGTACCTTTTCGAATTAGAATTTTCTTCATTTCTGGATATATGCCTAGGAATGGGA
Organism: Globicephala melas; assembly: GCF_963455315.2. Taxonomy (NCBI): domain Eukaryota; kingdom Metazoa; phylum Chordata; class Mammalia; order Artiodactyla; family Delphinidae; genus Globicephala; species Globicephala melas. Next base: position 24,241,915 of record NC_083314.1, read on the forward strand.
TTGCTGGATTATATGGTAACTCTATTTTTAGTTTTTTAAGGAACCTCCATACTGTTCTCCATAGTGACTGCACCAATTTACATTCCCAGCAACAGCGTAGGAGGGTTCGTATTTCTCCACACCCTCTCCAGCATTTATTATTTGTAGACTTTTTGATGATAGCCGTTCTGACCAGTGTGAGGTGATACAGTTAATAATTACACTGTAATTTTTAAATTGTCTTTAAAATTTTTATAAATATTGTTTTAAATTCTTGAATGAGTTTTTAATGCTTGCTGTAAATGAATAATTTGGGCAGTATTATAGTAATTTTAAGAAATTTTGCATCAGTTGATTGTCTGCTTAGAATTTTTGCTTAATGATTTCAGACTGCCTAGAGAAAAGAGGCAAACTTTGTTTTATTAAAATCATGAGCAAAATAAACTATTAACTTGCTTTCTTTAATCTCATTGTTGATTGACCCATGAATAAAGCTTATTTTTATAAATCCCAACTAATCTTGGTTGGCTTCTTAAAGCTTGTTCCTGTGTAACAGAGCCTACTAAAATGTCTTAAGTGGCTTCAGATGCAATAATATTTTATTTCTTAACCTGTGGTATTAGAAAAGTAAATAGTTAAATTGAAATTTTGCATCCAACATGAAATTGTGATTGTGTTTATTTTATTTAAAAACATTGAAGAGTTGAGAAGTGTTCATAATCATCAATAGCAGAGAACAAACAAGTGTCTCAATGTAATGATTCTTTAATAATATGACCATAATTGTTGGAAATTTTTGATTGTTTACATTTTATCAATGGCAGAATGACATAATTTTATGGGAATAAAGTTATCTGAACCTATGATACTAAGAATAAAGTACTCAGAATAAGTTAATAACTTAAAAGCAATTGGGGCCAAAGCTGTAGTGTGCATAATGGATATATTTTCAAATCGTGAAAGGATTTTCCCTTTCTTGGATTTTATTAGATTGAGGTTCTTTTCCTTTAATTACCCTCAGGAGATGGTAAGAAGATTGCTTCAAATGGTTGTCATTATCACTGGCATTCTGTTTTCCTACCAGTAGTTTTGATATTTTTCCCACAAGTCACTTTTTCTCAGTTCCTTTGTATTTTAATAGATCTGAGGTTCAAGAAAGGAACGATAATAAAAGTGTTAAGGCTCTCTGTCCTATCATTTGATATGATAAAAATGTCCAGGACACTATAGAAAGCCATTTAGTAGAATCCTGGGATTCTCTTTTGCCACTAACCTCATTAATTTGAGAAAATTAACTTTTTTTTTTTGGTTGGTAAGTCTAGTCTTTATTGTGATCAGAACCATAAAGGTAAATAAACCAGTATTCATTAGGTACCTCACATGTGGGTGAAAGGAATTTTTATGTTGTGAAAGTGAATTGTAGCAAATGGATTGCTAGGGAAACATAGCAAATGGATTGCTAGGGAAACATTGCCTTGTTTTCTTGAGTATTTAAATCATTAACAGTTCATCTTCATTTGAAAATAATGCCTGGCACATAGTAGGGGCTCAGTAAATATTGGTAAAAGGGAGGGAGGAGGGCTAGAACTCCTTTTCAGGGTTGCAGGGGGATGACCAAATTGTTATCTAGAATTCATAATTCTCTTTTTTGCTACTGAATTAATTTTGATTTCTGGAACTAAGGGTGGCATTACAGTAATATACTTGTCTGAATTTATATTTTCATATGGTTATATTTACTAGTGAATATAGAAGTCTGCATAATTAAATGGGGTACTAATTCTTTTGTTCCTTCAGTATAACACAAGTATGTTACCAGGATTTTTCTATTTATATGTATGCTGTGATTACAGACTGCTGGATTTGGTTGTTCATCCTGTCCCCCAGCCTTCTCAGTGTTTGGGATTTATTCAGCAAAGCCCCACAAGATCTCCTTTGTCCCTGGCGTCCACCTCATTGCCAGTAAATTCACAATCAAAAGGATCACGTCACAATTCTTCCAGGGCTTCAGAATTACATTTACTTGAAACTCCTCTTATAGTTAAGGTAAGTATTAACATGTCTAGCATTCCTAGTGAAGCTAGGAAGTTCTTACTTTTCAAGTAGCAGAGAGAAATAAGCTGTTTATAATTGATATCTTTGGGTAATAAGGGGCTTTAAGCCTTTATTTTCCTTTTTTCTTTTCTGTGGATATGTTTCCACAATGCTTACTGTATTTTTATATTTTCAGAAACAGACTTCATTAAATTTACCCTTTGTGGTTAACGGGCACTATGCTCAAGGTTAACAGTTATATTGCTCTGAAAGTAATGCAAGCCTCTGTGGTTATTATAAATAGGCCTTTTTCCTTTGAAAAATGCTTTCATATTCTTGGATTTGCTTTTTTTTTTAATTCAGTTTCTGATAGCATTTTGCCATTATTTCTTTCCTTTATCAAATGCTTTTTAGTTCTTAATATTTTTAGAAAAATTTATTTTAAAATTCTGGCTTCTTCAGTAAAATTATAAACTGTTACTCTTTCCTACTATCAGTAGGGAATTGCTTTTTCCTTCACCCTCTCTGATAAATTATTAGCTGAGAAACCACAAAACTAAACTTGAGATGACTGGTAGCAGTGGACTTTTACCCTCCCGTTGTCAAAATGTTTTCACATATGTTATCCACAAGCTCGTTGTCCAGTGCTCTGGATTCAGTCCCAGAAGCTTTCTTTTTTTGTTGTTGTTTTTTCTTAATTGTTTCTGGATATCCAGCATTTAAAGTGAAGCCAGGGAATTCTTATTTTTCAGGTTGGATAAAAGATACTGTAATAAATGCTAGACCTAAAATAGTTATTAAAAGAAGTTGAAAAGAAGCTTGCTAAGATTATTAAGTTCCTGACATTTAATATCCAGTATAGTATTACTTTTTTTCTTCTATAGAAAAACATTCACATTTTATTCTCTAGGGCTAAGTTCAAATGAAATTAAATGAGGGAATAATTTTGTACTTGCTACCAAAATGAATCTAGGAAAAAAATCAGTATAATCTTGTAACAGATCTAATGGAATTTAATAATGTAACAGGATCCAATAATCTGTTTACTAGTCCTTTAAAGGAGAGGTTAAGTGAAGGAATTATCAATATTTCTGCTAACTAGTTCCTATGCTAATTATTTGTATTCATTATAGTAAACCAATCAGAATTCTTATAAGTAATTCAGTTACTATTGGAGTCGTGATGGAATTATATTTTTTCAAAAACATTCTTAAAGTTAGTCTAATTTAGATTAGCTTGCTATAATTAAACTAGGTTCTGTTCATCACACACTATCATCTCTTTCACCTAACTAAAGTTTTCTAAGCAATAGTTAAATAATTTATCTTATCTCAGCACTTTATTAAGTTGAACTTAAACCTGGGAATAACCAAGGTCTTTAGAATGATTATGGATGCAGCTTTATGGTTTATTTTTATAGCCTTATATATAGAAAGCCCTGAGTAGAATTTTGTATTTCCAGTAATGTGTAATACAACTTTTTATTGATATTTTTATTGGAGATGAGAATATAGCCACCATTGTGACTCGCTTGGCCCTGTCTGTCCTTGTGTAGGTGCCTTTTACAAACACTAATAGTGAATTCCATTTGCTCTTTGTCATAGAAAGCTAAGACTTTGGCTATGTCAGTTACTTCCCCTGGATTTGCCGAGTTTACTCCTCAATCCATCCTAAGGTCTGGTCTTCGAACAACACCTTTAGCGTCTCCCTCTTTGTCACCTGGAAGGTCTCTTACTCCTCCTTTACGACTTAAAGAAACTAGAATTTCATTCATGGAAGAAGGCATAACCATAAAATGGACTGCTGGAGTAAGTTTGATAATAGTTGGAACAAAAGGATTTAATAAGAATATATTAGCTCTTATAAGTAAAAAGTTAGATAAATTGATTTATATAATATCACTATAGATTTTTATGTACAGTCTTGCAGGTAGTCATAAAATCAGAAGACATTAGTTCAGAAGGCAACTTTAGGGCCTTGGCCAAGCCAAACCCATCACTTACAGGTGAAGAAAATAGGACTAGAAGCGCCAAGCCAAATTATCTATAACCAAATAGCTTTTTGGTGGTAGAAATGGGACTAGAATTGTTTTGTTTTGTTTTTTTAAATTTCTTTGTTTTTTTAACCCGTATTGTACTGCTTCTCTTACTAAGTTCCTAGTTCGTTGTCTATTTAGGGAGGGTATGTCTTCAGAGCTCCACTGTAGGTTAATAGGAACTCATTGGTGCTTATTGGGCATCTTGCCTATTCTGTGTTTTAGTCTTTTGGGATTAGTGGTCTATCACCAATTAGAGAACCATTAACAATCATTAACTTTTAATCAGCAATCTGAAGAGAATGGGTTTAGAATAAGTGAATTTTGATGGAGAAAAGAATTTGGAGAAAAACGGAACGTGGAAAGGGTGGGTATGATTGGGATGGATAGCTTAGATGTGACTGATTTTTACTAGTAAAACTATTTTTCTCCAAACCTTTTACTTAACAGGCTGCAGATGACAGCAAAACAAAAGCATTAATTACTGCACCTTTCCATAAATGTGCAGTTCCAGCAGAAGCTGAATGGCTGAAGAATAAAGATAAGGCAACATCTTTTCCCCTGAATAGCCCTGAAAAGGACCATCAAGAAATTAATGTGAGGTCACAGGATACAACTTCACAAAGTTTGGAGAAACTGGATGTGAACATAGAAAATAGCAATACTTCAACCAGATCAGACCAGACTACCTTGGAGTATCAGGATGCTCCATCACCAGAAGACTTTGAAGGTATTTTCATGGCCTCTAAGCCAGTGACACGCTCTTCCACTGAACAAATTACTAATTTAACTGAACAGACTGAGAACAGTGATAAAGATACATTTGAATTGGAAGTAACTCCTCCAGACCTGGAGAAACAAATGGGTAAGAACTCATCCCAAATATTCAAAATGGCCATTGATACTCTTCAGTAAAATTTGTAATAGAGGTTTGTCTGCTTTTTCAGAAAAGCATCGGGGTTAAATAATTGTATGGTCACAGCACAGTAGGTTCTAGACATAATACACATATCTTAATTCTTTCCACTTACAAATATGGCTTACTTATATTGTTACATTCATTATAAGTAGGTATGAGATTTGAGGAGAGCGGAACTTAATGTGTGTTCTGTTTTTATTTGGAAATGAAATTTGGAAAAGAACAGTAATGGTTAAGGAAGAAATGTCAGGTATCAGTGTGACTTAAGGTCTTCCTATAGCTATGAGAAATAATAATACTACCTTTACAGACTAGATTAACTTATCCATACAGCAGCCTCAACTTTCTAGAAGGCTGCTCAGAAAACAGGAAGTTCATTCTACTCTCCATCCCTACCTCCAAAATAATCACTGGAACTGAAAAGTAATGTCCAAAGACCCATGAATTTATTGTCTTTATATTCATTTGTCAAAAAAATTTTGAGCCCCTAATTTATGTGCAACAGGTGGGCTCCGGCTTTGTGTGTGCTAAGTGATAAAGTAATAAGTAGACATAGCACCTGCCCACATGTAATTTTGAACCTAGTGGATTATATCAAACAAGCACGTACAATGCAGTTTGATAAATGCTACACTGGGGAACATAGAAGGGACCAGTAGATAGTACACCAGGAAGGGGAGAGATTTGGCTTAGAATTGGTGGATCAGAAAAGTTATTCTATTTTTATGTTTTCTTACCCCTGCATAGATTTAAAGGTAATTCTTAACTTTAAATATGTAAAACCCAATACTTATATAAAAATCTGTGTCATAGTGGTTTCTTTGGGGAAATACGTTCTGCCTAAGCTGAACTAAGGTTTCTTAAAATGTGAATGCAGTGAAGTTTGGGCTATGATGTCTTTATTTAATAAATATACACATTATTAATTGCTCTAAGAATTTAGGACTCTCTTTATAAATAGCATATGTTTAGAAGTTTACATTACTCTTTTGATGTGCTGTGTTCCACTGAAATATTTGAATGGTGAAAGTTGAACAAGGATGTTCATGGCAGTATCTTCATTAATTAGTCCTAAAATGATTAGACAGTCTCAAATAGAAATTTTTATTGTTTTTGTGGGGGATTATATAGCACAAACTTTAGAGTGAAATAGCTAGATTTGAATCTTACTAGCTCAGCTAGTTACTAGGTTTGTGATCTGGGATAAGCAGTGTAACCATATGCTTCTGTTTTCTCATCTGTAAAATGGGAGTAATAGTACTACCTCTTTGGATGTTGAGGATTAAGAGAGTTGTTAAATGTAAAACACTTGCAACAGTGCCTGTTAAGCCAAAAGTGTGAGTGGTAGATGAAAGAGAGGGGGTTGGGAGGGGGGCTCTTGACCTAGGCTCAGAGAATTAGAAGGAACTTGCAGTCTGATGCCAATGGAGTAAATCTAAAAGTACAAAAAGCAGACCCAACAACTTATTAAAAAGGAATAGGCCAAGACCGTGAGTAATCGCTAAACATTTAGCCTAAATAATTATGAATGTTCTTAACTGTGTGATTTATAGGCACTTTAGAAGATGCAGAAACAAAGGTTCTCTTAGTTGCAGAGGGGGCACTTTCAGAATTAAATACCTTAAGCCCCATTCAAGGAGTTGAAGCTTCTCTTTGTGTACCATCAGTCTGTGAAGGGTAAGTTTATAGAGAAAATTTCAAATATTAATAAAGTTTAATGCAACTGTGAAGCAGTAGTAAATATTGATATTTGTTCTATGCATAGATGAGCTCTTATTTTGATCTTTGGCATTTCCATTTTGGTAAAGTTTTCTGTTATGAAAGAAGTTAATTTGTACAACTGTGTTATTTCGTAGTTATTATGAAATCTGAGAATGATACCAGATGTTTCCTAAATATATAGAGACATGATAAGTTGAGGCAGAACTCTTTAATATTCTTTGGTGATTCTATTTTTGTTGAATACCAAAAGTGTCACTCACAGCCACGCATCCCTCCATGCTGTCCCATTTTCAGTGGTTTCAGGATGATCAGGTATGTATCCTATAGCACCAAGGCAGAGCATAAGGGAGATGGTTCAGAGGCAGTAGTGTTCCCTGCCATTTGATTGATACAAGACTCTAGCAGTTTTTGTTTTTCAGTGACTGCTGGAACTGTTATGCTCCCAATTATTCCGTTTCATTTAGCACTTAACACATTTAGCCTGTGTACTAGATGATGTATGGCAGTGCTACTTAAAGTGCGGTCTAGTAAGATTGATGCCAGTTCCCAGTTTATGGTCTACAACAAGATAGCAGCTTCTGTTAGAATATATATCAGTAGCCTTTTTTGAAAGTCAGCTGAGCTAATCAGTGAAGTAATTGATTGATTGACCTTCTGGCATAAACTCCTTATCTCATTGCAAGACTGGACACATTGTATATCAGCACTTTGAGCAGCACTGTTGCAGAGCAGGGGTCTCCAACCCCGGGGCTGCGGACCGGTACCGGTTAGGAACCGGGCCGCACAGCAGGAGGTGAGTGGCGGGCGAGCAAGTGAAGCTTCATCTGTCGCTCCCCATCGCTCGCATTACTGCCTGAACCATCCCCCCTCATCCGTGGAAAAACTGTCTTCCACGAAACTGGTCCCTGGTGCCAAAAAGGTTGACTGCTGTTATAGAGAATACCAAAAAAGTTGCAGCTTCAGTTATCAAGAAGTAGTAAGGGTAATTTACTAAGATTAACCCACATAAAATGTGATAATTTAAGGCGTTGTAAATGGTTCATTGATTTATAAGTCTTGAGAGTGACTTCACAAACCACCCACAAAAATCAGTATCATGATAGTCACCTCTCATACATTGAACTCAATCAGATGCTTCACTTTTGAGAAGAGAAATCCTGATAAACTGTGATCTTTGCCAGGCCTTCATGGAAAAAGAGGGAGAAACAGTACAAAAGGATTATCAAGATTGTTTTGTTGTTTAATTCTAAGGTTTTTAAAATTTTATTGAAAACTAATATTTATTGTAATGGGTTTGATGGATAATCACAACAATGGCAAATCAAAAGAGCCATCATCAGTAACAATCTAGGTGAATATTCACCATCCTTGGCAAGCTAGTTCCTTTTTAAATGTAAACTTATTTGGTTGTGGGTTCTTAGTTATCCTTACTATAAATATTGTGATTGAGTTAAGTCTTACAAATATACCTACAAATAAATGTGTATATATTCCAAATACATACTTTTTCTTGAATTTACTTTACAGTTTGTCCAGTTTAAAAAATCAGCATGCTTCAGTTGGCTTTAGGGAAAGGCCAGCTCAGAATAGAAAGGGACCACTGTCAGCATCTTTCCAGAACACTTATCAAGTGAATTAACGCAGGTCACACTGGTCTCCGATTTTGAGGCATTTATCATGTGCTTTCCAGTTAGCAATAAAATATTGAATCTGATTCTACTGAGTATATGGGGGAAATGTCTATAATATTTGATAGATTTATTTGAAGAATGTGGCCACAGATAATTAAAAATTGGCCTAAGTGTAATTTATACTGACCAGCATTTTAAGATCATTTTATTTGTAGTTTAAGGTCATGCCATTGTATTCAACAAAAAAAATTTAGAAAATAGGAAAAACAAATACAGCATTACTTGTTTCTAAATTCACTTGTAAATTATTTAGTATTATTCTGGATGAAGTTGCATGGTATTTTCTCTGAACCTCAGTTTTCATGAACAAAATGAAAAGTAAGAATTGGGTAAAGCAGGTTAGAGCAGATGGAATCTTCTTACACACTAAAGTATATATTTCAATTTCTAAAGGAAAATCCTCACCCCGAAGTCCAAGGTACCTGTTTTAGACGAAGGACTAGTATCTGTTGAAAGCTGTACCTCTACAATTAGAGCAGGTAACAATAAATGTATGTATTATTTTGACTTTAGAATTATTTCATTTTAGTGTTGTGTCTAAAGAGTGTTCTATTCTTAGGACAAAAGAATCTGAATAATAATCCAGACTTTGTTATCTCAGTTATTCTCCAGTTGTTTCCCCAGCTAAAAATAGAATTCTGAGGAGGTATGTTAGCTACACAGTGGGTTGCTTATAAAACACTCTTTGGTTCTCATAGTGGAAGTCTTAGAATAGCTTTTGTGGACATATTTAAAGAAGAGCAAAGTAAATTACCAGTCCCCAGCCAGACTGCACACCTGCTTTTTGATCTTCTGAGATTCAGTTATATATACAGGGAAACTTCCATATTTATTCTGTGTTTGTGGTAACATATAGCCAAGATTGGCTTATTATTATTAGAAAATAATCTCAAATGACTGAATTTGCTCCAGGGAAAATGAACAGATACATGGAATTTGTTTTTTTTGTTTTTTTTGTTTTTGAGTGCCTCCTCTCAGACCCTGACTATACAGAGATGAGGAACATATATTTTCCTCATTGAACTCACAGTTGGGTTTAGGGAAAGCAGACACCTTGAATGCCTGTGCCTAGAACTTGTCTAAGCATTTCACGTGAGGTCTTGTCTAAGCATTTCACATATGGTGTTGACACTGTCTGACTCTAGAGCTCATGTTCTTAACCGTTATATCCTTCTGCCTGTCACATTATGAATAGGGCTTAGGACAAGTTTGAGTAGACCTGTTCTCCCCCCACCCCACCTCGCCCATTAAGAATGTAATATATATTTACTGTAAAATAATCAGGAAATCATAGTCTCACATATAAAGTAAAAATCCCCATAACCCAGTTACCCAGTTTAAGAATCTATTATTAAGAAAGTGTCTTTTCCCTGAGTTTTTTTCCTGTGCATTTTTTTTCCCAGTATGTTGAAAGAGGAGGTAAGTGTGGTGGATGGAGAATACCAAGGATTTAAACAGACTGCTTGGGTTCATAACCCTGTTCTGCACTTACTATGTATAAGACTATGAGCTATACTCCTGTTTCTTTGTCTATAAAATTTAATAGCTTTCACTGTTAATAAAAGCTCAGTAAATGTTAGCTATTATAAATTATTAACAATTAAATTTATTATAATCAACAACTTTTTTCACTTAACAGTGTATTTAAGATATTTTTCCATGTCATTAATACAGATTAATTCTGTTTTTTTTAGTGGCTATAATAGTATTTCATAGTATGGATGTTCTGTGGTATGCTTAACTAATTGCTGATTGGTGAACAGTTTGAGCTGATGACCATTTTTGTTTGTTTTGCTGTCTCATTTCTGCAGTGAATATTATTGTGTATGCATCTTTGCACAGTCTGTGTCAGTGTTTCTTTTGAGCAGATTCCTAAACGTGGCCTTGCTGGGTCAAGGAGTGTGCACAGATTTTTAATATTTTATTGTTTTCGCCAGTAAAGGTTGTTTAAAGAGGAAGGTGAAAGATGAGAAATTTTTCTTTATGATCCCCCCCAATTTATTTAAGTGGTAGAATATGTGGCCATTTGGATGCTTTCTGCCAAAAGGGAAATATCTAGTCCTTTTCACAGCCAGATCAAAGCCCAGATTGCATGTCCCTCATGTAATTCTGTAACGGCTCAACAAGAATAGCTGGTTGTCTAGTAGTCACCTGGTGAACATAATTTTCAGATTAATAAGGAACAAACACATCTGAGCTCCTCAGAGCAGTTTATCGTTTCACAGTAAGGGCAAGAATTATATTCTAGTTGAGAAAAACCAAAGTTGTCATTTTTAAATGTAAAATTTATCTTCTGTGTTTTATTTTTGTGGAAAGCAAATATGTATTGTTTAAACTGAGTGATTGGATACTGATGAAACAGGAGTGATATGTAAATCCTCATAGGCTTTTCCTCTTTTAAGATGTTAGAAATTTTTTGGCACTATGACAGTTTTTCAAGGAAACATTAAGTGCAATGCAGCCTTTTCCCTTCTGTTTGCTTCCCCAGTTGTGTATATATCTTTTTTTGTTTGTAGCTTAAAATATGGAAGATTAACTCTCATTTTTCTTTCAGCTATGGCTGATGTTCTTGGTGATGGTGGAAGCTCTGGGCTTGTTATCTCTGAAGGCCCTATTATCTCTGAACATAGGCTTGACCAGGAAACAGCACTGAACTTAAAAGAAGATCATGAAATAGAAGTTGATGTACTAAAAGCAAGTGTTGACTTACCAGAAGAAAAGCCTCCAATTTCTGATGATTCTCCTGATACTCAAGAAATTCATGTAAAAAAAATAATTTTTCATTTCTTTGTCAGTCAGTTTTGGTTTAGTTAGGTTTCAAACCATAGTTCAAATCTAATGTATTCATTTATTTGACTACTATATGAAAACCTCTTTATAAAAATCTGTGTTCAAAAAAGTATATAAATATATTGTGGAATTACGGAGCACATCCTTTAAGTAAGAAATTGTTTTTCATGAAAACCAAAAGGCTGTGTTAAAGAAGTCACAATTTTAATAATTTAATTTTTGCTCAGTATCCGGTTCAAATGAAAGTTCTTTTAGCCATAAGAAAACAGATATTGGTTACTCTAGAGACATGTGTGACATTGAAACTATCCAGAGCGTATATTTGAGAATAATTGAGTACAGTTAAATAGGATTCTTTCCCACCCCCCACCCTCCCCACCCCCCCATTCATACTTGTGGGAAAATGCTGTTCTGCTGGCTGGGGTTTAACTTCTTAGACGTTCCAGAAAGGTGGGGGCTTTTTTGTGTGTGTGGAGGGGGGTTGGTATTTAATATGACTTACATTTCCTAAAATTCCACCAAATCTCTTTTATTATCAACAGGCAACTTTTATATGATACATGAATTTAAGATGAAGAAAAATCACCTCTTCTAATTATTTATAGAGATGTGATTGTATAATATTTGGGAGGTTTAACTCATAGAAATGTCATGGTTATCCATATTCAGTTTCATGAGTATTGTCACCGTGAGTTAGATGGATAAAGTCCCTGTTCCTTCAGCTGGGAAGCTAACACAATTTGTGGGCATGGTGTAAATGGGAATCCTCATTTCTGGGCATTTCCAGTCTTTCATTTCACTGAATGTTTGGGGAGTGGGAAAATGTCATTGTTTAGGTGGGTGGTAATGTTCTACCTTCTTGGTCAGGAGATCTCTCTGTTACTTTCTGCCTCCTCCTTTTTCTCCCCTTCCCTTACCAAAAGGTAAATGCAAGGAGCATTCCTTCTTCCACCAAACCCTTGCAAGAGAGGTACTGAACTTGAAAGCCTTAGGAATTTCATGGTTTATGCAGCCCCAGCAAAGGGAAGAGGATTGAGTCTAGCCCAAGGGAGCTTATGTAGGTGAATTCTTCTTCAACCTTATGGGGATCATGCTGTTTAGAAAAAGTGTGGTTAGTTAGGTAATTTGGGGATTATCATTAAAACACAGTTTGGGGGTTGTTTCTTTTTCTCCAGTTAATTTTTCTTTCCTTGGGTGAGAATAGAATAAGTCCTTAATTATCACAACTGTTAGCATCATAATAATTTTTAAGGTTTTGTTAAGACTGTCTTTTTTAGCCAGGGAAATGTAGAATTCTACTTTTAATTCCATTCAGACTCTCAATCTTTTTCTATCTAGTTATTTTGACTGAGTGAGAAAGTCTAATTGCTTAAATGGATATTTTATAAAGTAAACCCATAAGTACATGCCATATCAAATGTAGTTTATGTTTAACAATTCATACACCGAGGGAGAGGTGGTCATGAAAAAAATTTATGCTTTAGGTTAAAATAAATGTATACATTAACAGTCTCTTATCTTTAATTCATTTTAGGTAATTGAACATGAAAAGCTTGAAGTTCAAGATTCAGGACAAGAGGCTAGGAATCTTTCATTTAGTGAGTTGTATCCCTCAGGAACTCTTAAGCTTCGATACAATTTTGATACCATTGAGCAACAGTTTTGTGACTTACCTGATAACAAAGACTCTGCTGAGTGTGACATTGCTGAAGTAGATGGGGAACTTTTTGTGCCACAGAGCAACTTTACCTTGATTTTGGAAGGTGAAGAAGGAGAAGTAGAGACAGGTGATTCTGCAGCATCTAATGTGCTAGCTAAAGCAGCTAATGCAGCCACTGAGGAAAAACATGTATACAGTGGGGAAAATGATAATCACGGACATGTTGCAAATTTGCCATCTGTCATAACTAGTGATCAGGAGTCCCAAAGGGTAGAGACATTACCATATGTGCCTGAACCAATTAAAGTAGCAATCGCAGAAAATTTATTAGATGTAATTAAAGACACAAGAAGTAAAGAAATTACTTCAGATACAATGGAACAGTCCATTCAAGAAAACATACCTTTAATAAGCCAAAAGGTAATGTGTTCCACCAAGTTAGCCAAATCTACATTTAAGACTGTTCAGGAAACGAGTACGGTGACTATAAATGTCAGCGAGGTTAATGACATGATTTCCTCCAGAACTCGCAACAGAGGACGTGTCCAAAACCTGAATGTCAAATCGGCACAACAGGAAGAGTCAGCAGATGTTGCTACTCCTGAGATGCTGGGACTTTCAGTTATGAAGAAAACTAGGAAAACAAAAGAAATTTCAGGGGCTTTTGAAAGTGCCTGTTCTGATGATAAAGGAATATCTCATAACCAGCAAATACCTCAAAATTCTATTACTCCTAGGAGAGGAAGGAGAAAAAAAGAAATTAATCAAGACACTTTAGAAAATATTAATTCTGTGGAACCAGAATTACAGGTTACTCCAGGTAGGGAATTAAGAAGTTTAAAATCATCTCAGCTGTTGGAACCAGCAACTGAAGAAACTTCTTTTAGAAAAGAAGTTAAGCTTTCATCTGTTACAAAAAGGACTCCTAAACGAATTAAAAAACCTCTCGAAAATCAGGAAAGTGTTGAAGTTATAAATGATCTGAAAGTCAGTAAAGTATCAAGTCCTAGCAGAAGTACCAGGAAATTGAGAAGTTCTAATTTGGAAACTTCTAAAAATACAGGATATAAACAAGGTGGGGAGTCCATTGAAGAGCAACTGCCAATTCAACATAGTAAAAGGGTTAAAAAGAAAGAAGTTAGTGCGTCAGATGTAATAGAAGATTCCAAACTTGGTTCATCCCAGTTGACTCTTCAAGCAGAATTTGATACTCCTGCTACACCTAGGAAACGTGGTAGACCAAGAAAAATTAATCCATCTGAAGATGTAGACTCTAAGGCTGTTAAGGAAGCAAGAAGTCTCAAGAAGAGAGAAGGTCTCGGCATCCAAAGGAAATCTACAAGAAACACCCCAGCTAAAAGTGAAAATGCTGATGTTGGCAAACCAGCTTTAGAAAAATCAGTTTTAGTGCCAAATGAGGAACTTGTTACAGCGATGAGCTCTAAGAAGAAGCTTACAAAAAGGACTGAAAACCAAAGCCAAAAACGTTTATTACGCTCAATATCAGAAAAATGCATAGATGAAGAAATGACAGACGAACCAAATGACCGAGAAGAAAAATTGCTTGCCACAGTTGCTTTGACTAGATCTTCCCATAGCACAAGGACTAGATCTAGCAAGACCATCTTGTTGCCAGACCTTTCTGAACCAAAAAATGAGTCTTTTTTATTTTCTTCTCCTGTGTCAAAGGTTCCAAGGAAAGAGAAAGGTACTTTTATTTCTTTTCAAAGCATAATTTTCATCTCATTCAAAGTCTTCAGTTTAAAAAAAATTCTGTTGGTTCGAACATGATTAGATTTTGTGTTAAGGCACTAATGGATTATTTCTTCTAAAAATGATTTGTAGTTGCAGGGAATTCCTCCCCCTTCAAAAAACAAAAACCGATTTTGATCTTTTGATAGTAAAATTTAAATATTTTATATTTTAAAGTTTATTTTTAGGTTCAAGAATTTCTGTTTCACCATGACTTTTTAAATCCTATAATTCACTTGACATAGGTTTAATTTTTTAGAATAGTATTATTTCTCTTCATTCTGCCCTTATATCTTGTGACTTAATTTTGGTTTCTCCCCAGATAGAACCATCATTTTTGGCTCATATCCCAGGTGATGTCCACAACTTCAAATTGTTTTGAAGGGAAACAGCAGTAGAATTCTATTGATTACAATACAGAAATTATTTAAATCCATATTCCCTATTGTCTATGAACTGGCAAGGCTACATGCCCAACCTCCCTCACTGACGATAAGTGAGCTAATGATTGTACTGTTTGGTTGGTATAGTTCATACCTTCTCAACAGGAGTGATGTCTCTCCCAAAAGGGTGAAAATATCTTACTCTTTTTTATGTATAAGGCAGAGATATACATAAAGTACATAAACAGATATACAGTATTATCTGTGCTATTAAGATTTCTTGCGGGGTGGGGGGAATTCAGTGAGGGAGACAATTAAGGAAAAAGGTCTAAAAAGGTGCTGATAAAGATTAGGGACTTGTAAGTAAAGTAGGTATCTTTGTTGTTCTACTAAACTTTTTTAAACTATTGCATGCATTTTTAAATGCATTAGTGAACATCCTATATAGTTGCTTCCTGACTTGGGGAAGGCCAAGAGAAAGATAAGTCATTTAAAAACCTGCAAACTGAAATTTTCTGTCTTCAACATTCACTGTGTAAAAACCTCTTTAAGTATATTGTATTCATGAAGTCCAGTTGTTATATTTACATAGCACAAGCCCAGGAAAGGGCCTTTTGCCATAGAATTGATCATTTGACCAAAAAATGATCTGTAGTTATAGGAGATTTTGGTAGTACTGTATAATCCAGTTTTTTCATGCTGTTGGGAAAGTGTGGTTATGCTTATACTTGGCATGGAGGAAAATGAAATGACCAAATGTGTGAGATTTTAGCTGACTTTACTAAGCTGCTATTTTAGATAAAAGTTAAAATGAAAAAGAACAGTGAGTGGTAGAAGAATGTCATTAACAATTCTTTTATACTTTTCTAATGACTTTTAGAGTATAGTAAACACAAAATTTGGGGGTTCTTTTGGTAGAGCATAGCCAAATATCTCTGATTCTGATATTTGTTATCTTTACATAGTCGTCATCTGTATACATGTTAGCTATAACTTTTTTCTGTAATAAAAATAATATATGCCTGCCACAGAAAATTAGAAATTAAAAGTATTTAGTCAACTAGAGGACCAGTAACCACTGTTCACATTTTCTTGTATATCCTTCTAGTTGAATATATAGTTTGTTTTTTATAAAACCCAACAAACTACGGTTTGTGTATAGATATATATACTGCTCCTCCCACCTCCTACTTATTTCATGAGCATTTTTCCTCAAAACCCTGAGTGTTCGTGGTTTTGTATTTTTTTGTTTGTGTTTTACACATGGATAGAGTCCACGTGTGGCATTTCGTCTCACTTATGTGCCGCAGATCACTCAAGCATTCTCCTGCCAGGTATTTGAATTGTCTTCAGATTTTCTGGTATTAACAATAAGCATCTTCTAGTATGAGGTTAGAGAGAGGTTAGATAAGAAATTTGGGACTGAGATTTCTCACTTCTGCCACGTACTAGCTGGGCAGAAAATCATTTAACCTTTCTGAATCTTGTTTTCTCATCTTTACAGTGTGGGTAATAATGCCTACTACGTAGGGTTCTTGTGAGTATTGAGTATTCACTACTTTTTGTTAATTAACACCATCATTAGTTTCCTTTCTTATTTTGCCCTCAGATTACAGTTTCTGCACTCTTACAATACCTTCTGTCCCTTGTGCCTATTCAACTTGCATTTAAAAAAAAAAAAAACTCCTTCAAGGAGGGGTGGGCGGTACAGAGAAGAGTGGATACAGAAATCATTAGAAAGCTGGAGGCCACCCTCTATTTAATTGAAACATGTCGAAGAAACAGATATCATAGAATCACTAACTAAAAAGAATGTAAAGCTTTACATTTCAATAGATTTTCTCAAATTCCATTACTCAGCAGCAGATATTTAAGAAGGGTTTGCTGTATACCTGAGTCTATACTAGGCTATACATTCACCAGTTCGTTTGATTCTCAGTATAACCCACTGTAGTACAGGTACTATTATTCCTTCTTTCCACAATGAGGAAATTGAAATTCAGTGAAACTGAGCACCCACATCACCCAGGTAATGAATAAATAGTGATGTCTTGGAGCCGATTCCTGCTGGCTAGTGAGAGCCAGTTGTTAAATATTCAGGAATTTTGTGAGCCAGCTATGGAACATTTATAGCACAGAAATAAGCAAATGCTGTAAATCAGAGTTGCGTTTTTTGTTGGTGGTGGTTTTTCCTTCCCAGAAAGCTGTTTACCAGTACATTATTGGGTTTGAATCTATAGGACTTTTGAACTTCTTAGGCCTTAAGTAGCACTGGCCACCAAAACTTACCCTCAGGAAGCTTACCGAAGTACGCAAGGAGTTGAAAGTATAATAAAGTCTTGTCTGGCTAATAGAAGCGTATGGAAGGAATGGTGGGGCCGAACATTTTTGTGCGTGATAATGTATTTTTGTATTTCCTTCTTTATTCCTTTGGGTGCAGTGGGGAACTGTAGGTGAAAAATATGAGCTGGTCTTTGAAAAGCCGAAGAAGCTGTTGCTCCTGGTAGCCTGGAAAAAGAAAAATAGAATGTATCATTTTCATAGAGCATAGATTTATTTGCCTGTATCTTAACTGCAAAAGAGAGGAGTTACCACCAGTGCCACTTATGCCACTTATCAGCTGGGAGCAGAGATGACTTTTATTTCTGACCCTCTTTTGTTAAAAATCACATGCTTTACAGAATTTGATACCTTATAGAACTCTTGATTGTCCCGGTAGGTGAAATATCATTGAACTATAATTTGGGAATTTTATTCCAAAGATTTGTAAATTATATTCCTGAAATAATAACATTATAACATGCAAACATCCATAAAGCACTTACCATATATTAACATTATTCTAATCTTTAATCTCCACAGTAACTTTAAAGGGCCATTTTGAATCTCATTTTATAGAAACTGAGGCAGAGACAGGTTTAGGTAACTTGCTTTTTGTCCCACAGCTAATAAATCCAGAAGCTAGGATTTAATTTCTGGCAGACTGGTTCAACTGCACCATGCCACTTCCATAATTACATTGCTAAACTGCCATTAATATGGAGACTCTATAGTAAAAACGGGAAGAATCTGTGATGAAGTGTGTGATTTTTTTTTTTTTTTTGCGGTACACGGGCCTCTCACCGCTGTGGCCTCTCCCGTTGCCGATCACAGGCTCCGGATGCGCAGGCTCAGCGGTCATGGCTCACGGGCCCAGCCGCTCCGCGGCATGTGGGATCCTCCCGGACCGGGGCACGACCCCGTGTCCCCCGCATCGGCAGGCGGACTCTCAACCACTGCGCCACCAGGGAAGCCCGATAAATATTTTTAATTACATACTTTCAAGTAATTCTTAATTAAACCATTTCTATTTGTCTATGGAAAATCTTCCTATCAGCCTGTTTTTTCTGTATTGTTACTTTCTGTTTGCTTTTTTCCTGTTATGCTGTGGACTTTTCTGTTGTTCCCCTTGCGTGGAACAACTGGCTCAGAATAAGCTGAAAGGAAAGAAGGTTTGAGTCTCTTCTTTGTAAATAAAATTACTTTTAAAAATAAAAACCTTGCCTCTGGAAAAGTAGGAATTATGAAGCAAAGTAGCTCAGGTTACACAGGGCAGGCATACCTGGGAGATATTTGCAGATTAGGTTCCTTACTATCACAATAAAGCAAATATCACATTAAAGCAGGTCACGCAATTTTTTTGGTTTCCCAGTGCATGTAAAAGTTATGTTTACACTATACTGTAGTCTTTTAAGTGTGCAATAGTCTTTTTTAAATGTTCATACTTTAATTATAAAATACTTTATTGCTAAAAACTGCTAACCATCATCTGAACTTTAAGCGAGGCTAATCTTTTTGCGATAGTAACATCAAAGATCACTGATTACTGTAACAAATATAATAGTAATGAAAAAGTTTGAACTACTGGGAGAATTACCAAAAATGTGACAGAGACATGAAGTGAACAAATGCTATTGGACAAATGGCACTGATAGACTTGCCACAAACCTTCATTTTGCCATACCATATTTCAAACCTTCAAATATGCCATACCTCTTTTTATTGTGCTTTGCGTTATTGCCCTTAACTGCACTTCACAGATCTTGCTTTTTGTTGCAAGTTGAATTTATATGTCTCTATACATAAAATAGATATATATAAATAGATATACAGTGTTTTGTTCTTTCTTTCTACCTTTCTTTAGCTAAAAAAATAGAGGCTCCTGTGCAGCTGCAAGAATTAGTTTCGGATTTATCTTCTCAATTTGTCTTCTCACCTCCTACTTTAAGGACCAGGCGGAAAAACACATCTAATACATCCAAACTTGTAGCTGAACTGGTAAGAAATGCATGATTTTATTTGCATGTGTATTTAAACATGCTTTTTATTTTTTTAAGCAATGCTTCCTACATAAACTTCTTTAAAAAAGAGCAGACATTTATACTATTAAGTCCAAAATAGTCTTTTCTGCACTTTGGGGGATACTACCTTTAAGACAGATTGGTATGTTACTCGTGGTTTATTATTGGCAGCTGCAGTTTAAATTACCTATTAGGGGAAGGGTTTTTAAATTGTAGTGTCCCACCATAATTATCTGGATGTATTTATTTAAAATGTAGGTCCCTGACCCCCCTGGAGTGTCATCCACAGACCACACTTGGAGAGAGAGTGTTTCAGAACTGACTAGTTGCATGTAACTCTAAAATAAAAATAGTTCAGGGATTGAATGTGAGCATGATACCCTTATATTTACCAGTTTTAATTCATAGTATGTCTTGAATTATCTGCTGTGAGCCAGTTACTATACAAGGACAAAGGCACAAAAATAATTCAGGCAGATTCCTTGTTTTTCAGGAGTTCAGTTTAATTGAAGAGGCAAAAATACAGATAATTATTGCACAGCATGATAAGAATCATTTATACCCAGATAACCCTGTAGGCCCTGTAGGTAAAGGAGATGGGCATTGCTGGAGGAGAAGACAGCAGATGCAAAGGCACAGAAGCCTGGTGATGCATGAGGAAGGGGGTGGGGCTGTTCACAAACTAGCAAATAGCCATGTGCATGCTTTAAGTAGTTTCGGTGAAAAGGGAATTCTAGGGAGGAAAAATAGTCACTGGTGGCCTAATTTTTATGCCGCGAGAGCCTGGATTTGGACAGAGTCAATAGAACAAAAGGGCAGGGGACAATGGAAACATTCCAGAATAAAATTGATAAGACTTGGAGATAACAATGTGTGGGGATAAGGGATAATGAGCTGTCCTAGATGACCAAGGTTTCTACCAAAAAATATAAGGAGTCCATTTGATATTTGTTAAGTTTAAATTCATTTAGCACTGTTTGGCTATATTCCTTGACTCAGGGTGGAACTTCTTAGTTTAGATTTCAATTGTTTAATTACATAAAGTTCATCTTTTAAAATTTTTAACCTATAGGAAGATGATGCTCAATCAATTGAAACTGTGGCAAAGCAACAAGTGAAAAGAACCAAGACTGCAAAAACAAAACAAGCAAGCAAGTAAGACTTTTTCTATGCTATTATTTTTTTCCGTTTTGTTTCTTAAAATTAGAGAAGACTCTTAACTTAAAAAGAGAAATTAAGCTTATCAGAAAAGGGTAATTCTTAGGGGCATTTATCTGCACTGGCTCTGTGTAATTGTTAGATTTCACTGCAGAAGGTGGCTTTCTTATATAGCATGAAAGCCCATTCATTCGTCCTTTTTAAAGAAGGGTATCACCTCACACCAGTCAGAATGGCCGTCATCAAAAAACCTACAAACAGGGCTGCCCTGCTGGCGCAGTGGTTGAGAGTCCGCCTGCCGATGCAGGGGATACAGGTTCGTGCCCCGGTCCGGGAAGATCCCACATGCTGCGGAGCTGCTGGGCCCGTGAGCCATGGCCGCTGAGCCTGCGCTTCCGGAGGCTGTGCTCCGCAACGGGAGAGGCAACAACAGTGAGAGGCCCGCGTACCGCAAAAAAAAACCAAAACCTACAAACAATAAATGCTGGAGAGGGTGTGGAGAAAAGGGAACCCTCTTACACTGTTGGTGGGAATATAAATTGATACAGCCACTATGGAAAACGGTATGGAGATTCCTTTAAAAACTAAAAAAGAACTACATATGACCCAGCAATCCCACTACTGGGCCATATACCCAGAGAAAACCATAATTCAAAAAGACACATGCACCCCAGTGTTCATTGCAGCACTATTTACAGTAGCCAAGTCATGGAGGCAACCTAAATGCCCATCAACAGAGGAATGGATAAAGAAGATGTGGTACATATATACAACAGAATATTACTCAGCCATAAAAAGAAATGAAATTGAGTTATTTGTAGTGAGGTGGATGGACCTAGAGTCTGTCATACAGAGTGAAGTAAGTCAGAAAGAGAAAAACAAATATTGTATATTAACGCATGTATGTGGAATCTAGGAAAATGATATAGATGACCTTAATTGCCAAGCAGAAATAGAGAGACAGACGTAGAGAACAAATGTATGGATACCAGGGGGAAAGGGGGGCAGTGGGAGGAATTGGGAGATTGGGATTGACATATATACACTACTGATACTATGTATAAAGTAGACAACTGATGGCAACATACTGTATAATACAAGGATCTCTACTTAATGCACTGTAGTGTCCTAAATGGAGGGGATGTATGTATATGTATGGCTGATTTATTTTGCTGTGCAGTAGAAGGTAACACAAAAAGCAACTATACTCCAATAAAAATTAATTAAAAAGAAAAAAGAAGGGTAGTAGTAGTTGAATACCCACTGAATCTTTGTTTTTACAATGAGCTGGGGGAAGGGAGTGGGATGTTTCACCTTAGTAAAGATAGATAACTATCAGTAAAAATCGTTAAAAACTTTTTAAAATTCTATGATTATTTCACTATTAGCGATTAAAATTTCATCCATGGGGAAATTACTCCATTTCAGATATATTTTGCTTAAGTTGAATTTCATAAAAGTACAAAGTAATCAATCCATTTTATCTTACTTTAGAAACTGATTTAACGAAAGCTTTTGACTATAATAACACTACATATAAATTGGCTTTCTGTATATGTGGAAAACTTCATATTATGAAAATATATACACAGTTGCTAATTGCTGGTGTTTGAGAATTGTCGTTTCTCATACATCTCATTATGGGCCTGCTGGGCTCTCATTCCATGGACTGGCTACTGGTACTTGACCCCTCCTTGTAACCCAGCAGTATTAATACATATGAAACATTTAAATGAAAATTCAGCAGTAATTGTTTTGAGTATCCCAATCATAAAGAAAATTTCTATCATGTGAAACCTTAACTCTGCCTCTGATTAGTTTGACTAAAGTTTTATTTCACTTCTCCTTTATAAAATAAAGCACTAGAAAAGACTAATCCCTAAAATTTCTTTCAATATATTGGGAAGCCAATTACATTTTATATTATAACATGTTTATTGTTACTTAAATTAAATCTTTATTTCAGAAACACAGAAAAAGAAAGTTGGTCACCTCCTCCAGTAGAAATTAAGCTGATTTCCCCCTTGGCAAGCCCAGTTGATGGAGTAAAGAGCAAACCAAGAAAGACTGTAGAAGTAACAGGAAAAAGTCTTGGAAGGAGCAGGAAGAAATTGTCTTCTTTTCCAAAGCAAGTTCTACGCAGAAAAATGCTGTAATTTTTTTCCAGTTTTTAACGTTCACCTATTTGTAAAGTCATCAGAATTGTGTGGATTATTAAAAATCATCTAATTTGGAAGAAAAATAATTTATATAAATTATTGTAAATTTTTGTAAACAGAATGTCTTCAATAAGTAAAGTAACTCCATATGGAGTGTGATTCTTTTAGTCCAGGCAGTTTTTTCTATTTTATATATTAAGACTTCATACATTTATATAATATGTAAATATAGCTTATTATTGGAATGTTAAATAAAGTGTATACTTCACAGTAGTCTGTGTGTCTGTTAGATTTTTGAGAGGGGATTTCTGTTTTAATAATGATTTTATATGCTAGTAGGTATTGGTTCCATTTTCTGTCTCTGTGGTTAAAAGTATTAGACCAATTTTAAAATGAAGATGATCGAACTGTTTTTTTTAAGTTGCTGTTTTATAATGTATGCACTTTGCTTCTGTGATTAAGATTTCTAATCATAAATTGGGAAGGCTGTTACTGTATTGAAATTGAATTATGGGCATGTAATTTTGCCACTCTTTTGTAGTTTAACATATTTTGTGCATTCTACCTCAAATTAGTAATTTTCCAAGTAATGCATTGGTTAAATATAATGTTGGCATTTCTTGTTCAGCAAGCTTAAAGGCTGTTATCCTTCAAGTCTCTTAATTATTCAGAGACTGATTATCCAGGTTAGACTGACCGGTTCACTGCTCACTAGCAACTTCTTAAAAGGGTTTGAGTAGTCAGAAAGGAAATGTAAAATACATCTGTTTCGTGGCTATTCAGTGCACCTTGTATGTGCCTGATATTCATAGAATGAGAAGTCTGATCAAATTTTATAAAGATTCTTGCTGTGAAGGAGCTTGCTACTGAATCGCAGAAGTCCCTTAATATTCAGGTTTTAAAATGACAAATTCTCATAGGACCTCAGGCACAGAATATTGAGGATGGGTAAAGAGTGTGAGTAAATGTGGAAAAGGAAGAGAAAAACCACTGTTCTCTGCAATGTGACTGTGCAATTAAGTGGTGATGCTTGATGTGGGCTATAAAATTCATCAATAAATAAGTATTGTAAAATTATAACAGGTAATTGATAGTGTGTAATGAATGGACCATTAATAATTGATTGTCTAGAAACAGACTGCTTTTGCTGGCTAAGCTTTCAGTGTTTCAGTGTGAAGCATAAGCAGTGTACTTTCTACATTATTTTTATACCAAATAACACGAATAATGGGAAAATGATGAAAATGCCTATGCCAAGTATTGACAGTGTGAGAGTGGCAGTACGAGTGCGGCCCTTCAGTCAGGTTAGTGATAAATGTTACATTGCCTTGTTGAAAGTTTGACTATGACTTTCACTTTATTAATTTTTTTAATAATGATTATCAAACTTGTATTTAAGCTGCTTGTCATTTACCGAATATTAAATTTAAATTAACTTGTTAAATGGGTAATTTAAAGATCTAAACATAATTCAGAAAACACTTCATTTCATTCGTTTGAGCGAATAGCACAATAAAAAAATTGACAAGAAAAACGTATTGTCAAGTTAATAATTTTTTAAATCAGTCCAGTTTGGTGAATATAGACATGTGCTATGTATTTTTAATAATGTCCTTTTTGCCCCTCAAAAACGATAGGTCATAAGCAAACAAATTCCCAGTTCTGAATGAACTCTGCATTTTACAGGCTTTTATGTATAATTGTATTTATATAACTTTACAGAAACACCAGTCGTTAAACAATTTATGGATTATACTCATTCTGGGACCTTTAGCAATTGGCCTATCTTTGATTATCAATGGAATAGTTGAATCTTAAGATAACTGTTAACAGTTGACCCCTTCAGCAGAGTTTTGATTGTTTGTTGTGGCTCAAACGCTGAACTAGAAACTGAGGATACAGTGTACCGTCTATGTATGTTAATAATTTATAGCAGTATGTACCGTGGTAAGGTAAATCATCTTGGCACCCAGAGAAAGATCAGGTGTAGTTCATTCTGCCTGCACAGAACTTGAAGACTTCTGGAGCTAGAAGCATTTGTGATGACCATAAAGGATAAGTAAGATTTGGATAAGAGTATGCTAGAACGGCATGCAAAGGTTTATTTGACAGTAATTAATTCTGAATGGGATACAGTGTAATGATGACCTCATATTACATCTTTTTTCCTGCTTGTACAATTTGCCGCTTCTTCTTTCTTGTCCATTAAAACAAAATACTGCTTTGCACATTTTCAGTTGGTATCAGTTCTGCCCTGTCCCTTGACATTCCTCTATATTGCAGAAAATATTTTAGCAATCAGGCAGATATATGATTAGATAACTTTATATGTATAACTAGACAACTTCAAGTGTAGCAGATATTTAAGGTTTCTAAAGTGGCATAGTTTCTCAGGGAACTGATGCAGAAAATGTCAAAGAATTAACTTGTGATCAGTAAATTAAATGTTTTGGCCAAAAGGAAATAAAACCATTTTATGACCTAACCCATCAACACATTGAAAGTTATTCCAGGGGTATTTTTCACTGGACTTTAATATCACTAAACTAACTGCAAGTTTTAAACAGTTAACAAGGATATAGAAATGGGCAGTAAAGCAGTTACATAATTATACAGCCTTTAGGTCCACTAAAAGTGATTGCATTTGATTCAAATCTACCAGCAAAGTTGGTTATCTTCGACTAGAATAGTAGCAAGGAGGAAAGAGAATGAATTCAAGAGGTGGTTTGGGGGTGAAGAGTTATGGATCACACCTGGACAACTGTTATACTGCCTTGGTGACCTAGACCCTGCCCAATTTTCTAACTTCATATCCAGTCTCTATCTTCACTGTGGGATCAGAGAACCAACTTTATGAGACTTCCTTTGTTGTAAGAAAAAGGCCGTCAGGAGCCTTTGAAGTCGGATGAACTTGGGTTCAAAACCTGACTTTATCACTTACCCACTGTGTAGCCTTCACGTTTTTAAGCTCTGAGCCTTGAATTCCTTACGTGTAAAATGGAGATATTGATATCTCACAGGGTCAGTGTTACAAACACTGGATGAAATGATCTGTAAGTTAGCACTATGCTTAACAAGACAAACTTTTAATAGTAGCTGCTATAGTTATTTTCACCATAGTATCAATATCTCTTAAATGGTTTTATTGAAATTATAATTTATATTCTATACATTTAACTCAATTTACAGTGTATAATTCAATTATTTTTAATATATTCACAGATACATGCAACCATCACCATGGTCAGATTTATTGATAGAACATATTTGGCACCTCAAAAAAGAATGTACTTTTTTTTTTTTTTTTTGAGGAAATTGTTCAGGGTCAAACACAAAGACTAAAACAAATAAAAAACAAAAGATAATGCAGGTAGCAAACAAAAATCATTATCATCATAGTTAACATTGTCAGATAAGAGAAGATACTGAATCTATGACCCAGAAATAGAATGCTAGGAACAAACTTAATCAGAGAACAAAAGTGAATTCCTACATATTTCTTTTTTTTTCATTTTATTTTATTTTGATTACCAAAGCAAAGACATTGATAAAGCAAATACAATCTGCAATAATGAATACATCTGCAATAGATGCTAAATATCATTAAATTATATAATTTAGACAGTAAATATGGTCTATTTTTGCTTCTTTCCAATAGAATACATTTGATCACATTTTTTTTTATACAGCAGGTTCTTAGTCATCAATTTTATACACATCAGTGTATGCATGTCAGTCGCAATCACCCAATTCAGCACACCACCACCACCACCACCCACTGCTTTTCCCCCTTGGTGTCCATACGTTGGTTCTCTGCATCTGTGTCTCATCTGTACCATTTTTCTAGGTTCCACATATATGCGTTAATATACGATATTTGTTTTTCTCTTTCTGACTTCACTCTGTATGACAGTCTCTAGATCCATCCACGTCTCAACAAATGACCCAATTTCATTCCTTTTTATGGCTGATTAATATTCCATTGTATACATGTACCACATCTTCTTTATCCATTCGTCTGTCGATGGGCATTTAGGTTGCTTCCATGACCTGGCTATTGTAAATAACGCTACAGTGAACATTGGGATACATGTGTCGTTTTGAATTACGGTTTTCTCTGGGTATATGCCCAGTAGTGAGATTGCTGGATCATATGGTAATTCTATTTGTAGCTTTTTAAGGAACCTCCATACTGTTCTCCATAGTGGCTGTATCAATTTACATTCCATTAACAGTGCAAGAGGGTTCCATTTTCTCCACACCCTCTCCAGCATTTGTTGTTTGTAGATTTTCTAATGATGCCCATTCTAACCGTTGTGAGGTGATACCTCATTGTAGTTTTGATTTGCATTTCTCTAATAATTAGTGTTGTTAAGCAGCTTTTCATGTGCCTCTTGGCCATCTGTATGTCTTCTTTGGAGAAATGTCTATTTAGGCCTTCTGTCCATTTTTGGATTGAGTTGTTTGTTTTTTTAATATCGAGCTGCATGAGCTGTTTATATATTTTGGAGATTAATCCTTTGTCAGGTGTTTCATTTGCAAATATTTTCTCCCATTCTGAGGGTTTTCTTCTTGTTTATGGTTTCTTTTGCTAGCAAAAGCTCTTAAGTTTAATTAGGTCTCATTTATTTATTTTTGTTTTTATTCCCATTACTCTAGGAGATGGATCAAAAAAGATCTTGCTGTGATTTATGTCAAAGTGTTCTTCCTATGTTTTCCTCTAAGAGTTTTACAGTGTCTGGTCTTACATTTAGGTCTCTAATCCATTTTGAGTTCATTTTTGTGTATTGTGTTACGGAGTGTTCTAATTTCATTCTTTTACATGTCGCTGTCCAGTTTTCCCAGCACCACTTATTGAAGAGGCTGTCTTTTCTCCATTGTATATCCTTGCCTCCTTTGTCATAGATTAGTTGACCATAGGTGCGTTGGTTTACCTCTGGGCTTTCTATCTTGTTCCATTGATCTGTGTTTCTGTTTTTGTGCCAGTACCATATTGTCTTGATTACTGTAGCTTTGTAGTATAGTCTGAAGTCAGGGAGTCTGATTCCACCAGCTCCGTTTTTTTTCCCTCAAGACTGCTTTGGCTATTTGGGGGTCTTCTGTGTCTCCATAGAAATTTTAAGAGTTTTTGTTATAGTTCCATAAAAAATGCCATTGGTAATTTGATACGCATTGCATTGAATCTGTAGATTGCTTTAGGTAGTACAGTCGTTTTCACAATATTAATTCTTCCAATCCAAGAACATAGTATATCTCTCCATCTGTTGGTATTATCTTTAATTTCTTTCATCAGTGTCTTATAGTTTTCTGCATACAGGTCTTTTGTCTCCCTGGGTAGGTTTATTCCTAGGTATTTTATTCTGTTGGTTGCAGTGGTAAATGGGATTGTTTCCTTAATTTCTCTTTCTGATCTTTCGTTGTTAGTGTATAGGAATGCAAGAGATTTCTGTGCATTAATTTTGTATCCTGCAACTTTACCAAATTCATTGATTAGCTCTAGTAGTTTTCTGGTAGCATCTTTAGGATGCTCTATGTATAGTCTCATATCATCTGTAAACAGTGACAGTTTTACTTCTTCTTTTCCAATTTGTATTCCTTCTATTTCTTTTTCTTCTCTGATTGCCAAGGCTAGGACTTCCAAAACTATGTTGAGTAATAGCGGTGAGAGTGGACATCCTTGTCTTGTTCCTGATCTTAGAGGAAATGCTTTCAGTTTTTCACCATTGAGAATGATGTTTGCTGTGGGATTGTCGTATATGGCCTTTATTATGTTGTGGTACGTTCCCTCTATGCCCACTTTCTGGAGAGTTTTTATCATAAACTGGTGTTGAATTTAGTCAAAAGCTTTTTCTGCATCTATTGAGATGATCGTATGGTTTTTCTTCTTCAATTTGTTAATATGGTGTATCACATTGATTGATTTGCATATATTTAAGAATCCTTGCATCCCTGGGATAAATCCCACTTGATCATGGTGTATGATCCTTTTAATGTATTGTTGGATTCTGTTTGCTAGTATTCTGTTGAGAATTTTTGCATCTATACTCATCAGTGATATTGGTCTCTACCTTTCTTTTTTTGTAGTATCTTTGTCTAGTTTTGGTATCAGGGTGATGGTGGCCTCATAGAATGAGTTTGGGAGTGTTCCTTCCTCTGCCAGTTTTTTGGAAGAGTTTGAGAAGGATGAGTGTTACCTTTTCTCTAAATGTTTGATAGAATTCAGAGTTTGAGAAGGATGGGTGTTAGCTCTTCTCTAAATGTTTGATAGAATTCATCTGTGAAGCCATCTGGTCCTGGACTATTGTTTGTTGGAAGATTTTTAATCACAGTTTCAATTTCATTACTTGTGATTGGTCTGTTCATATTTTCTATTTCTTCTCGGTTCAGCCTTGGAAGGTTATACCTTTCTAAGAATTTGTTTATTTCTTCCAGGTTGTCCATTTTATTGGCATAGAGTTTCTTGTAGTAGTCTCTTAGGATGCTTTGTATTTCTGCAGTGTCTGTTGTAACTTCTCCTTTTTCATTTCTAACTTTACAGATTTGAGTCCTCTCCCTCATTTTCTGGATGAGTCTGGCTAATGGTGTATCAATTTTGTTTATCTTCTCAAAGAACAAGCTTTTAGTTTTATTGATCTCTGCTATTGTTTTCTTTGTTTCTATTTCATTTATTTCTGTTCTGATCATTAGGATTTCTTGCCTTCTGCTAACTTTGCGTTTTGTTTGTCATCTTTCTGTAGTTCTTTTAGGTGTAAGGTTAGATTATTTATTTGAGATTTTGCTTGTTTCTTGAGGTAGGCTTGTATAGCTATAAACTTCCCTCTTAGAACTGCTTTTGCTATATCCCATAAGTTTTGGATTGTCGTGTTTTCATTGTCATTTGTCTCTAGGTATTTTTTGACTTCCTCTTTGATTTCTTCAGTGATCTCTTGGTTATTTAGTAACGTAGTGTTTAGCCTCCATGTGTTTGTGTTTTTTACGTTTTTCCCCCTGTAATTCATTTCTAATCTCATAGCATTGTGATCAGAAAAGATGCTTGATATGATTTCAATTTTCTTAAATTAACTGAGGCTCGATTTGTGACCCAAGATGTGATCTATCCTGGAGAATGTTCCGTGCGCACTTGAGAAAAAAGTGTAATATGCTGTTTTTGGATGGAATGTCCTATAAACATCAATTAAATCTATCTGGTCTATTGTGTCATTTAAAGCTTCTGTTTCCTTATTTATTTTCATTTTGGATGATCTGTCCATTTGGTGTAAGTGAGGTGTTAAAGTCTCCCACTGTTATTGTGTTACTGTCAATTTTCTCTTTTACAGCTGTTAGCAGTTGCCTTATGTATTGAGGTGCTCCTATGTTTGGTGCATATATATATATTTATAATTGTTATATCTTCTTCTGGGATTGATCCCTTATCATTATATAGTGTCCTTCCTTGTCTCTTGTAACATTCTTTAAAGTCTATTTTATCTGATATGAGTATAGCTACTCCAGCTTTCTTTTGATTTCCATTTGCATGGAATATCTTTTTCCATCCCCTCACTTTCAGTCTGTATGTGTCCCTAGGTCTGAAGTGGGTGTCTTGTAGACAGCATATACATGGGTCTTGTTTTTGTATCCATTCAGCAAGCCTGTGTCTCTTGGTTGGAGCATTTAGTACATTCACGTTTAAGGTAATTATCGAAATGTATGTTCCTATGACCATTTTCTTAATTGTTTTGAGTTTGTTTTTGTAGGTCCTTTTCTTCTCTTCTGTTTCCCAGTTAGAGAAGTTCCTTTAGCATTTGTTGTAGAGCTAGTTTGGTGGTGCTGAATTCTCTTAGCTTTTGCTTGTCTGTAAAGCTTTGATTTCTCCATTGAATCTGAATGAGATCCTTGCCAGGTAGAGTAATCTTGGCTGTATGTTCTTCCCTTTCATCACTTTAAGTATATCATGCCACTCCCTTCTGGCTTGTAGAGTTTCTGCTGAGAAATCAGCTGTTAACCTTATGGGAGTTCCCTTGTATGTTATTTGTCATTTTTCCCTTGCTGCTTTCAATCATTTTTCTTTGTCTTTAATTTTTGCCAATTTGATTACCATGTGTCTCCGTGTGTTTCTCCTTGGTTTTATCCTGTATGGGACTTACTGCGCTTCCTGGACTTGGGTGGCTATTTCCTTTGCCGTGTTAGGGAAGTTTTTGACTATAATCTCTTGAAATATTTTCTCGGGCCCTTTCTCTCTGTCTTCTCCTTCTGGGACCCCTATAATCCGAATGTTGTTGCATTCAATGTTGTCCCAGAGGTCTCGTTGGCTGTCTTTATTTCTTTTCATTCTTTTTTCTTTATTCTATTCTGTGGCAGTGAATTCCACCATTCTGTCTTCCTGGTCACTTATCCGTTCTTCTGCCTCTGTTATTCTGCTATTGATTCCTTCTAGTGTAGTTTTCATTTCAGTTATTGTATTGTTCATCTCTGTTTGTTTGTTCTTTAATTCTTCTAGGTCTTTATTAACATTTCTTGCATCCACTTGATCTTTGCCTCCATTGTTTTTCCAGGGTCCTGGATCACCTTCACTATCATTATTCTGAATTCTTTTTCTGGAAGGTTGCCTATCTCCACTTCATTTAGTTGTTTTTCTGGGGTTTTATCTTGTTCCTTCATCTGGTACATAGCCCTCTGCCTTTTCATCTTGTCTATCTTTCTGTGAATGTGGTTTTTGTTCCACAGGCTGCAGGACTG
The DNA here is from genome assembly GCF_963455315.2 of Globicephala melas. Classification (NCBI taxonomy): domain Eukaryota; kingdom Metazoa; phylum Chordata; class Mammalia; order Artiodactyla; family Delphinidae; genus Globicephala; species Globicephala melas. The sequence continues at coordinate 24,273,252 of NC_083314.1, forward strand.
TAGTTCTTCTTGCTTCTGCTGTCTGCCCTCTGGTGGATGAGGTTATCTAAGAGGCTTGTGCAGGTTTCCTGATGGGAGGGACTGGTGGTAGGTAGAGCTGACTGTTTCTCTGGTGGGCAGAGCTCAGTAAAACTTTAATCCACTTGACTGCTGATGGGTGGGGCTGGGTTCCCTCCCTGTTGGTTGCTTCGCCTGAGGCAACCCAACACTGGATCCTACCTGGGCTCTTTGAGGGAGCGAATGGCAGACTGTGGGCGGGCTCATGCCAAGGAGTACTTCCCAGAACTTCTGCTGCCAGTGTCCTTGTCCCCATGGTGAGCCACAGCCACCCCCCACCTCTGCAGGAGACCCTCCAACACTAGGAGGTAGGTCTGGTTCAGTCTCCCCTGGTTTCACTGCTCTGTCCCCTGGGTCCCGATGCGCACACTACTTTGTGTGTGCCGTCCAAGAGTGGAATCTCTTGTTTCCCCCAGTCCTATCGAAGTCCTGCAGTCAAATCCCAGTAGGCTTCAAAGTCTGATTCTCTAGGAATTCCTCCTCCCATTGCCAGACCCCCAGGTTGGGAACCTGACATGGGGTTCAGAACCTTCACTCCAGTGGGTGGACTTCTGTGGTATAAGTGGTCTTCAGTCTGTGAGTCACCCACCCAGCACTTACGGGATTTGATTTTGCTGTGATTGTGCCCCCATACCGTCTCATTGTGGCTTCTCCTTTGTCTTTGGATGTGGGGTGCCTTTTTTGGTGAGTTCCAGTGTCTTCCTGTCGATGATTGTCCAGCAGCTAGTTGTGATTCTGGTGTTCTCACAAGAGGGAGTGAGAGCACGTCCTTCTACTCAGCCATCTTGGTTTCAGGCCCAGGATGTCTGTACTCTTTAGCTATCATTCTTATTCCCCCAGTCCTAAACAACCATTAAACTAATCCCTGCTTCTGCATATTTCCCTGGTCTGTACAATTTGTATAAATGGAATTATATAGTCTTTTATGACTGCCTTCTTTCACTCAGCATAATGTGTTCCAGGTTTATCCATGTTGTAGCATATGTCAAAAATTCATTTCTTTATGGCTGGATAATCCATTGTATGGATATACCACATTTTGTTCTTCCATTCCTCAGCTATTTGGTGTCAGGGTTGTTTCCACCTGTTAGCTATTATGAATCATGTTGCCATAAACATTTGTTTACAAGTTTTTGTGTAGACACGTTTTCATTTGGTTATATACCTATGCATGGAACTGCTGAGTCATACAGTAACTCTATGTTATCATTTGAGGAATTGCCAGACTTTTCCAAAGCAGATGCACCATTTTATATTACTACTAGCAGTGTATGAGGGTTCCAGTTTCTCTAATTCAGGCTAACACTTGTATCTTACTTCATTATAGCCATTATAGTTGGTGTGAAGTGGTATCTCATGGTTTTTCAGGTAGACTGCCTGTTTCCTTTTCATTTGTTAGGTCTGGTGGGTTTTTATCTTGCTCCTTCATCTGCTGTGTGTTTTTCTGTCTTCTCATTTTGCTTATCTTACTGTGTTTGGGGTCTCCTTTCTGCAGGCTGCAGGTTCGTAGTTCCCGTTGTTTTTGGTGTCTGTCCCCAGTGGCTAAGGTTGGTTCAGTGGGTTGTGCAGGCTTCCTGGTGGAGGGGACTAGTGCCTGTGTTCTGGTGGATGAGGCTGTATCTTGTCTTTCTGGTGGGCAGGTCCACGTCTGGTGGTGTGTTTTGGGGTGTCTGTGGCCTTATTATGATTTTAGGCAGCCTCTCTGCTAATGGGTGGGGTTGTGTTCCTGTCTTGCTAGTTGTTTGGCATAGGATGTCCAGCACTGTAGCTTGCTGGTCATTGAGTGAAGCTGGGTGTTGGTGTTGAGATGGAGATCTCTGGGAGATTTTTGCCATTTGATATTACTTGGAACTGGGAGGTCTCTTTTGGACGGGTGTCCTGAAGTTGGCTCTCCAACCTCAGAGGCACAGCACTGCCTCCTGGCTGCAGCACCAAGAGCCTTTCGTCCACACGGCTCAGAATAAAAGGGAGAAAAAGTAGAAAGAAAGAATTAGTAGAAGTAGAAAGAAAGAAAGAAAGAAAGAAAGAAAGAAAGAAAGAAAGGAGGGAGGGAGGGAAGGAGGAAGGAAGGAAGGAGGGAAGGAAGGAAAAATGAAAGAAAGAAGATAAAGTAAAATAAAGTAAGATAAAATATAATAGAGTTATTAAAATAAAAAAATAATTATTAAGGGGAAAAAAAAACGGACGGATAGAACCGTAGGACAAATGGTGGAAGCAAAGCTATACAGACAGAATCTCACACAGAAGCATACACATACACACTCACAAAAAGAGGAAAAGGGGAAAAAATAATATATCTTGCTCTCAAAGCCCACCTCCTCAATTTGGGATGACTCGTTGTCTATTCAGGTATTCCACAGCTGCAGGGTACATCAAGTTGATTGTGGAGCTTTAATCCGCTGCTTCTGAGGCTGCTGGGAGAGATTTCCCTTTCTCTTTGTTCTCACAGCTCCCAGGTGCTCAGCTTTGGATTTGGCCCCGCCTCTGCGTGTAGGTCGCCGGAGGGCGTGTGTTCTTCTCTCAGACAGGACGGGGTTAAAGGAGCAGCTGATTCGGGGACTCTGGCTCACTCAGGCCGGGGGTAAGGAGGGGCACGGAGTGCGGGGCGAGCCTGCGGCGGCAAAGGCCAGCATGGCATTGCACCAGCCTGAGGCACACCGTGCATTCTCCCGGGGAAGTTGTCCCTGGATTCCGGGACCCTGGCGGTGGCGGGCTGCACAGGCTCCCCGGAAGAGAGGTGTGGAGAGTGACCTGTGCTCGCACACAGGCTTCTTGGTGGCGGCAGCAGCAGCCTTAGCGTCTCATGCCCGTCTCTGGGGTCCGCGCTTTTAGCCGCGGTTCGCGCCCATCTCTGGAGCTCCTTTAAGCAGCGCTCTTAATCCCCTCTCCTCGCGCACCAGGAAACAAAGAGGTAAGAAAAAGTCTCTTGCCTTTTCGGCAGGTCCAGACTTTTCCCCAGACTCCCTTCTGGCCAGCCGTGGCGCACTAACGCCCTGCAGGCTGTGTTCACGCCGCCAACCCCAGTCCTCTCCCTGAGCTCCGACCGAAGCCCAAGCCTCGGCTCCCAGCCCCGCCCGCTCCAGCGGGTGAGCAGACAAGCCTCTCGGCTGGTGAGTGCCGGTCGGCCCCGATCCTCTGTGCGGGAATCTCTCCGCTTTGCCCTCCGCACCCCTGTTGCTGTGCTCTCCTCCGCGGCTCCGAAGCTTTCCGCCTCCGCCACCCGCAGTCTCCGCCCGCGAAGGGGTTTCTAGTGTGTGGAAACCTTTCCTCCTTCACAGCTCCCTCCCACTGGTGCAGGTCCCGTCCCTATCCTTTTGTCTCTGTTTATTCTTTTTTCTTTTGCGCTACCCAGGTACGTGCGGGGTTTCTTGCCTTTTGGGAGGTCTGAGGTCTTCTGCCAGAGTTCAGTAGGTGTTCTGTAGGAGTTGTTCCACGTGTAGATGTATTTCTGGTGTATCTGTGGGGAGGAAGGTGATCTCCGCGTCTTACTCTTCCGCTATCTTCCCGGAAGCCTTCCGTATCTCAAGGCTTTGATATGCATTTTCCTGATGACTAATGATGTCATGCATATTTTCATGTACTATTGCCTATTAGTATATCTCCCTTGGGAAAATGTCTGTGCAGATCCTTTGCTCATTTTTATATTGGATTATCTTTTTATATTGAACTGTTCTTTATATACTCTAATACAATTTCTTACTAGATATATGATTTGCAAATCTCCCAAAGGGTCATCTTTTCATCCTTTGAAACACAAAAGTTTTTAATTTTGAAGTCCATTTTTTTTAATTGTGCTTTTGAGGTTATATCTCTCTTTGCCCAATCCAATGTCATGAAGATTTATGTTTTCTTTTTTAGTTTTAGCTCTTACATTTAGGGCTTTGGTCCATTTTGAGTTGATTTTTATATATGATGTGAGGTAAGGATCCAAGTTCATTCTTTTCATGTGGCCATTGAGTTTTCCCAGCACCATTCCTTCTAAAGGCTATTCTTTCTCCATTTTGGCAGCCTTGTTGAAAATCAGTTGATCACAGATGTTTGGGTTTATATCTGGATTCTCCACTTCATTACATTAGTCTGTATGTGTGTATGTGCCAGTACCACACACACTTGATCACTGTTGGTTGTACTGAATTGTGAAGTTGGTGTGAATCCTACTTTTTTCTTCTTTTTAAAGATTGTTTTGGCTATTCTGGATGCCTGGCAGTAACATATGAATTTTACAATCAGCTTGTCAATTTCTACAACGAAGTCAGGTGGGATTCTGAAAGAGATGGCATTGGATGTACATCAGTTTGGGGAGCGTTATCTTAATAATGCCAAGTCTTTTGATCTATAAAATGGGGTGATTTTCTAATTTTTAGAAACAATGTTTCTAAATTCCCACAATGTTTTGTAGTATTCAGAATATAGGTTTTGTACTACTTTTGTTAACCTTATTCTTAAAGATTTTATTCCTTTTGGTAGTATTAGAAATGAAATTTTCTTAATTTCCTTTTCAGATTGTTTAAAGTGTAGAGAAATAGTTGATTATTGTATATTGATTTTACATCCTGCAAACTTACTGAACTCATTCTAATAGTTTTTAGTGGATTCCTTAGGATTTTCTAAGATCACGTCATCTGCAAAGAGCAATCATTTTACTTCTTCCTTTCCTATCTTGATGCCTTTTGTTTCTTTTTCCTGCCTAATTGCCCTGGCTGGAACCTCCAATACAATATTGACTAGTAATGTCAAGAGTAGAAATCCTTGTCTTCGTCCTGATCTTAGGGGGTAATAGTCAGTCTTCACTATTAAGTGTGATATTAGTCGTGGGTTTTTCATGGATGCCCCTTATGAGATTGAAGAACTTCCATTCTATTCCTGATTTGTTGGGTGTTTTTTATCATGAAAGGGTGTTGGATTTTGTCAAATGCATTTTCTACATCTTGAGATGTGTGATTTTTTTTTGTTTTATTCTATTGATATGTATTACATTAATCATTATTTTAAAGTGTACCCAAGATTTGTTTTACTCAGGTATAGTAAGGTGACAGATTTAGTGACAACTGCCTTATAATTCTCAAGAGAAAGGAACATTCCATGCAGCCACATGGGGAAGTATCAAAGTTAGTCAGAAGGCTGGAGAAAAGAATGCATGGGGCTTCCCTGGTGGTGCAGTGGTTGAGAGTCCGCCTGCCGATGCAGGGGACACAGGTTCGTGCCCCGGTCCGGGAGGATCCCACAGGCCGCGGAGCGGCTGGGCCCGTGAGCCATGGCCGCTGAGCCTGCGCGTCCGGAGCCTGTGCTCCGCAACGGGAGAGGCCACAACAGTGAGAGGCCCGCGTACCGCAAAAAAAAAAAAAAAAAAAAAAAAAAGAATGCATGGCCCACAGCCTTATGGTCGTTTCCACAGGAAGGAATGGGCAAGGCATGGTAGGCAAGTTTGAGCAATCTTAGGATTGGACAGTTTGAGTAGTTTCCATGCGTGCAGCCTACTTTTCAGGTACCTGGCCCTGGGGTGATGTAAGGTGAGGAAAATATTGGTTTGGCGTGTGAGTTAGATAAAGGAGGTGTTTGGGATGTGGACTTTGGATTGGTTGGTTTGCATGAAAAGTAAGTTTTTTGCTATCTCTACAAATTCATTAGCCCTGAGAGGGACAATCTCTCCAGGCCCCAGGGATGTCAAAGTTCATAAATGTAGAAAATAAAAAACATGATCAATAGAATCACTTTCAGATGTTAAACCAACCTTGTATCCCTAGGATAAATCTCATTTTGTTATGGTGTATAATTCTTTTTATATGTTGCTGGATTCACGTTGGTAATCATTTGTCGGGGATTCTTGTGTCCATATTTATAAGAGATATTGGTCTGTAGTTTTATTTTCTTGTGATGTCTTTATCTGGATTTGGTATCAGGGTAATACTGGCTTCATAAAAATAAGTTGGGGGATATTCCCTGTTCTATATTTTGGAAGAGTTTATGAAGAATTGGTATTAATTCTGTAAATGTTTGATAGAATTAAGCAGTCAAGCCATTTCTTCATGAGTAGTTTTATTTGTTGTGTTTTTACTACCATCTCTTCATTTGTTATAGGTCTATTCAGATGATTGTCTATTTCTTCTTGAGTCTGTTTCAGTAGTTTGTGTCTAAGAATTTGTCCATTTCATCTAAATTATCTAATGTAATCAATTGTTTATACTATTCCTTTATAATCCTTCCTTTAGTTCTTTAATCTGGTTTCCTTTATTTCTGTGAATATATTTATAATTGTTACTTTAAGTATTTTTCTGATAACTCCAGCATCTGGTTACTTCTGTTGCCTGCTTTTTTTCCAATGTGTAGGTCTTACTTTCCTATTTCTTTGCATGCCTCACAGTTTTTTAGGGAAACTGGACATTTTAGATAATATATTGTAACAAGTCTGGGTACTGGTCCTCCCGCCCCTCTGTAGCTTGTTATTGTTATTTGCTTGTTTATTTGTTTAGTGATTAGCTGCATTATTTTAGTTAAGTCTTATCTTCCACCAGGTTCTAGGTACTTTTGCTGTAAACTTCTTTGCCACAAACATTTTCACATAACTAGTTGGCCGTAGGGTAATTTTGCCATAAAAAAATAAAATAATGAAAAAGAAAAGAGGGACATTAAAAGACTATTTCTAAATAGAAAATATTTGATTGCATTTAAGTTATGTGTAGATTCTTAGCAATACTGCACAAATAACTGATTTTATTTTGTGGCTTGTACGTAAAGCACTTATCTTTGAAGTCTTTCATTTATAGTATCATGCTTTTTTTTTTGTTTTTTTGTTTTTTTTTTTTGCTTGTTGATTAGTCTTCTCATTTGGCATTGAACTTTTTTCTTTTTCACTAAAATTTCTTCCTTCATAAGAGAGGTATCAGCTCCAAACACTAGGATACGTATTTGTAACTGAGCTTTGGTGTGTTGTGAAAGCTTCTACACTGTTGTTGGTTCTTGGCATATTGTCACATGTCCCTTGATGGGTGTTCCAAAGTTCTCTGGGAAATGTTGCAACTCTGTGCCTTTGAGGCCCTCAGCTTCTTTCTTCTCTAACGTAGTGTGTTTCAAAATAAGAAAACAGGGACTTTCCTGGTGACACAGTGGTTAAGACTACACACTCCCAATTCAGGGGGCCTGGGTTTGATCCCTGGTCAGGGAACTAGATCCCACATGCATGCCGCAGCTAAGAGTTCGCATGCCACAACTAAGGTCCCACCACCACAACTAAGGAGCCAACAAGCCACAACTAAGGAGCCCACCTGCCACAACTAAGACCCAGAGCAACCAAATAAATTTTTTTTAAAAAAAAAGAGAAAATCAAAACCTAAAAAGGTGGGGGGAGCACAAAAATTTTTTTAAATACCTTATTAAAAACATAAGAAAACAACTCTTGGAGCAAATAAATCATCGTCACTGTCAGTTAAAGCCTTCAGTAACGTGGATAACAGGAAGAAGTGCTAATGCATTTAAACCAATTGAAAGCAAACTGTTAACCAGTTAATTTTATCTGGCATGGCAGAATTGCTTTATGGCCAGTTAGTTATGCACCAAAAATGTTTGTGGTGAAAATGTGTGCAGCAAATATGTTTATGGCAAAGAAGCTTAATGGTGAAAATACCAAACACGCCCCCCAACCCCTACTTTTTTTGTTGCTCCTCAAGATGACACAGCTTTGGGTATGCCCTGGTTACCCTGGGGTGGTAACAGTTTTTGTAGGGCTCCCTTTCCCTCTTGTCCACACCAAGCTGCAAACTCCACTGATTGCTGATTGATTGCTGTGTTGTTTTCAACAATGAATTGGGCATAAATTGCTCTACTAACTAATTCAATCAAATTCTGGTTCTTTTGAAAAGTTTAACTTCTGAGATCAGTGTTTGATATTTTTTTCAGTGTCCAGGTGGGTTCCTCCCCTGTAAACTAGAGGGCCTGTACTTTAACCTGTTTCTTGAATCTCCCAATTGCCTTTCATCACAGCCGCCTCTGTTCTTAAGAGTGCCCCTAGGGTTGAACTTCTCTAAGGGGGCAAATGAAGTCAGTTCCTTTGGGAAGAGATTAGGTGCTATCTGCCCAGGCAAGATCTCTAAACCAGGGCTGTGGATTTGTGGGTGGGGACAACAGCAAACTACTCTGTATGACACCCCTGCTCTAGAAGCCCATCACTTGGTGAATGCGGAACAGCAGCCTGTGACCCTCACAGCTTGTCTCTTTTGGTATAGAACCACTACCTCAGGGACCAGGGTAAGGGTTATCAGCACCCCAGTATTCTCAGCATGCTGCAACCGAAGTAGAGTCTCCGTTCCATGAGTGGAAACTGGGTAGAAGAAGGAACTCTCATCTCTCACCTATACTTTCCTACACTTAGCCTCAGTCACAGGTAGATGGGGGCAGGGTGGGAAATGCTGATATTCTCCTCCTAGGAATAAATCCCTCCTACTGGGGTCTGGGGAGAAAGGGAACCCTGTGTTCTTAGCTCCAGCAATCTGAAGTCATCTCTGCTTTGCTGAGCTGGCAATGGAGAGGGAAGGAATAGTCTTGCTTAAACAACACAAATTCTTCTTTCTTACCAAATTTTGATAGAGTTTATTGAATAGATCTTTCTTCATTGGCTGTTTGCTTTTAGAACCATTTCCAGAGGCTTTAAATTTTTTCATTTTCATTTTTTTCTTTAATAATTTTCACCAGTTTTGCTGGGGGATGGGACAGTGGAGCTTCTTACATTGTCATGTTGGAAATGGATCTCTGATGCTATTGTTTATGCTATTAGTATAGGTGAGTGTTAGATATGCTATTCTCAGAAATTTAATATGACTAGAGACAAGCCTTTTAAAATTTCTGAGGCAGTATAAGAGAAACTGTTGTCATAATAGCTGCTAAGAATAACATAATTAGAGAACAAAATGAATAAATGATAAGTTATTGGCTTAATTTCTTACTAGATGTAAAGACCTGCAAAACAATCAGATGACAGAAAAACTGTAATGATTGACTCTGAATCTGTAATTTGACTACAGAGAGAGAAGAATTCTGGGAGCAAATGTGTGATTTCCATGCATTCCAGGACCACTGCCATTATACAAGACCCTAAGAATCCAGAACATACGAAAACATTTACTTTTGACCTGGCATACTGGTCTCACAATGGATTTCAAAAGGATAAGGATGGTGTGTTTATTTCAGCTAATCCTAGCAGTAAATTTGCAGGCCAGGTAAATTGCTTTAAAACAACTTCAATGGTAGTTTTTTTTTTTTTTAATAAAGTGTTGACAATATACCGGTACAATTATTTTTATGCAAGCATATTACAATGTATGCTTCCATATGAGAGTTTGGTTTTAAATTTATTCCTTTTCATGTTCAATATGAGGTCCAAAAGTGTAGCTATTGCCTAAATATTTAGACACTCAAGTCAGTTATTTTCCAATGTACTGACATATTTTGAAAAAGGAATGTCAAGTCAATTATATTTCCTTCTCTGAGATGAGCAAAATTGCACAGCACTCAGCATTTGAGAACTTTGGTTTATTGAGTATTTATCATATGCCATGCACTATTCTGCCTTAAAGTTGCTCACAATTTGCTGTAGGGAGACAGGCAAAAAAGTGCATTCACACGTTACAGTTTCTGTGATAAAAAATATTTATGGGATACAACGGGGTTCAAAGGAAAAATGGTCATTTCAATCTGGACAGAGCTCATTAAGCTTCTTGAATCTGTGGGTTTGTAATTTCCATCAAATTTTGAAAAAATTTCAAACAAAATTTCTCCAAGTATTTTTGGTCTCTTCTATTCCTTCCGTGACTAGTTACATGTATGCTTGAGATTGTCCCATAAGTCACTGAGGTTCTTTTTTTTTTTTTTTTTTTGGCTTTCTTTTCTTTTTTTTAACATATTTATTGGAGTATAATTGCTTTACAATGGTGTGTTAGTTTCTGCTTTATAACAAAGTGAATCAGTTATACATATACATATGTTCCCATAGCTCTTCCCTCTTGCGTCTCCCTCCCTCCCACCCTCCCTATCCCACCCTTCTAGGTGGTCACAAACCGCCGAGCTGATCTCCCTGTGCTATGCGGCTGCTTCCCACTAGCTATCTATTTTACGTTTGGTAGTGTATATATGTCCATGCCACTCTCTCCCTTTGTCACAGCTTACCTCTCTCCCTCCCATATCCTCAAGTCCATTCTGTAATAGGTCTGTGTCTTTATTCCCGTCTTGCCCCTAGGTTCTTCCTGACCTTTTTTTTTTTTTCCTTAGATTCCATATATATGTGTTAACATATGGTGTTTGTTTTTCTCTTTCTGACTTACTTCACTCTGTATGACAGACTCTAGGTCCATCCACCTCACTACAAATAACTCAATTTCATTTCTTTTTATGGCTGAGTAATATTCCATTGTATATATGTGCCACATCTTCTTTATCCATTCATCTGTTGATGGACACCTAGGTTGCTTCCGTGTCCTGGCTATTGTAAATAGAGCTGCAATGAATATTTGGCACATGTCGCTTTTTAAATTATGGTTTTCTCAGGGTATATGCCCAGTAGTGGGATTGCTGGGTCGTATGGTAGTTCTATTTGTAGTTTTTTAAGGAACCTCCGTACTGTTCTCCATAGTGGCTGTATCAATTTACATTCCCACCAACAGTGCAAGAGGGTTCCCTTTTCTCCACACCCTCTGGTCACTGAGGTTCTGTTCACTTCCTCCCAACCTTTTCTCTCTGTTCTTCTTGTTTGCATACTCATCTTTAAAAATTCAGCCCAAATATTATAGCCTTTGTTAAACCACCCCAAAAAATACTCTCTGTCAAGTAGTTCTAACTTCACAAATGCACTGAAAGGATTTAAAGGATCTCCTGGGAATGCACTTTGAGAGCCACTGCCCTAGAGCAATGAATAAAAAATCAAGCAACAAAAATATAACTAATGAGTCAAGTGTGGGGAAATGGAATTATGAAACAAACTCAAAGTGTGGCAGGAAAAGAGGGAGAGAAAAAAACAAAGAGGAGATAAGACAAATAGAATACAAATAACAAGATGGTAGATTTAATGCCAACCATTGATTATTTTATCAAATGTAAATAAACACACCAATTAAATGGTACAGATGATCAGATTTGGTAGGAAAAGCTGGATCCAACTACATCTGTTTACATAAACCCAATTTAAATATAAATAAATAGATATCCATGTAAACACTAACAGAAAGAAAACTGCAGACGCTATATTTACGTCACACAAAGTAGACTTCAGAACAAGGAATATTTCATAATGATAAAGTAATCAGTTCACTAAGAAGACATACTATCCTAAATGGGTATGTACCTAATAACAGAACTTCAAAGTACATGAAACAGAAACTGATAGAAATTGAAGGAGAAATAGACAAACCTACAATTGTGATTGGTGACTTCATCACTCCTCTCTGAGTAACAGAACAAACAACCCCAAATCAATAATATTATAGAAGACCAGAACAATATTGTCAACCTAATTGACAATTATAGAACAATTCTGCTACCCCCATTCAACCACAGCACTACACACTTTTTTTGAGTGAACATGGAACTTTCTTTATGATAGATCATATTCTGGATCATTAAACTAGTCTCAATAAATGTAAGACAACTGAAATCATACAAATTACATTCTCTGACCACAATGAAATTAAACTAGAAAGAAATGACAGAAAGGTATTAGGAAACTCCTCAGATATTTAAAAAATAGCAGATTTCTAAACAATCCATAGGTCAGGGAATAAACCATAAGGGAAATTAGTAAATATTTTGAACTGAATGAAAATCAAAACATCAAAATTTGTGGGATGCAGCTAAAGCAGGGCTTAGAGGAAATTTTATAGCATTAAATGATTATATTAGAGAAGAACAATCTTAAATCAACAGTCTAGGCTTCCACCTAAGAATTTAGAAAAAGAAGAGTATAGACAAAGCAAAAGAGGAAGAAATAAGAACGATTAACTTAAGACAGTAAAATAATAGAGAAAAATCAATTAAAAGCTGGTTCTTTGAAAATAACAATAAAACTGATAAACCTGTAGCCAAATTGATCATCAAGGAAAAAAAGATACAAAGTACCAAGATGAGAAATGAAAGAGAGATGTTACTGCAAATCTTACAGACATTAAAAAAATAATAAGAGAATATTATGAACAACTTAATGCTGATAAATTTAAAAACACAGATGAAATGGACACAGTCTACTGAAGTTCACACAAAAAGAAATAGATAACTCAGGTAGCTCTATATCTATTAAAGAAATTGAATTTATAGTTAAACTTCTCCCCTCAAGAACTAAGCCCAGATGACTTTTCTGTGAATTCAACTAAAGGAAGAAATAATGAGAATTATGAAAAAAAAATCTTGTAGATGATAGAAGGACCATTCATTTTTTGAGGCAAATATTACACCAAAACCAGCCAAATACTACAAAAACACTACAGATCAATACCCTTCATAAACATAGACACAAACATTGTTAACAAAACTTTAGCAAATAGAATCCAACAGTATACTTTTTAAAATACATCGTTGTCAAGTGAGACTTCTTTTCCTGGGAATGTGATCAGATGCAGAAAAAGCAATTGACAAAACTCAACACCCAATCATGATAAAACTCTCAGCAAACTTAAAATCGGAGGGAGCCTCCTAGAAATAGAACTTCCTTCAGTACATAGGTAACATAACATTTGATGGTGAAACAATGAATATGTTGCCCCTAAGAATGGGGACAAGGCAAGGAGGTCCAATCTCATCATTTCTATACAACATCTACTGCAGGCCCTAGCCAGGGCAGTTAAGTCAATTAATAGGAAGTGAATGATATGCAGATTGAAAATGAAGAAGTAAAACAATTTGCAGAAAACATAATTATCTATGCAAAAAACCCTAAGGAATCTACCCAAAAAGGGAAGAAAAAGCTATTACAGTGAATAAGTGTGTTTAGTAAGGTCAATATACAAAAATTGATAGTATCTCTCTATTCTGGCAGTGAACAATTGGAAATTAAGATTTTAAAATATCTACAATAACATCAAAAGCACAAAATACGTGCAAAATCTGTACACTATGAAACATTACTGAAAGGAAGACTTAAATGAATCAAAAGACTCAACATTATTAAGAAGTCAAATTGATCAATAGATTGAAAGAAATCAAAATGCCAGCAGTAATTTTTTGTAGAAATTGATACATTGTTTCAATAGTTTACATGGAATTGTAAAGGACTGACAATAGCCAAAATTATTTTGAAAGAGAATAAAGTTGAAGAACTTACACTCACTATAGATAGCCCTACAGTAATCAAGACATCGTGGTATTGGCTAAAAGACAGATATAACAGATCAATGGAACAGAATACAGTGTCCAGAGACAGATCATCATATATCATCGATTTTTTTTTACAAAGGAGCTGTAATAGGTTGAATAGTCTCCCCAAATTTATGTCCACCCAAAGACTCAAAATGTGACCTTATTTGGAAACAGGATATTTGCAGATGTAATTAGTTAAGATGAGGCCATCCTGGATTAAAGTAAGCCACAAATCCAGTTCTTTTAAGAGGGAAATTTTGACACACAGATACACAGGGAGAATGCCATGTGACAATGGGGACAGAGATTGGAGTGATGGAGCTATAAGCCAAGGAATGCCAAAAACTGCTGGGAGCAACCAGAAGCCAGGAAGAGGCAAGGAAGGATTGTTTCCTACAGCATTCAGAGAGAGCATGGCATTGCCAATACCTTGATCTTGGACTTGTAGCCTCCAGAACCGTGAGAGAATAAATTTCTGTTGTTTTTAGTCACCCAGTTTGTGGTAATTTGTTATGGAAGCCCAAGCAAACTAATACAGGTGACAACGTTCTTCAAAACTGAAGTCTTTGAACAAATGGTGCTGGAGATATAGGATATCCATATGGAAAAATATGAACTTTGATACTTTCCTCACACCACATACAAAATGAACTCAAAATAGATTGTAGACCTAACTTTTAGAGGTAAAGTTATAAAGCCTCTAAAAGAAAGGATAGGAGAAAATTGTAGTGATCTTGATTTGGCAAAGAGTCTTAGATAGGACACAGATCATGAAAGAAAATATTTGATAAATGAGACCCATTAAAAACACATTTTGCTCTTTGAGAGATACCAATAAGAACATGAAAAGGTAAGCCATAATGAAAGGAAATATTTGCAAAATATATATACGATAAAGTACCCAAAATATATAATGAATTCTTACAACTTAAGGGAAAAAAAGGAAGAAAAGTCAATTTTTTAAAAATGGCAAGGAATTCCTTAGTGATCCAGTGCTTAGGATTCAATACTTTCACTGCTGAGGGCCTGGGTTCAATCCCTGGTCTGGGAACTAAGATCCCACAAGGCACACAGCATGGCCAAAATAAAAAGAAAATAGCAAAAAATTTGATCAGAGACCTCACCAACAGAGATATATAAATTACAACATATCCTAAAACCAATGAAAAAGTGTCCAACTTTATTAGTCATTAGGGAAATGCAAATTAATACCAAATGAGAGAATACTACACATACATGAGAAATGTCAAAAATTAAAAACAGTATCAAGTGTTAACATGCATGAATGGAACAACTGGAACTCTAATACAGTGCTATGGCCATGTAAAAGATTCAGTTATTTTGCAAAACAGTTTCTTTAAAATTTAAGTATACATTTAACATACAATCCAGCAATTCCAAGAGAAATAAAAATATATTTTCTCACAAACACCTATATACAAACGTCCTTAGCAACTTTATATGTAATAGTCCCAAACTGGAAACTCAAATATCCATCAACTTGTGAATGGATAATAAAATTATGATATATTTATAAAATAGAATACAATTCAGCAATAAAAGGAATTAATGATTATATGCAACAACATGGCTGAATCTCAAAGCATTGTAGTAGGTAAAAGAAGTCATATACAAAAGACTGCTCACTATACAATTCCACTTAAATGACAGTTCTAGAAAAAACAAAACTATAGTTACAGAAAGTAAATCATCAAGGGCTGAAAGTGAGAAGAAGGGCCTAAGTGCAAAGGGTCACAAGAGAACTTTTTAAAAACCCTGATTGTGGTGATTGTCACATGGCCAAATACATATGTCAAAACTTATGGAACTGTGTGCTTTAAACTGATGAATTTAGTGAATATTAATTTTATGTCAATAAAGAGTTTTTC
The DNA here is from genome assembly GCF_963455315.2 of Globicephala melas. Lineage (NCBI taxonomy): Eukaryota > Metazoa > Chordata > Mammalia > Artiodactyla > Delphinidae > Globicephala > Globicephala melas. Next base: position 24,288,527 of record NC_083314.1, read on the forward strand.
CCAAGAAGAATAAAATACCAAGGAATAAATGTAGCCAAAGAGGTGAAAGACCTGTACACTGAAAACTATGACACTGATGAAAGAAATTGAAGAAGACACAAATAAATGGGAAAGATATTCTGTGCTCATGGCTTGGAATAACTAATATTGTTAAAATGTCCATACTATCCAAAGCAATCTACAGATTCAATGCAATCCCTATCAAAATTCCAATGGCATTTTTCAAAGAAATGAACAATCCTTAAATTTGTATGGAACCATAAGAGACCCTGAATAGTTAAAGCAATCTTGAGAAAGAAGAACAAAGCTGGAGGCATCACACATTTGGTGTCAAACTATATTGCAAAGCTATAGTAATCAAAACAGCATGGTATTGGCATGAAAATGGACACATAGATCAACAGAGTAGAGAGCCCAGAAATAAACCCATGCATATATGGTCAATTAATTTACAACAAAGGAACCAAAAACATATATTGGGGAAAGGACAGTCTTTTCAATAAATGGTGTTGAGAAAACTGGACAGCTACATGCAAAAGAAGAATCCCATACCTTACACCACTTAAAAAAAATGGATTTAAGACTTGAATGTAAGACATGGAACCATAAAACTCCTAGAAGAGAACATAGAGGGTAAGCTCCTAGACCTCAGTCTTGGCAATGATATTTTGGATTTTACACCAAAAACAAAAATAAATAAGTGGGAGTACCTCAACCCAAAAAACTTCTGTACATAAAGAAAACCATCAATGAAATGAAAAGGCAACTTACAGAAAAGGAGAAAATACTTACAAATCATATATTAATAAAAGGTTAATATCTAAAATATATAAAGAATTCATATAACTCAATAGCAAAAAGAAATCTGATTTTAAAATGGGCAGAGGAATTAAATGGACATTTTCCTCAAAGAAGGTATACAAACAGCCAACAGATACATGAAAATGTGCTCAACATCACTAATCATCAGGGAATGCAAATCAAAACCGCAATGTGGGGACTTCCTGGTGGCACAGTGGTTAAGAATCTGCCTGCCAATGCAGGGGACACGGGTTCAAGCCCTAGTCGGGGAAGATCCCACATGCCGCAGAGCAACTAAGCCGTGCGCCACAACTACTGAGCCTGCGAGCCACAACTACTGAGCCCGTGTGCCACAACTACTGAGCCCATCTGCCACAACTACTGAAGCCTGTGTGCCTAGAGCCCGTGCTCCACAACAAGAGAAACCACCGCAATGAGAAGCCTGCACACCACAATGAAGAGTAGTCCCTGTTTGCCCCAACTAGAGAAAGCCTGTTCATAGCAACAAAGACCCAACACAGCCAAAAATTAATTAATTAATTAATTTTTAAAACACCACAACATGATATCACCTCACACCCGTTAGAATGGCCATCATCGAAAATGACAAGAGATAAGTGTTGGTGAGTGTGTGGAGAAAAGGGAACCCTTGTGCACTGTTGGTGGGAGTGTAAATTGGTGCAGACACTATGAAAGGCAGTATGGAGGTTCCCCTCAAAATTAAAAATGGAACTACCATGTGATCCAGCAATCCCACTTCTGAGTGTTTATCCAAAGAAAATGAAATCACTATCTTGATAAGATATCTGCACCCCCATATTCATTGCAGTATTATTTACAATAGTCAAGACATGGAAACAACCTAAGTGTTCATCGACAGATGAATGGATAAAGAAAATGTATATATACATATATATATATACATACATACACAATGGAATATTATTCAGCCATAAAAAGAAGGAAATCCTGCCATTTGCAACACATGGATGGACCTTGGGGCATTATGCCAAGTGAAATAAGTTGGACAGAAAAAGACAAATACTATATGATCTCACTTACATGTGGAATCTTTTTTAAAAATGAACTTTTAGATACCGAGAACAGATTGGTTGTTGCCAGAGGCAGGGGTTAATGTTGGGTGTCGAGTTTGAGGGGGGTGGGGGTGGGACACGGGTGAAGTGGGTGAAGGTCATCAAAAGCTACAGACTTCCAGTAAGGGAAATAAGTCCTGGAGATGTAATGTACAGCATGGTGATATACAGGCAGACCTCATTTTATTGTGCTTTGCTTTATTGCGCTTCGCAGATACAGTGTTGTTGTTGTGGTTTTTTTTCTTTTTCTTTTCTTTCTTTCTTTCTTTCTTTTTTAAACAAATTGAAGGTTAGTGGCAATCCTGTATCAAGCAAGGCTTTTGATACCATTTTTACAACGTTGCTCACTCCGTGTCTCTGTGTCACATTTTGGTAACTCTCCCAATATTTCAAATTTATCTTTCTATTTCTCATGGTGATCTGTGATCAGTGATCTTTGATGTTACTATTGCAAAAAGATTATGAAGGCTCAGATGATGGTTAGCATTGTTGAGCAGTAAAATATTTCTAAATTATGATGTATACATTGTCTTTTTAGACATCATGCTATTGCACACTTAATAAATTACAGTATAGTGTAAACATAACTTTTATATGCATTGGGAAAAACAAAAACTTTTTGTGACTCACTTTATTGCATTATTTGCTTTATTGTGATGGTTTGGAACTGAACCCAGAGTATCTCTGAGGTATGCCTGTAGTTAACAATACAGTATTGTATATTTGAAAGTTGCTGAGAGAGTAGATCTTAAAATTTCTCATCACAAGAAAAAAAATTAGGGGAATTCCCCTGCGGTCCAGTGGTTAGGACTCTGTGCTCTCACTGATGAGGGCCCGGGTTCGATCCCTGGTCGGGGAACTAAGATCCCACAAGCCACACCGCATGGCCAAAAAATAAACAAACAAACAAAAATTCTGTGAACTAAATTTATTCTGGTAATCATTTCTCAATATATACATATATCAAATCATTATGCTGTACATTTGAAACTAGTATAATGTTATATGTTAATTCTATCTCAGTTTTTTAAAAGATAGTTTTAAAAGACTGCAAGAACTGTGCTGTAAAGAGACTTGATTAACTTTGTCAACAGCTTTCCCTCTCATCCTCCCTATCTTTTGTTGATCACCTATTAAGATACTGCAGAATTATAGTTTTACATACTGTAGTGTAGGAAAATGTTTCATGTAGTTGATTATAGGATGAAGAACAGGAAGAAACTAGAAATGTAGCTCTGTGACTTCTTGGCTTACCTAATATGCAAATCACTGACACCCAAAAGAGATTTCAATGGAAAACTATACAGAAAACTCTACAGCTAACAAAATTTACAGAATGATTCTATTCTCTAAGATTTTGTTTATTTAATAAAATTCTATGTTGTTTGTTTGAAGTTTTCAGTTCATAAAAATTGACAATAAAAGCATTTCCCCCAAATCTCCAAATAGCACAGAGGAAAAAAAGATAGCAAAACCAGTTACTTTTCTAAGCTTGTGAGCACTCCTTAGGTTCAGCTCATAGCTCCTAAGGTAGAGTGGATATCTATTACATAAATACATTTTTCTGGTAAAAGTATGGTCTCAATGTTCTGAAAAACCACTGGCCAGATTCCACATTTTAAGCCTAGAGCTCCCCTAACACTTACAGTGTAATACTTTTTATTCCTTTCTCATGAGAAATGAATAGTGTAAGAAAATTGGTTATTGCCTATTGTCCTTATAAAAATCACACTACGTTAGTATGTGCATCTTTCCCAGAAATAAAAATTATATAAATTACACAAATGTATATATTGCAACAAATGGAGTGTATAATGCTTACTTACTATTTTATTGATATTAGAGAACAGAAAAGAATATGCACTTTGAAACAGCCTCAAATAAGAGAATTATTGCTGGCTATGACAATAACAGATAATATCTCTCATATTACAGATAACATAATAGATAATAATAGATAATCAGATGATAGATAATAAAAGCCAGACCACATCTTCTCTTTCAAGCAATTGTGGGCACAAGCATCTGTGTCTGCCACTTAAAAAAAAAAGGGTGCATATGTATATGTGTGTGTTGGCTTCAGAACCACTGGGTCTTGTTAAAAACAAAAAAAGAAAGAAGGTTCAGCAGCAGCGAGTTAAAATTAGTGTAGGAATTTTGTGACGTTGTCTGGATTAAATAATACAGAGAAATCAGAAAACACTTTGGTCTGTGTCCCTTGGTCCCTTGAAATTATTGTCTAATTGCTGGATTTTAAAGACCTAGCCCATGTTTTGTCAAGGCTATAAAATACTCAAATCCATTACTGATGAATACTGGCTAGTTGAAGATACATGGTGATTTGTGGTGATCAGTGTTTTCCAAACTGACAAATCCCTTTTTGGTTGCCAGCTTTATTTCACTGGTTCTAAGACAGCATCTGAGTTATATTTCAAGTAAGTCATATGACACTAATTAAGGTGGAACTCACCAAAACCAGAATATTAGATTTTAAGAGTACTGTGAAAAGTCAGTGCTGAACTTGATGCCTGTGGTCTTCTTTCCAGAGAGATGTTTTCCACGATCTTGGCAGGGGAATTCTGGACAGTGCCTGGCAAGGCTATAATACTACTCTCCTGGCTTATGGCCAAACTGGCTCTGGAAAAAGCTATTCCATGATTGGGTTTGGGGCAAACAAGGGTATCATTCCAAATGTGTGTGAAGAGCTATTTCAAGCAATTGAGAACCGGGAGAAAAATCAAGAATACCAGGTATGTATTATTCTAGAATCCCTTATTTAAGGAATTTTTTTTTCATTTTGGAAATTCTCTGCCCCCAATGAAAGTTATCGGCATCTCTATTTTAGGATAATGTTAATTATCCTAAAAGGATAGTCTTCAATAAATGGTGTTGGGAAAACTGGACAGCCATGTGCAAAAGAATGGAATTAGACCACTATATTACACCATACACAAAAATTTACTCAAAATGGATTAAAGACTTGAATGTAAATTTTGAAACCATAGATGTCCTAGAAGAAAACATAGGCAGTAACCTCAATGAAATCGGTCTTAGTGATGTTTCTGTGGCTCTGACTCCAAAAGCAAGGGAAAGAAAAGCAAAAATAAACAAATGGGACTAATAAAACAAAAAACCTTCTTCACAGAGAAGGAAACCATCATTAAAATGAAAAAGCAAATAAAAGAAATGAAACTGAGTTATTGGTAATGAGATGGATGGACCTAGAGTCTGCCATACAGAGTGAAGTAAGCCAGAAGAGAAAAACAAATACCATATGTTAACACATATATATGAAATCTAAAAAAAAAAAAAGGTCATGAAGAACCTAGGGGCAAGACAGGAATACAGACACAGACCTACTAGAGAATGGACTTGAAGATATGGGGAGGGGGAAGGGTAAGCTGTGACAAAGTGAGAGAGTGGCATGGACATATATAGACTCCCAAATGTAAAATAGATAGCTAGTGGGAAGCAGCCTCACAGCACAAGGAGATCAGCTCGGTGCTTTGTGATGACCTAGAGAGGTGGGATGGGGAGGATGGGAGGGAGGCTCAAGAGGGAGGGGTTATGGGGACATATGTATGCATATGGCTGATTCACTTTAGTGTACAACAGAAACTAACACAGTATTGTGAAGAAATTATACTCCAATAAAGATTTATTTTTTAAAAATGAGGGCTACCCTGGTGGTGGAGTTGTTGAGAGTCCGCCTGCCGATGCAGGGGACGCAGGTTCGTGCCCCGGTCTGGGAAGATCCCACATGCCGCGGAGCGGCTGGGCCCGTGAGCCATGGCCGCTGAGCCTACGCGTCTGGAGCCTGTGCTCTGCAACGGGAGAGGCCACAACAGTGAGAGGCCCGTGTACCGCAAAAAAAAAAAAAAAAAAAAGGGCAGAAGACCTGAAAAGGCACTTCCAAAGAAGATATACAGATGACCAACAGGGACATGAAAAGATGTTCACCGTCACTAATTATTAGGGAAAAGAAACTCAAAACCGCAATGAGATATTGTTACCAAAAGTGGGGTACAGCTGCTCACTGCTCAAAAGCCAACAAAGAGGCAAGGTTGGTGGAAAGGAAAGTTTGCTTTATATTTCAGAGGCTGGCAACCTGTCCAAAGGCTGACTGCCGCCAACAGTCAGTGGGCAAGAGCTTTTACAGGGAAAGGAGAGAGGGGGCTACATGTGGAAACAGTAGTGTCAGCTCTGACAGTCACCTTGAAATTGGTCGTGTGGTGATCTGATCAGCATCATCTTGATTGTTTTAAGTATGGTTAATCTTCAGTTCCAGGGTCGGTTTCCATTTTTTTGAGGCCAGTTCTCAGAATTGTGGCAGCTTTTGTCATGGCTACAGTCTGGTCATCATACAGTTAACTTCTTCTACCTTGTGGGGTTTTTAGTATCTATAAGACAGCTCAAAGGATATGGCTCAGAATATTATCTACATCCCTTGGAGAGGAACTAAATGTCTTTGACTATGCTTAATGACTAAATGATTATTTAGTCTTGTTGGACTGTTTTTTTTAAATTTAATATAATTTCATTTTTTTATACAGCGGGTTCTTATTAGTTATCCATTTTATACATATTAGTGTATATATGTCAAACCCAATCTCCCAGTTCATCCCACCACCACCCCCACTTTCCCCCCTTGGTGTCCATACGTTTGTTCTCTACATCTGTGTCTCTATTTCTGCCTTGCAAACTGGTTCATCTGTACCATTTTTCTAGACTCCACATATATGTGTTAATATACGATATTTGTTTTTCTCTATTTGCCTTACTTCACTCTGTATGACAGTCTCTAGGTTCATCCAAGTCTCTGCAAATGACCCAATTTCATCCATTTTTATGGCAGAGTAATATTCCACTGTATACATGCACCACATCTTCTTTATCCATTCCTCTGTTGACAGGCATTTAGGTTGCTTCCATGACCTACCTATAGTAAATAGTGCTGCAATGAACATTGGGGTACATGTGTCTTTTTGAATTATGGTTTTCTCTGGGTATATGCCCAGTAGTGGGATTGCTGGGTCATATGGTAATTCTATTTTTAGTTTTTAAGGAACTACCATACTGTTCTCCATAGTGGCTGTATCAATTTACATTCCTATTAACAGTGCAAGAGGGCTCCCTTTTCTCCACACCCTCTCCAGCATTTGTTGTTTGTAGATTTTCTGATGATGCCCATTCTAACTGATGTGAGGTGATACCTCATTGTAGTTTTGATTTGCATTTCTCTAATAGTGATGTTGAGCAGCTTTTCATGTGCCTCTTGTCCATCTGTATGTCTTCTTTAGAGAAATGTCTATCTAGGTCTTCGGCACATTTTTTGATTAGGTTTTTTGTTTTTTTAATATTGAGCTGCATGAGCTGTTTATATATGTTGGAGGCTAATCCTTTGTCCATTGATTCATTGGCAAATATTTTCTCCCATTCTGAGGGTTGTCTGTTCATCTTGTTTATAGTTTATTTTGCAGTGCAAAAGCTTTTAAGTTTCATTAGGTCCCATTTGTTTATTTTTGTTTTTATTTCCATTACTCTAGCAGGTGGGTCAAAAAAAGATCTTGCTGTGATTTATTTCACAGAGTGTTCTTCCTATGTTTTCCTCTAAGAGTTTTACAGTCTTACATTTAGTTTACCTGAGTTTATTTTTGTGTATGGTGTTAGGAAGTGTTCAAATTTCATTCTTTTACATGTGCCTGTCCAGTTTTCCCAGCACCAATTATTGAAGGACTGTCTTTTCTCCATTGTATATCCTTGCCTCCTTGTCATAGATTAGTTCACTGTAGGTGCGTGGGTTTCCTATCATGTTCCATTAATCTCTATTTCTGTTTTTGTGCCAGTACCATATTGTCTTGATTACTGTAGCTTTGTAGTATAGTCTGAAGTCAGGGAGTCTGATTCCTCCAGCTCCGTTTTTTTCCCTCAAGATTTCTTTGGCTATTCGGGGTCTTTTTTGTCTCCATACAAATTTTAAGATTTTTGTTCTAGTTCTGTAAAAAATGTCGCTGGCAATTTAATAGGGATTGCACTGAATCTGTAGATTGCTTTGGGTAGTATAGTCATCTTCACAATATTGATTCTTCCAATCCAAGAACATGGTATATCAGTCCATCTGTGTCATCTTTGATTTCTTTCATCCGAGTCTAATAGTTTTCTGAGTATAGTTCTTTTACCTCCTTAGGTAAGTTTATTCCTAGGTATTTTATTCTTTTTGTTGCAATGGTGAATGGATTAATTCACCATTAATTTTTTTTTTTTTTTTTTTTTTTTTTTTTTGTGGTACGCGGGCCCCTCACTGTTGTGGCCTCTCCCGTTGCGGAGCACAGGCTCCGGACGCTCAGGCTCCAGACACGCAGGCTCAGCGGCCATGGCTCACAGGCCCAGCTGCTCCGCAGCATGTGGGATCCTCCCGGACCGGGGCACGAACCCATGTCCCCTGCATCGGCAGGCGGACTCTCAACCACTGCACCACCAAGGAAGCCCAATTCACCATTAATTTAATTTCTTTAATTTAATTTCTCTTTCTGATATTTCGTTGTTAGTGTATAGGAATGCAAGAGATTTCTGTGCATTAATTTTGTATCCTGCAACTTTACCAGATTCATTGATTAGCTCTAGTAGTTTTCTGGTGGCATCTTTAGGATTCTCTATGTATAGTATCATGTCACCTGCAAACAGTGACAGTTTTACGTCTTCTTTTCCAATTTGTATTCCTTTTATTTCTTTTTCTTCTCTGATTGCCATGGCTAGGACTTCCAAAATTATGTTGAATAATAGTGGCGAGAGTGGACATCTTTGTCTTGTTCCTGATCTTAGAGGAAATATTTTCAGTTTTTCACAATTGAGAATGATGTTTACTATGGGTTTGTCATATATGGCCTTTATTATGTTGAGGTAGGTTCCCTCTATGCCCACTTTCTGGAGAGTTTTTACCATAAATGGGTAAAATGCTTGTCAAAAGCTTTTTCTGCATCTATTGAGATGATCATATGGTTTTTCTTCTTCAGTTTTTTAATATGGTGTATTGCATTGATTGATTTTCATACATTGAAGAATCCTTGCATCCCTGGGATAAATCCCACTTGATCATGGTGTATGATCCTTTAAATATGTTGTTGGATTCTGTTTGCTAGTATTTTGTTGAGGATTTTTTCATCTATATCCATCAGTGATATTGGTCTGTAATTTTCTTTTTTTTTTTTAGCATTTTTGGTTTTGGTATCAGGGTGATGGTGAGCTCGTAGAACGAGTTTGGGAGTGTTCCTTCCTCTGCAATTTTTTGGAATAGTTTGAGATGGTGTTAGCTCTACTCTAAATGCTTGATAGAATTCACCTATGAAGTCATCTGGTCCTGGACTTCTGTTTGTTGGAAGATTTTTAATCACTTTCAATTTCTTTACTTGTGATTGGTCTGTTCTTTTTTTTCTATTTCTTCCTGGTTCAGTCTTGGAAGGTTATACCTTTCTAAGAATTTGTCCATTTCTTCCAGGTTGTCCATTTTATTGGCATAGAGTTGCTTGTAGCAGTCTCTTAGGATGCTTTGTATTTCTGCGGTGTCTGTTGTAACTTCTCCTTTTTCATTTCTAATTTTAGAGTCCTCTCCCTCTTTTTCTTGATGAGCCTGGCTAAAGGTTTATCAATTTTGTTTATCTTCTCAAAGAACTAGCTTTTAGTTTTATTGATCTTTGTTACTGTTTTCTTTGTTTCTATTTCATTTATTTCTGCTCTGATCTTTAGGATTTCTTTCCTTCTACTAAATTTGGATTATGTTTGTTCTTCTTTCTCTAGTTCCTTTAGGTGTAAAGTTAGATAGTTTATTTGAGATTTTTCTTGTATCTTGAGGTAAGATTGTATTGCTATAAACTTCTCTTTTAGAACTACTTTTGTTGCATGCTGTAGGTTTTGGATCATTGTGTTTTCATTGTCATTTGTCTCTAGGTATTTTTTGATTTCCTCCTTGATTCTTCAGTGATCTCTTGGTTATTTAGTAACGTATTGTTTAGCCTCCATGTGTTTGTATTTTTTACAGATCTTTTCCTGTAATTGATATCTAGTCTTGTAGCATTGTGGCCGGAAAAGATACTTGATACAATTTCAATTTTCCAAAATTTACCAAGGCTTGATTTGTGACCCAAGATATGATCTATCCTGGAGAATGTTCCATGAGCACTTGAGAAAAATGTGTATTCTGTTGTTTTTGGATGGAATGTCCTATAAATATCAATTAAGTCCATCTTGTTTAATGTATCATTTAAAGCTTGTGTTTCTTTTATTTATTTTCATTTTGGATGATCTGTCCATTGGTGAAAGTGGAGTGTTAAAGTCCCCTACTCTGAATGTGTTACTGTTGATTTCCCCTTTTATGGCTGTTAGTATTTGCCTTATGTATTGAGGTGCTCCTATGTTGGGTACATAAATATTTACAAATGTTATATCTTCTTCTTGGATCGATCCCTTGATCATTATGTAGTGTCCTTCTTTGTCTCTTCTAATAGTCTTTATTTTAAAATCTATTTTGTCTGATATGAGTATTGCTACTCCAGCTTTCTTTTGGTTTCCAATTGCATGTAATATCTTTTTCCATGCCCTCACTTTCAGTCTGTATGTGTCCCTAGGTCTGAAGTGGGTCTGTTGTAGACAGCATATGTAAGGGTCTTGTTTTTGTATCCAGTCAGCCAGTCTGTGTCTTTTGGTGGGAGCATTTAATCCATTTACATTTAAGGTAATTATCGATATGTATGTTCCTATTCCCATTTTCTTAATTGTTTCGGGTTTGTTATTGTAGGTCTTTTCCTTCTCTTGTGTTTCTTGCCTAGAGAAGTTCCTTTAGCATTTGTTGTAAAAGTGGTTTGGTGGTGCTGAACTCTCTCAGCTTTTGCTTGTCTGTAAAGGTTTTAATTTCTCAATCAAATCTGAATGAGATCCTTGCTGGTTAGAGTCATCTTGGTTGTAGGTTTTTCTCCTTCATCACTTTAAATATGTCCTGCCAGTCCCTTCTGGCTTGCAGAGTTTCTGCTGAAAGATCAGCTGTTAACATTATGGGGATTTCCTTGTGTGTTATTTGTTGTTTTTCCCTTGCTTCTTTTAATATGTTTTGTATTTAATTTTTGACAGTTTGATTAATATGTGTCTTGGCATGTTTCTCCTTGGATTTATCCTGTATGGGACTCTCTGTGCTTCCTGGACTTGATTAACTATTTCCTTTCCCATATTAGGGAAGTTTTCAACTATAATCTCTTCAAATATTTTCTCAGTTCCTTTCTTTTTCTCTTCTTCTTCTGGGACCCCTATAATTTGAACGTTGCTGTGTTTAATGTTGTCCCAGAGGTCTCTGAGACTGTCCTCAGTTCTTTTCATTCTTTTTTCTTTATTCTGCTCTGCAGTAGTTATTTCCACTAATTTATCTTCCAGGTCACTTATCTGTTCTTCTGCCTCAGTTATTCTGCTATTGATCCCATCTAGAGTATTTTTCACTTCATTTATTGTGTTCTTCATTGCTGATTGTTTTCTCTTTAGTTCTTCTAGGTCCTTGTTAAATGTTTCTTGCATTTATTCTATTTCCAAGATTTTGGATCATCTTTACTATCATTATTCTGAATTCTTTTTCAGGTAGACTACCTATTTCCTCTTTATTTGTTAGGTCTGGTGGGTTTTTATCTTGCTCCTTCATCTGCTGTGTGTTTTTCTGTCTTCTCATTTTGCTTATCTTACTGTGTTTGGGGTCTCCTTTTTGCAGGCTGCAGGTTCGTAGTTCCCGTTGTTTTCGGTGTCTGTCCCCAGTGGCTGAAGTTGGTTCAGTGGGTTGTGTAGGCTTCCTGGTGGAGTGGACTAGTGCCTGTGTTCTGGTGGATGAGGCTGTATCTTGTCTTTCTGGTGGGCAGGTCCACGTCTGGTGGTGTGTTTTGGGGTGTCTGTGGCCTTATTATGATTTTTGGCAGCCTCTCTGCTAATGGGTGGAGTTGTGTTCCTGTCTTGCTAGTCGTTTGGCATAGGGTGTCCGGCACTGTAGCTTGCTGGTCGTTGAGTGAAGCTGGGTGCTGGTGTTGAGATGGAGATCTCTGGGAGATTTTTGCCATTTGATATTACGTGGAGCTGGGAGGTCTCTTGTGGACCAGTGTCCTGAAGTTGGCTCTCCCACCTCAGAGGCACAGCACTGCCTCCTGGCTGCAGCACCAAGAGCCTTTCGTCCACACGGCTCAGAATAAAAGGGAGAAAAAGTAGAAAGAAATAAAGAGGAAAAAATAAAATAAAGATAAAATAAAGTCATTAAAATAAAAAATAATTATTAAGAAAAAATATTTTTTAAAGTAAAAACAAAAAGAAAAATGGACGAATAGAGCCCTAGGACAGATGGTGAAAGCAAAGCTATACAGACAAAATCTCACACAGAAGCATACACATACACACTCAAAAAAGAGGAAAAGGGGAAAAAATAATCTATCTTGCTCTCAAAGTCCACCTCCTCAATTTGGGATGGTTTGTTGTCTTTTCAGGTATTCCACAGATGCAGGTACATCAAGTTGATTGTGGAGATTTAATCCGCTGCTCCTGAGGCTGCTGGGAGAGATTTCGCTTTCTCTTCTTTGTTCTCACAGCTCCCAGGTGCTCAGCTTTGGATTTGGCCCCGCCTCTGCGTGTAGGTCGCCGGAGGTCGTGTGTTCTTCGCTCAGACAGGACGGGGTTAAAGGAGCAGCTGATTCAGGGGCTCTGGCTCACTCAAGCCGGGGGAGGGAGGGGTACGGATGCGCGGCGCAGAGGCCAGCATGACGTTGCACCAGCCTGAGGCGCGCCATGCGTTCTCCCGGGGAAGTTGTCCCTGGATCCTGGGACCCTGGCAGTGGCAGGCTACACAGGCTCCCCGGAAGGGGAGTGTGAAGAGTGACCTGTGCTCGCACACAGGCTTCTTGGTGGCGGCAGCAGCAGCCTTAGCGTCTCATGTCTGTCTCTGGGGTCCGCGCTTTTAGCCGCGGCTCGTGCCCGTCTGTGGAGCTCCTTTAAGCAGCGCTCTTAATCCCCTCTCCTCGCGCACCAGGAAACAGAGGGAAGAAAAAGTCTCTTGCCTCTTCGGCAGGTCCAGATTTTTTGCTGTACTCCCTCCCAGCTAGCCGTGGCGCACTAGCCCCCTTCAGGCTGTGTTCACGCTGCCAACCCCAGTCCTCTCCCTGGGATCCGACTGAAACCCGAGCCCCAGCTCCCAGCCCCGCCCGCCCCAGCGGGTGAGCAGACAAGCCCCTCGGCCTGGTGAGTGCCGGTCGGCACCGATCCTCTGTGCGGGAATCTCTCCGCTTTGCCCTCTGCACCCCTGTTGCTGTGCTCTCCTCCGCGGCTCCAAAGCTTCCCCCCTCCGCCACCCGCAGTCTCCGCCCGCGAAGGGGCTTCTAGTGTGTGGAAACCTTTCCTCCTTCACAGCTCCCTCCCACTGGTGCCGGTCCCGTCCCTATCCTTTTGTCTCTGTTTATTCTTTTTTCTTTTGCCCTACCCAGGTACGTGGGGGGTTTCTTGCCTTTTGGGAGGTCTGAGGTCTTCTGCCAGAGTTCAGTAGGTGTTCTGTAGGAGTTGTTCCACGTGTAGATGTATTTCTGATGTATCTGTGGGGAGGAAGGTGAACTCCACGTCCTACTCTTCTGCCATCTTCCCCCTCTCCCCTCCCATGCAGTGTTTTTTGTTGTTGTTTGTTTGTTTGTTTGTTTGTTTTGCGGTACGCGGGCCTCTCACTGTTGTGGCCTCTCCCATTGCGGAGCACAGGCTCCGGACACGCAGGCTCAGCGGCCATGGCTCACGGGCCCAGTCGCTCCGCGGCATGTGGGATCCTCCCGGACCGGGTCTCGAACCCACGTCCCCTTCATCGGCAGGCGGACTTTCAACCACTGCGCCCCCAGGGAAGCCCTCCCATGCAGTTTTAATCTGCTTCCTCTGTCTTGTTTCTGGAGTAAGCAAGTGTGTGCACACTCTTCATGAGTGGAGTCTAGGTTTCTTACAGCCCTCTGTCAGTCTCACTGGTTTTCAAAGCAGCTAGGGGAACTCATCCTCCTGGTGTCAGACCCCAGGGCTGGGTTGCCCACTGTGTGTTCCATCCTCTCACTCCCCAGTAGGATCTCCAAGCCTGTGTAATACCTCTCCTCTTCTGTGTCCCTCCCAGGGGCACAGGTCCCGACCTGATTGCTTCTCTTCCCTTCCGACCCGATTCTGTGTGGATCTTTCTTATAGCCCTGGTTTTGTAAGCATCCTTCTGCTGGTTTCCAATTAGTTTTCAGTAAGAATTGCTCCACGGGTACACGTATTTTTGATGTGTTAATGAGGGGAGGTGAGCTTAGCGTCCTCCTGCGCTGCCATCTTGATCTCCCCTCCCATTTGTTTATCTTAAAATGTGATGCTCTCTGAAGCTAGTTGGAAGCTCTGGGGAGGTAAGGTTTGACTGGCAGGACTCACCACAGGGTGACTAACAGACAAGCCAGTTTTTCATGGGTGAGGGATGGTGGTGGCAAAATGTCAGTATCTTAGAGCCTTTTCTCTAGACTAGAGTAGTTCAGATTCCCCCAGTCTCCTGTTTAAGGGGTGTAAGCTTGGCTAGCATTATTCCAAAAGCACAGTAGGGTGAAGACCAATCTTTTTCTCTGCATGTGTTCAGATCAGAGAGTGAGCAATAAAGAACAACATTTTTCTCTTCACAGTTGAGGCTGTAACACAGGCACACACACATGCAATGTTTTGTATGTTTTTAATTTATATTAAGAACTTCCTCCATATCATTAAAATTATTTGAGAATCTCCTATGGCTTGTGAAAAAGAGCTTTACTATATTTAATATTTCGCTGTTTCCTTTGCTGTACATTTATCTCGTTTCCATAGTACTTTTTTTTTTCAAAGATGACAGTTTCAAGAGAATCTTAATTTACTTTGTGCCCTTTTAAATACAGGTTACATTCAGCATGCTGGAAATTTACAATGAACAGGTAACAGTGATGATATTTTCTGACACACAAATCTGAGTGACTCTCTGCAGCTTAATAAATATCAGAGGCTCCCCCTCACCTATCCTACAGATAAAGTCAAAACTCTTTAGCCTGGCATTGACTATTCAGCCCTAACCTACCTCATTTTAGGTAGGTTCCACTTCATTTTATGTCCTTGTGTCTCCACACATTCTATTCTTCAGCCACATAGAACTATTCTTCCTTTGCAGAATATGTCATTCTTTCCTACATCTATCTTCCCCTACCCGGAATACCCTTCCTGCTTCCTCTGGCCTTAAAGAAACTACTAAACTTCAAATCCAGCTCAGATGTCAGCTCCTCTATACATCCTAAGGCTTCAGTCAGTCTGGCTTCAGGACAGTGGTTGGCAAACTTTATCTTCAAAGTCCAGACAGAAAATATTTTAGGCTTTGAGGGCCATAAAGTCTCTGTCACCACTACTGTATTCTGCCCTCAGGGCACAAAAGCAGCCACAGAGGATATGTAAATGAGTGGACGTGGCTGCATACCAATAAACCTTTGTTTACAGACACTGAAGCTTGAATTTCACCTAATTTTCACGTCACAAAATATTTTTCTTTTGATTTTTTTCAGCCATTTAAAAATGTGAAAAACATTGTTACCTCAATGATCATACAAAAACAAGTGGAGGGCTGAATTTGGCCCATGGGCCATAGTTTGCTTGATCATAGAACGTGGGTTCAAATCCCAGCTCTCTCATTTACTAGCTTTGTGACTTTGGGATATCACTTTATCTCAGAGCTCAGTTTGCTTATTTATAAAGTAGAGAATTTAAAATAAGACACTACACTTTGAGATGCACTGAATCTTAAATTTCTAACGTAGCGCTTATCAAACGCTAGATATTGAGCAACCTTTCCTCTTTGTGCTTATATCATACTGTAAAATTTTATTTACATATTTGTATCTCCAGAACAGATAATTGCACCTTTCTATTGGCAATACTTAGTATAATACTTGGTTTAGAATGGATGCCCCTAAGGTTTGCTGAATGGGTAAATTGACAGGGGTATCTATAATTGTAAGCTTCTTAAGGGTAGTTTCATACCCCAAGATTTCTTGTGTAACCCCACGCACTATCCCAAAGCCTTGCACTTAATCATTACTAAATAACTATTACTGAAGGAATAAATCTGTCAGTGTTTTTCTCTTTATATTAAGGAGAGAAAATATCTATTTTTTTCTCATATGCTTCCATGAGACATTTATTACTGTTGAAGTTTGATAGTAAATTCAAATGGGTTATTATGTTAAGGTCACAGATTAAGTTTCTATTTCTTTCAAGTTGATGGGCTTGGGAGATAGTATAGCTCCTTTATTTCATACCAGTAACTTCAGGAGGACAACTTTACTTCCTTTATTATGAAGTTCTTGTGAAAGGAACAGGGGAGAATGGCATCACATTGTGGGTCCCTTACTGATATCTATTAATGAGGATAATCTCTCTGGAGTTCTCTTTTCTTATCTCTAAAATAAGGACATTGGACATCCTAAATACTTCTTCATGTCTCACCTTCTACGAGTCTCTGGTATTTTTCCAGCCGTACTTCAACAAAGTGACATTTATTAGATACTTTTCATGTTTCAGACATCATACTAGACTCTGAGAATGAATAAAACCTAAGACATGATTCCTGTCATGGAGAAGTTTCACAAAAGATATAACATCCACTGAAGATAGTAATAAAATATATTACATATGCCGCATGAATGGTGAAAAGAAAGGCATAGGAGAGAGAGAACTAATACTGCCTGGGATTGTTGGTGTTGTTTGTCAACAGAGTTAGACTGGGCCTTGAAAGATATTTATGAATTTGGTGAGGCAGTAGGAGGCCTGGGGGGCACTTTAGGCAGCAGGATTCATATTTAATAAGTCCACGGATACGTGAAAGCACATGGCGTTTAAGGGAACAGTGAGAGTCCTGTGTAGCCAGAGCTGGAAGCATGTGGGGAGGTGAGAACAGGGAAGCATCAGTAGATGGCGCTAAACATCAGTTGCTAAAAGGCAAAGGCTCTTTGTCTGGGAGGCAATGGAGAGACAGTGAAGGGTTCTAAACAGGGAAATAAGAGAATCAGACTGGGGTTTTAGAAAATTTCTCTAGCGGCAAAGTCATATTTGAAGGAGTGCCAGATAGAGACAGACTTAGGAGAGTTCACAAGAGCTGAGGTGAGTGAGGAAATTCTCGTGATGACCATCGATTCAATCTCCAGGTACAACCTGGAGAATCAGGTACCAGGATCTGCCCTTGTCTCTGGGCACTTCCATATTCCATTTAGATAAACCTACTTACCTTTTTTCTAATAAGCCTTCTTCAGACACATCTTCAGCCTTAGATGCCGCTTCCTACAATTTATAATCACTCAGTGGAAGTTATAGAAAAGGCTTCCTATCTAAGACAGAGTTGCCTCCGTTCTGATGTCTGCTTATCTCTGACCTTTCTGTCCACTGTCCTAATTTGCTTTCCTGAATTCAATCTGTGATCTTGCTTTGACTCTAGGACTTAAAGCTACAGAACACTTGGGGAGATCTTAGAGACCATTTTATCCATCGCTCTTCTCTTATGAGGAGAAAACTGGGGATGTAAGAGACTTTCCAAAGCTCTCACACTTTGGAGGCAGAACCAGAACTAAGAGCCCAGGTCAGATTCCCAGCCCAGATCTCCCTGCATCGTATAGCACCAACTACCTGCTCTAGGGGCTCTGGCTCTACCAGGCTCCCATAGCTCGACCTACTGTGCCTTGGCAGAAGTGGCTTTTTTGGGGGGAGAGGCAACATGGACTTTCACCTGAGGCCATGGTCTAAGTGTGACATCACACAAATCTCCAATAATAAGAAGAAAATCCAAAGAATTACCCACAGTCTCTTGTTAGGTTTGGCTGTAGCAAATACTGTTTGGGTTAAATAAATTTCCCTTGGAAGTAGATATTCACAGTGGTGGCATCTGTTGCAGCATGATTTAACCTAGGCAGAACATTAGGTACTTTGAATGTTACTAACTTTTAAGTGTTTTAAGTTTCATTGATCACTGTTCTCAGGAAAGTAAGACTTCATTACTTTGTAATACAAAATTTGTGATAATTCAGAAAGAGGCTGGGATCATTTCTTTTTATATTATTCACCAGGGATTTGCGAATCAACTACAAGAGTTAACAAGATTGCTAGGAGAATATTTAGGATAATCCAAGAACCATGTTTTCAAGCACAAAAGCTTTAGAATCACCTATGTAAAGTCAGACAACTGTAGGTACCGACTAAAATGTTTTTTCATGCTACAAAAGCAGTTCGGCCAGTACTCCATATTCAGTGTATCAAACATTACTTGTTAGCTTAGCTTCAGTTACACTATCTTCTCCACAAGCATTCACTGAGTTCCTACCACATGTCAGGAACCATGTTAGGAGTTACTGTCCTAGTAAAGAAACATGCCCTGCCCTCAGGGACCTCACAGTCTGGTTGAAGTGCTCTAGGTACTTGAACATAATAAAACTGAATTTCTAAAAAAATATATGCTTCTGATTTCACTAATTACAGCAGGTTTCCATATTTTCTTGCTTGTCATTTCTCTATTCCTTACTTATTTAAATTATGAGGTGGTCTGGTACCTACAGAACTTTAACATTTATTCATTCATCCAATACATATTTACTGAGCACTTAATATATTCTAGAAAGGGCTGTAACGGTGAAATAAACACAAATCTTTGCCTTCCTGAATTTTGCATTATTTATTCTTTTCTCCACAGGTAAGAGATTTGCTGTCCAAAACCAAGAAACCTGGAGGGCTAAAAGTAAGGGAAGACCAACAGCTGGGCTTTTATGTGGATGGTCTAAAGTCAGTGCCTTGTGAGAACTATGCCCAGATTGAAAGACTGATGGAACAAGGAACAAAAATAAGGACCACAGCTTCGACCAACATGAATGCCAGCAGCAGCCGGTCTCACATGGTCATCACCATTCAGTTCAAGCAGGTGAGATTCAAGTAGATGCCATTGTCCCCACCTCCCACCAAGGGGGTCCAGGGAAAGGTTCCCGGTAGCGTTATGGGCTGGTGAGTATTATGGAATCTTTTTAGAGTTGATCTATGGATTAAGGTGGCTGTTTCCAAACATAGACTATAGGGTCAGAAGCAGGAGAAAGTGAGGCACTTGTCTTCTTGCCTCCCTCCCCCAACATCCATGCCCCCCAACCCCGGCCTAAGTGAGCCCGTTACTAACAGAGGGGTGGCAGTAAGACCTACCAGATCCCAGAAATGCCCCTGAGACTAAAGACTGCTTTCCCTCAAGTAAATTCGATGGTCTGGGAAACAGGTTTTGACCCCCAAGTTGATCAAACTGTGGAGATATGAGAGTGGGTCTGTGGTTTGTCATGGAGAATTCTACTAGTAGGCTCTGTATGCATCACCAATATAATAATGCCCAACTTTCAGATCCATGAGCCTAGGGGACCACCAGGTACTGAAGTGTCTTTCTGATATTTGGAATCACAAAGATAAAATCTTTGAAATCAGGTAATCCATGTAACGCCCCACTAAGTAGAATCTTTGATAAACTAGAGCACACTTTTCTCCTCCATTCTCCTTGGTGGATATCACCGAGTGATCTCTACAGTTATGGACAATTTGATTCAGACATGGTTATTCACAAAGCCTGGTTAAACATTTAGCTACAATTTCACCACCTCCATCCCCTAAGCCACAGCACTAGTAATAGATAAAACAGTAATAAATAAAGATTGTCCTGCTCTAACCAGGAATAGTGGAAAAACACTAGACCATGTATGACTCTGTTTATCAGCTCTGAAACTTTGGGAAGTAACTTACCTTTCCTAAGTCTCAGTTTCTTGTTCTGTAAAAATGAGATGAATAGTTCTCCTCATAGGAATGTTGAGAAGTTTAAATAGCATTCTGCATTTTAAAGAACCTTGTAAACTTTTAAATGTTATTTACTTAATTTTACAATGTTACTGAAATTCATAAACTTTAAATATGGTTTGCCCTGCTTTTTTTTTTTTTTTTTTTTTTTTTTTTTTTTTGCAGTGTGCGGGCCTCTCACTGTTGTGGCCTCTCCCGTTGCGGAGCACAGGCTCCGGACGCGCAGGCTCAGCGGCCGTGGCTCACGGGCCCAGCCGCTCCACGGCATGTGGGATCTTCCCGGAATGCGGCACGAACCCGTGTCCCCTGCATCGGCAGGCGGACTCTCAACCACTGCGCCACCAGGGAGGACCTGCCCTGCTATTTTTTAAACTTGATATTTTAGAGGCAAGAGACAAAATTAACTGGAAAAGAATGATTTTACTCTGTTTATTGGTGTCAGTAACAACATTAACACCTATTTATGTATGCCAGGCATGGTTAGAACCATTACATCTATTATCTTTTACCCTCATAACATCCCCAAAACATGCTATCATCCCTATTTTACAACTGAGAAAGTTGAAACTCTGAAAAGTTAAATCATTTGTTCACAGTTACATGACAGAAAGGGAACCTGTAGCATTCTTTCCATTACATGACTACACCATCGCAAACAGTTACTTATTTTGCAGATTTCACAGTTGATTTAAAATACTTATTGATCACAGATATACTAGGGCAATAATTGGATCTAATATATCATTGGAAGTAGCTTTGCAGAATTGGGAAGGGGCAACTGAGACATTTGAACCTAGTAATGTTATTGTAAAATGTCATTACAGAGACGATGGCATTTTAACTTGCAAATTTTATTACACCTTTTTTGAGTGTGAAATACAATTAGAAAAAAATATTTTAGAATGTAAAATAGATTGTCTTCTTGTGTAGTCTGCTACCACTCTAATAGCATGACCTGTGTTGCTTTCCTACAGGTTTTTCTAGATAGAGACCTCAGCAAACAATCCAGTATTAATTTGGTGGATTTAGCTGGAAGTGAAAGGCAGAAATGTTCAGGATCTGAAGGTGATAGACTGAGGGAAGGATCACGAGTTAACTTAAGTTTAACCAATTTAGGAAATGTTATCAGGTAAATAATCAGTGGATAGGTACTTATTTGTGCCATAAAAATAAACTCAAATACCAAAATTTAGATTAATCATGACCCTTGGTTCATGACCCACTATCATCATTGATTCATTCCTGGCCCTCCTGTAGATTTTATTTTAAACTAATTAATTGCTTCTAAATGAAATAACAAATAAAACCACCACCCAACCCAAGAAACAGGTGGTATTCCTCTCCTATTCTCCCCTTGGAGGTAACCACCATATTGAATTTTATGTTTAATCTCCCTCCCTCCCTACTTCCTTCCCTCTTTCTTTCTTTTATCATTTCTTGTTTTATCGCTTGTACACATTATTATTTATTAGTAGCACTGATTTTTGAATTTTATAAAAGGGTAAAATATTATATTGCTTTCTGGATCTTGCATTGTTAAGGTTACTTAGGTATAAATTACATATAGTAAAGGGCACAAATCTTAAATGTTCAGCTCAATGGATTTTTATATATGTATATATCTATGTAATTACCACCTAGACTGAGATATAGTACGTTTCCAAAACTCAGAAAACTCCCTCATACCTCCTCCTAATTTTTAATCCTAACAAAAAGAATTGACCTTTGTTATCAAAGATTAGTTTTGCCTAACTGTATTGATTTTTATAAAAATGAGATCATGTATATCAGGTCATTGTCTTTTATTGATTTATTTAATTAATTTTTTTTTGCGTTGGGTCTTCATTGCTGCACGTGGGGGGCTCTCTCTAGTTTCAGCAAGCAGGGGCTACTCTTTGTTGCGGTGCGTGGGCTTCTCATTGCAATGGTTTCTCTTGTGGCGGAGCACAGGCTCTAGGCACGCAGTCTTCAGTGGTTGTGGCACACGGGCTCAGTAGTTGTGATGCGCAGGCTCAGTAGTTGTGGCACACGGGCTTAGTTGCTCTGCGGCATATGGGATCTTCCTGGACCAGGGCTTGAACCCGTGTCCTCTGCATTGGTAGGCAGATTCTCAACCACTGCGCCACCAGGGAAGCCCAGGTCATTGTCTTTTACATCTGGCTTCATTCACTAAGGATTGTGTCTATGAGACTAATCCATGCTGTTTCACTTAGCAATTATTAACTGTTTTTCATTGCTATGCAGTATTCCATTGTAGGAATATACCACTATTTATCCATTCTCCTCTTGTATGGGCATTTAGTTTGTTTCCAGGTTTTGACTATTATGAATAAAGTTGCTATCAACGTTCTTATACATGTACTTAGGGGAAAATAATTACTCATTCCTCTTAAGTACATACCCAGGAGCAGAGTTTGCTTTTAGATTCAACATTATTGACAATATCTATCCATGTTATGTGTGGCTCTGGTTAATTTATTTTCTGTTCTTTTACTAAATGTTCTGTCTATGAGATTCATCCATGTTGTTACAGTAGCAGTTGTTACTTCTTTTTCATTATTGTGTAGTATTCCATTGTGGGAATATGCCACAATTTATTCCTTCATTCTCATGTTAATTGGCATTTTGGTTGTTTCCAGGTTTTTGTTTGTTTTTTGCTATTACAAACAGTACTACTATGAATATTATTGTACAAATCATTGGGTATCAATATTTCAAAGTTTTTTTGGTATAGACAAAGAATTGAAATTTTGGGGTTTTATATATAAGGTGTGTGAATACCTTATTTTTTGAGATGGTGACAAATTGTTCTCTAAAGTGGTTGGACCAATTTATATTCCCAGGAGCAATGTATAACATATCCCATTGATCCACATCTTTTCTAAGGCTTGGTATTGTCAAATTTCTTGATATTTACCAATTAAGTGGGTATAAACATATTTTACTATGGTCTTGATAGCATTGGTTACCTACAAGCTGGAGCATCATTTGATTTGCTTATTAGCAATATGTTTCCTCTCAAAATACCTGGTCTTATATTTTTCCGATTATTCTATTGAGTTACTGTCTTTTTGATCAATCTGCAGACATTTTTTACTATTTTTATTACTCTTTTCTCAGGTATATGTACTGTAAATATCTTCTACCAGTTAGTAGCTTGACTTTTCACTTTTTTAAAGGTGTCTATTGATGAGCAGAAGTTATTGTTTATGTTTTGCATTTTTGCATTTTCTTTGTCTTGTTTAAGAAAATTTATACTTAAGTTCCTATCCATCTGGAGTTGGTGTGTAGTAGTGTAAGGTGGGCATCCTTTTTGTTATTTTTTCCTTATCGATTACCAATTTTTTCAAATCATTTGCTAAGTAGTCTCTCCTTTCCCCAGTGATCTTCTATGCTACTTCTGTTATATGTCAAAATTCAATATATGCTTACTGTTCCTTGGCTCTTTGATCTGTTTGTCAACATCTAAATATAATAAACACTTTATCCTATTCCTGGATAATATGAGTATCTCCATCCTACATATGCTATTTTTGATATATATGTTAATTCTATTCTTCTTTAACCCCGAAAGACATTATCATTACTATCTTATACAGTTAGTGTTCATTCACATCTACTCCTTTTTTATTATTTTTATTCATTCCTTCTTAAACATCAGAGCTGCTCTGTAAGATCAATTTCCTTCTGGTTGAAGTATGTTCTTTAGAATTTCTTTTAGTGATCATCTGCTGATGGCAAACTCAATTTTTGTTTGGTTGAAATTTCTTTATTTTATCTTATTTTTGAAAGATAATTTTGCTGAGTATATAATTCTGGATGGACAGTATTTTCTTTCAGCTCATTAAGGATACCATTCTCCTGGTTTCTATTCTTGGTCTAATCGCTATTCCCTTGAAGATAATCTTTTTCCCTACCTGCTTTTAAGCTCTTCTTTTTTGATGTTCCCCAATTTCATTATGTTGCATTTGAGTGTCAGTTTGTCTTTATTTATCCTCCTTGGAATTCCTTAGCCTCCATAACTCTGTGATAGTGATTTTCATCAATACTAGAAAATTCTCAGCCATTATCTCTCACATATTGCTTCTACCCATTTTTTTTCTCTTTTCTCTCCTGAAACTTCAATTAAACTATTTGAATCTTCTCACCCTGTCTTCCATGTCTCCTAACCTTTCTTTCTTGTTTTCCATCTCTATGTCTCCAGGCTGCAATCTGGATTTCCTCTGAACTATCTGGTTCACTAATTCCCATTATGGCAATGTCTAATTTGCTGTTGAACCTATCCATAGTGTTTTAAATTTCAATTATTGTATCTATTCCTTTCTAGATGTTCATTTTGTTTCTTTTCTAAATCTGATGGATTAATTTTTTAGATTTCTTTTCTCTGTTTGTGATTATAATTTCACAGAGATGGGATTTCCTCCCTCCTCTTCCCCAGTCTCTTCAGTGACAACACTACTTTCTCTATAGTGCCCTGAGCAGGGCAGGAACTGAGCTGTTATTTTTCTTATTCACTGTTACTTCTCTTATTCACTGTTACTCTGATGCTGTAGTCCTATGGGGTCCTAAGGCTATGGGATCTTCCTAAGGCAGTATGAGAGAAAGGCAAGAAAAGGACTTAAACCCACTCCCCATTTCTATCTTCACCCTGCTAGCCACCCTCTTCCTCAGATCACAACCCTTCCCTATACGTAAATTTACAATAGCCTGCAGGCTCTGGGTTTTCCTCCAAAGGTTTAGTGTGTTAGTGCCTCAGATCTGGGCTTCCCTCTCTGTTATGGTTTCCCCAGTGCTGACCTTGGAGATAGAACCAGCAGCCTGTGCTGCTGTCTTAACTTCAGCATCTTTGTACAGAAGGTGTCTCAACTATTGGATATTCCTTAGAGTCATGTCTCTGGTATATAGGGTCGACAAGGGGATTTGAGGAGTGTTTCTGACTTATCCACAGGGAAGCAGATTTCTTCTTGATACATGTAAAAAATTTTGTTGTTTTATATTTTCTTTTGATTCAGTGCTCTGGCTGATGCAGCCATGGGGAAGAAAGTCTTGCACGTTCCCTACAGAGACTCTGTTCTGACCAAACTGCTCCAGTCAGCTCTGGGTGGGAACAGCAGAACTACTTTGGTAAAGTGATTTTCTTACCACATTTTAGACTGTTTAGACTCATGTAGCTGTCATTATTGCTGTTGTTATTATTATTATTAAAGTTATTCTCTGTGGACCACTAAACACAGCACTCTGCTTTGATATAGCACGTTCTCATCTATGATCTCATGACTCCTGGAGCTCTTTCCATGGCAAGGTTCAAATAAAGTTTCTATAGTGCTAATTTTGATTTTTTAATTTACTCTTTTCTGGTTCTCTACAGAACTATATATTACTTTTATTATCAGGAAGAAACTAACACAGTTTTAAAACTAACACTAACAATGTCATGTTATTATAAATCAGCAGTCATTCCATGGCAAGACTGGAATCAGTTTTTGACTGTTTTAGACACAGGGCAGGTGTTTAACCTGGAGAGTAGCCAAATCGTGTCATCAGCAAAAGACTCCAGACTCTATTATTGAAAGTTGCCAAGTGGTACCGTGTGCAGTGTGTTAAGTCAGGGCGCTCCGCTCTCAAGCTTCAGATTAGGGAAGGAACAGAACTGGGCAAGCTCTGCTTCCAGCCTCGTACTGGCCTCCAGTCTGTTGTCCTGATTAGGAGAGAAAGGCCTGCTGCTGGATCTGTCTTTATCATTTATTCTTGCCTAATTCTTTTCAAACATTTTGGTTAACGTTTTTCTGGTTGTCAGTACCTGTGGGCCTCCCTGGGCCATCCCCCAAGAGCCTGGACTAAAAGAAGGCCCATAAGACTCCTCTGAATGTTAAACATCCAAGCTCTTGAGGCTCCATGGCTCCAATCCCAGACCTCCTCTTCCTCCTTCCTAAAGTGAAGATAACAATCTCGCCTTGGAAATACTGCTGTGGTGATTAAATGAGATCATATAATGAACAAGCTTTAAAAGCTCCAAAGCTGGACAAAGATAAAGGACTATTCACCAGGCCCTTATGCTCTGAATCTTGACCTCCAGGACCATAAGTTACAAGCTGCTGCCTGGGTAATCACACTCCCCCCTGTTCACCCTCAGTGACCCTGCCCACCTCCAGCTCATCAAAACGTTTGTTTTCTCGTTTGATTTCTAGAACAATTAAGCCAAAGTCAATAGCCAGGCTTGAAACCATACAAGTGGCTACTCAGTAATGATTTATTGATTGGTCTCTGCAGTGCCAGGGTTCAACGGTCATTTAAATCCCCGAGGAAATCAGCTGGGGACTCAGTGCTGAGGGACACGTAGTACAGAGGTTAGCTGCACAGGTGTCAAGTCAGGGCTGGTCCAGGTCCCAGCTCTGCCAGTTATTATCTGAGTGACCTTGGCACATTATTCTTCTCTAAGCCTGAGTTTTCTGTCGGAGTTGTAAAGTTTGAACAGTACCACAAATTACAAGATGTTCCGTGACTGTTAGTTGTGTAATATCGACAACAATAGCCCTAAAACCTTATATGAAAAACAAAATCTGAAAAGGTTATTTTTTACAGATAGCAGCCATAAGTCCGGCTGACATCTGCTACGAGGAAACTTTATCGACATTAAGATATGCTGAAAGGTACGTTTATGAATACTTATTGTCCACAGTGGTTCTAGGTTCTAAATCTGGCAAATTCTTCTAGTACCCTTATACTTGATGGGCTGGCGTCTTGGGAAGGGGTCCAGAAGAAGGAAGAACAAAAGGATTTGTGAGAGAAGAGTGAGAGAAAATAAAACAAATAAAAGGAGGTCGAATTAGGGGCTCAGGACCCTCCTGAGCCTGTCATTTTGTCGCCCCAGCCCTGGATGGGGGAGGAGCCGTGGGCTCAAACCCATGGGAGGAAGCACTGATCCCAATCCTGATGTGGTCACTTATCTGTCCCCCTGCATTTTCCTGCCACATAGCATGACCATTCACAGATTCCCCTTCTGTCGTCTGGGACACACGTAGAGCACAGTGGCAGGCAGGGAATTTTTGTGCTAGTAATAAAGATGAGCACGTCAGAGGCACTCCCAAAGTTGGGAACCAGCCCCCGGCTCTGCAGCTTTCCGTGAGCTGCTTCTCATTTCTCCAGGTCCCACACAGCAGGTCCCAGGCGCCTCCTCCCTGTGCGGGTAGAGCGGGGCTCTCACTGCTGGTTCCCTCCCTTCGGACTGGCCGGGGAGACAAGCCCACTCGATTAGCCCCTGCAGGACGCTGTGGAAGAGCTGAGTTCCTGCGTTTCAAGGCACGTAGGAGCCTACTCCTCCTGACCTGTCTAGGCAGGTGAGGGTCTGGGGAGAGGAAGCCTCTAACCAGGGGTAGAAACGGCATGCCGCCACCACCCCGGCATCGTATTCACGTGGCAGATTTGAGAATCCACCTCTGTCGTGTTCCCATCAGCTCCTTTCAGGAGCTTGGAATTCTCAGCCTGTGTTCCAGGCAGCTGCAGCTGGCATGTGAAATGGAATTGGTTCCTATTCTTATAGGTACGGGCCTGTGTGTCAGAATCTGGCCCTGCCTGCCACGGGACCTGACCCTCGCTGGCCCTCGGTGACCTCACGTGCTGAAGGAGGTGATACCTCACCCTCTGGGTGGGGTGAAGACCACCTGAGATTGTTCATGAACCGTTTCTGGCTAAGTTCTGCTTGGCATGGGGCTGAAGCTCAAAAGTGGTAGTTGCTATGATGTCCCCAAGTAATCGCCTGTCCTTCTGGTCTTCCTTTGGCGTCTTCTCAGGGAGGGGCCCTTGCATTTTAGTCACAAACACTTGCATTCTCATTCTGTGCTGCGTGGTCTCAATATCATATGACTCCAGTAGACATTTTCTTCCAGCATCTGTACCACTCAGATCTTGAATTTTGTCTTTAGTATTACTTAGAATGGTCATTTTCTCTCTGCTTATCAGATGTAAATCTGTTGCTAGCACTTTTTACGTGAGACACTGTGTGATGCAGAGGAAGGAGAAAATGGTCCCCAGGGGCCCTGGGCTCCAGGTCCAGATCTGCCATGGACTGTGCGACTGTGGGCTTGCCTTGGAAACCCTCTTCCTCAGTGAAAGGAGTAAGGTTGCCAGATTTAGCAAGTAAAATATAAGCTGCCCAGTTAAATTTGAATTTCAGATAAAGAGCAAGTCATGTTTTAGCATAAGTACACCCCATGCAGCATTTGCTGGGAGTGAACTAGGTAATGTCTAAGCCCACTGCTGGCCTGGTGCACATGGCAGAGAGTCACTGGGAGCCTCCAGGGTTTGTGGTGCTATAGCAGCAGCAGCAGCAGTGACTGAAGAGAGTTTTTCATTAACCAAGTCAGCCCAGCTGGGGGAGTGTGTTCAGGGCCCAGAACACGTGGCGGGCAGGCTCCAGGCCTCGGTTGAGCTGCCCCTATTTATTTGAACCCTGGATATCTCTGAGTCCCTTCTAGTCTTCATGGTTTACTGGAACCTTACATGGTGGAGTTTCGAATCACTGGGACATGAAAGGCTCCCACTTTGACCTTCTGAGACCAGAGCCCAGTTTCCAGCCAGTGATCTGGTGGTACTGCTCCAACTGCAAAAGGTCCAGGGCCTGGTTGTGTGTCCACCTTTGCACAGGGCTAAGAAGATCCGGAACAAAGCCGTGGTCAACACCTCGACCCTGATGAGAGAGTCCAGGGCAGAGAACAACAAACTGCTGCTTGGGTGTGGAAACTCCAGAATGGCAGGTAAACCGAGTCAGGAGTCAGCGCGGGTCCAAGCCAGCAGCCAGGAGGCTGGGAGTGGGAGGGAGGAAGGGAGGGGCCGTGGCCAGGCCCAGGCCTGGGGGCCAACCCCTGGGTAGAGTCTTAGGGGAGCCCTAGGGCAGGTTGGGGCACCCCTGGGCCTTTGTCCAGGACATTTTGGCCTGAATGTAGATTCACAGCAGTTATAATAATGGCCTTGTCCTTTTTTTTTTTTTTTTTTGCGCTACGCGGGCCTCTCACTGTTGTGGCCTCTCCCGTTGCGGAGCACAGGCTCCGGACGCGCAGGCTCAGCGGCCATGTCTCACGGGCCCAGCCGCTCCGCGGCATGTGGGATCTTCCCGGACCGGGGCACGAACCCGCGTCCCCTGCATCGGCAGGCGGACTCTCAACCACTGCGCCACCAGGGAAGCCCTGGCCTTGTCCTCTTTAAATGGTCATTTTAGTCTCATTTTTTTTTAATTGCCATTTTTATTTTGAGGTTATTCTTTCCACTGGGACTACTTTTTCCTTACCAGATTTGGACGGTGGCCCTAAGGGCGTTTATTCGGCTGATGGCCTCATGCAGTTAAGTGATGTTTGGAGCTAAGAAGCACTACCCCCAGCACCCTCTTCTAAGACTCTGCTCAGCCCTGGCTGCACGTTAGAGTCACCTTGTGACTCTGTGCGCCATCTGGACCAATTAATCCATCCCGGGGGCAGCAGTGGTTCTTAAAGTGCCCACCCTAAGGTGGCCCACTGTGCAGTTATTGAGGACCACTGCTTTGAGTGAAGGCCTGAGATTTCAGCATGGCAGCATGAGGTGTGTGTAGTTTTATGCCCA
Organism: Globicephala melas; assembly: GCF_963455315.2. Classification (NCBI taxonomy): domain Eukaryota; kingdom Metazoa; phylum Chordata; class Mammalia; order Artiodactyla; family Delphinidae; genus Globicephala; species Globicephala melas. The sequence continues at coordinate 24,317,884 of NC_083314.1, forward strand.
TGAACAATTTAGAATGGTATGGATGGAAAGGACAAAATATAAAACTGTTGAAGTAGAATTGGTAAAAGCGTTCAGCATCAAAACAGCCAGACCAGAAGGTCTGAGAGCCCTGCGCTCAGTGCTCTTAGTGGAGTGTGCCCCCACTGTCATCGTCCGGCCCTTGGTAGCCGTTCCCCTCGCCCGGCCGGGCTCCCTCGTGCCACACGGGCTCTCTGTCTGGCGGTGGCAACACTTCCCAACCACAACCCGCTCCCGCATGCACACACACCTGGCTGCCCCCATGGATGTTCTGTTCGAGGACAGGTTGGCCCCATCTGGCATATCTCTGGGTTCCCAAGTCCTGACTCACTAAGGCTTCAGACTCAACCACGCACTTCCTAAATTAGAGGCTGTGCCCACATCTGGTCCAGGCATGACTCTGCTCTGTCACAAATCTCCGTACCTCTAAAATCCGGACATGCAGATGTTGACCTAAATATAGCATCTAATTCCCATTATTCATAAGCACAGACACGGAACACATGAAAAACAAGGTAAGATAAATCTTTGATTCTTCCTGAATCCCCTGACTTTACAGGAATGCCCTGAAATGCTCTCACATGCCCACATGATTAAAAAAACAGATTGCTGAGGTTCAGTGCTCCTCCTACAAAGGACCTCCTTGCTCTAGTTTCCTTTGAATTAAGAGGTGATCCTAGTCTTTTTTTTCTTTTAATTATTGAAGTAGAGTTCATTTACCATGTTGTATTAGTTTCTTTTTATTAATATATTTATTTTTGGCCGTGTTGGGTCTTCGTTGCTGCACTCAGGCTTTCTCTAGTTGCTGCGAGCAGGGGCTACTCTTTGTTGCGGTGCACAGGCTTCTCATTGCAGTGGCTTCTCGTTGCGGAGCACGGGCTCTAGGTGCATGGGCTCAGTAGTTGTGACTCACGGGCTCTAGAGCGCAGGCTCAGTAGCTGTGGTGCACGGGCTTAGTTTTGCTCCACAGCATGTGGCATCTTCCCGGACTAGGGCTCGAACCCGTGTCCCCTGCATTGGCAGGTGGATTCTTAACCACTGCGCTACCAGGGCAGCCCTGTGTTAGTTTCAGATACACAGCAAAGTGATTCAATTATACACCTACACATACGTATATATATTATTTTTCAGATTCTTTTCCCATATAGGTTATTACAAGACATTGAGTATAGTTCCCTGTGCTGTGCAGTAGGTCCCTGTTGTTTATCTATTTTATATATAGTAGTGTGTATATGTTCATCCCAAACTCCTAGTTTATCCCCCTCCCACCTCCCAGCTATCCCCTTTGGTAACCATAAGTTTGTTTTCTATGTCTGTGAGTCTGTTTCTGTTTTGTAAATAAGCTCATTTGTGCTATTTTCTTAGATTCCACATATAAGTGATATTGTATGGTATTTCTCTTTCTCTGATTACTTCACTTAGTATGATAATCTCTAGGTCCATCCATGTTGCTGCAAATGGCATGATTTCATTCTTTTTTTGGGCTCACCTTCCGTTGTATATATGTATCACATCTTCTTTATCCATTCATCTGCGGATGGACACTTAGGCTGCTTCCACATCTTGACTATTGTGAATAGAGCTGCTGTGAATATCCTAGTCTTTCTAGAACTTGCCAAGTGCAGTCAGTGCAGTTCTATTTCCCACTCCTGCTGAGAGTGCCATGTTTTGACTGAGACATTCTGTGCCTCACCTTTGACACTGCAGACCTTAAATTGGTCTTAAGTTGCTTAAAGTATCTCCCTCCTTCCAGAGCTGCCAGCCTGTCAGCTCAGGTCTCCCCCTGATCAGCTGAGCTGGGTGCACCAGCTGGAGCAGGCCCGGAGTGAATGGCAGCAGTACTACGTGGCCATCGCCCAGGTGAGCTTACCACCTCCACCTGCCGAGGCTGACAACCTGGCGGGGGGGTGGGCGGCCTTGCCCCTTACCCAGACAAGCGCCAATGCCTGGGTTGATGCCAGGTGGATAATCGGGGTGAGGTGTATTATGTATAATATGTGAATGTGTCATGTTATATGTGACGCATGACTTAATTAAATTATTGGCAGAGTTGGGGAGAGAATGACAGGGCATGAAAGGGAAGGAAGCAAAGAGACCATGAGGCTGAGAATAGAATTCAAGGCTGTGGATAATTAGAATTTGGGGAGGATCTGAGGAACATGATTGTCTTCTGGGGTCTATGAGTTGTGACCCTGAACCACGTATCTGGTATTCACCGCCAATTCCAGATCATAAATGGGCTGGGGTGTGAACTCTGTACCTGGACCAGGGAGATGCCCTGCCTCCCATGACCTTCCTCCCCAAAGCCACGAGGCTCTGGACAAACTCCAAAGTCATGGGCCAGCTCTGGAGGACTTTAGAAGTAGTGGGATGGGTCCAGTCCAGATTCCAAAGGGCTCATGATGCCAGAAGAGATGTGAGCTCCAGGCGGAAGGAGTGGAGTCGGGTGGAGGTCTGTGGCAGCAGGGGGTCAGGTTAAGTTAGGGTCCAAGAACTCTAGAGGCGTGGATGTAATATGGCTGCACCCAGCAGCCAGAAGGGCCAAGAAAGTAACATCCTGTGTAAGGGGTACCTGGGTTTGTGACCCTTGGCTGCAGGGGTCAAGTAGGATCCAGAGTGAAGAACCTAGGACTCTGTTCTGTATGGACAGTTAGAACCAGGACTCTCATCTTCTTTATTCTTTATGAGAAATTCAGGATTTAAAAGCTTTCCTTGTGCCTGCATAGCTTATTCCAGTTCTGCTTGACTATCAAACCTCTATAACCGCAATACCAATCAACACCTGTATTAAAAAATGAAGTGCATTTTGGTAACCACTAGAGGGCGATGCAATAGGCCCCATTTTGCTCGCCAAAGGACTTGGGGGAATGAGATGTAGGGCAGATGGTTTAGTGGAACCTGGGAAGAATTACCCAGGCGGAGCACCAGAATGGGGCCTCCTGACAGCTGGGGATGCCGGGGGCCAGAAGAAATGGCAGGGGTAGAAACCAAAGTGCAGGGAAGCATGCGAGAGCAGCTGGGAATGGTGAACAGAGTAGGAAACCGGCTGTGCTTTGCAACAGTCCTGACGGGATGAATGCAGGCCCCCGACTGCTGACCTGCCAGGATCGCACCCGCTCTGTCAGCGAAGCCCCTGGTCACACTTTCCTCCTCTGGGTTTGCTTTATGGGGTGAGTTGACGGAATGCACAAACAGCTCCGAGGAGCAGTGGATAGGAAGGAACACTGCTGTCTGTGCTGTGCTGCCCTGTCTGGCGAGGAAGCCCTCTCTCTGTTTCTCCTCCAGGAGCAGCAGATGATGAAGACCTTCCCGCGCCTTCTCAACGTCAGTGAAGACCCGCAGCTCACGGGGGTTCTCAAGCACTTCATTGAACCCGGTACTCACTCCTCTAGACCTGCCCTGGTCCTGCTCATGCTTCCTGCCCCTTTTTTCTTTTTGATTTTTTTTGTGGTAAAATACACATAACAGGGCTCCCCTGGTGGCGCAGTGGTTGAGAGTCTGCCTACCGATGCCGGGGACACGGGTTCGTGCCCCGGTCCGGGAAGATCCCACATGCCGCGGAGCGGCTGGGCCCGTGAGCCATGGCCACTGAGCCTGCGTGTCCGGAGCCTGTGCTCCGCAATGGGAGAGGCCACAACAGTGAGAGGCCCGCGTACCGCAAAAAAAAAAAAAAAAAAAAAAAAAATACACATAACAGAAAATTCCCCATGTTAACCGTCTTTGAGCGTACAGTTCATTGGCATTAAGGGCCTTTGCGTGGTTGTGCAGCCCTCACCTGCACTCACCTCCAGATTGATTCTATCTTCCCAAACTGAAACTCTGTCCCCTTTATGCAATAATTCCTCATTAGCCCCTCCCCCAGCCCCTGGCAACCACCATTCTACTTCCTGTCTCTATGAATTTGACTATTCCAGGCACTTTGTATAAGTGCAATCTTACAGTATTTGTCCTTTTGTGTCTGGCTTACTTCACTTAGCATAATGTCTTCCAGGCTCATCCATGTTGAAACCTGTGTCAGGATTTCCTCCCTTTTTAAGGCTGAACAATAATCTATTGTATGTGTGTACCACATTTTGTTGATCCATTCATCCACTGGAAAACGGCACCAATATTTAGTCCCATTTGGCTTTCCCACCCTAGCCCTGTGCACACTCAGGACAGGAGAGGCTCATGCAGGACGGCAGTGGGGGCTGAATGAGGGGGCAGCCCCAGGAGGTTGGTGTGATGCTCCCAGCACTGTCCTTGGGCTCAGTCACTGGACAGAAACAGAACTTCACAGACCAGGGCCTTCCCTGTGGCCAGGCTTCAGTGGGTCTCCTAAGGCCCAGATGCAACAGTTTCTTCCTCCAGAATTCCCATGAAGAAGGTAGAACTTTTAAAAAGTGAGGAAATTGAGACATTGGGGTTGACATATACTCACTACTATATATAACATAGATAACTAATAAGAACCTGCTGTATAGCACAGGGAACTCTACGCAATACTCTGTAATGACCTATATGGGAAAAGAATCTAAAAAAGAGTGGATATACTTATATGTATAACTGATTCGCTTTGCTGTACACCTGAAACTAACACAACATTGTAAATCAACTACACTCCAATAAAAATTCATTTAAAATAACAATAATAAATCCATTAAATGTTAACATAAATGACACATTCTTAAATAAAAAATATTTTCCTAAACAAACAAACAGAAAGTTAGGAACATCACAAAAAAGGTAGAAAGTAGAACAGTTATTCCCAAGACAAGGTGATGTCCGTGCACCATCATGACTGAACATCGCAGTGAAAAAATCCCTTCACATGATCTAATTGGAGAGGATATGGTACTTCCCAAACATCAAACATGTTAACTTACTAATGGCAAATCCTGAAAACAGCTTACCGTAATTCTTTTCAGGTTCGTGTGATGCTGGTCAGGCAGCTTCAAATGCCATCACTCTTCAAGGTTTGGGGTAAGTTGACGTGACCCAGCACCTCTGTCCAGCATTAGAGAATTGCGACCACTGCACCCAGAGGAGACTCTCAGAATTCATCCAGTCGTCCTCAGGCCAGGCCACAGACCCTGCCGGACAACCGAGGACAAGATATGACCAGACCTTCCTCGGGACCGACTCTAATGCTTATGGAAGATCACCTTCAGAGGGTTTTCTTCTGTCACCGAAATCCCTTGTGCTGCGCTCACTTTGTTTCCTTGGCTCTGAGCTTGGGACAAAGGGAATAATTCTCCACAAATGGACATGAGTAGATGGGGCAGGAAGTGAAGAGAGTTAGGAGGACAGGCCCCCTACGGGTGGCCTATGCCTTTTGTGGTCCCACCACCAAGAGCAAAGCATCCTTGGATCATGTGCTCAGAGCCCTCACCAACCAGACTAAGGCAAAGCCCAGACTTTGAGCTGATCCCCTCCCTGAGGACCCCTCAGGATCCTTGTAGGAGCCCCTGTGGAACCTCAAGGCAGGTTCGTAAACTCACAGTGGGGCCCTACCTCCGTGGCCTCTCTCCTGGGGAGGCTGCTGCTCCAGGGTTTCTTTCCCTCTTCCAGGACCACTGTGTCCTGACTGCCCACAGATTTCCAGTCAATAGACTCAATCAGCCCCTACAAAGAGGGACCTTACTGACCAGTCCCCCCGACATACCTCAGCCCTCCTGAGCCCGTCTGGGGAGCATGTGTGTGTGTGTTTGTGTGTGTGTTGGTGGCTGGGAGAGGGGAGGCGGGGGACCTGTGGGCACTAACTCACCCTGACCACTGGCCTCCAGGCCCTTTGCCCTGATTCTTCCTGGGGACCCCCTCATCTCCCTTTCCAGACCACTTCCTGCGGCAACCCTAGTCTAACACACAGGTCTGGAAGGGCTGAACTCCAGATGAGCTGAGGGTCAAACCTTCCCACAGGACCCCTGAGCCCCAGGCAGACAAGGGCTCTGGGTGGCTGTTGTGTGTCTTGACTTCCCAGGAACATTCTAGAACAGCCAGGAAGCCAGTCATTCAGGGCACAGAGATGACGTCTGTTGGGCAGCCAATCTGACACCTCTGATACTGACCCCAAATCCTGTAACATCTCAAGTCTGGATTTGTATAGATAAAGACCAAGAACCAGACCTAAACTTCTCAGCAATATGTGGCCACATTATTAAGTCACCTTCCAAGTGTCTCTTCTGAAACACCTATCTTTCCATTTCCCCTCCTCTCAATCCTACAGGCCTGTGCAACCCCTGAGGGCTCTAGTACTGGGGTGGGGGAGGGGCGGGGTTCCACTAAGAAATGATTGCTTTGTTGTCTCCCCGCTGGAGGGCAGAGTCCCTGCACCCACCTCTCCATCTCCACCCACAGAGCCAGCACACAGGAGCCCCACAGGGCTTCCTTGGCAGCTGTAGGGCTTACCTGATTGTGCAAATGAGAAAGGACGATCTAAACTGTTCACTAAAATCGTAATTTATTTGGTCTCTTAGACACAGTCTTATCCTTTTAGAATTTCAGATAAACACGCTTCCTTCACAAATTCGGATGGTAAAGTGACGGTGACTCCACACGGCAAATGCAAGGTCATCGTTAACGGGGTGCCCATCACGACCAAGACGAAGCTGCAGCATTTGGTAAGCTCTCCTGCGGAGCCACAGGGTTTCCCAAGTTTGTCCGAGAGCTGGAGGGAGGTGGGCAGGGCTGGGAGCTAACGCCCTCGTGTCCCTCTGCTACGTGTCACAGTGATGACAGGGCCACATCTGTGGGCTCAGGAGACCTGAGATTAACTCCCCGTGTGTCCTGGGGAAGTCACTTCACCTCCTCGGACCTCGCCCATAAAGCAGAGAGGGGTGAACTAGGTGATCGCCAAAATCCTTCCAGCTCGAACCCCCGTATGACATTTTAGATTTTTAAAACCTGCCGTGGAGAGGGACTGCCAGCCCCTTGCCAACATCGGGCTCTCCCCATCTCCTGCCACCACCCTGGCCCGAGTCCCAGCAGCACAGGGGCTCCAGGCCCCTCTCCAGTCCCTTTTCCACCTTTAGCCACAGAGAGCCTTTGAGACAAGCACACTGGAGCAGGCCACCCCTTTCTCGGAAATCCTTCGATGACCTCCCTTTTAGGACACCCGAGGGAGCCGGCCCATCTCCTGCCTCTCTGGCCTCACTGCTCTGCCTGGGCTTCCCTCGGTCACACGACCCCTTGAATGCTCAAAACGTGCCAGGCTCCGGTGGGCAGCGGCCTTCTCAGCCTCGCCGAAACTTAACACACTTGACGTGTCACCTTAAATAGTGCACCTTCCAAGAGGTCTTCTCTAATCCCCAGTGTAAATTAGGCCCCATACACTCTGCAGAAGGCCCGCCCTTTTCCTCCCAGCATCCTGCATGGGCTGGGCTGTGATTACATCGCTGTGATGACATCGTTAGTTCATCAAGTCCCGGAGGGGAGGGATGGTTCTGCCCGGTCCCCACCGACTCTCAGCGCCTGGTGGAGAGTGTGGAATAAAGGAAGGAGTCAGTGAAAGCACGAAAAAGCAAGAGGCCCCCTCTTCCCTCCTCGTTTATGGGTCTCTTTCCTGTTTGGGGGATAAACAGGGTCTCAGGATTTACACAGAGGAGCTGGCTCGCCTCCTCTGGCCTCTTCCCTCCGAGCCCACTCTCTCCTCCCTAGGACCGAATTATTTTGGGGTCCAACAGCGCCTACCTCTACATCGGCTTTCCTTCAGAGCGAGGCAGCGAGGACTTGAGCAGATTTGATCACGACTTTTTCCAGCTGGAGAGAGCGGCTTCGGAGGGAGTGAGTGTGGACACGCTCGGTGAGCAGCCTGGGCCTGACTGCTGGCATTTTCCATGGGTGGATGTGAAAGCAGCTGCTTCCACTGTGTGCTCTCCTGCTTTCCTTAAGAAAATAATCTTCTATTGTGTCAAAATACAAGGTTTAGAAAAGTAAAGGTATGATTTTCATACAGAGTGAGCACACGTCAAAGATTTGTTTCGAGGAGTAGAGAGTGGATACAACACTGGGATAGGAGGATGCTGAAATGCGATCGCTGGGTCCGGCACAGCTAATTCATGCCTTCAGGGAGATAATCTTCTCCTGGACAAAAATTCATTTCAGTGTGCCAGTCTTCTAAATTTAGTCTTCTGTAAATTAATATCTAACGGCTCAGAGTCTGGCCCTAATCAGTAGTCAGTATTGAGGGTACCTCCTGCCCCCTTTGCAGCCCCTGGGGGACCGGAAGCTCCTTACATGGGCTCTGCTAGGAAAGGGAAGTCATCCTTTGGCCCCATCTCCATGCTTTGTATGACGTCTTGACAGCTCTCCCTTTTGCCCCTGAAACCTTTTCTTCTGTGGTCACCATGTGGCTCTCTCATGGGCACACTTCCCAAAGCATCTTGGCCAAGAGTCAGCCAGCCTGTCTTTGAGCTCAGACGCCTTTAGCCCCAGTTCTCTGGAGCCCCTTGCCAAGGTGGGCAAGCATTTTGTGGGTTATTCTTAACTCTGACATTTCTTGAAAGGTATGGAAAAGTTTCCAGAGTAGCACACTGAACTCTCAAACACACTCTGCTCAGATTCCTGTTTAAATATTTTACTACATTTGCTTTATTATATATGTATATGTGTGTGTATATATATATGTACACATATATATATAATTTTTTTCCTGAACCATTTCAGAGTAAGTTGCAGACATGGTGCTCCTTTATCCTTAAACACCACATTGTATACTTCCTAAAGGCCAATCATTTTGTATAATGTTCCTTTGTTTGGGTTTTTATGATGTTTCCTCCTGATGGGACGGGGGTGATACATTTTTGGCAGGAATGCCAGCAAAGTGATGTTGTAGCCTCTGTGCCTCACCTCAGAAGGCACATGGTGTCAGGTTGTCCATTTTTTGTGATCACTTGGTTAGGGGGGTGTCTGCCAGGTTTCTCCACGGTACAATGACTAATCCTATCTTTTTAATTAATAAATATTTTATGGGGAGAGACTTTGATATGTAGGTATCCTATACCTTATCACACTTTCATCCACTAATTTTATCACCCTTTGATCATTGGATGATTAGTATGATTTTTGTCAAATGGTGAATTTCTAGCTCCACCATTTCTTCTACCTTTATTTGAAACAATGTTACTACAAGAAATGTGTTCCCTCCTATTTATTTGTTTATTCATTTGTTTATGTCCCTGTGAACTCATAGAGTCCTGTTTTACTCCATAAGTTATAAGCTGTTGCTTTCATAATTTATTTTGAGGTGCAAAGTGTCCTGGATTTGGCCAGTGGGAGCCCCTTCAAGCTGGATTCTGTGTCTTCCTGACAGTCCTCCTCATTCTTTAAACACTAGCCTACTTTCTGGCATCAAAAAATGTTCCAGGTTTGTCTCGTGGGCTCTCAGTCCCAGCTATGGTGTCAGTCATTTCTCCAAGGATCCTGATTCCTTTTGGTGGAGAAGGACATTTATAAATCAAGATCTGGGACTATGTGTGCAAACTGCTGTATAGATACATGGTTCCCACACACATATTATAGCTTCACCTATTCTGTAAAGCCATAAGTTAGTAATACCTCCAATTCCAGTTCAATACCACAGGGTTTACTTTTATCTTTCTCTTGGTGGGCGAACATAGTATGTTTGCCCATTTTCTCCATCTGTCCTCTGGATTCCATCCCTCTCACCTTCTCAAGCATTTGTCTCTGAAGAGCCCCCTCCTCTCATCCTCCTGCATCACTAAATGCTCTCCATGGGTCATTCTATCACATGCAAACATGCTCCACTATCTTCCACCATAAAAACAAACACTTAGACCCACATCTCCCTCGAGCTCCTGCCATATTTCTTTTTGTTCCCTTTTATAGAAAACTAGGAAGTTGTTTCCATTTTCTCATCTCCAGTCTGGCTTCTGTCCCACTCATGCCTGACCCTGATCCCTCTGCATTCCAGGTCTAGCAGGCACTTGTCTGCACACATCTTACCGAGGTCTCAGCAACATCTTACACGGTTGAGCCCTCTCTCCTTTTGGAGATATTTGACTCTTGGAACCGTATGTTCTCCTGGTTTTCTTCTAGGCCACTTCTTCCACATTCCCTTTCCTGGCTTCTCCTCATCTTACCCATCTTGAAATTCGGAGAGCCCCAGAGCTTGGACCTTGGGACTCTTCTCTAGATGGATGCTTTCCCCACTCTGCTCTCATCATTCTCAGTGGCTCTAAGTGCCATCTGTGCTGACAACCCTCAGCTCCTCTGTCTTCTTGCTGTCCCTTGATATCTCTTGATACCCCCATCCAGCTGCCTTCTTGATATCTCTGCTTGCATGACTCACAGGCGTCTCAACATGAAAGTGTCCAAAACAGAGCCTTGACTCCCCACTCACTCCAAGCCTGTTCTCATTCCCAGGACTTATCATCTTGGCAAACAACTGCTCAAGGCAAAAATCTAGGCCTCCTCCTTTCCCTCACTTCTTCATCCAGTCTGCCTTTTCTCCATCCTCCTGTGCCACCATTTCAGTGCAAGCCATCATCTTCTCTTACCTGAACAGTGTAGTCGTCTCTGAACTTATCAGATCATGATACACTCGGGCTGCAAAATATTCACCAACTTCTCAGTGTTCTTAGAATAAAACCCAAACTCCCTACCACGTTCTTAAGGCCCTTTATGATCTACCTCACGCTCTCTCTCCAACCGCATCTCACACCAGTTTGAACCTCACTCTCTCCTCACCCCAGTTTGAACCTCACTGGTCTCCTTTCTACTCCTCCAACACATCAAGCCCTTTCTGCCTCAGGGCCTTTGCACTTATTGCTTGCTTTTCTTTCCATCTTTGGCTCATTTTCATCTTTCATCTCTCAGCTCAAAAATTACCTCCTCAGATAGATCTTCCCCTTTCTTGGCTTCGTTTGTTTATTCTTTCTTATTTAACTCTATTTCTGTCCTAGCATTCATTACATTTTAAAATTATTTTATTTATTAGTTTGATTATTATTCATTTGTCCACCTGAGAATATAAGCTCTAGCTGGGATTTTTTTTTCTCTTGTTTACCCATTCACTTATATATTCCTTCACTCAACAAGTATTTACTGAGCTCCTACTATGTGCCAGATGTGGTTCTAAGCCCTGGGGATCCAGCAGTGAGCAAAGAAATGCCCTGTCCTTACAGAGCTGACGAGAGCGGGTTCACTTCTGAATCCCCAGAGTCTGATAACGGCCTAGCAATGGGCCTTTAGTAAGTGTTTGTTGAATGAATGATGAATGAGATTAACCAGATCAGCTCCCACACAGAAGCTTAGTCATGCACACATGCATGACCTAGGGCCCAAATGTGGGCACGTCCTGCTCTGTTCTGTCTGAGAACACCCTGCCCCAGGAGGCCCATGCCTGGACATCGGGTTCCCCCCAGGGCAGGGCAGGCTAGGGTCTGTCCTCCCCACTCACCTCCCAGCCCCACCCAGGGGCCTTCTGGGCCTATAGAAGCTACAGCCCAACAGCTAAAGATGCTGACTGGGAGCCTGGAGAGACGGTGATGAACGAAAACCAGACCCTAGCCTAGAATAAATTACAGCCTTAGGTTTCTGAGTCAAAGGCTCCCCTTATCCTCTCAGCCCAGCCTCCACTGCCCAACAACCTGGGATTCCTCGTCCGTAGGAGCATTCAGGAGCTCTGGCATCTTCCTTTGTCCGTCTCTTCCCTCGCCTCAGATGGAGGCTCTTGACCACCTTACCTCCCCTCCCATCTCCAGGCCCCGGCTCACTCCCCTCAGGGGAGGCAATGGTACCAGGGCCCCTGGAAGCCACCTGAGCTTGGGCTCCACTGAGGTCTCTGGCTGTGCTGGGCTTCCCAAACGAGGAGCGTCTCACGTGCGCCGGTACCTTCTCTCCAGCCCGCGCGCCCTGCCTGAACTTGCCTTATAAACCCATGCTTGGTGAGCCGTGGGGTGTGCCTCGTGGGGTGTGCCTACATGTGTGCAAAATAGTCCCTCCCTTTTTCGTATACCAAAGACTTTTCTTCAGAATTTTAGCAAAATAAATGGACGGCACACCTGCCTTTCCAGCCCAGGGCTGGCAGCACAATGAGGTCAAACAAGCCCCAGACGCTGGGCTGAAGGTGCTCAGCGCCAGCGAAGACTGTAGGTCCTCAGCAAGGCGTCTGGTGGGCAGTTCTGGGAGTCAGACCTCAGGGCAGGGAATCCCTAAATAGTTGAGAGTTCCTGGCACAAGGCAGCACCAACCGAGGTCTGGCAGGGGGATTGGCTCACCCTTCATCTCCGTGATCCCCTCCTCCAAGCCACCCCAAGCAGAAGTAAGAACAGGTTGCTTCTGTGCCAGCTGCGGTTCTCGAGAAATCCCCAGACCTTCCTTTAGCCAACTGTATTCTTCCTGCCCCAGCCTCCTCCCTAGAGAGTGTGGAGCCACCTTGGGTCAAGGACCCTGAGACCAAGATGGGAAACTGGAGGCAGAAGGCCTCCTGTCACAATGCTGCTGAGATTCTTGGGTTAAGTGGAGCAATTGCTTAAGTAAAGCCAGGCAGTGTCCTCTCCTCCTCACTTAGTTTTCTTTCTTGGTTTTTGTTTGTTTGTTTGTTTTATTACATGCTTGTAATTTTTTTTTTTTTGCGGTACGCGGGCCTCTCACTGTTGTGTCCTCTCCTGTTGTGGAGCACAGGCTCCGGACACGCAGGCTCAGCAGCCATGGCTCACGGGCCCAGCTGCTCCGCGGCATGTGGGATCTTCCTGGACTGGGGCGCGAACCTGTGTCCCCTGCATCGGCAGGCAGACTCTCAACCACTGTGCCACCAGGGAAGCCCGCTTGTAATTTTTTTTAACTTTTTATTTTATATTGGAGTGTAATTGATTAACAATGTTGCGATAGTTTCAGGTATACAGCAAAGTGATTCAGTTATGCATATACATGTATCTATTCTTTTACATGCTTGTAATTTTAAAATGTAAATATTTGGTGAACAGTTGAATGAACGACTGAATGAAGGAACCAAGGAGTGTGTAAATTTATTCATGGCTGAAAAGTATCCTAGAACCAGTGAGTGACTTTCCCTTCCTCTCCAATCTTTCCTAGGTGCTGTGAACAGTGGGGATGGCAAGGCAGACCCCAGTGTCCTGGCTGTGTTCCAGGACTACATCAAACTGATGCCACTGGTTGCAGAAGCAAATCAAATGAGTGAAGAGCTGAAGAAGGTAAGGCTAGAAAATGGTAAAATCCCAGCTCCAGAAAGGACCTCAGAGAACAGGTTCAATGTACCCCTCACTCCCATTGGCTGGCTTCGTGGTGTAGACATGCCTGACACGTGGGCCTGGAGAGGGCGGGTGCTTTGCCTAAGACCCCACAGTGAGCTAGTGACAGGGCCTCAGCCAACACCCGGGCCTCCCCAGTCCCAGCCTCGAGTCCGTTCCTTCCACCTCTGGCCCCCACGGCTCTGGGACCACCAGGACTCCAGACCAACACTAGCTTGCCATGGCCACCCCACCCCAGACTGTCCTGCAGAGGCCCTCTCTGGGTGCAGGCACCCTGGTGGCTTCTCTGCCACAGAGGAGGCCTGGGCTGGCATTCGCTCTCTGGTGACACAGGATCCCAATCATCGGGAAACTTGCATGAGATTCAGTCACTTTGGTGAGGCCTACACGTGTTAGTTCCAGAATACTGTTGAGAAGTTCTGGTGCTCTGGCTTTTCTCTTGATGGGAATTCCAAGGAGCAAGAGGTAGACCATCTTCTTTTAGAAAGCCTGAGTATGGAGAGAATGAAAAAGAAATTTCAAAGATGGTATAGGCTGATGAAAGTAGGATTATTTAGTGAGAAGTATTTTTCTTATCAGGGACTTAACATGGAGCTGAAAGTGAAGAACTTAGTGTCATCAGATTCCAGGGGCTATGACCTACAAAAAGAGGTCATGGTGAAGGTGACCAATCAGAGGACTCGTCAGGTGAGGCTGCCCCTTGGGGGCAGGTGTGAGACTCCACAAAGAGTTTCTGAGGAGCTTTCCTAGGGATGCAGGTTAGTTTTACTTGCTACAGCTTGTGGAGACCCAGCGAAGGGGCCAGACAGGTTCCGAATGCGAGTGGGGCTCTGGGGGACAGCCTCTGGGGAGCGGGGACCCTCTCTGTGATCCCCTCCTCGGCGTCTCTCCCCGACAGCACCAAGACCTGGGATCTTTCCCACCCACGGGCTTTCCCACCCATGCTTTCTGCTTATTTTTATCATGACTCCAGAGCTTTAGAACCAGAAGGGAGCCTGAGAGTGTGTCCAACTGATAGTGGTGTTCGTGCGAGTGCCCGAGAGAGACAGAGCTGCCGTTCTGAGCAATGAGAAAATCCGCACTTTCATTAAGACGCCAGAAGAGGCCGTAACCTCCACTGGCTGGTCCATTCCCATTTGTGACATTGCTCACTGTCAGGAAGGCCCTTCTTAGGCACTTCAGACCCCTTTCCTTTCCCTCTGCCTAACAGAAAAGAGTGGGCCTAGAGTTGGTGTCCCTTATGCCTTCAGAGCAGCCCTCCAGCCAAATGTTCACTCCCTACTGCATCTTCAGAGGATGTGCCCCTAATTCTCAGGTGACCTTTGGGTGGGCTGCTCCCTCCCAATCCTTGGTGTACACATGCCTCCTTAGCTGTAAGTCTTGTAGCAAACATGCCTCTGGAGGAGGGGCTGGCTGTGGCTGGGGACTTTTCCGTCATTGGATGATCTGCTCCGCCAAACGACTAACTGGTGCTTCTCTGGGTTTAATTTTTCTGCTCGTTGCCCTAAAGTTGCCAAAATTTTCTGGGTCAAGACCAATCTTTAAAAACTTTTTAAAATTGTGAAATATGACAAACAGAGAAAAGGTTATGAATGTATCTGTTCACATGGTAAACGCTTGAGTACTCATCAGCCGGGTCAAGGGGATTTGTGTCTGCCAGGTGCTGGGAACACCAAGACCACTGCTCGAAGTGTGGGCGCCCAGAAGGCACACCTGAGCAAGGCCGTTCCTGAGCCACAACCCCTGAGATGTGTTCCTGTCCTTTTCTTCTTTTCCTCTGACCAGCACCGAGGTGGCCTCCCCTCCATCCCCTAGAGTTGGAAGAAGGCAGAAACATGTCTTGTCCACCCAGGCTGCTACAGCAATATACCAAAGACCAGTGCGCTAAACAACAGTTATTTCTCACAGTTCTGGACATGGGAAGTCCGAGATCATGGCAAGGGCAGGTCCAAGTGTCTGGTGAGAGCCCACCTCCTGGTTCGTGGATGGCTGTCCTCTTGCTGTGTCTTCACGTGGTGGAAGGGCTAAGGGAGCTCTCTGGGGGTCTCTTTTATAAGGGCACTAATCCCACCATGTGGGCTCCACCCTCATGACCTAATCACTGCCCAAGGCCACACTTCCTAATACCATCACATTGGGGGTTAGGATTCAACATATGAATTTTGGGGGCATACCAACATTCAGTCCATAGCAGCATGTTTGATGCTGGCTCACCTCACACTCCCAGTGTAGCTGTCAGGGGTCTCAGTAAGACCCCACATCCTGGAAAGTCAGCCTTGACTTCTATGCCAAGTCCCATGAGGCCTTTGGAGCTGTGTGTGTGACTTTTGTTTTGTTTAATCTGGCAGATGCCATCAGGGCAAAGAAGCTTTGGTGACCCAATATTCCATATGCGTCTCTGGGGCCAGGCGTTACCCCAGAATTTGTTCTGGCAGTTTCTTACTACCTTGTCAGACTTTGCTTTAAGGAGATTTTTAGGTTTGTTTTGAACTTTTCCCCCCAATGTTATTCCTTTTTATTATTGTTTATTTTTATTACAGTTTAAAGGTGATTTGAAAAAATATTTCATTCAGCCTTTTCTATTGTTAGCAGAGGGGTTACCTGAGTAACAGCCTGCCATTACCAGAAAGAGAATGCAAGATGATGTTTTCACACTTTACTCAGTGTGCCATGTGGGAGAGCTGAGGGCCCGCGCGCGTTCGGAGATGCTGTTCTTTTGCTCCAACCTGGCATCCCGGTCACGGCCACAGATAACTGTTTGATGGGAATGCTTCTGCATAAACTGTACTGCGTTCTCTTTTAAGGGATTATGCACTAATTAATTTTATGGTGATTTCTTTTCTAGTTTTCTTTTTTCTCATGCAGAGATTAATCTTACTGATCTGTCATCTTCAAGTCTGTCCATTTTCACCTTTTAAAAGTACTAGTTACATTCCTCAAATGAAGCCCTGCCTTCCTCAAAAGCCCTGTGAAACGCTGGTAGTAACCTCTGGTAGTTCCTTGGATCGTTCGTGTGTGTGTGATTTTGAAGGCCAAAAGACAAGACCGGTGAAAAGCAGCAGTGGGTTCTAGGTATGGACACGAGTGGCGCTTTTTTGGCGGTCGATCGTGTAAATGTTCACCCCTGCACCACGTGCACCGTGGGTGCTCCGCCGCCGTAGGGTTAGGGCAGCGACTGTCAGAGCCACCCGGGAGCAGCCAGGGCCGCTGGGGGCTGGGAGGGCCTTCTAACCGCCAGTGCTGCGGCTGCACCTACCAGCCCAAGAGCTACGAGAGCCCAGCGATCGCTCTGCGCCAGGCCCACAGGCCGGCTGCGGGGTCGGCGGCGCAGGGGCCTCGCTGACCTGCCCGGGTGACGTCAGTTTATCCGCCGCAGGGCACAGTAACGAGGCGGTGGACTGCTTTCATTACCTGGATTCGCATTTTCTTAGTTTCCTAGCCTAAAGGGCTCTAAAAACCCACGTGACTAGAATTCCTGTTGTGCTCGGCTCCAGCGCCGCGTGCGCCACAGCCAAGGTCTCCTGTAGCCTTCACCACGCCTCTGGGGATGGAGTACTGTGTTCTTCGCCATTGCTTGGGGCAAACAGAAAAAGAATGGAGTCTTTTTTATGTCTGGAGGATGTCCTTTTTTTTTTTTTTTTTTCTAGGATGTCCTTTTTATATGAAGATACATAACACTCAGAGAGAGAATGACTTACCTGTTAGTTTTTTGGTGTTTTCCAAGTTGCTCAAAGAAGGAATTGCTACTCTTACCTGGTAACCGCGTTTTTTTTCCTTCTAGTTTTATTGGGAGATACCTGACGTACAGCACCATGTAAGTTTAAGGTGTAGAGCATAAATGATTTGACTTGCATACATCAAGAAATGATGACCACGATAAGTTTAGTGAACATCCGTCATCTCATATAGACACAACATTAAACAAATAGGAAAAAAATTGTTTCCCATGTGATGAGCACTCTTAGGGTTCACTCTCTTTAACAGCTTTCCTGTACGACACGCAGCAGTGTTCATTACATTCATCGTGTTGTACACATCCCTAGTACTTATTGATCTTATAACTGTAAGTTGGTACCTTTAGACTGCCTTCATCCAGTTCCTCTTCCCACCACCCCTGCCTCTGTAACTACAAGACTGAACTCTTTTTCTATAAGATTGTTCGTTTTAAAAGTATAACTGACCTAAAACCCTGTGTTACTTCCTGGTACCCAACATAGTGATTTGATATTTCTATGCATTTCAAAATGATCGTCAGTCTAGTTACCATCAAACAAGATACAAAGATAGTTTCATAATTATTGACTACCTTCCCCATACTGTCCATTTCATACCGAAGACTCACTTACTTTGCGCTTGGGAGTATGTACCTCTCCATCTCCCTCAACTATTTCCTTCCCCCACCCCCTTACACTCTAGCAACAACCTGTTTGCTTTCTGTATCTATGACTCTGTTTCTTTTTAGTTATTTTTTTAAAATTGAAGTACAGTTGATTTACAATATCATACTAATTTCAGGTGGAAAACATAGTGATTCAATATATTTATATATTATACTCCATTTAAAGTTATTATAAAATATTGGCTATATTCCCTGTGCTGTACAATATATTCTTGTAGCTTATTTATCTTATACATAGTAGTTTGTAACTCTTAATCCCCTACCGTATTTTGCCCCTTCTCCTTCCTTCTCCCTACTGGCAGCCACTAGTTTGTTCTCTATATCTGTGGGTCTGTTTCTGTTTTGTTATATTCATTCATTTTATTTTTTAGAACCCACATATGAGTGATAACATACAATATTTGTCTTTCTCTGTCAAGCTTATTTCAATAAGCATGATACCCTCTAGGTCCATCCACATGGTTGCAAATGGCAGAATTTCATCCTTTTTATGGCTGAGTAATATTCCATTGTGTGTGTGTGTGTGTGTGTGTGTGTGTGTGTATATCTCACATCTTCTTTAACCAGTCGTCTGTTGATGGGAACTTTGGGTTGTTTCCACATCTTGGCTGTTGTAAACAGGGCTGCTATGAACATTGGGGCGCATGTATATTTTTGAATTAGAGTTTCTTTTCTGGATATATGCCCAGGAGTGGGATTGCTGGATCATATGGTAGCTCTATTTTTAGTTTTTAAAGGAACCTCCATACAGCTTTCCATAGTGGCTGTGTGAATTAACATTCCCACCAACAGTGGGCTAGGGCTCCCTTTTCTTCACATCCTGGCCAATATTTGTTATTTGTAGATTTTTTTGATGAGAGCCATTCTGACAGGTGGGAGAAAATCTCTCATTGTGGTTTTGATTTGCATTTCTCTGATGATTAGTGATGTTGAGCATCTTTTCATGTTCCTTTTGGCCATCTGTATATCTTCTTTGAAAAAATATCTATTTAGGTCTTCTGTGCATTTTTTTTTTACTCTAGAATATGGAACACTTCATGAATTTGCATGTCATCCTTGCGCAGGGGCCATGCTAATCTTCTCTGTATTCTTACAGCTTTAGTATATGTGCTGCCAAAGTGAGCACTCTTCTGCCCATTCTTTAATGAGGTTGTTTGCTTTTTGGATATTGAGTTGTATAAGCTGTTAATATATTTTAGATGTTAACCCCTTATCAGTCATATCATTTGCAAATATTTTCTCCCATTCAGTAGGTTGTGTTTTCATTTTGTTGATGGTTTCCTTTGCTGTGCAAAACTTCTAAGTTTAATTAGGTCCCATTGGTTTTTTTTTTTTTTTTGGCCATGCCACACAGTGCGCCTAGTTCCCTGACCAGGGATCAAACCTGCACCCCCTGCAGTGGAAGTGGGGAGTTTTAACCACTGGACCACCAGGGACGTCCCCCATTGGTTTATTTTTTATTTTGTTTCTTTTGCTTAGCAGACAGAGCCAAAAAAATAATGCTACGATTTATGTCAAAGAGTGTTTTGCCTATGTTTTATCCTAGGAGGTTTATGGTTTCAGGACTTACATTTAGGGCTTTAATCCATTTTGAGTTTACATTTGTATATTGTGTGAGAAAATGTTCTAATTTCATTCTTTTACATGTAGCTATCCAGTTTTCCCAGCACCACTTATTAAAGAAACTGTCTTTTCTCCATTGTATATCCTTGCCTCCTTTGTCATAGGTTAATTGAACATAGGTGCATGGTTTTATATCTGGGCTCTCTGTTCTGTTCCACTGATCTATATGTCTGTTTTGTGCCAGTACCATGTTGTTTTGATTACTGCAGCTTTGTAGTATAGTCTGAAATCAGGGAGCCTGACGCCTCTATCTTCATTCTTTCTTCTCAAGACAGCTTTGGCATTTGGGGATCTTTTGTGGTTCCATATAAATTTTAGAATTGTTTGCTCTAGTTCTGAGAACTGTCATGGCAATTTTGATACAGCTTGCATTAAATCTGTAGATTGCTTTGGTAGATGTGGACTTTTTAACAGTATTAATTTTTCCAATCCATGAACATGGGATATCTTTCCATTTCTTTAAATCATCTTCAATTTCCTTCATCAATGTTTTATAGTTTCAGAGTATAGATCTTTCACCTCCTTGGTTAAGTTTACTCCTAGTTTATTCTCTTTTTTGCAATTGTAAATGGGATTGTTTTCTTGAATTCTCTTTCTGATAGTTCATTATTAGTATATAGAAAAGCAACAGATTTCTGTATATTAATCTTGTATCCTGCAAATTTACTGAATTCATTTAATAGCCCTAATAATCTTTTGGTGTAGACTTTATGGTTTTCTATATATCAAATTATGTCATCTGCACATAGTGACAGTTTTACATCTTCCCTTCCAATTTGGATGCCTTTTATTGCTTCTTCTTGTCTGGTGGCTGTGGCTAGGACTTCAAATACTATGTTAATTAGAGGTGGTAACAGTGGACATCCTTGTCTTTTTACTGATTTTAGAGGAAAGGCTTTCAGCTTTTCACCAGTGAGTACAATGTTAGCTGTGGATTTGTCATAAATGGCATTTATTATGTTGAGATGTGTCCCCTTTAAACCCACCTGATGAGAGTTTTTATCATGAATGTAAAGCTGGTTTAGTGGTGCTGAACTCTTAATTTTTGCTTGTCTATGAAACTCTATCTCTCCTTTAAATCTGAATTATAGCCTTGCTGGGCACAGTATTCTTGGTTGCAGGGTTTTTTCCTTTCATCATTTAAAATATATCATGCCACTCCCTTCTGGCTAGCAAAGTTTCTGCTGACAAGTTAGCTAATAGCCATATGGGAGTTCTCTTGTATGTAACTTGTTGCTATTCTCTTTCTGCTTTTAAGAGTCTCTCTTTATCTTTAATTTTTGCCATTTTAATTACCATGTGTCTTGCTGTAGATATCTTTGGGATCATCTTGTTTTGGACTCTCTTTGCTTCCTGGACTTGAATGTCTATTTCCTCTCCCAGGTTAGAGAAGTTTGCAGCTATTATTTCTTCAAATAAGTTCTCTGACCTTTTCTCTCTCTCTTCTCCTCCTTCCGGGACCCCTATAATGCAAATGTTAATATGTTTGATGTTGTCCCAGAGATCTCTTAAACTGTCCTCCTTTAAAAAATTCTTTTTTCGGGCTTCCCTGGTGGCGCAGTGGTTGAGAGTCCGCCTGCCGATGCAGGGGACGCGGGTTCGTGCCCCGGTCTGGGAGGGTCCCACATGCCGCGGAGCGGCTGGGCCCGTGAGCCGTGGCCACTGAGCCTGCGCTTCCGGAGCCTTTGCTCCGTGACGGGAGAGGCCCCAATAGTGAGAGGCCCGTGTACCGCAAAAAAAAAAAAAAAAAATTCTTTTTTCTTTTTATGTTCAGCTTTGGTGATTTCCACTACTCTCTCTTCCAGTTTGCTGATCTGTTCCTCTGTATCATCTAATCTACTGTTGATTCCTTCTAGTGTATTTTTTTCATTTCAGTTATTGTATTCTTCAACTCTGTTTGGTTCTTTTTTATATTTTCTAAACCTTTGTTAAAATTCTCATTGTGTCACTTCATTCTTCTCCCGATTTCTTTGAGCATCTTTATGATCATTACTTAGAACTCTTTATTGGGTAGGTTGCTTATCTCCATTTCATTTTGTTCTTCTTTTTTATCTTTGTTCCCTCATTTGGAACATATTTCTTTGTTGCCTTATCTTGACTAATTTGCTTTTTTATTTCTATATATTTGGTAGAAATATATGGTTATATCTCCCAATCTTGGAGAAGTGGCCTTTTGTAGGAGACGTCCTATGTGTCCCAGCAGTGCCCTCCCCTCTGATCACCAGAGCTGTATGCTATAGGGATGCCTCCTATACTGGCTGTGTGGGCCCTTCTGTTGTAGTGGGATGACTACTGTGGGTGGTCTGGTAGGCATGGCTGGCCCCCAGTCTGGTTGGTTGCCAGGTCCTGCCTTTTGTAGAGGTTGCCAGCCACTTATGGTTGGGGCTGTGTTATGAGGTGGCTAGCTGTGGAGCCCCAGGGGTTCTGGGGCTTGTCCTGGCCCACTGGTGGGTGGAGCTGGGCCCTGGGGTGGCTGTTTGCAAGGCCAGGGATCTCAGATCTACTCTTGCCTGCTTGCCTGCTGGTGGGTGGTGCTGTCTCCTGACATGGCTGGCGGTGGGGCCTGGGGTGTCCCAACTCTGGTGTCGGCCCACTGGTGAGTGGGCCTGGATCCTGAGGCAGATCTAGAGATGCCCACGTTTCTCGCAACTGCTGTTGGCTTGCTGGTGGGTGGGGTTGGGGCTCAGGGGCGTCCTAGGGCTAGTGCTGGCCTGATGGCTGCAGAGTCCTGCAGGTCCCACAGTTGTTGTTGACCTGGTGAGTGAGGCTATGTCCTGGGGTCTCTGGCTGTATGGTCCTGGGGGTCCTGGAGCTGGTTTTGGCCCACTGGTGGGCAGGGTGGGGGCCTAGTGATTCCTGGAGTTGGTATCAACCCGCTGGTGGGCAGGGCTGGGTCCCCTAGCAGCTGGGGGCTCAGGGAGTCCTTAGGCAGCAGCCTGCTGATGGATGGGGCTGTGCCCCCTTCCACTACCTGCTTGGCCTGAGGTATCCTAGGACTGGTGCTGACTGGCTCGTGGGTGGGGCCAGGTCCCAGCACTAGCGCACTAGAGGGAGGACTCCAAAATGTGCTTGTCAGCACCAGTGTCCTCTTGGTAGAATAGGCACCCCAGATGGCTGCCCCAGCACCTATGTCCCCTGGTGAGCTCCAGTTGCCTCCTGCCTCTCCAGGAGGCTCTCCAAGATCAGCAGGTGGGTCTGATCCAGGCTCCTTTCAAATTAGTGTTTCTGCCCTGGGTCTCTAAATGTGTGAGATTTTGGGTGCATCCTTTAAGAGTGAAGTCTACGTTTCCCACAGCCCTTTAGCTCTCCTGAAAGTAAGCCCAGCTGACCTTCAAAGCCAAATGTTCTGGAGGTTTGTCTTCCCAGTGCAGGACTCCCAGGCTAGGGTGCTTGATGTGGGGCTGAGACCCCTCACTCCTTGGCGAGAACCCCTGCAATTGTAATTATCTTCCTGTTTGTGAGTTGCTCACCTGGGGTTATAGGTCTTGATTACACTGTGTCTCCACTCCTCCTACCCATCTCGTTGTGGTGGTTCCCTCTTTATATCTTTAGTTGTAGAAGATCTTTTCTACTCATCTTCAGGTCTTCCTCATCGATAGTTGCCCTATAAATAGTTCTAATTTTGGGCTTCCCTGGTGGCGCAGTGGTTGAGAATCTGCCTGCCAGTGCAGGGGACACGGGTTCGAGCCCTGGTCTGGGAAGATCCCACATGCCACGGAGCAACTGGGCCCGTGAGCCACAACTACTGAGCCTGTGCGTCTGGAGCCTATGCTCTGCAACAAGAGAGGCCCGTGCACCGCGATGAAGAGTGGCCCCCGCTCACCGCAACTAGAGAAAGCCCTCGCACAGAAACGAAGACCCAACACAGCCATAAATAAATAAATACATTTATATTAAAAAAAAAAGTTCTAATTTTGGTGTGCTCATGGGAGGAGGTGAGCTCAGGGACTTCCTACTCCTCCGTGTTGGTCACTCCTCCTGGTAACCCTCACTTACTGAAGGGACAGACAGTACCAGGCTCTTGTCCTAGATTTTCTGCTCATTGGGTGTGAGCACACAAGTTTATTATCTTATAGTTCAGTAGGTTAAAAGTCCAACACCGATCTCACTGGGCTAAAAGCAAGGTGTCAGGAGGGATGTTTTACTTTCTGGAAGCTTGAGGGGAGAGTATGTTTCCTTGCTCTTCAAGCTTCTAGAGCCACCAACATTCCTTGGCTCATGGCCATCTTCAAAGTCATCCACATAGCATCCCTCTGACCCTGCTTCCATCACCATCTCTCTTTCTCTGACCCCCTCTTCTACCTCCCTCTTCCACATTTAAGGGCTATGTGATTACACCGGGCCTATCTGGATAATACAAGCTAATCTCCCTATTTTAAGGTCAGCTGATAAGCAAACTTAATTCCTCTTTGCCGTAAGGTAACATATTCACAGGTTCCAGCGACTGGGACATGGACATCTTTGAGGGTCATTCTACTGTGTACAACAAGCCTTCATTTCTCCTGGGAGGGTCTGTTTTCTAACTCCATCATTTCCCCTAAGTCATTTCTTGGGATCCAGCAATGCTGAAGTAAATAGGTCAGGAATGAATGTAGTGCTTTTGAAGGACCTCACCAAAGCTAAGTTTGATGAGAGTGTTATTGATCTTGGGTACCCAAAATCCAGCCCATCAGAGACAGCATGCTGGGAAAAATCATAGAAATGAGTCGTTAGCGCAGCAGATGGAATCAAATATTGGCGACCTACCTTTGTGTTTCCAGGTGTGGATTTGGTCAAAAGCCAAGTTTATCAATAGGAAATTCCTAATGGAGGAACTTTACCAGCGTTTTCTGGATGGAGAAGATAGCCACGTAGCTCAGGAAGAGGACCCTTTCTGGGATCCTGCTGAGGTCATCCACTTGGGCTCAGCTCACATCTGGCTCCAGTCACTTGCCTACTGCATGAAGTTCGAAGAGCAAGTGGAGTTTCTGAACTGTGACGGGCTAGAAGAGGCAGTGTTGCATATCCACATGGGCCCCTGCTCCCCGACAGGACAGTGGGTATCTCCTCCGCCACCTTGTCTAGTTCTGGGTCGGCCACACAGAAAACTCATAGCACGCCTGAGTTCTCCTGGAGGGGGTGGTCAGCTTGGTACCCTGAAGAGGTCATTCGTGAGGCAAATGAATGAACTCGTTCATTCATAATTTGGCTTTATCAAATCTGATTTTGCCATGGCAGCCAAAGCAGCTGACCTGGAATACTTAAAATCCCATGTCCAGCAGCCTTTGAGCAGCTCAGCACTGCCCTAGGGGACCAAAGGAGTGAGGAGGAGGATATCCTGCAAAGAGGCAGGAGTGTAGTAGAAGGAAATGTGGACATGAACCAATAGACCTAGTTGGTAAAGAAGCCAAGAGTGCTGTAGGACCTTCTACTCACAGCCCCCCCACCCCACCCGCCGGAGCGCCCGTGAGGTCTGGTACCCGCCACACCCACTTGCTCTTTCCAGTGTTAGGTCCTCATCCCTGCTGATGAGGCCCAAGAGGCAGAAGCAGAAAAGCTCATTTTGTAGCTCAGCCTATCTCCCTGCACAGACTCTGGTAATTTCTTTGTTCCTTTTCTCAAGGAAGGAACTGTGGTGTCTGTTTCCTTATGTGGCCTCATTCTGAGCTGTTATCCAACCTTTGTTCTAACCCCACTCCATTACCTTTACTGTCCCCTTAGGGCGTCTCATCTGTTTTCTCTCTTTGGGCCAAAGGCAGTTAAGGGAGCTTTTACAAAAGCTAAAGTCTCTTAGCAATTCTAAGCAAAGAGGCTGGCAGGAGGTCTGGTCTGGGTGCCAGGGTCCTCATGGGTACCCGATGCAATCTTTTTCTCTTTCTGAAGAAGAAACAGGCTGAAGAAGGGAGCAGGAAAACTGCAAAGTACTGTGACTAAAAGACCAAGATGACCGTTGACTCACTGTCTTTACTGGGACTCTAAGAAAACTTCTTGGTCATTTTGCTACTTCGGGCTTCTAGGCTGCCTGATGGTTACATTTCCCACTCTGAATTAATAAAGTAGCATTCTGGTTTACAGGTTTCAATCTTTG
Source organism: Globicephala melas (assembly GCF_963455315.2). Lineage (NCBI taxonomy): Eukaryota > Metazoa > Chordata > Mammalia > Artiodactyla > Delphinidae > Globicephala > Globicephala melas. The sequence goes on from NC_083314.1 coordinate 24,343,202, forward strand.
TGAGCTCGTTGATGTGAGAGAGGTCCCCTATTGGAAAGCTGTCCCTATTGGGTTCTGAGCCTGAGGGCCTGGGGTTGACCCTAGACCATGAGGAGTTCACTGCGGTAGATGACACCCGGAGAGGCTGCATCTGGGCAGCCAGCTGGCTTTCTCTGGGTGGCAGCCCCTCTGTCCCACTGGGAACCCACCTAAATCTTCAATGCTAGTTTGGCACCCACATCTGGGTACATTTACTGCAAGAAGCTGTTATATTCCTGTCTCCTCCTTGAGACGGTCCATATCTTACCTTGAAGTACTAGAGCATGGAGTGGGCTCTTGTTATATGTCTCTTGAATGAATGAATTCTACAGCTGGTAATATTACCCATCCTTCCTTCAGAGAATCTGGCCATCTCTTAGGAGTCTATGTAATTCCCATTGACATCACAGTCCTAACTTGCTTGGACCCAGGCTAACCTGTGACAATGTTTACCTCTTCTGTTTGTAGAGCATGTGGCGAGGAGGATGTGGTTATTGACCCACTGGAGCTGCTGGGCAAGAGAATGGACTTCCAGATTCGCATTGTGCAGTGCCTTGGCACCAAGTGGCTAAAGGAAGATGCAGAGCGGGGTGTTCAGATGGGGTACCAGCCTGCCCCGCAGAGCTGCTGAACACGAACTGCCCACTTTGTGGGCCCTGGTGGGAGGGAGTCTTTCCTCAAGTTTTAAGAATGAGCTATCATGTCATTTTCTTACGTTTTTTTTTGCTTGTTCAACCCCCAAATGACTATTTCCTCCAACTGTTTAACAGACAGATAAGCCGCATGCCCCTCCAGTCAGTGGAATGTGATTAGCGCATACTGATCCTCCTAAGTAATTGAAGCAAAGAGTCAGAAATTTTAATTATCAGAAAGACTATCCAGTAAAACTGTGTTATCTAAGTAGGACGATTGGGTTTATTTTATTTAGTTGGAAACAAAAGGACTGTATTACAATATGGCAGAGGCACCAGATATGCTTAAACTAAAAGCTTAAACTAATTAAGCTAAAAGGATATTAAAAGATAAAGCAATAAAAAAGGTAGGCATTGAAGGACAAAAACAAACTGCAACCCCATGTGGAAAATTAACAATTTTAGATTATCTAAGTGGAAAGTATTTATCAAAATCCTTTTCTCTTTTTGTTAGGCATTTAATATTATCTATGTAATGATGATACCCACATTGAATAGCTGAGATGTTGGAGGTGGCAATCACGAGAATCCATTATAGGTCACCTTTTATCAACTAACCAAAGCAGGCTATAATTCTTTGGCTCACCTGATACTTTTCTTTACAAATGTATCCCTTATGGTTTTAAGTTATGTTTTCTGTTCTTGTCTCAGGTACAGAATTTATGATCTTCCAAACACTTTATATACCAAGCCTGTATGGAAAATTCTGAATCCCCAAATTGAAGAGACTGTCCAATTTACAGCCTTAAATGCATCTCAGGAGTTTCTGAATTATTTACAGACAAATGCTCTCATTGTTGATTTATGGGGCCTTCAAGGTACCATGTTTACTTCTTCTTTTGCATGGTGCATTCCTCAGTCAGATATCATGTCTGTATACCTAGGGCTGCAGAGGAGGGAGATGGAGGGAGGAGGTCAGGGTCTTGACAGCAGTGGCCAAGAGCTATCGTCCCTTGGGCCTCTGGGTTTTAGTCCACAGGTGATCATATGGCTTAAATCTCCTCACACAACAGGGGGGCTGGACAACTGAGACATTTCTTTCCTTGATGGTGTCTCCCTCACACTACAGAAGGCTGTGCCGAACTGAGCTGCTCTCAGCCAGGCCTCATGGTCACAGGTGAAGGCCACATCATGGTGGACACCAAGAAAATATCCTCCATGATGGATAAGGGCCAGGTGTGTATACTTAAGTGACATTAAAAATAGATGTCACAGATGACTAAAAATATCTCCGATGACAGTTGCTTGGGGATCATCAATGTTCCTTCCCATTAAAAAACCTTTTTCTTGATTTATTCCTGTGAACCCTGAGGGTCTTAAACCCTGGTCACCACACCTCTCCACCCCACGTAGTTTTCACATGGTAGGAACAACTGCCACTCTTCAAGCGTATGCAAATAATCCAGCAAAAGGCTAAACTGACCTGTTTTTTGTAGACTACATCAAACCAGATACCAGAACTTTATCTGAAGCTGCTCAAGTTAGAACAGGAGACAGAACTGCTCAGAAACATTAACAGAGTGCTCAGAGAGGAAAATGTGTTTCTTAAAGAATCTCTTGAGAAAACTGGTTCTAGTCAACAAGGTAAGAGGCCGCTCAAGTCTTGGTGTTTAGCTTTTCTCTAAACTCCTACATTTGTGGTGTGTATTTTCTTTCTAAGAAATGAGATTTTAAATGAGTTAATATCTTGTTTCAGTTTTAAAAAAGGGGGGGAACATTTTTTCCTTTTTCCTTGTAAGATTTCTTTGAATGGGTCCAAACCGGTGCCTGATAAATGCTGATGTAGTAAAATGCACCAAGATAATTAAATATATAAATATCTGGATAAATAAATAGATGAATAAATAAATGTTATCTTTCAACCTCAGCACATAAGCCTTCCAATACCCTGAAGCTAACTGGGACGACAGCACAATTGCCAGCAGCCAGAGAGATTAATCAGATGCGCACCCAGCAAGCCAGCTATGACAGAGAATTTGCCAAAGCTCTTAAGGTGTTCTACCAAAGCATGAATGTGGCAAGAGGGCAGTTTCTCAAATTGAGACATCATAAACCTCCTGTAAGTAACCAGAATCCTGGGAGCAAAAGGAATTTCTTTCCATTAAATGCAGCTGTTTGATATAACTACATTTCCTGAGCGTGGGGACGTGGGTGTGCTTAAGCCAAAGAGCAGGTTGAGGCCTAGAACACTGTGAGTCTGCTGCTTTCGGGGCTCCACCCATCTTTGCTCCCATTTTTCACTTTAGTGTACATCTGGCTGGTTCAAGGCAGCCGTGGCCACTGCAGCACTGATATTCCTGCACTTAAGGATGTACAGAGTATCTCAGAAATGCAAGTTCGCTTTATCATTATAAAACCAAATAAATATAATTCATCACATTAAGATATTATAGGAGAAAAATCATGATTATTTCAATATATACAAAAAAAGCATGTGATAAAATTCAGCATCCTACCACGATAAAAACTTTTAGCAAACTAGGAATAAAATGGACATTACTTAATCTGATAAAGGCAATCTTAAATGAACACACAGTAAGCATAATCTTAATGGTAAATCACCGATGCCAGCTATCTTCACTTCTGTTTGACATTGTACTTTAGGTTTTAGCCAGTGCAGCAAGTCCAGAAATAAAAGGTATAAGGATTGGAAAGGAAAAAAAGGTAATAATAATAATAATAGTATACATTTATGTAATACTTACTAAGTGCTTTTACATTTACTGACTCAATTCTTGCAACAACCTGATGGGTAGGTACTATCATTAGCTTTATTATACAGTTGATGGATCTAAGGCACAAGAGAGGTTAAGTAACTTACGTAAGGACACACAACTAGTAAGTGTCAGGGCCAAGCTCCAAACCCAGGGCTGCTCCATGGTCTATACTCTTTCCCACTACACCATGATGCCTCTAGTATTATTTGCAGATGACATGTTTATGTAAATAGAAAACCGAAAAGAATTTATAAATAAATTACAAGGTTGCTGGATACAAAAATCAATATTTAATTAATTATGTTTGAATATAACAGCAATAGAACAACATTTTTAAAATAAAAGATAGTTTTGTTTTTTTTTTTTTGGCGGTACTTGGGCCTCTCACTGTTGTGGCCTCTCCCATTGCAGAGCACAGGCTCCGGACGCGCAGGCTCAGTGGCCATGGCTCACGGGCCCAGCCGCTCCACGGCATGTGGGATCTTCCCGGACCGGGGCACGAACCCGTGTCCCCTGCATTGGCAGGCAGACTCTCAACCACTGCGCCACCAGGGAAGCCCCGAAAAGATAGCATTTATAATCGCATCAAATGTAAGAAGTACTTAGGCCTAGAGCTAACATAAAGTATGGACTTCTATGGAGAAAATTTTAAAGCTTGTTTGAGAGATGTTAAAGATGATCTAAGTAAATGGAGAAACATGCCATGGCTCCATGGTTTGGAAGGTTTGCTACTGTAAATCTGTAAAGTCTCCTGAGATTCAATATAATCCCAATAAAATGTAATGGAATCTGACAAGATGATCCTATAATTTAGATGGAATCACAAAAGCAAAGTTTAGCCGAGACAATCCAAGGCTCAAAAACAAGGTAGAGAACTTGCCCTACTCTATATCAAGGCTTATTTTAATGCTAGTGTAACAGACGGTAAGGTATTGCCCAAATGTAGGTAAGATAACCAAAGGAAAAGAAGGCCAAGAAACAGATTCACTCAGAATTAGAGACTTGATATATGACCGAGGTGGAACCAAAGATGAGTGTGGCAAGGATGGATTTTTCAATAAACAGTGCTCAGAGCATTCAGAATACATATGAAGATAAATGAAATTGGAGCCTTATCTAGAACTATACCTAGAAGTCAATTTTAGGTGAGAATTAAAGACCTATACGTGAAAGGTAAACCCCTAACGCTTACAGAAGGTACTTTAGGAGACGTCTTCATGACCTCACAGTGGAAAAGGATTTAAATATGACAAGAAAAATACCTAGATTTAAAGAAAAAGATTGATAGACTCACCTATATTAAAATTGTGAAGTTTGGTCCAGAAACCAAAACAAAGTCGAAAGGGATAGGAAAAGTCATTTGCAACACATTTAATATATAATGAGCTAATATCCAAAATAAAGAACTACTACAAACCGAAAAGAAAAACAGATAGATTTTGACCCAGTAGGAAAAAATGGTCAGAAGACCCAAACAGGAACTTCACAAAAGAGGAAATCAAAAAGGCCAATAGGGCTTCCCTGGTGGAGCAGTGGTTGAGAGTCCGCCTGCCGATGCAGGGGACACGGGTTCGTGCCCCGGTCCGGGAAGATCCCACATGCCACGAAGCGGCTGGGCCCGTGAGCCATGGCCGCTGAGCCTGCGCGTCCGGAGCCTGTGCTCCGCAATGGGAGAGGCCACAACAGTGAGAGGCCTGCGTTCCGCAAAAAAAAAAAAAAAAAAAGGCCAATAAATATATGAGAAAGTGCTTAACTTCTTTAATAATTTGGGAAACACTAATTGAAACCAGTGATATGCTAGTATAAAGTAACCATACTGGCAAAAATTTCCGTCTGAAAATATCAAGTTTTGGTAAAGCTATGAAGCAACAGAAACTTTCATGCCACGTTGGAAGGAGTATGAATCGGTACAACAACTTAAAAAACTGTTTGCCATTTATCTAATAAAAGAAGTCAAAGATGCATCTACCCTGTAAGCCTGCAACTCAACTCCTCTTCTCCACAGAGTAAACTGGTTCTGCACTTCTCTGCACCTTAATGCCCTGAGGCAGAGGTTCTCACAGTGTGGTCTTCTCACCAGCAGCTTCAGCATCATCTGGGATCTTGTTAGAAATGCGAATTCCAGGGTCCCCTCCCAGACCTGCTGAACCAGACTCTCTGGGTGTGAGGGCTAGTAATCTGTGCTTTAACAAGTCCTCCAGATGATTCTGCCTTAAACTCAAGTTTGAGAACCACCTTTCTAGACATCCTATGTATGTAATGAATTAATTTCTCTCCTACCTATCTAGAATGGTACTAGTTATACACCATTCTTGAGAGAACTGGGAAAATAGTCACTCAAGTCATTTTCTGTTCTGTAGTTCAGATGATGGACCAGCTGAAAAATTCTGTAGGAACCCAAGCACTCGTGCACTGGCTGTATTTTAACACCATCTTCCATAACAGCCCCCAAATGGAAACACCTTAATGTACACCCACAGAAGATTAGTAACTTATGGCACAAATGGCCAAAAGACGGCAAAATATACTGTTTAGGGCTGCATTCTAGGTGGCGAGAAAATGATTATCACACAATTTAGGTTAGTAGTTGCTTCTGGGGGGTAGAGAAATGGGTGTGACCAGGAGGCGCTCAAGACGCAGTGTGCTTTCTTGAGCAGGTATGTTCACTTTAACTGTACCTACGCATACATTTTGGGTACTCTTTTGTCTGTACACCTCACAATAAAAAAGAAGGAAAAACCAGTGTGATAAACACGCTAAATATAAAGTTATAAGCCACAACCTGGGAGAATCTATGTGTATTATTTGTCATCAAAGATTAGTATCCAGAATATATAAACTACATACTTTTTTAAAAAAAATATATTTATTTATTTATTTTTGGCTGCGTTGGGTCTTCATTGCTGCACACGGGCTTTCTCTAGTTGCCAAAAGTGGGGGCTACTCTGTTGAGGTGCGCGGGCTTCTCATTGCAGTGGCTTCTCTTGCTGCGGAGCACCGGCTCTAGAGCACAGGCTCAGTAGTTGTGGCGCATGGGCTTAGTTGCTCCGCGGCATGTGGTATCTTCCTGCACCAGGGCTCAAACCCGTATCCCCTGCATCGGCAGGTGGATTCTTAACCACTGCGCCATCAGGGAAGTCCCTACATACTTTTAAAATAAGAGAAAGACAACTCCTTCTCTTTGTAGGAAAACACACTGGAAAAAATGGCCAAAGTATCTGAGCGGGCATTTCACTAATAATCAGGGAAACAGAAACTAAAACGAGATGCCACGACACACTATCGGCCCCCTGCCTGCTCGCGTCTCTGTGACCACCGTCACCTCCTCCACCGTTGCTCACTGGCGCTCTGGCCACAGTGGGCCCTGCAATCCCTGCTCAGGGATACCTGCTCCTATGGGGCAGAGGACACATCAACCAACTCTCAGTGGGAGAATCCCCACCCAACACAGTCCTGTGCAAACCTCAGAACTTCTACAGTATTAAAAGAATATATACCATACCAATCTCAAATATTTGGATTATCTCACCAATTTTCCCTGTTGGCAGTAAGTAAAGGGTCATTTAGGCAGCCTTCCTGAAACAGGACATGCTCCTAGGTGACTTGTCGCCTCTGGTAGCAGCTTTCAAATGCAGCTTTCTGGCCCAAAGGGAGAACTCGCTGGGCACCCCACTCATGTACACACACAGTACTTTTACTGTAATGAAGTGAGTCCACTAATATTGAAACCGAGCAGGATGCTGCGGGGCCCTCCTGAGTACAGAATCCCCTCTGTGTCCCCCGTTTGTTGTTTGTTTATAGAAAGTCTTTAGTCTCCTAGACCTTCCCTGAGTTCCAAAGAGCAGATTCAAGCTGTTACTAACTAGGCGAGTGAGGGAACGCAGAAACAATGGAAAAGCAAGCCCAACATAATCTTTTCCATGATTGTTAGCTTAAAGTAATGCCTTGACTTATGACCCCAAACTGTGGAGATAATGTCCTGTGGCTTCAACTGGCTAGCCCCAAGTGGACTTAAAATTGGTGACACTGGGAAGGTCAATTAAGAACTGAAACTCCTGAACCATCACGAAGTAAATAACAAAATGCCTCAACCATTGCTTTTGCTTTCTCCTAAAAAGAAGTTAAGGGATCACAAGACCATGATTTACTAGTTTGCTTTGCAGGAACACACAGATCAATCACATTCACCAATGACAGACACAACGAGTCCCAAGACAGTGCTGGGAAGTCTGCAATTGAAGTCTTACAGGAAAGCTGAAATCATAAAGACCCCCTCCCCTTTACTTTTTTTTTTTTTTAAAAAAACCCTGCGCCCCTGGCCAGCCAGCAAGATGGATTTGAGACGAGTCTAGGTCTCCCATCTTTAGGGTTGGTGCCTCCTTGACTAATACAAGTTTCTCTGCTCCAAACTCCACCATTTCAGTTTGGCCTCACTGTGCGTCGGGCACACGAACTTGGGTTTGACAACAATATTGTTCTTTTCTTTATTTTTAGGAAGACGATCAAATGCTTCGACCATTTGTACACCAGCAGTCACAAATGTTGAAGGACTTTGGGGACCTACTTGAATCCAGCTTGTGGAAACTGAAAAATGATGTTGCTCTTATAGTGAAAAAGAAGAGAGAATGTTTATTGCATATGGAATAGTGAGGCTACACCAACTGAAAACATTTGAGCTTTGAGTTGGAAAGATTATTTGTGTAGCTAATAAGCTTAATTAACTTGGCTCTCAGAGCTGAATTGTGGACGCAACCTAGTCAACCCATTTCCCACTCACTCAACCTGTTATACCACTTTTAAGCAAAACTCTTCTTCAATTTGATTTAAAATCATGTAAAAATGAATCCATAACCAGGGTGAAGGTGAGGTGGGAAATATGAAAGGTGAATGGTCAGCACTCTGAGCTCTGGGATTGACTGCCTGGGGCTGAATCCATCACTAATCAATTGTGTGGTTTGGGGCAAACGACTTCCCCTCTCTAAGTCTCTTTCCTTATCTGTTACAGGGGAACGGTAACAGTACTTACTGCAGATGGTTAACAAATATAAAAGAATATAAAGAACTTAGAATGTGCTTGGCACACAGAGGAACTGATAAGCAACTGCCGTTAATATTTTCATGATTAACAGCTCCAAACTTCAAATAAAAGCTCTTTTGTAAGTTTCTTGCTGTCTCACCTAGAGAATGGTTATTTCATGCCCCTCATTTTGTATCCTTGTTCTGAACAAATTTGATATTCTACCTCCACTTATTTTCTGTCTTCATAGGTTTATTTGAAATAGGTTCAATTCATTAAGCATCGTTAAGTGCCTGTACTGTGGGACCTGTTCAGTGCAAGGGCCTGGGGTGGCAGAGGTTAAGATTTACTATGACATCTGCCGGGAATTAGTCAATCTCGAAGAGATCTTGATTCCACAAAGAACTGAGATGAGTCTTAGTTAAGTCCCACGGGCACTGAGTGCTCTGGGGAAAGGCTTGTAAAGAAAACTTTTGCGGCCTTAGACAAACTAACAATAGCAGCAATAACAGAGACTTATCCAGGGCTTACTCTGTGTCAGACACTAATCTAAGTGCTATACATCTGTGAGCTCATTTAATTTTCACCATAATTCTATGAATTTGGCCCTATTACTTTCCCCATTTTGAGGCTTTAAAGGTTAAACAAACGACGCTTGTCCAGGCCACTGTAAGCAGTGGGCTGACTCTGGGACTGCATTCCTAACCAAAGGCCTGGGACCTTAATATGCAGGACTGTCCCAAGGAGCAGTTTGACTGATTTGCATAAGAACAGGAAGGAGGCAACAGAGGTGACAACTCCAATACTTGCTCCCTAAAATATAAAGTTAGGGGCACTGAAACTCTACTGGCAGGAGAGGCTATCAAGGGCTCCAAGAGGAGTCTCCCTGGGAGGGCAGAGGCATCTGGGCTGGTGACTTCAGCTTACTACCAGGACCCAAGGGCTTATGGGAGGGGCTTGGGTTTTGCCTGTAGCTCAGGTCCTGGCTGAGTGTATGCATATGAACTAAAATATAACCTGTAACCCTGGAGCCCAAGTGTGGAGCTCCATGTTGGTGATGGCGGGGACAAGGGTCAGCAAAGCATCATAGAACCCAGGAAAGCCTTTGTCCTTGAGGCAGGATAGCAGTGAGGCCATGGGAAGCAGGAACGACTTCTACCTCTTGGACTGAGACTTAAAGCTCTTGGACAATTTGCTTGAGGCAAGTAAATATACTTTCTGCAAGTGAGCAGGTGGAGCCTTGGAGGGTTAGAAAGAGTATCAGGACTAGACACTTGTACCTCAAGCTGGAGGACAGGGTCACCCAGGTGGTCATATATCAGCATCAACACTAGAGCACAACACAGCACACGTTGCAAAAGTGGAAAGATGCACATGGAGTCTCAGCCGGTAGCTCCCAAGTGCAGATCTAAGCCACGGATTCCTAGGGCCCAACCGTCATACCTCCTGAATGCAAACTGCTGGGGTCCGCTGGGGAACCTATATTGTTTGTGGTTTGGATATGCAGCTAGTCATGAGATCTCTTGCTCTTGTCCATCTTCCTGATTTTAGAGATGATAAAACCTCTTCTAAGGTCCCACAAATTAATGCACAGCTGAGACCCGATTCGACCAGCCCTGGGCAGAGGAAGCAAAGTTAGGATGGACAGTACTATCACCAAGGATCTCCCTCTTCAAGTTAAATAGACCCTCTTTCTTTTGTACAGGCAGCACAGATGGACCTCCCAACATGAATAAGATTCCTATCAATGTCATGCCTCTCACTGTAGAGTAGAAATTCCATGAAGGCAATGGCTGTCCTCTTTACATAATGAACGTAACAGAACACTTAACGTGTGTTTATTATATGCTAATTACAAAAGGAAAAGTCCTTTGCCTTATTTTTGGGCTTCAGTGGAAACCTGGTTAAAATATAAAAAGTAAATTAGAGAAAAATTTTGCTTAGGCAGTGAAAATCAATAGAAACTTAGCAGCTATATCCTTAAACCTAAGGCACACAGGTACAGAACCAGGGAAAATGAATGATAAGCCCAATTATTAGCAGTACACAGACCACTAAGGAAGCACATTTCTACCACTACTCAAATACACAGGCACGTCCAAACACAGAACCACTGTTCAATTGACAATCCTTTATTATTAAACTTAGGTAAGAGTCCAAAATCAGTCAGTGTGGATGCACGAAAAAGTAGGCTAAAATAGCAAAAACTGCAGTTTCATTTGGCAAAGGCCTACACTATGCAGAGAAATTCATGGGGAAGTGAGATCCCATTCAATATCATGGCGAGGAAAAGAGCATTTGCCGTCTTACATGACCACCAGCCTGGGCGTGTCAGCCACACAGAGAGAGCCACCCATCCCACCCTCTGATCTTCCAGCTCACTTAAAAAACTGACCTTGAATTCTTCAATGAAAAAGTCAAATATTAATTTTTTCTCACAAGCAATAAAATCACAAAAATCAGCTAAGATTTGAAATTTATGGTAAGCTGGTACAATTCCCTGCTTGTACTATATACATATTTTAGATATGACAATCTTTTCCACATACAGTCAGACAGGCTTATAGAAGAATTTCAAATATCAAATTAAAAAGCTGTTAATTCATGCATTTTATGACTTCAGTTAATTATTCAAACGTTTAGACTTCAGAGCTGCTAATGACACTAAATTCAATGCCACGCTGGTTGAGTCTGTCAATCAGCTTTGTTCTGGAGAAAGCTGCTCCAGGAGTGAAGACCCCACCCCTGTAAGACAATAACAAGATGAAACAGTGCACAAAGCCCAGCTCCAGCCCTTTCCTCTGCTAGTGTGATTTACTGGAGGACTAGCTATCGAATCAATGCAGAGCTTATGAAAACCTGATTCTTGATTCCATAATGGACTGGTTTTGGTTCCATTCCTAAAATCAGCCAAATGAGCAAGGAGCTATTATTCAAAAGTAAACTAGTACCCAGCAAACCCATCTAGGTTGGTTCAGTGACTAATGAGACTGTTTCCATGATACCGGTGTGTGTGTGGGAAGGGGCACACTGAGGGTTATTAACCCAAGTAACAGCTGCTGTTTATAAAGTCAGCCCTTAGACTCAGGAGGATCAAATATGCACATGGGCAAAATAAATTTAGGTAATCAATTATTACTAAAGCATAAACAAGACAATTTGGATGAAAAAGAAGTTTCTTTAAATGTAATGGGTAACATTTAGAAAATGCTAAATATTTTCAAAGAGTATACAAATATTTGAAGAAAATTTAATTAGGTTTCACTTTATATAATTTTTATGTTTATTACTTACTACTGTTTCAGGTCAGACCTAAATTTATTTGTTTCTAAGCCTGCAGGCCTATGCTCATTTGTAAAGTTGGCCTACTTTTAGGGTAACAGCTATATGCTCCAGAAAGATAGTTCACTTGATACTTATCTAGCCAGGATGCCATGAATCAACTCATGCTTGGGGTCACGGCTCCCACTGCCAGCTGGGTATCATTCAGCATGGATTAGGGGCTCCTGCCAATAACATTTAACTACAGGGACCTTTTTTTGAGTAGCTGACTTTGGATCTGAGTTATTTTCAGGAGGAACTGAAGCATGGCTCTCAAACTTTTCTGTCTCCTCTCATTTACTTCTGCACTGTTCCTAGAGGCCAGTAAGGAACCGTCCTTCTCACAATATTAAGTTTACCTCTATCTTTGGATCAAAGGTACTGTAAATGCTTATGTACAAACCCAATGCCTGAAAACTGAACCAAGATAAGCTAAAGTATAACATAAATGAAAAAGATATCTTCAAATTTGAAGAAAACCAGACTTACGCCTTAGGAAGATCAGAGGTGTCAGTTAGTAGAGTTATGGCTGCCTGGACCATGGCTATGGGGGTAGCCACATAGCCAGCTTCTGCAGATAACAGGTGATGAAAGAAAAAGAAAGTATTCATAAAATGTGCATTCAACAACACCCAAAAATCAAATGGTAGATTTTATATCTAAGTATCAGTGTACAGAATTTCCTCAATAAATACTCTGTTCATGTAATAACAAAAATAACAACATTTATATAGTACTTATTAAGTGTCAGGAACTGTATTAAGTGCTTTAAATCCATTAAACTCATTTAATTCTCCTAACAATCTAGGCTAGTACTATTTTATACTGATTTTACAGATGAGGAAACTGAGGCATAGAGAGGTTAAGAGACTCATTCAAATTCACAAAGTTAGGTAGTGGTTGGGCCAGAATCACATGCAGGCAGCCGGCTCAAGTCCACACTCTTACCAATAATCCTAGGTTTCTTGTTTCTCTATTCATACACTACACTGATCTTTCTCAATCAAATACATCAAACTTCACTTTTAAAAAAAGACTCCATTTCTTAAAGAACAATTGAGTAACTCTCAAAGAAGTCTAACTTTAAGAAGTAACTTTAAAAAAAGTCTATAAACAAGGAGAACATTAGTGTTTATATTCATGTTAAATAAGAACATAGCTTTTCTTAAAAACCCAGGTGGAAATTTGAAAAAAAAGGCAAGATGCAAAGATATCTTTGCTATTGGGCTTGATTAAAACTGCACAACAGACCCCCTGTGATCTATTAGGAATGATGGTAATTAAACTTATACTGTAATTCACAAGTGGGATTGTCTCTGTACAGTTCTCTAAAATTTACAGCATAAGTTATTGAATGTTTTGGAGTGATAGTCCTTTTTAACTATCTATCAAAACTTTTACCTTGCCCAGAAAAATGCACATGTACACACACTTCACAAACAATGTCAGGGTGATCCAGACTCCAAAAAAGCTTGGATCACAGCTTTGATTATGTTATAACTACACTGCTTTAAAGTGACCCTTGACTATAAAAATAGAACAGATAAATATCAATCAGCCCCTTGTCTTCTTAATATTAAAAATTCCATTCAGAATTACTGAATCATACTGAAAGAAAAAAAAACAGTGAGAGGGACACAACAATAAAATTGAATGATACCAATAATTCCAATCCTTCTTTTGACAGAATTATTTATCATTATTACTTAAATAATTTGTGCAAAATTTATTCCTAAAACAAACTTTAAAAAGAAACTGCTGTAATAGCACACCACTTTATAGCTTAAGACAATGTAAAACTCCCAAGCACCCTTAAGTCACATGTGAAATACCTGGTCCTTTCACCTGAGTACAAATTCTGATATTTGGTTTGTTCTTATCAGGACCAAAGCCTTGGCTGTACCCTTGACCAAAAAATGTCAACGTAAATGATGAGGCATCAATCTGAGGAAAAGAAAGCAAAGGGTTTATTAAATAAATATGTCGTTTCCTCCTTGAACACAATAAAACCTACTAATATACTTCCTATAAGACATTTTCAATAAATAAAAAAATCAATATTCTATCTGTCAGAATATCCCGTCATCCTTTACTTAAGCATGGAGCAAAAAATAATGCTTTGAAAAACAACAAGTTTTGCTGACTGGAGTGATGTTGAGAGGAGGGAGTTAGTGAGGAATAAAGCTGATATAAAGATGAGTCTTAGGTTGTGGCTGAAAGAAGAACAGCACCACCAGAATAGGCAGTTTCAGAGGAAAAGCTGGAGGTAGTTTTCATTTTAGGATAGAATATGGTACTCGGGCTTTAGATATCTGTTTGAGGTGACAAGACAAAAAAATAGTCAACAAGTAACGGCAGTATGGGCCTAGGGTATAGATATAAAATTGCTCCACTTAGAAGTGTAAAAATTTGATTCAAAAATTAAATTATAGAAGATCTATCCAAGCATCTGTCACAATCACTAAATTTAGAAATAAAATAACAAAGCCATGGTGAACAAATTTTTATTAAGTATCAACCAAGGGTCAGACACTATGTTAGGTCCTGAGACATAAATAAAGTATTAATAAAATTAAAAGAAAAGAAAAGAAAAAGAAAAGGCATTCCTGGAGCTTACAGTTTAGTGTGTGTGGAAATATATACATATATATATACACACACAGATACACATAAGAGATCTAATAACAATATGAGACATGAATTAGAAGTGCAGGACTAGTTTAGCAGAGAGCATTATTAAGTTTACTGAGGAAGAGGTGAGCGCATGTGCGTGAAGTTTATTACATAGAAAAGTAAGGTGAGTACCAGAAAGGAGAAACCATTATGTAAAGGCAAAACCAGACAAGGATGCCACAAGAAAAGAAAATGACAGCCAATATCACTGATGAACATAAGTGCAAAAATCCTCAACAAAATATTAGCAAACTGAATTCAACAATATATTAAAAGGACCGTATACCATGATCAAGTGGGATTTAGTTTAGGGATGCAAGGATGGTTCAACATCCATGAATCAGTCAATGTGATATACCACATTAACAAAATAAAGGATAAAAATCATATGATCATCTCAAATGCAGAAAAAGCATTTGACAAAATTCAACATCCATTTATGATAGTCTCAGCAAACTGGGTATATAGAGGGGATATACTTCAACATAATAAAGGCCATATATGACAACCCATTGCTAACATCATACTCAATGGTGAAAAGCTGAAAGCTTTTCTTCTATGGTCAGGAACAAGACAAGAGTGCCCACTCTTGTCGACAGTATTCAACATGGTACTGGAAGTTCTAACCAGAGCAATTAGGCAAAAAATTGAAATAAAAGGTATCCAGGGCTTCCCTGGTGGTGCAGTGGTTGAGAGTCCGCCTGCCGATGCAAGGGATATGGGTTTGTGCCCTGGTACGGGAAGATCCCACATGCCGCGGAGTGGCTGGGCCCGTGAGCCATGGCCGCTGAGCCTGCGCGTCTGGAGCCTGTGCTCCGCAACGGGAGAGGCCACAGCAGTGAGAGGCCCGCGTACCGCAAAAAAAAAAAGGTATCCAAATTGGAAAGGAAGAAGTAATACCATCACTATTTGCAGATGACATGATGTTATGTATAGAAAACCCTAAAGATTCCATCAAAAAATCAGAACTAAAATGAATTCAGTAAAGTCATGGGATACAAAATCAACACCCAAAAATCTGTTTCATTTCTGTACATTAATGAACTATCAGAAAGAAATATTAAGAAAGCAATCCCGTTTACAAATGCATCAAAAAGAATAAAACATCCAGGAATAAATATAACCAAGGAGGTGAAAGACCTACATGCTGAAAACTACAAGACATTAACAAAAGAAATTGAAGACCCAAATAAATGGAGACAGTCCATGGATTGACAGATCATGGATAGAAAGAATATCATTATAATGTGCACACTACCCAAAGCAATCTACAGATTCAATGCAATCCCTATCAAAATACCAATGGCATATTTCACAGAACTAGAACAATAAATCCTAAAGTCTATATAAAACCAGAAAAGACTCCAAATAGCCAAAGAAATCTTTGCAAGAAGAATGAAGCTGGAGGTACCATGCTCCCTGATTTCAAACAATATTACAATGCTATAGTAATTAAAACAGTATGGTATTGGCATAAAAACACGCACACAGATCAACAGAATAGCACAGAGAACCCAGACATAAACCCACACATATGTGGTCAATTAATTTATGACAAAGGAGCCAAGAATATTCAATGGGAAAAGGACAGTCTCTTCAACAGATGATGTTGAAAAAACGTAACTAGACTGCTGCTTACACCATACACAAAAATTAACTCAAAATGGATTAGAGACGAATATAAGACCTGAAACCATACACCTCTTAGAAGAAAACATAGGCAGTAAGTTCCTTGACATAGGTATTAAAGTTGCTTTTTCTGAACTTGACACCAGAAACAGAAACAAAAGCAAAAATAAACACGTAAGATTATGTCAAAGTAGAACGCTTCTGTGCAGCAAAGGCAACCATGAACAAAATGAAAAGGCAACCTACTAAATGGGAGAAAATATTACAAATCACATATCTGATAAGTGGCTATTACCCCCAAAATATAAAGAACTCATACAACTCACTAGCAAAAACCAAACACTTGAACTGAAAAATGTGCAGAAGATCGGAAGACATTTTTCCAAAGAAGACATACAGACAGCCAATAGGTGCATGAAAAGATGCTCTACATCATTAATCATGAGGGAAATGCACATCAAACCACAATGAGATATCACCTTACACCTGTTAGAATGGCTACCATCAAAAAACTAGAAATAGAGGAATGACCAAGATGGTGGAGTTTAGGAAGTCCCTGGACACACCAAAATTATAACTATATACAGAGCAACTATCAATGAGAACAACCTGAAGACTAGCAGAAAAGATTTTCAACAACTAAAGATATAAAGAAGAAACCACAACATGATGGTAGGAGAAGCAGAGATGCAGTGTAGGCAAGACCCAAACTCCCAGGTAGGCTACTCCCAAATGGGAGGATAATTACAATTACAAGCATTCTCCCCAGGGAGCAAGGGGTCTGAGCCTCACACTGGGCTCTCCCCAGCCCGGGGGTCCTGTACCAGGAAAACAAGCCCCCAGAACATCTGGCTTTGAAGGCTAGCAGGGCTTGCATACAGAGAGCTGGAGGGCCATAGGAAACAGGGATTACACTCTTAAAGGACTCACACAAAATCTCACATGCCCTGAAATCCAATGCAGAGGTAGTAATATGAAAGGAGCCCAGGTCAACCCACTTGCTGATCTTGGAGAGCCTTCCAGGGAGGCAGAAGGGAACTGGGACTCCCTCTGGGGACAGAGATGCTAATGGGAGCCATTTGGGGGCACCTGTTCTGCCATGAGGACACTGGTGCTGGCAAGCACCATTTTGGGGTCCTCCCTCTATCTCATTAGCACCAGGTGCTTCCCTGCCCAGTAGTAGACCAATACCAGCCCTGGGACTCCCTGGGTCCTGCAGCCAGCTATGTTGGGACCCCAGTACTGCCCACCCCAGGGGGGTGGCACCAGCCTGAGCCCCCTGGATACCTGGCGCAGCATGCCATGACTTGGCCACACCTACTATCAGGCTGGTACCAGCCCAGGACCCCCAGGGCCCTGCAGACAGCCTCTCCAGGTCCAGGCCATGCCCACCAGAAGGGCAGTAGCCTCGGCATGAGGCAGGCCTGGCAGCCATCTGGGGGCCAGCTCTGCCTACTAGTGTGCCCACAGTAGTCAGAAAGGCCCATACAGCCCACATAGGGGGCACTGCTAGAGCATATAGCTCCAGTGACCAGTGGGGAGTATGCTGCTAGGCCCCACTGAAAGTCTCCCACAGGAGGCCATTCTCCAGGATTGCAAAATGTAACTGACTTACCTAATATTATACACAGAAATAAAAAACAGAGACATAGGCAAAAGGAGGCAACAGAGGAATGTGTTCCAAAAAACAACAAAATAAAACACCAGAAGAACTAAGATAAGTGGAGATAAGCAATCTACTTGATAAAGAGTTCAAGATAATGATCATAAAGGTACTCAAAGATGCTTGGGAGAAGAACGGATGAACACAGTGAGAAGTATAACAAAGAGTTTGAAAATATAAAGAAGAGCCAAACATAGCTGAAGAACGTAATAACTGAAATAAAAAATACATGAGAAGAAATCAACAGTAGATTAAAGATACAGATCAGTAAACTGAGAGTAGTGGAAATCATCCAAGCTGAACAGAAAAGACAATGTTTAAAAATGAGAACAGTTAAAGATACCTCTAGGTACTAATGTACTAATTTACTAATATTTGCATTACAGGGGTACCAGAAGGAGAAGAGAGAGAAAGGGGGAGAACTTATCTGAAGAAAAAATAGCTGAAAACCTCTCTAACTTAGGAAACAGACATCCAAGCCCAGAAAACACAGAGGGTTCCAAACAATATGAACCCAAAGATATCTACACTAAGACATACTGTGATTAAGATGGTAAAAATTAAAGATGAAGAGAGACTCTTACAAGCAGAAAGAGAAAAGCAAGCAGTTACGTACAAGGTAACTCCCGTAAGGCTATCAGCTGACTTTTCAGCATAAACTTTGCCAGGAAGAAGGGAGTGGCATGACATATTTTAAAGTAATGAAAGGAAAAAACCTACAACCAAGAATACTCTACCCAGCAAGGCTATCATTCAGATTTAAAGAGAAGTTTTACAGACAAGCAAAAAGCTAAAAGAGTTCAGCACCACTAAACAGGCTTTACAAGAAACATTAAAGGGACCTTTCTAAGTGGAAAAGAAAAGACTACAACTAGAAATATAAAAATATGAAAGGAAAAATCTCATCGGTAAAGGCAAATATATAGTAAAGGTAGTAGACCAACTACTTGTAAAGCTAGCAGAAAAGTTAAAGGACAAAAGTAGTAAAATCACCTATTTTTACAGTAAGTAGTTAAGGGATACACAAAATAAAAAGATGTAAAATATGATTTCAAAAACATTAACATGGGGCTTCCCTGGTGGCACAGTGGTTGAGAGTCCGCCTGCTGATGCAGGGGACACGGGTTCGTGCCCCGGTCCGGGAAGATCCCACATGCCGTGGAGCGGCTGGGCCCGTGAGCCATGGCTGCTGAGCCTGTGCGTCCAGAGGCTGTGCTCTGCAACGGGAGAGGCCACAGCAGTGAGAGGCCCGTGTACCGCAACAAACGAACAAACAAACAAAAAACCAAAATACATTAACATGGGGTAGGGGGGAGTAAAAATGCAGGGTTGTTAGAAATGTGTTCGAACTTAAAGAGATCAGTAACTTATAATAATCACAAATATATACAGGGTGCTATATATAAACCTCATGGTAACCCCAAACCAAAAATCTATAATAGATACACACACACACACACAAAAAAAGAGATCCAAACATAACACTAAAGATAGTCATCAAATTACATGGGAAGAGAGAAAAAGAAGAAAAAATCAAAAAACTACAAAAACAACCAGAAAACAATTAACAAAATGGTAGTAAGTACATACCTATCAATAATTACAGTAAATGTAAATGGAATAAATGCTCTACTCAAAAGACGTAGAGTGACTGAATGGATACATAAACAAGACCCATATATATGCTACTTACAAGAGACTCACTTCAGATATAAAGACACACATAGACTGAAAGTGAGGGAATGGAAAACAGTATTCCATGTGAAAAAAAATGAAAAGAAAGCCAGAGTAGGAATACTTATATCAGAGAAAATAGACTTTAAAACCAAGACTATAACAAGAGATAAAGATGGATATTACTAAGTAGAAAGGGACCAATCCAACAGGAGGATATAACAACAATCCAACATAGGAGTACCTAAATACATAAAGCAAA
This sequence comes from Globicephala melas, assembly GCF_963455315.2. Lineage (NCBI taxonomy): Eukaryota > Metazoa > Chordata > Mammalia > Artiodactyla > Delphinidae > Globicephala > Globicephala melas. Next base: position 24,362,868 of record NC_083314.1, read on the forward strand.
TCTTAACAAATATACAAGGAGAAATTGACAGTAACACAATCATAGTAGGAGAATTTAACACCTCACTAACATCAATGAACAGATCACACAAACAGAAAATCAATAAGGAGACGCTGGCCTCAAATGACATATTACACTAGATGAACTTAATAGATATATACAAAGCAATCCATCCAAAAGCAGCAGAATACACATTCTTTCCAAGTACACACAGACATTCTCCAGTATAGACCACATGCTAGGCCACAGAATAAGCCTTGGTAAATTTAAGAAAATTGAAATCATATCAAGCATCTTTTCCAACCACAACACTATGAAGCCAGAAATCAACTATAAGGAAACACTGCAAAAATCAAACATGCTACTAAACAACAAATGGCTTAATGAAGGAAGAGGATATCAAAAAAATACCTGGAGACACATGAAAGTGGAAACACAACAATCCAAAATCTACAGGGCACAGGAAAAGCAGTTCTAAGGGGGAAGCTTACAGCATTACAAGCCAACCTCAGGAAACAAACAAACAAACAAAATTCAAGTAAATAACCTAACTTTACACCTAAAGGAACTAGAAAAATAAGAACAAACAAGACTCAAAGTTAGTAGAAGGAAAGGAATCATAAAGATCAGGGCAGAAATAAATGAAATCGAGGCTACAACAACAATAGAAATGATCAATGAAACTAAAAGCTGATTCTTTGGATAGATAAACAAAATTGATAAACTTTCAGCCAGACTCATCAAGAAAGAAAGGGAGCTCAAATAAATAAAATCAGAACTGAAAAAGGAGAAGTTACAATTGATATCACAGAAACACAAGGGATCATAAAAGATTTCTGAAACAACTGCATGTGAATAAAATGGACAATATAGAAATGGATGAATTCCTAGAAATGTACAATCTCCCAAGATGGAATCAAGAAAAAATAGAAAATATAAACAGACTGGTTACCAGGAATGAAACTGAATCAGTAATTTAAAAAACCCTCAACTCCCAATAAACAAAAGTCCAGTACCAGAAGGCTTCACAGGTGAATTCTACCAAACATTTAAAGAAGAGTTAATGCCTAACCTTCTCAAACTATCCCAAAAAAATGCAGAGGAAGAAATGCTTCCAAAGTCATTCTTATGAACGTGCATCACCCTGATACCAAAACCAGACAAAGATATCACAAAAAAAGAAAATTACAAGCCAATATCATTGATGAACATAGATGCAAAAATCCTCAACAAAATGTTAGCAAACTGAATTCAACAATACATTAAAATAATCATATACCATGATCAAGTGGGATTTATCCTGGGATGTAAGGTTAATTCAATAACTGCAAATCAATCATTGTGATACAAGGTATACAGGGAACATACTGGGTATACAGGGAACATACTTCAACATAATAAAGGCCATATATGACAAGCCCACAGTTAACATCATCCTCAATGGTGAAAATCTGAAGGCATTTCCTCTAACACCAGGAACAAGACAAGAGTGCCCACTCTTGCCACTTTTATTCAACATAGTATTGGAAGTCCTAGCCACAACAATCAGACAAGAAAAAAGAAATACAAGGAATCTAAATTAGAAAGAAAGAAGTAAAACTGTCGCTGTTTGCAGAGGTCACAATACTACATGCAACAGATCCTAAAGATGCCACCAAAAAACTATTAAAACTAATAAATGAATTTAGTAAAGTTGCAGGATGTGATACAAAGTTAATATACAGAAATCTGTTGTATTTCTATACACTAACAACAAACAATCATTAAGAGATTAAGAAAACAATCTCATTTACAATCGCATCAAAAGGAATAATACAATACCTGAAAAATTATAAGACGCTGATGAAAGAAACTGAAGACGACACATAGAAAGATACACCATGCTCGTGGATTGTAAGAATTAATATTGTTAAAATGACAATACTACCCAAGGCAATCTAGAGAATGAATGCAACACCTATCAAAATACCAATGGCATTTTTCACAGACTGAGACCAAATAATTCTTAATTGTGAAGTCAAAAGACCTCAAATAGTCAAAATAATCCTGAGAAAGGACAACAAAGCTGGAAGTGTCATCTTCCCTAATTTCAAACTATACTACAAAGGTACAGTAATCAAAACAGTATGGTACTGGGAATTCCCTGGTGGTCCAGCCATTAGGACTTCATGCTTTCACTGCAGGGGGCACAGGTTTGATTCCTGGTCATGGAACTAAGATCCCGCAAGCCACATGGCATGGCCAAAAAAACAAAAAACAACCCAAAAAACCCAGTATGGTACTGGCAGAAAAAAACAGACGCATAGATCAATGGAACAGAATAGAGAGCTCAGAGATAATCCCACACGTACATGTTCAATTAATCTACGACAAAGGAGGCAAGAATATACAACAGGAAAGACAACCTCTTTAATAAATTGTGTTGGGAAAACTGGACAGCTATATGCAAAAAATCAAACTGGACTACTGCCTCACACCATATAGAAAAATAAACTCGAAGTAGATTAAAAACTTAAGTGTAAAACCTGAAACCACAAAAATCTCTAGAAGAAAATATAAGTAGTATGCTCTTTGACATTGGTCTTAGCAATATTTTACTGGATATGTCTCCTCAGTCAAGAGAAACAAAAGCAAAAATAAACAAGTGGGACTATATTAAATTGAATTTTGCACCGTGAAGGAAACTATCAACAAAACAAAAAGACTGCCTACTGAATGGAAGAAGATATTTGCAAACAATGTACCTAATAAGGGGTTAATAACTAAAATATACAAAGAATGTATATAACTCAACATCAACAAAACCCCAAACAACCTGATTAAAAATGGGCAGTGGAACAGAATAGACATTTTTCCAAAAAATATATATAGATGGCCAACAGACACATGAAAATATGCTCAATATCACTATCATCAGGGAAATGCAAATCAAAACCATAATATCACCTCACACCTGTCAGAATAGCTATTATCAAAAAAGACAAATAAGTGTTGATGTGGAGAAAAAGGAACCCTTGTGAATTGTTGGTGGGTATGTAAATTGAATGCCACTATAGAAGAGAGTATAGAGGTTCCTCAAAAAATTAAAAACAGAACTAGCATATGATCCAGCAAGCCCACTCCCAGATATTTATTTGAAGAAAACAAAAACACTAATTTGAAAAAAATATATGCATCCCCATGTTCACTACGGCATTATTTACAATAGCCAAGACGTGGAAACAACCTAAATGTCCACTAATGGATAAAGAAAATGCAGTGTGTATATATGTATGTGTGTGTGTGCGCACGCACGCATATATATATTAAGGTCATATATACAGAGAACAGATTGGTGGTTGTCAGAGGCAGGGGGTAGGGGTGGAAGAAATCAATGAACTGGATATTTTTTTTAGATTAAATAAATTGAATAAAAAATAAAGATAGGAGCTTTTCAGTACATTTATCAAAATTAGGTAACTATTATTTAAAAGTAGCAATAGATTCATCTACTAATGTATGCCCAAGATCATATGCTGTCAAAGGCCAATAATACCAAAGAAGATGAATTCCAAATAAAAACAGGAGGAAGCCAAGTTGGATAAGTTTCACAAAAGAAACCAAGTGGACTTCCTTGGTGCAAAGATATTTGGCAGCTTTCTCAGGCATGACAACTTTTCCTTCCCATTTCCCTCACTTCATTCTACAACATGTAGCCTTATAAATGCCTGAGCATTACATTATAAATTGTGAGTTCATGAGATCTGAGCAGAGATTATTTTAAAATAATAGGATGAAAAAAATAAAATAATAGGATGGCATCCAGGCCTTTCAAGGCCTGATTGATTGTTCACTATACACTAAATCTCCCAGAATTAGTGTTGGCAAGTAGAGAAGAAAGGAAAAGAGGAAACAAATAGGGAGAGAAGTTATTGATTTTTTTCTGTCCAAACATGTCTAAGGGAGAGGATAACTCTTCCAGGCTACCTGCACTGTAGTCCATCTCTTGTGAAGATTGATTCCACCAAAAAAAAAAAAGTGAATTGTCTTCTGTAATTTGCTTAAATGGAGAGAATAAGTAAGCAGGACAATGCCTTGTTCTGAAATTATCTTACCTACCTAATAGATATATTTCTGGTTAATTAATTGCATTCTGGTTTATATACCTCAGGCTCTTGTGAATTAGTTACAGTGAGTAACCAATTCTTCTGGCCGTGATAAATCTAAACAGTGTTAAGAACCCATATAATGATTAGTAAGTTTCAGCACTGGAATCAGGACCATTGTAAGCTCTTCCTTCTTTTCACACTTACACTGCTCCTACACCAGTGGTTTCTAATTTTTAACTCAAGAACCCCTTTCGGGGGAAAAAGTCGAGAAGGGATGCAGTAGCATGGTGGATCGCAGTCTAACATGGCTAGAACATACAACTGAAGAGGAACAGGGTGTGAACAAAGTCAGACACACAGGCTGTACTTGTCTCCTCCCCTGCCTGAGGCACACATGCTATCTGATTGTAACCCTCTCAGGCATGACACATTCAGTATGAGACAATTTTCAACAGTCTCTAGGATGCTACTACCAATTAATCAGAGTTGGTATAAAAAAAAAAAAAAGCCTATCTGCTATCCAGGGCTAGCTCATGAAGGCCCTCACATCTGCAGAGATGGACTTCAGTCACTGGTGCTCTAGGAGTGTGGACCAAAATAACCCAAACATCACCCAGAACCTTCCTACCTCCACATCAGTGATTCACAACCTTGGCAGTGCATTAACATTACTGGGGAGTTTTCAAAAAGCCCAGTGCCCAGGCCACATTCCACACCAATCAAACCCGCATCTCTGGTCATTTGTTTTGGGCTCTCTCCCAAAGCTGAGAACCACTGACCTATCCTTCGAGGCCCCACTCCACACCTACTGAATCAGAATGTCCAGATGCCAGGGTCAAAACATGTATTTGAAAAAATCTCACTGGGTGATTCTGATATATAAAGTCCCAGCTGTAAGAGTCATTGTCAAAGCAATAAGCCAGGGAAGTATTTTAAAGAAGGTGATAACAGGGTCAGATTTTATTGTTTATTGAAGTATAGTTGATTTACAGTATTGTTAGTTTCAGGTGTACAGCAAAGTGATTTAGTTATACGGGTGTATATATATTTTTTCACATTATTTTCCATTATACGTTATTACAAGATATTGAACATAGTTCCTTGTGTTATATAGTAAATCCATGTTGCTTACCTATTTTATGTATAGTAGTTTGTAGCTGTTAATCCCCTTCTCCTAATTTATTCGCCCTTTCCCCTTTGGTAACCATAAATTTGTTTTCTATCTCTGAGAATGTTTCTGTTTTGTATATAGATTCATTTGTATCAATTTTTAGACTCCACATATAAGTGATATCATATAATATTTGTCTTCCTCTTACTTCACTTAGTATGGTATTCTCTAGGTCCATCCACCTTGATGCAAACGGCAATATTTCATTCTTTTTTTATGTCTGAGTAATATACACCACATCTCCTCAAACCAATTGTCTGTTGACGGGTACTTGGGTTGTTTCCATGTCTTGGCTATTGTAAATAGTGCTGCTATGTACATTGGGGTGGATTTATCTTTCTGAATTAGAGTTTTCCTCTTTTCTGGATATATGCCCAGGAGTGGGATTGCTGGATCATATGGTAGCTCTATTTTTAGTTTTTTAAGGAATCTCCATACTGTTTTCCATAGTGGCTGTACCAATTTACATTCCCACCAACAGTGTAGAAGGCTTCTCTTTCCTCCACACCCCCTCCAGCATTTATTATTTGTAGACTTTATGATGATAGCCATTCTGACTGGTGTGAGGTGATAGCTCATTGTGGTTTTGTCATTTCTCTAATAATTAGTGATGTTGAGCATCTTTTCATGTGCTTCTTGGCCACATGTATGTCTTCATTGGAGAAATGTCTATTTAGATCTTCTGACCATTTTTTTTTTTTTTTTTTTGCGGTACACGGGCCTCTCACTGTTGTGGCCTCTCCCGCTGCGGAGCACAGGCTCTGGACGCGCAGGCTCAGCGGCCATGGCTCACGGGTGCAGCCGCTCCACGGCATGTGGGATCCTCCTGGACCGGGGCACGAACCTGCATCCCCTGCATCGGCAGGCGGACCCTCAACCACTGCGCCACCAGGGAAGCCCTCTGATCATTTTTTAATTGGATTTTTTTTAATATTGAGTTGTATGAACTGTTTGTATATTTTGGACATTAACCCGTTTGGCTGCATTGTTTGCAAATGTTTTCTCCCAGTCCGTAGGTTGTCCTTTCATTTTGCTGATGGTTTGTTTTGCAGTGCAAAAGGTTTTAAGTTTAATTAGGTCCCATTTGTTTACTTTTGCTTTTATTTCTTTTGCCTTGGAATACAGATCTAAGAAAATATTGCTATGATTTATGTCCAAGAATGCTTTGCCCAGGTTCTCCTGTAGAAGTTTTATGGTATCGTGTCTTATATTTAGGTCTTTAAACCATTTTATTTTTGTATATGGTGTGAGGGAGTGTTCTAATTTCATTGACACATGAAGTTGTCCAGCTTTCCCAACACCACCTGCTGAAGAGACTGTCTTTTCTCCATTGTATATTCTTGCCTCTTTTGTCAAAGATTAATTGCCTATAGGTGTGTGGTTTTATTTCTGGGCTCTCTATTCTGTTCCATTGACCTGTTTTTGTGCCAATACCATGCTGTTTTCATTATGATAGCTTTGTAGTATTGTCTGAAGTCTAGAAGGGTTATGCCTCCAGCTTTGTTCTTTTTCCTCAGGATTGCTTTGGCAGTTCTGTGGTTCCATATTAATTTTAGGATTATTCGTTCCAGTTCTGTTAAAAATGTCATGGGTAATTTGATAGGGATGACATTAAATCTGTAGATTTCTTTGGATAGTATGGCCATTTTAACAATATTAATTCTTCTAGTCCAAGAGCATGGGCTATCTTTCCATTTCTTTGAATCATCTTCAATTTCCTTTATCAATGTTTTACAGTTTTCATCATATAGGTCTTTCACCACTTTGGTTAAGTTTATTCCTAGTTTTTTTTTTTTTTGAGATTTTAAACAGGATTTTTTTTTTACTTTTTCTTTCTGATATTTCATTGTTAGTGTAAAGGACTGCAACAGATTTCTGTATATTAATCTTGTATCCTGTTACCTTGCTGAATTCATTTATTAGTTCCAATAGTTTTTGTGTGGAGTCTTTAGGGTTCCCTATATAGGGTATCATGTCATCTGCAATTTTACCTCTTCCCTTCCAATTTGGATATCTTTTATTTCTTCTTCTTGTCCGACTGCAGTGGCTAGGACTTCCAATACAATGTTGAACAGAAGTGATGAGAGTGGGCATCATCTGTCTTGTTCCTGAATTTGGTGAGAAGGCTTTCAGCTTTTCACTGTTGAGTTTTATGTTGGCTATGCGTTTGTGGTAAATGGCTTTTATTATGTTGAGATATGTTTCCTCTATACCCACTTTGGTGAGAGTTTTTATCATGAATGGATGTTGAATTTTATCAAATGCTTTTTCTGCGTCTATTGAGATGATCCTATGATTTTTGTCTTCTCTTTTGTTAATGTGGTGTATCACACTGATTGATTTGCATATGTTGAACCATCCTTGGGAAGACAGTCAGATTTGCATCATAGATTTCTTATACAGCAGTGGGAAGATGAATTAGAAAGAAATCATAGGAAGGCTATGAACAGTTCAGCTGAAAGATAAGGGCCTGCACTATTAACAGTGAAAAGACAACCCCACAGACTGGGAGAAAATATTTGCAAATCACATATCTGATAAGGGATTAATATACAGAATATACACAGAGCTCCTCGAACTCAACAATACAGCACAAAAATGGGCAAATGACAAGAATAGACATTTCTCTAAAGAAGATATACAAATAAGCCAATAAGCAGCACATGGAAAGAAGTTCAACATCACTAATCATTTAGGGAACTGCAAATCAAAACCATAATGAGAGATCACCTCACAACTATTAGGATGGCTACTATAAAAAAAAAAAAAGGAAATAGCAAGTGTTGGTAAGGATATGGAGAAATTAGAACCTTTGTGCACAGTTGGTGGGAATGTAAAATGGTGCAGCTACAGCGGAAAATAGTTTGTTGGTTCCTAAAAAATTTAAAACTAGAATTACCACAGGATCCAAAAATTGAATTTCTGGTAATATACCCAAAAGAACTGAAAGAAGGGTCTTGAAGAGATATCTGCACACCCAATTTCATAAAGGCATTATTCAAAATAGACAAAAATAGAAGTAACCCAAGTGTCTATGGACAGATGAATGGATAAGCAAAATATGGTATATACAATCAGCCCTCCATATTCATGATTTCTGTGTCCACACTCATCCAATGTCAAATCCAAATTATTTGGGAAAAAACTTCCAGAAATTTCCAAAGAGCAAAACTTGAATTTGCCTTATGCCACCAACTATTAACATACCATTTACAATTATTTATGTAGTATTTACATAGGTATTATAAAGTAATCTATAGATGATTTAAAGTATACAGGACAATGTCTATAAGTTATATGCAAATACTATGCTATTTTATATAAGGGACTTGAGCATCATGGATTTTGGTACCTGTGGGGCATCCTGGAACCAATCCTCTGAAGATACTGAGAAACAAGCCTATATACAATGGAATATTATTTGGCCTCAAAAGAAAGGAAATTCTGACACATGCTACAACATGGATGAACTCTGAGGACATTATCCTATGTAAAATAAGCTGATCACAGAAGGACAAATTCTGCATGATTCCACTCATGATGTTCTAGTGTGGTCAAACTCATAGACACAAAGTAGAATTGTGTTTGCTAGGAACTGGGGAAAAAGGGGAAAGGAGAGTTATTTTCTAATGGGTATAGAGTTTCAGTTTTGCAAGATGAAAACAATTCTGGAAATGGATGGTGGTGATGGCTGTATAATAATATGAAAGTACTTGATACCACTGAGCACTTAAAAATGGTTAAGATGGGGAATTTTGTCATGTGTATTTTACCACAATTAGAAGGAAGAGAGAGAGAGAGAGAGAGAGAAGAGAAGAGGGATAAGAGCCTGAACTAAGGTAGTTATGATGGATTTGGAGAAAAATCTAGAATGATGCCTACGTTCAGGACTGGGCAGATGACAGTGCCACCAACTGAGATGGGAAACACAGAAGGAAGAAGAGGGTTCAGTGGAAATAAGTTTAGCTTTTACACATGAAATCTGAAGTGCCTGAAGCAGTTATATTGAGGATACCGGACAGATGGTAATTCAACTTATCTACCATGGGGATCCAGGGTGTATGAAAGAGGAAAGGGAAGGGAAGCTTGGAGGAGGGGGAGAGAAGACGTAAAAAAGGAGGAGATAATGAAGGAGAAAAATTGAAGAGTAAAAATATTTGAAATCTCTATGAAGTAAAGAGAATATAATTTCTGGAGCCAGATAGCTGGGTTCTCATCCTAACTTGGCCATTCACTCACTATAGGACTTTGGCAAGTTTCTTAGCCTCTCTGTGACTCATTTTCCTCATTTGTAAAATGGAGATAACACCTCAAGGAGTGTTCAAAAAGACTGAGTAATCTAATTTATGTAAAGAATATAAAAGAGTGTCTGAACCACAGTAAGTGCTTCATCAGGTCTTAGCTGTTATTTTCACTATACTGAGGAAAAGTAAAAATGAAATAAAGAAAAATATTATTTTAGAGACCTGGATACAAAGGAAAGAGTTACCTGTTTTTGTGTTGGACCTTGTTTTGAAAAATAACCAAAGGAGAAGAGCCATGGGAACTAAAGGAAAAAAAAAAACCTTTAGTGATATTTTCAAAACTTCATGGAAAATACTTCTAAGGTCTAATTTCATAGAAATATTACTTACTTTTATGAGGAGTTGCCTTCCAATGCCAAACTTCACAAAGAATAAAAAGAAAAGTCCAGCAAACATCAGCTTAATAACAGAGGTGACACCTCCCACAGTTACATAAGCAGCATACTGAACCTAGATGAAGAATATAAAGTCAGGATGTTACTCCCTACTTTCTTAGACCAAGTAATACAAGAATGTTAGCTACTAATAACTTACTCTATAGTCATAAATATCAAACAAAAGCAGTTTCCATTTTATGAATGTGTTATGTTCCAAAAGCTTGTCCAGAAATCAGACACTGGGAAGACTTTTTTTTTTTTTTTTCGAGGTACGCAGGCCTCTCACTGTTGTGGCCTCTCTCGTTGAGGAGCACAGGCTCTGGACGCGCAGGCTTAGCAGCCATGGCTCACGGGCCCAGCCGCTCCGCGGCATGTGGGATCTTCCCGGACCGGGGCACGAACCCATGTCCCCTGCATCGGCAGGCGGACTCTCAACCACTGTGCCACCAGGGAAGCCCCCAGGGAGGACATTTTTTAAAAGAAATTATTAAAATGGGCAGAAGGCGTAAATAGACATTTTCCAAAGAAGATATACAGATTGCCAACAAACACATGAAAGGATGCTCAACATCACTAATCATTAGAGAAATGCAAATCAAAACTACAATGAGGTATCACCTCACACCGGTCAGAATGGCCATCACCAAAAAATCTACAAACATGGGCTTCCCTAGTGGCGCAGTAGTTGAGAGTCCGCCTGCCGATGCAGGGGACACGGGTTCATGCCCCGGTCCGGGAAGATCCCACATGCCACAGAGCAGCTAGGCCCGTGAGCCATGGCCGCTAAGCCTGCACGTCTGGAGTCTGGAGCATGTGCTCCGCAACGGGAGAGGCCACAACAGTGAGAGGCCCGCGTACTGCAAAAAAACAAAACAAAACAAAACAAAAACACTACAAACAATATATGCTGGAGAGGGTGTGGAGAAAAGGGAACCCTCTTGCACTGTTGGTGGGAATGCAAATTGATACAGCCACTATGGAGAATAGTATGGAGGTCCCTTAAAAAAATAAAAATAGAACTACCATATGACCCAACAATCCCACTACTGGGCATATATCCTGAGAAAACCATAATTCAAAAGTAGTCATGTACCACAATGTTCACTGCAGCTCTATTTACAATAGCCAGGACATGGAATCAACCTAAATGCCCATCAACAGATGAATGGATAAAGAAGATGTGGCACATATATACAATGGAATATTACTCAGCCATAAAAAGAAACAAAATTGAGTTATTTGTAGAGAGGTGGATGGACCTAGAGTCTGTCATACAGAATGAAGTAAGTCAGAAAGAGAAAAACAAACACTGTATGCTAACACATATATATGGAATCCAAAAAAAAAGGGTTCTGAAGAACCTAGGGGCAGGACAGGAATAAAGACGCAGACGTAGAGAATGGACATGAGGACACGAGGAGGGGGAAGGGTAAACTGGGACAAAGTGAGAGAGTGGCATGGAGCTATACACACTACCAAACGTAAAACAAACAGCTAGTAGGAAGAAGCCGCGTAGCACAGGGAGATCAGCTCGGTGCTTTGTGTCCACCTAGAAGGGTGGGATAGGGAGGGTGGGAGGGAAAAGCAAGAGGGAGGAGATATGGGGATATATGTATATGTATAGCTGATTCACTTTGTTATACAGTAGAAGCTAACACACCATTGTAAAGCAATTATACTCCAATAAAGATGTTTAAAAAAAAATTGTTGCAAAAGGTAATTAGCTCCCCCTACTTGAACACAAAAGTCCACATAATCTATATATAAAAAGTCCATAACAATATACCTGAGTTTAACAATTATACATTATAGAGTGTACACTCCACTTACAATCTCTTCTATAAGAAAATACTCTCGTTTTTTGTTTTTTTTTTAAACTTGACACAGTTTCCTCTTCAAGTCTCAGCAGTGGGAATAATTACTTCCCTCACCAAATGGAGTAGGATAGTTCTCTAGAGGTAGCAAGGAGATAAGAGAGAAGAACCTAGACACCTCCATAAGCAACAGAAAGAGTATTCTAGCAGCTGAAACTCGCAACAGGACTGTTGGGTATTTATGATACCAGGATTTCCTATATTGAACTTGCTGCTATTGTGTTACATTAAAAAGGTATTCAGAAGGTCAGAGTTGAATTATGGGAGAAGGCTATTACCACCCCCATAAAATGCAAAATGTTCTACACTACTAATTCTTTATGCTTCCAGAAACTGAAACATGCACTATTTTAGCTCTTTCATTTTTTGCTTTATAAACATAAAAATCCTACATTAAAATGATAGGGGAACTGAAACAAACATAGAATACTCTTTATTAAAAAATAAATCATATACGCTTACAGGTGATTGCTGTAAATTTTCGTGCAAGTAACGCTGAGTCCGCTTCACAACAGACACATCTGCTCCCAAGAAAGGAATGGAATAACTGTTGAGTTCTCTGCAGTAAGAAATTGGCCACCTGCAAGACAGAAGCATGTTGTATCTTCTCCATTTACAGTGACCACAACTATAACTGGTAAATTTCTGAATAAAAACCTTAACTCTTCTTGAGGCAATTAATAATAACAGTAAAGATGGCAGATCTGCTCTTAATTAAAATTTACTTCAGTATTTGTCCTTTGTTCTCTACACCTGCACCCAAACAAGTGACAAGTTGGAACAATGTAGTATTCTTCACACCATGGGCACTTAACACATATAGTTTAACCATGTTTTATACCCCATCAATTTCCCTAGATAATGATAAGAAGAACACTCATTTCAACAGCCAAACTCTGAGTTTAGAGTTCTCACATATAAATACTAATTAATAGGTTGATTAATATACATAAGATCATCACATTTTTACAGCATGAAATTTAATTGATGTTTAATTTTGATATTGATAGTGAAGAGTCATAAAACTGATTTTTTCCAGAATTTTCCCAGAATCCAAATGTATTATTATATATGAAGTACTTAAACTTAGGGTAACATATTAATTATATTTTATTTATCTTTGAAAACAATCCTGAACTCACTATAAAAGTCTCCAGGCTTTTCTTAGTAGCATATGTTATTAACAGTCAGATAAACAACAATATGGTTAGATAAACTGAAGAATAGATTTTGAGATAATATACCTTCTTTTCAATTTTGGACCAACAATTGGGACAGGCTTCAAATTGGACTCATTTCGTAGTTTCTTCAAATTACTCTGATCTCCAAAACCATAAACCGCTGACTTCCAGGTACCATCATGAGTGCACAACCCCTAACAAAATAATTCAGGAGTTAAAGCAACTTGTCTTAGAACTGACACAATATTGTAAATTAACTATACTCCAATAAAATTAAAATATTAAAAGAAACATGTCTTAAGGGATAAGTACTAAAATGTAAAACCAAGTAATTTATAATTGATACAAAGAACATTTCACCTCTATTTGAGCAAGGCATAATCCCTTATTTAATAATCTTGAGATAAATTTTTATGACTGGCTAGGCAGTAGTAAAACTCATTAGTTTGATCACATTCACTATTTATACCCTATTTATATATTATATATTTACAAACATATGCCCTTTCTTCTTTCCTCCTACCATTATTTATGCTCTTTTTAATAAGTTTCATGTCATCATTTTCACTCAACTATTTATCACTGATTGCTTTAAGCAGAAAAATAGAAACACTAAAACCATCAGAAGATTCAGGTTTTCATATAACAGCTTTGATGAAACTGAAAGGTAAAGAGACACCAACCTAATTTCTATTCTGGTACAGATTAATTTCTTCTGTTTGTTAAAACTAAATCAGAGCTAAAAGTCTTAAGAGTTTGATTTGTGAAACTATCCTCAGTCTGCACCTAGCCAATTTGACCTACTTGCAAAGATTTCCAAAAATCAGGAGAAAACAGTTTTTTTAAAAACGTTAAGAGTATCTTCTCATACAAATAAGCCATCAAAAAGGCAAAAATTACATTCCATTTTAAAAACCTTTTATTTTGTTGAAAAATAGGAAGAAAAGTGCACAAGACATAAAAGTATAATTTAATGTAATTATGAAGCTAACATCTATGTAAACCCAGAAGGCCCTCCTTCTGTCCTGCCTTTGTGGTAATCAAGAAAACTCCTTGCTTCTTTAAGAGTTTTACCACCTAAGTATTCATTTCTAAACAGTGCAGTGAGTTTTGCCCGTTTCTAAATTTTACAGAAATGGAACCATATAATGTATATTCCTTGAGTTTGGCTTCTTTTGCTCAAAATTGTGATGTTAGGATTCATCATGTGTTAGAAGGACCTCCTACTCTGCTGTTGACCTTCCATTTTCTTAATGGTGTCTTGTGATATAAAAAGACATACTCAATTTAAAATTTTAAATGTATTCCACTTTTTTTTTTATATTTAATGCCTTCCGTGTCTTTTGCAAGCAGTCATTTGTTCCCTGTACAACATGGTGACTATAGTTTGTATTATATAGAAAATTAGAAATTTGCCAGGAAAGATGATTTTAAAAGTTCTTAGGACTTCCCTGGTAGTGCAGTGGTTAAGAATCTGCCTGCCAATGCAGGGGACACGGATTCAATCCCTGGTCTGGGAAGATTCCACATGCCGTGGAGCAACTAAGCCCGTGCACCAAAACTACTGAGCCTGTGCTCTAGAGTCCGTGAGCCACAACTACTGAGTCTGTGTGCCACACTACTGAAGCCCATGCGCCTAGAGCCCGTGCTCCTCAACAAAAGAAGCCACCGCAATGAGAAGCCCACGCACTGCAACGAAGAGTAGCCCCTGCTCGACACAACTAGAGAAAGCCCGCATGCAGCAACAAAGACCCAACACAGCCAACGATAAATAAATTTTTAAAAATTGTTTATATGCTTAAAATATAAACATATAAAGAGCTGCTGATAATCAGATTCCAAATAAAGAAAAGTTACTTCAAAAAAAATAAATACAAGTTCTCATCACAAGAAAAAAAACTTAAGTATGGTGATGGATGCTAACTAGTGGTGATCATTTGTAATATAAACAAATATTGAATTATGTTGTACACCTGAATAGTACAATGTTATATGTCAATTATACCTCAATAAAAATAAATTAACAAAATAAAATATATTTCTGGAAAAAAAGAAACCATTCCTGACCTTGAGGCCATGAAATATTCATCTTCTAAAAGCTTACTGTTTAGCCTTATGCATTTAGGTCTATAACCCACCGAAACTTGATTTTTGTACACAGTGCAAAGTATGAGTCCAATTTCATTGTTTCCCCACACCCATCATCTCCCGAAAAAGACCCTTTACCATAAATCAAGTGCTCATATATGCACAAACTACTCTGAGTTCTTTATCCTAATCTGCTGGCCTATTGATATCTCCCTGCCAATGTAACACTCTGACTTAATAATGTCTTGATATTCAAGAACATCCTTATTCTCCTTTAAGAAAGTGTTGGTTATTCTTGACCCTCTGCATTTCCATATACATTTTAGAATTAGTTTGTCAAATTGCATACTAAAACAAAACAAGCAAGCAAAAAAAAAACCTGTTTGCGATTTTGATTGGAATTATATGGGATTATAAATTAATTTAAGGAAAACTGACATTTTAACAAAATTGAGCCTTCCAATCCATGAATATGGTGGATTCTTCCATTTATTTGTCTTCTTTAAGGTCACTCAATAACATTTTATAGTTTTCTTCACAGAAATATTGTACATTTTATATCCCTTATTCTTAAGTACTTGATTTTTTAATGCTACTATAAATGGTCTCATTTTAAAAAATTCATTTTCTAACTGTGGCTGGTATACAGAAGTGCAACTGATTTTTATATTACTGTTGTATCCAGCAACAATAAAGACTAGAGTGGAAATAAATGAAACAGAGAATAGAAAAACAATAGAGAAAATCAATGAAACCAAAAGGTGGTTCTTTGAAGAAATCAACCAAAATGAAAAACCTTTAGCTAGGTTGACAGAGAGAGAAAGAAAAAGAAAGAGAGAGAGAGAGAACTCAAATTATTAAAATCAGGAATGAAAGAAGGGGCATTACCAACCTTTCAGAAATAAAAAAGAGTATAAGGGAATACTATGAACAACTGTATGCCAACAAATTAAACAACCTAGATGAAATGGACAAATTCCTAGAAAGACACTGTTACGGGTTAAATTTTGTACCCACCCCAAATTTATATGTAGAAGGCCTAACCCCCGGTACCTCAGAATGTAACCTTATTTGTAAGGAGGGTTGTTGTAGATGTCACTAGTTAAGCTGAGGTCATACATATTGGAGGAAGTGGGCCCCCAACCCCAAACCACTGGTGTCCTTATAAAAAGGAGAAACTTGGACACACACACATATGAAGATGGAAGAGCGGTCTGAGTGATGCATCTACAACAAAGGAACACCAAAGATTGCAAGCAAACCACCAGAAGCTAGGAGAGAAACATGGAACAGATTCTCCCTCACAGCCCTCAGAAGAAACCCTGCCAACATCTTAATCATGGACTTCTAGCCTCCAGAACTGTGAGAACAATGTTTCCCTTGTTTAAGCAACCCAGTTTGTGGTACTTTATTACAGGAGTCCTAAGAAACTAATGCAGACACAAACTACCAAAACGGACTTAAGAGTATACAGAAAATCCTAACAACCTATAAGAAGTGAAGACATTGAATTCTTATTATCTCTTCACTGATTTCTAGTATAATTTCATTATAGTCTAAAACATACTCTAGAACGGGGGTTGGCAAACTATTTCTGTAAAAGGTCAAACTAAATATTTTAGGCTGTGCAGGCCACATCTGGTCTCTGCTGCGTATTTTTTTTTTTATTATAGCTCTTTAAATATGTTAAAATTATTCTTAGCTTACAGCCATATAAAAGTAGGCCATGGGCTGACCCTGCTCTGGAGCTGCACTATCTGGTATGGGAGCCATTATATAGCATATATGGAACACCTTCATCACTGAGGGAAGATTTACTGGACAGCACTGTCCTTGAGTATATGATTCCAACTCTCTGAAATTCTTTTGAGTCTTGCTTTATGGTCTAATACATAGTCTAAGATTCAATTTTTTATGTAAAGTAACAAAGCTTAAGGGGAAAAGTAGGATAAGGAGTAGGAGGAGAACAATCCTGTGCCAAGGGATGCATAGAATCAAGGCAGTTACCTCTGTCCATCCTTGTGAAATTAAGGCTCTGTATTTTGCTTTAAGGGGAA
The DNA here is from genome assembly GCF_963455315.2 of Globicephala melas. NCBI lineage: Eukaryota > Metazoa > Chordata > Mammalia > Artiodactyla > Delphinidae > Globicephala > Globicephala melas. Next base: position 24,380,008 of record NC_083314.1, read on the forward strand.
TGAGAAGGAGCTGCATTGATTTCGATGTTTTCAAATGTCTCGTCCTGATTAAGCCCCAACTTTGAGTCCTTATAATAATAGGACTTAATAACATTTATTGAGTGATTGTAAAGTGCCAACCACTGTTCTGATTTATATTCATTGACTAATTTAATCCTCATAGCAACCATATGAAGGAGACACAACTCTCATCTCCTGTTATAGATCATCTCCTGCTCCTCTTTCAAAAGAAGCCTCTTGGGCTTCCCTGGTGGCGCAGTGGTTGAGAGTCCGCCTGCTGATGCAGGGGACACGGGTTCGTGCCGCAGTCCGGGAAGATCCCACATGCGGCGGAGCGGCTGGGCCCGTGAGCCATGGCTGTTGAGTCTGCGCGTCCGGAGCCTGTGCTCCGCAAGGGGAGAGGCCACAACAGTGAGAGGCCCGCTTACCGCAAAAAAAAAAAAAAAAAAAAAAAAACTTGCTCCACTCATTGACCTCCCGCATGTCAATAAACAAAAGAAGCCTCTTTTCTAGCTCTGTTTTCTCACTATCTCCCTGTAGTGGACATCTGTTTTTTGTCAGTCCTGCACTAATTTCCTGCAGGGAATTCTTAATTCCCCTACCCTATGTTCTGCTTACAACACTCTCTTTCCTATTGGAAGTTTGTTACGTTGTTGTTGAGAAGGGCTTGGCCCTATGATTCCCTCTCCAGAGGCCCATGACCCAGGCCTGGGCAACCTTATTACTCCATTACCCCAGGTCACACTGTTTGGCTCAAGAATGACCAAATGACCCAATACTTGACTAATCTTCCCCATCTTTGAATATTCAAACTCTGCTAGCTGTTCCTGGGAAATCATGAACCTTATGGACAATGCATACCTGGGGCTGCCAGTACCTTCCCCCCAACTCCCCGATTGTGAGAGCCTACACTGAGGAGCACAGGAGTAAGGCAGAGACAGGAAGAGGAAGAGAAAAAAATGAGTTCCGATAATACCATTTGAACATCCAGATCCAGCCATACTGTTTACTTGCAGATGTTTGGTTACATGAATCAATAAATTCCTTTCTGTTTTGTTGGTTTAAACCAGGTTGAGTTGGCTTTCTAACTCATGTTCCCCAGAGCTCCAAGCATGTCCTTCTTTCTCATTTCTGAGCCTTTGTTTAGGTTGCTGCCTCTCACCTTCCAAATGCTATTCACTTTTCAAGGTTCAACTTAATAAGACTTCTATGAGGCATTCCCAAATTACTCAGGCCCACTGTCACTTCCCTTTATTCTGATACTCTAGTGGATATTATCTGTAACCACAAATTTTAGCAAGTTTTATATAGTTCTTCATGTTTATTCATCTGAACCTACAATCCAGACAAATAAAACCATTACTTAAACATGCTCCACTCCATCCCACAGTTACATCTTTATTAAACTATTTCCTCTCTCCCTTATCCACATCTCCTCAGCACCAACCTTTAAAATTCCATATCCCAACTTCTCCAAAAAGTCCTTGATCTCTGGCCTCCCGGCTAGATGTAACTCCCCATTCTCAGAATCCTATAGTATTTCATCTGACCTCTTTAATAACAATTTTTGTCTCTTGCTCGTCTAAATTATTCCCTTTAAGGGTCTGCATGTTGTTCATTTATGTGTCACACTATCTTGCACTACTATATATACTTGTATTACACAATATGTGAAATACTGAATATTTTTTAAAGAGAATAAATACTTATGAAGCCTCAAGTATAGACAGAGAATTGTGTTAGACACTACTGGCAGTAAAACTACTACCACAAAACATGGTTCTTTCCCAGAAATGCAACTATCTTATGCTCCCAAATAGACCATAAATTCAGTAAGATTACATTTACATTATACATTTCTTGTATGGCCACAAGAACACCTAACTCCAAATTAGGCACATAATAAAAATGCACTGATTTGCACTAAGGTGATAATTTTCTAGGCTGACAACATTCATCACATAACAATGATAGATCTTTAGTGTTAGGATGATGGTAACTCATTCTAATAATGAACTGTGCAGTTTTAAACAAATTCTATTTTAAGTCAAAATAACTCACAGCAATCTTTACTTTTTAAAATTAAACAGTGACTTTCATACACTAAAAATTACAACTGTATATACAATTTAATTAATTGAAAGCTTTTTAACAGGCAAGTATCATTTCCAAAATGTTTTTAATATTAACAAAGAAAACACGTGACAAACAAAAACTAACCTCAGGTCCTGAATGTATAGTCAGGAAACTTTCCACAGCCGTCAATGTACCTAAAAGAGAAGGAAAATGGTAAAAGTAAAATCAAATAAAAATCTATTAACCCAGGATAAGTAATAATAAGCTATTCCTATTCATTTAGGGAACATTTTTATTAGGCCTACAGCTGATATAATCAGGAAAATCTGTGCTATAACAGTATTATTAGGTTATTGTAAACAGATTTAAGGAGAAGCTAAAGCCAGATAAATTATCAGAAAAATAGTAGTTTAGTATAAATTAACTGCTGGTACTCACAAAATCTTTTCTAGTATTCAAACTGACATTGCAAAAAATCTCTTCCAATAAGGCAACAATTTAGCTCACTGATTCTGGAAGGCCATCAGTTCTCAAAACTACATCTATGGGCTTCCCTGGTGGCGCAGTGGTTGAGAGTCCGCCTGCCGATGCAGGGGACACAGGTTTGTGCCCCGGTCTGGAAAGATCCCACATGCCGCGGAGCGGCTGGGCCCGTGAGCGATGGCTGCTGAGCCTGCGCGTCCGGAGCCTGTGCTCCGCAACGGGAGAGGCCGCAACAGTGAGAGGCCCGCGTACAGCAAAAAAAAAAAAAAAAAAAAAAACAACTACATCTATGGGAATTATTCTATTTTCCAATATGAAAGCTTTCAAGAAGACTCATTAGTAGTGACTTAAAATGAATATACAGAAACCTTACCAAAATGGGCCTTTGTGATGGCTTATTAAATACTTAAAGTAAGGCTATTTAAATGAAATAAAAATATAATGAGTAAAAACAAAGTAGAAAACCAAGGCCAGAAAAAAGGGGAGAAATCAATTATATTAACCATGAGGACTAATACATACGTATAGTGGTTAAGTATTTAATTAATCTTTGAGCTTATCGAGAGCAGTAAGACAAAAGAAAAACATAACGGGCTAGCTAATTCTCAAAATCTGATAAAATATACCAATTTGTTAAGAGACAGTATTCCTAGTTTTAATTCCAAGAGAAAATTAAAGCATGGGGCCTTAGAAAGTTGACAATGAGCAAGGTAACAAATAACCACACCATCTACAATGATGTTACAGCAGAAAAGAACTAAAGCCACATAAATATCACTTATCTAACACTGTCAAAAACCAAGAATAGATCATTAAATTCTAACTCACTGGAGAGGATTCTGAGAGTTAAGAGAAAGTGGCCTGGATACATGGCTCTTTGATCTGACCCTGTGCACAGAAAGAACATGTATCGCCTAAGGCAGTATGTAATGAAATGTGAGCCACCTGAATCAACAATTAGCTGGGGTATTTGTTAAATGCTGACTCCTAGGTTTCAGTGACTGAAAAAAAGTTCTAAAATAAATCTTAAAGTAATATTTCTCCCTTAAAAATAAAAAAGGACCTATTCAGAATAACAACTATTAAATATTTAAGAATAACCTCAATAAGAAACACGTAGGACCACCATAAAAATACTCTAAACTTTTTCAGTAAATGGAGATTTTTTTAGTACGTTTTTTAATAAATGGAAATATACCAAATCCATGGGTTGAAGACTAAATAAATATTTTAAAGATGTTCAATTCATGCCCTTCTCTTTATTGGGAATGGTTCCAGCATTTCATCATTAAGTATGATGTTGCCTACTGCTTTCTGACATTCACTGTGTTAAGAAAGTATTCTATTCCTCAATTTCTAAAATCTAAAATCAATAAATGGCAGGCATGCGTATTACCTTTGTTGAGCTTTGGTCTCAGAGTTACCGTTCTAATATAAACTGGAACACTTTCCATAATTTTAAGCTCTAGAATGGTTTATATAGAACTGGACTTATTTGCTTCAGGTCATTTTTATAAAGGGCATTTTTTATGTATGTATAACATTCCACTGTTTTACTATAATAGTGATTATTTTCCATTCTTATTGTCTCCATTTTATAAATGAGCTAAAAAAGATGTCAAAAAGCTTGTTCAATACTTTCTAGCTTTGTTCATTAAAAAAAATTAAAACTTTCCAATTATAGTATGTGTATAAATTATACTTTAAGATGTATTAATTCCTAAACAAAGCAAGTTTGAATTTATAATGCCTGCCAAAAATTTTTTCCAGAAATTTCATAGCTATAACCACAACTAAATTCTAATGGAGAATTCCTTCCTTTAGAACACTTATAGTATTATCCATACCTCAAAAAACAATAGTGTCAATATCATTTTCTAACAAGTACAGCTATATTAAAAACAAAGTATGTGTTTTAATACTACCCATTAATAGTTGTTTCTTTTCTCAAGAAGATTTTAGTTCACCACAATTACAAACATGAAACACCTCTATTTTAAATTCCATTATTGCTTCTTGATCAATAATTACCATTCATTTTATTTCTGGTATATATTACTCCCAGATCTGCTGGAATGGAGTCAAAGCCACTGCTTCCAATGATATAAGCCCCTTTTTCTGCAGCTTTCTCATGATACTTCCAATACATTAGTTCCAGAAACTAAAGATTCAAGACAAAAGATCTGAATCAGAGCTACGGAGAAACATCTAGACCAAAATTAAATGATTTACCTTTAAAAACAAAGCAATTAAACTGTGAAAATGCTAACCAAGATGGCTCTGCAGCAAAATATTAACTGCCAAATAGCTGGCACTTACTCAGCAAACATACCTACTATGTTCCAGGTGGTGTGAGAAGTATGCAGATCTGACTTAATTCATTTTTTAGAATGACTTTTAAATGCAAAAGCAATATCTATTATGAAAAATTAATATAGGAAAATACAAAGAAAACAAAAAAAAGTTACCCCGAATCACATCTTCCAGATGAACATCATTACAAACATATATCTGTGCACATATGTAAGTAGAAAGAGTGGTAGGAAAGGAGGGAACACAAGAACGGGATAATGTCTGTTCAAATTCTTTGCCTGTTTTTTTAAAAAAACAGTTCTAGATTTACAGAAAAAAATTGAGTACTAGAGAGTTCCTAGGTACTCCACACTCAGTTAACCTTATCATTACATCTTTTACATTAACATTTATTATAATTAATGAACCAATACTGATACATTATTACTAACTAAAGTCCCTATTTTGTTCAGGTTTCCTCAGTTTTTAGCTAATGTCCTTCTTCTGTCCAGGATCCCATTCAGGATACCATACTACATTTAGTTGTCATGTCTCCTTAGGCTCCGCTGGCTGTGATGGTTTCTCAGACTTTCCTGGGTTTTGATGACCTTTACAGCAGTGGTCAGGTACTTTGTAGAATGCCCCTCTATTGGAAATTGTCGCATGATTTTCTCATGACTACACTAGAGTTACAGGTTTTGGGGAGGAAGACGGGGTAAAGTGCCATTTCCTGATGTCATATCAAGAGTACATACTATCTCACAGACACAGAAAATAAACTTATGGTTACCAAAGTGGGAGGGAGGGAGAGATGGATAAATTAGGAGTATGGGATTAAAAGATACACGCCACTATGTATAAAATAGATAAACAACAAGGATTTACTGTACAGCACAGGGAACTATATTCAGTATCTTGTAATACCCTATAATGGAAAAAGATCTGAAAATATATATACATATAGCTGAAACACTTTGCTGTACATCTGAAACTAACACAATATTGTAAATCATTTAAAAAAAGAAGAGTACATACTATCAACATAATTTCTCACTGGTGATGTTGACCCTGAACACCTGGCTGAGGCGGCATTTGTCTGGTGTCTCCACTGTAAAGTTCTTCTCCCCCCGCTCCCCCCCGCCGCTTCCATACTGTACTCACTGGAAGGCAGTGACTGTGCAGCCCACACATAAAGAGGGAGGAGTGAAGCTCCCCCTCCTCAAGGGCACAGTAGTTATGTGAATTATGTGGAATTCTGCACAGGTGATTTGCCTCTTTTCTTCCCTTTGCCCATTTTAAATTTGTATTTAAATTTGTATTTTTGACTTATATATATTCTGGCTCATTACTAGGTTTTGATGCCACGTTCATGGTACTTTATAAGATAACTTAGCAGCTTTCCACCATTTTCTCTGCTCTAGAATATTTTAAATAAGATAGGAATAGTTTCTTTTACATTCATATTTCCTACCTCTTCTTTTATCAGTCTTGGTAATTTACACTTTCTTAACACTTTCCAATATACATCGCCAACTGATAAGCTCTAAGTATGTATATACCAGCACACTGATGATGGTACTCAGCAGAGACTATAGGGACATATGAGGTTACAGTTATAAAGGAGCTAGTGTAGCTCAGTGCTTATCAACACTTTCTGCAGTGTTAATTCAGGTAAACCTCAATGCAAGTCCTAGTTTTTCTACTTAATGGTTGCATGACTCTGAGCAAGTTTTATTTTAATTAATTCTGTTTACAGCATGCAGTAGCAATAAAAATCAACACATCCTATACACAAAGGCCATGGAAGAAATTAGGATGTAGGGAAGAAAAATTCAAGAAAACTGAAGCTAAGACCTTACCATCATGCTCTCCTTCAAGCTTTCAATGAAATACCATCTCTAAATGCTACAGAGTCATCACCTTCTAAAATCTGTCTGCAAAATTACACTAAATATTTTTCACTTTAACAGAAAGTTGTATTGTTAATTTTGTTCCTTCTTTTCCATTTTACATACCTGAGGTTCTCCACAGATGTCAATACAGCTAGTTCCATTTTCAACACATGCTTTTACTACAGGTTCTCCATAAAATCGGTACTGGGAGAATAAAGAAAACCAACAGTTTACTCTTACTTAGCAAGCTTAAATGAAGGAATACCACTGAGTGTTGGAAGTACAGTCTTCACTATTAAGAAATCAAATATTAATTAAGTAGCCTAATGAGAAAATGAGAAAATAATGTAACTGCAATTTACTGACTCTCACAGTGTAAATAAAAGCATGATGGAATTACCCCTAACTGAAGACAAAGTCCAAAGTTTTATAAAAGAAGTGACTCATTTGAGTTGAATTCTGAAGAACAGTAAGGATTTGCCAGGAAAAAGAAAATCCAAATAATGGAAAAATTATATGTAAAAGTGTAAAAAAGGGTGATGCTCAGGATACCTGAAGCACAGAGTAGTGGAGAGGGAAGTGGTAAGAGATGAGTCTGGAAAGAAACACTTGGTCCAGATCAGGAACGACCCTGAGTGCCATGTTATCAAGACTGAACTTTATCTTTTCTGCATTGCTGAGCCCTCCTAGAGTATTTTAAACAGGACAGTGGTGGAACGTTTATAACACAGACATATCACTCTGCCTGTGGTATTGGAAAACAAAACTCACGGCAGGTAAGAAATAAAGGACAAAACTAAGGAAGCGGAAGGATATACTAAGAGTGAGATACACTTAAAAGACAGAAATGACTGCACTTCCTGATTAGCTGGACATGGGGACCAACAACTAATGGCAGTATTAGCAAAATAAAGAAAGGACAAAGAGGGTTGGAGGGGATAAGTTTAATATTGTACAAAGTAGCTATTCTGAGCCTGTATGATTTTGGATCTCCCAAACTATTTGTTGCTCAAACTCAAGGAATTAAAATTAAAAAAATTTTATATAACAGTTAACACATCAGAGTCAGTCCCATTTCAAAGGAAGCATGACGAATTTTCCCTTTGTGAGGGAAGGGTAAGCGGAAGCATAAACTCCTCTGCTCCTCTCATTCCTCACAGCAGAAGATGGAGAAAGGAGATGGTCTGCTTCTTCTAGCCTTCAAGAAACAGGTAAACGGACACTTAAAAGAAAAGACAGAGCACTACAGGGACTGCCCTTTTCAAGTGGGTCACTTAGGCTCCTCTCTACCTGACTCCACAGCCTCATCTCCACATCCTCCTCCCCCTTCTTAAAAACAGCAAATGACACTGGAATTACAGGACTAGAAAAGTGTGTTTAAGTTCTAGTTCATCCTCTGCTATTCATCAACCATGCAAAATTACTGAAAGCACTTAACTTCTGAGGCAACACAGTACAACAGAACAAACAAGGGCTTTCAAGGCAGCAGGACCCAAGTTCACATTCTAAATCCATCATCTACTAAATTGTATGAATTTATTTACAAATGACATATATGGACTACTATACTAATAAAATATACACTTTAAACATATATAAAATGGACATAGAGTTGAAATTAAAATGAGTACAAGTCAAAGCTCTATTTTCTTTCTGTACCCAATGGATCATCTTGGGTAATTTTTACACATATCCATTTGAAACTCACTTAGCAATTTCCTTGGCCTCCTGGTTATTTCACCCCTGAATACCTCAAGTTGTCCCGTAGTTCACCTGGGTCAGAATCAGCTGGGTCGCTCGTTAAACATGCTGGTTACTCAGTCCCACCCCAACTCCCTCCAGTAATAAGTTTTCTGGGGTAGACTGCAGTAACCTGCATTTTAAATGAGCCTCACTGGTGACTCTTACGTACGTTAGAGGTGGAGAATCACCTCCCTAGACATTCTCCCTGGAAAATCTCACCAACTTTCTGGATTTCTACTACAACATGTATACTGATGACGTCCAACTCCTATCTCCAGAGCTGCTCACTGATGAGGCTGCCTCATCTGTGGCTTCTGTTATAAACTTCAGGACCCGCAAGAGCTCAGGACATGGGGCAAAATGAATTTCACTTTGGCTTCTTTTCCTCTCCTCTATTTCCTCTTCACCCTGACTTCCTCACTTGCTTAATAATTCCACTATATAGTACGCATTTCCTGTCTTAATTCAAAAATATCTAGCAGACACCTCAGTTTCAACACATCCAAAATCAGATTCATCATCTTTCTCTCAACAGCAGTTTTTCCCCCTCCACTTCCTAGCACAGGAGACAATAAAGAATAATGCTTAAAAGTACTGATTCAGTCATTTTCTGTATATTTTGACATAATACTTGTTTACATATGCCTGACTAGTTTTACAGCTATCATTTAGCTCTCATTAAAGAGACCCTCACAAAATAGAGAAATGGGTAAAAAAAAAACCTTCAAAGAAACAAATTATGACACCAAAACTGGTAAACTGGAGTCTACCCCTGGGAGTATAATCCATATTACAAAGTGAAAACGACCTTCCAAGTAGAGCTTAGAAGGAGCATGTTTTGGGGTCAAAAAGCTAGAGATGCCTATAAACCATCCAACTGGAAAACTGAGAAGGTAATTCGATCCACCAGTCTGGAGTTTAAGGGATAGTTCCTCAGTGGAAATAAATTAATGTAGGCATCATCAGGAAACAGATGGTATTGAAAGCCACCCTAAGAAATTCATTTCACATAGTAGCTCCACACACAAATATATCTGACACAAAAGCTTCATGAACCAGTACGTACCTGTATTACGTGTAATTCACCCTATTTTCTATTTCAGTCTATCTGATTTTTCTTTTCAATGCCTAGTCTTAACCTACTGAACTGATTTCACAAAGTTTAAAAAGTACTGGCCCAGTTACAGTTTCTGTTTGGGATGGTGAAAACGTTCTGGAAATAAAGAGGTGACAGTTATATAAGATTGTGAATGTACTTAATGTCATTGAAGTGTATACTTAAAATGGTTAAAATGCTAAATTTTATGTTATGTATATTTTACCACAATAATAATAATATTAAAAAATGGTCCAGGGAATATAAACAGAAAAGAGTTTCTAAGGCTTAAGCTCTGAGACCTCTGGCATTCACAGGAGGATAAAAAGATCCAGCAGAGGAGACTGAGACAAAGCTGGTAGAGAAAAAGAAAACTAGGAGAGGGCAAGAATTCAGATACCAACTGAAGACAGGAAAAAGTGATCGACTGTCACAAATGCTGAGAGGTCTGATTAAGATGAGGACGGAGAACTGATAATTGGATTTGACAGGACGGGGATGCTGGCAGAGTAGTTTCATTTAAGGAGTACGGATAAAAGCCTGACAAGACTAGATAGAGGAGGAGGTGAGGGAGTGGAGACAGTAAGTAAGGCAAACTCTTTCAAGTTTTGCTAAAAAGGGGCACAGAAAAATGGGAGTAGTTAGAAGAGCATGCAGAATTCAGAGAAGTTTTTCTTTAAATGGGAGATATAATCCCATACTTGTATGTTGAGATAAATAATCCAATCAAGAGGCAAAATTTGATGAGAATAAGAATATGTGTAACTGTAAACCTGTAAATATAAAGTCTTTGAATACCGTGTCCATGAGAAGCAGGGGTAGTTTTTCCCTGTAAAAGGAGATAAGGCAGAGTCAGGATACAATGCAGATAGGAAGATCTGGTGGTATAAATTCTCTTCTGACAGCCTGTATGTTCATAGTTTAAAAAAAAAAAAAGGAAAGAAAGAAAGGAAGGGAGGGAAGGAGAAAGGAAAGAAGGAAGGAAGGAAGAAAATCACAAGGTAAGAGTGAGGAAAAAGGAAGAAAGAGGTGGGATGCTGAAAGTATGAGAAAAAAGAAGTTATAAAACTGCTGCTTCAGTGAGTAGGAGAGAAAACAGCCTAGGAAAATAGATTAGAATTGCTGGAGGTACTGAGGCTGCATGTGAGGTTTGTAACCACATATTTAAAGTGGGACTAGTCAGCATCGGGATGCATTTTTCTCCAGCCAGGCTGGGTTATACATGTTCAGGTAGAGTAAGCAGCGAGCTGGAATAACCAGGGCTGGGGTTTCTCCAGAGTACTTCGGAGGGAGGGACAAGCTGGCTGAGGATGTATATAAGACAGTGATTCAAGCAACGAACCATAGACCACATTCTAAACTAGTTAATGAAATAAATTGAAATAAACAATAGAAATACATTTCATTTGGTGACAATCAAAAACCTTTCTGGTTTCATTTGATGAAATTATCAACAATTTTCTAGATGCTTAGTTTTCAAATGTTTTAACAATTGAGAAAGCTTCCTCAGATCCATAAATGTCACCAACATTCACCCTGTTACACAGACCACAAGTGTCTCTTTCACATCCAGTCCAATAGCAGCAGCTAGAGGTTCTTCTTTCAAAATATCCGCTTTCAACCACTTCTCAACACCTCTAACACTCCTACCCTGTGATTGGCTTGCTTGGCCCATTCCACTGTTGGTTCCCTACCATCTATTTTTCCTCTCAGAAGCCAAAGAACTTCAAATACGTAAATCAAATCATGCCCTTGTTTTTAACCATTCAATGGCTCTTTTATATTTAGAAGGAAACCCAAACCCTGATCTTGACCTTGCAGACCTAACCACCTAGTTCCTAGGTACCTCTCCAATCTAACTCCCCACCTCTCTGCCCTGCTCACGCTCAACCACGCTGGCCTCTCTCACATCCCTCAGTCAGGCCAAGCACATGCTCATCTCAGGACCTTTGGATTTGCTCTTTCCTGGAACACCCTCTCCTCAAATACTCACAGGATTTACTCCCTCACTGCATTCACGTCCCTGTGCAAATTTCAGTTCCTCACAGAGACCTTCCCTGACCATCCATCTAATAGAGACTGGTGTGCCAATCTTTTTATCTCCCTTCCCTGTTTTATTTTTCTTCAAAGCACCTGTCACTTACTATTATAACATTATTTTTCTGTCTCCCCACTGGACTGTAAGCTCCATGACGGGTTTTCTGTTTTATTCATCACTATGTCCGTAGACTAGTTCAGTGTACATATAATAAACACTCAATAAACATTTATTGAATAAATGAATGAATCTTTTTTTAATATCTTTCTTTGTACATGCACTAACATATGTACTGATACAGTAATACAGAATGTAATTTAAAAACAAAAAGTAAATTATGGGTACATGCTCAACCTTTTTTAGTTAAGGGACATGCAGCACAAAAAAAAGTTTGGCAATTATAGTTGTAACCACTAAATAAACCAGCACACATTCCTGGAGTCTAGGGTCACTCTCTCTCTCAGGAGACTTTGGTCATATCCATTTGCTTCTCATGAGAAGTAAAAACTCCCCATATGGGGTTAAGGCCCTGAATCAATTCTTCTGTCCCCTGCCCTTATGTTTCTCTGGAATATAAAATACCAGATTCTGCTAGAAATGAATAGATTGTTTGTTCTGATTCAGAGAAGGGCAGATTACTTACTGGTCCTACACAGTTGAGGACAACTGTTGCCTGTTTAGCCATTTCATCAAGTGAGGCTGGATTAGTGATATCACAAATTATTATTCCAACTTCAGATGACAGTGTCGGCCTTCCTAAAATAAGAAATAAATTGTTTTAAGCAAATCCCGATACAGTATTAGATCACCCAGCCCTTCTTTTCATAATAACCACTGAAGGCAAATTTACTAAATATACTAGAAGCTAATTCTCCCTCTCAAACAAAAGATAAAACTGTTTTTAACCAGGTAATTAAAAATACGGAAAAGACTATGAGGAAAATGGAGTTAAAACCAAGAGTTAATAAAACACATTACTAACCTTTAAAAGAAAATCTAAGATAAGGAATGTGTAAATGACAACTCTATGCAAAATGCCAATTTTACAAGTTTTCAGATAGAAGACGATTTTCCTGACCTCCTCTCCAGGAAAAATTATACTATTATACTATAAAAGCAGTTTCTCATCAACGATTAAACAACTACATATGATAAAATTATGAGGAGGGGAGTTAACATCAACATAATGAAACAAAAGAGGACTGAAGTAAAAAACAGTCTAGCGAAGAACACTCAAGTTCATAATAAGGAAATAACTAGAATAAACTGAATCAATAGAGTAACGCAGGTTTCATGGCTCAAGGTGTGTTTCCTGCAATAACCTGATCTGGGCACTACAAATGGTAGGCAACTAGGCTATACCTGTACAGACTCGTTGAACAGAAAAGAAGAAAGGGAAGCATATATTTTAGTCGTGAAAGTATTTCTCTTGGAAAAGTAAAGAAAGACCAAAAAGCTTTTTGGTCAAGATTCTGTACTTGGGAGTGGCAGCAGGAGAGCTGTAGGAGAGTCCAGCCTACATGGTATCTTCTGTACCAAGCACAAACAAAACAGGTTCCATAAACAGGGCTCTGTGTGGAATTATGTGAGATGAAGGTTAAGGTGAAGAACAAAGTATGCCCGAAACTCTAATAGGTGCTATCTGTCTGTATGACAGGGCAGTAGGGTGGAAAACTGACAGCCAAAGTTAAAGGCGACTGACTCCTAACTTAGATGTTCTCACCACGGGGAACATGGGTAGGGTCTCTGCGTGTGTGTGTGTCTCTCTCCGCCACATCTGTATCTCCAGCATTTACACTAGCACCTGACATTAAAAAGACCACTCAATAAAAACAGGCTGAATGAATGCCGAAAGAGTAAGTAAACTGCCGAAACAAAAACACCAAAAAAACTTTCTGGATGAAGAGTGCGACTGCTGGAGAATGCTTACAAGTAAAAATTAAATTAAAAAGTAAAGCCACAGCAACGTTCTCCGTAAAACTCCTAAGCTTCCTCTCCCATCTCCAAAACACAAGGCAAAGGGAGAGCACAAACCATCCTGAAGAAACCAGTGCTCTACTTTTGTACCCGATCAAACATCAAGAGACTTCCAGGCCCACCAGGTTACCCCCCCTCTCCCGCTCTAGAAGGGGACGGAACAGAGAAAGGAAAAACTCAAGTTCCTATTTCGCCAGTGGGGATTCCCTAATTATGGGAGAAATTCAAGGGGGGGGGGATGTCTCTCTCTCTTTTTTGTTTATGGAACAGAACGAAGCTCTGACGTTATCAGGAGCCCCGTGCTCCTCCTCCTGGCCGCTAACAGGGTTGGGGAGCTCGAGGGGCACCCAGGGAGAGAAGCTCTCATTTCAGGCGACTGAAACCCCTCAGCCGGGAGAAGGGGGCTTGGGGATGAGAGCCGCGGCGGTGGGGCCGAGACCGGGGTCCCGGGGCCCCGTCCCAGTCGCCCCCTTTACCCAGTTTCATGGCAGCCCTCTCCAGGACTCGCTGCAGCTTCTCCCGAGAACGGCCCGCCACAGCCCAGGGCAGGCGGGAGCTCCGCTCCGGGGACATCTGCTCCCGGGCCACCTCCTCGGTCACGAACTGGCCGGTAAAGCCAGAGGCGCCGAACACCACCAGGTGGAAAGGCCTCTGCTGGGTCGCCATTACGAGCCCACGGCGATGCAAGGACCAGGATGGCCTGAGTCCACGGCGCCTGCGCCTCAAGCAGCGACTCCAGGACCCGGCGCAGCAACCGCCTCCTCCGCGGCCGCTGCGGTCTCCGCTGCCTGCGCGCCGCGTTCCCGAAGGCCCGCGCGCACCGCTGCGCCAAGGCCCCGCCCACACCGCCTTTTGCCGGCGGCGCCAGTACGCCTCCTCCTTCTCCTCTGGGGTGGGTCCCGCGTTGCTGCTGCTGGCTGCCCTGGCTCGCGAGGCCTGTGTGCTTGCGGGGCTGGCGGCAGCAGGCGACGGCCCATCCTCCGCCCCGTTGTGGGTCCTGCATAGCTCTGACTGCCCCAGGCGTCGTATCTTTTCGTTCTCCCGAAGGTTGTAGGGAGATACGCAAAGAGAGAGCTCACGAAAACCTTCTGACGGCTGAGAGCACTTCCCGCGCCGAACCCCCCCCCCTTTTTTTTTTATTTTCGAAGCACGTTGTCCAAGGGGGTGTCTGCGGAGCCAGGTGTAGGGTGGACACTGAGTCTGGGGTCCGCCTTCTGTCGTAGGCCCCGCCTCCACCGCCTCGGTGTCCGTCACCTCCGGGACGCCCTTGGTGATGCGGCACACAGTTAATGGTGAACCTCCGCCGGAAAGAAACTCCCAGAATTGTCGTGCCTATTGAGCTGCGAGGTAAAGGTGAATGGTGGTTCAGGACGTCCTCGAAATGCAGAAGAAATCAAAAGTTTCTTGAGCAGTCGTTATTTATATAGCCAAAAACGTTTTAATATAAATAAACGAATAAGTGAATACATAAATTAATGGGGGAGAAGAGACATATCTCCCAGTACAGAGGCATTCCAAATAATTTGTCATTATGACCTTCTCCAGGAGAAGAGTTTAACTCCTTCCCCTTTGAATATAGGCTTTGCTTAGTGACATACTTTAAAGAGAAGAATGTGGAAAGGGGGAGGAGGGGTGGGAAAGAGAAACCAGGTAAAAATTACCCTGGGCAAATGATCAAGGTTAACATCATCAATACATCATGTTGATAGCACACATCCCTAATATGATGTGATAAGGATGATAGATACTTCATCTCTGTCGGGTTCCTCCCCCAAACCCATAACCTCATTCTAACCATGTTGAATATTCTAGAAGATACCTGCCCAATACTCCCCAAAATATCAAAGTCATGAAAAAACGGGTGGTAGGAGAAACTGTCAGTTACTAAAGGAGCCTAAAGGGACATGATGACTAAATGTAACGTGGTATCCTGGATGGGACCCTGGAACAGAAAAAAGACATGAAAGAAATCCTAGTGAAATCCAAATAAAGTGTGCTTAGCTAATCGCAATGCACCAATATTGGTTTCTTAGTTGTGACAAAGGTACCAAAGTAGAGTTAAATGTTAACAGTAGGGAAGACTGGTGAGGGGTATAGAGAATGCTCTGTACTATCTTTAACTTTTCTGTAAATCTAAAACGATTGTAAAATTTAACATGTAATTTTTTTTTAATAATAGGAGTGATTTTAAGACATTTTATTTATTTATCTATGGCAGCGTTGGGTCTTCGTTGCTGTATGCGTGCTTTCTCTAGTTGCAGTGAGCGGGGGCTACTCTTCGTTGAGGTGCGTGGGCTTCTCATTGCAGTGGCTTCTCTTTGTTGCATGAGCTCTAGGTGCAGGGGCTTCAGTAGTTGTGGCTCACTGGCTCTAGAGAGCAGGCTCATTAGTTGGGGCGCATGGGCTTAGTTGCTCCACGGCATGTGGGATCTTCCTGAACCAGGGCTCGAACCTGTGTCCCCTGCATTGGCAGGCAGATTCTTAACCACTGTGCCACCAGGGAAGCCCCAACATACAATTTAAGAAGAATTTTGTGCATTTGTATCAGATGCGTGTAAATATGTCATCTCGTATAATGCTATTCATCAAGCATTTCCAGAGAGCTTATGTTTGTCAAACTCTGAAATAGATCCTGGGAATACAGTGATTCCCTAATTGGGGGATAAATAGTTTAATTGCAGTACACGTGGCAAATGAAGGAAGGAACTATCTCTAGGGCAGAAGAAACAAGAGAAGCGTGTGCTAGGTTACATGCTGTTGATGATGCCCAGCTATGCCAGGGACCCCTGCGTGTGCAGTCATGGGTACAGTTCACTGAAGAGGGAGTCTTCCAAGGGAACTTGACTTTGATTTCAATTAGTAGAGCTTAGATATAGAAGGATTGAGAGAAGGACAGGTGTTTGTTTATTCATCCAATAAACATTCAGTGTGTGTGTGTCATATGTACCAGATCCAGAAGCCAGGGCCAGATTTTGAAGTAAAGTTATATTAATAACCCTCATTAAAATATGAATAGATGGATGCTTTTTAAATCATGAAATATATTAATCATACAAAAATGGTAAAGCCAATAACAAATATGTACCCACCACACAACTTAAGAAAACTATTCCATGGAGTGAGGCTTCTGGGTACCCATCCCTGAACACATTTCCTTCCCTACCCTCTAGGTGGCCACTTGCCCCAGTTTGGTTTTATCATTCTTGTACATGTCTCCTTGAGCACATGTGCAAGGGAATATTTTAATACATATCTAGGAATCAAAATAGTCCTAGAATATGCACATTTGAGATGTAATCAAACTGCTCTCCAGAGCAAATGTACTGATTTACACTCTCAGCAGGATATGAGAATTCTGTGTTGTTTAATCTATGCCAAAACTGGGAATTGTCAGACTTTGAATTTTTGTCCCTCTGGTGATTATAAAATGGTACGTGTTCAAGAATTTATTGAACACCTGTTACATGCTAGACACTAGGAATAAAATACTGAGGATACTGCAATAAACAAACCGAAGGCTCTGCCTTCATGAAATTTACATTCTAGTGCAGTAGACTATCAATAAAAAATAATCGTACACATATGCACGTTTGCAAAAATATTTGTCCAAGCATGCTCATTGCAGCATTATTTGTAATAAGAAGAAACTGAAACAACTGCAGTGTCCTTCATTAGAGGATGTGTTAAATAAAGCACAATATCCTATCCACTTAATAGAAACTATGCATGTAAAATGAATGAGGTAGGTCCATGTATAGTGGCATGGAAAATTGTTCAAGATATATTGTAAGTGAAAAGAACAAGTTTCCTAACAATCTGAGAGCATAAATCCTTTGTTAAAGATGAAAATGGGGCTCCCCTGGTGGCACAGTTGTTAAGAATCCGCCTGCCAATGCAGGGGACACGGGTTCGAACCCTGGTCCAGGAAGATCCCACATTGCCACGGAGCAACTAAGCCCGTGCGCCACGACTACTGAGCCTGTGCTCTAGAGCCCGTGAGCCACAACTACTGAAGCCCACAGGTGGGCTTAGAGCCTGGGCTCCGCAACAAGAGAAGCCACGGCAATGAGGAGCCTGCACACCGCAACGAAGACCTAACACAGCCAAAAACTAAATCAATTAAATAAATTTTTTTAAAAAGATGAAAATTACTTGTGTATATTGTTGACTGAAAAAAAAAGGCACAACTTGAGAGTTGTGAGTTAAATTTTATTTGGGGCCTAATAAGGACTGTAGTCCGGGACACAGCCTCTCAGATGGCTCTGAGGAACTGATCCCAAGAGGAAGGAGGGAGGTCAGTATCTATGTGATTTTAGTGAAGGGGGATCAAATCAAGCACACATTTTGGCAGAAGGTTGCTGCTTGTCACCAGAAGGTTGCTGTTAGTCACGAGGAATAGATGTCTCTGTTAATGATTTTAGTGCTTTTCTAGGTATGAGAAGATGCAAGAAATTGGGCTCATAAAATCTTCTTCTAAAAATATCTGACTATCTGAAGGCCTGTTCTGCCAGGTTTTCCCAGAGCACAGAGTGTCTCATTCCTGATCTCTGCCCTGAAATTCTTTCAGAGTGTGTTGAAGATCAGTGACTACTGAGGCTAGTGACCTCATTCTTGTAGAACCAGATGGTGAGTGACAATTTTTAGTTGGCAGTATGCATACAAAATGTTGGAAGAATATATGACAAATCTTAATTTTAAAAAAGAGCTGTAACAAAACCTAAAAGAATAATGTGAACTGTTGGTGGGGTGTGCACATAGGAGATAAATTGAATACACTGCTGTGTTCACATCCTTTACTATTGCTCTTTCAACACTGTGTCCAAACCGGTTCCCTTCTTTCACCGGCCGTTTTAGAGGCTCCTCTGTGGCTGGATGTAGCAAACTGCTATCTAGTTTCCTTTCCTCTGGATGCAGAGGTGCTTTGGGCACTGCAGGTGGTAGCGCAGGCTGGGCTCACTTTCTAGTGCGGCCCCTGCTTCCTCTCAAACCCCTGTTGTCCGTGTGTTCTGCATCACTCCCTGTGTTTATCTGTTCCCTGATACAAGTGATAATGAGATACTGTGCTTCCCACCATCCCTTAATTTTAGAATGAAAAAGTGGGCCTAGAATCTAGCACTTCACTTGATGAATTGAGAATTTGACTATGCAGAGCTGTCAGATAACTGGTAGGTGGCTTGAGGTCACTAGGTCCCAGCTTTAGGACGTTCACTCCCACATGAGTGCTGAGTGAGTTCAGCACTCACCCAGGCTAGGCAGCTAGGCAGTAGCTTTTGAGCTTGAACACCTATGTGTGAACAAATTCTTTAGCACCCGAGTCACACTTCATCCCCTTGGGAGCAGTTCGGGGTCAGCTAGAGCCCCAGAAAAGACAGACCCTCACCAGCATGACTGGAGGGCTGGGGGCAGGCTGGCCTACGCAGTGTGCTTAGAAGGTAGCTCCTCACTAGCTGCTATCCTCGGCTTCTCTTATTTTCCCTTTGTCACCAGGTCTCAGCAATTTACAGAACTCTCCCTCCTTTCCTTCCTTCCACCTGTCATCTTTGCTTCTGAATAAGAATCATTTGTGTAACACCAATACTTACCTTAAGAAAGACATGCATTATGTGGTTGTAATCAAACCTGATGCTTTCAGACGAGATCGGGCGCGTTCAGGGTGGTATGGCCGTAGACCAAACCTGATGCTTTCAGATGACCTACTTACATCTTCAATGTGGAAAAGATTAAGAACAAAACGAATTCATCTAAACTTCTGGGCAATCCAGTTGACTTTTAAATGTAAGGATGGAATTCCAAACACAACACATTCAGCTATATGACAGAAAGTAAAGCTATGGATATGGTATTTTGTGAATGATAAAAGAAAACCTTACGTTAAAAAAAAAAAAGAACTGTAAAATGCTTAAAAACATACCTTACACATATTAGTCAATAATTGTTAGCTATTGTTAATAGTAATAGTGATAATTACTGAGAAGTAGGTTTGTATGAATTACAGAACAGGAAAGGGACTTATACTTTCCACTTTTTTAACCTTTTTATACTGTATAAACTTTTGTTTTTTAACAGCAAGTATATATTACTTTTATGATCATACTTTTTAAAAAGGAGGAGGAGGGACTTCCCTGGTGGCTCAGTGGTTAAGAATCCGCCTGCCAATGCAGAGGACACGGGTTCGAGCCCTGGTCCAGGAAGATCCCACATGCCGCAGAGCAACTAAGCCCGTGCACCACAACTACTGAGCCTGCACTCTAGGGCCGGTGAGCCACAACTACTGAGCCCATGTGCCACAACTACTGAAGCCCATGCACCTAGAACCCGTGCTTTGCAACTTCAGTGAGAAGCCCGCACACCACAACAGAGTAGCCCCCGCTCGCCACAACTAGAGAAAGCCCACACACAGCAACAAGGACCCAATGCAGCCAAAAATTAATGAATTAATTAATTTTTTAAAAAAGTATGCCACGCCAGGCATCAGTTGTTTAAAAAAAAAAAAAAAAGCAGCAGGAGCTGGCTTTGCAGAAGGGGTTGAGGAGCAGCTGTGGGGATCACCCCTGATCATTTGCAGTCCTGCCACTGAGGCCAGGTCCCTGTTGCCACCAGGGCAGGTTTTTTGGTCCACTGTAACAATAATGCGAATGAATCTCACAAACATTAACTTGAGCAAAGAAAGTCAGGCAAAGAAAGAGCACATCTGTATGATTCCATTTATGTGAATTTCCAAACCAGGCAAAACCAATCTATGGTGACAGGAGTCTTGGAAGGATTTGCTCTTGTGTTGAGCAGTCCCAGAACGTCAGGCTCTTTTTTTTTTTTTTAATTTACTTTATTGAACTATAGTTGATTTACAGTGTTGTGTCAGTTTCTGGTATACAGCAAGGTAATTCAGTTACACATATATAAATATTCTTTTTCATATTCCTTTCCATTATGGTTTATTACAGGATACCGAATATAGTTCCCTGTGCTATGTAGTAGGACCTTGTTGTTTTTCCATTCCATATATAACAGTTTGCATCTACTAATCCCAAACTCCCCATCCATCCCTCCCTCCCCCGCCCTCCCCCTTGGCAACCACAAGTCTGTTCGTAAATAAGTTCATTTGTGTCCTGTTTGAGATCCCTCATATAAGTGATATCATGGTATTTGTCTTTCTCTTTCTGGCTTCCTTCACTTAGTATGATAATCTCTAGGTCCATCCATGTTGCTGCAAATGGCATTATTTCATTCTTTTTTATGGCTGACTAGTATTCCATTGTATCTATATACCATATCCGTTCATCTGTCAATGGATGTTTAGGTTGTTTCCATGTCTTGGCTATTGTGAATAGTGCTGCTATGAACATAGTGGTGCATGTATCTTTTCAAATTATAGTTCTGTCCACATATATGCCCAGGAGTGGGATTGTTGGATCATATGGCAACTCTATTTTTAGTTTTTTAAGGAACCTCCCTGCTGTTTTCCATAGTGGCTGCACCAATTTATATTCCACCAACAGTGTAGAAGGGTTCAGGCTCTTCTTATAGTAATCCTCCATCTGAAGGATTTCCAAGGAATTCCTCCTTTCCAGGGACCAGCATAGAGGTTCATTTCAGCCCAAAGGTTAGTACAAAGAAGAAGGGAAGACACCTCTTCTACTAGAGAAGATAGGTTGACTTGTGGACAAGGCTGCTAGCCACCATCTTCACAAAGTCAGAGACCCAGCCCTCTGAGGCTCAGAGGTGAAGGGTAGGAAGTGGGGGGAGGGGATTGAGAAGGGAGAATTCCTGGAGCATCAGCTGTGAGTGGTTGCTAGGTAACAAGGATTTTCTCCTTGAGCAAACACTAGCCAAGCTCCTCTGAGCCCTCTTCACAGCTAGGCCTCAACCTTGGCCTATAAAGACTTGAACAAACACTAACATAGTTTATAACAGCTCAAGGATGCAGCCCTAGGATGACACCACACTCCCTTACAGTGCCTGCAGGAGAAAAATCAAGGCTGCCAAAGTAATTTACCGTTTGTTCCAGCCAACACCTGAGGATAGGGCCTCTGTCTACCAGCCTCTGTGGGAGGGTAAGAGCCTAACTTCAGAAAGCACCAATTAGCAAGCCCAGATTGGTTACAGAGGGACCAGCCGCTTACCACATTTTGTAATTTTTCACTTCCCTGACTCTACTGAGCCCCTGCTCACTTCCCTCCCTATTCCCTCCTGCTCCCTTTAAAATATCCAGACAACTCTACTGAGTTCAGTTCACACTGGACTTTTTTCACTATTGCGATAATATATTACTGATTAAACTCCATCCTTATACATTAACTCATATCTGGCTTTGTTCATCTTTGATGAAGTAAACCAGAAAGAGACAAAGAAACATCTAGGTAGTTCTAAGTGTCCATTTGAAGCTGAAAAAAGAAGAAAACCAACTTGCACTGTGCAGGTTGTGCTGCAGCACTTTGGAGCCCAGCAGGCAGAAAGCAGACGTGGGCATGACCCACCTGAGGACATGGTGTGGCAGTTATGGCTAGATATGAAGGGGGAAGAGAGACCTTCAAGATGGCGGAGGAGTAATACATGGAGATCACCTTCCTCCCCACACACAAACACATCAGAAATACATCTACACGTGGAACAACTCCTACAGAACACCTACTGAATGCTGGCAGCAGACATCAGACTTCCCAAAAGACAAGAAACACCCCACGTACCTGGGTAGGGCAAAAGAAAAAAGAAAAAACAGAGACAAAAGAATAGGGATGGGACCTGCACCTCTGGGAGGGAGCTGTGAAGGAGGAAAGGTTTCCACACACTAGGAAGCCCCTTCACTGGTGGAGACGGGGGGTGGGAGGGGGGAAGCTTCAGAGCCACAGAGGAGAGCACAGTAAAAGGGGTGCAGAGGGCAAGGTGGAGAGATTCCCGCACAGAGGACTGCTCCCGACCAGCACTCACCAGCCCAACAGGCTTGTCTGCTCACCCACTGGGATGGGTGGAGGATGGGAGCTGAGGCTCGGGCTTCGGAGTTCAGATCCCAGGGAGAGGACTGGGGTTGGCTGCGTGAACACAGCCTTCAGGGGGCTAGTGCAACACAGCTAGCTGGGAGAGAGTCCAGGAAAAACTCTGGAACTGCCTAAGAGGCAAGAGACA
Organism: Globicephala melas; assembly: GCF_963455315.2. NCBI lineage: Eukaryota > Metazoa > Chordata > Mammalia > Artiodactyla > Delphinidae > Globicephala > Globicephala melas. The sequence goes on from NC_083314.1 coordinate 24,402,725, forward strand.
ATTGCTTTGGGGTGCACGAGGAGAGGGGATTCAGAGCACCACCTAAATGAACTCCAGAGATGGTCGCGAGCTGCGGCGGCACAGCTATCAGCACAGACACCAGAGATGGGCATGAAACGCTAAGGCTGCTGCTGCAGTATCCACCAAGAAGCCTGTGTGCAAGCACAGGTCACTATCCATACCTCCCTCCCAGGAGCCTGTGCAGCCCGCCACTGCCAGGGTCCCGTGATCCAGGGACAACCTCCCTGAGAGAACACACAGCACGCCACAGGCTGTTGCAATCTCATGCTGGCCTATGCCGCTGCAGGATCGCCCTGCATTCCATACCCCTCCCTCCCCCCGGTCTGAGTGACCCAGAACCCCCTAATCAGCTGCTACTTTAACCCGGTCCTCTCTGGGTGGGGAAAAGATACACTCAGGCTACATACACGCAGAGGCAGGGCCAAAACCAAAGCTGAACCCCAGGAGCTGTGTGAACAAAGAAGAGAAAGGGGAACTTCTCTGTGCAGTCTCAGGAGCAGTGGATTAAATCTCCACAGTCAACTTGATGTACCCTGCATCAGTGGAATACCTGAATAGACAATGAATCATCCCAAAATTGAGGCAGTGGACTTTGGGAGCAACTGTAGACTTGGGGTTTGCTTTCTGCATATAATTTGTTTCTGGTTTTATGTTTCTCTTAGTTTAGTATTTAGAGTTTATTATCATTGGTATATTTGTTTATTGATTTGGTTGCTCTCTTCCGTTTTTTAAAAAAATATTTTTTTTCCTTTTTCTCTTTTCGTGAGTGTGTATCTGTATGCTTCTTTGTGTGATTTTGTCTGTATAGCTTTGCTTTTACCATTTGTCCTAGGGTTCTGTCTGTCCATTTTTTTGTTTGTTTGTTGTGTTTTTTTAATATAGTTTTTAGCACTTGTTATCATTGGTGGATTTGTTTTTTGGTTTCCTTGCTCTCTTCATTCTTTCTTTTTTTATTACGCTTTTATTTTTAATAATTTTTTTTATTTTCATAACTTTATTTTATTAGTTTTCTTTCTTTCTTTCTTTTTCTCCCCCCCCCCCCTTTTCTTCTGAGCTGTGTGGCTGACAGGATCTTAGTGCTACGGCCAGGTGTCAGGCCTGAGCCTCTGAGGTGGGAGAGCCAAGTTCAGGACATGTGTGCACCAAAGACCTCCCAACCTCACGTAATACCAAACAGCAAAAGCTCTCCCAGAGATCTCCATCTCAACACTAAGAACCAGCTCCACTCAATGACCAGCAAGGTATAGTGCTAGACACCCTATGCCAAACAACTAGCAAGACAGGAACACAGCCCCACCCATTAGCAGAGAGGGTACCTAAAATCATCATAAGTTCACAAACACCCCAAAACACACCACCAGACGTGGTCCTGCCCACCAGAAAGACAAGATCCAGCCTCATCCAACAGAACATAGGCACCAGTCCCTTCCACAAGGAAACCTACACAACCCACTGAACCAACCTTACCCACTGGGGGCAGACACCAAAAACAATGGGAACTATGAACCTGCAGCCTGTGAAAAGGAGACCCCAAATGCAGTAAGTTAAGCAAAATGAGAAGACACAGAAATATGCAGCAGATGAAGGAGCAAGGAAAAAACCCACCAGACCAAACAAATGAAGAGGAAATAGGGAGTCTACCTGAAAAAGAATTCAGAGTAATGATAGAAAGGTGATCAAAAATCTTGGAAATAGAATGGAGAAAATACAAGAAACGTTTAACAAGGAATTAGAAGAACTAAAGAACAAAAAAACAATGATGAACAACACAATGAATGAAATTTAAAATTCTCTAGAAGGAATCAATAGCAGAATAACTGAGGCAGAAGAATGGATAAGTGACCTGGAAGATAAAATGGTGGAAATAACTACTGCAGAGCAGAATAAAGAAAAAAGAATAAAAAGAATTGAGGACAGTCTCAGAGACCTGAGACACATTAAACACACAAACATTTGAATTCTAGGGGTGTCTGAAGAAGAAGACAAAAAAAGGGGGGACTGAGAAAATATTTGAAGAGATTATAGTTGAAAACTTCCCTAATATGGGAAAGGAAATAGTCAATCAAGTCCAGGAAGCACAGAGAGTCCCATACAGGATAATTCCAAGAAGAAACACTCCAAGACACATATTAATCAAACTATCAAAAATTAAATACAAAGAAAACATATTAAAAGCAGCAAGGGAAAAGCAACAAATAACATATAAGGGAATCCCCATAAGGTTAACAGCTGATCTTTCAGCAGAAACTGTGCAAGCCAAAAGAGAGTGGCAACACATAGCTAAAGTGATGAAAGGGGGAAACCTACAACCAAGATTACTCTACTCAGAAAGGATCTCATTCAGATTTGACAGAGAAATTAAAAACTTTACAGACAAGCAAAAGCTAAGAGTATTCAGCACCACCAAACCAACTTTACAACAAATGCTAAAGGAACTTCTCTAGGTGGGAAACACAGGAGAAGGAAAAGACCTATAATAACAAACCCAAAACAATTAAGAAAATGGTAATAGGAACATAGATATCGATAACTACCCTAAATGTATGTGGATTAAATGCTCCAACCAAAAGACAGACTGGCTGAATGGATACAAAAACCAGACCTGCATATGTGCTGTCTACAAGAGACTCACTTCAGACCTAGGGACACACACAGACTGAAAGGAAGGGGATGGAAAAAGGTGTTCCATGCAATGGAAATCAAAGAAAGCTGGAGTAGCAATTGGCATATCAGACAAATTAGACTTTAAAATAAATACTATTACAAGAGGCAAAGAAGGACACTACATAGCAAACAAGGGATCAATCCAAGAAGAAGATATAACAATTGTAAATATGCACCCAACATAGGAGCACCTCAATACATAAGGCAAATACTAACAGCCATAAAAGGGGAAATTGACAGTAACACAATAATAGTTGGGGACTTTAACAACCCACTTTCACCAATGGACAGATCGTCCAAAATGGAAATAAATAAGGAAACACAAGCTTTAAATGATACATTAAACAAGATGAACTTAATTGATATTTATAGGACATTCCATCCAAAAACAACAGAATACACATTCTTCTCAACTGCTCATGGAACATTCTCCAGGATAGATCATACCTTGGGTCACAAATCAAGCCTTGCTAACTTTAAGAAAATTGAAATCGTATCAAGTATCTTTTCCGACCACGACGCTATGAGACTAGATATCAATTACAGGAAAAAATCTGTAAAAAATACAAACACATGGAAGCTAAACAATACATTACTAAATAACCAAGAAATCACCAAAGAAATCAAAGAGGAAATCAAAAAACACCTAGAAACAAATGACAATGAAAACACAATGACCAAAAACCTATGGCATGCAGCAAAAGCAGTTCTAATAGGGAAGTATATAGCAATACAATCCTAGTTCAAGAAACAAGAAAAATCTCAAATAAACTGAACCTTACACCTAAAGCAATTAGAGAAAGAAGAACAAAAAAACCCCCAGGGTTTCCATGGTAGCGCAGTGGTTGAGAGGTCGCCTGACGATGCAGGGGACACAGGTTCGTGCCCCAGTCCAGGAAGATCCCACATGCCGTGGAGCGGCTGGGCCCATGAGCCATGGCCACTGAGTCTGCGCGTCCAGAGCCCGTGCTTCACAATGGGAGAGGCCACAACAGTGAGAGGCCCGCGTACCACAAAAATAACAATAGATAAATAAATAAATAATAAAATTTAAAAAACCCCAAAGTTAGCAGAAGAAATCATAAAGATCAGATTAGAAATAAAAAAGAAATGAAGGAAACAATAGCAAAGATCAGTAAAAGAAAAAGCTGGTTCTTTGAGAAGATAAACAAAATAGTTAAACCATTAGCCAGACTCATCAAGAAAAAAAGGGAGCAGACTCAAATCAATAGAATTAGAAATGAAAAAAGGAGAAGTAACAACTGACACTGCAGAATAGAAAGGATCATGAGAGATTATTACAAACAACAATATGCCAATAAAATGGACAACATGGGAGAAATGGACACATTCTTAGAAAAGCATAACCTTTCGAGACTGAATCAGGAAGGAATAGAAAATATAAACAGACCAATCACAAGCACTGAAATTGAAACTGTGATTAAAAATCTTCCAACAAACAAAACGCAAGATCAGATGGATTCACAGGTGAATTCTATCAAACCTTTAGAGAAGAGCTAACCCCTATCCTTCTCAAACTCTCTCAAAATATAGCATAGGGAGGAACACTCCTAAACTCATTCTATGAGGCCATCAACACCCCAATACCAAAACCAGACAAAGATGTCACAAAAAAGAAAACTACAGGCCAATATCACTGATGAATATAGATGCAAAAATCCTCAGCAAAATACTAGCAAACAAAATCCAACAGCACACTAAAATCATCATATACATATGATATATGTATATACATATACATATATCATCAAGTGGGGTTTATCCCAGGAATGCAAGGATTCTTCAATGTATGCAAATCAATGTGATAAACTACATTAACAAATTGAAGGAGAAAAACCATATGATCATCTCAATAGATGCAGGAAAAGCTTTTGACAAAATTCAACACCCATTTATGACAAAAACCCTCCAGAAAGTAGGCATAGAGGGAACTTGCCTCAACATAATAAAGGCTGTATATGACAAACCCACAGCCAACATCGTTCTCAATGGTGAAAAATTGAAACCATTTCCACTGAGATCAGGAACAAGACAAGGTTGCCCACTCTCACCACTATTATTCAACATAGTTTTGGAAGTTTTAGCCACAGCAATCAGAGAAGAAAAAGAAATTAAAGGAATCCAAATTGGAAAAGAGGAAGTAAAACTGTCACTGTTTGCAGATGACATGATACTATACATAGAGAATCCTAAAGATGCTACCAGAAAACTACTAGAGCTAATCAATGAATTTGGTAAAGTTGCAGGATACAAAATTAATGCACAGAAATCTCTTGCATTCCTAAAAACTAATGATGAAAAATCTGAAATAGAAATTAAGGAAACATTCCCATTTACCACTGCAACAAAAGGAATAAAATTCCTAGGAATATACCTACCTAAGGAGACAAAAGACCTGTATGCAGAAAATTATAAGACACCGATGAAAGAAATTAAAGATGATACAAATAGATAGAGAGATATACCATGTTTTTGGATTGGAAGAATCAACATTGTGAAAGTGACTGTACTACCCAAAGCAATCTACAGATTCAATGCAATCCCTATCAAATTACCAGTGGCATTTTTCACAGAACTAGAACAAAAAGTTTCACAATTTGTATGGAAACACAAAAGACCCTGAATAGCCAAAGCAATCTTGATAAAGGAAAACTGAGATGGAGTAATCAGACTGTGGGACTTCAGACTATACTACAAAGCTACAGTCATCAAGACAGTATGGTACTGGCACAAAGACCGAAATATAGATCAATGGAACAGGATAGAAAGCCCAGAAATAAACCCACTCACATATGGTCACCTTATCTTTGATAAAGGAGGGAAGAATATACAATGGAGAAAAGACAACCTCTTCAATAAGTGGTGCTGGGAATACTGGACAGTTACATGTAAAAGAATGAAATTAGAACACTCCCTAACACCATACACAAAAATAAACTCAAAATGGATTAAAGACCTAAATGTAAGGCCAAACACTATCAAACGCTTAGAGGAAAACATAGGCAGGACACTCTATGACATAAATCACAGCAAGATCCTTTTTGACCCACCTCCTAGAGAAATGGAAATAAAAACAAAAATAAACAAATGGGACCTAATGAAATTTAAAAGCTTTTGCAGAGCAAAGGAAACCATAAATAATACTAAAAGACAACCCTCAGAATGGGAGAAAATATTTGCAAAGAAAGCAACTGACAAAGGATTAATCTCCAAAATATACAAGCAGCTCATGCAGCTCAATATCAAAAAACAAACAACCCAATCCAAAAATGGGCAGAAGAACTAAATAGACATTTCTCCAAAGAAGATATACAGATTGCCAACAAACACATGAAAGGATGCTCAAGGTCACTAATCATTAGAGAAATGCAAATCAAAACTACATTGCAATATCATCTTACACTGGTCAGATGGCCATCATCAAAAAATCCACAAAAAATAAATGCTAGAGACGGGGTGGAGAAAAGTGAACTCTCATACACTGTTGGTAGGAATGTAACTTGATACAGCCACTATGGAGAACAGTATGGAAGTTCCTTAAAAAACTAAAAATAGAACTACCATACGACCCAGCAATCCCACTACTGGGCATATACCCTGAGAAAACCATAATTCAAAAAGAGTCATGTACCACAATGTTCATTGCAGCTCTATTTACAGTAGTCAGGACATGGAAACAACCTAAGGGTCCATCGACAGATGAATGGATAAAGAAGATGTGGCACATATATACAATGGAATATTACTCAGCCATAAAAAGAAACGAAACTGAGTTATTTGTAGTGAGGTGGATGGACCTAGAGTCTGTCATACGGAGTGAAGTAAGTCAGAAAGAGCAAAACAAATACTGTATGCTGAGACATATATATGGAATCTAAAAAAAAAAAAAATTGGTCATGAAGAACCTGGGGGCAAGATGGGAATAAAGATGCAGACCTACTAGAGAATGGACTTGAGGACACAGGAAGGAGGAAGGGTAAGCTGGGACAAAGTGAGAGAGTGGTAGTGTATATATGGACATATATACACTACCAAATGTAAAATAGCTAGTTAGTGGGAAGCAGTCGCACAGCACAGGGAGATCAGCTCGGTGCTTTGTGACCAGCTAGAATGGTGGGATAGGGAGGGTGGGAGGGAGGGAGATGCAAGAGGGAAGAGATATGGGGATATATGTATATGTATAACTGATTCACTTTGTTATAAAGCAGAAATTAACACACCATTGTAAAGCAATTATACTCCAATAAAAACGTTAAATATATATATATATATAAAAATAGAAAAAATAACCCCAAAACTACAATGAGGTATCACCTCACACTGGTCCGAATGGGCATCAACAAAAAGTCTACAAAGAATAAATGCTGGCGAGGGTGTGGAGAAGAGGGAACCTTCTTGCACTGTTGGTGGGAATGTAAGTTGATACAGCCACTGTGGAGAACAGTATGGAGGTTCTTTAAAAAACTAAAAATAGAACTACGATACAACCCAGCAATCCCACTACTGGGCCTATACGGAGTGAAGTAAGTCAGAAAGAGCAAAATAAATACCGTATGCTGAGACATATATATGGAATCTAAAAAAAAAAAAAAAAAAAAAAACCATAAAAAAACCTGAGAAAACCATAATTCAAAAAAGTCATGTACCACAGCGTTCAATGCAGCTCTATTTACAATAGCCAGGACATGGAAGCAACCTAAGTGTCCATCAACAGATAAATGGATAAAGAAGATGTGGCACATATACAATGGAATATTACTCAGCCATAAAAAGAAATGAAATTGCTTTATTTGTAGTGAGGTGTACTGTCATACAGAGTGAAGTAAGTTAGAAAGGAAAAAGCAAATACCGTATGCTATCACATATGTATAGAATCTAAAAAAAAATGGTTCTGAAGAACCTAGGGGCAGGACAGGAATAAAGACGCAGACGTAGAGAATGGACTTGAGGACACGGGGAGGGGGAAGGGTAAGCTGGGATGAAGTGAGAGAGTGGCATGGACTTATATATACTACCAAATGTAAGATAGATAGCTAGTGAGTGGGAAGCAGCATCATAGCACAGGGAGATCAGCTCAGTGCTTTGTGACCACCTAGAGGGGTGGGATAGGGAAGGTGGGCGGGAGGGAGACACAAGAGTGAAGAGATATGGGAACACATGTATATGTATAACTGATTCACTTTGTTATAAAGCAGAAACTAACACACCATTGTAAAGCAATTATACTCCAATAAAGATGTTAAAAAAAAAATGAAGTGAGTCACTACATCCAGCCCACACAAAAAGGAAGAGGAAGTAAATGCCACCTCTTGAAAGAAAAAGTGTATGGTGTTAGGGAGTGTGCTAATTTCATTCTTTTACATGTAGCTGTCCAGTTTTCCCAGCACCACTTACTGGAGAGACTCCCTTTTCTCCACTGAATATCCTTGCCTCCTTGTCATAGATTAGTTGACCATAGGTGCATGGGTTTATCTCTGGGCTTTCTATCTTGTTCCACTGATCTATATTTCCGTTTTTGTGCCAGTACCATATTGTCTTGATGACTGTAGCTTTGTAGTATAGTCTGAAGTCAGGGAGTCTGATTCCTCCAGCTCCATTTTTTCCCCTCAAGACTGCTTTGGCTATTCGCAGTCTTTTGTGTCTCCATACAAATTTTGAGATTTTTTGTTCTAGTTCTGTAAAAAATGCCATTGGTAATTTAACAGGGATTGAATTGAATCTGTAGATTGCTTTGGGTTGTATAGTCATTTTCACAATACTGATTCTTCCAACCCAACAACATGGTATATCTCTTCATCTGTTTGTATCATCTTTAATTTCTTTCATCAGTGTCATACAGTTTTCTGCATACAGGTCTTTTGTCTCCCTAGGTAGGTATATTCCTAGGTATTTTATTCTTTTTGTTGCAGTGGTAAATGGGAGTGTTTCCTTAATCTCTCTTTCAGATTTTTCATCATTAGTGTATAGGAATGCAAGAGATTTCTGTGCATTAATTATGTATCCTGCAACTGTACCAAATTCATTGATTAGCTCTAGTAGTTTCTGGTGGCATCTTTAGGATTCTCTATGTAGAGTATCATGTCATCTGCAAACAGTGACGGTTTTACTTCTTCTTTTCCAATGTGTATTCCTTTTATTTCTTTTTCTTCTCTGATTGCTATGGCTAGGACTTCCAAAACTATGTTGAATAATAGTGGTGAGAGTGGACATCCTTGTCTTGTTCCTGATCTTAGAGGAAATGCTTTCAGTTTTTCACCACTGAGAATGATGTTTGATGTGGGTTTTTATTATGGCCTTTATGATGTTGAGGTAGGTTCCCTCTATGCTCACTTTCTGGAGAGTTTTTATCATAAATAGGTGTTGAATTCTGTCAAAACCTTTTTCTGCATCTGTTAAGATGATCATATGGTTTTTCTTCTTCAATTTGATAATATGGTGTATCCCATTCATTGACTTGCGTATATTGAAGAATGCTTGCATCCCTGGGTTAAATCCCACTTGATCATGGTGTATGAACCTTTTAATGTGTTATTGGATTCTGTTTGCTAGTATTTTGTTGAGGATTTTTGCATCTATATTCATCAGTGATATTCGTCTGTCATTTTCTTTTTTTGTAGTATTCTTGTCTGGTTTTAGTATCAGGGTGATTGTGGCCTCGTAGAATGACTTTGGGAGTGTTCCTTCCTCTGCAATTTTTTGGAAGAGTTTGAGAAGGATGGGTGTTAGCTCTTCTTTAAATGCTTTACAGAAATCCCCTCTGTAGCTATCTGGTGCTGGACTTTTGATTGTTGGAAAATTTTTAATCACAGTTTCAATTCTTTACTTGTGATTGGTCTGATCATGTTTTCTATTTGTTCCTGGTTCAGTCTTGGAAGGTTACACCTTTCTAAGAATTTGTTCATTTCTTCCAGGTTATCCATTTTATTGGTATAGAGTTGCTTGTAGTGCTCTCTTAGGATGCTTTTTATTTCTGTGGTGTCTGTTGTAACTTCTCCTTTTTCATTTCTAATATTATTGATTTGAGTCCTCTCCCTATTTATCTTGATGAGTCTGGCTAAAGTTTTATCAATTTTGTTTATGTTCTCAAAACACCAGATTTTAGTTTTATTGATATTTGCTATTGTTTTCTTCATTTCTATTTCATTTATTTCTGCTGTGATCTTTATGATTTGTTTCCTTCAACTAATTTTAGGTTTTGTTTGTTCTTCTTTCTCTAGTTCCTTTAGTTGTAAGGTTAGATTATTTATTTGAGATTTTTCTTGTTACTTGAGGTAGGCTTGTATAGCTATAAACCTCCCTCTTAGAACTGCTTTTGCTGCATCCCATAGGTTTTGGATTGACGTGTTTTCATTGTCATTTGTCTCTAGGCATTTTTTGATTTCTTCTACGATTTCTTCAGTGATCTCTTGGTTATTTAGTAACATATTGTTTAGCCTCCATGTGTCTGTGTTTTTCATTTGTTTTTCCCTGTAACAGATTACTAATCTCATAGCATTGTGGCCACAAAAGATGCTTGATATGATTTCAATTTTCTCTAATTTCCTGAGGCTTGATTTGTGACCCATGATATGATCTATCCTGGAGAATGTTCTGCGCACACTTGAGAAGAAAATGTAGTCTGCTGTTTTTGGATGGAATGTCCTATAAATATCAATTAAATCTATCTGGTCTATTGTGTCATTTAAAGCTTCCGTTTCCTTATTTATTTGCATTTTGGATGATCTGTCCATTGGTGTAAGTGAGGTGTTAAATCCCCCACTATTATTGTGTTACTGTCAATTTCCTATTTTACAGCTGTTAGCAGTTGCCTTATGTATTGAGGTGCTCCTATGTTGGGTGCATATATATATTTATAATTGTTATATCTTCTTCTTGGATTGATCCCTTGATCATTATGTAGTGTCCTTCCTTGTCTCTTGTAACATTCTTTATTTTAAAGTCTATTTTATCTGATATGAGTATTGCTACTCCAGCACTCTTTTGATTTCCATTTGCATGGAATATCTTTTTCCATCCCCTCACTTTCAGTCTGTATGTGTCCTTAGGTCTGAAGTGGGTCTCTTGTAGACAGCATATATATGGGTCTTGTTTTTGTATGCATTCAGCAAGCCTGTGTCTTTGGTTGGAGAATTTAATCCATTCACATTTAAGGTAATTATCAATATGTATGTTCCTATGACAATTTTCTTAATTGTTTTGGGTTTGTTTTTGTAGGTCCTTTTCTCCTCTTGTGTTTACCACTTAGATAAGTTCCTTTAGCATTTGTTATAGAGCTCGTTTTGTGGTGCTGAATTCTCTTAGCTTTTGCTTTTCTGTAAAAGTTTTAATTTCTCCATCGAGTCTGAATGAGATCCTTGCCAGGTGTAGTAATCTGGTTATAGGTTCTTCCCTTTCATCACTTTAAATATGTCATACCACTCCCTTCTGGCTTGTAGAGTTTCTGCTGAGAAATCAGCTGTTAACCTTATGGAAGTTCCCTTGTATGTTATTTGTCATTTTTCCCTTGCTGCTTTCAATAATTTTTCTTTGTCGTTAATTTTTGCCAATTTGATTACTCTGTGTCTTGGCGTGTTTCTCCTTATGTTTATCCTGTATGGGACTCGTTGCGTTTCCTGGACTTGGGTGGCTATTTCCTTTCCCATGTTAGGGAAGTTTTTGACTCTAATCTCTTCAAATATTTTCTCAGGTCCTTACTCTCTCTCTTCTCCTTCTGGGACCCCTATAATGCGAATGTTGTTGCATTTAATGTTGTCCCAGAGGTCTCTTAGTCTGTCTTTATTTCTTTTCATTCTTTTTTCTTTATTCTATTCCACAGCAGTGAATTTCACCATTTTGTCTTTCAGGTCACTTATCTGTTCTTCTGCCTCGATTATTCTGCTATTGATTCCTTCTAGTGTAGTTTTCATTTCAGTTATTGTATTGTTCATCTCTGTTTGTTTGTTCTTTAATTCTTCTAGATATTTTTTAAACATTTCTTGCATCTTCTCAATCTTTGCCTCCATTCTTTTTCTGAGGTCCTGGATCCTCTTCACTATCATTTTTCTGAATTCGTTTTCAGGAAGGTTGCCTATCTACACTTCATTTAGTTGTTTTTCTGGGGTTTTATCTTGTTCCTTCATCTGGTACAAAGTCCTCTGCCTTTTCATTTTTTCTATCTTTCTGTGAATGTGGTTTTTATTCTGCAGGCTGCAGGATTGTAGCTCTTCTTGCTTCTGCTGTCTTACCTCTGGTGGATGAGGCTGTCTAAGAGGCTTGTGCAAATTTCCTGATAGGAGGGACTGGTGGTGGGTAGAGCTGGCTGTTGCTCTGTTGGGCAGAACTCAGTAGAACTTTAATCCTCTTGTCTGCTGATGGGTGTGGCTAGGTTCTCTCCCTATTGGTTGTTTGGCCTGTGGTGACCCAACAGTGGAGCCTGCCCAGACTCTTTGGTGGGGCTAATGGTGGACTCTGGGATGGCTCACGTCAAGGAGTACCTCCCAGAGCTTCTGCTGCCAGTGTCCTTGTCCTCACGATGGGACACAGCCACCCCCCACCTCTCCAGGAGACCCTCCAACACTAGCAGGTAAGTCTGGTTCAGTCTCCTATGGGGTCATTGCTCCTTCCCCTGGGTCCTGATGTGCACAATACTTTGTGTGTACCCTCCAAGAGTGGAGTCTCTCTTTCCCCCAGTCCTGTTGAAGTCCTGCAATCAAATCCTGCTAGCCTTCAAAGTCTGATTCTCTAGGAATTCCTTGTCCCGTTGCCGGACTCCCAGGTTGGGAAGTGTGACGTGGGGCTCAGAACCTTCACTCCAGTGGGTGGACTTCTGTGGTATAATTGTTCTCCAGTCTGTGAGTCACCCACCCAGCAGTTATGGGATTTGATTTTATTGTGATTGTGCCCCTCCTACCATCTCATTGTGGCTTCTCCTTTGTCTTTGGATGTGAGGTATCTTTTTTGGTGAGTTCCAGTGTCTTCCTGTCAAGCAGTTAGTTGTGAGTCTGGTGCTCTCTCAAGAGGGAGTGAGAGCACGTCCTTCTACTCCACCATCTTGAACCAATCTTCTGTGTTTAGATTTGAATCAAATGTAAATAAGGCACAGTAGGTGACTTTTGAGCAGTAGTGTGATATGATGGGAGCACTTCTACCACATTTGGACAATTCTTAGATACTGAAAATCATTGTGCAGGAAAGCTTGATTATTAAGGATTGATTATTCACATCCTTAAATAATTGTTAAATGGAGCCATATAAAAATGAAATTTGAAAAAATGTAAAGTTATGAGAATTATTACTTCCAACAATCTTTTGTTATATTGCATATTTCAAAATGACTTTGATAGTAATTATAAGAAAGTTTATTAATTTTTATCACTGAGAAAGGTTTTATCTTATTTATTTCTCTTTCAATTGAATATTTCCCATTACTTGGCAAGATTCATGATACTACAACAAATGCTCTTTGTGATATGTGTTACAGTGTTTACAAGGAGCCAGGCCACAGCAGGAGAAAACTCTGTGGGCCAAGTGCTCCCCTTCCTCCCTGAACTTATTCCTTCAGGACAGAAGGTAAGGCTGCATCATGAGGACAAGCATGTCAACATTGAAAACGTTTAGGATTGTGGTGTTCTCAGGGTAGAATGAAGTAGAACACACCACAAGAGGAAAAAAACACGAGGCATTTGTGCAGTTGATGAGAGCAAGTACCAGGCAAAGCAGGCTGCTCACACCTGATGCCCACTGAAAAGTGCCTAAGAGGATGCCAAACATCAATGAGAAAAACAGACATCAACACAGATATGATTTTTAACTGTCAAGGGACACCTTTAGCAAAAAGGCATTAGGCCACAGACCAAGCCAATAGAACCCTTCAAACAAGGTTTCCAAGTTAATTATTATAACCCATTCCCAGAGATTGCTTCTTTATACTCACACATGTATATCCTTCCCAAAACACAACCATTGTGACCTCACACTAATGAGCTAGTCATTTTGATTCACTCAAAATCATGACCAATTCAGGTTTAATTGTAGTTTTAGTCAATAATGGAGAGTATAACTTAGAATTATCTACTAAATACAATCCAAAAATTATTCACAATTTTTTCAGTTCTAATAATATGTATGTGTATTTTGTATTCTTCTTTGAAAATACATTGTCTATTTCAGCTTGGGTAACAAGGTGATAAGTCACAAAGAAGTTTGCAAGCCAATAAAAGTTTATTGACATCAAATATGCAGTTAAGTTTTAATCTTTATCCTTTAAAGAAAAAACAGAGTTGGAAACTGAACATAAATTTATAGATTTGTTATACTTGGGATTAAGTTGCAGATTTTTATAATGGGGAAAATGCTCTTTCCACCAAATTCTATGGCATGGTATTTTCCTTCTTTGGACAAATAATTTTTTCTCTCTGTTCCTTTGCAGAGAAATCTGCCCCTTCATGCATTCCCAAATTTTCTCTCTCTCTTTTCTCCATAATTCTGCATTCCACACTTTATCCTCTCAATTGATCCACCAACACAGAAACATATTTTGTTTGCAATCAAAATGTTTTTTATTAAAATTGGTTTTACAGTTTTTATATGTGTCCCATTCAGTGTCACTCTAAATAATTCCCAGTCATTAAAAAAAAAAACCAAACTCCGAGCAGACCTTCAAGATGGTGAAAGAGTAAGATGTGGAGATCACCTCCCTCTCCACAAATACATCAAAAATACATCTACATGTAGAACAGCTCCTACAAAACAGCAACTGAATGCTGGCAGAAGACCTCAGACTTCCCAAAAGGCAAGAAAATCCCCATTTACATGGCCGTGTGGCTGACAGCATCTTGGTGCTCCAGCCTGATGTCAGGCCTGAGCCTCTGAGGTGGTAGAGCTGACTTCAGGACACTGGACCACTAGAGACCTCCCGGCTCCATGTAATATCAATTGGCGAGAGCTCTCCCAGAGACCTCCATCTCAACGCTAAGACCCAGCTCCACCCAACAGCCAGCAGGTTCCAGTGCTGGACGCCCCATGACAAACAACTAGCAAGACAGTAACACAACCCCACCCATTAGCAGAGAGACTGCTGAAAATAATAATAAGGTCACAGATACCCCCCAAATACACCACCAGACGTGTCCCTGCCCACCAGAAACACAAGATCCAGCGTCACCCATGAGAAAACAGGCATCAGTCCCCTCCACCAGGAAGCCTACAGAAGCCACTGAACCAACCTCACCCACTGGAGACAGACACCAAAAACAACGGGAAATATGAACCTGCAGCCTGCGAACAGGAGACCTCAAACACAGTAAGTTAAACAAAATGAGAAGACAGAGTAATATGCAGCAGATGAAGGAGCAAGGTAAAAACCCACCAAACCAAACAAATGAAGAGGAAATAGGCAGTACCTGGAAAAGAATTCAGAGTAATGATAGTAAAGATGATCCAAAACCTCGTTAATAAAATGGAGAAAATACAAGAAATGTTTAACAAGAACCTAGAAGAACTAAAGAGAAAACAATGATGAACATACAATAAATGAAATTAAAAATTCTCTATAGGAATCTATAGCAGAATAACTGAGGCAGAAGAATGGAGAAGTGACTTGGAAGATAAAATAGTGGCAGTAACTACTGCAGAGCAGAATAAAGAAAAAAGAATGAAAAGAACTGAGGACAGTCTCAGAGACCTCTGGGACAATATTAAACGCACTAACATTGAAATTATAGGGTTCCCAGAAGAAGAAGAGAAAAAGGAAGGGTCTGAGAAAATATTTGAAGAGATTAGAGTTGAAAACTTCCCTAACATGGGAAAGGAAAGAGTCAATCAAGTCCAGGAAGTGCAGAGGAAACTTGCAGAGGCCTCTTAGATAGCCTCATCCACCAGAGGGCAGACAGCAGACGCAAGAAGAACTACAATCCTGCAGCCTGTGCAACAAAAACCACATTCACAGAAAGATAGACAAGATGAAAAGGCACAGGGCTATGTATCAGATGAAGGAACAATAAAAAACCCCAGAAAAACAACTAAAGGACATGGAGATAGGCAACCTTCCAGAAAAAGAATTCAGAATACTGAGAGTGAAGATGATCCAGGACCTCAGAAAAAGAATGGAGGCAAAGATTAAGAAGATGCAAGAAATGTTTATCAAAGATCTAGAAGAATTAAAAAACAAACAAACAGAGATGAACAAGACAATAACTGAGATGAAAACTACACTAGAAGGAATCAATAGCAGAATAATTGAGGTAGCAGAACGGATAAGTGACCTGGAAGACAGAATGGTGGAATTCACTGCTGCAGAACAGAATAAAGAAAAAAGAATGAAAAGAAATGAAGAAAGCAAAAGAGGCCTCTGGGACAATATTAAACGCAACTACATTCGCATTATAGGGATCCCGGAAGGAGAAGAGGAGAGTAAGGAGCCAAGAAAATATTTGAAGAGTTTATAGTCGAAAATTGCCCTAAGATGGGAAAGGAAATAGCCAACCAAGTACAGGAAGCACAACAAGTCCCATACAGGATAAACCTAAGCAGAAACACACTGAGACACATAGTAATCAAATTGGCAAAAATTAAAGACAGAAAAACTATTGAAAGCAGCAAGGGAAAAATGACAAATAACTAACATACAAGGGAACTCCCATAAGGTTAACAGCTGATTTCTCAGCAGAAACTCTACAAGCCAGAAGGGAGTGGTATGACATATTTAAAGTGATGAAAGGGAAGAACCTACAACCAAGATTACTCTACCTGGCAAGGATCTCATTCAGATTCAATGGAGAAATCAAAAGCTTTACAGAAAAGCAAAAGCTAAGAGAATTCAGCACCACCAAACCAGCTCTACAACAAATGCTAAAGGAACTTCTCTAAGTGGGAAACACAAGAGAAGAAAACGACCTACAAACACAAACCCAAAACAATTAAGAAAATGGTAATAGGAGCATACATATCAATAATTACCTTAAATGTAAATGCATTAAATGCTCCAACCAAAAGACACAGGCTTGCTGAATGGATACAAAAACAAGACCCATATATATGCTGTCTACAAGAGACCCACTTCAGACCTAGGGACACATACAGACTGAAGGTGAGGGGATGGAAAAAGATATTCCATGCAAATGAAAATCAAAAGAGAGCTGGAGTAGCAATACTCATATCAGATAAAATGGACTTTAAAATAAAGAATGTTACAAGAGACAAGGAAGGATACTACATAATGATCAAGAGATCGATCCAAGAAGAGATATAACAATTGTAAATATTTATGCACCCAACATAGGAGCACCACAACACATAAAGCAACTGCTAACAGCTGTAAAATAGGAAATTGACAGTAACACAATAATAGTGGGGGCTTTAACACCTCACTTACACCAATGGACAGATCATCCAAAATGAAAATAAATAAGGAAACAGAAGCTTTAAATGACACAATAGACCAGATAGATTTAATTGATATTTATAGGACATTCCATACAAAAAGAGCTGATTACACTTTCTTCTCAAGTGTGCATGGAACATTCTCCAGGATAGATCATATCCTGGGTCACAAATCAAGCCTCAGTAAATTCGAAAAAATTGAAATCATACCAAGCATCTTTTCTGACCACAACGCTATGAGATTACAAGTGAATTACAAGGAGAAAAACACAAACAAATGGAGGCTAAACAATACGTTACTAAATAACCAAGAGATCACTGAAGAAATCAAAGAGGAAGTCAAAAAATACATAGAGACAAATGACAATGAAAACATGACGATCCAAAACCTATGGGATGCAGCAAAAGCAGTTCTAAGAGGGAAGTTTATAGCTTTACAAGCCTACCTCAAGTAACAAGAAAAATCTCAAATAAACAATCTAATCTTACACCTAAAGGAACTAGAGAAAGAAGAACAAACAAAACCTAAAGTTAGCAGAAGGAAAGAAATCATAAAGATCAGAGCAGAATAAATGAAACAGAAACAGAGAAAACAATAGCACAGATCAATAAAACAAAAAGCTGGTTCTTTGAGAAGATAAACAAAGTTGATAAACCATTAGCCAGACTCATCAAGAAAAAGAGCGAGAGGACTCAGATCAATAAAATTGGACATGAAAAAGGAGAAGTTACAACTGACACTGCAGAAATACGAAGCATCCTAAGAGACTACTACAAGCAGCTCTATGCCAACAAAATGGAGAACTTGGAAGAAACAGACAAATTCTTAGAAAGGTGTAACCTTCCAAGACTGAACCCAGAAGAAATAGAAAATATGAACAGACCAATCACCAGTAATGAAATTGAAACTGTGATTAAAAATCTTCCAACAAACAAAAGTTCAGGACAGATGGCTTCACAGGTGAATTCTATCAAACATTTAGAAAACAGCTAACACCCATCCTTCTCAAGCTTTTCCAAACAATTGCAGAGGAAGGAACACTCCCAAACTCATTCTATGAGACCACCATCACCCTGATACCAAAATCAGACAAACATACTACAGAAAAAGAAAATTACAGACCAATATCAATCCAATCCCTATCAAATTACCAATGGCATTTTTTACGGAACTAGAACAAAAAATCTGAAAATTTGTATGGAGACACAAAAGACCCTGAATAGCCAAAGCAGTTTTGAGGGGAAACAATGGAGCTGGAGGAATCAGACTCCCTGACTTCACACTATACTCAAAGCTACAGTAATCAAGACAGTATAGTACTGGCACAAAAACAGAAACACAGATCAATGGAACAAGATAGAAAGCCCAGAGATAAACCCATGCACCTATGGTCAACTAATTTATGACAAAGGAGGCCAGGATATACAATGGAGAAAAGACAGCCTCTTCAATAAGTGGTGCTGGGAAAACTGGACAGCTACATGTAAAAGAATGAAATTAGCACACTCCCTAGCACAATACACAAAAATAAACTCAAAATGAATTAAAGACCTAAATGTAAGACTGTAAAACTCTTAGAAGAAAATATAGGAAGAACACTCTGTGACATAAATCACAGCAAGATCTTTTTTGATCCACCGCCTAGAGTATTGGAAATAAAAACAAAAATAAACAAATGGGACCTAATGAAACTTAAAAGCTTTTGCACAGCAAAGGAAACCATAAACAAGACGAAAAGGCAACCCTCAGAAGGACAGAAAATATTTGCAAACGAATCAACGGACAAAGGATTAATCTCAAAAATATATAAGTAGCTCATGCAGCTCAATATTAAAAAAACACACAACCCAATCCAAAAATGGGCAGAAGACCTAAGTTGACATTTCTCCAAAGAAGACATACAGATGACCAAGAAGCGCATGAAAAGGTGCTCAACATCACTAATTATTAGAGAAATGCAAATCAAAACTACAGTGAGGTATCACCTCACACCAGTTAGAATGGGCATCATCAGAAAATCTACAAACAGCACTGTTGGAGAGGGTGTGGAGAAAATGGAACCCTCTTGCACTGTTGGTGGGAATGTAAATTGATACAGCCACTATGGAGAACAGTATGGAGGTTACTTATAAAACTAAAAATAGAATTACCATATGAGCCCGCAATCCCACTACTGGTCGTATACCTAGAGAAAACCATAATTCAAAAAGACACATGCTGCAATGTTCATTGCAGCACTATTTACGATAGCCAGGTCATGGAAGCAACCTAAATGCCCATCGACAGACAAATGGATAAAGAAGTTGTGGTACATATATACAATGGAATATTACTCAGCCATAAAAAGGAACGAAATTGTGTCATTTGTAGAGATGTGGTTGGATCTAGAGACCGTCATACAGAGTGAAGTAAGTCAGAAAGCAAAAAACAAATATTGTATATTAACGCATATATGTGGAACCTAGAAAAATGGTACAGATGAACCGTTTTTCAGGGTAGAAATTGAGACACAGATGTAGAGAACAAACGTATGGACTCCAAGGGGGGAAAGCCGCGGGGGTTTGGGGGTGGTGGTGTGATGAATTGGGCAATTGGCATTGACATGTATACACTGATGTGTATAAAATTGATGACTAATAAGAACCTGCTGTATAAAAAAATAGATAAAATTAAATTTTAAAAATCCAGGAAGTACAGAGAGTCCGATACAGGATAAATCCAGGGAGAAACATGCCAAGATACATATTAATCAAACTATCAAAAATTAAATACAAATAAAAAATATTAAAAGCAGCAACAGAAAAGCAACAAATAACATACAAGGGAATCCCCATAAGATTAAGAGCTGATCTTTCAGCAGAAACTGTGCAAGCAGAAGCGAGTGGCAGGACATATTTAAAGTGATGAGAGGGAAAAACCTACAACAAAGATTACTCTACCCAGCAAGGATCTCATTCAGATTCGATGGAGAAATTAAAAGCTTTACAGACAAGCAAAAAATTCAGCAGCACTGAAGCAGCTTTACAACAAATGCTAAAGGAACTTCTCTAGGCAGGAAACACAGAGAAGGAAAAGACCTATAAAAACAAACTCACAACAATTAAGAAAATAGTAATAGGAGCATACATATTGATAATTACCTTAAATGTAAATGGATTGAGGAGGGGAAGATGGCAGAAGAGCAAGATGCGGAGATCACCTTCCTCCCCACAGATACACCAGAAATACATCTACACGTGGAACAACTCGTACAGAACACCCACTGAACGCTGGCAGAAGACCTCAGACCTCCAAAGAGGCAAGAAAGTCCCCACGCACCTGGGTAGGGCAAAAGAAAAAAGAAAAAACACAGACAAAATAATAGGGACAGGACCTGCACCAGTGGGAGGGA
The DNA here is from genome assembly GCF_963455315.2 of Globicephala melas. NCBI lineage: Eukaryota > Metazoa > Chordata > Mammalia > Artiodactyla > Delphinidae > Globicephala > Globicephala melas. The sequence goes on from NC_083314.1 coordinate 24,423,181, forward strand.
GCTGTGAAGGAGGAAATGTTTCCACACACTAGGAAGACCCTTCGTGGGCGGAGACTGTGGATGGCAGAGGGGGAAAGCTTCGGAGCCTCAGAGGAGAGCACAGCCACAGGGGTGCGGAGGGCAAAGCGGAGAGATTCCCGCACAGAAGATCAGGGCCGACCAGTACTCACCAGCCCGAGAGGCTTGTCTGCTCACCCGCCGGGGCGGGCGGGGCTGGGAGCTGAGGCTCGGGCTTTGGTCGGAGCGCCGGGAGAGGACTGGGGTTGACGGCGTGAACACAGCCTGCAGGGGGCTAGTGCGCCTCCTGTGGCTAGTGCGCCACAGCTAGGGAGTCCGGGGAAAAGTCTGGACCTGCCGAAGAGGCAAGAGACTTTTTCTTACCTCTTTGTTTCCTGGTGCGCGAGGAGAGGGGATTAAGAGCGCCGCTTAAAGGAGCTCCAGAGACGGGCGCGAGCCGCGGCTAAAAGCGCGGGCCCCAGAGACGTGCGTGAGACCCTAAGACTGCTGCTGCCGCCACCGAGAAGCCTGTGTGTGAGCACAGGTCACTATCCACACCCCCCCCATCCGGGGAGCCTGTGCAGCCCGCCACTGCCAGGGTCCCGTGATCCAGGGACAACTTCCCTGGGAGAACGCATGGCGTGCCTCAGGCTAGTGCAACGTCATGTCGGCCTCTGCCGCCGCAGGCTCGCCCCGCACTCTGTGCCCCTCCCTCCCTCCGGCCTGAGGAAGCCAGAGCCCCCGAATCAGCTGCTCCTTTAACCCCGTCCCGTCTGAGCGAAGAAACACTCAGAGGCGGGGCCAAATCCAAAGCTGAGCCCCTGTGAGCTGTGAGAACAAAGAAGGGAAAGGGAAATCTCTCCCAGCAGCCTCAGAAGCAGCGGATTAAAGCTCCACAATCAACTTGATGTACCCTGCATCTGTGGAATATATGAATAGACAACGAATCCTCCCAAATTGAAGAGGTGGACTTTGAGAGCAAGATTTATGATTTTTTCCCCTTTTCCTCTTTTTGGGAGTGTGTATGTGTATGCTTCTGTGTGAGATTTTCTCTGTATAGCTTTGCTTCCACCATTTTTCCTAGGTAGGGTTCTATCCATCTGTCTTTTTTCTTTTAAAAAAACTTATTTTTTCTTAATAATTATTTTTTATTTTAATAACTTTATTTTATCTTACTTTATTTTATTTTATCTTTTCTTTCTTTCTTTCTTTCCTTCCTTCCCTCCCTCCTTCCTTCCTTCCTTCCTTCCTCCCTCCCTCCCTCCCTCCCTCCCTTCTTTCTTTCTTTCTTTCTTTCTACTTTTTCTCCCTTTTATTCTGAGCCATGTTAAAGAAAGTCTCTTGCTGCTGCAGCCAGGAGTCAGTGCTGTGCCTCTGAGGTGGGAGAGCCAACTTCAGGACACTGGTCCACAAGAGACCTCCCAGCTCCACATAATATCAAATGGTGAAAATCTCCCAGAGATCTCCATCTCAACACCAGCACCCAGCTTCACTCAACGACCAGCAAGCTACAGTGCTGGACACCCTATGCCAAACAACTAGCAAGACAGGAGCAAAACACCACCCATTAGCAGAGAGGCTACCTAAAATCATAATAAGGCCACAGACACCCCAAAACACACCACCAGACGTGGACCTGCCCACCAGAAAGACAAGATACAGCCTCATCCACCAGAACACAGGCACTAGTCCACTCCACCAGGAAGCCTACACAACCCACTGAACAAACTTTAGCCACTGGGGACAGACACCGAAAACAACGGGAACTACGAACCTGCAGCCTGCAAAAAGGAGACCCCAAACACAGTAAGATAAGGAAAATCAGAAGACAGAAAAACACACAGCAGATGAAGGAGCAAGATAAAAACTCACCAGACCTAACAAATGAAGAGGAAATAGGCAGTCTACCTTAAAAAGAATTCAGAATAATGATAGTAAAGATGATCCAAAATCTTGGAAATAGAATAGACAAAATGCAAGAAACATTTAACAAGGACCTAGAAGAACTAAAGATGAAACAAGCAATGATTAACAACACAATAAATGAAATGAAAAATACTCTAGATGGGATCAATAGCAGAATAACTGAGGCAGAAGAACGGATAAGTGACCTGGAAGATAAAATAGTGGAAAGAACTACTGCAGAGCAGAATAAAGAAAAAAGAATGAAAAGAACTGAGGACAGTCTCAGAGACCTCTGGGACAACATTAAACACACCAACATTCGAATTATAGGGGTTTCAGAAGAAGAAGAGAAAAAGAAAGGGACTGAGAAAACATTTGAAGAGATTATAGTTGAAAACTTCCTAATATGGGAAAGGAAATAGTTAATCAAGTCCAGGAAGCACAGAGAGCCCCATACAGGATGAATCCAAGGAGAAATACGCCAAGGCACATATTAATCAAACTGTCAAAAATTAAATACAAAGAAATCATATTAAAAGCAGCAAGGGAAAAACAACAAATAACACATAAGGGAATCCCCATACGGTTAACAGCTGATCTTTCAGCAGAAACTCTGCAAGCCAGAAGGGAGTGGCAGAACAATTTAAAGTGATGAAGGAGAAAAACCTGCAACCAAGATTACTCTACCCAGCAAGGATCTCATTCAGATTTGATGGAGAAATTAAAACCTTTACAGACAAGCAAAAGCTGAGAGAGTTCAGCACCACCAAACCAGCTTTACAACAAATGCTAAAGGAACTTCTTTAGGTAAGAAACACAAGAGAAGGAAAAGACCTACAATAAAGAACACAAAATAATTAAGAAAATGGGAATAGGAACATACATATCGATAATTACCTTAAATCTAAATGGACTAAATGCTCCCACCAAAAGACAAAGATTGGCTGATTGGATACAAAAACAAGACCCATATATATGCTGTCTACAAGAGACTCACTTCAGACCTAGAGACACATAAAGACTGAAAGTGAGGGGATGGAAAAAGATATTCCATACAAATGGAAACCAAAAGAAAGCTGGAGTAGCAATTCTCATATCAGACAAAATAGACTTTAAAATAAAGACTATTAGAAGAGACAAAGAAGGACACTACATAATGATCAAGGGATCGATCCAAGAAGAAGATATAACAATTGTAAATATTTATGCACCCAACATAGGAGCACCTCAATATATAAGGCAAATACTAAGAGCCATAAAAGGGGAAATCGACAGTAACACATTCATAGTAGGGGACTTTAACACCCCACTTTCACCAATGGAAATATCATCCAAAATGAAAATAAAGAAAGAAAGACAAGCTTTAAATGATACATTAAACAAGATGGACTTAATTGATATTTATAGGACACTCCATCCAAAAACAACAGAATACACATTTTTCTTAAGTGCTCATGGAACATTCTCCAGGATAGATCATATCTTGGGTCACAAATCAAGCCTTGCTAAATTTAAGAAAATTGAAATCGTATCAAGTATCTTTTCCGACCACAACGCTATGAGACTAGATATCAATTACAGGAAAAGATCTGTAAAAAATACAAACACATGGAGGCTAAACAATACACTACTTAATAACGAAGTGATCACTGAAGAAATCAAAGAGGAAATTTAAAAATACCTAGAAACAAATGACAATGGAGACACGACGACCCAAAACCTATGGGATGCAGCAAATGCAGTTCTAAGAGGGAAGTTTATAGCAATACAATCCTACCCTAAGAAACAGGAAACACCTCGAATAAACAACCTAACCTTGCACCTAAAGCAATTAGAGACAGAAGAACAAAAAAATCCCAAAGTTAGCAGAAGGAAAGAAATCATAAAAATCAGATCAGAAATAAATGAAAAAGAAATGAAGGAAATGATAGCAAAGATCAATAAAACTAAAAGCGGGTTATTTGAGAAGACAAACAAAATTGATAAACCATTAGCCAGACTCATCAATAAAAAAAGGGAGAAGACTCAATTCAATAGAATTAGAAATGAAAAAGAAGAAATAACAACTGACACTGCAGAAATACAAAAGATCATGAGAGATTACTACAAGCAACTCTATGCCAATAAAACGGACAACCTGGAAGAAATGGACAAATTCTTAGAAATGCACAACCTGCCAAGACTGAATCGGGAAGAAATAGAAAATATGAACAGACCAATCACAAGCACTGAAATTGAAACTATGATTAAAAATCTTCCAACAAACAAAAGCCCAGGACCAGATGGCTTCACAGGCGAATTGTATCAAACATTTAGAGAAGAGCTTACACGTATCCTTCTCAAACTCTTCCAAAATAGAGCAGAGGGAGGAACACTCCCAAACTCATTCTACGAGGCCACCATCACCCTGATACCAAAACCAGACACAAAAAAAGAAAACTACAGGTCAATATCACTGATGAACATAGATGCAAAAATCCTCAACAAAATACTAGCAAACAGAATCCAACAGCACATTAAATGGATCATACACCATGATCAAGTGGGGTTTATTCCAGGAATGCAAGGATTGTTCAATATATGCAAATCAATCAATGTGATACACAATACTAACAAATTGAAGGAGAAAAACCATATGAGCATCTCAATAGATGCAGAAAAAGCTTTCGACAAAATTCAACACCGATTTATGTTAAAAAAAAAACCCTGCAGAAAGTAGGCATAGAGGGAACTTACCTCAACATAATAAAGGCCATATATGACAAACCCACAGCCAACATTGTCCTCAGTGGTGAAAAACTGAAAGCATTTCCACTAAGATCAGGAACAAGACAAGGTTGCCCACTCTCACCACTCTTATTCAACATAGTTTTGGAAGTTTTAGCCACAGCAATCAGAGAAGAAAAGGAAATGAAAGGAATCCAAATTGGAAAAGAAGAAGTAAAGCTGTCACTGTTTGCAAATGACATGATATTATACATAGAGAATCCTAAAAATGCTACCAGAAAGCTACTAGAGCTAATCAATGAATTTGGTAAAGTAACAGGATACAAAATTAATGCACAGAAATCTCTTGCATTCCTATACACTAATGATGAAAAATCTGAAAGTGAAATCGAGAAAACACTCCCATTTACCACTGCAACAAAAAGAATAAAATATCTAGGAATATACCTACCTAAGGAGACAAAAGACCTGTATGCAGAAAATTATAAGATACTGATGAAAGAAATTAAAGATGATACAAATAGATGGAGAGATATACCATGTTCTTGGATTGGAAGAATAAACATTGTGAAAATGACTCTACTACCCAAAGCAATCTACAGATTCAATGCAATCCCTATCCAACTACCACTGGCATTTTTCACAGAAATGGAACAGAAAATGTCATAATTTGTATGGAAACACAAAAGACCCCAATAGCCAAAGCAATCTTGATATCAAAAAACGGAGCTGGAGGAATCAGGCTCCCTGACTTCAGACTATACTACAAAGCTACAGTAATCAAGACAGTATGGTACTGGCACAAAAACAGAAAGATAGATCAATGGAACAGGATAGAAAGCCCAGAGATAAACCCATGCACATATGGTCACCTTATCTTTGATAAAGGAGGCAGAAATGTACAGTGGAGAAATGACAGCCTCTTCAATAAGTGGTGCTGGGAAAACTGGACAGCTACATGTAAAAGAATGAAATTAGCACACTCCCTAACACCATACACAAAAATAAGCTCAAAATGGATTAAAGACCTAAATGTAAGGCCAGAAACTATCAAACTCTTAGAGGAAAACATAGGCAGGACACTCTATGACATAAATCACAGCAAGATCCTTTTTGACCCACCTCCTAGAGAAATGGAAATAGAAACAAAAATAAACAAATGGGACCTAATGAAACTTAAAAGCTTTTGCACAGCAAAGGAAACCATAAACAAGACCAAATGACAACCCTCAGAATGGGAGAAAATATTTGCAAATGAAGCAAATGACAAAGGATTAATCTCCAAAATTTATAAGCAGCTCATGCAGCTTAATAACAAAAAAACAAACAACCCAATCCAAAAATGGGCAGAAGACCTACATAGACACTTCTCCAAAGAAGATATCCAGACTGCCAACAAACACATGAAAGAATGCTCAATATCACTAATCATTAGAGAAATGCACATCAAAACCACAATGAGATATCATCTCACACAAGTCAGGATGGCCATCATCAAAAAATCTACAAACAATAAATGCTGGAGAGGTTGTGGAGAAAAGGGAACCCTCTTGCACTGTTGGTGGGAATGTAAATTGATACAGCCACTGTGGAGAACAGTATGGAGGTTCCTTTAAAAAACTACAAATAGAACTACCATATGACCCAGCAATCCCACTACTGGGCATACACCCTGAGAAAACCATAATTCAAAAAGAGTCATGTACCACAATGTTCATTGCAGCTCTATTTACAATAGCCCGGAGATGGAAACAACCTAAGTGTCCATTGACAGATGAATGGATAAAGAAGATGTGGCACACATATACAATGGAATATTACTCAGCCATAAAAAGAAACGAAATTGAGCTCTTTGTAATGAGGTGGATAGACCTAGAGTCTGTCATACAGAGTGAAGTAAGTCAGAAAGAGAGAGACAAATACCGTATGCTAACACATATATATGGAATTTAAGGAAAAAAATGTCATGAAGAACCTAGGGGTAAGACAGGAATAAAGACACAGACCTAGTAGAGAATGGACTTGAGGATATAGGGAGGGGGAAGGGTAAGCTGTGACAAAGCGAGAGAGAGGCATGGACGTACATACACTACCAAACATAAGGTAGATAGCTAGTGGGAAGCAGCCGCATAGCACAGGGGGATCAGCTCGGTGCTTTGTGATCGCCTGGAAGGGTGGAATAGGGAGGGTGGGAGGGAGGGAGACGCAAGAGGGAAGAGATATGGGAACATATGTATATATATAACTGATTCATTTTGTTGTAAAGCAGAAACTAACACACCATTGTAAAGCAATTATACTCCAATAAAGATGTTAAAAAAAAATAGATGTAGGGCTTCGCTGGTGGCACAGTGCTTAAGAATCCACCTGCCAATGCAGGGGACACTGGTTCAAGCCCTGGTCCGGGAAGATTACACATGCCGTGGAGCAACTAAGCCCGTGAACCACCACTACTGAGCCCGTGCTCTAGAGCCCATGAGCCACAACTACTGAGCCCATGAGCTACAACTACTGAGCCTGCATGCCACAACTACTGAAGCCTGCGTGCCTAGAGCCCGTGCTCCGCAACAAGAGAAGCCACCACAATGAGAAGCCTGTGCACCGCAACGAAGAGTAGCCCCCACTCGCCACAACTAGAGAAAGCCCACACGCAACAACGAATACCCAACTCAGACAAAAAAAAAACAAATAGATGTAAAGTAGATGAGGGTACTAACCATACAAATAGTTCAGGGAAAAGTGTCTAAACAGAGGAAGCAGCCAGTGTAAATGCTCTAGTGTTTGAGAAACAATAGGGCAGTCTGAAGGATTCCCAATACGCAGAGGCTACAGGGAAGATATTGTTAAGGAGGCATAGGTGTTAGATTCCCCATAAAACGATATTACCAGCTATTGTATTCACTGTGAGCCAGGGGGAAGCTGACTTTTTGAGCAGGGAGCTGATATAATTTGATTCTATTTAACCAGGTCACCCTGGAATTTTTAAAGGGCAGATTTATAAGGACAAGGACAAAATCAGGTGAAATCTATAAGGAAGCTTTTGCATATTCCAGGCAATCAATGATGGTAGCTGAGAGGATTTATTGGAGGATTGAGGTGTGTATTTGAATAAATCATCAAGGATTGACGTTGGCAGGTGAGAGGACCTTGGTCCTTGTCCTCTTTGAAGAAAGAATTCCACAAAGAAACACTGTATAGCAGGCACAGAGTTTATTGGCAGCGCAGTGAGTGCAAATAGAACAAAGATGCAGTTAATTTAGAGCAGAAGCAAAGCAGAAATACACACCCAGAGAAGAGTATGGGCATCCTACCTAATGAAGAGAGTGCCAGAGAGGTGATTTAAATCACTCATATAGGGTGGTTCTTCCCAGTCTTTGTTCTCCTCTGGCCAATTACATCACTTCTTTGCCCACATATGACCTGTCCCAGTGCCCTGCCCGACACGTGTGCACATCTTTTAGCCAAGATGGATTCCAGCTCGAGGGCCTATGGGAGATTGATAGCACCTACTATGGAGTAACGTCCTCTCCCTTTTTGACCACTGAGGAGTCTTTCTGTGCATGTGCAGTGAGGGAGGTCTCCTTGACCTCAGAAGTGCTAGATGTGGTCACCTTATCTCTTTACTCCAGCAGAGCTCAGCTTCTGCCACTAACTTTGTCCTTGAAAAGGACAAAGCTCCTTTGTGTCAGGACAAACAAAGCTCCAATTCACTCCACTTGACAAACTCCAGCTTTTCAACACAGTGACCCATCTACCTCCTACCGCAGGACGAAACCAAGTTTTTTGTCCTGAGCAACTAAAAAGATAGGTATGGGGAAAGTCATAGCTGATTTTAGGTTGAAGTGAGAGAAAGAGATCAGAAGTTCAGTTTTAGGCATGTTAAGTTTGAGAAGTTTCTCAGAGAGCCACATGGAGATGTTCAGAAGGTATTTAGTATATAAATCTATACAAAGATCTATATATCCATGTAACTATGCACTTACTTACCTACCTACCTGTAAACCTATTTTTTTAAAATTTTTAATTCAATTGTTTTACTTGATTATTCATTTTATATTGCTATGTCTAATGAAACCTCTTATTTATTTTGTTTGTCTGATGCAAATTAATCAGGAATTGGCCAGTTAAAAAACTTAACTTGGGAGATGCAAAGCTGACTGTTCCATTGAGATCAATGTTCACAGAAAGATTGTAAGCTAGAATAAATCCTCATTTGATATTTTAAAGATTATGTTAATGTACATTTTCTAGAAACTAAATTTTTTCCCATGGAACAAAAATAATTGGTAACATTAAATATTCAGATAGAGATATGTTGTATTTTCCTATGTAATTCAGTAATATATTCATGAGAGTGGTATAGATTTTAGAAATACCATCCAATATTCCAACTTTCAAAACTGTATCAATCTGTAGTGAAGGAGACACTGGCTGAGTTACTGGTAGATTGGCTACCTGAATCAATCAGTATTTACTGTAGAAAAAAGACATATTAACAGTTTTTCAGCAACAGGTATCAAATACAGGGAATCAGATATTTATAAAATTGTTTAGGTACTAAAGAAATAAAAGCCAAAGGGAGAATTTGTAAGTTTCAGTTTTACTCATGAGTTTTTAGCCAGAGAATCGGTAAGATGCTGCTTCTCATCTCCCTGCTTCTTCACGACACCGTCACCATTACTATTCCTGACTTGCAGAGCCAAGGCAATGAAAAATGACCTAAAGTCTCTGGGGAAAAAACCCCAGAACCTCACTTTTAGAAAAGCATATACTTCTGGTCTTTTGGCGGGAACTGCCATCTTCCAGCAATTCACCAGAATGACCAAAACAAAGGGCAAGAGGAGAGGCACCTGTTATATGTTCTCTAGGCCTTTAGAAAACATGGATTTGTTCCTCTGGCCACATACTTGCAAATCTACAAGAAAGGTGATATTGTAGACATCAAGGGAATAGGCACTGTTCAAAAAGCAATGCCCCACAGATGTCACCATAGCAAATCTGGAAGAGTCTACGATGTTACCTGACCTGGAATGCTGTTACCATTGTTGAAAAACAAACAAGTTAAGGGCAAGATTCTTGCCAAGAGAATTAATGTGTGATAAAGCATATTAAGCACTCTGAGAGCCGAGATACCTTCCTGAAACATGTGAAAGAAAGTGAACAGGAAGCAAAAGAGAAAGATTTTGGGGTTCAGTTGAAGCACCGGCGTGCTCCACCCAGAGAGGCACACTTCATGAGAACCAACAGAAAGGAGCCTGAGCTGTTGGAATCCATTCCCTGTGAATTCATGGCATGGCTGGTGTAAAGAAAATAAAAGACATGGACTGTAAAACAAACAAACAAAAACAGGCACTTCTGCTCACCACTAGTACAGGAAGATTAATAGGACATCCACTTCCTTTCTACCTTCTGAACGTCATGCAAGTTTATCTCATTGGTAGAACTTAAAATCCCATCCAGAAATCTGGAGGCAAGGGAATTGAGATATGTAATTCCCAGGCTTACAGTCCTTCCACCAGAAGGGAGAGCACAGAAGGATTTTGGAACTGATGTCATTGCCAAAATTCCATTATTTCCCACAGTTCAACCTAATGACTTATATTTTAACTTTTGAACAATGGCAAAATCAAAAATAGCATGTGTTGATCTATAATAACACAACCCATTCCTCATTTACATGAAGATGTCCTGAAACTCTCTTTTCAAGGTAGAGATCCACAGTTGAATCAATCACTATATCCATCTCTGGGTGATGGTTATGTTTTTTTTCTTTTTCCTAATGAAAATATACTGTTCTATGATAATCAGAGATCAAATTATAAGGTAAAGGTCCACCAACACATCTTACATGTAATATTTAGGAAGAAAGGAAATAGTGGCTACTATATGCCACTTAAAATGAAAGGGAAGAGTGTGCCTAACTGTTTCTAAATGCCTAAAACTAGTCATGAGATGTTGGTGCTTTTAATTTCATTTTTCCACTACCTAGTCCATCTCTTTCTTGTCTTCAAATCATTTTAGTTATTTATGATTATTTACTTGGTGGAAATTTCTTGGTAGCTCCAACTACATTAGATTCAGTGGTCTTCATTAATTAGACAAGGAAGTACAATGAAGTATCCCTTGGAAATCTTCTGGATTCCAGATACACATCCCTTTATAACCATTACATAGCAGGATCAATCACTCCAACCAGGGTAATAACACACACCATTGCCTGCTGGTTTCAGGGCCATGAAGCCCAAACTATCCAGTATGCAGTCTCAATGCTCAGATCAATCTAAATGCTTCCATATATATTCAGCTGAAATTTAAATGTGATACTTTTTCCTAATTAATGCTCTAAATTTCATGTAAGACTTAGCTATGTTCTTAATTCACTCACCTCTTAATTCTGGAACCAAAAGTATTAGATGGGTCTGGTTTTTAGAGACAGCTATGTTCTGCTACTATAAAAAAATTAAAAAAACACTTAAGAGTGATCTGAAAAACGCATAAAAGTATTTTTAAATCACATTTGGGCTGAAAATTTAAAGTCCCAAACTAGTAATTTCCCACTCACAGGCTATTGCATATTGACAAAATCAACCAGTCCATCAAGTCTTGTAGTGACTAATCCTTCATACTGTTTCTTTTGTAACAGCCAGTTCATCTCCCTAACTAAGCCTTGCCTTCAAAGGGCACATTATTCAGGCACACATGATAATTTAGAGTTATTTGCAATTTCATACTATGGAAAGCCAGTATATATTTTCCACTTAGGACCTTCCAAAACAACCTGCAGAGATGAAACAATTCCCAGTTGCCATTTTTGATGGTCAAGTTCTTGGAAACACTTTTGGTTCTCTATTCTATTTTATTCAAGTCTTGTAAGGAAGCCAAAAACTTCTTTAAGTACTTTAAGCAAAAAAAAAAAAAAAAAAAACTAATATAGAGAATTGATACTTACAAAACCATTAGAATTTTTGGATGAGTGAAAGTCTCTAGATTCCTTTCTGTGTTTTTTAGTTGTGACTTAAATAATCAGAAATTTGCTCTTAGGAAACATTTATAAAATGATTGGAAATCCTCACTGATTACTGAGACTTCCCTGAATATTTATGGAGTTAAGGGAGAATAACTTGCAGCCCCTGTAATGTGTGGTTATAGGGATTGCACAGAAGAGCAGGAAATAATTTAATTGAAATAAAAGGAAAAGGTAAAGAAGAGATCTCAACATAGACTCACAGCTGTCCGCCTCAGGGTTCTGATGTAACGTGACATGGAAAATATAATAAAGATTGTTGTATATTGATTCAGATCTTTATAGATATTTTCTAAACAAGACAATGTGAAAAATAGTTATTTAACCTTGGGAATGTTACAGCAAACTAGCAAACATTATCTCTCTCCTCCCATAGCTTACAGTCTAGGGAGAAATACAGATGAGCAGGCAGAGTTACAACTGAATGTGTTAAGTGTATTGTTGGTGCAGAAATAGGAGAGTAATATTAGTTACTAAGAATAATTTTAAATTTAATTTTTAAAACCCTCAAATTGCTTTAGAAAGTATTGTATGTTTATGTTTTTGTTTTTTCATCATATAAGTAGATTCTAAGGATTGATGCATATATCCTGGAATAGAATAGAGCCCAGAAATAAACTCATGCACTTATAGTCAATTAATCTACGACAAAGGAGACAAGAATAGGCAATGGAGAAAAGACAGTCTCCTCAGTAAGTGATGCTGGTAAAAGTGGACAGCTACATGTAAAAGAATGAAATTAGAACACTCCCTAACACTATACACAAAAATAAACTCAAAACTAATTAAAGATCTAAATGTAAGACCAGAAACCATAAAACTCCTAGAAGAAAATATAGGCAGAACACTCTTTTACATAAATCATAACAATATATTTTTGAATATGTCTCATAAGGCAAAAGAAGCAAAAACAAAAATAAACAAATAAGACCTAATTAAACTTAAAATTTTGCATGGCAAAGGAAACCATCAGCAAAACAAAAAGACAGCCTACTGAAAGGGATAAAATATTTGCAAATGATATGACTGATAAGAGGTTAATATCCAAAACATGTGAACAGCTCATAGAAGATTGAAAAATGGGCAGGAGACCTGAATAGACATTTTTCCAAAGAAGACATACAGATGGCCATCAGGCACATGATAAATGTTCAACATTGCTAATAATCAGGGAAATGCAAATCAAAACCACAATGAGATATCACCTCACACCTGTCAGAATGTCTATCATCAAAAAGACCACAAATAACAAATGTCGGCAAGGATGTGGAGAAAAAGGAACCCTGGTACTCTGTTGGTGGGAATGTAAATTGGTATAGCCACTGTGGAAACAGTATGGAGGTTCCTAAAAAACCTAAAAATACAATTATCATGTGATCCAGAAATTCCACTCCTGGGAATATATCCATAGAAAATGAAAACACTAACTTGAAAAGATACATGCACCCCAATGTTCATAACAGCATTTTTCACAATAGTCAATATATGGAAGTCACCTAAGTATTCATCAACAGATGAATGGATAAAGAAGATGTGGTATATACATGCAATGGAATAGTACTCAGCCATGAAAAAGAATGAAATTTTGCCATTTGCAACAACTTGGATGGATCTGGAGGGTATTGTGTTTAGTGAAATAAGTCAGACAGAGAAAGACACTGTATGTTATCACTCATATGTAGAATCTAAAAAATAAAACAAATGAATGAATATAACAAAAAAGATTCACAGGTATTGAGAACAAACAAACTAGTGGCTACTAGTGGAGAGGGGGAAGGGGGAAGGGGCAAGAAAAGGCAGCAGGTTAAGAGGTTGTGGTAGGTCACACAGCATCACCCTGATTTTTCCTGCAAGTTCTCAGACCTTCCCTGTGCTCTGTGGAGTCAGAGCCCTTTAACAAGACATTGATCACAGTTTCAAACCTTCAAATGCGAGAAAGATCCTGAAGGAATCACCTTTCAACTTCTGACTTCTTTGGGCCCATTATAGCTCTCACCTCTAAGTTTACAAACCTGAAATTCCAACTGTATTGACAAATTTGAAATGTGGCTAGTGGGACTGAGCAATTTGGATGCTTTATTTTATCATAATAGCTTGAGTTAATTATAGATTGAATTAAATTAATTATAAACAGGCACATCTGGCTAGTCGTTGCCACACTGTACAGTGCACCTCTAGAGATCCAAAGAGGAGGAAGATGTTACTGCCTCTCCCCTGGCTGTTCCTTGCTGCAGAGTCGTTTGCTGGCCTGATCTGTTCATTCATTTGTAGGTATTTCCTGTGCTCATGCAGATGTGCTAGGCATTATGTGAGGCCCTGGGGACACTCAAACAGTAATGTCAACACCTAAGTCTTAGAGGAATTCCCAGCAGGGTGCCCACTTGTAAGCAGAGGTGAAGAGCATGGTCCAGTGTTCCTCTGCTAGACATATTCAGAGAGCAGGTACAAATGGGAGGGAGGTAAATTTCACTCTCCTCATGAGCCCATCCTTCTCACCCCTGACTCTGGAAGATCCAGGGGTAGCAGGGGCAAAAGGCCCTAAGGAGGTAAATGACTTGTACACTGAAAACTACCAAAGATTTCTCAAAGAATTAAAGGCAACACATTAATTGGAATGACATTCCATGTTCATACACTGGAAGACAATATTGTTGACATTTCCATACTACCCAAGGTGATGCACAGATTCATTTGCAACATCTGTCAGAATTCCAATGTCATATTAATAGAAATGGAAGGACATTCTTCAAATACATAGGGAACCACAAAAGGCCCCAAAGAGCCAAAACAATCTGGACAACAAAGAACGAAGATAGAGGTTTCACACTTCCTGACATCAAAACATTACAAAGTCACAGCAATCAAAACAGTATGGCACTGGCATAGAAATAGGCAGATAGACCTATGGACCAGAATAAAGAGCCCCCAGATAAACTGACACATACATGGCCAAATGATAATCGCCGAGGTTCTAAGATGACACCGTGGGAAAGAATAGTCTCTTCAAATATCAACAGAATGAAAAGGCAACATACAGAATGGGAGGGAATATTTGCAATCCTATATCTGAAAAAAAGTCTTATATACAAAACACACAAGAACAACTACAACTCAACTGCAAAAGGAAAAAAAAAAGATTATTAACAAATATCCACTAGGAAGGCAGAGAGCAGATTACAAATGTGAAACAAGCCAGGTTCCCAGACCTAAAGAAACCTCTAATTTAGGTGGGGAGACATAGAAAAATAAACTACATGCAAGGTTTTGTGTGCTGGGTCCACGTAAGCATATATTTATTGAATCATTTATTCATTCAGCCAACATGAATGGAAACATCCCAGGCTCCCTGCTAGGGATATATAGTCTAGGGTGGCATACACTTCAGATGGAAGGTGCTATATACCAGAGTTGTGGTGGGCTCTCTGGATCTCATTCCAAAATTGCCTTGCAAAGCTCTCATGAAATCTACTTTTTTTTCCAGTTTTACAGCACACTTTTAAAAAAATTTTTTTTATTTCTTTTTAAATTTTACTGAAGTATGTGGAATCTAAAATAGGACAGGGACTTCCCTGGCTGTCCAGGGGTTAAGACTTTGCCTTCCAATGCAGGGAGTGTGGGTTCAATCCCTCTTTGGGGAGCTAAGATCCCACATGCCTCGGCGCCAAAAAACCAAAACATAAAACAGAAGCAATATTGCAATAAGTTCAATAAAGACTTAAAAAAAATGGTCCACATCAAAAAATGTAAAAACAAAATAAAAATTCTTTGAAAATAAAATAAAATAGGACACAAATCAACATACCTATGAAACAAAAACAGACTCACAGATATAGAGAATAGACTTGTGGTTGCCAAGGGGGAGAGGGGTGGGGGAGGGAAGTATTGGGAGTCTGGGATTAGCAGAGGCAAGCTATTATATATAGGATGGATAAACAATAAGGTCCTATTGTATAGCACAGGGACTCTGGTGACAAACCATGATGGAAAAGCATATGAATATATTCTTTGTATATATATATATATATATATATATATATATTCAAGATATTTGAATATAGTTCCCTGTGTGTGTGTAACTGAGTCACTTTGCTGTACAGAAGAAATGACCACTTCATTTATTTTTGCATAAGGGAAAATAGCATTCAACACAACTTACTGACCCAGACACTGGAGAGGAATGAATCCTCATTGGTTTGCACTGGAAGAGGCAGCTCTGGAGCTATGGTGTGGGAGAAAGAAGTGATAGAGCTGGAAGGGAGAAATCATTTCCATGCTGGAAACCTTAAGTGGGACTTCCCATCTTACTGACCACTGAATGTCCAAAGTGCTGGGTACTGAGTAATAATATTTGAGTAAATGAATAAATGAAAGAATATTCCCACAACCCCAAAGTATTCACTAAATAATCCTCATGCCAACTGTGACAACTGAGAAATGAGGGGGCCAAGAGGGAGGGCCTGGTCTAGCTGCTAAGCTACTTCGAGGTCTTACTCCTGTGAATTTGCTTCTGCTGGAGAACAACTGCCTGGCCACGCAGGGTGGTGCTGGAAAGTGGTAGTCTTTGCAATCTGGGGGGCAAGGCCATGTTTTTGTTCTGACTCTGTGAACTCCTGGCATGAGAAGCAGTCACTGTCTCTGTGCTGCCCTAGACAGATCGGAGCCCCTCTTTGGGATGCCTCGTGGAAGGCCGAACTTAATGAGAGATGACACTCTCACTCTCACTCTGTCCAATTAAAAATGCTGATTAATGAGCTCCCTGGGCTAACCGATAAGTGGATAAGATTCTAAGACCAAGGGTACTCCCTGGGGAGGTGACCTTTCTGGAGGATGTCATAAATTTGCATAACTGGGTCTACTTACTTTCTTGAGGGTTTGAGGGATTCTTGGCCAACCACTGAGCCATATCTGGAAGACTCCCCACATTCCACCTACTTCTTTCCCCCTGCCCGTCCCCTGTCCAGCCACTCACTTGGTAGAGAAGATCTAGGTCACTCAAAATGAACTCAGGCACCTTCTAACCTTTCTTATCTGTCCCCTCACCCTCACCTCTCTTCTCTGCAGTAGTCAGTGCCTGCCTCTGGGCCCTTTGTCTCTTTCTCGCCCTCCTCCTCCAGGGAGCACAGGGCATCGATCATTCCCCTTCTCACCCTCAGTCCTTCTGCCCCACACACCTTCTCTTATCCCCACACTTCCATTGATCTTGCTGTCCCTGCCAGTTACCCCCTCTTTCTTTTTAAGTTCAAACTTTTTTTTTTCTGTTTAAAAAGCATTACGTGTATATTGGAGAAATTTGGAAAATGCAAAAAGGTATCAGAAAGAAAAGTCACCTATTATTCCACTACCATGAGACAACCACTTTTAAATTCATTAACAGTTCTGTTGATGCCTAAACTCTTGTGTGTCTGTGTGTGTGTGTGGGGGGTGTAGGTGTACAACATACATCTTCATAAAATTGGTGGCATGTTGCATTTACTATGTTATAATTTCCCATTTAACGTATCATGGACATTTTGTCATATGATGTGGCTAAAATATATATTTTGATGATTGCTATCTCAAAATGGCTGTATTTAACCAATCTTTATTAGATATTTAATGTTTTCTATTTTCTTTTTTTTTCTTTTAAAGAGACAGCCTTCATTTTAAGGATTTTTACATTCAAGAATTCAAAAAGTAGTAGGTTTTTGGAATTTATTGATCTGCATTTAAAAGGAATTTTGACAAAGATTCACCGGAAATAATCTGAACAAGCGGGAAAATACAGTTAATATTACTGAAACCTACTAAAATAATTCCAGGACATATGGTTTATCCAACATAACAGCACCTCTAAGTGCTGTCACTGACATGAAACTTAATGCTTCCTACTTTTCTAAACACACAGTGGTATAATCAACAACATTCAATCACTTCTGTTCTTTTTTGAATAAATAAAAATTAAAATACCAATTAAAAAACTAATATATTCTTCTCTTTAAATGTCTCTCTCAGATATAATTTCAATATTTTTATTCAATAGTGATGTGGTTTAAGAGAATTTTCATTCACGAGTCCAACAACAATCCCCCCAAAGGGAACTGATCGTCCGTAGGCCCATAGTGCAAATAAGGAGTTCGGGACTACAGCAACTGACATTTCTAAAATACAAAACAGATAAAATTCTTAGAAGACACATGCACTAAGCTCTACTGAGCAACTGAAAACAGAACTGGAAGATTTAATAATTTTACTGGTGATTTCAATGGGACTCTAGATGTTGCCAAACTCAACTTAAACTCTCTCTTAGGCTTTGTATTTTGGTTTTCCAGTTTCACTAATAACACAAACATGATTCAAATCCCTGAAGTATTCATTATAGTCAAGGGCATATCCTACAACAAACTTGTCTGGAATTTCAAATCCATCAAAGTCTGGTCTATATCCAACACTTCGAGGGGTGATTTTCACCAGCAAGCTCACAATCTTGACCATCTTTGGATTAAGCCGCTTGACCAAGGAAAGCAAGGTTTGCTTCGTTTTACCAGCATCGATTATATCTTCTGCAATCATGACAGCCTTTCCAGTCAAAGTTGAGAGATCATCTCCACCAATTACTTTTAAGGCGCCTGTTGACCGGTCACTACAGTAGCTCTTCAGTCTGATAAAATCTACAGTCATAGGAATGGATCTATCACTATTTCTGTTCAGCGCTTTGATGTAATCCAGCAGGTGAGCAAAGAATTTATAGCCCCCCTTGAGCACACAGAGGGCCACGATGTGACGGCCTCCCATCTCCTCCATCACATCTCAAGCCAGCCGTTCAGTCCTGTCCATGATTAGTCCATGAGGATGAACACCTTTTCCAAATCCTCAGCATAATGATTAGGTATACAAAATAAATCTAGGTCATAACCTGGCTCGTCATCACTATTCACGACGCAGGGGCTGCAGGTCGCTATAACGCAGCCTGCTGGCACGAGGGCTGAGGGCAGCCTGGTGAGGAGACTGCATGTGGGAAAGCCAGAGGTCCATCCCAGAGCTCTTCCTAATGTCTGCTATTTTCTGCCATCATAAATGTGTCCATCGTTTATTATTTATGCGAATAAATTCCTAGAAATATAATTATGTGGGTATGTCAACATTTTTAAGGCTTTCGATATTTTATCAGATTATGAGCCCAAAGATTTGCACAAATTTATATTCTCCCAGCTCTGTGTCTGTTTGCCTTTTCTGAGCATCCCCTGGGGATCCCCCTCCTCCCCAAACTGGGTCTTATCATTTAAAAAAGTAATTGCTCTCCCTGTGCTATACAGTAAAAGAATATGTAAAGAATATATACATATGTATAACTGAGCCACTTTGCTGTACAGCAGTAATTAACACATTTTAAATCACCTATACTTCAATTAAAAAAAATTGCTAATCTAGCAATGTTCTCTCTCTCCATGTTTTCACCACCTATTTATTTTTTATCTTTTGCAATCTGATTTCTGGCCTCACAGCTTTTCTAATCCAAAAATCTTTTCCAGACTTGATTCTTCTTGTTCCTTTGATTTGTTTTATTTTCTTGATCTCTGGAGGCTCTCTGTCCACGCAGGCTGGAGCCCTGAAGTTAGACATTCTGCTCTGGTCCCCACAGCCCTCTAGCAGGCTCCTTCCTGTCAGCCTTTCCCAGTGAGCTTGAACTTCTGGACTGTTGGGGCAGATTTTAATACACCCCTCATCTGGATGGCTGGCTGGCTGGCTGGCTGGATGGATGGATGGATGGGTGGATGGATGGATGGATGGATGATAAGTCTGCGCCCTCTCCCCTGTCTCTGGCTTTTCCTACACCCTCTGTTTCCCTGCTCTGACTACGTATGCCCCCTGTGCCCCTCCACCACCAATACCAGTAGTCTCCTTCTCTGCCCCAGCTGGGGGCTCACATCTCTAGGGCTGACTTCCAACTTCACATCTCAATCCTGAATCATGGACAGTTTCCATGTCTGCTGAACATCTTCTTCTGAATGTCTGGCCACCTCATCAATTCTGTCAATAACTCATAACAAATTCTACATCTCCCTCTTTCTCTAAGCCCCTCTTCTTTACTTCCTGTACTTCTGTTTGTGGCTAGAGCGACCATGACATACTTGACTCCTTTTCCCCTCTTTATCTCTTCCACCAATTGTCCACCAAGCCCCATAGGAGAACGTCTTCCTGGTGGGCTTCTCCATCTACAGCTCTCTTGCCAGTCTCACAGCCACTGCCTTAGCTCAGGTCTTCATCCTCCTTCTCTGGACAATCTCATTAGCTTCTTTCCTACGGGTCTCCTTCTCCTGATCTCTCTCCGCTCCAAATCAGCCCATGGCCCCAACGGTCACCAAAGGCTCTTACCAGAGCCATCTCCTTGAAACACTTCTGATCAACTCAATTATCAGCTTAAAACTTTTCACTAGTCAGTAGTTCCTCACTGACTACAGAATACCAACCTCAACCTTTTCAGCCTATCTTATAAAAACACTTTGGATTTCAGCTCCAATCTTCACTCTTAGCCTTAACTCCCACCTCACCCAGCAAAGATCCATCTGATAGGGGCACCCACGTTACAGGAACACGCCTTACCCTTCGCCACCTACATATCTTTGTTGATGTTATTCTTTCCACTTGGATTTGCCATGCTTCAGAGACCAGATTAAATCTTACATCTTCCAAAGAACATTCCTCATTCTTAAAAAGTTTAAAAGTGACCCTTTATCCCTCTGAATCCTTACATCATTTACAGGTAACATACTTGGACCTTCTTATGTAGGTTTGTCTGGCACTGAGGAGGGATCCTGAGATGAAGGTTGAAGGGACTGGGATGAGTTGATCATGTTACCCTTATGTTACTCACTGCAAAATGCCTTAATAATGCTAACATTTACTGGACATTTACACGAGAAAGCATACTGCATGCATTGCCTTGTTTAACTTTCACAGTATATGAGGCAAACTGGTAGCTCAAAGATTTCTATATAGGAGGGGCTTCAGGGCTGCAATCTAACTGGAAGGGGGAGATGCCAAGTAAACAGGCTGTTTTTCACTTAGATTTCATACTGATTCAAGGTGGCTTTGGAGGATGCTCATGGCAGTTATGGAAGAGAGGGACTAAAACTTCCCAACCCACCACTTGGAGAGGCCAACTGGTAAGTGTTATTCTTATCCCCATTGCACAAATGAGGAAACTGATGCTTAGAGAGGTTGAGTGACTTGCCCAAGGTCACACAGCTGACCCAGGGTGGAGTTGAGCCTTGAGCCCAGTCCTGTTTTTTTTTTTTTTACATCTTTATTAGAGTATAATTGCTTTACAATGGTGTGTTAGTTTCTGCTTTATAACAAAGTGAATCAGTTATACATATACATATGTTCCCATATCTCTTCCCTCTTGCATCTCCCTCCCTCCCACCCTCCCTATCCCACCCCTCCAGGCGGTCACAAAGCACCGAGCTGATCTCCCTGTGCTATGCAGCTGCTTCCCACTAGCTATCTACCTTACTTTTGGTAGTGTATACATGTCCATGCCTCTCTCTCGCTTTGTCACAGCTCACCCTTCCCCCTCCCTATATCCTCAAGTCCGTTCTCTAGTAGGTCTGTGTCTTTATTCCTGTCTTACCCCTAGGTTCTTCATGACTTTTTTTTCCCTTAAATTCCATATATATGTGTTAGCATACGGTATTTGTCTCTCTCTTTCTGACTTACTTCACTCTGTATGACAGACTCTAGGTCTATCCACCTCATTACAAAGAGCTCAATTTCATTTCTTTTTATGGCTGAGTAATATTCCATTGTATATATGTGCCACATCTTCTTTATCCATTCATCTGATGATGGACACTTACGTTGTTTCCATCTCCTGGCTACTGTAAATAGAGCTGCAATGAACATTGTGGTACATGACTCTTTTTGAATTATGGTTTTCTCAGGGTATATGCCCAGTAGTGGGATTGCTGGGTCATATGGTAGTTCTATGTGTAGTTTTTTTAAGGAACCTCCATACTGTTCTCCATAGTGGCTGTATCAATTCACATTCCCACCAGCAGTGCAAGAGTGTTCCCTTTTCTCCACAACCTCTCCAGCAGTTATTGTTTGTAGATTTTTTGATGATGGCCATTCTGACTGGTGTGAGATGATATTTCATTGTAGTTTTGATTTGCATTTCTCTAATGATTAATGATGTTGAGCATTCTTTCATGTGTTTGTTGGCAATCTGTATATCTTCTTTGGAGAAATGTCTATTTAGGTCTTCCGCCCATTTTTGGATTGGGTTGTTTGTTTTCTTGTTATTGAGCTGCATGAGCTGCTTATAAATTTTGGAGATTAACCCTTTATCAGTTGCTTCACTTGCAAATATTTTCTCCCATTCTGAGGGTTGTCTTTTGGTCTTGTTTATGGTTTCCTTTGCTGTGCAAAAGCTTTGAAATTTCATTAGGTCCCATTTGTTTATTTTTGTTTTTATTTCCATTTCTCTAGGAGGTGGAGCCCAGTCCTTTTGATGATGAAGCCCATGCTTTATGGCATCATCATTACTGCAGCACAGCTTATTTGTCTTACCAAAATATTCCCTCTTTGGAGGTGGGATTTTGATTTTTACAAGGTTATTTTTCCCAAATCAATTAGCACAATGCTTACCAGGTAATTGGAACCCAATGATTAGTGTTTGAAGGGATGAATAAATGAATAGTGAGTGAATACAAGAGGTAAAGCCATCATAGTAGCCTTTTTCTTTTTATACTCAGATACTACCCCCAGAAAATCCAGTTATCCTATTATGTCCCAAAACTCCCCTTGTCCCTTCTTGGGTGTAGAGTCTGTGTTTGTCTGTATACATTGGTATAAATACACTGGCTGGCCTGGCCAGTGCTAAGATTCCTGGATGAAGTAGAGTGGGTATAATGATACTCATAGCTACTAGATAAGAAGGCAACATCGTTTTAAAAGGCTAAGATTGGCTACTTGTTTAGCAGTTTAAATTCTGTAGCTCCTTCAAACATAACCTGGCCAACTCTGTCTTATGTAACTAAATACTGAATTTGATCTTTTATAACACTGGGCTGGATGTATGCTAAAGGGTACTATATATCTGGGATAGAGTAAAATCGTGGGATTTTGTTATGGACTGAATTGTGGCCCTCCAAAATTCTTATGTTGAAGTCCTAATCCCTGTACCTCAGAACGTGACTGTATTTGGAAATAGAGCCTTTAAAGAGGTAATTAAGGTAAAATGAGGTTATATGGGTGGGTCCTAATCTATTATGACTGATGTCCTTATAAGAAGAGGAGATTAAGACACAGACACAGAGGAAGACTATCTGAAGACCAGGAGAAGGTGGCCACCTGCTAAGCTAAGGAGAGAAGCCTCAGAAGAAACCAAACCTGCTGACACCTTGATCTTGGACTTCTAGACTCCAAAACAGTAAGTAAATAAATTTCTGCTGTTTAAGCCGTACAGTCTGTGGTATTTTGTTATGGCAGCTCTAGCAAACGAATATAGATACTAAGATCTTGACGCAGGAAGGGACCTAAAGGACATCCAGTCCATCCACCCTTAGGATTCTTGCTTTCACCCCTTCACATCCCACTCATCTTTCCAATAGTGTTTTTCTTTGAACAGCTCCTCTTTGAAGATCTCCTCACCTTCACAAGATGCTTATTTCATTTCAGGCAGCTTTGACTAACAGCGAGATTTGTAGATTGAACAAAATCTTGGTCCAGTTTCTGAAGGCAGCTCTGCAAGTGTGCTATAACCAGCACAGAGCAGAGAATTGGCACACTCTGAAGTGGAATTTAGGGGGCAGGATGTTTATAGAGGAGTGTCCTCAAGATCAACACCTGTGGAAGAGAGGGGACCAAAGCAGGAATGGGCAGAGGGAGAAGTGGACCTGAGTACAGGCTCAACCGCAGCCTTGGAGAACCCACAAGGATCTCTGGCTTTGATCCATCACTGGATGTGGCCCGTGGCCCCCTGGGTAAGTGTATGACCTTGGAGAGGCAGCTCTCAGAAGCTGAGGCAATTCCTAATGCCTATAACCTGTATGCAGAAAAGCAGCCTCTCCGTCAAGGCCTAGCCTGTGGAACCTCTTATTTGAGGATAAACAATGTGAGTTTGCCATGGAATTTATTTATGAAACAAACCCACAGACCTACCCTGAGCAACTATCTCCAGGAATCTTTGTAGCTCAACTAGAACTGGAGCTGGGTCACCAGGTAATCTCACCACAGTACCCCCAGCAGCTGAGGCAACAAGTCTTCCTGCAAAGCAGGCTCTGGCAGCACACCACTGTGCTCACCACCCGATCCTGGTTTTCTAAAGTACATTTTTAATTAATGTAGTCTAAGGCATGGCATTAGCACATGGACTCACATACCACTAGCGGCTTTGGACGACTGTCCACTAAACCCTCGATTCTTTTTCACAGTTTCAGATCTCTGCCTGCCAGGGTCCTGGGAGCCAAAGCACTTATAAGACTGGTTTTCTTAGAATAAAAATTTTTAATCGTAAATGTTTGTAACCTGTACATTGTTCTTCCCTTGTCCTCATCAAGCTCCTCCCAAATAAAACTCCACTTGCACAAGCATATTATTAGGCAATGACTCGGGGGACTGCACTAGACTGATTTCTTTAATAAGAGATTTGTATTTCAAGGAGCAATAAATTCCACTTAATGGGTTAGGAAAAATGTTCTTTACCTGTAATGTCAAAAGTCCCGGGAACATCTGAGTTAAAGCATGTTTTCGATTTTTTCCTGTGATGTTTCAGACTCTTATTGACCAGTGAAATGGTCTGGCGGGCCTTACATGAATCTGGTTTTATGGGAGCAAAGGGGAACGTGAAAGACAAGGTTCCTGCAGAAGTAGAATGGGAGCCAAAGCAAACACTCCCAAACAGCGTCAACCCAAAGGGCTTGAAGGAGGAGACAAGGGGAATAAGATAGCTGAGCACGTGGTCCAGAGTGGGACCATGCTGAGTAGGCAAAGCCCAGAGAATCTGGGGCCTTCTGATACAGTGAGCTTGAAGCCACATCTGCACTTGGGGAGGGGGGGTTCCTTGTTTTCAAGACACACATACGGATCTTTAAAAAACAGAACAATCCTACTAAGTTTAACTCCTAAAAATTGCCCTACCTTTCCCCTGCCCTCCCTTCTCTTTGCTTTTCTCCTCTTCTTTCCTCTAAACATAGTAACATAACAACAAACCCCTGGAGGTACAGCATTCATGCAGAGGTTTACCATCCGTGTAGAGGATGAAGGAATTCATGTGGGTTTTGATGAAAAGGACTTTCTTTCTTTGTCCACAGCCTTGATTGGAAGATAAGAGTAGGAAGCTTCGCTCTGATTGGCAGGGGAATTGGTGGGCAAGAGGGAGGGTGCAGGCCCTGATTGGAGGAAAAGAGAGGAGAGGCGGGCCTGGCTCTGATTGGTAAAAGAGTCTGCAACTTGCAAGCCCTTGACTGGTGGAGAGGAGAGGGGAGTCATGCTCTGACTGTCTGGGAGTTCACCGGGTGCAAGCCAGGTTCACCTCTGTGCCTCTGAGAATTCTCATTGCCTGTTCCAAGCCTCTTCTCCCCAGCTCGCCATCCCTCCAGCATGGGGTCCATCTTGGAAGCTATATGGGTGCCAGTCGCTCCTCACCCCAGATTGGCACTGCTCAACCCTCACCTGCCATGCTGTCAGCCTCCCTGTGTTGTAAGGAAGGCCGTCTCCAAGCCACCAGCACTACATTTTTTTCAAGGGCGAGAGCCAAGCTTTCCCCCAATGATCAGCTTCAATGACCCGAGGCGACTCAGTGATGCAGGAAAGATGACATGCATTAAAATAGCATGTCAAGGGCTTCCCTGGCGTCGCAGTGGTTGAGAGTCCGCCTGCCAATGCAGGGGACACGGGTTCGTGCCCCGGTCTGGGAAGATCCCACATGCCGCGGAGTGGCTGGTCCCGTGAGCCATGGCCGCTGAGCCTGCGAGTCCGGAGCCTGTGTTCTGCAACGCAAGAGGCCACAACAGCGAGAGGCCCACGTACCGAAAAAAAAATATATAGCATGTCAATAATTTTGTTTGTAACTTACTAGAAAATATGAAAAATAATGCACCTCACTTCCTTGTCACTATCTGTAGATTTAGAAACATTACCGAAGAGGACAAAAGACTTTCTCGCCAATGCCTGGTTTCTCGTTGGCTTAACTGACTCTGGTGATATGCATTAATAATTGTTGAAAACAGGCTCTGCGTCCTTTCCAGCCCCAGCTCCCAGCCCCTATTCCAGTGGGCCATGTGTTTTTAAGGAGTCTTCAGGCTCAGATTGGTGTACCCACAAAACATTCCTCCTTGCAATTATGCAAGGCAAGAGCTGAAGTCTCAGAAAGGCATCCAGGAATTAATTGAAGACTGGGGGCTTCTCTCCTGTTGAGGTCTTCTGCGGCTTCTCACTTGTCACAATTTATCCTTATTGGAATAAGAAAATTTTTCTTTTCATTTTTTACTACAGTATTCCACAAAAGAACTTAAAAAAAAATCCTATAGAAAATGATGTAGGGAAAAACAATACCATTAGAAATAGGAGCTAGAATATTTAAGGAGGGAAGGACAACGGGGGGTCCTAACCCCTACGTAACCCAAGAAGTAATGTGGTGGCTGACTGTGTTTTCCACCTTGTAGCTAAGGCAACGCTCAGTATGTGAGGTCATAGAAAGGTTGCTGTGGAAGGTTCCCCAGGAGCACTGCCTCTGGGCCTTTGGGGAAGGGAAACGCAGGTTCTGGACAAAGGTCTGTTGGCTGTGTGAGCACCTTCTGTACGAAGGCTTTTGCAGACAGGTACCTCTCATCTCTTCCCAGACTCTGTCCTCTTTCAGGCCTGCATTTGGGATTTTTTTTTCTTTTACCATTTCAATGTTATCCATATAAATGTATTATTATTTAAATGATTGATCCCTTAAGTGCTTATGCCTTGCTAGACTGAATAGTAACTAACCAGATGGGGGAAAAAACATATATACACACACTCAAAATGCATGATTTCTAAAATTCTGTTATCTTTCATTGTTTTCCCCTCTACTCTTTTTTTTTTTTAAGCTGGTGCTGTTTGTTTTTAACTTATTTATTTAATTTATTTATTTTTGGCTGCATTGGGTCTTCGTTGCTGTGTGCGGGCTTTCTCCAGTTGCAGTGAGCAGGGGCTACTCTTCATTGTGGTGCGTGGGCTTCCCATTGCAGTGGCTTCTCTTGCTGCGGAGCACGGGCTCTAAGTGCGTGGGCTTCAGTAGTTGTGGCTCGAGGGCTCTAGAGCGCAGGCTCAGGAGTTGTGGCGCATGGGCTTAGTTGCTCCGCGGCATGTGGGATTTTCCCGGACCAGGGCTCGAACCCGTGTCTCCTGCATTGGCAGGCGGATTCTTAACCACTGCGCCACCAAGGAAGCCCTTCCCCTCTATTCTTACTTTTTCCTCTGACAAATCCAGGCTGCTTTGCAGACATGTAGGCAAACATGGCATTTACTGTGTCCTATATTAGATCTGCAGTGGCCAGGGAGCTCTGGGGAGGGTGAGACACAGAGACGCTCACCCCGGACAAGGAGCCTGGCATCTGTCCACAGGCTGTGGCTCCGCGGGGACCAGCCTCGCCTGCCCCTGCACCCTCCCCTTGCTGTCCTTTTGCCAATTCATCACTCTGTGCAGAAGGGAAGCGACCAGATGGATTTTGGCCACAGCTAATGCTAATGGACTTCTATTTATGAGTAATCATTTTAAACAGAAAATGGAGTTTGCTGTCCTGAAGAGAAGATCAGACAGAGAAGACCAAAGCTCTCATCATAAGATGCTGTTTTCACTGATTGAAAACAAAAAGGCAGAGGAGCGAAAAGTTGTTGGTGAAAAGCAGTGGCAATCGAAAGCTAAGCCTATGAATACACCGAACAGAAAAGCCGTCTTTTTTCATGAGAGGAGGAAATGAATAATTCAGTTTCAGCTAGAAACAGCCAGCAATCAGATATCTGGAACAAGGGGTGAATAAAAACAAGATGACCTGGGAGCTAAAACAAAATGAGTAGTAGAGCCCATATCTTATATTTGTGTTATTAGCTGGTGACATCTGAAAACCAGGAGTAAAACACAATTCCGTGAGTTTGGATGGTTGACTGACATGGGCACCATAAGACAACCATCACACAGAACCACATTTGGAAGGTTTTGCACTTCAGGTAAAGTACTAAATCAGTTTTTAAAATTACATTCTAAGCTCTGATTAAATTCTCATTTTTGTCTTGGATTGAAAACACTTTAAATTCTACAGACATAAATGCCAACAAATTCTGGCCGCATTCTGTCCCTTTGTAGACACGTGGATCTCATAGCTGTGCTGGTGGTCTGTCTTCTGTTTTACACCAAAACATTGCAGATGCCTAGGCAATCCAGAAAGGGGGGACTGGAGGCTGCTCCCCGGAGCTCCTCGTGTCTAATCCCCTCTGATTCTCTCACGCTGACGAGCTGCGCCCTCTCGGCCTCAGGGTCTGTACTATGCTGTGACACTGGTAGGGCTTCCAGATTTAGCAAACAAAAATATAGGATGCCCAGTTAAATCTGAATTTCAGGTAAACAACAAAATTTTGTAGTATAAGTTTGTCTCGTGCAATAACCGGCATCCTGTATTTTATCTGGCATCCCTAGGCTACGTATAGGCCGTCTGCCTTGTCCCTGGGATCCCCCAGAGTCCCTTACACAAGCACGGGATGGCCGCACACCAACTGCTCCATGCCTGTGGCCTGCAGTATGGAGTAACTGCCTCTGCTGTCTTTTCCACATGTAAGACCCAGAGTGACAGTGATCTAGGGTACAAAGTTGTAGGTAAAAAAAAACAGTAGGAGGAGGATCCAGTGGCAACCTCAGGAGAAATGCTCTATAGATATTTCCAACTTCATGTTCACAGGTGGAGAATCTTTTGTAACTCTCTTGATCTTGACCTTAAGGAAGTCACTCTAACTCCTTGGATCCCAGCTTCATTTCTGACACAACAGTGCCTACACTGACTAATAACTCTAAAAGAATATGGTTTTAAACAGTCAGGCGTCTGTCGCATAGCTTGTTTCTCTTCATTTGCAGGGAAGAGACCTTCTCCCAGGTCACCAAGTATAAGGAGCACTTATAATAAAGAATGTTTTCTAAGCGCCAAGCCTTCTGGAAATGGAGTGTTGTTTGGGCGATGGGTCTTGGTGACTCTCAAGAGCCAGACGGACGTCCCAGGTCTCTGCTCTACAGGCTCTGTTGTTTGTGGGACTCCAGCCTATGCGGTCTCCCTGATGTCTGCTCGACTTCTCCTCCTTCCTATTTGCCAGGGCTGGATGCAAACTCTGGACCCCAAATTCAAAAGAGCTGAGAGAGGACCTGCTGAGGCAGATACTATTTACTGAAACTCCCGATTCTATGTTGTTTTGGAGACTAGACATTTGTCCAGATCACTATCCTTCCTCATGTTCAGGCTTCAAGAAATGCATCAGGCTAGGGCACCAAGCCCCAGATCTAAACAACCGTGGCCAGAGTTTCAGGATGATGTAACACATAGCTTAGCACCTTGTTGAGAAGGAACCACCTGGCCCAGTCTCTTCCTCCGAAGGGGCTTTGGGCACAGTGGGTACTTCAAGGTCTATGAATCGATTAGTATACTCCACGTCTTCCTCCCATGCACAGCTTCAAAGGACCCCTACCCACCCTAATGCAACTATTGCATTTATCCAGCAAATACAGACATCCAAGTTGTCCTTTCTCAGTGATGGAAAGTGGAAAGCTTTGGGTTATTCAGAGAATCAGAGGATTTTAAAGTTTGAAGTTACGTTAAAAATGTATAGAAGAGGGGACTTCCCTGGTGGCGCAGTGGTTGAGAATCCACCTGCCAGTGCAGGGGACACGGGTTGGATCCCTGGTCCGCGAAGATCCCACATGCCGCGGAACAAGTAAGCCCGTGCGCCACAGCGCAGCCATATATCTGTGTGTGTGTGTGTGTGTGTGTGTGTGTGTAGAAGGGGAAACTGAAGTACAGAAAGGAGGCTAAACAGCTAGTTGATGTGATCTCATTCATCATCCAGATTCCAACTCTGGGGACTGCCTCCCTTCTTTGCCTTTTAGTTACCACCAAACTATCTTATATCCTAGTCTCCCCTCCAGCGATGGCCAAACTACTACTATTCCTATCTTAATAATTTAGTTTTTCCAATCAAGAAAAAATGAAATGAAAAAAAAAAAAAGACTGCCTCTATTTACAGTCACTTTTGGACCAAGTTCCTGTCCAGGCCAGAAGCTTAGGCAAGGACTATTTTCTTCTTTGTTTAGTTTGTCAACCCCCAATCTTGTACTCAGAAAATAAGAACCAGCCATTTATGGGCTGTCATCATTCTGATGAATGATGTGAACCTTCTATGCTCCCTAAGTGCATGTCTCCTACCTGACCCTTGATCCAAGGCAATTAAGAAAAGCAATAAAATCATAAAACCTCACTTCTGATCACTGCATTCCGGCCAGAGGAGATCAGGGTGTCCTTACAGAATATCTATAATTAGATTGGGTTTGAAATTTGGACTGCTGCATCAAGTAGAAAAAGAGCATAGATTTAAATCACCATCTCAACGTGATTTAACATTGGACTGAAATCAAGGCATTTTGAACTAGCGACCTCACTGCAACACTTTATAAGGTGACACTTTATAAGGAGCTGGTTGAGTAGTTAGGTCTTGTACAAATGAGGGGTAGTACTTGGAAGTCACCAAACATTTTTGTTTAGCCCAATTAAGCAACAACAGTGAAAGGGAATAAAGTATTCTTGCCCCTCATGATACCTTGAGATGCCATGTAGCTACAAACTGAACTTTTTTTTAAAAAATTATTTTTATTTTCTTATTTATTTTTGGCTGTGTTGGGTCTTTGTTGCTGCGTGCGGGCTTTCTCTAGTTGTGGCCAGCGGGGGCTACTTTTCTTTGTAGCATGCAGGCTTCTCATTACGGTAGCTTCGCTGCAGAGCACAGGCTCTAGGCGCGTAGTCTTCAGTAGTTGTGGCACACGGGCTCAGTAGTTGTGGCTCGTGGGCTCTAGAGCGCAGGCTCAGTAGTCGTGGCGCACGGGCTTTGTTGCTCCGCATGATGTGGGATCTTCCCGGACCAGGGCTCGAACCCGTGTGCCCCGCATCGGCAGGCGGATTCTTAACCACTGCGCCACCAGGGAAGCCCTGAACTTCTTTTTTAATAACAATTTTATTGAGGTATAATTTATGTACATAACTGCATCTATGTAAAGTGTACACTGCATTTTGAAAGATGTATAAACCCATGAAATTATGACCACAATCAAGATACATAACATTTCTATCAATTTCAGAAGTTGCCCCGTGACCTTTATAATCCATCCTCCCACGATCCTTTGCCCCTCAGGGAAACACTGATCTATTTCTGTCACTATGGATTAGTTTGTATTTTCTAAAATTCTATATAAATGGAAACATACAATATGTACTCTTTTGTTCCTGGCTTCTTTTCACTCAGTTATTTTGAGATTCATCCATGTTTGTGTATCCATAGTTTGTTCTTTTTTATTGCTGAATAGTATTCTATTAGTGATGAACCTTGGGGTGTTTCCATTTTTTGGCTATTATGGATAGAGCTGCTGTGAACATTTGTGTAAAGTTTTTGTGTGGACACATTTTTATCTCTCTTAGGTAAGAACCTAGGTGTGGAATTGCTGGGTCATGCAGAGGTGTGTACTTAACTTTATAAGAAACCGCAAAACTGTTTTCTAAAGCAGTTGGTACCATTTCATATTCCCACTAGTTGTGTGTGAGAATTTGGTTGGTCCACATCCTCACCAACAAAGACACTTGGTGGTGTCTTTTTGTGTGTGTGCACATGCATGTGTGGTAAAATATGTTTAACATAAAATTTGCCATTTTAACTATTTTTAAGTGTAAAATTCAGTGGCATTAAGTACATTTACAGTGTGTGCAACCATTGCCACCACTATCTGTTTACAAAATTTTTTCATCCCCCAAACAGAAACAGTAACAGTTAAGCTATAACTTCCCTTTCCCCCTTCCCTTAGCCCCTGGTAACCATTGTTCTATTTCCTGTCTCTTTGAATTTGCCAATTATAGATATTTCATTCAAGTCAAATCACACTATTTGTTCTTTTATTTTTTTTAAATTTTTTTTAGATGTTGGGGGTAGGAGTTTATTAATTAATTTATTTATTTTTGCTGTGTTGCGTCTTCATTTCTGTGCGAGGGCTTTCTCTAGTTGTGGCAAGCGGGGGCCAGTCTTCATCACGGTGCGCGGGCCTCTCACTACCGCGGCCTCTCTTGTTGTGGAGCACAGGCTCCAGACGCGCAGGCTCAGTAGTTGTGGCTCATGGGCCTAGTTGCTCCATGGCATGTGGGATCCTCCCAGACCAGGGCTCGAACCCGTGTCCCCTGCATTAGCAGGCAGATTCTCAACCACAGCACCACCAGGGAAGCCCCACTATTTGTTTTTTTGAGTCTGGCTATTTCACAGAACATGTTTTCCATGTTCACCCATGTTGTAGTATGTATCATTTCATTCATCTTATTGTGGTTTTGATTTTCATTTCCCTGATGATCAGTGATGTTGAGCATTTTTTCATGTATTTATTGGTCATTTGTGTATCTTCTTTGGAAAAATGTGTATTCAAGTCTCTTGCCCATTTTAAAATTGGGTTGTCTTTTTGTTGAATTGTAGGTGATCTTTACATATTCTGGATATTAAACCCTTACCAGATATCTGACTTGCAAAAAATGTTCTCCCTTTCTGTGGGTTGTCTTTTCATTCTCTTGATAATTTCCTTTGATGCATAAATTAAAAAATTTTTTTAGGAAGTCCTAAAAAAAATGTTTAGTCCTATGTTTTTTCTTTTGTTGTGTGCCTTTGTTGTCATATCTAAGAATCCATTGCTAAATCCATAGTCATGAAGATGTACCCAAATGTTGTATGTACCCCTTATAAGAGTTTTGTGGATTTACCTCATATTTAGATCATCAATCCATTTTGCATTAATCTTTGTATATGGTGTGAGGCAGGGGTCCAAATTCATTCTTTTGCATGTGGAAATCCAGTTGTCCTGGAACTATTTGTTGAACAGAGAATTCTTCCTCATTGAATGGACCTGACACCCTCATTGAAAATAAACTGGCCAAAGAGGTGTGGGCTTATTTCTGGATTCTCATTTCTATTCCATTGGTCTGTAGGTCTATCCTTATACCAGCATCACACTGTTTTGATTACTGAAGCTTTGTAGTAAGTTTTGAAATTGGGAAATGTGAGTCCTCCAATTTTGTCTTTCTCTTTTCATGATTTGTTTGGCTATTTGGGTCCCCCTGCAATGCCATATAAATTTGATAATTGGCTTTTCCATTTTTGCAAAAAAGGCTCTTAGAATTTTGATAGGGATTGCATTAAATCTGTAGATCACTTTAGGTATTATTGACATCTTAACAATATTGTCTCCCCATCCATAAACACAAGATACCTTTCCATTTATTTATTCTTTAATTTTTTAATCAATGATTTGTAGTTTTCAGTGTACAAGTCTTCTCCCCCTTGGTTAAGTTTATTCCTAGGTATTTTATTCTATCAGATTCTGTTGCAAATGAAATTGCTGTCTTAATTTCCTTTCTGTAATGTTAATTAATTGCTGGTATAGAGAAACAGCTGATTTTCATGGGTTGATCTTGTAATGCTGCAACTTTGCTGATTTTATTTATTAGCTCTGGCATCTTTCTTGTGTATTCTTTGGGAGATATATATTATTAGCTGTGGGTTTTTCACCAATGCCCTTTATCGTGTTGAGGAAGTTCCCCTCTAGTTTATTGAGATTTTTTTTTATCATTAAAGAATGTTGGATTTTGTCAAATTTTTTTTGCAGCAGTTGGAACAATCATAGTTTTCTCCCCCTTGTTCTATTAATGTGAGGTATTTCGTTGACTTTCGTAGGCTGAACCACCCTTTCATTCTTGGGGTTGTGACAGTCTTTTAAATTTTATTCTACCTGGTGTGTGGTGGTATCTCAGTTCTAATTTGCATCTTGATGACTAATGATATTCAGCATCTTTTCATGTGCTCATTAGCCATTTGTATATATATATATATATATATTTTTGAAAGGGGTGTTCAAAGTTTTTAAATGGTTGTCATATTCAGTTGCATGAAATCTTTACATATTTTGAATACAAGGCCTTTACTAGATAAACGTATTGTGAATTTTCCCCCAATCTTCAGCTTGCTTTTTCATTTTCCTAACCATGTTCAAAGAGCATGTGCTTTAAAAGTCCAGCTAATCCTTTCTTTTTTTTATGGTTTGTGTATTTTGTGTTCTAAGAAATCTTTGCTTACTCAAAGGTTGCAAGGATTTTCTCCTGTTTTGTTTTAGAAGTTTTATAGCTTAGATCCACTTATTTCAAGTTAAGTTTTGTGTTGTGTGAGGCAAAAGTCTACGTTAATTATATTCCCTAGTGGGATATACAGTTGCTCCAGCAATTATTTGTTGAAGACTTCCTTTCCCCCTTTGAATTGCCTTGGCACCTTTGTAGATCATTGAACACATACATGTGGATTTCCTTTTGCCATACCATGGTTTGATTATTGCAGCATTTGGTTCTGAAATCTGGAAGTACAAGTCCTCCAGTTTTGTTCTAACAAGTTCACTGACTGTCTTCTAGGGCACACGCATCTCCAAACATTTTAAAATCAGCCTGTCAACTTGTAAAAATTGCTGCAATTCTGATAGGGATTGTTGTCAGGTCTAGGGATCAATATTGTTTTCATAAAATGAATTAGCAAGTATTTTCTCCTATTTGAAGAGTGTTTTGTTGGATGGGTATTATATCTTACTGAAATGATTGCTAGAATTTACTGGAGAAGCATCTGGACCTGCAGTTCTGTGAGAAAGTTTTCAATTGTGCTATTTAGTGCTATTCAGACTTTCAATTTTGAAGAAGGCTCTAGCCAAGCAGTTTTCTACTCCTGGAAAGCCTACCCGCTATTAATGACACAAATGCTAACTAGAGGCAAAAAGTAATACTCAATAGAATTTTGGCTGGAAGAAAAGATTCCTGTCTATCAAGTTGCTATGCAGGTGGCCTAGAGGGAATTTTACTTTTCCTCCTAAAAAAGCATGACACATGGTAGGGAGGAATGAGCTCAAGTTTCTATCCCCATGAGTAGTAGTATCCTATATTTCTTCATTTTTTTTCCCCCTTTCACAAATATATTTACCTTACCAGACACTAACTTCTTTAAGCTGGTACCATTTCTTGTTTCGAGAGCCCCAGCACCGAGCTCAGTGCTTGGCACACTGCAGACACGCCAATGTTTGCCAAGGTACAGAGAGTAATAAACACTGTTGCTCATGGTTCTGCACTGTTCTCGGGGCAAGAGACAAGAGGTTGATTTCAGGACTTACTCTTCTCAGGACCAGGAAGAAGAGATGCTCAGTAGCCTACACCAAGAGAGATTTAAAAGCTACCAGAATTCCTTAAAGAAAATTCCTTAGTACATGAGGCTCACCAAATGTTTATCTTTGAGGTTATTAAAATAGCAGATGGCACTAGAACTTGTGCCATAAACCCTAGATCACTCTTATTCTTTTTGAGGATGGAGGCAACATGATAGAAGAGAAAGTATAATGGCTTCGGGAGTCACAAGACCTGATTTAAGGGATGTGTGTTTACTGATCTAAGTAAGCATCAAATGAATAAATGTGAAAACACTATATACACTTCATAATTAAGTATACAAGGGTGGGTTAATATTAACTGAGCCCATAGAAATGAACAGAGTTATACAGGTCACGTTAGTGGGAACACAAATATTCAGTCTCTCTCTGGATTGGGATTAAACGTCACAAAGTCAGCTTCAGCAAAACAGGTAATAGGTAAAAGATTTCTTGTCCTTTCCCCACCTTCCCTCTTTTACTTCTAAATTCCTACCCTTTCCTCCACCCTGCCATTCCAGCAAGATCCAATTCACATCTGTCCTTTCAAAATAAGGCCTACCTTCAAATTTTAAATCCTCTTAGCATAATTCACAGCTCAATATAGTAAACCTCCCAGAGGGACTTGATTTTTAAATCTAAAGGAATGAATTTTTAGAGTGAATTTCGGTTGCTGTTTCAGGCAGATGGGAAAGTGTTTTAGAAGCATAGGAGCCTTTACGTAGGGAGCTATTAGACTACCCAAAGTAATCTACTCGTGGTGCCAGACCAACTTCTGAAATTATTTTACTTTCACTTTAAAGCGGTTTTTCTCAGTACCCAAGGGGTTCAAATAAACTCTCTGAGACATTTTTTGGGTATAGATTTTAAATTACAAGCTTGATCTGTTACCCTCA
The DNA here is from genome assembly GCF_963455315.2 of Globicephala melas. Lineage (NCBI taxonomy): Eukaryota > Metazoa > Chordata > Mammalia > Artiodactyla > Delphinidae > Globicephala > Globicephala melas. The sequence goes on from NC_083314.1 coordinate 24,459,188, forward strand.
AATACAGTTCTTAAGGAAGATTAGTTACAAATAGTTGTCAGTGCTTTCAAATGACAGAAAAAATTACATTATAGTAAAACTGGATGATTTTTTTATGCGAGAGATAACAATTTCTCTCATCACCAGATAGAATTACTCCAATTCATGCAATAAATGACAATTACATTTTTAAAAGTTGTCCTAATTTTTCTAGTTGAGATTTCATGCCTATTTTAAATCAAGACATCAATATGCTCCTGAGCTCACCTCACCCTCCCTGGGAAGTAGTGAGGACACACGTGGTTCTTCTGAGACTCAACTGGACTCCACAGAGTACCAAAGTATTATCTCAGTTCTTTCACCTCAGTGTGAAGGTTCCCAGGAAACCTTCAGTTTCAGAAGTAATGGTCCTGGTGGCCAATAGGAAAACATGACATATAGAGTTTTTAGGACTTCAACAGTGACCTAAAAAGGTGAACAGGAGGGAAATTTTGACTTATCTTCACATAAAACCGGCAGAAATCAGCATCACCAAATTTCTGTAACTAGAAATCATGAGGGTAAAACAGAAGAGGTTTGTCTCTGATGGGGATGCCCCTCACAGTAGACTTTGTGAATGTCTTTTACAGAACCACATAATATAGTACCATCAACATTTTAAATATTTACATACAATTTGAATACAAATTCTTAAAATTTATAATAGAACATTAAAATAATCTTCTAATAAAATCATCCTTAAGTATAAGGAATCTAGATTTCAGTATCTTGTACACTTCTAAATAAATATCTTTGATCTATAATCCTTGAAAATATTATAGTTTATGGTGACATGATACAGACAAGTCAAACAGTATTATAAGTAAAAATAAAACATCAATTTAAAAATAAACAAGCCTAAAACCACACTGAGCTGAAATTATAGAAAATCAAAACACTAAGTATACAGTAATTAAATATCTAGCATTGGGATAACCAGATGCATGCTAAATGACACAATTTCAACTTCTATAAAAAGCCCTTTAAAAATCATAAGTCTAAATAAATAAGCAGAAACACAAAGGGAGGTACTGTACCAGCCAGTAACAACTAGAAAGAAAACTCTCTTTTTCTTTCAAATGATCCTCACAGAAAAACATGAAATAATAGTCACTTCCAGAAAACTATAGTTCATGTGTTTTGTTTCTTTTAGAATGCTGCCAATGACATAAAAAGCCAAAGCAAGGCTTCCTAATTGTTAGACCACTGCACCTTAGAAAAGGAAATTGACAGATTTAAATAAAAATCAGACATTTGCCTATTTAAGATATGATTGAATTTTCCCCTAATGACCTCACATTAGGTCTAAATCAAGCCCATGATATGAACGCACATTCAAGCATCTGAATGTATGATCTGTTAATACTGAATTATATATGATGATTTAATTTCATTTGCCAAAGTATTAGTTTATTTTACATAAGGCCAGAATTAAAACATCTAGAGCAGGAACTAATACCTTATTTATCTTTATAGAAGGGTTCTTAGATTCTCAGAACATAATAGGTGCTCAGTAAGTATTTATTGAATCGAGATGAATCCAGCATTTATTATATCAGGAAGCACTGAATCCACGATGAAACTGGTTGCCTGACACTCAGAGGGAGCTCTTTAATTTTACCTCTAGGCCTGTGATTAATTTCTGGCTAGTTAATAAAGTTAACTGTCACAGATCTGTCACAGTTTCTTAATTCAGGGCCAAGATTTGTACCGTTCATCTGTTCCACAGTTAAGCCTTCTTGAAAGTTTTGTGGCTGCACATCTATAGTCATGTTGAAAGAATAATCTTTGTTATTCTACGTTGGGTTTTTGCTTATGATAACTGTCTGAAATACACAAGCACACACACACAAACATAATCATTTCACAAATGGAAATCTGGAGAGTGCCCAAAGCCTAAATTACATAGCTCCCAAGGTGAACTAAAAAAAGACATTGAAACTGTAAGGTAACTCTTTTTCATTACACACAAACTTATTGCGTGATGGCTGGAAGCAATGTCTTTGGACAAACGGTTATAAACCACAAGTGTCCTTAGCCATTAGCCTGACAAGGTAGCCCAAAATGGTTTGGCTCCAACACTGCCCTGTTTAATTCTGTAGCTCATTACACTAGGAAACAGCGAGGAGGAGGTGGACATGCTCTCCAAAGACCATTCCTTCCATCCACAGTGCTCAGATCAATATCTGTATCATTATGTGGATTATTCTGAGTTCCTCTGTTTTGCCAGTTAAAGCTGCTGTTTCTGATGTTTGTGGTTCCTCACTGGGGAAGGGAGGCGCATGTTACAGAACTCTTGAAATAAAAGCTATTTAGAAAGTTTCACTCTTTGATTCTCACGGCCAGCATGCCTGTCCCTCTTGAATGCTGCTAGGAGAGGTAGATCCAGTGTTTAAGTCCTGCCATTCCCTGCAGTAACTTAGTGTAATAGAAATCCATGTTGTCTGCAAAGTCTGTACAAACAGGTGACTCCGTGTCACCAAAAGTGCAGTATAATGCAGTTCCTCCCACACTAAGGAAAACCGTCACTATGCACAGCAAGACCAGTAAAATACAGGAACCACCTCCAACTTCATCTGCAAACAGGAAAACAGAGTAAGGTTAAACTGACACAAAATTAATGCCTAGTATCTGCTGTCTGCTCACTGATTAAGATAACTAGATGTTTCTAATATTAGTCCTCTATGGATAGTCACTGACAGGAAGCTAGGACACCAATGACTATACAAGGACCTATTAGTTACCATAAAGATATATACTTGTAGAGCTTGTGAATGCTAAAATTAAAACTAGCTCATTTATACAATGAATATAACCATTTCCATAAAAAAAGAGAAAAAAATGGCAATACTTCTCTGATGTGCTCATAGCATTATTTTAGAGTACAAATTATACGTAACCTCACTATTACAGTATCTTTGGAGTTCACATCATGGGACCACCTTAAAGCAAAGTCAATTTGATATTAAACAAACAAGCAAAAATGTCTGAGTGGGATCTTGCATCTTAGTAATACTCAATTTTATCTTTCAGTGGAATAGTGAAGTTCTAGCTAGTACAGTAATTTCATTTCTTAAACAACTTTGGCAGGCTTGTTTTTAATAAAGATGTCCACATGAGTCTTTCTATATTGAAGAAAATAACTACTCTCTGTTGAAAGTCTTAATGATCACTCATAATTAAAGAAAAATTAAAAATATTTGGAAAAGACTAAGAAGTTTTATGATCAGCATGATGAGGGTGTACCAAAACCTTCTCGGAAGGTAATCTGGCAGTATCTATTAACATTTTAAATTAATTTATCATCCAGCCTGGGGCACTTTTGACAGTGAAAGAGTGTTAAGTGAATGCAGTGCTGGGATAATAGGTATAAACAAGGAAGGACTGCCTGAGGCCAACTGGTCCATATGGTCCTGATCACCTAGCCTAGCAAATCCACTTTCAGGAATTAAGCCTACAGATCTGCACAAAACACAATAGCATATTTACAGGCATGTTCACTGCAGCAAAGTTTGTTATAACATAAAGTTGAGAATAACTTAGTTATTCTAGTTACAATGGAAGAGTTAAATAATTATGGGAGATTCATATCATGGAATACTATGCAACTGTTTTACAGAATGGAGTAAATTTAATACATGTTCAAAGAAAGATGTCCAAGATTGATGGTTAAATTAAAAAGCCGTGACATAACGGTATATAATGAACCATTCATGTTAAAAAAAAAAAGGGCACATGTGTATGTACGCACATATACATGCATATATACAGAATGTGTTTTGAAAGGATGGTAAGAACTTCAATCAATACCTGGGGGAAACCCTCAAGGGAGGGAGGGTTGGGAGCCTTAAACTTTCTACTTCATTATTGTCTAAGTTTTTTCATGATTAGTGTATATTACTTTTATGATTAAAAACACAAATTTTACAGAACCCAATATAAACCAAATAGAATTTATTTGGAAGATTTTACAGTAATATGTGAATATATTCTCCCCATAAAAATTTAAACATGAAAGTATCTAAGAGTCTAAGGGACTCTTCCCTTTTATTCCTACCCAATCATATTCCCCTCTCAACCAAGAGGTAAACACTGTTAAATATGGTGTGTATCCTTCTAGATCAAACACATGTGGTTTCAGGATTTTTATAAAAACAGGATTATGTAATTGTATTGTCCTGTGATTTACACATTTACAGTTTAATAGATTTTAATAATTAAAAGACATTAATAGATTTAATAATTTATACTTAGCATAATTTTTATACACACAAATAAAAAGGATCATATCATTCATGTTGTGTTTCTTGGGGTTTTTTTGGTTTTTGGTCAGTTCAGTATTTTTACCATCTTTTCTCTTTTTGGCATGATTCCCACCCACCCTCTTATCTTTGTTAACAATCTAGTTTATGTACTTTTCTGGGTATTTCTTCATTATCATATATTTATATACAAACATTTAGATACAATTTATTTTAAAACATCTACTTTGTTTTAACTACATGCACTGATAGTATTTAGAGCTGTGCTGCCCAACATGGAAGCCAGGAGGCACAGGCGGCTACTGAGCACAAGTTACGTGACTTAGTGTAAGACGAGATGGCTACTAAGGGAACTAGGGACTGTCAGTTCTAAATCCTGGGTTCCCCCTACTGTGTATGCAATGATTCAATACCAATTGGTACAAACAAAGAATTGAGCACTTTATCTGGAGAGGACTGTGATAGTTACAAGCAAGGTGCAGAGGTAAAATGAGGGGTGGGAACAGATTATTTCCAAGGTTCCTACCAGCTTTATAATTGTAAAAATTTAGAAACCTCTACTGCTATCACTTTATGTCATATTTAGAAAGCGTATCTACACGTTGACACTGTTATTTTAACAATGCAGTTGTTTTATAAACATGAAAAGCATACTGACAGGTTCTTGGCTATATTTCTACTCACTCTGATTTACCTAGGCCCTAGACAAATTTAACCACTACCTTAAATATAAGCCCAGGAGGAAAAAAAAATCAAACAATAGCAACAGTGCTAAACTGTACTCTTTTTTTTTTTTTTTTCCGGTACGCGGACCTCTCACTGTTGTGGCCTCTCCCGTTGAGGAGCACAGGCTCCGGACGCGCAGGCTCAGCGGCCATGGCTCACGGGCCCAGCCGCTCCGCGGCATGTGGGATCTTCCCGGACCGGGGCACGAATCCGTGTCCCCTGCATCGGCAGGTGGACTCTCAACCACTGCGCCACCAGGGAAGCCCTAAACTGTACTCTTGAGAGACACCTCTTTCTACAGAGTCAAGAAGAAATCACCGAAGAGAAAATATTTGTAATCCATAAATATTTTCCACATCAGTCAAGAAGGAGTATGAACTGCCACTGAAAAGAAGACAAAAATAGCAGGCTCACTAAAAAACACCAAACAAAAACTAGAAAATAAAACACGAAACAAAGAAACTGAAATAAGCTCTGAAAATTGAGGACTATCTGTGGGACAGGAAGGCAATGAGATGAATTTTGCAACTTGCTCACTTATTTGAGCAAAACAAATTGCTTAGGAATTATTTAAGAACTGATGATAGTTTGATCCTCTGTGTTTCTTTACAGAAGATAAAGCAACTAAGTCCACATATTCTTTACAAATCCTGTTACCAAACACCTTATTGTACATTAATTCATTCTTTCAGCAAACACTGATCAAATCTGTGTTAGACACAGTCTGAGCACTTTACCTTGATCTAAGCTGTCGTCTATTTCTTGGAATCTCACTCTTCGTTTAGATGGTTTCTGTTGCATCTGGGCAGGATGATCTCCTACAGTATTATTCCTCTTCTTTAATATAGAGACCAATCCTTCAGCATGAACAACCTGTCAGAGATTGTAAGCACTGTTTGTTATATTATGGTGGGACATATCAGTGATGTTTTACATGTAATGGTAAGAAGGCTAATTCAGTTCAAGGGGTATCTGAAGTCCTATTAGAGGTTTAACCAATTCCTATAGAAAAAAATCACAGTCGTCAAAATCTAACAGAATAATACTTTGTCTTCAGATATTGCCAAATACACATATCTAAAAGTCTGATTGCTCTTCTAAAGCCCTGACTTGATTCCAGGGCCAGGCAGTGTGACACAGCATGGACTGGAAATCAGGCCTAGTTTATCCTCATTTACAGCTCCGCTTCCCTGTTAAGTCATCTATAAAGTGATTCCTTATGGCCTCTCTTTGCTTAACCATTAGTCCTGGGTTTTGCTTTATAACAGAGGCTGCTTTTTTCATTCATCAGCAATTTTTAAGAAATGAACATGTGAGACTTAAAATATATTCGATACCAACTTTTACCATCAAAATGAGTGTTGTCCTCAGTTCCCCTGAGAAACTACACATTTACTAAGTAATGTTCTAGTGCTCTAAATGTCTTAAGGACTTCTCTTCTAGAATATCTCTTAGACCCAGTTTACTAGGGACACCCTGTAGTATGCAGAGGGTGGCAAACTATGGCCACTAGGCCAAAGGCCTGCTGCCTAGTTTTGCAAATAGAATTTAATTGGAGCACAGCCAAGGTTACTTATCCACATATCGTGTATGGCTGCTACAACGGCAGAAGTGAGTACAGACCATAAAGTCTAAACTGTTCAGTATTTGGCCCTTAGAAAAAGAAAAGAAATAGAAAAAGACTTCTATTATTTCTTTAGTCCCCCTGCTACCCCCTTCTATGCTGTCTTTCCAGTTTTCACTTGGGACACCTCTCTTCTGCCTCCACCCCACCCTTTATTTAGGAACAAAGACAAAACAGAAACCCTTGCCATTTAGGAGTTAAAAGACTCTGAGGCACAGGGAGAAAGAGAACAGAATCAGTTGGTAGAGGCAACTGGGAAGCTGGAGGCCTTACCATAGGCCCCCCTAGGCAGTAGGTTGATTCACAGAAGTTGACTTGTGAGTTGCCTGCTTGAACAAGCTGTAGGTGATGACATAGGTGGGCATTGTGGCCCTAACACTGCTGATGTCAGTGACTTGCTGGTATCCGATCACTGTAAGCTGAGGACTTCCTGTAATGTCATTTATCGGATCAATGGTATAAAATATTTAATATGACTTCCAGTTCCAGCCAGCCACCTCTGATAATGAGCTATACATAAACACTACAGATTCTATTAGTTCTTTTTATAACTCAATGCTTTTAGGGCCAAATAACTCAATATAGTCTTCTACTGGGCTTCCCTGAACATGGGTCTATAGAAACCATTATCTCAAAAAAAAAAAATGTTAGCAATTTATTCTTTTTATAGAAAATATGTATTTCAGATGAGGTAGTTCTTCTGAGAAAGCTAAAATACTTTAGTGACATTAAAATGATAAGTACAAATTATGCAAAGGAATAGTTTTTCAAATCTTTCGTTAGAAAGCAACAATATTAAAGACCATCTTCATACAGCAAAGAAAAATGATTTTACAAGTACCTTGCTGAAACTGGGTACTTGAGGAAGGGAAAGAAACCCTAATAAGTTTCTAAAGAGCAAGACATGGAAAATGGAAATTAATTTTAATGAGTATATTACTACTAAAGATATATCATTGACTTTTTAAATTTTTAGTAAATGTAAAAAAAAATAGGAACTTTTCATAGATTCATTCACTATCTATTTCATTCCATAAAATAGTACATTTACCAAGAGTGAATTCACCTACCATAGGTGTTTTGAAGTTGCTTTAACTACTTAGAAAAAACAATCCTATTAAGAATAGTTACAAAGACAAGCTCCAGAGTTGCATTACTGTTAACTGTACGTCTTTATGATCTGAGTTTTGAATCTGTAAATTCAAGAGACAGACCCAATAATAAATCAAAAGACACTGCAAATATGAATAAATGGATGTTGAAAGACCAAGAGAAACTCTCAAAATCATCTGGAAAGACACAGAATGTGCTTCCAAGACCTAGAAGCTAGTCCTAGTACAGCAGCTGTTAGGCCCCTACCTTACCTCCTGCTTGCCCTAATCTGGTGTGTTGGGCTCCAGAAGTCATATAGTTAAGGGATACAAGACTTCCCAAGTGGCCCCATCTTATTTACTATGGATGGCAATGAACTTTGGCAAATTTTTGAAAAAGGGAAGAAGTAAGAGTATGAGACATTACAGTTGTGTGGGATGAGCCAACATTTTATCTTGACACCCTCCCCACTCAACCCTTAATTCCTGGCAAAAAATCTATCCACAGCCTTTACATGCTTTTCCTTTTTCTCTCCCACCAAGAATCTTTTGTTTCAGCAGGCCTGCTCCAGTGTCTGAAGTGAAGGAATGTGTTCTTTTCCATTATTTCCTTTCAGTCTTATTCAGGGATCTTCTCCAGGGATCTTTCTTTTTTTAACTGCCCTCTTGTCCTATAGTTTATAGGGATGGTGGGACCAAGTTTAGGCATAGGAGATGCAAGCCAAGGGGGAAACTCTTAAAAGACAGGTGGGTGCGGTCCTTTCTGTTCTGACAAGAGTTTGGGGCAAGCGTCTTAGAACCTACCCCTAGTACAGAAATTCCTACTTATCATACCAAGACAGTCAAACAAAAAGAAATGACTTTGGTAGAGTTTACCTTAATTTTATGGTAGAAGGCAATTAAGTTAAAACAAAGTCATGGTCTTAGTCTACAGTTTCATTCAGAAGACTGCCAAGTGTTTCTAAGTAGGTTGGGAAATTGAGTTATGGCACACAGAAATGTGTCTTCTCCAAACTACTCTTAAAAAACATTTCTATGCTTTTAATTTTTTAACATAATGTCAATATTAAAAGGTTAAGAAACTTTAAACCTCAAAAAATAAAGCTTTAAAAACTAAATTTAGGGAATTCCCTGGCAGTCTAGTGGTTAGAACTCCACGCTCTCACTGCTATGGGCCTGGGTTCAATTCCTGTTCAGGGAACTAAGATCCCACAAGCCGCATGGTGCGGCCAAAAAAAACGTTAAAAAAAAACCAGACTAAATTTAGTTTCCCGCTTCAATTACCAAATTCCTTTCCTACCAAAACAAAGTATACCAAGCCTTTACACTGAGAACAAAAAGACTGTCTAAGCTGTAATTAGTGTAATTGTTACTGGTGGTACTCTATGAATAAGTGCAGAATTAAAACAAATAACGAAACATCCATCCGACCTAGCCCTGTATATTTATAAATAAATAGCTCTTCTGCACTTTCCCCTCAAACAGCAATGATCATCTTAAATAGCATTTTAATAATGAACTGTTTGTAAAAAACAAAATTATTCTGCAACTCTGCTGGCACATTCAGAGAGGCCTTGCTGTTAGATCTGCCTCCTCAAATTAAAGGAGAAAATAGATACCAAATAATATTCTTCTACTGATCAAGGCTTTACTCAACCCAGAAACTCAAGGTTGGTAAATTTTGCTTGGTTTCCAGATAACTTGAGAAATAACATTCATAAATCATATTAGTATATTATAAACAGCTTAAATGCCAGCAATTTCACTGTAGAGAATGAAATTCCGGTCATTCAGGGTCAAATTTTCCAGTACTGTTCTTCACTGAAGGAACAAGTCATGGATCTCCGCCTGGTCCTTTAGATTTGGGCTCCATAATAAGAACTATGATTTAGTGAACCTGCACTTTATGTAAAGACCTTTACATAATATTTCATACTTAATCTTTACAACTCTATTACACAGGCATTACCAGTCCTATTTTACAGATGAAGAGGCCAAGCTGAGAAAGCTTAAATAACTTGCTTACATTTGTAGCACCAGTTATGGGCAGAGTTGAATACTAACTCAAGATTAAACCTCTTGCCATTTCCCTAATGCGAAAAGATCTTATTTTCTATGAGTATTAAAATTTTGCTTAGTGTCATTTGTTATAATACATATTACAATTCAAATTAGATGAACAGAACTTTCAAATAAACCTAATAAGTTTCTTTTGTCTTTCCAAAACACTTTATAGCAATAAATCCTTATCTTATACATCACCTGAATTAAGAGATACTTAAACTAATGGCTAAAACCGTCAGTCTAGAGACACTGCGGAGGAGAAGGTTAGATGAAAAATCCTTTGTGTCATTCAATAATCCGAAAGTACATTAATGTCATGGCTACTACTACAGCAAATTAATATAACAAGTCACAGCAGGAGCAAGAGGAGGCAGCTAAATGGAGGAAATCCGTCTTCTAGAAGTAACACGACGGTGCTCTCTGGCACTACAATGCTGCATCTTAGAACAAGACAACATGGAGAGTAAAAAACAAATGATGATGAAGTACATTGATATTGAATTTTTCAAAGATTAATTTAAAAAGGAAAAAAGGGCGCATGCGTGGTCCTACCACAATGTCGGCGCCTAGTCCATAGTGAGGGTGACAAGAAGTTAGTTTTCTTAGGACCAAGGAGGCAACCTTGCACCTGCAGGAAGACTTGTTGCCCCACCCATAGGGAGGAATAAGCTTCCTGTTACGGCTGCAACTGCTAAGAACCCGGCCTTGCTGTGGTTTCTCCCAGACATTTTATAGATACCGTGTGGCTGACAGGGTCTTGGTGCTCCAGTCTGGTGTCAGGCCTGACCCTCTGAGGTGGGAGAGCCGAGTTCAGGATATTCGTCCACCAGAGACCTCCTGGCTCCATGTAATATAAAACAGCAAAAGCTCTCCCGGAGATCTCCACCTCAACGCTAAGACCCAGATGCACTCAACGACAGCAAGCTACAGTGCTGGACACCCTATGCCAAAAAACTAGCAATACAGGAACACAACCCCACCCATTAGCAGAGAGGCTACCTAAAATCATAATAAGGTCAGAGGCACCCCAAAACACACCACTGGATGCGGTCCTGCCCACCAGAAAGACAAGATTCAGCCTCATCCACCAGAACACAGGCACCAGTCCCCTCCACCAGGTAGCCTACACAACCCACTGAACCAACCTTAGCCACTGGGGCAGATACCAAAAACAACGGGAATGACGAACCTGCAGCCTGTGAAAAGGAGACCCCAAACACAGTAAGTTAAGCAAAATGAGAAGACAGAGAAACACAGCAGATGAAGGAGCAAGGTAAAAACCCACCAGACCAAATAAATGAAGAGGAAATAGGCAGTCTACCTGAAAGAGAATTCAGAGTAATGATAGTAAAGATGATCCAAAATCTCGTTAATAGAATGGAGAAAATACAAGAAACGTTTAACAAGGACCTAAAAGAAGTAAAGAGCAAACAAACAATGATGAACAACACAATAACTAAAACTAAAAATTCTCTAGAAGGACACAATAGTAGAATAACTGAGGCAGAAGAACGGATAAAGTGACCTGGAAGATAAAACGGCGGAAAGAACTACTGCAGAGCAGAATAAAGAAAAAAGAATGAAAAGAACTGAGGACAGTCTTAGAGACCCCTGGGACAACATTAAACGCACCAATATTTGAATTAGAGGGTTCCCAGAAAAAGAGAGAAAGAGAGGGACTGAGAAAATATTTGAAGAGATAATAGTTGAAAACTTCCCTAATATGGGAAAGGAAATAGTCAAGTCCAGGAAGTGCAGAGAGTCCCATAAAGGATAAATACAAGGAGAAACAGTCCAAGACACATATTAATCACACTATCAAAAAATAAATACAAAGAAAAAAATATTAAAAGAAGCAAGGGAAAAACAACAAATAACACACAAGGGAATCCCCATAAGGTTAACAGCTGATCTTTCAGCAGGAACTCTGCAAGCCAGAAGGGAGTGGCAGGACATATTTAAAGTGATGAAGGGGTAAAACCTACAACCAAGATTACTCTACCCAGCAAGGACCTCATTCAGATTTGATGGAGAAATTAAAACCTTTACAGACAAGCAAAACCTAACAGAGTTCAGCACCACCGAACCAGCTTTACAACAAATGCTAAAGGAACTTCTCTAGGCAAGCAACACAAGAGAAGGAAAAGACCTACAATAACAAACCCAAAACAATTAAGAAAATGGGAATAGGAACATACATATCGATAATTACCTTAAATGTAAATGGACTGAATGCTCCCACCAAAAGACACAGACTGGCTGAATGGATACAAAAACAAGACGCATATATATGCTGTCTACAAGAGACCCACTTCAGACCTAGGGACACATACAGACTGAAAGTGAGGGGATGGAAAAAGATATTCCATGCAAATGGAAATCAAAAGAAAGCTCGAGTAGCAATATTCATATCAGATAAAATAGACATTAAAATAAAGACTGTTACAAGAGACAAGGAAGGACACTACATACTGATCAAGGGATCAATCCAAGAAGACGATACAACAATTATAAATATATATGCACCCAAAATAGGAGCACCTCAATACATAAGGCAACTGCTAACAGCTATAAAAGAGGAAATCAACAGTAACACAATAATAGTGGGGGACTTTCACACCTCACTTACACCAATGGACAAATCATCCAAACAGAAAATTAACAAGGAAACACAAGCTTTAAATGACACAATAGACCAGATAGATTTAATTGATATTTATAGGACATTCCGTCCAAAAACAGCAGATTACACTTTCTTCTCAGGAAATCATATCAAGCGTATTTTCTGACCACAACGCTATGAGATTAGAAACCAATTACAGGGAAAAAACGTAAAAAACAGAAAAACATGGAGGCTAAGCAATACGTTACTAAATAACCAAGGATCACTGAAGAAATCAAAGAGGAAATCAAAAACTGCCTAGAGACAAAGGACAATGCAACATGACAATCCAGAACCTATGGGATGCAGCAAAAGCAGTTCTAAGAGGGAAGTTTATAGGTACACAAGCCTACCTCAAGAAACAAGAAACATCTCAAAAAAACAATCTAATCTTACACCTAAAGGAACTACAGAAGGAAGAAGAAACAAAACCCAAAGTCAGCAGAAGGAAAGAAATCATAAAGATCAGAGCAGAAATAAATGAAATAGAAACAAAGAAAACAATAGCAGAAATCAATAAAACTAAAAGCTGGTTCTTTGAGAAGATAAACAAAATTGATAACCCATTAGCCAGACTCATCAAAATAAACAGGGAGAAGACTCAAATCAATAAAATTAGAAATGTAAAAGAAGTTACAACATACACCACAGGAATACAAAGCATCCTAAGAGAGCACTACAAGCAACTCTATGCCAATAAATCGACAACCTGGAAAAAAAGGACAAATTCTTAGAGAGGTATAACCTTCCAAGACTGAACCAGGAGGAAATAGAAAATATGAACAGACCAATCACAAGTAATAAAGTTAAAACTGTGATTAAAAATCTACAAACAAACAAAACTCCAGGAGCAGATGGCTTCACAAGTGAATTCTATCAAACATTTAGAGAAGAGCTAACACCCAACCTTCTCAAACTGTTCCAAAAAATTGCAAAGGAAGGAAAACTCCCAAACTCATTCTATGAGGCCACCATCACCCTGATAGCAAAACCAGACAGAGATACTATGGAAAAAGAAAACTACAGACCAATATCACTGATGAATATACATGCAAAAATCCTCAACCAAATACTAGGAAACACAATTCAACAACGCATTAAAAGGATCATACACCATGATCAAGTGGGATTTATCCAGGGATGCAAGATTCCTCAATATAAGCAAATCAATCAATGTGATACACCATATTAACAAACTGAAGAATAAAAGCCATATGATCATCTCAACAGATGCAGAAAAAGCTTTTGACAAAATTCAACACCTATTTATGATAAAAACTCTCCAGAAAGTGGGCATAGAGGGAACCTACCTCAACATAATAAAGGCTATATACGACAACCCCACAGCCAACATCATTCTCAATGGTGAAAAACTGAAAGCATTTCCTCTAAGATCAGGAATAAGACAAGGATGTCCACTCTCACCACTATTATTCAAAATAGTTTTGGAAGTCCTAGCCACGGCAATCAGAGAAGAAAAAGAAATAAAAGGAATACAGATTGGAAAAGAAGAAGTAAAACTGTCACTGTTTGCAGATGACATGACACTGTACATAGAGAATCCTAAAGATGCCAGCAGAAAACTATTAGAGCTAATCAATGAATTTGGTAAAGTTGCAGGATACAAAATTAATGCAGAGAAATCTCTTGCATTCCTATACACTAATGCTGAGAAATCTGAAAGAGAAATTAATAACAATTAAGAAATTATTAAGAAATTAGTAACAAAAAGAATAAAATACCTAGGAATAAACCTACTTAGGGAGACAAAAGACCTGTATGCAGAAAACTATATGACATTGATGAAAGAAATTAAAGATGATACCAACAGATGGAGAGATATACCATGCTCTTGGATTGGAAGAATCAACATTGTGAAAATGAGTATACTACCCATAGCAATCTACAGATTCAGTGCAATCCCTATCAAATTATCAATGGCATTTTTTACAGAACTAGAACAAACAATCTGAAAATTTGTACGGAGACACAAAAGACCCCGAATAGCCAAAGCAGTTTTGAGGGAAAAAAACGGAGCTGGAGGAATCAGACTCCCTGACTTCAGACTATACTACAAAGCTACAGTAATCAAGACAACATGGTACTGGCACAAAAACAGAAATATAGATCAATGGAACAAGATAGAAAGCCCAGAGATAAACCCACGCACCTATGGTCAACTAATCTATGACAAAGGAGGCAAGGAAATACAATGGAGAAAAGACTGTCTCTTCAGTAAGTGGTGCTGGGAAAACTGGACAGCTACATGTAAAAGAATAAAATTAGAACACTCCCTAACACCATACACAAAAATAAACTCAAAATGGATTAGAGACCTAAATGTAAGACTGGACACTATAAAACTCTTAGAGGAAAACATAGGAAGAACACTCTTTGACATAAATCACAGCAAGATGTTTTTGATTGACCTCTGGTGGTCCAAATGGGACCTAATGAAACTTAAAAGCTTTTGCACAGCAAAGAAAACCATAAACAAGACGAAAAGGCAACCCTCAGAATGGGAGAAAATATTTGCAAACGAATCAATGGACAAAGGATTAATCTCCAAAATACATAAACAGCTCATGCAGCTCAATATTAAAAAAACAAACAACCCAATCCAAAAATGGGCAGAAGACCTAAATAGACATTTCTCCAAAGAAGATGTACAGATGGCCAAGGAGCACATGAAAAGCTGCTCAACATCACTAATTATTAGAGAAATGCAAATCAAAACTATAATGAGGTATCACCTCACACCGGTCAGAATGGCCATCATCAAAAAATCTACAAACAATAAATGCTGGAGAGGGTGTGGAGAGAAGGGAACCCTTATGCATTGTTGGTGGGAAGTAAACTGATACAGCCACTATGAAGAACAGAATGGAGGTTCCTTAAAAAACTAAAAATAGAACTACCGTATGACCCAGCAATCCCACTACTGGGCATATACCCAGAGGAAACCATAATTCAAAAAGACACATGCACTCCAATGTTCATTGAAGCACTGTTTACAAATAGCCAGGTCACGGAAGCAACCTAAATGCCCATCGACAGACGAATGGATAGGGAAGATTTGGTAAATATATACAATGGAATATTACTCAGCCATGAAAAGGAACGAAATTGGGTCGTTTGTAGAGATGTGGATGAATCTAGAGACTGTCATACAGAGTGAGGTAAGTCAGAAAGGGAAAGACAAATATCGTATATTAACGCAAGTATGTCGAACCTAGAAAAATGATAGAGATGAACCAGTTTGCAGGGCAGAAATTGAGACACAGATGTAGGGGAGAACTGTATGGACACCAAGGTGGGAAGGCGCCAGGGGGTTGGGGGTGGTGGTGTGATGAATTCGGAGATTGGGATTGACATGTATACACCGATGTGTATAAAATGGATGACTAATAAGAACCTGCTGCATAAAAAAATAAAATATAAATAAAAAATAAATTAAAAAAGGGATCATGATCTGTGGTGTTTATCCCAGGAATGGAAGGATTCTTCAATATATGCAAATCAATGTGATAAACCATATTAACAAACTGAAGGTGGAAAACCATATGATCATCTCAATAGATGCAGAAAAAACTTCTGACAAAATTCAACACCCATTTATGATAAAAACCCTCCAGAAAGTAGGCATAGAGGGAACTTACCTCAACATAATAAAGGCCATATATGACAAACCCACAGCCAACATTGTTCTCAATGGTGAAAAACTGAAACCATTTCCTCTAAGATCAGGAACGAGACAAGGTTGTCCACTCTCACCACCACTATTCAACATAGTTTTGAAAGTTTTAACCACAGGGATCAGAGAAGAAAAAGAAATAAAAGGAATCCAAATTGCAAAAGAAGTAAAGCTGTCACTGTT
The DNA here is from genome assembly GCF_963455315.2 of Globicephala melas. NCBI lineage: Eukaryota > Metazoa > Chordata > Mammalia > Artiodactyla > Delphinidae > Globicephala > Globicephala melas. The sequence continues at coordinate 24,475,512 of NC_083314.1, forward strand.
TGCAGATGACATGATACTATACATAGAGAGTCCTACATATGGTACCAAAAACTACTAGGACTAATCAATGAATTTGGTAAAGTAGCAGGATACAAAATTAATGCACAGAAATCTCTTGCATTTCTATACACTAATAATGAAAAATCTGAAAGAGAAATTAAGGAAACACTCCCATTTACCATTGCCACAAAAAGATAAAAATCCCTAGGAATAAACCTACCTAAAGAGACAAAAGACCTGTATGCAGAAAACTATAAGATACTGATTAAAGAAATTAAAGATGATACAAAGATGGAGAGATATACCATGTTCCTGGATTGGAAGAATCAACCTTGTGAAAATGATTATACTACCCAAAGCAATTCACAGATTCAATGCAATCCCTATCAAACTACCAGTGTCATTTTTCATAGAACTAGAACAAAAAAATTAACAATTTGTATGGAAACACAAAAGACCCCAAATAGTGAAAGTGATCTTGAGAAAGAAAAATGGAGCTGGAAGAATTAGGCTCCCGGACTTCAGTCCAGACTACAAAGCTACAGTAATCAAGACAGTATGGTACTGGCACAAAAACAGAAATATAGATCAATGGAACAGGATAGGAAGCCCAGAGATAAACCCACGCACATATGGTCACCTTATTTTTGATAAAGGAGGCAAGAAGATACAATGGAGAAAAGTCAGCCTCTTCAATAAGTGTTGCTGGGAAAACTGGACAGCTACTTGGAAAAGAATGAAATTAGAGCACTCCCTAACACCATACACAAAAATAAACTGAAAATGGATTAAAGAACTGAATGTAAGGCCAGACACTATAAAACTCTTAGAGGAAAACATAGGCAGAACACTCTATGACATAAATCACAGCAAGATCCTTTTTGACCCACCTCCTAGAGAAATGGAAATAAAAACAAAAATAAACAAATGGGACATAATACAACTTAAAAGCTTTTGCACAGCAAAGGAAACCATAAACAAGATGAAAAGACAACCCTTAGAATGGGAGAAAATATTTGCAAATGAAGCAACTTACAAAGGATTAATCTCCAAAATTTACAAGCAGCTCATGCAGCTCAGCTTAATATCAAAAAAAAAAAAAAAAACCAACCCAATCCAAAAATGGGCAGAAGACCTAAATAGACATTTCTCCAAAGAAGATATACAGATTGCCAACAAACACATTAAAGAATGCTCAACATCACTAATCATTAGAGAAATGCAAATCAAAACTACCTTGAGGTATCACCTCACACCAGTCAGAATGGCCATCTTCAAAAAATCTACAAACAATAAATGCTGGAGAGGGTGTGGAGAAAGGGGAACCCTCTTGCACTGTTTGTGGGAATGTAAATTGATACAGCCACTGTGGAGAACAGTATGGAGGTTCCTTAAAAAACTAAAAATAGAATCACCGTATGACCCAGCAATCCTACTACTGGGCATATACCTTGAGAAAACCATAATTGAAAAAGAGTCATGTACCACAATGTTCACTGCAGCTCTATTTACAATAGCCAAGACATGGAAGCAACCTAAGTGTCTATTGACAGATGAATGGCTAAAGAAGATGTGGCACATGTATACAATGGAATATTACTCAGCCATGAAAAGGAATGAAATTGAGTTATTTGTAGTGAGGTGGATGGACCTAGAGACTGTCATACAGAGTGAAGTAAGTCAGAAAGAGAAAAACAAATAACGTATGTTAACACATATATATGGAATCTAAAGAAAAAAAAATGGTTCTGAAGAAACTAGGGGCAGGACAGGAATAAGGACACAGACGTAGAGAATGGACTTGAGGACATGAGGAGGGGGAAGGGTAAGCTGCGACAAAGTGAGAGAGTGGCACTGACATATATACACTACCAAACGTAAAATAGATAGCTAGTGGGAAGCAGCCGCATAGCTGCTGGGAGATCAGCTCGGTGCTTTGTGACCACCTAGAGGGGTGGGATAGGGAGGGTGGGAGGGAGGGGATATGGGGATATATGTATATGTATAGCTGATTCACTTTGTTATAAAGCAGAAACTAACACACCACTGTAAAGCAATTATACTCTAATAAAGGTGTTAAAGATAAATAAAAAGGAAAAAAGTTTTTTAAAATAAAAATATGAGTTTTATAATGTACCTAAGTCTCTAGATTAGGTACTATCTCATGTTTTTGTAACTAGCTTTTATTTGCTTAAAGGGACAATTTAATAAGTATAAAATAGGAAAAGAAATGGTAAGAGTATCAAGATAGCATCCCACTTTTTAAGCCCCAGTAAATCATTTAGATAGGTAGATTCTAAAACAGAACTCCTGATTCTCTTCCTCTCAGAACTGCTCCTTACCACCCTACCTCATATCTAATCCATTAGCAAATCCTTTTAGTTCTTCCTTCAAAAATATATCTTCACCACATCCATCACTACTGAGTCCTTCATTATATGTCATCTGAATAATTGCAATAACTGGATTTGGTTGCCTTTCTTTGGCCCCTACCTGCAGTTTGCTAGTCTCCATAGAGTAGGCAGGAAACAAATCAAGTCACATCTTCTGTTCAAAATCCATTTCAAACTTCTAGCACCATTTAAATTGAATTCCAGTTCCTTACCCTGGTCTATGAGGCCCTACAGGAACCAGCTCCAGCTTGCCTTCTCCACCTGGACTTCCTACTGTCCTTCTCCTGTTCATTGTGCTCCAGATGTGCTGGCCCTCCTGCTGGCCCTCCCATTGCCTTCCCCTACACCCTGGTTAATAGAGCCTGTTCCTCCATCCTACCCACCACTTCAGTCTCTCTACACCCCTCCACCCTGCTCAGATTTCTTCAGAGCCACTACCAATATATGAAACTGTACTGTTTGTTTTTATGTGAACTCATTTATTATGTGTCTCTCCCTCTGAAGAGTAAGTGTGACGAGAGCAGGTACTTGATCTGTGTTCACGGGTGCCTCCTTAGTTTCTGCAATACAGTAGGTGCTCAAGAAATGTGCCAAAGAGCAAATGAATATATAGATGAGCAATTTATATAAAGACAGCACCTAGCCTATACTTATTTGAATAACATAGCTATTTCCCTTAAAATAATCAAATCTGTCCTTAAAGGTAATTTATTTTTCTAAGTGAACTAGGTCAAAAAAAAAAAAAAAAAAAAGAAAAGAAAAAGAAAAAAGGAGGAGGCGAGGAGGAAGCCTTACTGTGTATAGGTGGCTGTGTTGGCTCTGTAGAGAATACAAGAAGGTATTCAACAAGATCCCTGCGCTTAAGGAGTCTGCAATTTAGTATCCAATGCAATGCGCCCACGCATGTGTGTGTCCTATAATAACAAGGGAATATTACAGGTAGACAGGACTTTAGGAGGAATGGTGTTCAAGCCCCCCCCCCCTCATTATGGACTTCAGTGATCAAGAAATAATGGCAGCAGCTAGCATTTATTGAGTACGGACCATGGCAGGCACTGTGCCTTGCACTCTGTGCTAAAAAGTCATGAACTAGATCTTGAGGGTTGAGAAGAAATAATATGTGGAAAAGAGTTCATCACCTGTGACAGAAGGTAAAGATCAGAGGTGACAATATGTGAGGTGTATCCGGAAGGCAGCAGGGAGGCCAGGCTGACCACAGTATAGGTTAAGAACAAAGGAACGGCAGGAGATGGTGTTGGAAAGGTGAAGTGGGCCAGATTACCAACTGTCCTGAATAACAAGCCACTTAGTACAGCCTTCATCCTGGAGCCAGATGGAGTCGTGGGAAGAGACTGACAAGCAAAAATTATTTTATAGCAGAGGTTTAAATTAACAGTCTATGTGTTAGACCCAGACCCTCAGGTGTGTTTGGTTTCATCTACAGTATTTCAAAAAGCTATTCAGCCTTCTAGACAAGGCATGGGAACATTCTATTCTCCCTATCACCTACAACTAAATCATTTCATCTACTACTACTATTGTCTGACTGGCCCCTTTGGGTATCAGTTTGAGACCCTAAGTTTATACAGTGCTAATGTAAGACCATTTGGAGAGGAAAATGAGGAATGGGGAAACTTATTAAGTAGCTATTGCAAAAGCCCAGGAAGAGGCAGTAAAGATATAAATTGAAAGAATGATTTAAATGGAAAAGAAAAGGAGCTGGGTGCAAGAGACATGACAAATAAGAGAAGCATTCATTAATTAGAAAATTTAAAGGGCAGGATGAAAAAGAAAGGCAAAGACGAGACCATCTGGCACAAAGAAAAGATAGGTAATCCCTGGATAATCCTTTGGGGTTCATTTAGACACTTACATAAGTCCTGGGTCAAACATTTTCCATGAACCCATGAACCTTCTTATGTTATTGGAAGACTATATTTCCTCTTTTGTGAGGAAGCTGGACTTCCCCTGCTCCCCTTAAAAGAGCCATTCAAGAACACCATGATTGCTGTTTCTAAGACCCTCCTTTGTCTAAGATCCAAAGACCAGCTAACTATACGATTTCATAAAATCCTACTGCTTAGTCCCAGCCTCCCATCTTAACTTGGTAAGAGAATCCCACAGTGGCTAGTCTTAATGTAACTTAAATTTCCTGATCTTGGCCAAGAGACAGAGATGAATATTGCACAGAAGTCACTTAGATTAGACAGCTTCTCTGAAGACAAACTCAAAACCAATTTTGGGCTCTCATCTTTCTCCCCGTCAGAAAGTTCTAGGTTATGTCCTCCCCCACTGTGTTTCTTGTGAGACAGGTAGACCTGAAGATATCTAAGTAAATGTTGCCAATAAAGACAGAGGGGGTAGGGAACATATTTTGCCCTCTTTCAGATTGAAAGTTTTTTAAAGACCCAAGCAGTAGTAAAGTGGCTTCTTCTCCAGCTATCACATTAGGATATTATTTCTAAAAACAAAAATCACTTGAATCTGAAGCATTTAAAATAGTTTTCTGAACATATGACATCTCTGCAAACAGATCACACACACATATGTTAAATGAAGAAAAATGAATGGTTTATTTCCATATGGCACATCATGTTGCTAAAATCTGCTCACAAAGGGACCTCGGAATTACATACTATGACTATTTTCAATGTGAATAGATTACTTTTTGTAAAATTTACCCAATACTTGACCTGTTACTTATTTAGAAAACAAAACAACTCCTTCATCCCCACACATGTAACAAACAGCCTACTGTACGCTGAGTGGACTTTTATTACCAATATGAGGTTGGATCCTAATGCCAACTTGAACTTGTATAACATATTTCCTTTCTAAGGTTTTGATGCTAGGAACAGCTAAAGAGTTTAAAGAGAAGATAGTGTAACCCTCCCAGGTTCCAGAACACAGCAAGTCAATGATTTATTAGCATTACTAGGTTCCTGGGTCAAAGGGGTTTGGATTCTGACATTAAAGTAATGTCAGGGGGTTCCCTGGTGGTGCATTGGTTGAGAGTCCGCCTGCCGATGCAGGGGACACGGGTTCGTGCCCCGGTCCAGGAGGATCCCACGTGCCGTGGAGCGGCTGGGCCCATGAGCCATGGCCGCTGAGCCTGCACGTCCGGAGCCTGTGCTCCACAACAGGAGAGGCCACAACAGTAGAGGCCCCTGTGCCGCAAAAAATAAAATTAAAAAAAAAATAATGTCAGTATATTATGGGTTTTGGGATAAAATTTCATCTTTTTCTAAAAACTGGGATACTCAAATTCAGCAAACAGGTAACACTTGCCACCAGACAACTGTTAGACTGAGGCTTCATACATACAGCATCCTTCTCTGAATTTTTAATCACTGCAACTGTAATATCATGGCACTCGCACAGAAGTTACTCATATAAAAATTACTTAATGAGGGGATAAATAAGTGAATCTCTCTAACTTGCTGACACTCTACATGTGATAAACTTTTTTTCTTAAAAAATCTATGAAATGGGGACTTCCCTGGTGGCACAGTGGTTAAGAATCCGCCTGCCAATGCAGGGGACACGGGTTCGAGCCCTGGTCTGGGAAGATCCCACATGCCGCGGAGCAACTAAGCCCGTGCGCCACAACTACTGAGACTGTGTGCTGCAACTACTGAAGCCCATGCTCCTAGAGCCCGTGCTCCGCAACAATAGAAGCCACCGCAGTGAGAAGCCCACGCACTGCAACTAGAGAAGCCTGTGCACAGCAACAAAGACCCAACCCAGCCATAAACAAATAAATAAATAAAATATTAAAAAAACAAAAATCTATGAAATGAGCATAAATGTTTTTGATGCTTTTGTAAAACAGTAGAGATTATACTTTTGATGACAGTATGTCACCTTTTTTACATAAGAAAGAACACCAATGCTTCAGATATTAAGCTATCGTTTTACTTAGCAAAATTACTCCGGTTTTGGAAAAGCTTCCAAAACCTAGAAAAGTTTCATTTATACGTCTTTTTTTTTTGGCCGTGCCATGCAGCATGTGGGATCTTAGTTCCCCGACTAGGGGTCAAATCCGTGCCCCCTGAAGTGGAAGCCCAGAGTTTTAACCACTGGACTGCCAGGGACGTCCCCCACATGTCTCCACATTAATGAATTAAATTAGTGTACATATTTTCAGTTCTCTATGAGATTTTATACAAAAACTTCACTTTATGTGATGAAGCTAATTGTTTAAGAAAAAACACAACAGACACTTCCACCGTGCTGGTAATGGTTATCAAGGCCAAGTTCCACTGAAGCCAGAGCTGAGCAATGCAGAAATGACAAGAAAATGAAAGCAGAGATACAAGAAAAAAGGGGAAAACTGGCAATGAGAGAACGTACTATTATATTCTACCATAAACACAGTGGTAGAAAGAGTGAAAAGCAGTAAGGAAATCTGTAAGGGGCAGAGTCACTCACAGGAAGAAATGATAGATTTGGGAGAGAAGGACTCACAGGATAGCACAGTGATGTGGAGAAAAGCAGGCTCACAAGCCTCAGTGGTTCCTGAGGGCAGGAAAAATATTATTCGTGAACATTATTTAGTTATTAAGAAATTATGTTCTGTATCCTATATTCACAAAAGTATGCACAAATGTGGCAGCAGAGAGTCCCCAAATGCCAAGAACTTCATCTGACTCCTCACTTATCCTCAGCACCTGACACATGAAGATACCCCTAATACAATTACATTGAAAGCACGAAATAAACAGTGTTTGGATTAAAAAGAAGTTTGTACTTATAAGCAAACCCACTGTTACCTGGACATTTTACTTAGCTCAAAACTTCATTCTTAGGGTACTAAGGAAGTAGTAAGCATAGTGATTTCCAGTTTTGAAATTTTAAAAACTTTTCCTGACACAGGCAGATTCTATTAAAGGTGTATTTTTCAGAATGGAGAAGGAAGTATTCAGAAACAATCTGTTTAGCATTATCATAGGAAAGTAAACTAGTTTTGTTAGTCATATGTAGCTTTGGGGGTTTTTAAAACAGTATAACTTAACAGACCAATAGATTTTTAGGAAAGGGGACCATCATGTATAAAAAGTAACTTCACAGGAAAGACAACTTTAAAATGTTCATACATATAATTTCCACCTCTAGCTAGGTGTTATCTACAGGAAAAACTGACATTACGAGTTTGAGGAAGGACTATTCCATTTAGTTGTAGTACAATGTTAATTTAACAGTAATTCTACACCACAAATGTCCTTTAAGGCAGGGAGACTCAACAGGAGTACTCTGGTTCTTCTTCACAGTTTATACTTAAAAAAGTAAAATTAGACCATACATAAGGTCAGCTTGATTCAACTTGAAAATAAGCAGTCAGATAATGGTAACTTTTTGGTATTACAGCTAGATTTGAATATGGTTGTGACTTCTGCCTTGATAATTCCCTGTACCAGAGGTCTGATGAAAATAAAAAAGAAAAGGTCCAGTGTTATACTATTAGCTGTATTAAAAATTTTTTTTTTTACTATTCTTAAAAATTATGGTTTAAAAATATGTATATATATATAAAACAGAAAACTCTCATTTAAACCATTTTTAGGTGTACTATTCAGTGGCATTAATTACATTCATAATGTTGTATAACCACAACCAAAACTACTTCTAAAAGTTTCATCACCCCAAACAGAAACTCTGTACTCATTAAGCACTACTAAATAATTTTAAGAAAAAATTAAGAAGAAAAGTCAGTTTATGGAGGATTGACTATAAATGGCAATAAAAAGATCTAGTTAAAATAAACAAAAGAATGACTATTTTATCTAATTTTGTCAAGAAAAAAATTCAGAATAAAAATCATAGTTGATGGAGAATTGACTATAAATAGCAATAAAGGAAGCTAGTCATAACAGTAATCATCTTAGAAAGCTTCCACAGGGTTCCATTTTCATATGTATTCTGTTGTCTATTTTGTCTTTGTTACATTTCCATTTTCTACTTGATGGGTTTTTTTTTCCAGTGATAATGCAGAATTAGAAAACAATGGACATAAATTAAATTAAAAGCTTATTTGGAAAAAAATATAAGATGAAGAAGAAGAAAAGTAATTAGCAACCTAATTCTCAGAGAAGTAAACAGAATTAGAGAGTTAGATAGTAACTCCATAAGGCTGATAACTGGTGGAGTCAGTATTTGAACTAAGGCTCTCCAGACTCTGCTCCTTCCACTAGGTCAGGCTGCCTTCCTGAGGCGCTATAGTTTTGGTATGGCTTTATTTTTCCCCCCTGAACTTTAAAAAATTGTATTATCAAACAAAGGAGGATGGTCATCTTGATATTCTCTCCTGCCCCCCTTTTTGGATTTTGACTAGCTTAATTACTGTTTAGAGAAACTTTAAAACTTTGAATTATTTGTAATATTTGACTTAGTCAAGCAGTAAGTATTAAGTTTGTTCAAACCTAGAGCTTATAAATCCATTCAGTATCTCCTACTCTTACTGTATTTTAAAATGTTTCCTTCATTCTATTATACTGTTTTAAAGAATTTTAAAATACATTAATAATAAGAAGAAACAGTGAGTATATATTTTATCTTCTAGATGTATGAGAAGAAAAATAAGATTTCCTTACAAGAATGTAACTAATCTTATTTTGTTAATAATTCCCAGGACTGCCAAATAAAAATCATAAGAATATGAAAAATGAGGTACATAATGCTTACTAGAGGCATACGATATAATTTTTGAGGTATAAACATCATGATTATACATAATGATTAAAAATTTATGTTAACTAAATTTCCCCCTCATGTTTGAGGCCAGGGAAAATTTACAAAAACAAGGCAATATTTAGCATATATGTGCTTTCAAATTTCATCATTTTAATCGTATTTTATATTAAATCATATTTATATTAAATCTCAAATTTACCTCTGCAATCTCTATCCTTTTTGCAAGATCATCGAGAGAAAGACAGCTTTCATCAGAAGGCAGGTTCTCCTGTAGACTATAGGATTCTTCTTCAGGAGAAAGATCTTGAAGGAGATCAGCGTCTTCCTCTTGGTTATCTTCATATGAAAGGGAATCTTCAGTATCTTTTAAGCATTCTTCTAAAAGGCTGTTCAAATAGTCTTCTGTTTCCTTACTGACTTGTTCGTGTTTATCTCCCTGTTCCTCTGGGGCCATATACACTTCTGGAAGCACTGTACTTAAATCAGATACTTGATTATTTTCACAAAGTACACTCTCAGAGCCCTCTGAGTCAGTCTGCCCCTGTGGTGATTTTCCATCACTGTCTGTAAGATCAGGTTGCTGCAGCTCATTTAATTCATTGTTCTCAAGTTGGTCTGTGGGCAACGCCTCAGAAGCATCCTCAAGTAGCAACTGGAGTTCCTTTCTTTGCGTCTGTGAGTATTTACCCTCAGAAATCAACGCAGGAGGTATATGGTCAGAGCCTGGTAAAATCAATGGCTCTATCACTGACTCGCTGGAAACCTTAGGGTCTTTAGCAATGCCCTCTATTTCAGCCACATCTTGGCTGGCCTCTGACTGAGTCAGCTGCAAGCGGCTGTCATCCTCACAAGCATGCCCTGAAGAGAGTAGCCCAGACCTGCTCCCTGCCGACTCCAAGGGCAGGGCGTGGAGCTCCAGTGTGGCTTCAGCGCTGCAGAGCGGCTCCTCCGTGTGGCCCTTCCCTGCAGTTACCGGAAGGCTCAGGGGATCTGCCTGCCTGTCCATCTGATTACAGCAGGGACTGCTCTCGCAGGTCTCTCTTTTATGTTGGCTTTCTTTTCCTGATTCCATGCCAAGACAAGTTTCACTCTCTGAAAATGAAGGAAAGCAAGCTGTTTTAAGATTCAAAACAACTTTGTACAGGAGGGAAGAGAAAGGACATGAATAAAATGTGGGACACAACGATATTCTAAACCTCTGAAATGGAAATTCTACCTGATGGATAATAGTGTCTTTAGGTAGAGGAAACATCCTAAACATTTAGTAAGTAATCCTTTAGATATGAAAATTAACAGATTATTCAAAAACATGTTAAAATATGAATATATAATTTAGTCTTCATTATAATTGAAAAAGTCATTTTTTTCAAAGGTTTAGAAGATATTCTTCTGAGCTTTATTGGCTGTGTATATTTAAACGAATATTTTAAAGTGTAGAAAAATTATTTTCAGTGTATTTAAGACATGGTATATTAAATAAATATTTTTACATGATGAACCATGTAATACATAATTTAAAGTGTAAGAAAAACAATACTGGTTCTGATCTATTAAGACTAAACTAAGGAACGTAAGTCTGTTCTGTTCAAATTTATTTAAGCATAATATCTTTAATAATAACATCCTTAATTAATGTGTTGGAAAATTACTTTAACTTCTTAAAGGGAGGCAGTCAAAGGTAGTGGTATAAAGCATAAGTCTTGGTACCAGGCAGAAATGGGTTTGGAATTTTAATATTTCTTTCCATTTCTATTTTAAATAAAACAATTTAAAATACTTTTCTTCCACTTTAAAACTAAAGCATTAAAAACTTTCACAAAATATATACTGAATGCATAAACTAGTAGATAAGAGAGAAGCTTGCTCATGATTGAGTTTTTGGTCGATTAAGCATTCCTAACTACCACAGGAGTTTTAACTTTTTCTTTTGTCATATATTGTTTAATTTATACAAATCATGGGCCAAAGGTTAAAATCAAGAGTGAAATATAGTGATGATTATATTCTACCTGGTTTTTCATTTATTGGTACTTTAATAATTACCAATTGGCAATGGCAGCACGTACCATACCAAAGAAAAGACAGAACTTAAATGCCATCTTCTGGTTTCAGAGAATCAGGGATGGAGTCTGGCCACCTCAACTCTGCACTGCTGAGCTTATTAGAGTTCGTATTACCTCCCCCAATGCCTTAACTTGAACATCAGATGAGGAGAGGACAAGGAAAAATAGGTCTCTTTTGGGGAGAGTACAGCATTCTTTGTCTTGTCTCACCCCAAGGAATCACTCAAAGTTTGGAAGACTGCAAAAAAAAAAAAAACACATGGACATTTTAATTCCCATTAGGTTGTCTGCTTCACCATTGAGCTTGCTGGTCTGCCTCTCTGTTAAGATGCGGGATGTCAGAGCAAGGAGGGCCCCTGCAAGATGGAAAGGGGGCCAAGCTCTCCTCCACAAGTTCCCAGTACCCAAAGGTTCAGAAGGCGGCCCTCAAAACACATCCATGGAATTCAGAGAGTAAATAGCATACACACAGGGTGGAGAGGGCCCCACATCAGAGGAACGGGGTGTGCTGTCTCTAGCTGAGGGCCAGTTACCTAAAGGACCACAGATGTCTAGGAGAGCAATTTGGAAGTAAGCGCCTCCTCAGTTGGTCCTGCCGGAGCCACCACACGTCCCCATAGCCTGGATTCTGTCCTATGCACTAATCTAGCTAGCTTCACCAGAGAGCAGACCATGCTCCCAGCCCCTGCAGAGCTGGTGGACAGAGAAGAGCTTTGAATAATGAGATTTAAGTGTTATGGCAAAGTTTGGAATTGAAAAGGACTAAGTCATAAAGAATCAAAATGAGACTATTTAATAGCTATAAGTGACTGAAAAGTTAGAGAATCAGCCTGAGATGCCATTACATGAGTAGAAAGTGACGTGGCTGACTATAGTTACTTAGACAAAATACAGTCACTTTAAGTACCGTTTCTAATGAAGCAAGATACCACTTAAGTGGTGTGTAATAAAGACTACGCATAGGTACAATGTATTACTTATAAATACTGGCCTGAAAACAGTTGCTTCATTCCACTATTAGAAACAATATAAAATATGAAAAGAAGTAGTAATTTAAGATGCAAAGGGCAAGAGTTTCAGACTAGATCAGGAGAGTAGCTATAGTTTGTTTGACGCCATATAAAATCTAAGTGATATTTTTAATACATATTCAGTCTCCAAATCACACATAATATATGCTATTTTATAATTTGTTGTATCAAATCATGCTTTTGGGGAAAAACTTAAAACCTGTCCTTACAGGTAATGAAAAACAGTCTGCTGCCTTACCCTCCCATCTGTCTGATTCCTGCTCTCTAGAGGCAGCCAATTTTCAATTCCTTTAGCTGTTTCCTCTCATATTTACTCTCTATTTCTAGATAAGACTTACATTGTTATTTATTGACTTTTCAGTTTTAGAGAACACCTACTGACTTCCTACTATGGAAGAGAGTTAGCTCTCATGGTTCCTTTCCCCAACAATGATGCTTTCTTTCTCCTCCTCTAGCTCCCATTACAATTCAACACAATTCTAGGGCAAATCAATATTCAAATGCTTATGTTACTATGGCTTTGTAAGTATTATTCACAACTGACCCACACTATGTACTCTGATACGTCTTCCTTTCTCCTTTATGCTTTGTTTTCCTTGGTGTTGATAACTGCCTCATTACTTCATTAAAAAAAAAAACTTTACCTATGTGTCTTCAAACTCGGACAGATGTACAACTACGGCATATGTACCAAGAGGTAATCCATCAGTTTTAAAACATATCCTTCTTGAGTCCCTGACCTGGAACTCCTCTCCAGGGCTGCTACACAGTTATCATCCTGGAATTTCCTTTCCCAGTGATCCTAGGAATTCATTTTGGCTCTATTTTGGAAACCTTGTTTTCTCTGAATCCCAGGTCTTCCTCTTTGTTTATCCTCTCTTAGTAGAAAATTTCCTAAGAACAGGTACATGGAAGGTAAACTTTCTAAGGTTATTCACATCTGAAAGTCTTTACTTCTTCACCCCTGACTAAAACTTTGGTTGGGTAAAGTTTTCTAGGTTAGAAATCATTCTCTCTCGCAATTTTGAAGGCACTGCTGTATTGTGTCTAGCTTCCAACAGGCCTCCGATTTGGTAGAAGGGGAATATAAAGGTCTAAATGCTTCTTGTACAGTCTTTTAGCCCAACTTTAAACCCTTAAATTTAGAGGTACCCTCTGTGCTTCCAATTCCCAAACCTTCCCAAGCAGAAATCAACCTTTTCCCTGTAGACACTTAGTTTCTGGCTTTCTCTGGTATGTTAAGCCAGGTGTCACCCATCTATCTGCTTTCCAGCTTCCAAAATTTTCTGGATGTCATATCTGCTGCTGGGTCCTTGCCAGTTCTATCCTTCTGGCTTTCTGCCTTTAAGGATCCCCTTCAGATATTTTAATAGTGTTCCAAAAAGAAAGTGGAAGTAAATGTTTGATCCACTATGTTTAACCAAAAATATTTTCTGAATTTTCTACGAGTATGTATCATAGTATAAAACTTATTGTTAATGTTTCTGTTAATATTAACATGAATTTCTGTTAATTGGTTCTCCTGAACCCAAAGATCTAGTGAGGTAAGTTTACTAAACCCTACTGCATTGACTTAAGATGTACTAAAAAAAAAATTCTACTCTGATGACATAAAAATGGAATAAAAGCTGAGTGTATGACAGATACTTAATAATACCAAATTAAAGAGGTAGTTCTAAAATGAGAAGTTAGACTTAAACCTAAGTTCTAACACATGCTCTACAAATGCACATACCTTTGCGTTACTCTCTCATTTCCCATTCCCCCATGAATTCTCTTTAGGGAAAAATCCCCTATACAATACATGAGGTGAGACTAAAGCATTCATGAATTAACACATTTCTTATATTTTCTGAGTATCTCATTAATTATCATCAGGTAAGAACATCTGAGTGATATCAGGCTTGAAAAAGAAATTTTCAATGTTAATATCTATTTTAGCAGCTGGAAAGAAATGTGCCTAAATTAAGTCTGAACTGTTGGTAATAGTATAAATTAGTACAACTTCTACAGAGGCTAATTCAAAACTAAAAATGTACATACTCAGTCATCAGGGAAAAGCAAGGTAAAACCACAATGACATTCATATCCACTAAAATGACTTAAGAAAAAAAAGACTGACAACATTAAATGTCAGCAAGGACGTGGAACACCTGGAATTCTCATATATTGCTGGTGGGGTATAAAATAGGACAACAGCGTTGGAGAACTATTTGACAGTTTTTTAGAAAGCTAAACATGTACCTTCCCTATGACCCAATGACTCCACCCTAAGTTCTTTACCCAAGAGAAATAAAAACATGTATCTACAAAAAAACCTTCCTACCGTTTTATTCATGATATCTCCAACTTGGAAACAACCCAAATATCTATCAACAGGTGTATGGATAAATAAATTGTGGTACGGTCAAAAATGTGGAATACTACTCAGCAATGAAAGGAAATGAATTAATGATACATACAACAATATGGGAGGCTCTCAAAAAAAAAAGGATGCTGAGCAATTCTACTTATATTACATTCTAAAACAGGGAAAACCCACTGATAATAAGAGAAAGCACTGGGTCGCCTGGGACTGGAGGTGGGAGGGACTGAGTGTAAGAGGGCTGGGAGAAAGATTCTGGAGTGATGAATGTGTTCCATATCTTGACTGGGGTAGTAGTTACATGAGTGTATACAGTTGTCAAATCTCACCAAATTATACACTTCAAATGGGTACATTTTATTGTATGGAAATTGTACTTCAATAAAGTTGATTTAAAAATGGGAAGGGAATGATAAATAGAGAACTCAGGATAATGGTTACCTCAGGAATGGAGTGAAGCAGGTGATGGGATAGAGAGGAACACAAAGGTAGCTGTAACAGAACTGACAATTTAGTCCCTTGTTAGGTACAAGGTTCACAGGTCTTCATTTTTCTATCAATTGTTAAAATGTATGTACGTTTCATATTATTTTTACATATAAAATATTACTTAATAAAATGAATTAAAATATAAATTAATAAAAACACATGGGCTTCAGGGTCAGAAAAATAGGGTTTAGCTTTGTGTTCTAATTAGTTCTGTTCCGGAATAAGTCACTTACCTTCCTTGAGTTTCTTAAAATGATTTAGCCTACCTTAAATTGGTTGTTAGGAGGAAAAGATGAGATAATATACATAAAAGTATTTTGAAAATATAAAATACTACATAAGTTACTTGAAGACTTTAATAATGATAGATTAATTAGAAAAGTAGCAATGAATAACACATAGAGAACATTAATGGAATACTAGAAGTAGGGGGTAGTGATAACATGAGGAGGAAGTGGTGGAGGAAGAGTAATGAGAGCAGTGAGCACATATTTTTCTTACCTTATGCCAGGTACTGTTCTAAACTTTAATGAAATTACTAATTTAATCCTCATAAGAATCCTATGAGGTAAGAACTATTAATGTCCACCTTTTGGAGCTGAGGAAAGGGAGGGACAGAGAAATTAGGCAACTTGCTTATGGTCACACAACTTTTTTTTTTTTTTTGGCTGCACCGTGTAGCATGCAGGATCTTAGTTCCCCAACCAGGCATGGAACCCATGTGCCCTGCACTGGGAGTGTGAAGTCTTAACCACTGGACCACCAGGGAAGACTCTTAGGGTCACACAACTTCAAGTGGTGGAGAGAGGATTCAAACCAGACAAGTTTGGTGCCAGAAACAATGTCTTTAACCACCACACACACAAAAAAGCAAGTTACTTATTATATAAGGAGCTTAAGACCAAGATATGTAGAGAGAAAGAAAAGGGAAAGTCTACACTGTAGAACATGTAAGACATTAGAAATAAGGAATATGGGGTAAAACAAGGACAATATATTAAATACAAATCATTTAAAGTAATATTTTCATATTTCTTTCTCTCATATTCTTTCTTACATTTCTATGTATTTATTCATAGAATAACCAATCTGAGTAGGCTCATTATGAGACATTTGACATTTTTCCTTAAAAGATATTATTTTATCAGACTTGGCAAGATTTCTTTCTCCAGAATTTAGTCCCCACCCTCCCCGTAAAATGGCTATTAATGAAATGTCTGCATTGTGTAAGTCTTTGAAAATCCACACAACTTACTTAGCAGAAGTATGCTGCAATTTAATTAGAAACCAGAAGACCCAGGTTCTAGTTGTGAATCAAAGCACCAAGCAAGTGGCTTAAACGTGGTATCTCAGTTTCCTGTCTGAGATAGTGGTGTCTCAGTTCCTATCTCGCAGTAAAGGCCAAGCTAGAAGTAGTGCCAAGCTAGTGCTAGGCAGTGTCAGACTCAAACACTCAGCATGTAATAACAGCCTTCTTCCCAATGTGCACAGCAAAGAGACACATTCACACCCAAACTAGGTGACTATTTTGTGACTTTTTCCCCTAAGATTTTTATGAAGCTCATTGTATTCTGATTTCCAAAATAAAAATGACTGGGAAAAAGAGACAGGAAGAACAGAGTATAGTTGGATTGACCTAAGGCAACCCAAATTTGCCTCATAAGAGAAGAGGGGATAAAATAAGATTTAGGGGGAAAAAAACATAAAGAGAAAAAAGCAAGTGAAATTGCAGGCGTCATCGTCATCATCTTACCTCTTCAGGCACCTCAAGTCAAAAGACCTGATGCTGCCTGTTTACTATCAGGGCTCTCAGGCCCAGGAACATAAAGCCCAGGAATATAAATTAGTACTAAAATCATAAACAAGGAGAAATAAATGCCCTAAAACATATTTATTTATCTTTATTTTCTAAAGTTTTTATAATGAACATACATTACTACTGTAAGAAAAAAAATTTCTAGAAATCTTTAACCTTTGACATAAGACACAGTGCTATAAAATATACTATGAATGCTATAGAAATATATATGTACAAATTAAAGTATACCATATGTTAGTCAACAAAAAAAGGAAAAGAATAAATTACTATAGATAAACTATAAGGATACAGAGCTTATCTTGATAATATCTAGATTTACAGAAAAAATTTCTGATAAAGTTTGTACAAAAATTGATTTTTTTTAACAGAAAGGGATGTCTGAATACACTAAAACCAATTCTATTTCAGAGCTTATTTGTACAATCTTGTCATATTCTGTTAGACACATATAACCACCTACTGAAAACATGAAATAATTTTATGTTTTTACAAGAATTCAGATTTTATCATTCCTACTACTAGATATCTAAAAATAGAATTACACAATGTAAAAAAGTCTTGCTTTGCTATTTGTGCAGGAGAGGTATACGCAAAAAAACTCCTTCACAGCAACTCAGATTAACATTTGTAGAATACTTATTATAAGAGGCAGGCATATCTCCTATATCCCCCTGTAATTTAAAAACATACCCGGCTCTTTGGCTGTAGCTCCTCTTTCCTTTGGATCTTCAGATACTATTAACTGCATAAAGCATTTCCTTCCCAGGGACTTCTGTACAGCTGCTATCTAAAAAGTTTTTTAAAAAGAAGAAGAAGAAAAATAAAACTTTGGAGGAAACTATTACATTAAATTAGAAAGCTGAAAATAATTTGAGAAAGGTTTCATTATTTTCTAAAACAGTCCATACAACAAACATGACACATTTTTCCTATAGACATTTTCAAAGAAAATCTCTTACCTTATGTTTGGATAAAAGAGGACTGTAGGAAAAAAGAGAGAAAAAAAAGAATTAAAAAAATAAATTACAGCAGCAATATGCTTCCAAACAAATGTCACTGAAAGGGCTGTAAAAAAAAAAAAAATAGAGCTTCTCTGGATTCTAATATTAGCACAGAACATTTCCACTGCTGAAACATTACCACTGGTTCACATAGTTCAAAGTGCAGCTATCTCATGTGTTAATCTCCTTAGATGGCCAATAACTAATGAAAACCTCCATAGAAGCTATAAATACTGAGATTCGCGGGGAAAAGTGTCAACCTTTTGCTAATAATGTATTTCAAGAGCATTTCACAGATACTATTAAAATTTTAGTTTATGTCATTATAGTCTAAAATTATGGTGGAAGATAATTTTATATGCATTATCCACAGAAAAGGATAACAAAAGTAATCTTTAAATATTATACTTTAGGAAATACCCAAGATAAAAGAATGCATATATTCACCACAAAGCATACACAAAAATGTTCACAGCCATTTTATTCATACAATTCAAAAACTGGAAACAAACCAAATGTCTATTAACAATATAATGGATAAATAAATTGCTGCATAGTCATATAATGAATACACACAGCAGTAAAGCAGAGCAAGTTACCATAACATGTAACAACATAACCATGGGCAAAAGAAGCTAGATACAAAAATCTACTCTGTGTGATTACATTTATATTAAATTACAGAACAGGCAAACACACTGTTATAGAACTCAGACAGTAGTTACTTTGGGAGATGGGTACTGACTTTGTACAGAAATTAGGCAGATTTCTGAGGGGCTGGACTGTCCTGTATCTTGGTCAGACTGGTAGTTACACTATGTATCTGTACATGTACAAATTCATCAAGCTGGGTACTTTAATGTATGTATAACTCAAAAATATTTTTTATATTAAAAATTTTAGGAGTATAATTTTGGGAAATTATCAAATTTAAAGCATAAAAATTTGAGGTTTTGTTTACTATACTATCCACTGTTCATTAGCCAGAAATTCTCTAGTGATCTGAAGCAATGTGACTAGCTTTTAAATTGTGTGTTGGCAAGTTACCTTATATTTAAAAAGAGAAAAAAAAAAAGAAAAACAAAGTCATGCTCATATTAGGTTAAAAAAAATTGCTTTTAAATAATTAAAACATTTGTAACACATTAAAAATTATTAGTTCCATGGGAAGGGCAGAAAAAGTGTCTATACTGAAATTGTGAAAGTAAGAAAACAATCTCCACAGTATGGAGGTTCCTTAAAAAACTACAAATAGAACTACCATATGACCCATCAATCCCACTACTGGGCATACACCCTGAGAAAACCATAATTCAAAAAGAGTCATGTACCAAAATGTTCATTGCAGCTCTATTTACAATAGCCCGGAGATGGAAACAACCTAAGTGTCCATCATAGGATGAATGGATAAAGAAGATGTGGCACATATATACAATGGAATATTACTCAGCCATAAAAAGAAACGAAATTGAGCTATTTGTAATGAGGTGGATAGACCTAGAGTCTGTCATACAGAGTGAAGCAAGTCAGAAAGAGAAAGACAAATACTGTATGCTAACACATATATATGGAATTTAAGAAAAAAAAATGTCATGAAGAACCTAGGGGTAAGACAGGAATAAAGACACAGACCTACTATAGAATGGACTTGAGGATATGGAGAGGGGGAAGGGTAAGCTGTGACAAAGCGAGAGAGAGGCATGAACATATATACACTACCAAACGTAAGGTAGATAGCTAGTGGGAAGCAGCCGCACAGCACAGGGAGATCAGCTTGGTGCTTTGTGACCGCCTGGAGGGGTGGGATAGGGAGGGTGGGAGGGAGGGAGCTGCAAGAGGGAAGAGATATGGGAACATACCTAAATGTATAACTGATTTACTTTGTTATAAAGCAGAAACTAACCATTGTAAAGCAATTATACTCCAATAAAGATGTAAAAAAAAAGAAAGAAAAGAAAAAAAAAGAAAACAATCTCCTTTATCTATTTTAAAAGATTCCGTTGTTTAAAACCTCTACAAAGTCAAAAGTTAACCTATTTAACTCACTAAGAATTAGGTTATAATGCAAAATCCATACAAATACTGTTTCAAAGGTTCAAATTGACTAACACAAGAAAATTGTACATCCCAGAAATCTGCACTTGTTTAATCACTATCATGTCCCCTCACCTTTAAAATTCTGAGTCTTCAAATAATGAATTAAAAAAATATATTTAAGTTCTTTATTATTACTATATTCAGTTTTAAAAATCCAACTCTTTGATATAAATCAAACAATTTAAAATTATCTGGTAAATGGACTTTTCCTTCTACAGTATTTTGGTTAAATACCATAGTGCGTTCGCTTTCCAGTATTAGACTACTCTTAAAAATGTGTTTTTACTATAACATAGTATAGTAAAAACATAGAAACACTGACAAACATACAAACATTGAAAAACAATTATAATAAAAAATCCTAACACAAATTTTTCCATCTGAATCGCCTAATCTCTTAACCAAAAAGTAATCGAAATTAGAAGTTACATTTAAAAATTTCTAATTAGAAGGTGCTTTGAATTTTGTAAAGTAGACCTTTCGCTGAGTTTAGTGTAAGAAACAGATAAAAGCTGAGAAAGGAACCTAATCATTTTATCAATTTTAATTTCTCCAGTTGAAAGCATTAACAAAACAAAGAAATGAATCTTGTATTTCAAATATTCAATGCTACAGTGCTTCTTCAATATTCTATTCAAACTCATTGTAAACAAATACTGAAGTACTTACTCTTGATGTGTTGTGCAAAATTTAGCAAGCCGTTCAAAATCCTCACCATTAAATCCTTTTTCTGAGTTCCTCAAAGATGTAACTGTATGTGGTTGTACAGTTTTCCATTTTGTTTCTAAATTTAAAATATTTGTTAGTCACTGGCTGTTATAAAACATGTTTAGGAGGGAAAAAATAGATAACTGGCACCACTGACAAAGATCATCATGCAAAAGTATCTTCTCAACCCCAAAGTTAACACAGAAATAGCTAAGTGATTACTTTTCATTCTAAGTAAATATTATCCCAGAGACTAAATTAGCCAATAGGGCATACAAAGTGATCAGAAGAAATGCAAACAGTTGCAAGTGTTCTTTTCTTGGCACTGATATGAAGAACAAAATACAAAGAGAAAAATTTTCTTACAGTGACATAAACTTGTGCTAAAAATGCTACTTTCTTTGCAACATTAACTTGACTAGAAATGTCTATTTCCTAAAACTAGGTCAAATATGTTAACTTTCTAGAGAGCAACTTGTTAGATTATTGATAATTCCACATTCTGTTAGTCTGTACTCACCCCACTGTTCTTGAATGGCAGAAAGATTTGCGAGCAATTGCTCATGATACAGTCGTTCGAGCTGAATGAATTTCATTGCTTTCTCATCTGAATAGAAAATTTGAGGAAAACAGAAATCCAGCCTAAAGAATAATGTCCTATATCAGTTGATAAATTTGAAGCTTACCAAAAAATGAGAGGACTCTAAATACTTTTAAATTTTTTTTTTTTTTTTTTTTTTTAATTTTGCGGTAAGCGGGCCTCTCACTGTTGTGGCCTCTCCCGTTGCAGAGCACAGGCTCCGGACGCGCAGGCTCAGCGGCCATGGCTCACGGGCCCAGCCGCTCCGCGGCATGTGGGATCTTCCCAGACCGGGGCACGAACCCGCGTCCCCTGCATCAGTAGGCGGACTCTCAACCACTGCGCCACCAGGGAAGCCCAATACTTTTAAATTTAAACAAAACTTAAGTAAGGTTTCTTGGTTCTGAAGTAGGTAAATTTTAATGTAGCGTATCATGCAGTAGCTACCTGGGTTCTATTCTATCAGCAAACAGTAGAAATAAAAAGAAGGTTTTAACGTTCAAGGAATGGCTGCTTGCTAACAATATCTCTAGGAGAGTCAATTAAATATAATTTAATTAGAAATAGGACCCATGTGGAATCCTGTATCTAAGTGTTCCCCCTCCCTTTCTTTCTCTCCTTAAATTACCTTCTGTCAAGCAACTATGTTACCCTCTAGTCAAATGTTTGTTTCTGATTTCAACTGCCTGTGATCCTTTACTTATTTCTCACCGAACACTTAAAAAAAATTAACTTGCCACAGTGATTTTCATAATTATGTGCTTCTACTTTTTTGGTAGATTTTCTTATAAACTGCTGTCTTCTCCATCTGTATCACACATTTAGCATCACATGAGGTCATAATAAATTGTGCAACTGTCTACCTTCCTTTGGGCCATGTTCTAAATGTTGACCCAGAAAGAAGGAAGAGAAAAAACTCACTGTTTTAGCTTTTTGTCCTTCCCATGATCACTCAGAGGTTTAATTCTCTCTCTCATTTGTAGTCTTAAAGATATGCCAGGAATCATAAAATAGGCCAGGGAGAAGCAGAGACAATTCCATTTTCCTCTGTGCATGGCTTAAAAGTATACCAATGTTTCTCAAACTTTACTGAACATAAAAAGTGTTTGAAAATCTTGCTAAAATAGAGATTCATGGGTCTGATCCCCAGAAGCTCTGATTCTAAGGCCCATGAATTTTCGTTTCTAAGAAGCTCCCAGGGATGCTGATGCTGATCTGAACTGCACTACATCATACTCATTATTTGGGTAGATCTAGCTTCCTTTCCATAAGAATTTGATTTCCTACATACTTAGAAATGAACTGCCACTGTCTGAAGTTTCATTTCGTAGTTTACTGGATAGGGTTCAGGATGATAATGGCTTATCTCTCAATCTGTCGTGAAAGTCAATAAGGTTAGGAGGAAAAAGAAATCACACAAATAGGGAAATAGAGATACTTAGGATACATTCTTTCTAGAGAATATATTGGGCCATCTTTCAAAAACAATTTCAAATGAGGAAAATTTAAAAGCTAAGGGAATAAATCTTTCCTATACAAAAGTTAACATGCAGTCTCCTTTGAGAACATTTATTCTGTTTATTACTAGTGAAGAACTCAATCTTCCCTTTACTGATATATAGCTACAATAAGACAGTTATGAGATTTACTATGTATAATACACTTGACAGACTCTAACATACGAATATTACTTGACTTGTACTTCTGTTTAATTCAAAAGAAAAAAAATTCAATGGGTTGTTTTTTTTGTTTGTTTGTTTTTTGCAACATGCTTTTCCCCCTCCCCCCAACACACAAATATTTAGATTTTGGTAAAATTAGGGCTTGTTCATGGGAGGTCAAATTTGGGTGCTTCTAGAGAATTTTCTGGAGTGACAAATTCCCTACATCTTGTTTTCTGAGATGGTTACACTGGCGCATACAACAATTAAAACCCAGTGAAAACAACAGATTATACATTTCATTGTACGTAAATCTCAGTTTTTAAAAATGGGCAGTTCTCTAAGAAATCTGTGAATTTCTTCTTGTAATTAAGAAAAGGATACAGTCCTCCTCCTGGAAATAGGACTCTGCTATCTGTTAAAAACAAATAAAAAACAGAGGAAATTAAATTAACATTTGGATGAAAAGACAAATTTAGAAGAAACCAAGACCTTGAAATTCTCAAAGTCTTTGATATTGAACTAAGAAAACTCTTATTTAACTACATTCGCCAGTTCAGAAAAAATCAGACTGTAGGCACAGGACACATTTCTGAAGTCACTTATCTCAAGAAAAGCAAACATAGACATTCTTTGGTCCATATACAATCTCATTCTTCCTACTCTATTTCAAGTCAAAGCAAACATCACTGATTCATTAGAGTTTACAAGTAAGAACTCTAAACAATGAGGGAAATGCTACTGAGGCTTATAAAAGTATATTATGAGTGAAAGGATGACTTTATCGTAAATTAAAAAGTTGAAATATGTCATGTCACATGAAATCTTAAAACCTATTCATTTCATTTCTGTTTCACAAACTACCTCATGGGACACTGATTTTTCATTCTTTTTTGATATTTCAGAAAAGGACAGACCAAGTGCTAATAGTTGAGCAATGATCTTTGGAATATATACAAAGTGCTGCACAGTATAAAGGGCAATGGATGGGAGGGTGGGGTCCAGAGACTCATGATCTGGACTCAGTTGAGGCTTATCACTTAGCAGATTCATTCTAGGGCATCTCTAAATTTAAAAATTCTTTGATTCTAAAAACTTTGGGATCTTTTACTTAGATCTTCATTTAGATATAGCATTTATAAATAGAATAGTAAAACTGAAAGTATTCACTAAGAAATATTTTCATAAATTTACTGTCATATTTAAAATATTTCATTAAGTACTTTACACTTTCAAACAGTTTCCACTGATTTTTAGTATGTCTCTAGTGAAAAAGGTATTCCATTTATAGATCACTATCTCCATTTTCCAGGTAGCTGCCAAGGCAAAGAGCAATAAAGCACTTGTCAAACCTATAAGCTAGCAATAAAAAGGAATGGTCTTTCCCAAAACCCACAGTGGAAAAAGGATAGTTTTAAAGGAAATATTTGCCTAGCTTAAAATTTATTCTATATATCTAACATTCTTCCAGGAGCAACATACAATATAGATGGACTCAATCACCTCTTTGTAAACTGTTAATCAATTAGCTTTCAGATTTCCGTGACAGTTCTAGTACCATTAAGTGCAACTAAAAAGACAGGGTCATGGGACTTCCCTGGTGGCGCAGTGGTTAAGAGTCTGCCTGCCAATGCAGGGGACACAAGTTTGAGCCCTGGTCTGGGAAGATCCCACATGCCACGGAGCAACTAAGCCCGTGCACCACAACTACTGAGCCTGCGCTCTAGAGCCAGCGAGCCACAACTACTGAGCCTGCAAGCCACAGCTACTTAAGCCTGCATGCCTAGAGCCTGTGCTCCACCACAAGAGAAGCCACTGCAATGAGAAGCCTGTGCACCGCAACGAAGAATAGACCCCACGCGCAGCAACGAAGACCCAACGCAGCCAAAAATAAATAAATTTATATACATATATATAAAAAAAAGACAGGGTCATGAAACCCAAGGTATCAAAAATAAAAGACATTTCCAAGGTGAAAGGGCAGCTTGAAAAATAAATATACAGATCATATCCCCTATAAAAACCTACCCCTGGCAAGTCTAGCAGGGCAAAAGAAAATGTGATTTTCTTTGATGCCCCATATGTCTAGATCTGGGAGGTAGCCTGGTATAACAGAAAAACGTGAGGTTTGAAAGTGAATAACCTGACTGCGTTCTAGTCCAAGCTTTGCCACTACCAGCTGTGTGACCCTGGACATGTTGAGTCTCAAACTCAGCTTCCTTATCTGTAAAATAGGGACAATAATACCTACAACTCTGAGACAGGGCTGCTGTAAGGACTAAGTGAGGAAACGTGCATCTAGCACAGTGCCCAGCACATAGCAGTAAGTGCTTAAAATGGTTTTCGAGTCTGACTCTGGACTAGAAGTGAGAGAGGCAGAGTAGAATTATGTGAAGAAGTAAGTTGAAAATCACTTTGGGATGGTAATAATTTTAAGGTTCTCCTGGTTTCAGGCTTCTTTTACCTACCAGAAACAAAAAGAAAGGGAATTAGGAAGGTGTAGTTTTTCGGCCATAGTCTTACAGAGTGGCTTCAAGGATCCCAGCGGAGACATATCCTGCCTGAGTCTGAGATGAGTTTCAGTATAAGCTCACTGAGCACAGAGTACAGCACTTGATCTTTTTCTTCTTACTTCTATATGAGAAACTTCTAAGTTTATGACTTCAGTTACATATTTAAAGCTAACCTGCAGTCATTAACTAAGTCAGTGTAGGAAGATTACTCAAACCCAAAAAAAATAATTTTTAAATGGAATCTTCAAGAGTTCCAAGAGCTAAAAGTATAAGTGTATATCTAAAGTAATCGTAGTCATTATATCAAATGGCCTTTAGCATATATTCATCCATATAATATCATGTTAAAAATAATAAAATTGTCTGGGCTTCCCTGGTGGCGCAGTGGTTGAGAGTCCACCTGCCGATGCAGGGGACACGGGTTCGTGCCCCGGTCTGGGAAGATCCCACATGCCGCGGAGCGGCTAGGCCCGTGAGCCATGGCCGCTGAGCCTGCACGGCTGGAGCCTGTGCTCTGCAACGGGAGGGGCCACAACAGTGAGAGGCCCGCGTACAGCAAAAAATAAAATAAAAATAATAATAATATAATTGTCCCCTAATTAACTCTTCCCATCCATACTTCCTTATTTCTGTTAGTGGTACTACCATTCCTTTCAACTGGATATCCTAGCCTTATGCCTGAATTATAAATTTCTTCTTTTAGCTCTTTTTTTTTTTTTTTTTTTTGTGGTACGCGGGCCTCTCACTGCTGTGGCCTCTCCCGTTGCAGAGCACAGGCTCCGGATGCGCAGGCCCAGCGGCCATGGCTCACGGGCGCAGCTGCTCCGCGGCATGTGGGATCTTCCCAGACCCGGGCACGAACCCGTGTCCCCTGCATCGGCAGGCGGACTCTCAACCACTGCGCCACCAGCGAAGCCCTAGCTCTTATTTTTATCAAGATTACACATGTATATGGTTTAAAGAGTCAAATAGTTTTATGAGGTGTGTTAAAAAAGGCCCTACCCTTCTTGCCCTATTCTCCTTTCTTCAGGAGCAAGCACATACTTAGATTTCTCTTATCTGTTTAAAAATATATTTTTTGCTGTATCTCTAAACATTATGCTTATATTTGCTATTTCTTGATTTTTTCAGTTTTAGAAAATGAGGATTGGGTCTTTTGCTCCTCCCCATCCAAACCCTACAAACATACACGACACACACTTTCTCTCACATATTCACCTATCCCATGTTATTATATTGTAGTAACAGGTAGATAAACATTTAATGTTTACCTTATTATGAGTTAAGCCAAGTAGTAAACTCATTATTTTTCCTTTCCTGAAAACTTTTTGTTTTCCCTGGAGTTTCTTTTTTTCCCTTTTTTGTAAAAAAAAAGTTTTCCATGCACTTATCACTTATACAACTCTAAATAGTCCACCAGGAGTCTAAATCTTCCCTCAATACATTCAGATACCGCAAATATTCAGAAATAGGAAAATGATATAAAAGTTCCTCCCCAGACCCTTCTGATCTGCTCAAATAGAAGTGGTTACTCTCTCCTTTTTGGTACAAAGCTGTCATCTTAGAATCTCCCTTCACCTAGAGATTCCCTTCACCTCTCTCCTGGTAGCATCCCCAGTTTCCTATATCTCAATCTTCCTGTTCCTTGGTTTACTCCCTTGTTTTGATGGAGTACATCATCTAGCGGCTTCCTGAGAAAGGATGGAAAGGAAGTACCATAGACCCTGATGTAGGAACATTCTTGGTATATCTGACAAACTGCTAGGAGGCCAGTGTACCTGGAAAGGAGTGAACAAGAAGGAGAGTTTTAGGAATTAAGGCCTAAGAGGTAACAGGGCCAAATCATGTAGGATCTCGTAGGCCATGGTAAGGATTTTGGCTTTTACTCTGAATGCGAAGAGAAGTCAGTGGATGGCTTTGAGCAGAGAAGTAACATGATCTGACGTAACATTTTATCTGAATCACAATGACTGCTGTGTAGAGAGAAAAAAACCTAAATGGAAGTAAAGGTAAAGCAAGGAGGTTTCTACAATTAGTTTACTGCAAGAATCCAAGTGAGATTTGATAATATCTTGCACTGAGATGGTGTCAATGCAGGAGGTAAGAAGAGGTCAGAATCTGGATATATTTTGAAATAGAGTGGCAGGACTTGCTGACTGGATTTGGACGTGGGGAAAAGTGAAGGATGACTTCAAAGTATTTGGTCTCAGCAACTGGAGGGATGGAGTTGCCATTTAACAAAAGGGGGAAGACTAGGAAAGCAAAAGATTTTGGAGAAAAAAATCAAAGTTTGATTTTGGGCATCTCAAGTTTGAAATGCCCATGAGATGCCTCAGGAAGCTGGATGTTTAAGTCTGTAGTTCAGAATTGAATCCTGAAGCACTTCAATGTTTAAGAATTAGTAAAACTTGGAGGACTCAACAAATGAGCCAGAGAAGGAATGTCCAGTGAGGTAAGATATAAAAGCCAAAAGTGAGGGGTCCTAAAAGGCAAAAAAAGAAAATGCTGTAAAATAGAGTATGTGGTCAACTTGTCAGAGATTCTGATACTTCCAGTAAGATGAAAACTGAGGACTGACCACTAGATTCGTATGGGCACGCAACATGGAGGTCACACCTGGCCTTTACAACGCAACTTTGATGGAGTAGTTGGCACAAAGGCCATATTGGAGTGAGTTCAAAAGAGAACTGAGGGGCTTCCCTGGTGGCACAGTGGTTGAGAGTCCGCCTGCCGATGCAGGGGACGCGGGTTCATGCCCCGGTCCGGGAGGATCCCACATGCCGCAGAGCATCTAGGCCCGTGAGCCATGGCCGCTGAGCCTGCGCGTCCGGAGCCTGTGCTCCGCAACCGGAGAGGCCGCAACAGTGAGAGGCCCGCGTATCACCAAAAAAAAAAAAAAAAAGAGAACTGAGTATGGAATGTTACCTAGGTAGAATTCTTGGCCAATATATTTTAACCTGAATCAAATCATGAAGAAATAATCAGGCAGATCCTAATTATGGGACATTTTACAAGAATTCTTGAGTCTTCGGAAGTGTCAATGTTATAAAAGTATAAACAAACAAGCAAATAAACAAAACAAAAGGCAGGGAATTGTTCTGGATTACCAAAGACTAAAGAATCTTCCCACTGTGTGCTCCTTCACTGGATCCTGGATCTGGGGAAAACTATTTATAAAGAATATTTGTGGAATAACTTGAGGGAAACAAATACAGGCTGTATGTTAAATAATATTAAACCAATGTCTCATTTCTTGGGGTTGATAATGGCATTGTAGGTTATGTAGGAGAGTATCATTGTTCTTGGGGAATTTATGCACAAGTATTGATATTTAAGGGTGAAGTGATATAATGCCTGAAAATTACTTTAAAATGTGTCAGTGGAAAATACGTGTGTGGAGAGGGGCTGGGGGGTAGGAGGAAAACGAAAATCTGGCAAAATGTCAACAACTGTCAATCCAAGTGAAAGGCACAGTATGAAAGTGGGAATTACTAAATAATGAAAAGAAGAAAAACTCACTCCACTTCTCCCTGATTTGTGTCTCCCTTGGGAGGTGACAGGATATTTTGTATTCTTGGGCTGAGGAAGGCAGCCATCAGCTGACTCCTGTTGCCCTGATGTCTCAGCTTACTGCAGGCTTCAGCATCTCTTTCCAACAAGCAATGTTTGAAGTAGTGACAGAGAAATATAGTTATAATGCTTAATATTTATTTAGCTTTTATGTTAAGTGTACCAAGTACTATGTTAAGTACTTTTACTGCATTATTTCACTGAGTCCTCTACAACTTTACAGGAAAAGAAACTAAAAGCTACTTTGCTTGTTAGTGGTACAGCCAAAGCTCATACTTTAAAACCATCACTATAGGGACTTCCCTGGTGGTCCAGTGGGTAGGGCTCTGCATTCCCAATGCAGTGGGCCCCGGTTCGATCCCTGGTTGGGGAACTAGATCCCGCATGCATGCCGCCACGAAGATCCCGCATGCCACAACTAAGACCCAGCGCAGCCTAAGTAAATATATTTTTTTAAATTAAATAAATTTTTTAAAAGTGGCATTAAAAAAAAAAACTCACTATACTTTCTAAGCTCCTTTGCCAGGAGAGGACAGATTGCTGAGATATATAAGAAGCATAACATACGGGACCCAGCAAACTGACATGTTTCTGGGGGATGAAGGTAGAATTTTACTTTGAGACATAAGAAAAATAATCTTCATCTGATCAAGACTGTTATCGTCTTCCTGCCTAAAAATGTGATTTTCTACTAGATCTGCTTCAGCTGTAGGATCACCTGCCTGTAGAAAAGAGAATTCTTCCTACCCTTAATGTAATAGCCCAGTGACATAAACTGCTTGAAAAGATTTGACTACACTTGCTATTTCCATTTACTCCAAATGTCCTTTTCCCCAACTTTTTATCGAAATTCTACAGAAGAGTTCAAAGAACAGTAAAATCAACAGCCATATACCTTTTATTTAGATTCGTCAATTATTGACATTTTGCCAAATTTGCTTTCTCTGTCTTTCCCTCCCTTACATGTATTTTCCCACTGAAATATCTTAAGCTGCAGGCATTCTATCACTTCACTCCTAAGTACTACTTGCACATGTATCTCCCAAGAATAAAGATACTCTCCTACATGATCTTCAATTCCATTATCAATCTCAAGAAACCTGACACTGATGCAACAGTATTATTTAATATACAGTCCATATTCAAATTTCTCCCAAGTTGTCCCCAAAACAGATTCATTGAATGGAACTAACAAATTGTAGCCCTAGAATTATAAGGAACTTGCTTTGTGAGGGAGTCTCAGCCTCCCTACTTGTAAAGATGGTGATAATAATTACCTCTCTAGATTGTTTGGAGAATGAAATAACAGTTAATGCAAATACCCTTTACAAACTCAATCCACTGTACAAATTCAAGGAAGGCTGAAAGATTAGAAAGCTGCCTTAATATTGGTGGTTCTCAACTATAGTTCTCAACTATGGTAAACATATACCATATATGTCAGTAACACATTAGAGGTCAAAAAGTAGTACACATTTTCTCAAAGGCATTCTTCAAGTCCACCAAGGAGGTAACATAAAGTTGTAAGAATATATGTTTTCCTGCCTTAGGACAAAAGCTGTTTTACTTCTTAAAAATTATTCACTGCTCACTGCAAAAGTTAAATGAAACAGGAGGAGTGAAATAAAAAGTGAAGCTTTTTCCACACCCATATACAAATTATTTTCATTTTAAAAGAAAATAAAACACAGCTCATAAATATCTTAATCTTTTTGGAATTATCTCTTGTGTATCTTCCTCATCACTGTCCTATAGATCTCCCAGTCTCCAGGCTCTCCATCTTCTAGCTTACCCTCCCAATCATCAAAAGAGTTATTTTTCTAAAATTCAAATTATGGCACCTGCATAATTAAAAGCTCTCAGCCTCGGGCTTCCCTGGTGGCACAGTGGTTAAGAATCTGCCTGCCAATGCAGGGAACACGGGTTCGAACCCTGGTCCAGGAAGATCCCACATGCTGCAGAGCAACTAAGCATGTGCGCCACAACTACCGAGCCCACATGACACAACTACTGAAGCCCGTGTGCCTAGAGCCCATGCTCCCCAACAAAGAGAAGCCACCTCAATGAGAAGCCCATGCACCGCAATGAAGAGTAGCCCCGGCTCGCCACAACTACAGAAAGCCCGCACACAGCAACGAAGACCCAACGCAGCCAAAAATAAATAAATAAAATAAATTTAAAAAAAAAAGGCTCTCAGCCTCTAAAAGTAAGCCCTTAATGGCACAAGCTACCCAGTCTTAATTCCTGTCTCTTTTACATCTTAATCTTCAACAACATCCCTGTCTTTGCAGGGACTGTTCTCTCTTTCTGTACCAGCTCACTTTGTTCATCTAGTGAGAGCCTAAACATCCTGCAAAACCCAGCTCAAGAATCACCTTTTTTTCCCCTGATGTCCAAAGGACAAAGTTAATCATGCATTTTGTGCTTCTGCTGAACCTTAAACACGTATCTACTCTAATGCTTTGTACAGACTTCTACAATTAGTTATCTACAAACTGTTTCTCCTATTCCACAGTGCCTCTCTTAAGGACATGCTCTGTTACATAATCTGTTTCCCTAGCGTCTAGCTTAGTTTTTGGTACCTTGTTGGTACTTTAATTAAGCACTCACTACATTCACTCTTATTTGTACACAGCTTACTCACTAAGCAAAAGAAGTTAGCAACAGTATGAACTATAGATTGATGATCCAAGCCAATGTGTGGCCACGAGTCAGTGATATGCCAAATTTCCTACCAGCCACTGATCCAGGGTCACCTCCTCTTGGACTCACCAATGACAGGTGGGGTAGAATCAATTACAGAGAATAGGATTTTAGATTATTACAAATATTGGTCCCAGAATTTCAGTGAGGCTGAAAGTGAAGTGTTTAACATGATACCTGATGAAGGCAAAGGGGAAGTGCTCTTGAATCCAACTGCTCAACTTCACCACGTATAAGTGAGAACAGAGATTGCAGAACCAGCTTCGGGGCTTCTAGTTGATCATTAGCATTTACTTCTGCAGATTCTTCATCACTAACAGCATGTATGGCTGCATGTAATATATTTTCTTGCATAAAGGGTGTGGTATCTCCTGAAGAAAGTCCTTTGAGAGGTAAATAAAATGCCTATGTTAGGATAAATTTCCATCATGGTAAACACCTTAAAACAATTATGCCTGTTAATCATAAAATTTTCAAATAAAGCTAATCACATAAAAAAAACCCCAAACCCACAGAAACCACAAGTTATTCTCCTCAATAAATTAAGATTGTGCTGACATCTGATTGTTTCTATTAGCGATTAGTTAATAGAAGCAATTCTATTAGATCTATATAACTTTTTTATTTATATTATAAATTAAGAATATAATTTATATTCTTAATTAAGAATTATAATTAAGAATATAAAAAAAGATCTAAAGAAAAGTAGGTTAAAATTTGACCAAAAACTTGATTCTCCCAAAGGAAAAACGAATTAACTATAATCTGAAGTCATGTCTTACGCAAAATTAAAGAACTACATGGGAAGGTAAATGTGTTTATCATATGAAAGGCTAAAGAAGTTAAGCCTTCCTCTCTAAACTCTTGGTCTGATAACTTTAGAACTACTTCTGGATCCCAGCAGAGCAGAAGGAATTCAGATGTCCAGAGCTAATGGCCACAGAAGCTTTTTTCCTAATAAAAAGAAGTAACACAAACTTGGGGGAAAAAAATCAGTGAATAAATCCTTGGCCCACAGCTCCTGAAATGACACACCAAAGTTTTAAACTTTAAATGTTACACATTATAACTTCACCCTTCACTGAAATCTCAGCATCAGTTCTAATTTTCATATTGAAATTGAATAGACTGTCTGCATCTGTACGTACCTTTAGCTAGTCCGGCTTGGAAAGGATCTTTCTCAGTAATTTAGCGTGTGCATACCATGACTGAAGTTGCCTCCTGCCAGCCCTCTAGAGCAGGGGTCCCTAACCCGTGAGCTGCAGACCTATAGCAGTCCGAGGCCTGTTAGGAACCGGGCCGCACAGCAGGAGGTGAGTGATGGGCAAGCAAGCGAAGCTTCATCTGCCACTCCCCATCGCTCCCCATCGCTCGTGTTACTGCCTGAAACACCACCCCCCCCAACCCTGGAAAAACTCTCTTCCACGAAACCGGTCCCTGGTGCCAAAAAGGTTGGGGAGTTTGCCCAGAACCCTGTCTTCTACTGCCTTCTAAATAAATCCACTGCTCTAGCCAAGCTGGCCAATTCTGTATCTCCCTAGTATTAATACTCTGCACCTTTCTGAGCAATTACAAATCCTAACAGTTAAAAAATTTTCCTCCCTGGACGTCCCTGGCTGTCCAGTGGTTGAGACTCTGCACTTCCAATGCAAGGGGCTCAGCTTCGATCCCTGGTTAGGGAACTAAGATCCCACATGCCGCACAGTGTGGCCAAGAAAATTAAAAAAGAAAAAAATTTCCTCCCATCTGTCTAGTTAAGTTCTACCCTAAAAAATTCATATATTTCTCTATAACATGAGCCTGAAGTAAACTTACTTTCCTCTAAATCCTATATATGGTCTATGGAAAGTCCGCTAGGGCTTTGCATTATAGTGTATTATAGTGACTGGTGAAGGATCGTATTACAGTGACTGGTGAAGGGTCGTATCTTTATTAGATCATAACTCCTACAGCACAGGGATTAATTTACTTACTATAGTATTGCAGTTATATCCAGTAGCGTATTCAGCATTAAAATTCCAAGTGTTGTGCTTTCTACAGATAATCACCTACAGTGATTCCTTATATTTTAGAAAATTCTCTTCTATAAATTTTATGTCGTTTGGACTCTGGAAGTACAAGGCCTAGAGATGGCCTGCCATTTTATTTTGCAGGAACAGTATTTGTGAAAACATGGATGATTCTTCTGCCTTCTAATTTTCTAACCACAATGGTAGTAGTGCCAATGTAGGAACATAAGCTTTGTATAGAGAACTACAAAGAGACTAAGAGAAATACTGTTTTCTTTCCTTTTTCTCCAGCCACACTACTGTGCCCAAGTTATTTAATTTCATATAGACTGTGATAAGGCTAACCTCTCAAATTCTATACTTCTTTTCATTAAATTCTTCCCACATAATTATCAAATATTACTCCATATTTCCTCTTTGAAAAATTGAATTTTATAATGCTCATTTTCTGTAGAGGGAATTTAAATAAAACCCTTGAAGGATATGGCCAAAGAAGGGCAGGATTTTCCAAAGTAAGGATAAAGGACAGAATTTATGACTCCATTATCTAAAGGAAGTCTAAAAAGGGTCCTGTTAAATAATGGAAATGAAAACACGCCATATGATTACCTCAGTTATTTAGACAGTATAGATGCATAATGGTCACGGTTCCTGCTAGATCCATTTTCTAAGTTATTTTATTTACTTATTAAAATTTTTTTCTTCCAGTTTTATTGAGATGTACTTGACATACAGCACTGTATAACTTTCAGGTGTACAGCCTAACAATCTGACTTACATAAAACACGAAATGAATCCCACAATAAGTTTATTTCATATAGATAAAACATTAAAGAAATAGAAAAAAATGTTCTTGTGATGAGAACCCTTAGGATTTACTCTCTTAACAACTTTCACATATAACATAACACATAACATTACATACATAACACATAACATAATTTCACACATAACATTAATTATATTTATCATGTTATACACTACATCCCTAGTAATTGCTTATCCTGTAATTGGAAGTTTGTACCTTTTGACCACCTTCACCCAATTCCCCTTCCCACCACCCCACAACTCTGGTAACCACAAATCTGATCTTTCTCTATGAGTTTGTTTGTTTATGAAGTATAATTGACCTGCAATACTGTTAGTTCCTGGTATACAACCTAGTGATTCAATATTTCTATATATTTCAAAGTGATCACCATGATACGTCTCATTGTCATCTGTCATCATTACAAAGATATCACGTAGTTATTGACTATATTCCCCACACTGTACATTTCATACCTGTGACTCATTTATTTTGTAACTGAAAATTTGTACCTCTTAATCTCCCTCACCTATTTCTCTCCTCCTCCCATCCCATTCCCCTCTGTCAACCACCTGTTTGTTCTATGACTGTTTCTCTTTAGTTATGTTTGTTCACTTATTTAGTTTTTTAGATGACACATGTAACTGAAATCATACAGTATTTGTCTTTCTCTGACTTATTTCACTAAGCATAACACTCTCCAGGTCCATCCATGTTATCACAAATGGCAAGATGCCAATCTTTTTCATGGCTCAGTAATATTCCACTGTATATGCATGTATCTGTGTGCGTGTGTGTGTGTGTGTATAGAACACATCATCTTTATCCATTCATCTACTGATGGGCACTTAGCTTGCTTTCATATCACGGCTATTATAAATAATGCTGCAATAGACACAGAGGTGCATGTATCATTTTGAATTACTGTTTACCTTTCCTTCAGATAAATACCCAGGAGTGGAACTGCTGGATCATATGGTAGTTCTACTTTTGCTTTTTTGAGGACTCTCCATACTATTTTCACATAGTGACTGCTCTTATTTACATTCCCACCAACAGAGCAGAAGGGTTCCCGTTTCTCCATGTCCTCACCAACACCTGCTATTTGTTGTCTTTTTGATACAAGCCATTCAAACGGGTATGAAGTGATATCTCGCTGTGGTCTTCATTTGCATTTCCCTGACGATTAGTGACGTTCAGCATCTTTTCTTTCTTTCTTTTTTAAAAAAGCAGAATAGTACTGTATACTCCTCATTTGTGTATCAGAAAAAAGAATGCAAGGAGATCATACCCTAAGATCTGAGCTAGTGCTCGGTGCCAGAACTTTAAAATATTTCTGGAAAGATATCCAAGAAATTCCCCTATAGAGAAGGGAACTGAGGAATCAAGATTCTGGTCAGGGAGGAGGACTTACATTTCAGTTGTTTGTTTTTTTTTGAATTTTATTTATTTTTTTATACAGCAGGTTCTTATTAT
Source organism: Globicephala melas (assembly GCF_963455315.2). Taxonomy (NCBI): domain Eukaryota; kingdom Metazoa; phylum Chordata; class Mammalia; order Artiodactyla; family Delphinidae; genus Globicephala; species Globicephala melas. The sequence goes on from NC_083314.1 coordinate 24,511,488, forward strand.
CCATTTTATACATATTAGTGTATACACGTCAATCCCAATCTCCCAGTTCATCCCAACACCACCACCCCACCACTACTTTCCTCCCTTGGTGTCCATACATTTGTTCTCTACATCTGTGTCTCTATTTCTGCCCTGCAAACCGGTTCATCTGTACCATTTTTCTAGGTTCCACATATATGCATTAATATACTTGTTTTTCTCCTTCTGACTTACTTCACTCTGTATGACAGTCTCTAGATACATCCACGTCTCTACAAATGACCCAATTTCACTCCATTTGATGGTTGAGTAATATTCCATTGTGTATATATATATATATATATATAAAACATCTTTACCCATTCATCTGTAGATGGGCATTTAGCTTGCTTCCATGATCTGGCTACTGTAAATAGTGCTGCAATGAACATTCAGGTGCATGTGTTTTTTGTTTTTTATTTTTTGCAGTACGCGGGCCTCACTGTTGTGGCCTCTCCTGTTGCGGAGCACAGGCTCCGGACGCGCAGGCTCAGCGGCCATGGCTCACGGGCCTAGCCGCTCCGCGGCATGTGGGATCTTCCCGGACCGGGGCACGAACCTGTGTCTCCTGCATTGGCAGGTGGACTCTCAACCACTGTACCACCAGGGAAGCCCACATGTGTCTTTTGGAATTATGGTTTCCTCTGGGTATATGCCCAGTAGTAGGACTGCTGGGTCATATGGTAATTCTATTTTTAGTTTTTTAAGGAACCTCCATACTGTTCTCCATAGTGGCTGTATCAATTTACATTCTCACAGTGCAAGAGGTTCCCCTTTTCTCCACACCCTCTCCAGCATTTGCTGTTTGTAGATTTTCTGATGATGCCCATTCTAACTGGTGTGAGGTGATGATACCTCATTGTAATTTTTTTTTAAATGCTTGGCTTTTTTTGTTTGTTTGTTTTTGTTTATTTATTTTTGGCTGTGTTGGGTCTTCATTTCTGTGCGAGGGCTTTCTCTAGTTGTGGCAAGCTGGGGGGGGGGCCACTCTTCATCGCGGTGCGCGGGCCTCTCACTATCACGGCCTCTCTTGTTGCGGAGCACAGGCTCCAGACGTGCAGGCTCAGTAGTTGTGGCTCACGGGCCCAGCCGCTCTGCGGCATGTGGGATCTTCCCAGACCAGGGCTCGAATGCGCGTGTCCCCTGCATTAGCAGGCAGATTCTCAACCACTGCGCCACCAGGGAAGCCCCTCATTGTAGTTTTGATTTGCATTTCTCTAATAATTAGTGATGTTGAGCAGCTTTTCATGTGCTTCTTGGCCATCTGTATGTCTAATTTGGAGAAATGTCTATTTAGGTCTTCTGCCCATTTTTAGATTGGTTTGTTTCTTTTTTTAATATTGAGCTGTATGAGCTGTTTGTATATTTTGGAGATTAACCCTTTGTCTCTTGATTCGCTTGCAAATATTTTCTCCCATAGTGAGGGCTGTCTTTTCATCTTGTTTGTAGATTGCTTTGTAAAAGGTTTTAAGTTTCATTAGGTCCCATTTGTTTATTTTTGTTTTTATTTCCATTACTCTAGAAGGTGGATCAAAACAGATCTTGCTGTGACTTATGTCAAACAGTGTTCTTCTTGTTTTCCTCCAAGAGTTTTATAGTGTCCAGTCTTACATTTAGGTCTCGAATCCATTTTGAGTTTATTTTTGTGTATGGTGTTAGGGAGCGTTCTAATTTCATTCTTTTACATGTAGCTGTCCAGTTTTCCCAGCAACACTTATTGAAGAAACTGTCTTTTCTCCATTGTATAACCTTGCATCCTTTGTCATAGATTAGGTGACCACAGGTGCGTGGGTTTATCTCTGGGCTTTCTATCCTGTTCCATTGATCTATATATTTCTGTTTCTGTGCCAGTACCATATTGTCTCGATGACTGTAGCATTGTAGTATAGTTTGAAGTCAGGGAGTCTGATTCCTCCAGCTCTGTTTTCTTCCCTGAAGACTGCATTGGCTATTCGGGGTCTTTTGTGTCTCCATACAATTTTCAGATTTTTTGTTCTAGTTCTGTAAAAAATGCCACTGGAAATTTGATAGGGATTGCATTGAATCTGTAGATTACTTTGTGTCGTATAGTCATTCTTGCAATATTGATTCTTCCAATCCAAGAACGTGGTATATCTCTCCATCTGTTTGTATCATCTTTAATTTCTTTCATCAGTGTATTTTAGTTTTCTGCATACAGGTCTTTTGTCTCCCTAGGTAGGTTTATTCCTAGGTATTTTATTCTTTTTGTTGCAATGGTAAATGGGAGTGTTTCCTTAATTTCTCTTTCAGATTTTTCATCATTAGTGTATAGGTATGCAAGATATTTCTCTGCATTAATTTTGTATCCTGCAACTTTACCAAATTCATTGATTAGCTCTAGTAGTTTTCTGGTGGCATCTTTAGGACTCTATGTATAGTATCATGTCATCTGCAAACAGTGACAGTTTTACTTCTTCTTTTCCAATTTGTATTCCTTTTATTTCTTTTTCTTCTCTGATTGCTGTGGCTAGGACTTCCAAAACTATGTTGAATAATAGTGGTGAGAGAGGACATCCTTGTTTTGTTCCTGATCTTAGAGGAAATGCTTTCAGTTTTTCACCACTGAGAATGATGTTGGCTGTGGTGTTGTCGTATATGGCCTTTATTACGTTGAGGTAGGATCCCTCCATGCCCACTTTCTGAAGAGTTTTTATTATAAATGGGTGTTGAATTTTGTCAAAAGCTTTTTCTGCATCTATTGAGATGATCAAATGGTTTTTATTATTCAATTTGTTTATATTGTGTATCACATTGATTGATTTGCATATATTGAAGAATCCTTGCATCCCTGGGAGAAATCTCACTTTATCATGGTGTATGATCCTTTTAATGTGCTGTTGGATTCTGATTGCTAGTATTTTGTTGAGAATTTTTGCATCTATATTCATCAGTGATATTGGTCTGTAATTTTCTTTTTCTGTAGTATCTTTGTCTGGTTTTGCTATAAGGGTGATGGTGGCCTCATTGAATGAGTTTCACAGTGCTCCTTCCTCTGCAATTTTCTGGAAGAGTTTGAGAAGTATGGGTGTTAGCTCTTCTCTAAATGTTTGACAGAATTCACCTGTGAAGTCATCTGGTCCTGGACTTTTGCTTTTTGGAAGATTTTTAATCACAGTTTCAATTTCATTACTTGTATTGGTCTGTTCATATTTTCTATTTCTTCCAGGCTCAGCCTTGGAAGGTTATATCTTTCTAAGAATTTGTCCATTTCTTCCAGGTTGTCCATTTTATTGGCATAGAGTTGCTTGTAGTAGTCTCTTAGAATGCTTTGTATTCCTGCGGTGTCTGTTGTAACTTCTTTTTCATTTCTAATTTTATTGATTTGAGTCCTGTCCCTCTTCTTCTTCATGAGTCTGGCTAATGGTTTATCAATTTTGTTTACTTTCTCAAAGAACTGGCTTTTAGTTTTATTGATCTTTGCTATTGTTTTCTTTGTTTCTATTTTATTTATTTCTGCTCTGATCTTTATGATTTCTTTCCTTCTACTAACTTTGGGTTTTGTTTGTTCTTCTTTCTCTAGTTCCTTTAGGTTTAAGGTTAGATTGTTCGAGAGTTTTCTTGTTACTTGAGGTAGGCTTGTATTGCTATAAACTTCCCTCTTAGAACTGTTTTGGTTTCATCCCACAGGTTTTGCATCATTGTGTTTTCGTTGTCATTTGTCTCTAGGTATTTTTTGATTTACTCTTTGATTTCTCCAGTGATCTCTTGGTTATTTAGTAATGTACTGTTTAGCCTCCATGTGTTTGTTTTTTTAACTTTTTTTTTTCCTGTAATTGATTTCTAATCTCACAACTTTGTGGCAGGAAAAGATGCTTGAGATGATTTCAATTTTCTTAAATTTACTGAGGCTTGATTTGTGACCCAAGACATGACGCATCCTGGAGAATGTTCTGTGAGCACTTGAGAAGAAAGTGTAATCTGCTGTTTTTGGATGGAATGTCCTATAAATATCAATTAAATCTATCTGGTCTATTGTGTCATTTAAAGCTTCTGTTTCCTTATTTATTTTCATTTTGGATGATCTGTCCATTGGTGTAAGTGAGGTGTTAAAGTCCCCCGCTATTATTGTCTTACTGTTGATTCCCTCTTTTATAGCTGTTAGCAGTTGCCTTATGTATTGAGGTGCTCCTATGTTGGTTGCATATATATTTACAATGGTCATATCTTCTTCTTGGAATGGTCCCTAGATCATTATGTAGTGTCCTTCCTTGTCTCTTGTAACATTCTTTATTTTAAAGTCTATTTTATCTGACATGAGTATTGCTTCTCCAGCTTTCTTTTGATTTCCATTTGCATGGAATATCTTTTTCCATCCCCTCACTTTCAGTCTGTATGTGTCCCTAGGTCTGAAGTGGGTCTCTTGTAGACAGCATATATATGGGTCTTGTTTTTGTATCCATTCAGAAAGTCTATGTTCTTTGGTTGGAGCATTTAATCCATTCACATTTAAGGTAATTATCGATATGTATGTTTCTATTACCATTTTCTTAATTGTTATGGGTTTGTTTTTGTAGGTCCTTTTCTTCTCTTTTGTTTCTCACTTAGAGAAGTTCTTTAGCATTTGTTGTAGAGCTGGTTTGGTGGTGCTGAATTCTCTTAGCTTTCGCTTGTCTGTAAAGCTTTTGATTTCTCCATTGAATCTGAATGGGATCCTTGTCAGAGAGAGTAATCTTGGTTGTAGGTTCTTCCCTTTCATCACTTTAAATATATCATGCCACTCTCCTCTGGCCTGTAGAGTTTCTGCTGAGAAATCTGCCGTTAATCTTATGGGTGTTCCCTTGTATGTTATTTGTCGTTTTTCTCTTGTTGCTTTCAATGATTTTTCTTTGTCTTTAATTTTTGTCAATTTGATTGCTATGTGTCTTGGCCTGTTTCTCCTTGGGTTTATCCTGTATGGGACTCGCTGCGCTTCCTGGACTTGGGTGGCTATTTCCTTTCCCATGTTAGGGAAGTTTTCGACTATAATCTCTTCAAATATTTTCTCGGGTCCTTACTCTCTCTCTTCTCCTTCTGGGACCCCTATAATGCGAATGTTGTTGCATTTAATGTTGTCCCAGAGGTCTCTTTGGCTTTCTTCATTTCTTTTCATTCTTTCTTCTTTATTCTGTTCCGTGGCGGTGAATTCCACCATTCTGTCTTTCAGGTCTCTTATCCGTTCTGCTGCCTCAATTATGCTGCTCTTGATTCCTTCTAGTGTAGTTTTCATTTCAGTTATTTTATTGTTCATCTCTGTTTGTTTGTTCTTTAATTCTTCTAGGTCTTTGTTAAACATTTCCTGCATCTTCTTGATCTCTGCCTCCATTGTTTTTCTGAGGTCCTGGATCACCTTCACTATCATTATTCTGAATTCTTTTTCTGGAAGGTTGCCTATCTCCACTTAATTTAGTTGTTTTTCTGGGGTTTTATCTTGTTCCTTCATCTGGTACATAGCCCTCTGCCTTTTCATGTTGTCTATCTTTCTGTGAATGTGGTTTTTGTTCCACAAGCTGCAGGATTGTAGTTCTTTTTGCTTCTGCTGTCTGCCCTCCTGTGGATTAGGCTAACTAAGAGGCTTGTGAAAGTTTCCTGATGGGAGGGACTGGTAGTGGGTAGAGCTGGGTGTTGCTCTGGTGGGCAGAGCTCAGTCTTGAGCATCTTTTTATGTGACTGTTGGCCATCTGTACATCTTCTTTGGAAAAATGTCTACTCAGGTCCTCTGCCCATTTTTTAACTGCGTTGTCTGGTTTTTTGATATCACATTGTATGAGTTCTTTGTATATTTTGGATATTAACCCCTTCTCAAATATATAATTTGGAAATATTTTCTGCCATTCAGTAGTCAGCCTTTTTGTTTTGTTGACAGTTTCCTTCACTGTGCAAAAGCTTTTTAGTTTGACTTACTTATTTTTGCTTTTGTTTCCCTTCCCTGCAGAAACATATCCAAAGAACTATTGCTAAGACCAATGACAAAGAGTGTACTGCCTATGTTTTCTTCTCGTTTTATGGTTTCAGGTCTTTCATTTAGGTCTTTAATCCATTTTGAGTTTATTTTTGTGGTGTGAGGAAGTGGCTCAGTTTGATTCTTTCATGTAGCTGTCCCGTTTTCCAAACCCTATTTATTTAAGAGGTTAAATTTTCCCCATTGTATATTCTTGCCTCCTTTGTCTTTAATTGTCCATATAAGTGTGGGCTCATTTCTGGGCTCTCTATTCTGTTCCAGTGGTATATGCATCTATTTTTGTGCCAGTAGCATATTGTTTTGATTACTGTAGATTTGTAGAACAGCTTGAAATGAGTGAGCATGATACCTCCAGCTTGTTTCTTCTTTCATAAGATTGTTTTGGCTATTCAGTCTTTTGTGCTTCCATACAAATTTTAGATTTATTTGCTGTATTTCTATGAAAAATGCTATTGGTATTTTGATAGGGATTGCACTGAATCTGTAGATTGCTTTGGGTACTACAGTCATTTTAACAATATTCTTCCAATCCATGAGCATGGTATATCTTTCAATCTGTGTTATCTGTAGTTTTTTTCATCAGTGTTGTAGCTTTCTTAGTGCAGGTCTTTTACCTCCTTAGTTATATTTACTTATTGTATTTTTTTTGAGAAAATTGTAAATGGGGTTGTTTTCTTAATTTCACTTTCTGATAGTTTGTTGTTAGTATATAGAAACACAACAGATTTTGTGTACTAATTTTTCATCCTGCAACTCTGCCAAATTCACTGATGAGTTCTAATAGTTTTTTGGTGGCATCATTAGGATTTTCTATGCTTAGTTATCATGTCATCTGCAAACAGTGACAGTTTTATTTCTTCCTTTCCCATTTGGATTCCTTTTCTTTTTCTCGTCTGATGGAAGACTTCGAATACTATGTTGAATAAAAGTGACAAAGGTGGGCATCCTTGTCTTGTTCTTGATCTCAGAGAGACTGCTTTCAGCTTTTCACAGTTGAGTATAACAGTAGCTGTGGGCTTGTCATGTATGGCCTTTATTATGCTGAGGTATATTCCCTCTATACCCAATTTGTGGAGAGTTTTTACCATTAATTGGTGTCAGATTTTGTCAAAAGCTTTTTCTGCATCTATTGAGATGATCATATGATTTTTATTCTTCATTTTGTTAATGTAATGTATCACGTGATTGACGTAAACACTTTTAACTCTGGTATAAAAGTTAAAAGACAGAAGTATTGTGAGTAACTATAGCTACAATAAAGTGTTAATAGATAAACCATATATTTAAAATGTAAACTGTGACATCAATAACATAAAATGTCAGGGGAGGAGAAGTTAAACTACTTTTTTTTTTTTTTTGCCATGCTCTGCAGCCTGTGGGATCTTAGTTCCCTGACCAGGGATTGAACCGCCTCAGCAGTGAAAGTGCAGAGTCCTAAGCACTGGACCTCCAGGGAATTCCCTAAACTGTACTTTTTGATTATGGTAAAAATTAAACTGTCATCAGCTAAAAATACAATTATATATATATATATATATATATGTGTGTGTGTGTGTGTATATATATATATATATATATATATATATATATATGATGTTTTATATAAGCCTCATGGTAACCAAAAAAAAAAAAATCCTGCAGTAGACACACAAAAGATAAAGATATCAAAGCATACCACTATAAAAATTATCAAATAATGAAGACAGAAAGAAAGGAAGAGAGGAACTACAAAACAGCCAGAAAACAATTTATAAAATGGCAATAGTAAATCCTCACCTACTGATAATTACTTCAAGTGTAACTGGATTAAACTCTCTAATCAAAAAACATAGGGTGCCTGAGTGATTTAAAAAACAAGATCCAACAATTGTTTCAAGAGACTCATTTTAGCTTTAAGGCACACATAGGCTGAAAGTGAGGGATGAAAAACATTATTATATGCAAATGATAAACAGAGAGAGGAGGAGTTGCTGTACTTATATCAGACAAAATTAAGTCAAAAACTGTCAAAAGAGACAAAGGTCACATAAAGGGGTCAGTTTATCAAGAGGATATAATAATTGTAAACAGATATGTAACCAACCACATATATAAATATATATAAGCACATATTAACTAAACTGAAGAGAGAAATAGACAGCAATATAATAATAATAGAGGACTTCAATACCCCACTTTCAGCTATGAATAGATCATACAGGCTGATAATGAAAAGTGGACTTGAACAACACTATAGATCAAAAGGTCCTAACAGAACTATATAAAACATTGTATCTAACAGCAATAGAGCACAGGATCTTATCAAGTTATTCCCCGGGATAGATCATATGTTAGGCCACAAAACAAGCCTTAACAAATTTTAAAAGTCTGAAATCATATCCAGTGTCTTTTCTGACCACCATGTTATAAAACTAGAAATCAATAGCAGGAGGAAATTTGGGAAATTCGTAAGTAAGTGAAAATTAAACAACACACTCCAGAACAACCAATGGATCAAAAAAGAAATCAAAAGGGAAGTAAAAAGTATCTTGAGAAAAATGAAAATGAAAGCACAACTTATCGAAACTTATGTGATGCAGAAAAAGCTGCGATAAGAAGAAACTATATAGTAATCAATGCCCACATTACAAAAAAAGTAAGATCTCAAATAAACGTTTAAACTAAACTTATACCTCAAGGAACTAGAAAAAGAACAAACTAAGCCCAAAGTTAGCAAAAGGAAAGAAACAATAAAGATTAGAGTAGAAACAAATGAAATAGAGACTAGAAAAACAATAGAAAAGACCAATGAAACAATGAGTTGGTTTTTTGGAAAGATAAACAAAATTGACAAATCTTTAGCTACAATAAGAAAAAAAGAGAGAAGTCTCAAATAAATAAAATCAGAAATGAAAAAGAAGACATTACAACTAATACCACAGAAATAAAAAGGATCATAAGAGACTATTATGAACAATTTATATGTCAACAAATTGGATGACCAAGAAGAAATGGATAAGTTCCTAGAAACATACACCATACCAAGAATGAATCATGAATAGAAAATATGAACAGACCAGTAATGAGTAAGCAGATTGAATCAGTAATCAAAAACCTCCCAAAAAAGAAAAGCCCAAGCCCATATAGTTTCACTGGTGGATTCTACCAAATATTTAATGAAAAATTAATGTCAATCCTTCTTAAATTCTTCCAAAAATCAAAGAAGAGGGAACAGTCCCAATCCCATTTTTACAAAGCCAGCATTTCCCCCAATACTAAAGCCAAATAAAGATACTACAAGAAAAGTAAACTATAGACCAATATCTCTGATGAATAAAGATGTAAAAACTCTCAACAAAATACTAGGAAATTGAATTCAACAGCACATTTAAGGGATTGGACACCATGATCAAGCAGGATTTATTTCTGGAATGCAAGGATGGTTCAACATACAGAAATCAATCAATGTGATACAGCACATTAACTGAATGAAGGATAAATACCATATGATCATCTCAGTAGATGTGAGAAAAGTTACTTAACAAAATTCAATATCCTTTCCTGATAAAACTCTTGACATAGAAGTTACAGACGGAAACCTCAACATGATAAAAGCCATATATGACAAACCCACAGATAACATCACACTCAACAGTGAAAGATTAAAATAGTTTCCTCTAAGGTCATGAACAAGGCAAAGGTGCCCACTCTCACCACTCCTATTCAACACAGTACTGGAAGTCCTAGCCAGAGCAATTAGGCAAGAAAAAGAAATATAAGGCATCAAACTCAAAAAGGAAGAAGTAAAACTGTCTGTTTGCAGATGATATGATCTTATAAAATAGAAAACCCTCAGGATGCCACTAAAAAACTGTTAGAGCTAATAAATGATTTCAGTAAAGTTGCAGAATATACAATCAACATACAAAAATCAGTTGCGTTGCTATACACTAACAATGAGCCATCTGGAAAAGAAATAAAGAAAAAAATCCTATTTACAATAGCTTTAAAACGATCAAGTACTTAGGAATAAATTTAACCAAGTAGGGGAAAGCTCTGTACACTGAAAACAATAAATATTTATGAAAGGAACTAAGAAGACACAAATAAGTAGAAAGATATACTATGTTCATGGGTTGGAAGAATTTTAAAATATCTATAATACTCAGCAATCTACAGATTCAATGGAATCCCTATCAAAATTTCAATGGCAGTTTTCAAAGAAATAGAAAAAAGTCCTAAAATGTATATGGAACCACAAAAGATCACATATAGCCACAGCAGTCTTGAGTAAAAAGAACAAAGTTAGAGGCATCACAGTACCTGATTTCAAAAAATACTACAAAGTTTTAGTATTCAAAATAAGATGGTTGGCAATAATAACAGACATACAGACCAATGGAACACAACAGAGAGCTCAGAAATAAATCCACACAATTATGAACTTGATCAAAGATGCAAGAAACAAATAATTGGAGAAAGGATAGTTTCTTCAATAAATGGTACTGAGAAAACTGGTTTTCCACATGCGGAAGAATGAAATTGGACGCTTATCTCACTACATATACAAAAATAAAAAAAAAAAATCAACTCAGTATGAACTGAAGATTTAAATGTAAGACCTGAAACCATACAACAATTAGAACAAAACATAGGGGAAAATCTTCTTGACATTGGTCTAGGCAATAATGTTTCAGACATGACACCAAAAGCACAGACAACAAAAGCAAAAGTAGAAGATGGGATTTCATTAAACTAAAAAGCTTCTGCACAGTAAAGGAAACAATCAACAAAGTGAAGAGACAACCTATGAAATAGGAGAAAATATTTGCAAACCATCCCATCTGAAAAGGGGCTAACATCCGAAATATATAAGGAATTCAAACAAATGAATAGCAAGAAAACAATGTGATTGTACCCTGTTGGTGGAAATGCAAATTGGTACAACTATTGTGGAAAACAGGACAAACATTCCTCAAAAACGTAAAACTACAACTACCATATTATCCAGCTAACCTACTTCTGGGTATATACCCAAAGGAAATGAAATCAAGACTTAAAGAGATATCTGCTCCCCCAGGTTCATTACAGCATTACTTATAATAGCCCAGATATGGAAATAATACAAGTGTCTATCAATGGATAAACAGCCGAAGAAGAGGTGGTACACATATAAAATGGAATATTACTCAGCCATGAGAAAGAAGAAAATCCTGCCTGTTGTGACAACTTGGATGAACTTGGAGGACATTATGCTAAGTGAAATAAGCTAGACAGAGAAAGACAAACACTGCATGATTTCACCTTACATGTGCAATCTAAAAAAAAAAAATTTTTTTTTAAATGAAACTCAGAAGCAAAGTAGTATAATGATGGTTCCCAGGGACTGGTGGGGGCAGACGGGGAGATGTTGATCAAAAGGTACAGAGTTGTAGTTATGTAGGATGCATAAATCTAGAAATCTAATGTACAGGCATGATGACTATACTTAATAATACTGTATTGTACACTGAAAATATACTGAGAGAAGATTTCAGTTGCAGTCATCACACAATAAATGGTAACTATGTGAGGAGATATGTTAACTAGCTTGACTGTAGTAATCATTTCACTATGTATATCAAACCATCATGTTGCACACCTTAAATACGTACAATTTAAATAAATAAATGAATTGAAATGTAAAATATCACTGTAAACAAGGCTGTCAATTATTTAAGAAAATTGAAGGTAAGGGTATCTGTCTAATACAAGTATCTTCTAGCTGCCCTCCCCCACACACAGTGTATTTTTTTAACCACTGTGACTAACTTTGCATAAAATGTAGATTGCATAAACAGTGGCATATCAGAGTTTCATGCAAGAAAATAAGTGCATGGCCTTGCAAGAATTCTGCCACATTCCATACTAAAAAGCAGGTTTCTGTTTCCAGTGCTGTCAAGCTTGAAGGACAATAATTTTATCATGGTTTAAAGAAACATATAAATTGTTACTATACATGTTATTAAATGACAAGGATATACTTTGCCTTAGGCATACAAAATATTCAATGGGAAAACAGGATTTAGCCATATTCTGGATAATCGATTTTTAAACTACTTAAAATACATCCTTATTAATTTCACATTACTAGGATAAAGAACTCATACTGAGAAAACTATGTATTCCCAAAGAGTTGGAAGAAGAATGACGGAAATAAGGGCAGCCCTAAGTACCCATCCTACTTCCACTACGTATTAGCTGTACCTGCAGCACATCCGTCAATCTCTTCACCCCCCAGTTTCCTGATCTGTAATCTGGACACTCTACCAACTTATAAAATTATTGTGAGAATTAAATGAGATAGTGAATGCAAAAGGTAGGTGTACTCCCAAAGCTTATCCTAAAAAGAGGTTTTACTGTCACTTGAATTAAAAAGGTCACAGGAATCATAAAGCACTTCTCAGACAGTGTGCTTTTACATTTCTTTTTTCACTTTGAAGAAAACATTCAGAGCAAAGTGTAAATAAAGCTAATGAAGCACATATTGCTAATGTCATGGTGAATAATAGGAATTATAAAAACTACGTTGGAGTATTAAATTGCTTATCTATTAGTCACCAATATTGTAAGTTTGAACATGATTAAACTTATTTTTAATAAAGACAATAAAGAAAATAAACACTAGCATAACCATGAGTACTCAGAAAGATTAGCATATTGTGAATTGATACCTTTATAATGTACTAAAACATTTTGAAGTAATAGTAATCAAGCATTTATGACATAACATGGAAGTTTCAGTATTTTTCCATGTAGAGTTCAAAATAATTTTTATGTCATTACTTCTCATGTCACATGGTCTTACAAAAGTTTTGCTTGAAAAAATTAAGAATATATCATCAATTAATACAAAAATTTCTTCTAAATATATTAAAACTTTTCTGGTAAAACTGTATTTATAGTTACTGAGAAAAGCCAAATCAAAACATGTATCAGCACATATAATTTCACCTTAATTACAAATTGTCACTCAATACAAAAGAAGCTTTCTTTTACTAGGTATGAATCTACACATCCACATAGGAGCAAAAAATTCTATTTATCTTCATCTGTGAAAGTCAAATGGGCTATAGTTAAAACACCTCATTAAGCAATTTGGTGATTCTATTTATAAGTATATGTAGGTGGTGACAGTCAATCATAGGCCTTCATTTAATTTAATATCTGTCAACTTCATCAAGTTCTAAAATAGACATCATAGCTTACATGTACCTATTGAGGTTTCACATTCTTTTAAAAAATTACTTGTAACTGCCTTGGGCCAGAGATTAGAGGAATTACCTTAACTGAGAGATTGTATTCAATTCATCACACCACCTGAGTTTTGTGTCAGTTTTGACACAGTTATTTTATTCAATTTAGAATCTGTCTCTGATAGTGGTCAAGAGACACACCTATGGAAGAACAGTACCAGTATCCTTTACCCTGAAACATCAGGAGTGTACCCTGACATAATTACTCATAGTATTCTTCTTTAATAATCTAAAATCTGCCATTTGTTAATATACCGAAGGGATATTAACTGTTTCTCTGCGTGACAGGGAGAATGATGTGACTAGATAATTTAAAGGTAAAAATCTCATACCTTAGGTAGTAATTAATCAAGATAATGAAAAATTATCACAGGCAAAATGGGGGTTGAAAAGATGCTACATAGAAGACAACAAGGCCTAGGTAAAGATAGCAGCAACGGCTATACTTAGGATAAAATAGTGAAAGTAATAATGTAAACTAAGCTGATGGGGATGTTTGGGGATGGGAGAAGCGTTATTTAAAGGCTTAATGCATTTCACCCCTATGTTCATAGCTGCACTATTCACAATAGCCAAGACATGGAAACAACCTAAATGTCCATCGACAGATGAATGGATAAAGAAGATATGGTGTATGTATACACACACACACAAACACACACACACACTACTCAGCCATGAAGAAGAATGAAATAATGCCATTTGCTGCAACATGGATGCAACTAGAGATTATCATACTAAGTATGTCAGAAAGAGAAAGACAAATATCACACGCTATCACTTAGATGTGAAATCTAAAATATGACACAAATGAACCTATCTATGAAACAGAAACAGACTCACAGAGAACAGACTTGTGGTTGCCAAGGGGTAGGGGGTTGGAGGAGGGATGGAGTGGGAGGCTGGGGTGAGCAGATGTAGGTTATTATATACAGAATGGATAAACACCAAGGTCCTACTGTATAGTACAGGGAATTATATTCAATATCCTGGGATAAACCATAATGGGAAAGAGTATTAAAAAAAGAATGTATATATATGTATAAGTGAATCACTTTGCTGTACAGCAGAAATTAACAAAACATTATAAGACAACTATACTTCAATTTTAAAAAATGAAGGCTTAATGCATTTCATATACTGTATACTACTACTCAAGAGTATAAGGAAGCTATTTTATATGCAGGTTTGTGGGGCTTTAGAAAACAATCTGCATTTTGTTCATGCTGTTCCCTCTGCCTGGTCTGTCAGCTTTTCAAGGGCAGGGGTATGATTAACCATTGTGACATCAATACTGAGCACAGTGCCTAACACAGAGCAGGTACTTAAAATACTTCTTGGGAAAAAAGTTGGTTAAATGTGAGTATGTACCATGGAGTATACTACGAGCCCATATTCACTACGCCACTGGACTCTCACAACAGTATAAAGTGGGTATTAGAAATTATAGATAAAGCAATTGAAATTCATCAGAGCTTAAATGAGAGCCTTGACTCTGAAGTCAGGTGCCTGGGTTTGAATCCCAAATTGACTGCTTTCTAGTTCTGCAACTCTAGGCAAGTCAACCTCTTAATTTTCCTACCTGTTAAACGGGGATACTGCCCTGTACAGACTCTCCTCAGAAATTACATTTAGATAAGAAATAAAGTAAGACACACTGCTATTTATCCACAATTCCATGACCTCTCTTCTTTCAACTAAGAACACTGAGCTTTTTGAATAAAAGTATTAGGGAAAAAACCTACATTCACTGCTTTCATAAAAATACTTTCCTTGACCCAGTTGTCGAAGGTCCCTTTCACTACATTGAGACTAGATCTAATAACGAAATCTGAGGAAAAGTTATACCAGGATTCAGAGACAATTACTGAAACAAACCAAACTCCACCACTTCCTTCAGAGTGAACCATTACCCCTTTCTCTGATTATGTTTCATCTTGCTGAGGCTGGCAAGCAGGAATTGTTCTGAAGAAGCACGGCTAGCAACATACTCAGAGAAAAGGCAAAGTATGGTCAGTCAAACATGAAACAACTTTCCTTTAAACACACATTAGAATTCAGAAAAAGTCAAATAGCATGGTCTAACAATCAGGCTCAGTCTGAAGTCAGACTGCCTGGGATCAAATCCTGAGAGTGTCACTTGTGAGCAATATGATATTGGGCAATTTACTTATCTCTGTGCTTTCAGATTCCTCATCTGTAGACTGAGGCTAATTGTGGTACTTAGTAAGGCTTTGGAGAAGATTAAATGAGCTATTTCATACAAAGCATGCATCATGGTGGCAGTCATACAGTAAGTGCTCAATAAATACTCAAGAACTTTTGTTTAAAACTCAGCAAGCTTCAATCAAATTAACTCTATATGTCCATACCAGTGAGTTTGGAGCTCTATGAACTTTTTTTGGTGATTTTTTTTTATAGGTAACATAAAACCATTTTTTAACCATTTTGAACTGTACAATTCAGTGACATTAATTACATTCACGATGTTGTACAGCCATCACCACTAACCATTTCCAGAACTTTCTCATCACCCCCAAAACTCTGTACCCATTCAACATTAACTCCCCATTCCCCTCCTGCTTCACATCTGGAATCCTCTGCCACATCAGCAAACAAAGGAGGTTGTGGCCATCAAGCCATTAGCCACTGCAGCTGCCCATACGGTGAGCCCTGAGGGAACTCAGGATGGAGACAAACAGGCTGCCTGCCACCATCATCAGCCACTGCAGCTGCCCCCCAATGGTGCACCCTGATGGGATTCAGGATGGAAAAAAGCAGGATACTGGCCCTAGATAATTATGATGCATATCAAAGGAATGATTTCAATGAGCCCAGACTCTCACATCTTCCTGTACATAGAAAAGCACTAAATTCATTAACTTGAGATGTCTGGTTTTCTTTAATTAACAGTCATCTTTCCATGTTCTGACTAGCTGGTTTTTGTTGCAAAAACTGCTGTATCTCCTGGCTTTTACTTTACCTCTTAGGAACAGCCACTCAGAGCTATCTGAGAGGCTGCCTCCTGGGTTTAGGTCTTCAGAAAGTCTGCCAAATTAAACATTCTCAACTTCTAGGTTCTGCCTTCTTTTTTCTCAGTCGACACCTCTACTCTACTTCCTGTTTCCAAGAATTTGCATAGTCTAAATACCTCATGTAAGTGAAATCAAACAATATTTGTCCTTTTGTGTCTGGCTTGTTTCACTCAGCATAATGTCTTCAAGGTTCATCCATGTTGCAGCATATATCAGATTATCACTCCTTTTAAGGCTGAATAATGTTTCCATATATATGTTTTTTTCCATACATTTTGTTTGTTTCATACATTTTGTCAATGGACATTTGGGTTGTTAATACCTTTTGGTTTCTGTGAATAATGCTGCCATGAACACTGGTGTACAGGTATCTGAGTCCTTACTTTCAATTACCTTGGGTACATGTCTAGAAGTAGAATTGCTGAATTAAATGGTAATTCTATGTTTAACTTTGAGGAACTACCAAACTGTTTTCCTGGAGCTCTACTGCATTTAAACTTCTCAACCACTGTATCCTTATGAGGCTTCAATATTTAAGCTTTTTGCGCCCTCCATCTCTAAAACAAAGATAATATCACTTCCCAAAGATTGAGGTGATGTTTCTTAATCAACAGCATCCCTATCTAAAAAGGTGCTATCAAACAAAAATACGGAACCGTAGTATTCTTCAGAGCATTTTCAATCCATGCATCTGGGCATAGCTCTTGCTATTGGAAACCCTAAAATTAAAAGGTGTTGAGTGATATAAGCAAAATCATGGAGTAGGCAGCTCCAAACTCCCATCCCTTCATAGAAATATTAAAAAAAAACAAAAACAAAAACTAGAACTACCGAAATCAACTTTGTCAGAACTCTGGAAAAACAGTCACAGATATACAGGAACAAAGTGAATGCTGAATCAAGAAAAAGGCATTGTAAAACTGGTAGGCGAGATTTGTGGCATATTAAAAGCCCTTGCCCTCTCCAGCTCAGCAACGGTCTTGAAGACAACAGCACCCTCCCTATATGGGACACTGGTCCCTGGTTCCAAAGGAAGCAGGGCAGACCTTACTTGAAAATTATTGTTTCTCTATTCGAACCTGTCTGGGACTACCTGAAGGACTGATGCAAGGTGTTCACCTCTGTTTCACCTAACTCAGAACCCCCTCAGAGCAGAAAAGCAGCAGGCTTTGCTGGCAAGCATTACTTATACCAAGTGCCCCTAAAACCAAGTTCTCCTGCTGAGTTTATGATCAATCTCTCTATGCAAAACTTCATTCCCTTTCTTGTCCTCTCTGACCTCAATCCTGTGCTAACTGAACACAAACATACCAGTCAGATGACTAAAATTGCTGTTGTCGATAACAATAATGTACTAAAATTACTATTATAGATATCATCATTAACATACAAACTCAAGTTGTTTCTCTATGGCAAGATAAGCTAATAGATTTCCCCAAGCTGTGGACCACCTGGCCTGAAAATTGTAAACCAGAGACATACTGACTCCTGAAACACTGACTAAGAAATGTCACAAAATGACAATCCCAGCCTTTCTTCCCCTAAAAACAAAAAACAAAAACAAAAAACCCCATAACTTAAAGACCAAGTTGAATTGGATCTAAGACTTGGTTCCCACTCCCTCACTTGGTGCCTTGCAAAAAACCCTTATTTTGCTGCAAACACCAGCTCTCAGAGTTTGTGCCAGAGTTTCTGCTGGGGGCACAGAAGCCCTTGCTTTGTTACATTATCAAGCGATCAAAAAATCTGCAGCCACCTGGGGCAAAAAATTCACAACTGAGGCATACAATAGACTGCTTAAAACCAGGGAGCAAAGGCCAGGGATAGAGTTTCTTTGGGAAATCAGAGCCTTCAAAAGCGCTGGCATATAGTAGGGAATTTAGAAAGTTACACATATGCCCAGGCCAGGAAGCATGCTTATTAGGGACGGGAGAACACCTTAAGCTTTTCCCACTGGATGAATAAGCTCAGTGGCAGCAGGAAGTGAAGGCTGAGGCAGAATTGTAAATGGTCTGGCTAAGTGTTAAAGAAGGACCTAAGCATAGAGCCATAAAGAATGGAAAAGGAATACAAACCATAACTTCAATCAAGAACAGCCAACCTTGAGAAAGAGGGAGAATATAATTTCCAGAGTTACCACATTATAATATTCAAGTGTCCAGTTTTCAACAACAAAAAGTCACACAGCATACAAAGAAACACTAAAGTATGGCCCATTCAGAGGAAATAAACTGACGGACGCATCCTTGAGGAAGCCCAAATGTTGGATTAGAAAACCACTTTAAATCACCTGTCTTAAATATGCCCAAAGAGCTAATGGAAACCATGGACAAAGGAAATCAGGAAAACAATGTTATGAACAAAATAAGAATATCAATTAAAGAGATAGTAATTATCAACAGAAGTGAAACAAAAACTCTGGAACTTAAAAATACAGTGATTGAAATGAAAACTTCACTAGGGGATTCAACAGCAGACTTGAGCAAGCAGGAAAAAGAATCAGTGAACTTAGTAAGATGTTAAAGAAAAAATGTTGCCTGCCATATCAGTAAACAAAGGATGCTGCAGCCATCAAGCCATCACAGTACAGCTGCCCAGAAGGTGAACCCTGAGGGAACTGAGGATAGAAACAGGATGCCCACCCTCTAACAGTCAGCCTCTGCAGCCACCCCAATGATTCACCCAGAGGAGACTCAGGATAAGAAAGCACAGGATACTGGTCCCAGAAAGCTGAGGTGTATATCAAAAGAACGATTTCAATGAGCCCAGACTCTTGCATCTTCCCATTCATAGAAAAGCGCTAAATTCCTTGAGATGTCTGGTTTTCTCTAGTTAACAGTGATCTTTTGATGTTCCGACTACCTGGTCTTTGTTGCAAAAACTCCTACTATCCTGGCTCCTCCCTTACCTCTTCGGAGCAGTTCCTTAGAGCTATCTGAGAGGCTGTCTCCTGGGCTTAAGTTCTCAGTTTTGTCGCCAAATAAAACTTAATTCTCAACTTTTAGGTTGTGCTTTTTTCTTTTTTTCAGTTGACAAAGATAATTATCCTATCAGACAATAACACCCAATCTAGAAAACAGTGCTACCACTTGGAATGTCTACTAAGTGCTTCATTTTATCCTTAGCCATTAATTTATAAGGAGCCAGGTTGAGAGGAGTCAGGTCGCTTGCCTTAGGTCACAGGGCAGCTTGACTGTGGCCTGAGCTCCTAACCACAGACCCCTGTGCTGCTCCCTCTAAAGGCAGAGGCTGCCACCTGAGGGCACAGGAGGGGAATGTGCCATGCAAAGCAAATGGTAATTATGCTATAATTACATAAGTTATCCCTTTGACCCCAGGTCAGGTCAGAAGGAAGCTGGCTCATTTTCAACTTTATCTCTCATAATACTAGTATGTAGTGTTGAGGAAAAGGAAGGAATATTTCCTTTTAACTGCTTAAATGTGTTTAGCCAACAACTGAAGATATTTAAATGTTGAGCACTCTTCTCTCTATTTTCATGGCACTAACTTGAACCTTTGAGAGAGGAAATTTTGGAAGGAAAATAAAAGGAACAAAGCACATAGAGTCTTAGCATAGGAACTACATAACCATGTATTCAAATTTATTTCTGATCCATTTTCCAAACTTATGGCCAAGATATGCATGAGCATATGCAGGTGATTTGAGGAATTTAGTTGTGCAATGGCTCAAAGAATCATAATATGAAATTACAGCAATGAAGGCATTTTTTTCAATGTCAATATAAAGAAGGAAAGACATCAAAATAGCCACAACTTTATTTTAGGCAGCGTCTTGAAAATTACTATTAATACCTCAGGACTGTTTTGGGGGATGGGACTCAAACAAGGATGAAAGACCACTACTTTCACTAGCTAAATCACTCATGTTTTAAGCGTTTTAGTAGGAATGTGCCATCATAGGAGACTCTGACATATAAACATTCAAAAGATTATCCTTATTTTCTTCTCATATGCCACAAAGGGCACTTTTCTTGAGTGGAAAGAACAGCACTTCATACAGCTTGTTTGCTTTGCTGAGCTCTTAAAGAAGCAGAGCTCTAATTATTCGTTAGGAAATTTAATGAGCCACACTAAGCCAATGTCTAGCTCTACAAGCTTACCTGATTATTTAAGCACCTCTGCCTCCAGCCAGACTGTCCTGAACTCAAAAACCATTATTTATTTTCTCCTTTCATATAAAAGGCTCACTTAGTTAGGATACACATTTGTCTGAGTATCCTAAACTCAATATTTAGATTTTTATATACAGCAGATCTGAAAAAGCATTTCAAGAAATGAAACTCACGAAACTCCAAGGGAATTTAACAAACGCATGCCCGTTAGAGCTCCCATAGGCTTTTTAAGGGCAGAGTCTGAGAAATGGGGAGTGACTGCTAATAGGTAAGGGATTTCTTTTTGTGGTGATGAAAATGTTCTAAAACTGACTGTGGCAATGATTGCACAGCTTTGTGAATATACTAAAAATCACTGAACTGCTGTATACTTTAAATGTATGAGTGAATTATATAGTATGTGAATTATATCTCAATCAAGCTGTTAAAGATTTACTGGTTTCAACTATACTTCAATAAAAAATTTAAAAATATTATTGATTCATTTTCATTCACTTTTAGGACATTTACCTAAAGCTACACCAGATTTAACCACAGTGAAAACTTGATGTAATGCAGCTTGAAACCCTGCTCCATTCTCTTAAGAAAAAAAAATTCTTGTAACATAATGACAACTGGACTTTTCCTGGGGACAAGTTCCAGGTTTTAGCAGGTTTACAGAAATGCTGCTTCCAGAAAACCAGTAAATAATGATGTCCCCTAATACTATTGCTCCAATTTTTTTCCCCTAGTACTAGCTTTTGGATACATGAAAAATTACTACAAATTAAACTAGGTAAGCATAACAGTGAATAAATTCACCTTAATGTATGTTTCCAAAAAACTGTTGAGAGGGCACTCACCTACAAAAAACTTATTTCTGGTTTGGAATTGAATATCATGTTTTATATGTCATTTCATTTCACATTTGAGAAGCTACTCTATTATTAGAAAAGTACTTATCTGCTAATTTTGTGAAACTTTATTTACTTAGTATCTTAGAATTAAATAGTAAAGAGTAAATATGCCCATAGATCTCTAACCATAAACTCTGTGCATTTTTAGTTTTGACATGAAGAATGGATTAGCAAGAAACAAGATGGGAGACATCTTTAGGGGGCTTTTGCAGTACTCCAGCTAAAGATGATGATTAAAAACAAAAATGTACCAACGTACCGCTTATACATGAAAAACTCTATAGATACACTGGAGGTGAATCACCAAATTTTAATTGAGTTTAGACTATACCATCTCTATTCAGAAATCTGAGAAATTCATAGCTCAGAAAGGAGTTTTATAGATATATGTAGATGAACATCATCATTACACAGATGAGGAAACTAAAGTACAGAATGGTTAAGTCTCACCAAGTGACCCAGGACCAGAAGTAAGATTTGACCTTAGGTTGTACAACTCCTAATTCAGTTTTCTTACACTCTTAAACTCATTTTATTAAAGATATATAAAATAACTTTTTAAATAATCTGTATAAAGGCTGTCCCTAACTTTTATAAGTCATATATTTCAAATGCATAAGGGGACAGTAATTTTACACATATCTGCTCACTGATAATCACTAAATAACTTGAAATTATATAATCACACGTAGGGTAACTGGAATAGGTCATGGAAAGAAGAAATAAAAGGAGCCATGAGTCCTGAAGCTATGACTGACTCTTATATATATGCAACTAGGTGTCAGTTCTTAAAAACATCACTAGATCAGATTAGAAAGGAACAGTCAAATAGCACTTGAATTATGGTTACTGAATAAATCAATTTATATACAGATAGCACTGTATATATCATCTGTTTACAATTAGTTCTTTTAAGAAAATGCTTTCACTTCTCTTGTCAAAAATTTTTTTAATTTGCTTTGAGTCTACTAAGGAAAAGCAAAGAAAAAGGGATCCATTAATTGGAAAGCCAAATGAGTTTAATGAGTTACATTAAAAAGTTATCAAATTGCCCGACTGAATAAACAAGGATTGATTTGTAGAAACCAGGAAGTTTCATATTTTACTCCAAATAAACAAATACAAATAAAAAATAGGATATGGACAGACTGGCTATGTTTCTAATCAGCCAAAGAAGCAGAAGAGAGGAGACACTCCATTTTGTTCACTAGAGCAGCTGTTTGTGTGGGTAAAGTGGTGCTACACTAAAGAGTCCCAGTCTAGGGTGTCAAGAACTCTCTAGAGACAAATGGTTTTGATCAAAAATAACGAGAGGCTGCCTTTTCCCAAGCGTGCCCTGTGACTCAGGCAAAAAAGTCCACAGCTCCAAATTTTAACTGCCAAATTATAAGCCAGATGAGAAATACTCTGATTTACTTTGTAACCAAAGTAATATAAAGCTAGATGTCTTATTCAACATTGTTAGATGATGTATATTAATACATGTTAATGTTTACCACTCACCTACTAAGTGAGATGGAAAGATCCTATAAAGAGGCTGAGTAAGATTGTACTAGCCCATAAACTCACAGGGTAGAAATCAAAGCCAAAGTGATGAAAGAAGGAAACTTTTAAGGTTGATATTGGTAGAAAATGGTCTAATATATAAAGGAAGGAGGCAATATATATATATATTTAAAGCACCTAGTGAGAAGACAGGTACAAAGAATGTCAATTTCAGCACACTTATTACATCAGAATGCTGGGAACAGCCATAAAGAAGTGGTTAAATACTTTATGGTACACCCATATAATGGAACACTATAGAGACATACGTCACATGCATGGCATACCACACAGATGTATCTGTATGTGCTATCACAGAACTAGCTCTGGAATATATTAAGAGAAGAAAAGCAAGAAGCAGGACAATACACACAGTATGGGATGGGAAGACTTTATTCTTAAACAACAGTATAAATAATTTTTTAAAAATACCTTGTGGTATCTTCTTAACAGTGCCTTTTTTGCTTCTTGAACTTTTTCCAGGTATTTTTTGGTCCTTTCTCAAGAAGGCCTGTCCATCTTTGGGGCCTTCACAAGCAGTGTTTTCCAAGTTCTCACCTGCAGCCACCTCACAGCTTGATGTGCAGCTTTCATTATTGTTGAGACTGTCCGGCTCAAACACTTCAGGTTTACCCATTGCACTGTCACTGCTGGTCAGAAGCTCATGCCCATCACCATCAAGTTGATTTTCATTTTCATCTGATGCAGAGGGCAAGCATGTTACAGTACTTTCCACGCCATCACCAGGATGACATCCAACTTGTGGTTCTATCTGCAGATTACATGTAGGAGTTTCACTGTCATCCATTAGAGCATCTTTTGTTGAACCGTTTAAGTTTCATTAAAGTCCTTCAATGTCTACAATGACAAAAAGAAAAAAACATTCATTTTTTAAACTCTGGATTTTCGGGGATCTTTGATTTTCCTCTTCTTCTGGGTTGTTCTACTGTAAGTAGGGAAGAGAGAAATGACTAAGGCTCATTTCTACTACTTCTATCCCACTTACAACCCTACCCCACCTCACCTAGTTCTTGTTTGAATACAATGGTTCTAAACCCTGGCTGTAAGTTTATTGCCTATGGAGCTTGTCAAATTTCTATCATAGACCTCTGAAATCTAAATCTCTGGGGATCGAGCCCAAACACTGACATATTTTTTGAAGTTCTCTAGATTATTCTAATGTGCATCACGTTGGGACCACTGCCTTGAAGAAAGAAATTAATGGTTATCTGCTAAATTAAAGGTTGTCTGCTAAAACCAATCACTCATGTTATCCCTGGACACTTAACAAACAAGTGAAAGTTACTTATGTAAGTCGTTATATGGCCAAACAGCAGCAATATTTACAAATGAAAACATTTAAAAATAGTTTTAAAATAAATTTTTTAAAAAGTATATGGGGGAAAATTCAGGTAGCATATATTTATACTATATTCTCATTACATCCTTCCTAAAAATAAGCCCTGAAAAGTACCTTAGGATTGTCAACAGATTCCTTTTATACAATTAAAAAAAAAAAAAAAAAGAGGGCCATGATTAACTCTAGGCTATTTAGTTTAAGACTTGGAAAAAAATCTCAGTCTACTCCAAGAATCCTTCTAACATTTTAAAGATATACAAAATAGATTTTAAGCCTTGTATCAGTCATGTTTTACCCCCTCTTCTCATCCAAAAGTATATTACATTTTAAGAAAAATCATGCCAGCCAGATTTAGATATTTTTATGCTTGCCAAGTATTACTTTGGATTTGAATGAAATATAATATTTCAGCAATTTTGAGAAAAACGCAGTGATAAAGAATTTTGTAAATTCTTCAAACTAATAAAAAGAAATGTTTATTTGCTCTTTAGAAAGTCAGTAAATATATATAAATAAATATATATTTAAGTAAAGTAAAATTTTTTTAAAACCAGTAAAACAAAGTATAAAACAAAACATGAGCTCTACACTGATTGTATCACATGATTTCAGCTATTTTGCAAGTGGAATATTTTATTTGATTCAGGCATAAAAGTACTGCTTGTCAAATATAAAAATATCTAAATCTGGCTGGTATCATTTTCCTTAAAATATATACTACATAGCTCCACTAAGAAGTATGTAATATGAAAAGTAAAATGATTTAACTTGACTAGAATAACTTAGTTTAGACCTAAATGAATTCTAACTAGAGTATAATTTTTAATTGAAAAGTAATTATTATTATTTTTATAAATTTATTTATTTAATTTATTTTTGGCTGCATTGGGTCTTCGTTGCTCCACGCAGGCTTTCTCTAGTTGCAGCGAGCAGGGGCTACTCTTCATTGCGGTGCGCAGGCTTCTCATTGTGGTGGCCTCTCTTGTTGTGGAGCACGGGCTCTAGGCGCACGGGCTTCAGTAGTTGTGGCACACAGGCTCAGTAGGTGTGTCTCATGGGCTCTAGAGTGCTGGCTCAGTAGTTGTAGCACACGGGCTTAGTTGCTCCATGGCATGTGAGATCTTCCCAGACCAGGGCTCGAACCTGTGTCCCCTGCATTGGCAGGAGAATTCTTAACCACTGTGCCACCAGGGAAGTCCCAGTAATTATTATTTTAATAAAGTGTCTTCAAGATCTCTCTCATGAGAGAATCCAAATTCAAATGAGACTTTAAAAGTGCATGTGGCTAATATGGTGGAAACACCCCAAATGTTCACTGACGGATGAAGAGAGAAGCAAAATGTGATATATTCACACAATGGAATATTATTCTGCCATAAAAAGGAATGAAGTTCTGATACATGCCACAACATGGATGACCCTTGAAAACATTAAGCCAGACACAAACGGATAAATACTGTATGATTCTACTTATGTGTAATTTTATAATAGGCAAATTCATAGAAATAGAAACTAGATTAGAGGGGCTGAGGGCAGGGGAGGGAGTTACAGCTTAATGGTTACAGAGATTTTGCTTAGGGTGATGGAAAAGATCTGGAAAGAGACAGGGGTGACGGTTACACAACAGTGTCAATGTAATCAATGCCACTGAATTGTATACTTAAAAATGGTTAAAATGGCATATTTTCTGTCACATATTTTTTATCACAATAAAAACAGTGAAAATTTTATGTGGCTATGTAGGAAAAATGTCAGTCCTTAAAACTGGCAACAGCCTCGGTTGTTCTCTGATTTAAATAACCAAACTATTTTCTAGCATGTATTTGCAGTTGAAAATATAAAGGTTTTACTTTTATCTGAAAGAGACACAGAGATCTCATGCCAAGGGGGAAGGATGAAAGCAATCCACAGAGCCCCAAACAATAAGAGTCGCCTCTTGTTGAGTCTCTGTCATGTATTAGAAGCCGTGCCAGGCACTTCACACACCTTATTTCTAATTCTCCAAACAAGCCCACATGGGAGGTGCTCATACTGTTTTAGATGAAGACTCTGAGGCTTGGAGAGGCAAAAATAACTTGTTTAAAATCATATTCTTGGAAAGAAGTGGAACTGGATCTGAAACCAGGTCTTCCTGATTTGCATCCTGTGCAGTTCAGCATAATAGCCGAGAACACAGGCAGACCAAGGGTCAACTTCTGGCTCTGCCATTTAACAAACTGTGTGGTGACCTTAGGCAAGTTACCTAGCATCTCCAAGCTTTAATTTTCTCTTTGTGAAAATAGAGAACTGTAATGCTTACCTCGAAGAGTCATTTGTGAGGCTGAGACAATATGGCAGGTAAAGCAGTTAGCAGAGTACTTGGCCCACAGTAAATGCTCAAGAAAAGTTAGTCATTATTATTGCCCAAGAAATCTTACAGATTGGCCTTGAACACCAGGAGGTTTATTCAAGCAGCTCTGTAGCCTTACTGAAGGTTCAGAAACAGAGCTTTTCTAGACCTCCTGGAAATAATTAGGTTCCTGATGATAGACTAATGTTAACCAGCATCATTTGAGAATGCTGAAGTATTAATTTATGATAGGGATATCTCAGCAAGTTCCTGGAATATTTAATGATCTGTTCTGTGCACCATTTCAGATGACGAGGATGTCTAGAAATTAGAGATTAAGGGATTTCCCTGGTGGTCCAGTGGGTAAGACTCCGTGCTCTCAATGCAGGGGGCCCGGGTTCCATCCCTGGTCGGGGAACCAGATCTCACACGCATGCTGCAACTAAGAGTCCGAATGCTGCAATGAAGAAGCCCTCATGCCACAACTAAACAGGTCGCAACGAAGATCCCATGTGTTGCAACTACGACCCGGCCCAGCCAAATAAATAAATAAATATTTAAGAAAAAAAATTAGTGATTAAGCCTCCTTGGTGAGTATAAAATTACAGATCACACTTCGCAACTTTAATGAGTGTCATGTACCAGTTAAACTCTTCTGACCGCTACTCTAATTCAATTCTCACAATTACTCTAGCAGATGGGTAATTTTTAGTCCTATTATACTAATGAAGAAACCAAGTCTCATATCTCATCAAGGGTCAGCTAGTAAGTTCAGAAATAGAACATGGATCAGTTGTGATCTTGAGGCCATACTCTCAACAATTATGCTTTATGGACAATGGGGTAAAAGTATCAATAACTTAAAGAATATTTCACGCCAGTTGTGGTATACCTCAGTGAAGAATCTCTACCCTACAACACAGGACACATCTCTAATAAACATGAAGTTCAAGTTCCTGGAAGTTCTCTCTATCCCTGGGAATTGCTAGATCCAAACAATATACAATTTCTTAAAATAATCCACCTTCTTCTGTCGAGAACTGTTTTTTAAAAAAGACATACTAATATACTATTTATGTTAAATATCTATTACCAGTAAAGTAGGTCTTCCTTTCTTTGGGCCTCAAGACATTTTGCCTCCTATTATTTTGTGACAACGTAATTAGTTTAATTCTCAAAAGGCTACTTTGTAAACTACTTTCTAATACTAATACTTATAGGTGTGAATCTGTAATTGTTCTTAATAGACACTGACCAATTCTTCATGGCTTGGCTCAAAAGTCACTCCAATTTGTCTTCCCTGACTTCTCCATTCCAAAAGACATGATGCATTCCTCTATGGCACTCTGTACCACGCATAGAGTCCCTCCCAAATACAACTCTCTGCACTGTATATATTTGCATATGTGTCCTACCAGATTTAAGCCATTTGAATACCCATAACTCCAGCCACAGATAATTTTTATTCTTCACAATGTCTAGCTCTGGGCCTTATACTTATTATATATATGAAGGAGTGGAGGGCTTATTTTCTACAGTTTCTGTCTTCAAAGGAGAAAGGCACATGGATTTCTATACACTCCTCTGCCCCTACTCTGAGAGGTAAAGGAACCTATTATACAATATTTGGCTTCTATCTGCATTCCTAACACATTTCAATTGGAACACTTTAACTTAAGCAGTAGGATAATATTCTTAATGGGATTTCAAATTAGTACGGGCCTACTGCTTTTGGAAACAGTTATAAAGAAATACTATTTTTGGAAACAGTTATAAGCAAATACTATTTTTGTCTTCTTCCTCCTCTTTCCTTTCCTTCAATGCTATAACAACAGCATTTAAAAAGGTTCATCTTCATGTACACCTGTATCTCGCTATATGAAAGCACCTAGGCAAGAGAAAAATCATAGGGAGAAAGAAGCCCCAGTTGATACATAGTATTTTTAAATATGCCCTAACATTATATGGGACCTGGAGGTTAGAAGTACAGTAGAAAAGGCATTCTAAGTTATTTGCTATATCTAAGCTGTACGTCTATTCTATGAGTCCCTACGGCTGTACCAATTCTCACAAAAAGAAACAGCGAGGGCTTCCCTGGTGCCGCAGCGGTTAAGAATCCGCCTGCCAATGCAGGGGACACAGGTTCGAGCCCTGGTCTGGGAAGATCCCACATGCCGAGGAGCAACTAAGCCTGTGTGACACAACTACTGAGCCTGCGCTCTAGAGCCCGTGAGCCACAACTACTGAACTCATGTGCCACAACTACTGAAGCCTGCACGCCTAGAGCCCGTGCTCCGCAACAAGAGAAGCCACCGTGATGAGAAGCCTGCACACCTCAAGGAAGAGCAGCCCCTGCTCGCCGCCACTAGAGAAAGCCCACACGCAGCAATGAAGACCCAACACAACCAAAAAATAAAATAAATAAATTTTTTAAAAAAAGAATGAAAAAGAACAGCGACACAGTACAATCATTGCACAACACTGACTCGGGCATATTTTGCCTTTCAAAAGCATGATAGTAAGTGTTGCCCAAGTTTCCAGCCTCTTGTGGCAAAATAGCATACCAAATATGTACATTGTATAAAAGTTATTTGACATGTTGACTTAGTACACTGAAGAATTTCAAGCAAACTATTCAAGCTGAAGAATCTCAAGCAAACTATTCAAGTAAGGCTCATACAAAAGTTAAAAAACAAAACTTTGAGGAAGAACATTTAAATATAATAAAGTAACAGACTAACAAAGAGAAATCTACATTTTGTCAAAAAAATAATCTCACTCCCAGGTATGATTTGACTTCATTTTTGATACATCTTAATGCATTATCTGGTGAGATTAAACATCAGGTGCTACTGAAATTAAAAAATTAATTTATAGGAATGGTTAAATATATAATATTACTCAATTATTTTATCAAAATGCTTTAAGAAGATTCTGAGTGCCATTTTTCTGTAATCCAAGTAAATTAGGCCTAAATACTATACTTTTACCTTCGAAAGAAGCCAAGATTCTTCTTAAGAATTAAGATGCAACCCCAAGTTTAAATTTGATGACTTATAGTCAACCCAAAATTTAGAAGTTACCAAATAACGTATTCTATTAAACCTAAATTCAAATCTGGCTACTCACAGTTAACTCAGAATTGAGGAAGAAAGTCACCACACTCATATGTTGTGTTTATGATGGTAACTACATATCACTTTACATTTCGTCATCTTACTCACTTGACGTGTTCCAATACTACTTATATCTCATTGCTAAATCTATAGTTTTCTGTGATGAATGCTTTGTTTAGACATATGCACCTGTAGGCAATATTCAGTATACCAGCAATAAAAAGCATGCCCCAGAAGAATGATTCTCAAAAATTTTGCAGCCCAAAATAAACAATTCATTGTTCACTGAAATCATGTACATACAAAATACGTATACATAACTGAAACAAAGATTTCTCAAAACTAAACACACATGAAGCACTCTGATACATTCTCCATTCTATTCAATACTATTTCTTATTTTCTTTAAATGCTGATCAAGGTCTACTAGGTAGATTTCATACCTCACTAATGAGCATTGACCACAGCAATAAGGCAGTTTCTAGGAATTAACAGTCTCATCCTAAGGACCACCAACTGAGCACTAGAGAAGTTTGTAATTATCTCCAAATTTTTTTCTGAAAATGATGCAGATCATATGAAACTCGGACATAAACTTCACTTAACATATTATCCCCCAAATCTCAGTAAAATAATTTTTGCTAATTTATATCACTGACCTCACATTAAAATTTAGCTAAAATACTATGCTTGATTCAGGGTCCCTTAGTTGATATCTTTGGTTGTCAGCTATATTCTATATCTATGCTATCCAATATGGTAGCCACTAACCACATATGGCTCCTGAGTACTTGAAATATGAACAGTGAGACTGGGGAACTGAATTTTTACTTTTATTTAATTTTAATTAATTTAAATTCTAAAACATATTGATTCAGTTATTGAAAAACTTATGCATGTTTGAAACAAATTGGGTATGTGAACCTGCTTTTTCACCTAAATTTTAGGAAATTTAAATATAGATCAAGCATTTCCAACAAAAAATGTGTCTAAATTGAGATGTGCTATATTTGCAAAATAAACACCATATTTCAAAGACTTATTAGGAATAGAAAGAATATAAAAATAATAGGCCTTTAATAATTTTAAGTATTGATTACAAGTTAAAATAATATTTTGATCTAACGGATTAAACAAACCCTATTATTAAAATTAATCTCACCTTTTAAAACCCTTTTTTAATGTGGTTACTAGAAAACAAAATTCTATATATGGCTCACATTCTATTTCTATCAGACAATGTTGCTCTCCATTATACTGCTTTGATAGTGCCACTGTAGCCAAAGTCCTGGCTCATAGTGAATCACTCCATTCAGGATTCTTTCTTGCTAATACTAGTTAGGCTGTCGACATTTCCCGGGTATAGACGTTATTATTACTATAATTAAATAAGGTAAACACCTAATGAAAGAAATAGATACTAAAAGTTTAAAAAATTAATTTGTAAGTACTTGTTTATATCTTATTTTCTGGATCATGTCGTCCCCCTCTTTAGGTACTTTGCCATATTCAAATTATTCCTGGTACTTCAGAAATGTTAAATGGTAATTATAACTAGTAAAATGGCCTTATAGAAATCTTTCTAAATAGTTTAATTTCTATATAATACTATGTACAAAAGTAAGCCAGATTGTTTTAGTATTTCTTTAGTAAGAATAAAAAACACAATTTCACAATAAGGAATTTACTCTTAATTAAGAAAAACGGTCATAGAAAATGTCTTAAGGAGGAGGATAAAAATATAACAAAGTATATAGATGCAAACTATTACATATAGAATGGATAAACAACAAGGTCCTACTGTATAGGGAACTATACTACTATATACTACAGGGAACTATATTCAATATCCTGAGATAAACCATAATGGAAAAGAATATAAAAAGAATATAATAGTAACTCTGTGTAACTAACTGAAAAAAATGCTTGTGTTGCTACTATAATTTCGTATGCTGTGATTTGCCCACCCTTTATCTTCAAGTGATACATAAGTTGTTAATTTCTAGGAGCATTTGAGTCATAAAGTCAGTAGACAAAATTTATAATTAATGATTGTTAAATGAAAAAATTGTATAAAAATAAAATAGAATATAAAAAAGAATGTATATATGTGTATAACTGAGTCACTTTGCTATATAGCAGAAATTAACACAACATTGTAAATCAACTATACTTCAATAAAAAAAATTTGTTAAATCATAAAAATGCAACAAAGTATACAACACAACTACAAGAATACAAAAAAGAAAAACAAGAAAAATAATCCATTACTGTAAAATGTGAAGGTAATGATTCTAAGGGAGAATACAACAAACATGGATTTTACTTATGCAGAGAAAGTACTCTTAAAATATAAAGGAACTCACAAACCATGTGACTCATAAACCCAAAACAACCTTGGGGCAGGTAAGCTGAATAAAAGGAAGCATAATTTGTTTCATTTTCTTCAATCCTCCCTTTCATAATGGGACTCAGTTCAAGATAGCTTACACATCAACAAAGACTTTAAGTTCAAAATCCATTACATAAATGGAAATGACATGTCAAAAGCCTCAGTGGGGGTATATCCAAGCAGTGCAAAGATAAATAGAGTCATCTCTCTCCTCTCTTTCCTCTCTCTTATATACAGACATATATAAATTTTACTTAAAGAAAAAACAGAAAAGTAAATCTTTAAAATAGTGTGAATGCAAGGACATCTTCAGGCATCCAGACACATGTATTTTTAGCAATAATTTCTAACAATTTTTTCATTTAACAATCATTAATTATAAATTTTGCCTACTTCAGGGTGACTGACTTTATGATTCAAATGCTCCTAGAAATTAACAACGTCTATCACTTGAAGATAAAGGGTGGGCAAATCACAGCATATGAAATTACAGTAGCAACACAAGTATTTTTTTCAGTTAGTTCCACAGAGTTAATACCACATGCATTGAGAGAACCACAGTTTAGGGGAAGGAGTCATTTCACTAGGGTCATGCATAAGCTATGTTTTTTTGGTTTTAAATACTTCTTTGTTGTAAAACTGATTGCAACCATACTTTGAAGCCACAACCAACAGAATCTAAGAACTTGAAAATACTTTTTAGTTCAGACCATAACTTTTAAAATACTTTTAAAACAAAAACTATGTTTACTATTACATATATACTATATATCTTCATGGAAACTGTCTTAATAATTTTTAAACTTTGAGCACTTTGCTATACAACTAGTAACATAAGGCAATCTATCTACACTTTAATTATTAAATATACAAAAGAATCTATATATTTTGTTTTAAAATAATTCTTGCTAATATAGTGGCAAGAGCAAACTGTTCATTAGAACCTTCCCTTAAGAGGCCTGACCAAATAGCATTATCTGAATAAAATGCTAATTATTAACAGTAGTCAACAGTTATTGAATATTTACTATCAGGCAGTATTTCAGTCATGTGTAATATATATGTGAATTTATGAATTTAAAATAATTTAAATTTATAAATTTAATATATAAAATTTAATGTTCACACAGGTCCTACAAAGTAGTTCTATAATTACATCCATATTATAGAGAAGGAAACAGCAACAAAAAGATTCAATAAATAGGCCAAGGTCACAGAGCTAGTACATGACAAAGTCTGGATTCAAACTCAAAGAACCTGACTCCACAGCCTACACCCTTGACCACTATAATCATTTTTACATTAATTTAAAAAATCAACTATATTCATGTATATTTTGTAAACACCAAATTGCTAGCCCTAAGGAGATAGCAACATGAAAAATTTCTAGTGTCTTGAAATGTTTTTCAGATTATAGAGTTTAGAAAATAGGTTGAGGCAAAATAAAATAAAACCCACCAATAAGACTATTTACTTAATGTAATTTCTAAATGTGATGAACTCATTTCTTTAGGATTACACATTAATCTATATCATATCCCCATTAGAGACCATCATTAAGAATTTGACATGTTCCCTTGTACACACAGAATAATTTCTACTAGGCCGATCACAAGTATTTACTGAACCAACATCACAGCTAAAGGGAATAAAGTACAAGAGTCTTCATACTTTGATAGTATACCCCTAATGAGCAAAGAAATTGCACACATACCCACTATATGTATATTTGTTCATAACCTATATGAATGTATACTGGATATATATATATACACATATACACACACACACACACACACACACACACTCATTTTTGAACATGTGCAAAAACATATTAAGAAAAGATGAAAGGGACTTCCCTCACGGTCAAGTGGGTAAGACTCTGTGCTCCCAATGCAGGGGGCCCAGGTTTGATCCCTGGTTGGGGAACTAGATCCCGCATGCATGCTACAACTAAGAGTTCTCATGCTGCAACTAAGAAGTCTGTGTGCCACGACTAAGAAGCCTGAATGCCACAACTAAGAGTCTGCATGTCGCAACTAAGAGTCTGCATGCCGCAACTAAGAAGCCTGCATGCTGCAACTAAGATGCCTGCATGCCACGACTAAGAAACCCACATGCTGCAACTAAGAGCCTGCATGCCGCAACTAAACATCCTGAATGCCGCAACAAAGATCCTGCGTGCCGCAACTAAGACCCCACGCAGCCAAAATAAAATAAAAAAATAAAAATAAAAATGTTTTGAAAAGAAAAGATGAATGAGTTCTACTTCTGGGAAGTGCAGACTAGCTCGTTTCAGACAAACCCTCCTGTTGATAGCAGTTAGAGAAGCTGGCAGAGAGCTTCAATTTGGAAGCCAAAAAAGCTGAGCAGAGCCTTTAGCAGACTTACAGAGCTGGCACAAACAATGGGGTTTAGGACTTGCCAAGAAGAAGGGAGCCTTAGGCTTTCAAGTGGGACCAAAAACGGCTACTCCCCAGAAGAAACAGTGAGTTTGAAATAGACCAGCCTTCACAGGGACTAAAGCCCAGTAGAATGATCTTCATTTCTGGATGAATTAAGATGATCTGCCCTAACTTGGTTGCCTGCCAGCAACATGAATAAATCTCCTCTGGAAGAAGAAATCCAACAAAGGCTCAAATTACCTCCACAAATTTTCATCTATAAAGCCTGTAATATAATCCAAAATAACCAGGCATACAAGAGATCAAAACGTGACAAAAAAAACTGGGAGGAAATGCAGTGAACAGAAGCAGGTTCACAAGAAATTCATATACTGGAGTTAACTTAAAGAAACTTTAAAACAACTATTATTAAAATGTTCAAGGACTTAAATGAATAGGTGAGAAAATTTCAAAAGAATTGACAATATAGCGACAAAAGCAAATAGTTTATTTTGCTTTTTAATCAAATCACTATATTTGAATTTTTAAAAATCCAAATGAGTATTCTAGATCTAAAAAATACAATAACTGAAATTACTCTAGAACTGGAACTCAAGGGTAAATTTATTAATTTCTAAAAGATTTTAGAATGAAGAAACGAGTATAACTTTTGAACTCATGCAAAATGGTGTCTAATAAGAAAAAAGTTGAAAAATGTGACATGAAAAACATAAAAAACATGGAGGGGAGTACAAACAGAGAGTTTTAGAATGTGTTCAAACTTAAGTTGTTGTCAAATTAAAATAGACTATCGTAAGTAGAAGCTGTTATATGGAAGCCACATGATAACCACCAAGCAAAAACCTATAATAGATACACAAAAGATAATGAGAAAGGAATCTAAGCACATCCACTAAAGAAAGCCATCAAACCACAAAGGGAGAAAGCAAGAGAAGAAGAAAAAAATCAGAGGAACTACAAAACAGTCAAAAAAACAATGAACAAACTGGCAGTAAATACATACCTATCGATAACTACTTTAAATGTGAATAGAATAAATTCTCCAATCAAAAGACAGAGAATGGCTGAGTGGATAAAAAAAGCAAAACTCATCTATATGCTGTCTACAAGAGACTCACTTCAGACATAGGTCCTAAACAAACTGAAAATGAAAGAATAGGAAAAAATATTCACTGCAAATGGAAACCAAAAGAAAGTTGAGATAGCTATACTTATATCAGACAAACTAGACTTTAAAACAAAGACTGTAATAAAAGAAGGGCATTATACATTGATAAAGGAGTAATACAACAAGAATATAAGGAATTTGTAAATGTTTATGCATCCAGCATAGGAGCACCTAAACATTTAAAGCAAATACTAACAGACCTAAAAGGAGAAATATATAGCAATACAATAATAACAGTAGAGAAATTTAATAACCCAATTACATCAATGGATAGATCATCCAAAAACATCATCTTTAAATAAGATGTTAGGTCAGATAGACTTAACAGATATATAAAGAACATTTCATCCAAAAGCAACAGACAGGGTTTCCCTGGTGGCTCAGTGGCTAAGAATTCGCCTGCCAATGAAAGGGACACGGGTTTGAACCCTGGACCGGGAAGATCCTACGTGCAGTGGAGCAACTAAGCCCATGCACCACAACTACTGAGCCCACGCACCTAGAGCCCATGCTCCGCAACAAGAGAAGCCACGGCAATGAGAAGCCTGTGCACTGCAACAAAGAGCAGCCCCTGCTCACTGCAACTAGATAAAGCCCACGTACAGCTACAAAGACCCAATACAGCCAAAAATTAATTAATTAATTAATTTAAAAAAAGAACAAAAGCAACAGACTCACATTCTTCTTGAGTACACATGGAACATTCTCCAGGACAGATCATATGGTAGGCCACAAAAAGTCTTAACAAATTAAAAAAGGCTGAAATCATCTCAAACACCTTTTCCAACTACGGTGGTATGAAACTAGAAATCAATTACGAGAAGAAAATTCACAAATATGTGCAGAGGAAACAACATGCTACTGAAAAACCAATGGATCCACAAAGAAACCAAGAGTGAAATTCAAAAATACCTTGAGACAAACAAAAATGGAAATACAACATATCAAAACTTATAAGACACAGCAAAAGCAGTTCTAAGAGGGAAGTTCATAATGATAAATGCCACCTCAAGAAACTGGAAACATGTCAAACAAATAAACTAACTTTACATCTGAAGGGAAAAAAAGGACAAATGAAGCCCAAAATTAGTAGAAGAAAGGAAATAAGAAAGATCAGAGCAGAAATAAATGAAATAGAGACTAGAAAAATAATAGAAAAGATCAATGAAACCAAGAGCTGGTTCTTTGAAAAGATAAACTAAACTGAGAAACCTTTAGCTTGCCTCACCAATAAAAAAAGAGGACTCAAATAAAATCAGAAATGAAACAGGAAACATTATGACTGACACCACAAAAATACAAAGAATCCTAAGAGACTACTACAAACAGCTGTAAACCAACAAACTGGACAACCTAGAAGAAATGGATACATTCCTAGAAACATACAACTTTCCAAGACCAAATCAGGAAAAACTGAAAATCAATTACTAATAAGATTTACTGATCAGTAACTTAAAACCTCCTAACAAACAGAAGTCCAAAAGCAGACAGCTTTACTAGTGAATTCTACCTAACATTCAAAGAATCATTACCAATCCTTCTCAAATTCTTCTAAAAAATACAAGGGGAGGGAACAGTTCCAAACTCATTTTATGAGGCCAGCATTACCCTGATACCAAAACCAGACAAGGATAACACAAGAAAAGTAAATCACAGGCCAATATCCCTGACGAACATAGATGAAGAGTACTCAACTAAATATTAGCAAATTGGACTCGACCTTACGTTAAGAGGATCTCACACCATGCATAATCAAGTGGGACTTATCCCAGGAATGCAAGGATGGTTCAACATCCACAAATCAATTACGTGATACACCACATTAACAAAATGAAGACTAAAAATCATATGACCATCTCAATGGATGCTGAAGATGCATTTGACAAAATTCAACATCATTTTATGATAAAAACTCTCCACAAAGTGGGTATGAAGGGAACATACCTCAACATAATAAAGACTGTATATGACAAGGCCACAGCTAACATCATACTCAATGAAAAGCTGAAAGTTTTCCTTCGAAGACTAGGAACAAAACAAGGATGCCCACTCTCCCCACTTTCATTGAGCATAGTATTGGAATTCCTATCCAGAGCAAGAAAAAAAATAAAAGGCATCCAACTTGGAAAGGAAGAAATAAAATTGACACTCTTTGCAGATTACACATGATACCATACACAGAAAATCCTTAAGACTCCACCACAAAAATTGTTAGAACTAATAAATGAATACAGTTGCAGGATACAAAATTAATAGGCAAAAATCTGTTTCTATACACTAATCATGAACTATCAGAAAGAGAAATTAAGAAAATCCCATTTACAACAGCATCAAAAAGAATAAAACGCC
Source organism: Globicephala melas (assembly GCF_963455315.2). NCBI lineage: Eukaryota > Metazoa > Chordata > Mammalia > Artiodactyla > Delphinidae > Globicephala > Globicephala melas. The sequence goes on from NC_083314.1 coordinate 24,549,467, forward strand.
CCAAAATAAATTTAACCAAGGAGGTGAAAGACCTATACACTGAACATTGTAAGACACAGAGGAAAGAAATTGAAGAAGACACAAATAAAGACATTCTGTGCTCATGGACTGGAATAATTAATATTGTTAAAATGGCCATACTACTCAAGGCTGTCTATAGATTCAATGCAATCCTTATCAAAATTCCAATGTCATTTTTCCAGAAATAGAAAAAACAATTCTAAAATTTGTATGGAACCACAAAAGACTCCAAATAGCCAAAGCAATCTTGAGAAAGAACAACAAAGCTGGAGGCACCATGCTCCCTGATTTCAAACTATATTAGAAAGCTACAGTAATCAAAGTAGTATGGTATTAGCATAAACACAGACACAGAAAT